>NW_026294562.1:5886378-7086378 GCF_007827085.1 Peromyscus californicus insignis | reverse complement strand
CTGGTGCACACATGCACCCACATACACACTCACATGTACACATCCACTCCCAAGTATGTGCACGCACACGCACACACTCACACACTAAATAAATGAATAAAACTTGCCAGACTAAAAAGGAACTTCTGGACGTTTTGAGGTTGTAGATACAGAAAAGCAAAAAAAAAGCTCTGTGTAGCAAAGCTGGAGGTCAAGAGGAAGACTCCAGATGACAAATGAGGGAGAATCCAAGGTGTCCATGGCTGTGAGATACCGAGTTCCTGGAACAAGTACTTTGAGTATGAATATGAGAACAGGCCTCATGAACTCTACCCTGACTTCTGGAGTCATGTTGAACTTTCGATTTTCTGCAAACAGTGTTTGAAGGAACAGGAAAACTTCTAGACAACTCGGGGTCACAATCCTAGCACTTTTTTCATAACCCTCCCACTCGAATGCAAGCTGGCCCTAACCAGTTCCTTGCTGCTGTTTCTAATGAAAACATTAAAGGATTAAGGAGAGTTAGTCCATATGCCTGTTCTCCAACAATGTTCAGAAAACAAAATCTCTCTTCAAGTATTTTTGGAGAATTGAAGGAAGCATCTGAGAATTTTAAAAATCCGCAGACAACAAAACTCCAAAGTATCTACTTCACAGTATTCACCAGACATAAGGAGTAAGAATTATATTTCTAAAAGTCAGATCAGTTGTCACCAAAATCTCTCTTTCTCTCCTCTCCTCCTCCTCCCTCTCTCTCTCCTCCTATCCCTACCCATGCTGCCCCCTTCCTTCCTCTCTCTCTCTCTCTCTCTCTCTCTCTCTCTCTCTCTCTCTCACACACACACACACACACACACACACACACACACACACACACACTTAAGACAGAAATGTGATTATTTTAATGATTTCTTGGTCACTGGAGGGGAAAACTGGCATGAAGTGTGTTGAGTCAGACACGGAAAAGAGACTTGGAGAGCAGTGATAACAAAGAGCAGACAGACAGCCTCTTGACATCCTAACTCTTGCCCCATTTTCTGGGAGCCATCTGAGCCCCTTGGAATTGTCACGTGCCCAGAGAGCTGAGGACTCACTTCTTAAAACACAACAGAAACTGCTCCTTTTGAACCCTGTGCTGATGAGAGCTCAGAGCTTCTGTGTATTCTGTTAAGAAATATGTAGTGCCTCGTGAATGCAAACATGGAGTGGGCTCATTACAAGAAAGTGATGTGTCCAAAGGCAGAAATCGATAAAAGCTTCACATCTCTGTTTTTCCTCTAAAAGCAAACCTACAAACATGTCAAGGATCAATCCTGAGCATCTGAGTCCAGGGGGAGTATCGCTTTTCCAAAGGGTGATGTTCAGGCTGCCAAGGCAGCTTCCCCGGCAGTGGGAGAGCTGGTCTCCACTCTCTCTCTTTTTTTTTCCTCAAGGGAAATACTCTCCAAACTTCCCCAAGTGTCTTAAGAGAGAACAGTGGCTGCATCTCAATCCAAACTGCACTCCAGTGTCAGGGACTTCTAAGCCTGAATTCTAGACAAAACAAAAGAGAGACAGATAGATCCAGTTTGGGGACAGCCAAGGATTTTTCTTGCCTCTTGATAATTTGACCCATGACACTGACTGCAGAAACTAAGATAAGTAGAAAATGAAGCACTTATCTATGGGTGTCAAACAATGTCACATCACAACAAAAGGATTTGTCAAGGCACATTTGAGCCTTCTCACCTGATCTGGACAACTGTTACAATCCTCTCTGCTGCATATGCACACCCTTAAAGGCCCCGTAGTCGGAAGGTTTCCTGTGCCCTACCCGGTCTGCAACCCCAAGTAAACACACAGAGGCTTATATTACTTACAAACTATTTGGCCTAATGACTCAGGCTTCTCACCAGTTAGCTCTTACAACTTAACTCAGCCCATTTCTATTAATCTATGCATGTGGCTTACTGGTACTTTCACATCTCCTGGCTGTGACTTGCAGCATCCCCACACTCTCCTTTCTTCTCTCTCTTCAGTTTGAATGTCCACCTAATCTTATTCTGCCTCACTATTGGCCAAACAGCTTTATTTATCAACCAGTCAGAACAACACATATTCACAGCGTACAGAAAGACATCCCACAGCAAGGCCCCAGCCTTGTAACACCTTCCTACATATGGGTTCCTCAAAATAGGGAAATGATATACATAGGCTGTCTTTGCATCATCAAACATCCAGACAGTACAGAATGGCATAGCGTTGTCAACACTAATATGTTTTGAAAAATATGTAAGTAGATTTATCTCCTAAAAGCACAATTTTTATTATCTTGTATTTTGCTGAGAATACATCCTTATCCCCATTATCTGATAAATTCATTTCTGCTCCTTGATCATATACCCAAGTCCTATATTTCATACCAGCTTTCTCTCCACTGTCCAAAAGGCCTGTACTCCAACAAAGGCAGCCCACCTAACCAACCATGAACCATGCTGCTGAGCTTAGAGGCAGGTGGAAAATCCAAACAAAGAGAAGGAGGAGAAAGACAAAGCAGAGGAGATGCTGCCAGCCACCACCATGAGACGCAAGATGTAAAGATACTGGTAAGCTACAAGTCATGTGGCAAAGTATAGATTTATTGAAATGGGTTAGTTTAAGATATAAGAACTAGATAACAAGAAGCCTGCCATGGCCATAGTTTAAAAATAATATTAGCCTGTGTGTGTTTATTTGGGTCCGAGTGGCTGCAGGACCTGCAGGTGAGAGAGATTTGTGCTGACTACGGGCCAGGCAAGACCCAGTAAAACCTTTAGCTACACTTACCCTCAGACAACTCTAAAGCAGTGCTCTCTAGGACCTGGCTGCCTCCCACCATGATTCACTGTTACAAAAAAGGAGAGCTTGATTCTGGAATTCCTCTAGCTTCTTGCTTCACCATGTGCTTTTCCTGTCAAAAGTTTCCTCACTATGATGCCATCAGCTAGACTATGATGCAACCAGGAGGTCCTCAGTGGAGTGAGAAGATGTGAGCATCTTACTTCTGGACCTTCAAATGTGTGAAATAGTAAATTCATTTTCTGTATTAACTACCCTGCCCCCAGTATTTTACTATATCTGCACAAGAAGAACTAAGACAGCAACACACTTTTAGATTCTCTACTTCATTTTGAGCCCCTTTAGTGTTTTTATGGTAACAGCCTCCCCCAAGTCCCTTTTCCTGGGTATGTACCTTCAGAGGCAATGTTTGCTCAATTTTCTTCTTTCTGAATGGGTCTCCAATATCTATGCAGACCTTCTGGCCAGAAATAGTTATTTAAAGGACTGAAACACTAACTATATATTTGATTTTAGGTGCTTGGAATTTTTAATCAAGGGACAGAAGAATCAGGGTGCTTAGTCACACTGTTGATGGGTCTATAAACTTCCTGAACTTGCCAAAGCTATCCTAATGTTTGTGTTTTCTAATAACCCATTATCCAATATTTCCTTGATGCTATAAGACACATTGCAACAATATCCTTCTGTCTTGCTTACTTTCTTGATTTTGCAATAAAGGACTCTGATAAAAAGCAATTTAAGGAAGTTTATAGTTCAAAGTATAGTTGACATCTTATCATGGCAATTGTGTCAAGGTAGCATGAGTTAAAATATCTGGTCACATGACACCTACAGTCAGAAGAAAGCAGCAAATGCATGCACACAGCTCCCTTCCATTTTTGCCCAGCCAAGGACCTAACCCACTAAATGGTGGCACCCACAATTATGATGAGTCTTCACACACCAATTAACACAATTAAGATAATCCCTCACAGACATGCCCTAGGCCTATCTCAATGGTAATTCTAGAGTCTGTCAAGTTGACAACACTAACCATAACACCTTCCAAAAATTTTCCTTCTTTGCTTACACTAGTTCCAAATGGTTTTCCCCACCACCAATAATGATCATGTGTCCTTTACCTCTTATGTGTTTGAAAACTGTTGATCAAAGAATTATAGGGTTCAACAAAGTAGAAATGAGCAGTGTTGAATGATGTCAGCAACTGGGCATGGGGGAGATAAAGGTATTTTGCTTTGTATTTATGATCAAAGGATCCCATGAATTCAAAGATAGATTGTAATGTATTTGAATTCATCACTATTTAGTTCCTCCTCCTTCTTCTCCAATCTAGCCCTCCAAAAATTGCCTCTGAGGTGCTCAGCTGCTCAGCTTTTCTAGGTACCTCTGCTTCCCAAGGCTGATCTTCCCATTTCTCTGTTACAGCAGCTTGTTTCCTCATCTGACCTAAACTGGAGGCTGACCCATTTTACTGGTTTCTGTTTAACAGTCATCAGATATCCTGGTGGCTTATTAAGCACGTCTATGGTTGCCGGGAACTCTCTCTCTCTCTTCATTTTCAATAAGCCCATTACTGAAAGACACCAAATAAGGAATGATTTATGGATACCAACAAGCAAAGTAATGTTTGCTTTATGAATTATGTGTTCTATCACTTGATGCCTTTGACTTGTTCTGGCTAATTTCTGCTCATGGGTGTCGCCTGCCTCTGACCTAGCATGAAGAGCTAGATAAAAATAGGACAGCGGCTACTGGGAAGTTAACCTTTGCAAATGAACTTTTGATTGGAAATCAATACACATTTTCAGACACAGGGCTGATAGACTGAGTGGAAAAATGGTTACCCTTTCTCCTGTGAAGTACAACCAGAATGGTGGATATCTGCCTTTAACTTCCCCCAAGGCAGTTAACCAATGCCTTTTGTCTAGGGCTCTGTACCCACCACTGTATGCTACATGGCTGTTTATCTGGAGAAGCTAGTCCAGGTTTTCACAATGCTAAGCATTCCCACACATGCCAATGTTATTGTAAATTACTGTCATTTGGAAAGCAATTTTTTGCCAGCCTTAACAATCCTCAAGTGCTTTGACACAGAACTTGTGACTTTTTAGATATATATTTTAAAAATTTAATAAATCAGAAATATGCAATTTATTTCCAAGATTATCAAAGACAGACTAACTTATCACAAGAAAGAAAAGCAGGTAAATGGTGGCAAACTAGTTAAGGAAATGATGAATCTGAGCAGAATGATCTGCTCCAGGTTAACTTCAAAGTAGATTAGCTTTAGACTAGGTTATCCCATTCAGGGATAACATATTTCCTTAAACTGAGAATGTTAGAATACCCTAATAATATGAAGGGCTCTTGATAAGATGGGAACATGTTTATATTTTAATAATATTTTAAAAATTAAAAAGGAAAATTTTTTAACCCATTTTTAATCACCACCGTCTAAAAAGGGATTAAACTTGACTTAATAAAATTATGGGGGACACGGATAGAGTTCTGCAATGGTCCTTACTGATAGAGTTCTGTACTGTCTCTCCAAGCCAAAAATGCATAAGAAGGTCGATCTTGACTGCCAGTTTTACTGTGTTTAGAATTACTTAGGATAGTAGTTCTCAACCTTCCCAGTGCTGAGCCTTTAATACATTTCTTCATGTTGAGGTGACCCCCAAAGAAAAATTATTTTCATTGCTATTTCATAACTGTAATTCTGTTACTGTTATGAATTGTAGTGTAAATATCTATATGTTCCAATGGTCTTAGGGGATGTCTGTGAAAGGGTCATTTGATCCCCAAAGGGTTCGAGGCCCATGGGCTGAGAAACATTGACATAGAAGATGCACTGGATGTATCTGTTAGGTCAAATGGAGAGAACATTGACTAAGGTGAAAAGCTACCCTCAAAGTGGGCAGCATCTTTCAAAGGGAAGCTCACGTGTCAGGAGGTTTGAGGAAAATACTGTGACCTTGTGTTCTGTTTACCTTTGGTAATTTCATACAGGTGTATAGTGCATTGATATCCTATCTATCCCACACTCCCCCTCTAACTCCTCCCAGAATCCCACCAACATCCTCATCTTAACTCTTCCTCCTTCTTACTCTAGAACCCAGTGCCAAGTTTGGATACCCCTCTTGGAGTTGTTGGTCAGGTGAATCTCAGAAACTCCCAAAGCAATACAAGAAGTTGCCATCACTCTCGATTGCCCATCAGAATTATGATTGCCAAAGACACAACACCATTGATCACAGGATATGGAGAAATCAAACAGCGACTGACCTAAGAGTCTCCTCCCAGCTGGCTAGCTTGAAGGTGTTATGCAGGCTGCTGGGAGGGGAAATCATCACTTCCTTTTGAGAGACCACTCTACCACTTCTCTTGCCATTTTCTGCTGATAGCAGACATCGGATATTTTGGCCTTCTACTCTGGACTCAATCCCACAATTCCTCAGAGAGCTCTCTGCCTCCTAAAAGATGTTGCCTAATACTCTCAAGCAGAAATTCCAGGTCACCAAGATGGTAATAATGCTCTGAGCAACCAGAAAAGACTATAGGCTAGTCTCGAAACAAGCCTATGTTAGCTAAGGTGATAAGAAAGACCACTCTGCTTCAGCACACGAGAAGTAATGTGATGTAACCAGATGCTGGGTTTTAATTATGCCTTTGCTCTTTGTTATTGCTGAAACTGACGTGTGAAAAATCAGTCCTTCTCCTTTTACATAAGATATTGCTCCATTCATGGAAACAGTAAGTAAAAAGCAATTTGATCATGGAACTGAGTTGAAGTTTTATCTTTTGACAACTCTAACTGCAGTTGCTACTAGGATATGGGAGTGCACATGACTCTTCTTGTAGCTGACCTACAAGGTGTGAGAAACCTTAACCCCTCTGAAATGTAGTTGGTCTTAAGAGTAATTCTTGGGATCCTCCTCCTGCTTTTCCTCCTTCTCTCTTTTGTAGTCTCCTTTCTCCCTTTAACTCTTTCTTTAATGATCTCACAACTGAGCATAGATAATTTCACAACTTTAACAGAAACAAGGCACCATATGGAAAGAAAGAATCAACAAAGGCACAGGGTGAAGTATCTCTTCCGAACTCAATAGAAATACTTGAATTGCAAACCAAGTTTCCTTGGAGGAACAGAAGGAGGGTGCATGACCCCTTCTGAGATGAGCAGAGAAGAAAAGAACAAAGAAAATAAGGCCAACACCTTTCACTGGACCCGTCTAAGGGTCGGACACTAATCTAGTTTTATATGTGTCTTCTGGAATAGCTGTCTAAGCCTGTTGTCTTCATCTGGAAAGGACACATTTTTTTCTTCAGGAGTGGGGTCACTAAGGGCATAGCTTGGTTTTCAGTGTTGAGTAGTCTAACATTTCCTAGAAAGTTTACTACTAAAAATGTGCCTTGTCACCCTCCAGGGACAATCATCTAAAAGAATGATAAGACCAACAGAATGAGTTCAGTGCAATAGCACTTTGCTCAAAGATTACTGATTCCTTCTAGGAGCAAAGCCAGTACAATATTAGAAATGGTCTAACCCAACTGAAGTCTAAAGCTGTGTGAGTACATGTTTGACTTGGCAACAGAAGCTCCAATCTTGTCTATGAGTTTAAACTTTCTTCCATAATTACATCATAAACTACACTATTCTCTCATCTACTGTGAAAAACCAGAGCTCTGATATGAGGCTTTTGGTGAGGAGTGGTGGTCTACAGGTACCACTTACAAAGAACTCTAAGGGCTGGAAAGAAGACCCGCACAAGAAAAGTAGAGTAGCAGCTAGAGGAGAGGGCTTGGAAAGTGAAGTTACAGTTGAAGATTGAGAGAGTTGAAGACACAGAGAATTGAGAGCAGTCATATCCCAAAAGTGCAAGTGATGGTTGGCAGCTGCAGGCATAGAAAGTGGAGAGGCATGTTCCCCTTCCTCCATATCTTCTCCAACATAGGCTGTCGTCTGTATTTTTTATCTTAGCCATTCTGACAGGCATAAGATGGTATCTCAGAGTCATTTTGATTTGCATTTCCCTGATGGTTAAGGATACTGAACATTTCCTTAAATGTCTTTTGGCCATTTGAGATTCTTCTGTTGAGAATTCTCTGTTTAGCTCTGTAGCCCATTTTTAAATTAGATTATTTGATATTTTGCAGTCTAGTTTCTTGAGTTCTTTATATATTTTAGAGATCAGCCCTCTGTCTGATGTGGAGTTGGTGAAGATCTTTTCCCATTCTGTAGGCTGCCTTTTTGTCTTATTGACAATGTCCTTCACTTTCCAGAAGCTTCTCAGTTTCAAGAGGTCCCATTTATTAATTGTTACCTCGGGTACACAACTGGCTTTTTAGACCCCATTCCCTATGGTTCAATGCCTTACTCAGTCTTGATGCAGGAGGGAGGGACTAGGTCTGGCCCCAACATGGTATTACAACTTGGGTTGACTATCCAAGGGAGGCCTTATTCTCTATGAGGAGGGGATGGGGGTGGGATGAGAGTAGGTGGGGGAGCTGGAGAAGAGGAGGGAGGGGGAACAGGGGTTGGTATGTTAAAGGAAAGAAAATCTTTTTTCAATAAAAATTATATATATATGAAAGTGGAGAGGCACAAGTTATAGAGAAAAGGAGGAAAAAGGAATAAAATCAATGTTTTACTAGGACAGTTGAACAGCTCTCATCAAAAGAATGGAAAGGATCCTGGAGGTGGGAGTCTCTTAACAATTTTGTAATGTTTGCTATATCAACCCAGGAGCATTTATCATTTATTATTATTTTATGTGTATAGATGTTTTGTCTGCATGTATGTCTGTTTACCATAAAAATGACTAGTGCCTATAGAGGCCAGAAGAGGATGTCAGATCCCCTAGAACTGGAGTCACAGATGGTTGTAAGCATCTGTGTGCGCTGGAAATCAAACCTGGGTCCTCCTAAAGATTAGTCAATGCTTATAACTACAGAGTCACCTCTCTAGCCTAGAGTAGCCCCTCTTAGAGGGACATCCCTTGTTTTCAATGTCAGCCCAAGTTCCCCTAACTTTTCTACAGGCTTAATTTACAAACCACACAGGAAGTTCTGATCGTATATAGCTTCTCACTGCACAAGTACCTACTTCCTTCCCTGCCCTTCTGTCACATCACCACTGAGGCAGCCAGATCTCAAGAGGCAGGAGGCTCTGGACAGTTAGTTCCTCAGTCAATGCTTCACTTAGGAAAAGAAAATATTATCAGAGAGTGGGTTTCTGTTTGCCAAACAGAATTAAATTTCTAGCACAATAATTCAAAGAAAATTTTGGATCTATACACTAAACAAGTATGTATTTGTTTGAATAAAACACATTTTTTAAGGTATAGTAAAGTCTCATGGCCACTGGTAATAGCAATTACTATCCCACTGTGGAAACCTAAAACTCAGAGCCAATGACCCTAAGTACTTTATATAGACTGACTCATTTTAGTTATGTTGGTATCCCCATGTCTTGAAGTTGCTGTTGATGTGATGGAACAACATGACCAAAAGCAACTTGGGTGGGAAAGGGTTTTTTGTTTTGTTATGTTTTCTTTCCATATCCTGAATCACAGTCCACTAAGGGAAACCAAGGCAGGAACCCCAGCTGGGTGGAAACCTGGAGGCAGAAGCTGATGCAGAGGCTGTGAGGGAGTGCTGCTTACTGGTCTGCTTCCCATGGCTTGCTCAGCCTGATTTCCTACAGGACCCAGAACCACCTTACCTTGGTTGTTCCAACCCACAATTGGATGGGCCCTTCTCTGTCAATCACTAATTAAGACCACACTATAGGCCTGCCTACAGCCAGATATTATGGAGGCATTTTCTCAATTGAAGTTCCCTCCTCTCAGATGACTAACATTTGTGTCAAGTTGACATAAAACCAGCCAGGACACTTCATTACATACACACTATTACAGCATTACAGCAAAAAATAATGAAAGTGAACTAACTCACTTCAGGCATGTAGCTGGGTCAGGGATCCTAATCCAGGCATGCTTAATTCCAATATTCAAGTGCTGCATAGCTTTGCTGCATCGCATTTCAATTGCAAAGATGCTCTACTTTCCTCTTATGTCAATCAAACTGTTTTTGAAAACCATGTAGGTAGAGAATATTTGAATGTTGGATAAGGAAGGAATCTTAGGAAAGGCTTCAAATTAACATCAATGCTGCCAACATGCCTTGGAAAAATTATACATGTGAGCAGAATCTTTTCTGTAGCTATTTTGTACAAATTGTTGAGATATATAGAATGTCATCTATAAAGGCCTCGTTTACCAATCACTATATTATCTCTATAGGTCAAAATATCTCAGATTTGCAAGTATTGCTATTTTAGGGCTTATTAATTCTTTGTTGCAGAATTCCTATGCTATTCTATTATACTATAGGGGTCAAAACCACTCAAGTCGAGAAGTACCCTGTCATACATAGGCCATCTAACTTTCTCCTTTCTACAGAATTGCACCAAAGCCAATACTGCCAAAGCTCTCTCTTGAGCTGCACTAAATGGGAGATGGTTCCTATGAAGCAAAAAATTTATAGCAAAATAACTGTAGTGACAATAGCATGGGGTTGAAATGAAAGGTTTGTTCCCAAGGCCAAGACCCACTGCTTAGTGTCTATAGATGAGCATAGGTTATTTCTTGATAACTTTCAGAAAGACCGATTGAAAACTCTATTGCAGAGTTCTTAAGAGTGTGGGTTTTAGAGCCTGGCAAAACTGGCCATGAATCGGGAACTTTCTGTCTCATGACTTTAGGAATGTTTCTCTGTCTCTACACGTCCATATCCTCATTACTGTAGCCTACATACCAATTCCTCTGCTGTGGGCTCTCTCCTTCCTTATTCTCTAATTGCCAGCCTATTACATCTATCTCAAGTCTTGGGGACTTTCAAATCCACTCTTGTTAGCTAAAGACCCTTTGCTTATCTGCATTTTAGAGTAGTACTCCTTGATCCAATCAATTCTTCCTTAGCAATGAATTGCAACATTTCTTTTATTCTATTCCCAACTAGCCCCTTCATCTATGGTTCTACAGCAGTGCACACTGGACCCCTGTAGTTATCAAAATGAAGACAAATTCCTTATCATCAACTACGGGAGCTTGGCAAGCTGTAGTATTTTTAAAAGTATATCTAAAACTTGTTCTCCAACTTCATGTCCTGTCCAACCTGAAAGCCCTACTAGGTACTCTGTAGCAATACTGATATTCTCACTACTCTATCAGCTCATCACTTTTTAATATTTCTTAAGCTTTTAACAAGCTATTTTCATCACCTCAAAAGATACATACTTTTCAATCCAACCCTTATTTACCTCCTAATTTTGATTTATATGTTGATACTTTGAGAAAACGACCTCGAGGCAGTCAGTCAGTCCTCTTTATTCCCTAATGTTGTTCATGCATTTTCTCACATCATTTTTTAGCCGTAGAATATCATCTATCAAAATGTCTCACACATATTTAGTTGTATGTTCATTTTTTCTACTTCCCTGATTATAGTTCTTATGAGACCTTTCGGAAATGTAAAGATCAAGGTGCCATTCCTCCGTTTTGAAGGGCACCGTGCTATTCCTTCAGTCCAGGGAAGCTGACCCCAACTCCATTTTTACAAGTGACTTGAAAGGCTTAAAGTTAATAAAAGTCCCTTTCACACAGACCTATAGAACAACACAGGCAGCAAATGCCTAGACTAGGAAACCTTTGGCTGTAGGGATCAGTCTGTGGTGGCGCATCATCCAACCTTGGCAAATGAGACATGAGCAGAAGGAGCTTGTCTGGAAAGAGCTTTCTTTTTCACACTTGCAACAGGGCTTAAGAGGTGGTCTCACAGGCATAAGTGTCCTCTTGCTGCCATCTCTCTATACCCTGATCTCTGGAAGTTCACATGGATGATAAGAGAGCTAAGAACACTGTGGAGAAGACTTTGACTTCTGTTGAACAATTCCTGACCTCTTCCCTACCCTGAGCTAGTAATTTCTTTGACTGTTTCAACCTGCATAGGTTTTATGTTCCTCTAGGCCAAATGGATCTTGACAAATCCAAGAAATCAGTCAGTAGTCTCCCCATCACTGAAATTCCAAACTGGGTTTTTGCTTTGTTTTGTTCTGTTGTTTGTTTGTTTGTAGTATCTCAGTTAGCCCAAGCTAAACTGGAACTCACTGTGAAGTCTGACCATGGACTCACAGTGGGCTTCCCGATTTAGGGTCTTCCTGAGTGCTGGGATCATATCATATGCCTGAGCCACCGTGCCTTGCTGTTTTCTTGGTTTTTACTTAGTGTTTGTTTCTTGTGCCCTGCTTTAAGAATATATGTCAAGGTTTAAAAACAGCACATATTTGTGTGTTTTCCATCCTGGAAACCAGAAGTATGCATTTCACTGGGCTAAAATCAAGATGTCAGCAGAACTTGCAGTTCATTCTGGAATTTCTAGGAGAGAATGTGGGTTTTTCCAGCTCCTGAAGGCTGCCAGTTTTCTCTAGCTACATACGACCTCTTCCTAGCATCACTGTGACCTCTTGCTTCTGTTGTCATATGCCCCCATTTTCGCTTACAGTAAAAATCTCTCTGGCTCTCTCTTATGTGAACACCATAATCACATTTAGGGACAACCCACATAATTCAGGATACTCATTCTTTACCTTGCTCACATCTGCAAAGCCCTGTTTCCATGGAAGTCAATGCTCATGGGGTCCTGTAATTAGAACCTGCATGTCTCTGAGGGCTACTGCTTAGCTTAACACATTTGCCTAATCTAAGAAAATTCATGAAAATCAAAATTTCAAAAGTATTCAAAGCTTTAGAGTATGTGATAAATAGCTCCAATACTCATTTCTTCATTTTTTATATGTCTGTGGGGGGTGGATATGTGTGCATGTCTGTGCTCATGCGTGTGTGTGTGTGTGTGTGTGTGTGTGTGTGTGTGTGTATGTGTGTGTGTATGTATATATATGTGTGTGTGTGTGTGCACATGCCCATGTATACACAGAAGCCAGAGTAGGACATTGGGTGTCTCACTTTATCACTCTGACTTATTCCCTTATGATAAGATATCTATTTAAACCTGGAGCTAGGTTGGAGACAAGCAAGCCACAGTGATTTTTTTTCATATCTGTCCCTACCAGTGCTGGAATGACAGACACACATGCAGCCATGTTCATTTTTTTTACTTCAGTACTGGAAACTTAAATTCGGGTCCTCATTCTTACCCAACATGAGATCTCATCTGCTAAGCCATTCTCTTAGCCCCTAACACATTTTTTTTTAAAATGAAGAGGCTAAGACCCAAGTAGGATGATGTTGGAAATTGAGACCTAGAGTCTAAGACATGTATGTACCCTTGCTAGATTTTCTTGATGCCATTGTGTTTTAATATAGAATCTGTAATCCTAGTTTTCATCAATGTCTGACATTAGGACAAAAATCCACATTTTTCCCCATAATAAGACAAAAGGAACTTCTAAAACAGTAGTTTAAATTGATCCTAACCTCTCTGGAAATCTGACCCAAACTAGTTTCTGGGTTGCTTTTACTGATAATTTCTCCAGTAATGTTGCATACATTTTCTAGTTTTTACCAGCTTAGTCAATAACAGCCTGAGAATCCCATTATACAATATACTGAATCGAGCTAAGTAATTTCATCATCCTGTATTCTTGCAGTTTTGTTTATTTCAGCTTGAATGTCCATTGGGCATAATGATGTTCTCCACAGCAGCAAATCTATTCAATGGACTAACCACTCTGGATCCTTCAGCTCCTTCAAAGCACCTCATCTTTTCAAACATACTGATCTACCATTGCACATCTTCAGAAAAAAAATGTTTAGAACGCTTGGTAAGCAGGGCTGTGATTTCCTCCATAATTACACCATTAGGCTTCATTTTCTACAAATCTTGCAAATCATTTGTGTCATATTTTAGTTTGAGTCAGCATCAAGGTATGTGTGATTCAAAGATGAGTAAGCTGCTTTTCTCTATTATATTCCAAGTCTGTTATATGCCTTTTAAAATTGGTATCATCACCGAGCCTCTCCCTGTAGTTACCAGTTAGTCAAAATGTGAAGTTCGCTGAATTATTTGAAAACAAATCAATACAAACTAGGCAAAAGTTACGGTTTTCACAGGTCTTTTTTCTCTTACATAAAATAAGCTCAAAAAATTCTCTATGAGAAGGGAAACCTTTAGTGTCCTTATTAGTCATTGTTGATGGGCCTAGAGAATAGTTCTTATGGAAAATTTGTAAATTTTCATTCCAAAGTTACTTTTTTGTCTTCTGCAGATATAGAGTCAGAAAAATCATAATATATAGTTTCTTTAAAACCCTAGTTCCTACTATTATAGGGGTAATCAAGTTCATATTATATTTAGTCTTTATAATATCCCTATAAAATGAACTCCATTATTCTTGTTTTATGGAAGAGAAAGCTTGTTTTTAGGATAAGGAATTCGACCAAGATCATGGCACCAGGTTCCTTTGTATGTATAGCCAACAGTTTTAGAATGTAGTGGCTTACAGTGCTTTTTAACTTCTCATATTCCTGGGCTTAGTTCTTTTTTTCTGCTGGTTCCTCTGAATCCCTCCCTGTAGTTGATGATACAGAATAATGGGCTGTGAGTAATGCTCAGCCTCAAGAGCTCATATCTGGGTTCTGCACAGGTTAAAGACCATCTTGCCCTAGATATACAAGATCTCATCATATCCTTGTCACATATATGAATGTTTCATCAGCCAAAGCAAAACTTAATGTTAAATGGAGAAATACATAAGTGTGAGGATCCTGGGAGTCGTGATTTATTGGGGGACCATTGGATCTGCACCATATCCCAATTACGTGTCAAGTATGAGAAGATCTGTAGTTCTTTCTAGAAGTGGAAATATAAAATTAATCACATGCACAATAATTCATAATTTACTGATCATATTTCAGTGAATAATATTTTGTGCTTTTTTTGGAATACAACTTTCCCTTTCCAGATTGTCAAGTAAATATGATAAAAGAGTAGACATAATTTCACTGTTCTGGTTTTAGTCAAACTTTCTACTGTTAAGAATGCCTTCTAGCAAGAACAGTTACATTCTGAGAAGCTACTACTTCTCTGGAGTTCTGAGTTTGTGTCCCCAGGCAGATAGGCTCATTAATTCGCTCTAAATAGCTCAGTGGCTGAGTCGGAGCTCTTCCATATTGAATTAGACTCTCATACATTTCATTCCAGGCTTCATTTCTTCTGAAACCATAAACCCCAGACTTCTTATCTTTCTTCTAGTATTATCATACACTAACATAGAGAAGGAAACATTCAAGAATCCCATGAAAACACAAAACTGGAAACTGTAATATATATGCAAAACCTATAGGGTAAACAAATAAAAATAAATAAATAAATAAAAGTAAAAATAAAAATAGAATTTTAAAAAAAGAAAAGGAGGAGGAAAATCAAAACAAATAAGTCCTGGCACTACATTATGAGACATAGAACCCCAAAGATGCTGTTGAGGTCATTTTCTGTTGGTCAACTACTGCTGGGCATGCAGCCAACCCTTAGGAATAGTTTGTTTGCCTAGTGAGAGTTCCTTGGAGAAAACTAATTTTTCATTTGCAAATGGTTATCAATTAGAGGCAATTTCTGGGTTAGGGATGGGGTCGTGTTCACTTCTTTCTGCTTTAGGATCCCATTTGGTGCAAACCTGTGCAGTCCTATGTATGCTGCCTTAATTTTGGTGAGTTCATATATGCTTAGGTCCTGCTGTGTTTAGAGAGCCTTGTTTCCTTGGTGTCCTTCATTCTCTCTGGCTCTTACCCTTTCTGCCTCCTGTTCCACAGGGTTCCATGAGCCCTGAGAGGAGGGATTTAATGGAGATATCCTGTGTAGGACTGAGTGTTCTGAGGCCTCTCAGTCCCTGCATATTATCTGACCTTGGGTCTCTGTGTTTATTCTCTACTTCTCAAGGCAATCAGAAAGTCACTAGTTACTCAGTCTTTCCATTTTCCCTCTTTGATCCAGAATGTCATCAATGGAAGATAGTAAAAGGCCAAAACAGAAGATTTTAGTTTTACTCCTGGATCCTAAGTGTCTATTAGACCCTGTCTGTACCTCAGCTTTTTAGCTGTAAAACAAGGATGTCAGATTCGACGAGAAAGAACATTCCAGTAATCCTGTTGCTTATGAATGTTCAGCACGCCACACTGGGTAAGCTCAGCTGTAGTTACTGACAGCTGTTGGCAGCTTCAATGGTCATTCTTCATCAAAGCATGTCTGCAGTGTGCTACAACTCAGATCTAGACTGTCCCCCAATCTCTGTGTGTTAAAGGCTTGGTCCCTAGCCTGTAGCACTGCTAGGATGTAGTGGACTCTTTAAGAGGTGGCTTCTAGTGGGATGTCTTCAGGTTATTTAGGGGCATACCCTTGAAGGGAATTGTGGGATGCCACTCCCTTCTTCCTCTTTTCTCTCTCTCTCTCTGCCATGAAGTGAGCAGTTGGTCCCTTCTTTACACTTTCACTATGATGCATTGCTTTGCCCCAGCTACCAAAGCAACAACTATAGGCAAGAACCTTGGAAATTAAAATCCCAAATCAAACATTATCCTTACAAGTTGGTTATCTCAGCAACTTGTTAGTTTAATGGAAAACTAACTATCTGTGTTGGGTTTAATTTTGAATGTTTCTGTGGATATCATTAATCTCTAATATTTGATGATTGCAAAGAGAGCTGAAAGCATGCATACTGTATGCACTACACCAAAGCAGTGAGTACTTGTGAGGGGACAGCTAGGAGAGGAGGAATAAGGTGGAAGAAACTTCAAGATATATGTGTAACAAATTCTCTCCCTCTAATCAACTGCCCTACACATTTTAATACATTTTCAATATTCATTTAGATTAGTATCAGTGGTCATTTTCCTCTTGTGGTTCTGCTTGTTTAAATTACTTCATGTATGCCGCAGAAGATACAGGTGTTGGCATGCACAAACAGAGGACAGGCCTATTTTCCAAAAATAAACTGGGACTCACAGTATAATAAGCTTTAAAGCTGCACTCACAGTCTCCTTTCATACCCTTCCCTCAGCTTGCTTCTCAATTCCAGACACACCAGCTTCACTGTAATACCTGTAATAAGTGACTAGCTTTGGTTCATGCTCCCTATATCTGGGTGTCCTTGGTAACTAAGGGAGGTGTAATGCAATGACCTGTAACCACTGAGTCCTGATCTGAATTTCCTCTATAAACCAGAGCCTTTCCTTTGCCCCAGCCACTAACATCTTATTGTCTCCACTTTCGAGCATTCCTTATTTTCTTTCATCTCCTTTGGCATTCTCTGTGAAATATGTCAACATTTAATATACTGAATATCACATTGCTTTTTAAAACAATCGCTCTTCTGCTCCCAGAGACAGAAGTGCTGCTACTTTGTGCTCAGTGCTTTTGTTCTGAAGCTAAATGAATAGAGCAGTAAAAAAGTTGTAGGGGAAAAAAAAGCCTTTGTCTTCTCATGACTCCAGAAAACCCTGTGGAAGAGGAGTCAGAAAGATTATAGGAGCCATGGGGGACGAGAACATCAAGTAAACAAGGCCCTGTAAACACAGCAGGAAGGATGCACATATGAACTCACTCACAGAGGCTGTGGTGGCAACACAAGACCTGCACAGGTCTGCAACAGACGGGGGTCCCAGGGCTGAGAGTGGACATGAACATGGGTCAGCACCCCATCTCCAACTGATAACCACTCCCAGATGAAAAGTTAGTTTTCTCCAATGGTTTCTGACTGGTATACAAACTACTCTTAAGGCCGGGCGCCATGCCCAACAACAGATGGTCAACACAAAAACACAAAATGAACTCAAAAGGTCCTTTTTGGAGCTTTTTCCCCTCTCTTTTTTTCTCATAATCCTTTTTCTGGGCATTTTTTTCTTACCCTACAGATCTTTTGCTTTTATATTATGGTTTCCGATTTTGTGATTTTATAGGATTTCTGTTTGCAAATATGTATATCTCTGTAGATATGTGTTTCTTGTGCTTCTTTTTTTGTTGGCTCTTTGTTTGTTTTGTCTTATTCAAGCTTTCTTTTCTTTTCTTTTATTAATTTTATCTCATTTTATTATTTTTTGAAGGTGTCTTTCTGTTTGTTTTCTAATGAAAGAGATCAAGAAAGGATGTAGATTTGGGTGGGTGGGGAGGTAGGGGGATCTGAGAGGAGTTGGGAGAGATGGAACCATGATCATAATATATTTGTGGTGGTTTGAAAGAAGGGAGTGGCACTATTAGGAGGCATGGACTTGTTGGAGTGGGTGTGGCCTTGTTGGAGGAAGTGTGTCACTGTGGGGGCGGGCTTTGAGATCTCTTATGCTCAAGCTACTCCCAGTGTCACAGAACTTCCTGTTATCTGAGTGTTACCATGTAGCAGCTCCTTCTCCAGCACCATGTCTGCCTGCGCACCTCCATGCTCCCCCTCATAATGATAATGGACTGAACCTCTGAAAATGTAGCCACCCTAATTAATTGTTTTTCCTTTATAAGAGTTGCTGTGATCATGGTGTCTCTTCACAGCAATAGAAACCCTAAAAAAATATTGTATGAAAATATCTATTTTCAATAAAAAGAAAATTCCAGGGTCTGTGGAATCATCAATACCTGCTGCTAGCAGTCTGCTGTCTCTTCAGAACTGGGTAGAAGTTCGTTCTATAATTCAAAGTCAAAACACAGGGAAAGAACACTTGATAGGACTTAAGTCACAGGTGGTCCAGCCTCCAGGCCTTTCTGAAATATCACAGCAGGGGCCAGTGGGAATGACAAGTGCATGTCACTGCTGCTAAGAACTCACCCTAACAGTTTAGAGAGCATAAAAATTGTGGCAGGATGACACTGGCAGATCTCAACGTGCATGTAACCTTAATATTTGGGGAAAATATGCCTATCATAATGTATACACAAGGAAGAGAAATAATGTCTACATTTAAAATTGACAAGGACTGATTCAGACTTCATATTTAGGGCAGATGTATCTAGGAATTGAAAGAGCAAACCCACTTAATCACTATTACTTTAAATACAAAATAAAATTAATGAATGCAGCTTTAGAAATTTAATCTATTTATAAATTGAGCATCTATGATTTAAAAGAATATTAGAGATATAAGGAAGCATTTTGGGCTCATAAAAATAGAATGATGAGTTGGAGAAATGGATAATAAATATTAACTAACTTGTAATTAGTATTGTCTGAAAAGCACTAGTAAATACCTCACAACAATTAGTATGTTGACTATATACTAAAGTGTGAAATGATTGTTCCTACTTTGTGGACAATAAAATAGATTCAGTGTGACTAAGAAAAATTTGAATCACAGTAGCCAGTAAACAGATATCATAGTATGTGTCTATGTAGTCTGAGTGTGAACAATAGTCATAGCAGTACGCTACAAAGAGCAGCGCTTGCCCTAAGAGGCTCTGTGTCCATTCCTTGATGTGCCATTGATATATCCATAGACACATTCACTTGTTCATTTCCTCATTCATTCAAGGAATACTTACTTGTTAATCATTCACAGTGTGCCGATTTCAGGTTAGGAGAACAGCAAGTCAGAGACAGTCTTTGTCCACTTCAAGCTCAAGTTTGAAAGAGGAGAAGGCATGAAATTTGACAAATCACTCCTCCATGATTCAGGGAACATTGTACATAAGAGGACAGAAAGAAGACTATAAGATCTGAAGACATGGAAATGTGCAAGAAACAGACATCTTATCAAGAAGACATAGCCATTGCACACACTAACTGTCTACAGCTATGGTTATCTGCACAAAACTGGCACAAGTCAAGTCTCATAAACATTTCATAAGGGGTGAAGAGGGGCCATGAAGCCCTATCACCCCCAGAAGGACTATAGGTAATGAATGTTTGTTGGGGGCGAGGCATCACTTTACTCAGTGTTGTAGTCATAGGTAAATTGTCCTTGCTCCATTGAATAACTTCCTATTCAACCTGCTCAGGCAGGTTACTCTAATTAAACTAAGTAGGTTACACATAAAAAGAAGACATGAATGAAGGGACTTCATTGAGTAGATGGGTGCCATTGGGAGAAGAAGAAAAATGAGGGAGAGAAATAGGGGGTGAAAATAAATAAAATATATTATACAAAAATTTGAAATTGTCAAACAATAAAAAATGAAATATGTATGAATATAATTTCAGGTAATATAAAGTAATAACTAGAATAGAAATTCAAAATGTGTGCATGTGTGTGTGTTTCAATTTTCACTTCATGATTATTTTTCCTTTCATTCTTAGACAAAAATCGAAAGGGAAGGCCATCAAAAATGCCTGAATACCTTGTTGAGTTTTCAGGGTTTCTCTCCTTGACTCCCAGCATCTTCCCTCTAGCTAAACACTAGTAAATCTACAGCTGCACAGACTTATAAAAGACCATTGGAAACCACAGTGTAAGCCAAGTGGAAGACTGAATAAATTATCCAGGTAATTTGGGCAGAAATATTTCCTGCTGAGGCCTGAATATTTGCCTAAAGTACTTAGTTTGAAAAATGATTGAGGTAATTGTTCAAGCCCTGATTTTGCTTTGGAAATTTTCTGTTCTTGAGCAAAGGGCATGCATTTCAGTTCCTCTCTAGTAGAGTTATGGTATAGACACTGGATTGTGAGTCCCTGGCCTTCTCATGGTTATAGTTAGTTTAAGATTATTTATTCATTAACCCAAGCAGTATTTATCTAGTATCTACTATGCCAACTTATAACACAAATTCTTCTGTCATTGTTGAATCATGGCCCTGTCCTCATATTAGAAAGTTGTCTGCTGCAATCTAGAAGTTAATTACTTGCTAATTACATTATTTATTCTCCTTCTCCATAGCCTTAAAAGTAATATTACATACAGAAAACAATAACTGGGCAGTGGTGCCATATGCCTTTAATCCCAGCACTTGGGAGGCAGAGCCAGGAGGATCTCTATGAGTTCAAGACCAGCCTGATCTACAGAAGGAGATCCAGGACAGGCTCCAAAACTGCACAGAGAAACCTTGTCTCAAAAAAGAAAAGAAAAGAAAAGAAAACCATAACTGGTCATAATGCAGAGACCAACTGATCGTGGGACACCCAGCCCCAATGGATAACCCCACAATACAACTCCTGTACCTAAGATGCACATAACATCAAGGAAGAGGGAATGGAAAGATTTAAAAGCAAGAGGACCAGGATGTGAGATTCTGTTTCCTTGACGTGACAAGGAAGCTTCACCCATGATACCTCAAAAACATGGCTGCCTAAGCAAGACCTGTATAGTAGCAATATCAGTAGACATGCCAGTGTGCTGGGGGAAATCTCACATGGTCCAACTTTATACAAAGAACTGAGGACAACTAATGGCTGGTGGCAGAGGGAGAGTTAGTCTCTCTCAGGGACGAGCCTTCTAGATGGTTATTCAGTCCAAAGTGGTCAGCCCTGAAATCATATACAAACTAGCCATATTAAATGGATTCAGTAGGCTGTATTTATGCATATATCTCTATCTATCTATCTATCTATCTATCTATCTATCTATCTATCTATATCTATCTCTCTATGTAACAGTAAAAATGAAAAAGACGGTATTAATTTGAGAGAGAGTGGACGTTTGGGAGGGATTGTAGAGAAGGGACATAGAAAGGGTTGTGGGGGGAGAAAAGGGAAGGGAAAAATGATGTAATTATATTTTAAATTTTTTTTTAAAGGAAAGAAAATATCCAGTTTCAGCTTCAATATACACAGGTCTTAGACATCATTACCCCCATTTTTCCAGTAAAACACAAAAAGGAAGTAAACAAACTGAAAGTCACCTACTTTCCTTGTCCTGTCATAGAACTGAATCCACTGAACAAACTCTCTCCCAAAGTCTGAGGTGACATGAATGAAGGAAATCACAGCTGAGAACTGTCTCTCTAGAACAGAAGTAGCAAAGATCCTAAACAGGTAGGAGAAATTCTTTCATGGTCTCCTGAAGACTAGATGTGAGCTAGCATTAAAATATGAACATCTTGTCTTGGGAATGATGTCCTCAAGATGAGGCCACACTTTTGTAAGAGAAGAAAATGTATTTGCTTAAGGCTCTGGGAGAGGCCAGAATAGTGGCAAACCTTGTGGGAAGCACCCATGGTGTCCCAGACATTGAAAATCTTCTTCTAGGTGAAAAGACCTCACTGTAGTATTGCCCCACCACAGAGAATGGAGGCTTTCTGATTCTAGCCCCCTCCAGCCTTCCTTACTCAAGGAGAGCAATGGGAAGCTGAGAAAGACTATATCAGTTGTATCCTGTGTGAGGACTGAATTTTAGCGAGAGGAACCACAAAGGCCAAATGATTTCCAAGGTGTGTTGCTCGAATCTCAAATCAGTCGTATAATAAAAACAAAAAACAAAGAAACAAACAAACAAAAAAAAACGGTACCAGATATTGGGGTAAATGCTGAAAGATCAGAGAGACAAAGGAATAAGTCACTGTCATGTCTCACCTCACCAGTTCCATGAATCCTCTCACTGAAATCCTCTGAGTCCTCACCCAAAAGACTCCAGCTGAAAAAGCCTCTAGCTGAAAGGGGTGCTTTTGCTGAAAAACCTTTAGTTCCTGTCTCCTCATGCCTTATATACCTTTCTCCACCCAACCATCACTTCCTGGGGTGAAAGGTGTGTGTGTTTCCTAGTATTGGGATTAAAGGTGTGTGCTACCACTGCCTGGCTCTGTTTTCTCTCTTAGACTGAGTCAATCTCATGTAGTCCAGGGTGGCTTTGAACTCACAGAGATTCAGATGGATCTCTGCCTCCTAAGTGCTAGGATTAAAGATGTGTGCCACCACTTGTGGTGATATATTGTGCACCCTAATAAACTTCCATGAGGATCGGAGGACAGAGCCAGCCACTAGATTAGACATAGAGGTCAGGCAGTGGTGGCACACACCTTTAATCTCAGTACTGGGAAGCATACATGCCTTTAATCCCAGGAAGTGACGTCTGGGCAGAGAAAGGTTTATAAGGTGTGAGGAAACAGGAACTCACTCTCTTTAGGCTGAGGATTTCCTAGAGGTAAGAACTAGTGTCTGGCTGCTCTGCTTCTCTAATCTTTCAGCTTTTACCCTGATATCTGACTCTGGATGTTTTATTAAATGACCATCTAAGACTCAAACAACATCTGGCACCCAATGTGCAGCACAAATTCATGAAAAAGCTACTTTCCTGAGGCTTAGGCTGGAACTAAACATGGCCGGAATCTCCACCCCACCTGGGCCATGAATTTCTACCCTGCTGGCTAAGTTTTTGTTGCAGCCTCTCTGCAGCAAATTCCCCAGGTTCAAACTCAGAATTAGCTGCTTTCATATGTTTCCCAGTACAGAAAGCTGTCTTTTTGCCTTCTTCATTCTCCTGGTGGGTACTGGCTATCTTTGGGCCCCCTCTTCAGGCTGCTGCCACGTCATCCGAATCATTATTGTCAGCAGATTTGGTGAGTCAATTGAGATTTCTTAAAGGGAGGAATTAGTTAAAAGAAAGCTTTATCCCACATTTTAAAATAATGGGAAACACTTTTACAATGAAGAGTGTTTGGTCTCTGTTTGATAACACATTGACCTCTTCAGGGGGTAAATGTTCAGCTTTTAGGGATTAGAACATTATCTCAAGTGAAATGGAGTGTGAGATGGGTCAAATGTATGGGGCCAGAAGGACAGAGAGGAAAATTAAAGCCATATGTGGCTAATATAGCTATGAATCTATGGGGATGTGATTTATTACAACAATGGAATACCCAGATTAACATTCTTCCAATCTCAGAAACAAATCATAAACTAGCACATGTTTCTGAGAGAAATATTAGGAGGTATTATTATCTATAGATAAACCTGTATGGGTTCAGCAATGGCCTTTAACAAAAGAGAAACTACAGGCCTTAGAATAGCTGGCACAAGAGCAGTTAAATGCTCAGCATATTAAAGAATCAACCAGCCCTTGGAATTCTCCTGTATTTGTTATTAAAAATAAATCTGGTGAATGGAGAATGGTAACATACCTTCGCCTACTCTATTACCTAAAGGATGGCCTCTTATAGTTATCAATTTAAAAGACTGTTTCTTCTCAATACCCTTACAAGAAAAAGACAGAGAAAAATTTGCCTCCACGATGCCTACTTATATTAATTCTCAGTCTATTAAGAGATATCAATGGAAGATTCTTCCACAGGGAATGTTAAATAGCCCAACCCTATGCCAATATTTTATATGACAGCCATTGGAAGTAATATATAACTAATTTCCTCAATCTATAGTTTACCATTACTTGGGCAACATTTTACTAGCTGATTCAAAAGTAGATAATTTTGAAAGAGTGTTTGAAGAAATAAAGAAAATTTTGCCTTGTTGAGGATTACAAATCGCTCCTGAAAAGATACAAAGAGGAAATTATATTCCTTATTTAGGATATAAAATAGTTCTACAAAAAATTAGATCCCAAAAGGTGCAAATTAGGAGAGATCAATTACAGAGTCTTAATGACTTTCAAAGATTACTAGGAGATATTTCCAATCTACAGACCACTATTGGGGCAAAAAAGATCAACTGAGTAATTTGTTCAAAACTTTAGAGGGTGACAAGAACTTAAATAGTCCAAGAGAACTACCAGCTGAAGCTAAGAGAGGATTGGCTTTGGTGGAAAAGAAAATATAGGATTCACATGTGAATCATTTGGATCTAAAGCTTGATTGCATTTTGGTTATTTTAGCCTCTAAGCATTCTTCTATAGAAATGTAATGCAGAGGGAAGATATTATATTGGAATGGATGTTTCTATCAAATAAACAGAGTCAAAAATTAAAAACTTATGGGGAAAAGATCTCTGGCTTGATGTTAAAAAGGAAAATTGAGACTTCATCAATTAGCAGGAATAGACCCAGCAGAAATTGTAGTACCTTTAACTAGTGATGACATTGACAAATTATGGGCAGAAAGTGAACCTTGGCAAAAAAAGCTTGCAGTAATTTTTTTGGGAGAAATTAACAACAAATACCCCTAAAACTATAGAATTAAACTTATAAAGAGAGCTAACTGGATCCTGCCTCACATTGTATGGGAAACATCAATAGCTGGAGCCTTTACATTTCTATAGATGCAAACCAAAAAGGAAAGGCAGGTTACAAATCAGAAAATTTAAGCAAAGTGGTACAAAGTCCTTATAATTCAGTCCAAAAATCAGAATTATATGCCATTCTGATGGTATTAATGGATTTTCTGGAACCTTTCAACATAGTTACTGACTCTCAGTATACTGATAGAGTGGTATTACATATTAAAACTGATGAATATATCCCTGATGAGTCAGAATTAGCTTTGTTATTTATTCAGTTACAAGAAATAATCAGGAATAGGAATCATCCCTTATATATAACTCAGATCTGATCCCATATGGGTCTCTACCAGACCCTCTAGCACAAGGAAATGATGAAACTGATCAACTATTGATAGAAAATGTGCTGGAGGCCTCAGAATATCATAAAAGAAATCATGTCAATAGTAAGGGTTTAAAAAGGGATTTTTCCATAACCTGGCAACAAGCCAAGGAAATGTCCCACTTGTTCTTTATATAATCAAACTCTGCTACCAGCAGGATGTAACCCAAAGGATACTCAGAGAAATAAAATCTGGCAGGTGGATGTGTTTCATTTTGCAGAATTTGGAAAATTGAAATACATACACCACACCATTGATACCTATTCAGTATTTCAATGGGCAACTGCTCTGAGTTCCAAAAAGTCTGATTCTATAATCATGAATTTGCTAGAAGTTATGGCCATCATTGGTATACCTGTACAAATCAATACTGACAATGCTCCAGCATATGTCTCTAATAAAATGAAACAGTTTTTTGCTTATTACAACATAAAGCATTTTGCAGGTATACCACATAATCAGACAGGCCATGCAGTCATAGAAAAATCAAATCAAACTCTAAAGGATATGCTAAAAAATCAGAAAAGGGTAACAACCCCCCCCAGAAATAGATTAAATAATACTTTATTAACTTTGAATTTTCTCAATGCTAATGAGAAAGGAACAACAGCCACAGAGAGACATTGGATAATAGAAAAAACTACAGAATTAAATTAGCCTGTATACTTTAAAGATGTGCTGACCTCAGAATGAAAACCAGGATATGCATTACTTTGGGGATGGAGTTTTGCTTTTGTTTCTATGGGAGAAGAAAAGCTATGGATATGATCAAAATTGATAAAGGTTTGATTTGAAAAAGAGAGACCTTTTAATTTAAAGAGGTTATAGATCATCAACCAGCATTACCATTCAATTTAAATTAACTTATATCATTAACAAATGCTTTTCAATTAATTGATCAGATATAACTTGACAAAAAAAGAATCTCCCCAAAATTAGGGTTGGGGAAGGGTTTTGTTTTTGTCTTTCAGGAGAATGAGGACTAAGGAATCTGAAGAACACTGGATAGATGAGACATCTGAACAAAAAGGACAAATCATCCAGAAAAAGTTTCCCAAGAAAAAAATTTTCTATAGTGAATGATGACCACACCTAACAGTGACTTTGAAGTTTCCAAAAAGATGATGGGACCCCACAATGGTGATTCTATCAGCATAATACTACTAAGATGACAAACACCACCTAAAAATCGGCTTTGGACTATAAACTGCTCCAGATAATTTTGTTTTTGTTTTTGTTTTTCGAGACAGGGTTTCTCTGTGTAGCTTTGCGCCTTTCCTGGAACTCACTTGGTAGCCCAGGCTGGCCTCAAACTCACAGAGATCCGCCTGGCTCTGCCTCCCGAGTGCTGGGATTAAAGGCGTGCGCCACCGCCACCACCACCCGGCTGCTCCAGATAATTTTAAGATGGCTAGCTGAGATGATCCAGCCTCACAGACTATTCAAGCAAGGACTTGAGACAAGCCCTGCAGTTTTCCATTATGCAGAGACTGGACAACAGATGATATAGCTACCTCTCCCAGGATTTGACAATTAACCCCAAAATTTTCTTTTCAGGATCCCCTAAAGATGCCTTCAACCCCAGATAGCAGGAAGTAATTTTAAGAACACAATGCCCACATTCCCAAAAGGTGGGGTGAGTGGTTTTTGGTCTTTTAATGGGTTATGGATAATTGTCATTGTTTAGGATGATGGTTGGTTACAAGTTAATTGATAATGGCCAGGAAAAAAGGCTAAATAAGGAGATAAGACTCAAGGTTCTTATATGAAAAGAAAAGGAAAAAGAGAAAAGAGGATATAGATAATAGGTAGATTATTGAATCTACTCTGAAAAAAAGATACAGAATGATGAATAAAGGGAAGATTATTGAATCTGCTCTGAAAAGCGAAAAAAGAGGATATTTGTATGATAGATAAAAGATAGAGTATTGAATCTACTCTGAAAAAAAGATACAGAAATGATGAATAAAGGGTAGATTAGTGAATCTACTCTGAAAAGAAAAAGGAGAGAATATGGATATGATAAGATAAAAAGGCAGATTATTTAATCTACTTTTAGAAAGCGACTACTGGTTTTAAATATTTTATATTGGATGGGATTTTTGTATATTGCATACAAATTATGTATATTGATATAAATTTGAAATTGTTTTTGTTAGAAAATATTGTGCATATGTTTCTAATCTTATTCAAGGTATAGTACCTATATAGTTCATTTAACAATGTAATGCAAATTGATAGTCCTTGAAAGTTAATATTTCCAACTAATTAAGATATAAAGAAATGCAAGTTAGTATTTAGTCACCTATTACAGTTGAACTTGCAGTCATGTTAGGTATGTTTTCAAGGTCAAACAAATATATTTTAGATAGACAGGTCATCTTCAAACACTTCATTTAAGATGTTTTAATAGCATAGTTTTTTATGACTATGAGTCGTATCTGCTCCTAGCAGCACCAATATACTTCAGAGAAGATGATGGGCACTGAAGAAACTCCATACAGAGTTTATGTTCTTTGTGACAAAAGTTAGCTACTGGGCAAAAAAGTGCCCTCACCTCAACTGCTGACAGTATGCTGTACAAAGTGGACAAGCAGGACACAATAGAAAGGACTGCTGATCCTTCCCAAGACAAGGTAGGAAGGCTCTTCAGAAAATCCTGCTTCACAGGTGAATCTATCAGATGTGATAGGCCTGTAGGCCGAAGATGGATATCCAAACATTGCAGAGAAATCTTGGTGACTGTCCAGGCAGCCAGATGTTTCTGTCATTTCTCACATTTTGCAAGTTGCTTGTTTGCATTTCCTGCTTACTTAGGTAATATTATTTCCTTCTTAGGTCTCTGAGGGAGTTGAAGACTAGATAGTTATAGTTTTCCTTGTTAACAAATTCAGAAAAGAAACTCACTGAGGAGGTGTAAAGTGTATAAAGATTGAAAGACATCAAAATATATTTTTGGCTGGTAATGCAAGTTAGGATAGAAAGTGAATTAGGTACAACGTTTTAGACTCACCAAAATAAGATAAATAATGGAGTATTTTCTCTGAATTTGTCAAATGTTAATGGATTAGATATTGTTAACATATTTCTTAACTGTATACATTATATATACTTAGCATACTTATTGTATATAGTTTTCTTATATTAGTTATAAACTTCTATTATTTTAGACAAAAAAGGGGAAATTTGGTGATATATTGCATACCCTAATAAACTTGCATGAGCATCAGAAGACAGAGCCAGCCACTAGATTAGACACAGAGGTCAGGTAGTGGTGGCACACACCTTTAATCTCAGTACTGGGAAGCACACAGGACTTTAATCCCAGGAAATGATGTCTGGTAGAGAAATGTATGTAAGGCATAGGAAACAGGCACTCACTCTCTTTAGGCTGAGGATTTCCTAGAGGTAAGAACTAGTGTCTGGCTGCTCTGCTTCTCTGATCTTTCAGCTTTTACTCTGATATCTGACTCTGATTTTTTTTTTATTAAAAGACCATCTAAGATTCAAACAAGAATCACTGCCAGGCTTCTTTGTTTAATCTACTGGCTTGTTCTGTACTCTGATCTTCAGGCAAATTTTATTAGGATACACAATATATCACCACAGAGGCATTCTTTTTTTTAATGTAAGAGACATTTATAAGTTCAAATACACATGACCAGGAAAAAATCTCTCCATAGCATATGACAGTCAAGATGTCAAAAAAAAAAAAGCGAAGAAACAATATTAAAAGATGCCAGGGCAAACTGTCAACTCACCTACAAGACAGAAACACAAGAATAACACCAGATTTCTTATCAGCAACCTTCAAAGATGAAAAGCTATGGAATGGTACACTTCAAACCCTGAAAATAAATAACTGCCAACTGGTAGGGGGAGTTCTTATGGGAAACCAAACACAACAGAGATTACAAAAAAAAAAAAAGTACACTGGATGAACTTTCATCAGTAACTAAACATAATCTAATTACAACCTGGATCAACAAACCCTCACACTAAAGACCTATTTAACTCAAGTCCTGTTACCTTAAACATTATGTTAAATGATAATATATATTGTTATCGTATATATTTATATATCTCACAAGAAAACATGCAATCTGAATGCAAACCAAGCATCCATGGGAATTTTACAATAACTGACTAACAAACTAAGGGTTCTGATAAAAAAAAACAAACAACATCCAAGAACAGATATATAGAGAGACTGAAAATAAATTCTAGAGGTGAAAACACTGTAAGAGAAATACACAATGCTTTTGATTGGCTTATCTGATACCTTTATATGGCTGAGGAAATATCCAAGCATGAAGGAGAATATGTTGGCATACACTTTTCTCACTGGAATATGGAGGAAAATATGGAAAATAAAAGTATAATATACATGATCTTTGTTATAATTTCAAAAGCTAATTTCATAGGCATACTTACAATAGCAAAAATAGAATTATGAGAAAATTAAACAAAGGGGAAATTAAACAATTATTTAAACAATAATGATTGAATTTCTGAAGTTATTAAGAGTCACTGTGTCAGAGGTCCATGTCCAGAGACTCCATACAAGCCAAGGCAGGACCAATCAAATGAATAAATCCTACAAAAACCCTTTATCTAAACAGTATATTTTAATTGCCAAAAGAGGCAAAGATAACAAAGTCATAAAAGAAACTATAATTAAAACATTCATAACAGATTAAAAAAACAGGACTTAACTACATATTTTCCATGAAGTCACTTCATAAAAAACAAGCTTGAAGTAAAAGGAAAGAGAAAAATATACAACATTAGTATCAATCTAATCAACATCACAACTGAAAATATGTGGCACACTGGTATTCACTTAAGACAAAGAAGGTTCCAGAACAAGGATATTGATCAGGGATAAGAGTTTGGTATAATGATAAGGTGAGACCTCTGACAAATGCAATAGTCCTATGCATGTCTGCATTTAGTGATGGGCAGAGAAGTACATGAGGCCAACACAGAAGGAGAAGACAGATCCACAAGCCTCCCTGGAGACACACATTCTCTACCCTCAGTCACTGATAGAGCAATCAGGTTTTTTTTTTTTTTTTTTAAAGGAGCTGAGGATATTTGGTCTAATAAACCCTACCAAATAATTATATATAATTAATATTTACTCCATCCCACAACAGAATACATTCAAATTTATACGGAAAATGTGGAACTAAACACAATCTGGTCTCTAAGACACAGCTAAGCAAATAGAAAACTGTGGAAATCATACAGAGTACATTCTCAGAAAACAGTGAACTAAATGAGTCACAAAACCTGAAAAACCCAATTATTTGGATATTAGCCAATACACTTTTAAATAATGCATTGGCAAATGAAGAAAATTAGGAAATATTTTTATTAAATGAGAATAAAATATGACATAAATTTATAAAACTGTAGTCAAGATACTTTCAACAGCATTCATATAAATTAAATACATATAAATCTAGTATATAATATACATTATAGAGGAACAAAGATCTAAAACCAATAATCTAATCTTCCACATTAGGAAAAGAAAAACAAATATACAATTTAACATTAGGCAAGAAAAAAGAACAGAAATAGTTGAAAATTAAAGCAGAAATCAATGAATTTGTCAAAAGTAAAATAGAGAAAACATAATGAAACAAAATCTAGTGCTAAGATTAATAAAATTAATCAAATTTTAGTCAAGTTAACCAAGAAAATTAAAAACAAATTGCCATAGCTGGACTGGATGGTTTTCATTATGGATCCCATAGACATCGAAAGAACAATGAAGGGATACTGTGAAATCTTTGTCCACAAATTTGATAATTTATATGAAAAAAAAAAACAGTTTCTTTGGGAACTCATACTACCAAAACTTACACAGGAGACACGGATGTCGGAATACATTTCTATTAGTTAAATAAAATCAGTGGCTAGTCACTCCCCTGAAACAAAGTACTAGGCCTAGATGCTATCTCTGCAGAATCTACTTAACATTTCTAGATGAAATTAATCCAACTTTCCACAACCTGTTCCATAAAACAGACACCAGCAAACTTAAAACAGTTTTCGTTTTCCTCTAGACTACTTGTTATTGTTGGTGGTAGTGATTCAACTTTTAAAAATCTTTTTAATTTTTTTAGAAATAATTTATAGAGTTCTTTGTAACATTTTTATTTACTCTTAAGCATATGAATGTTTGCCTGTGTGTGGTGTGTGTGCAATGCCTGAAGAGACCATTAGAGGGCATTAGATCCTGTTGAGCCAGAGCTAGAGTTGTGAGCCGCTGTTGGAGTGCTGATGATCGAACCCAGATACTCTACGAGAGTGACCAGCAATCTTAAGCACTGAGCCATCTCTCCACCAACCGCTTGTTTGTATCTTTGTTTGGCTGTCACTCCTTTATCCACTCTTTATCCTGAATCTGGCATCACTGGAGTAAGGTATATCTTGTCAAGGAATCAAAGGGGAAAAGACCGTGTTTCCTAATCCATCGCTAAAAGTTGCTGGCAACATCACTGATATAGAAGGCATATGGACAAGATAAAAGCATAAAAAATGGACAACACAGTGTTAGGTGAGTGGAGTCTTCTGAACTGACCACACAAAAACTCGAAGCAAACTGTGTGCTTTGTGTTAAGTCTGAGGTGAGAAGTGTGTGTGACTCTGGAGCTAATGGAAGTGATAAGCCTCAGGAAGGCATAGTTGTTCAGATCTGCTTGTATCTCTCTGTGTAGGATTTGTTCCTCTAGGTAAGGCATGAAACTCCTCTAGAATGAGGGTCTGTCTCCCCACCTGCTTTGGGATAAGGTTGGTTGTATGAGTCATTTGTGAACATGCTTTATTCTGAAGAGCAGACAGGCCAGAGGGGAATACATTCTGTGTCCAACAGAATGAAAACTGTTCAGTCGGCTCATGTAGGATTTAAAGGCTTTGCTCAGGGCATGTGCTGTGGGGAGCACCAGGACTCCAAATCAAAGCAGGATTACAGTTTCCTAAGATGAGGATCAAAGAGGAACACTGCCCTGTGTCCCGTCTAGCTTGCTGTTCTCTTGCTGTCTGCCTGTGACACCATCGGAAGGGCTGCAGGTCACTCATCATAGCAAATGCTAGAAATATTGATTTGAGAATGCTGCCTGTCACAGTGCAGTGGGGTGAGGAAAGAACGGAAAAAAGTAGAAGACATTATTAGACACACAGCTCAGGTGGTAAAAAGAAACATATCTCAAAGATTTCTGCCCATTTTACAGCTCTAAGGAAACACTGTTTTCATTTTCTTTCAACGTCTTAACGGTCAACAATTTAGTAAATTGTACTTTTGTGAATAGAGTTGAAATACCAACAAACTCCCTCAATCTCTTTCCAGAATATGGAAACTATCAGTGAGCATTGTTTTGTGACAAAAGAATTGTTTCCATAATTTCAGTGTTAATGAGTTCTATTCCTAATGATTGGAAAATATGCTACATTACCAGGGTTCTGAAGACTGTTGTTTTCAGACTTGACCAGGGGGTTTTAAATAACTGAAGATGGGCCTTAGGAGATGTGGGTAAGAGCAGACTTCAGTTCAAATCCCAAGAATCTACAGAAAAATAAAGCTTGAAGTGGCTGTGTGCACCTATAACTCCAGAGTTATGGGTGTTGGCGTATAGACAGCGAAATGGCTGAGACTCACTGACTTCCAGCCTAGCTCCAGGATCAGTGAGAGATACAGGGAAATAAAGAGGATGATACAGCACATCAGGACACCAAAGGCCTCTGGCCTCTTTACATGCACATAGGTGCACACACCCACTCAAACACATGTACACCAACCATATACATGCAACACACACACACATACACACACACACACACACACACACACACACACACACACACACACACACACCAGAGTGATGCTATGGAACTCATGGAAAAGCTGGTCTGGTGCTTAGACACAAGTTCACATTTCACATGACTGTCCACAGATGAGTAGAGTCTCACATCCTGACAGGCCCAGAAGCTTGGATGTTGGTGAAGTTTGATAGGAGTCACTGACTTGGCTTTCTAATCTTGATAGGCCTTTAGTGTAGCTGGAAGTTTTCCTGTGTTGGGACAAGACTTTCCCACTCGCATCTCCCAAGTAAACATATAGAGGCTTATATTATTTTATAACTGCTTGGCCATTAGCTCAGGCTTATAACTGACTAGCTCTTACATTTAAATTAACCCATAATTCTTACTTATGTTTAGCCACATGGCTTGGTACCTTTTCTCAGTTATGCCTTGTCATCTTGCTTCCTCTGTGTCTGGCTGGAGACTCTTGACCCAGCCCTTCCTCTTCCCAGAATTCTCCTCATCAACTCATCCTGCCTATACTTCCTTCCTGGCTACTGGCCAATCAGAGCAACACATATTCACAGCATACAGAAAGACATCCCACAGCACTTTAGAAACCCCATGTGAGGTTACTTGTCAAACTTCCCAGAAAGCAAATTTGAAAAGACCCTAGATATAGATACAGGTACAGTAAAAGGGAAAATGGTTTTAAAAAAAATGGAGGGAGGAGGAACTTTAACTGGGAGAGAGGGAGGAAGCAGAAAACAGAGGGAGATGGAAGGCGGAGGAATAAATGGCTCTAGGGATATTTGAAAAAGTCATGGAGAAACATGATTTAGCTTACTTGAGAATACATCATATAAATGTTTATGTGTGTTGTAGTAATTCTACACTCTTAAAACAGTTTGGCTAAGAACTGACACCCAAGATCACACAGTATCACCATCTTCCATCTGCATGTTTTGTCCCACGGAAAGGTTCAGGGCCAAAGTCACGCTCAGTGCTATCACTGCCCTTTTATTTCCATCTCTTCTAGTTTCCTCTCGTCAGCTGTACATTGCTGCTGCTCTTCACTAACTCCTTCTCAGTCCTCCAAGAACCACTCCCAGGAAATCCTCACCATCACCTTCATCCACACCGTCACCTTCATCCACACCCAGGCTGATGTAGTTTCCCATCTCAGGCACAGTCTTGCTCCCCACCCACCAGTTCCCTCAACCTTGGCAAAGCTCCTGAGTGTCTTCATAAACTCCTCAGGGGCATCACCTGAGACAAGGTCCCTGCTGTAAGCCCAGATGTGATTGTCTTTCCAAAGTTGCATTAGTTTCTTCCTCAGCTGCAGCTGCTGCAATAGCCTGGACAGAGGTTCTTCAAGCAAGAGATCTTAAAGGCTGCTCTGACCCCTTAATCCCTTGGTTGGATCCAAAGGTGGTGGGGTGTAAAGGAAAATGTAACAGTTTATATTGAGATAAAATTTCACAACTTTATATGTTTTCTTCATGTCTATAGCCATGTGAACAAGTTTCCAAATCTCAGGGATGTTTTTGTACCTGAAGAACAGTCACTATGCCACCAAAAGTGTCATAAAGGGGAAAGTTTCCATTTAAAACAATCATCTGGAACCATACAGGGGACTAAATTAAAGTACTTATATAAATAAAAGCATTTGAGAAGGTTTTGGATACACAGTTTAGGCAAGAAGAAAAGGAGAGGGAACAGATTTTAAATTTTTCTGCCCACTTAGAAATTTTTCAAATAAGCTTGGATATTAGGCCCCCATGGGAATGGAGGGGTTTATGGGGGTGATAATCAAGTTTACCCCAGGTAGACAGAAATCAATAAATTACCCCCCATGAGACTGTCAAGCTTCAATTCCATGAAGTTTTAGTTTTTATTTATTTATTTCTCAATGTTAGTTTCCTTCCTGATTAAGTTGATTGGAAGACATGGCTTATATATTAGAACATAATTAGACTCTGTAATATCTGTTATTCAAGTCAAGACTTCAGAAAATCTCCCTGAATGAGAGTGTGGCTATAAAAGGAGACATTGGCCCATGATCACACATGTCCCCCATTGCCCCAGTGGGGAGAAGAAGACAGGACATGCCAGGTACAATGGCCAGGTGACATTTAAAGATAGAATTCTAGCTACAACCAGCCTCCTAGCTACATGATTCATAGAAAGTCAGTCAGCTCTCTCCAGTAACCAGAGTGTGAAACAAAACAACTCCTGGACCATCATCCAAAAAGTGGCCAGAAATTGACAAACCATTGACATCCTTATAAATTTTCATGCCTACTTCCAACTTAGGACACTTCTAATCAGCTGTATAAGACACCCCATTTTTCAGTTGTCTCACACTTTCCCAAACCAACAACCTCCAATGAGAGGTTGTCATCACTACCCCTGCCCTCTCTGGAGTCTCTGACAAAGTTCTAGCTGTGATAGCTGCCTCACTTGCTATTGCAAACTCTAAAAAGTAGCCTTTGATTATCCTTTGGTTGGTCTTTATTTACCTCCACAGGGGAGAGTAAATGATAAACACCCTATGACAAGAGTCTCAGTGACCTGAATGTGCAGAGGGCAGGAGCACGGGGAGATGGCAGCTGATTCAGCAGCTGTTCTCCAAGAAGCTCATGTCCAGGGATTGAAATCCTGCTTTCCGACTTCAATAACTGTACATGTCTTTCCTCATACCTGTGGAGGACTGGGAGTGTTGGGGTGAAGAAGAAGAAGAAGAAGAAGAAGAAGAAGAAGAAGAAGAAGAAGAAGAAGAAGAAGAAGAAGTAGTAGTAGTAGTGAAGTAGTAGAGGGCATCCTTCCTCCTCTAGAAAGTTTGAATAGGGAATAAGTGTCACCCCCTAATGTACACTTAATGATCTACACCTGTGACTCAAGCCAACTACAGATAAACAAAGTATTATTTTGTTTTTGTTCATTTAATAATTTTTTTTGAGAATTTAATGCATGAGTATTGTATCATGAGTATTTAAATCATTCCCACCCTTCCAACTCCTCTGGTGTCCCTCCCACTATTCTCAAATTATTGACCTATTTTTCAATTAATATTGTTACATATATACATATAACCTACTGTAGATGAATTTCTAAATGGATTTATTAAATAAAAAACATGGGGCCAAATATAGAGGTGAAAGCCTTAGAGAGATCAGGGAAATAGGGAGACGCTGCCAGCCACCTTACCTCACCAACTCTGCAGCTTCCAAATGCGAGTTACTTCCTGTCTACCCATGCCTTTGTATGCCTTGCTTTTGTGCTTTCTCATTGGCTCTTAGCCCATCTACCTCATTTTGTTGTCACTGCCTATCTATACAGACCTCCAGGTCTCTATGGTTGGTACTGGTCTGAAAGGCATGTGTCACCATGCTTGGCTGTGTTCCCTAGTATGGCCTTGAACACACAGAGACCCTGCCTGCTAAGTGATCATATTAAGGGTGTGTGCTGCCTGACTTAGTTTACTTAAAATGGCTGGCCTTTTCCCCAATCTCCAGGCAAGCTTTGTTTATCAAAGCATATCACCATAAACCTACTGAATCTATTCAGTATTATTTATATGTGCATGTGTTTAGGACCACCATGTGGGATTGGATAACCTATCAAAAGCCTCGTTCCTGACAAAAATCAATTCTCTCTCTCAGGAGCCATTAAGTGCCTGCAGCTCTTCACCAAGGAGTGGGGTTATGGGAAAAATTTCCCTTTGTTGTTCTCATGTCAACTAGTGTTGTCAAGATGCATGTCTTGCTCAGGTGAGTATATCATTGATATATTAGGAGTGCAGTATCTCTGTCATGTCTAGAAGACTCTACCTAACAGCACAGTCCTGGTCCTCTGGCTCATACAATCTTTTGGCAGCCAATCTTCACTATTTTCCTTGAGCCTTAGGAGTAGGGTTGTATAGTCAATTCATCAGTTGGGGTTAGGCATGTAAGGTCACTCATTCACTGCATCTTGATCAGTTGTAGATTCCTGTGATGTCTCCATGTGCTATAAAAAGAAGTTTCTTGGAGGAGAGGTGAGAGCTAGGCTTCTCTGTGGGTATAAGGATGCATATTTAGAATACAGTTAGAAATCATTGGTTTTTAAAACATTGCAGATGGATTAGACACATGCAGATGTTTCTCCTTATAACATTCCCCAAATGATATGATATGACAACTATTTATGTTCTTTACATTGCATTAATTAGGTATTATAAGTAGCCTGGAAATTATTTAAAATATATAGGATGTAGATAAGTTATTTACAAGTACTAAGCTATTCTCTAAGGGGATTAAGCATCTGTAGTTTTAAAAAGAATCTGATGTGGTCTTGGAACTAATTTTCTTGTGTATAGAAGAAAGGCTGCATAGTATTTGATCATTATAAACTTAATTTTTTTTCTTTTTTTTATTTTAATTTATTTTGCAATACAATTCAGTTCTACATATCAGCCACGGATTCCCTTGTTCTCCCCCCTCCCGTCCCCCTCATCTTCCCCCCAACCCCCCCCCCATTCCCATCTACTCCAGAGCAAAGCCTTCTCCACAGCCACAGACTGAGGTCAACCTGGTAGACTCAGTCCAGGTAGGTCTAGTCCCCTCCTCCCAGGCCGAGCCAAACAATCCTGCATAGGCCCCAGGTTTCAAACAGCCAACTCATGCAATGAGCACAAGATCTGGTCCCACTGCCTGGATGCCTCCCAAACAGATCTTAATTTTTAAAGCGTTCTTTAAAAACATTTCAACATTATGTGTGGCAAATTGTCATTACCATAATAAATCAAGTGACTACCTTGGAAAACAAAGCCAAGATATTGGTAGGCTTCTTTCCCAGGAGCCCTCTGGCTTAAATCCACAGAAGCAGGAGATGAATTTAGAGTTCAACAGGACCTCATACCCCTCTTGGAGCTACCGGACACTGCGTGTAAGATTCTTTCCCTTACTACCTCCTCATGTACAGTGAGGAAAAAGCTGAGCATGCATCTTCTCCCTCAAAGATCCGATGTATCAGGTTCAGAATCCAGGACTGAAGGTGGATGATGGGGGTGTTTCTTTAGCATCTCTGTATTATCTCCTTTGGGATGGCAAAGGTGAGAGAATGATGAGTCCACGTATTACTGTTGCACTGCTTCTCAATAGTGGCCCCTACACAAAGGTATTAGTAAAACTGTACCTGGTCCTGGGTGAGTGAAAACACAAGCTACTGAGGCCTTAAGCAGGACTGGCCATCAGAATTAGAAACCTATGAAGAAGGCTTAAGAAAGCCATCTTGAGCCTGAACAGGGCTGACTTTGTTATTCTCAATTCAGATTTAGAGTGCAGTAATGTCTTTACTGGAGAAATCATAGCATCTTCACATTGTCAAAATTATTTGCATGAACACTCAATTTAGATAACACAATACTGCACCCTTCTAGCACATGGTATCCTGATTATGACAAATGGTGTGATTAGACCTAGTCTATCTCTTCTCTGACATGATGAAGAAGAATCAGTTATTAGATAAAGGTGCAGAACAAAGACAAATGTGTCACCAGTGGAGGCTACAAGTCACTATGCAGACAGATGCACCCAGGTCCTGGGAACAAATGGCAGCACAGCATGCTTCTGAGATGGCCACAGAGCATGAAGAACAGCTAGCATCTTCATACGGGGTAGGACTGGGAATAGACTGAAATAACTAAATAAAAAAGTTTCAGAGTTGAGTTGTACAAACTAAGAGGCTGTTGTCACTGACAATCAACTTTAAAAGGTAAAGTACTCAGTATGTTTTAAGGAGCACTCTCTGTCCATTTCCTAGTATCTGGCCTTTTTTTTAGCATGGAGTCAGCCTTTTCCCAGGAAAGGAATTAGGATCACCGACAGATCAACAAACAACATTTACTCAGTACTCATTGACAATAAAGGTTTGTGCTGGGGGTAATGAACACAGCTACTAGTATGTCCAGCTCTTGTCAAAAGGCTTTAGTTTGGGTAGCAATTCTCTTAACCACTTCTACTGAGATGCCCAGTCTTATAAAGGCAATACGGTACCACTAGGAAATCTGTATCTTAAGGACTGTAAGTTTTTCTATCAGTAATGCAGCAGTCAGAGTGAAAATGAGACATATTCTAAAACTCCAGGACTTGAGAGCTTGAGGTAGGAAGATGGCAACTGAAAATCCAGTCTCCACTCTTGGGCTACATATTAAGAACCTGTCCAATATAAAAAGTGTTCAGAATTCAACAGATCTGGATTAAGTTTGCATATTTTCCATTCACACCAACTTAAGTGATTTACTTAACATCTTTTTGCCTCCTTTCTAAACTTGTAAAGATTTTAAAAGTGTAATGGCTTCATTATTGTATCTGTGTCCCTCCCAACATGGGTCTGAAACCATGTTCACATTAAGAATGGGTCTACTTCCTGGTCAAATTCATGAGTGCTGGTGGCTGACAAGGATAGCCATATTTCTGGGGACTTATGTATGTCAGGAAGCTCAACAAATAAAAAATGTGGAGACCTAAACACATGTATAGATGCCAATCTAAGGTCCTGAGTCACTCTACACCAAAAGCTTTATGTTTCCATTTACCAGATAAGAAACATAGGGAGACCCCTTTAATGGGTGTCACGTACTGTGACAAGCAATCTTGTATATGCAGTTTCAATTTCTCCATATAACATCCCTAGAAAGAACTCCAGCTCTGTCTCCTTTCCCAGGACATGTTAACTGAGGAGAATGAAATCTGGTGCCTACAGTCTTGCAGCAAGGCTGAACCATTCTGGTAAGGTTCTAAATTGGGCTCAGATAAACTCAACTATTGCCTCCAGATTGAAACTTTCTTCCTATAGGAAGGAGGAAAGGAAATAAGGGGGGAGGATGGAAGAAGGGAAGGAGGAGAGTCTTCAGACTCAGGAGGCTGATTTGTTAGGCTTAGAAGCTCTCAAAGTTTTAAGATTCATGAGGCCCCTCCCCAGAGTTACATACATAGTGAACAACTGTGCCTCCCTAGAGTTACACACCTGTGAACATTTGCTGTGGAGGAAACTGTTTAATGAAGCTGCCTGCACGTTGGACAAACAGCTCCAAGAATGCAGCTTTCATGAGTCATTACACATGCAGGGTGGGACTTTTGGGAAAACTGGCTGTCATTCAGTTCCCCATGCTACTGTAAGAAATATCTTAATCATGCTCCTGTGAGTGACACCAGTAAACCCAGTGGTTTACCATGCTAGACTTGGAAGGGATAATTTCTTTGGTCTGTCACTGATGCTCTATCTAGAAAAGACATCTGTTTTCATCTAGCTTGAAATATATATTCTGGCCAGTTCCACCTCAGGTAAAATACGCATGATCTCAGGTAAGATCACATGCTTTGGGGGTTTCTCGAAATCAAAATAAAGTGATTACTGTATATTTGTCCAGATCAGATCTTGGCATATATTTGATACAAATTGACTTTGGCTATTAAATCCTTGAGCTGATATGGAACTCCAGTGCATGGCAAGGAAGGAAATGAAAATGCCTGTAACTAGACAGAGTTTCATGGGATAGTGTTGCCCTACCTGGACCTGTTTAAAGTTTCCAATGTCTTTAATAACAAATACAGAATTTCTTTGGAGTTCCTGGAACACAGAAACAATTGTTCTGTGTTCAGCATCAGAGGTGTCCTTGAACACAGTTCTTTGTTTCTGTGCTTACTGTTCTTTCTCCAGTCCACACCTGTTTTCAGGGGTACAGAGAGAAAAATGGTCAAAACGCAAGGCCCCCAGTTTACACCATGGGTATGAAATTCATTAAGAGCACATCTAATGAAATTTACATTGTGCCACATACTCTTCTAGGCATGGAATTCCAACAGTGTACTAAGACTCTGACACTCCAGAGCTTAAAGTTCAATGGAAAGATGAGAAATAGCATATCTAAGTAATTTACATGGTAAATAAGCAACAACCAAAATGCTCTGGGAAAGGAAAGGAGCAGGATACAGGGTTGGGAGCATTGGGATGGGGTGGGCTGCAACAGCTAGTAAATTAGTTTAGGGATAACGGTACCCAACTGGCACTGTCATAATTAATATCACCTCAGAATAATAGCTCTGAGATGAATTTGCAAATGTTTCATGCTGTTTTGTATGAAAAGTGGATGGAGATGATAATTTAAGAATAACAACTTTAAATGATGTTTGTGTAACACAGAATCAATGAGCTCACTTGTGGGAAAAGAAGATGTGCTTGTGACCAGGGGTTTGGGCTTCGTTTGTCCTGGTCATTTCTGGATGTGATGTCGACTTTCCAGGTACCCACAAGCACATCTGTCTGCCTGGAGAAATCCTCTCATTTGTCCTCCTGCAGTGAACAGAGAGTATCAACAGCATTCTAGAAAACCTCAGTATCATCAGGCAAAGACTTGGGAGGAGAGAGCTCAGTCCATTGGCTGGAAACAGCACCACTGGGCTTATGTCTTTGATCTGTCCACCTGTAGGAGGCATATACTCCTAGGAAATTTTCTACCACTCAGTAATTAATAGGGATACCTTGCTTTCCAGTGAAATGAATAAGAGTATATACAATGCCTTGCAAGTCCTGCTTGTTCTAATGGTGTAAAATACACACACACACATATATATATATATATATATATATATATATATATATATATATATATATATATATATAATAGTGTTGCAGAATTCTTACATATCTGAAAGATAATCTGAATAATTTTTAGAATGGAAAACTGTGGTGCTATAATTTTATTCTGGATATTATTTATACAAAAATGAAAATTATTAAAATATTGTCATGTTATCTCTGGTAGTAGACTTGTTATTTTTAATAAGATAATGTGTCAATTTACAATAAAAATAAAATAACAATAAAAGTGATATTTCAGTAATAATAATGAAGGAATGCAATCCTTGAAAACATAGCTGCTATTGGCCCTGTCAGAGGTAGCAGTTGAAATTCAGTGTCAGCCCACCAGAAGGAAGATCCTTGATGAATGAATCTTGAATAGAAAAGGCCCTGAGATCACAGACTTCAAAATGTCTTATTGCATCTGCTGTGCCTTTATGTTTGCCTCTGCCACCTTTCTCTGGTGTCTTCCATGGTGTGAATGTATGTGGGGAGATCCCCACGGCCTGTAATGTAGTGTGTTTATCTCATGGAAACATCCTGTTCTACTGGACATTTTTACCTGTGGATTACTATGAAGATGACGTCTTCCTAAGCTGCACTGTCTAATTGATAATAATAACGTTAGTTTAAATAGAATTTTGATGATAAAAAATAAAACAAGGAAATGTCACACAGCTAGAACACATGAGTTTCTGTTGAGGAGCCCTATAGACTGTGGCTTAGATTAGTGATTAAGAAAAACAATTGAGTTCCAGTAGCCCAGCTAGCTTGAATTCTTTTAACCTTAATGTTGGGAGACATGTTCATAGGTTTCAGAGTGCATCATAGCTGAAACAAAGCTTTGAAAATAACTTAAAGTGAGACTAAGATTTTTTTCAAATATCTTTGAGGTAAAAATCCCAAGAAGACAACCTAAAGTTTTAGAAAGGCACATAGTTGAGTGAGGAACTCTTTATGGTCAGCCAACAAGAAAAAAGCAGTCTAATTATCATTAGCTGATGTGCCTCTCTTGCTAGGATTGGTTGATGACCAAAGGTAATGATTAATTCCTTATACCTATTTCTGCTCTCAATCTCCTGATATAAAGGATGAACCCACCTTAGAGTACTAACAATAGTGGAGAGGGTGCCTGAACTGGCCTGTTCCCATAATCAGATTGGTTAATACCCTAACTGTCATCATAGAGCCTTCATCCAGTAACTGGTGGAAGCAGATGCAGAGATCCACAGCCAAGCACCAGGCTGAGCTCCAGGAGTCCAGTTGAAGAGAGAGATGAGGGATTCTATGAGCAATGGCATCAAGATCATGATGGGTAAACATACAGAGACAAACAAACCAAACTAGTGGGAACTCAGAACTGTGGACCAATAGCTGTGGAGCCCCATGGGACTGGACTAGGCCCTCTGTATAGATGAGACAGTTGCCTCACTTGAACTGTTTAAGGGGCTCCTTGGCAGTGGGATCAGCATCTGTCCCTAGTGCATGGGCACACTTGGAGCCCAGTGCCTATGGTGGGATACCTTACACAGCCTTGGCACATGGGAAGGGGGGCTTGGACCTGCCTCAACTGAATGTACCAGGTCCTGCTGACTCCCCATGGGAGGTCTTGCTCTGGAGGAGGTGGGAATGGGGGGTGGGTTGCGGGGGACACTGGGGGGGGGGAGCAGGAGTGAGAAGAGGGGGATCTGTGGTTAGTATGTAAAATGAGTAGAAATTTTCTTAATGATTAAAAAAACTATTGATGAGGTGGGTATGCACTCTAAAGATTTAAAGTAGAGCAGACTGATTGTTTTTCATGTATAACAGTTTAGCTTTGTGATTTCTTTAAGATTTCTTGTAAGATTACCTTTCAAGATAAGTAATAAAGTGATTGGTCCTTTCTTTGTAACTGCAAAATGCAGCCTTCCAGTAAAAGAATACCTTGCTTACTTACACTCTGTTAATCTATAACAAGTTGCTTGGGTATGAATGTATATGGGTTCTTAGGGATAACTTGTTTTTCACCTGTGATACATAAAATGTTTAATCATGTAAGGGATATGGAAAACATGTTGTTTTTACTTGTATTCATTGTAATCGTTCACTTAAAAAACAGAATGCAAGCATATTGTAATTTTTATATTGCCTGAAAGATTTTGCTGGGGTATATAAGTGGTAAGAGGAATGCTGTGGGATGTTCTGTATGGCAAATGTGTTGCTCTGATTGGTTGGTAAATAAAACAATGATTGGCCAGTAGTCAGGCAGGAGGAAGTGTAGGCGGGACAAGGAGGAGAATAAAGCTGGGAAGTGGAAGGCTAAGTCAGAGAGACACTGACAGCTGCCGCCATGACAAGCAGCATGTGAAGATGCCGGTAAGCCACATGGCAAGGTATAGATTTATGGAAATGGATTAATTTAAGCTATAAGAACAGTTAGCAAGAAGCCTGCCATGGCCATAGAGTTTGTAAGCAATATAAGTCTCTGTGTTTACTTGGTCGGGTCTGAGCGGCTGTGGGACTGGCAGGTGAGAGAGATTTGTCCTGACTGTGGGCCAGGCAGAAAAACTCTAGCTACAAATGGCACCCAACGAGTTGGCAAGAGTTTCCACCTAAAGCCTGAGAAAAGATTGTAAAACGGAGCTAAACACAGCTTCCTAATTGTCTCTCTCAAATGAGCAGCAGTGGCCGGTTTGAGCTACTGGTGGGTTCCTAGCCTGTGTGCTCAACCTGCTGCCATATGGCGGGAATGAGGCCTCTGCAAGTGGCACATTAAGCTGCATGATGGCTTTAGCTTTTGCTAGTACAAAACAAAAAAAAGAGGTTTCTGGGCTACACGCTGCTTGGATAAAAGCATAGACCCATGATAGCTCCCAGAGCTGGTGGTAAACCACCGCCATGTTGGGAAGCTGAGGTGGGCGGAGCCAGCAGCATACATAGGCTTGAAAGAGACAAAAAAGGTGATATATACAGTTATAGAAACAAATACATAGTTTTAAAAAATAAAGTCTTTAAAGAGACAGTAAAATTAATATAAAAAATAAGCCACGTAAAGATGAATATTACACAGAGAATCTGGATTGTGTTGTCTTTGGGATTTTTAACTGCAGATAAACATTTGATCGTAAAAGATGTTGAGTTAAACCAATATGTATATTTTAAAGATACCTTGACTTCAAAATTTGTATGTAAGGATGTGTTGCTTTGGAAAGGAGACTCTGCTTTTGTTCCCACAGAAAGCCAGAGGCTATGGATTTGTTCCAGATTAAGATACATCAGGTTTGACCAGCCAAGACCCCCTGAAAGGTCTCCGATGACACCATGGCCCAGATGATCCAACATCCAAAATGGTTTGAAGGCAACTGGCTCAGACAATACAGCCTCATGTACTATTCCATAATCCTAAAATTTTCTTTGTGTCCCCATAAGATACAGCGCCCCCCTCCAGCAGGAAGTAGTAAGAGAAGCTATGCCCAAATTCCCAAATTATATGTAATTTTACTTTGTTAAGGTTAAAACCTTCCTTTTTGAAAAAAAAAAAGAAAGAAAGAAAAGGGGAAGTGCTGTGGGATGTTCTGTATGGCAAATGTGTTGCTCTGATTTGTTGGTAAATAAAACACTGATTGGCCAGTAGTCAGGCAGGAGGAAGTGTAGGTGGGACAAGGAGGAGAATAAAGCTGGGAAGTGGAAGGCTGAGTCAGAGAGACACTGACAGCTGCCATGATGACAAACAGCATGTGAAGATGCCGGTAAGCCATGAGCCACGTGGCAAGGTATAGATTTATAGAAATGGATTAATTTAAGCTGTAAGAACTGTTAGCAAGAAGCCTGCTACGGCCATACAGTTTGTAAGCAATATAAGTCTCTGTGTTTACTTGGTTGGGTCTGAGCGGCTGTGGGACTGGCGGGTGAGAGAGATTTGTCCTGACTGTGGGCCAGGCAGGAAAACTCAAGCTACAGAAGAACAATAAAGATAGAGTTAAAATGAGTTAGAAGGAAAACATAAGGAATGGGAGAGTTAGAAGGCAAACATAAAGAATGGGAAAGATAGAAGGAAAACATCAAAGAATGAGAGAAGGAAATCACCAGGAAAATAAAGAATAGAAAGTGCAAAAGAAGAATAAACAAAAGGTCTAATGAAAACCATCAAGAGAGTGTGTGAGTGTCGTTTTCCATAACCCCCTCAGATAAAAAAGTCATAATATGTACAGACTCCATGGATTCCCTTTGAGCCCTGTGCTGCTGGAGGCTGGTCCCATAGCTGTGTTTTTTTTTTTTGAATGTTTAATATTTTATTCAACAGTATAATCACATCATGAAATATTGTCACAATTTTCATGGTTGTGTTCCTTCAGCCTTCTTATCATAGTCTACCTATGCCAACTGGTACCTCCTCAATTTTCAAAATATCCATTGGATATCTAGCCAAAGTAAATAAGCTTTAAAAATAATCAAATAAAAAGATTATTTTATTTGGACTCTTTCCCTGTCAGTCTACATATAACCCATGAATACATGCTGTTAATCCTATCTCTAAAATACTCCCCAAATTCATTTCTTAGTCACCACCATTCCCTAATGGTGAGCCACACTAACTTACAGTGACATTTAGGGCACAACTGGAAATAAATGATCCTAATTCAGCCAGTAGTAAAGTTACAACACAGAAACCTGAGGTGATGTATGAATATAGACACCTGGATACAAAGTGCCTAAGGACTAGATCTTGAAAACGTTAGAATTTTGCCTTTTCAAATGCAGAGAGATGCATGTGGAGACTGCTTTTTTTTTTTTCTCTCTAAAGATAAAGTGAGCACCATTCTCCTCTGTGCCAGATGCTCAAAAAAAAAAAAAAAAAAAAAAAGAGCTGGAGGAGGGGGAAGACGGGACTGTGTAGGAGTAGTGGAGGAGAGGGAAACTGTGGTAGAGATATAATGTATAAGAGAAGAATAAAAGTTTTCAAAAGCTGTTTTTGCTGAGCAATATCAGTTTCTTCACCAGCTGATTCATAAAACAAACACTTCTAGATTGTATGATAGGTCCTGAGTGCTGCAGACATGTAGACAGAAACAAAAGTCCACAGGCTTCTTTAAGTTTTTATCAGACATTCAAACATAGGAGTAGACTATGGATTTTGCAATAACTACTAAGCTGTGATTGTTTCCATTTGAAAATAATTTATAAATCATGTTCAACTTATTACATGAAAATGCAAATTTCTAAACACAAGTTACTGGTTCTAAAATTCAGGCAGTTTTTACAATGTCTGACTGACTTACATTTATGAAATTATGCCATTATTCTGTCTAATTATTGCCCTTTCTATGTTTATTTATATTCTACATGCATTGTATTATAGTTAAACAAAATTTAAAGCAGAATAATTTATACCACCACCTTATTAAAAAGACTAAGGACATCATAGCTGTGTTCTTATGAAATGACTTATGAAAATCCCTTTCAAACATTAGGTTGGCCTGTTCTACATTTACATATATATGGAAGGGGTCACATCAATGATGTACTAATAAGTAACAGGTTCTCCAGTAACTATCCTTCCACCACTGTTCATACACACACACACACACACACACACACACACACACACACACAGGAAACACACACACACACAGACACACACACACACTCAAGAAAAAGTCTGGATTTCAGCATTTGTCATTTACAATGGTGAAAATAGTCCCTCTGTAGCTAATTGTAAGCTACTAATGTCAAGTGTTTGAGCTTGGTAACACTTGCACTGAAAGTTTTACATTTGGAATGCCATGAGTATTGAGCAAAAAAGAAACCTTATAAGAACAGTTATGGGTGAAATGAAATAACAAACATCATTCTAGCAAAAGGCCCTGAATTAGGTCACTGCCTTGCAATTGGTAAGACATAATTAGTACTAATTGTCAAATACCTTTATTATCTACCACAGTGTAACACTAGGTAGTGCTCTCACTGTCCAAACACAGACACATACAGAGTTAGTCTCAGGTTGGCTGTTTCAGTGGTGCTAAACTATTCTCGGGGAAAAGGAATGACAGCTTCCATCACATCCTGTCTTGTTTTCCATAGCACATCCTCCAAGAGAACCACAGGATTTTTGCCAGCAGAAAATTCACTGCTTTACTTTTTGACTGATTGGTTTTTTTGTTTGTTTTTTGTTTTTTGTTTTTTTTTTTTTTTTTTTTCGAGACAGGGTTTCTCTGTGTAGCTTTGTGCCTTTCCTGGATCTCGCTCTGTAGACCAGGCTGGCCTCGAACTCACAAAGATCCGCCTGCCTCTGCCTCCCTAGTGCTGGGATTAAAGGTGTGCGCCACCACCCGGCCTGACTGATTGTTTTTGCAAGATTTTATTTTTCCTTTTAATAGTAAGGAGAGTCCAGGCCTAAACATAACCTCGTATCCAGAATTTCAAGGTCATTTCAGAGGATTTGTGGAAATAAGGGTGTACTCATTTCCCTTGGTGTTTCAGGACACAGCACTTTTCCTTAGTGTGGCTTTAACATGTGAAATAGGAAAATGTCTACATGTTGAGGGTATACTATTAGTTAAAACCCAGAAGGCTTTATCTACCCTGAGGAGCCAGCCAGTTGACTGGGATAGATTATGACACAGGGTCTACATTGAATCTAAGATGAAGCATCGTTACTAACTTCACTAGGGAAAGAAAATGTCTAGATTCACAAAGAAATTTACATTCTGATTAAAATGCAAATCAACCAGATTTCACTTAAGAGAACTCTCCAAAGCATCCCTATGGTGTGCAGTTAATCCCTGATAGGTCCTTGTGTGAGAACATACTCTATCAGGGATGATGCTGAGTCTGTAATACACAATCTTTCTTCTGGTTACACATTTTTACTTTTGGGGCTTCCTGAGACAGTTTGAAGTCCCAGGACCTGAGAGCAGGTCAAGAGAAGGAAGAAAGAAATGAGATAAGACGTTTCCATGCTGGCCCCCAAAGTTTCCCTGTGCTCAAGCTTCCATTGATTTTGTTCCTTCTATTGGGAGTAGGTAAAAATGTTTTTAGAATATAGATGTATCACAAACCTGAAGGAACCTGGTTCTCACTTGTGTTTTTCTGTTACTGAGGTATGGCAAGATTTACCTTCCTGCCTATCTATACCACTGAAACTTTGCAGTTAAAGGGAGACAATTTGGCTGTTTTGCTTAGATAGAGTTCTCAGAAGTATTGCTCTGGGCTCTCCACAGCCATTATGACCCATGGAGACATTTTGTCTCCACATCTCTTGCAGGCAGGGCTGGTCTCTGGAACGTGTTTATGTTGATCCTTGCCTTGATATTGATTGGACCTTGCATGTTAACCTGTAAATGTTTGAAATTAAGACTGTCAAGAACTGTTGTATAATTTTGAAATGTGACCATGTTGATTTACAATTGACTCTTTTGCATTCTTCCTCTAACTCATGTGACCCAGTTGCCTAGGAAAAACACCTGAGATTCTAGAACAGTGCCTGATCTGATATGAAAACTTCATTTGAAAGCTGAAGTGAGGAAAGATTTCAACCTCTGTGACAGGGATTCTGGGGGTAGGATTTGAGGGAAAACATTTGAGTTTGAAAGCTGCCTGTGCTCTGCATGGACCACAGTCTCACCCCTTGGTTTGTCTCTATTGTTCTTACCAAAGGTTTTGATATATATCTGCATGACTGTTGAATGCCTGCTCCTCTCATCAACATACCTAGGAACCAGGAATGTGTGTTTGCTTATGTTATGGGCATAGTGTCCAGCCTGGATGCTGGATGCCTCATGTGTACATTGTCCATATTCTAGGACTCTAGGCCACAGGCTCAGCCATGGACTCTTGGAAAGTGGAGACAAGAACTGAAGTAGGACAAGTATATTATTATAAAGGCCTTCTCACTTGAACATACAGCCCATTGAGAAAATCTCACGTAAGAGTATAGTCTATTGAGAAGGCTTCTCACTTAAGGTTATAGCCCATCAAGAAAACAGTTCATAGTACCTAAGCAAAGAATCTTGAATTTGGCCAGGGTTTGGATGACAACAGGGCTTCTATTCTTTTCATCAGGTCCATATTTCACCACCATTCACCAATCTTGTACATTCTTTCCACTTTTCAGTTAACTGGCTGAGATCAGAACACATCAGTGTCCATGGGTCAGAACGCAGGTTTATCTAAGATGCTGGACCACTGGCCTTAGGATACAAGACTCTTGGCATCTTGGTCTTCTTACAAGACTCCTCAAATGGTTCCTAACTCACTGCTGGAAAGATCTATATTCTTGTTTTTTTTTTAAGTATATGTGTGGTTTTTTTAATTTATTTTAATTTATTTTGCAATACAATTCAGTTCCACATATCAGCCACGGATTCCCTTGTTCTCCCCGCTCCCGTCACCCTCACCTTCCCCCCAACCCCCCCCCCCCATTCCCATCTCCTCCAGGGCAAAGCCTTCCCCACAGATTGAGGTCAACCTGGTAGACTCAGTCCAGGTAGAGATCTATATTCTTATCAGTGTCTTTCCAGTTCCAGTTTCTGAAATCAGAGATCAGGCAGTGAAAAGGTAAGGGGAAAACACAAAAAGTTCTTTTGAGTCTATCTAGACATATAGACCTTAGGAGTGATGAGAAATCAAAAACACCAGAAAGCTGTTTTAAAGGAAGAGCCATGCCACCTCCACCCATAACAACCTCCTCCCTGTTTCTGGTCCATCCTCCCTCCATTTTTTTTCTCACTGTTTACTTCTACTAAGAGTCGTGCCACACTGAGTAGACTAAGAATTGTGTACATGATCACTCTTGGAAACTACTGAGTCAGTTGGAAAGTTGAAGACTAGCTAGCATTTACCATATGGTATCTCCTAACCCTGCTGCTGGTTAATACCCAGCACACTAAGTGTGTAAAGAATCAGCATTAGTCTGGTATTTTTTTTAATCATAGTTTGGCTATCAGAATACAGAATGACTGCTCTGAAAATCTCTGGTATATGCTCACCACTACATTTTGTAGATTCACAATAGTCAAAGAGTCATCTTATGGATCAAGGGCTTTTTGATACTTTTGTTTTCAAATTATACTTGGAAGCAAGGAAATTGCACCCTACTTGAAGACAGGTTTTCTCTTTGAAAATTTGTAATGCCATCGCCCTTACTGATTGGATGTGGTTTTCAGGGGAACTCACGAAGGTGGATCCCTTCCTTAGTTTGCTCATTGATCTGACACAATACTTGGCAAAGGCACCTTAAGGCAGAACGTGATTGTATTGGTTCACAGCTTGCAGTACAGTCTATCATGGCAGGACGTGAGTATGGCCCTAGCTATGGTGGCCAAAGCACGAGGCAGCAAGTCCCAAGCTACTGAGGCAGGAAACAAGACAAACACTGGTGCCCAGCTTCCTCTCTGCCCCCCTCTTTTTCTACTTTTCTACAGTCCAGGACTATAGTGCATGGAGTGGTGTTGCCCCCATTCAGAAGGAGTCTTCCTCTGCAGTTGAGCCCATCTGGAAATGTTCCAAAGCTCCACCCAGAAGTATGTCTCCTAGATGGTTACAAGTCTAGTCAAGTTGACAGAAAAGATAAACCATGGCTGTGGCGATTTATCTTCTATTCCCTTCTCACTCTAGTATTTTATTCCTTTCTTTTTAATTTTCTTTTTTGTTTTGGTGTTTCTCAGCTTCTAGGTTGAGAGAAATAATTAGTGGATGATTAAGGATCGGCCAGCAATCCTAAGCACAACATAAGAGGTACAGAGTCTGATTTCTTCCTGTACCATCCAGAAAGAAATGAGAGGCAAACTCGCGGTTAATAAGACACAAACACCGCAGACTCACATTCTCTCAGGAGACAGGGAAAAACAACTTTGGCTTTCTTCCCAGATCTTTTTAAAGTGAGAAGTCAATGGAATGATGCTGTCTGTTCCCGTCCCTAATAGTGATAAATAATTCACGGACACTTGTCAGTCCCACAATCCCTCCCTTCCCACTTGATGAAGGCCCTGAGCAACCTGTCTCCTTCCTGTGCCATTCTCCCCCAGATGAAGGGCTCAGTACAAAATGACTACTGCTCATACCTGCCTTCATTTGGGACCGAGTGAGAGCTGTGGACATGATACAGGCAGCATCATGGACAGTGTCCCCTGCCAGGATCTGCCTTGTGGATCTCCATTTGACCAAAGTGGCTTTTCCTAACACAGCCATGTGTGGGTGTATTTAGCTGTACAAGAGGCTGAATTATTTCAAAATGATTTGATGCACCCATTAGGGGAAGGGGAGTATATGTTTTTGTTGTGGTGGTTTTTGCTTGTTCTGTGATGCCAGCAAACAACAACAACAAAACTGTCCAACTAAAGTGTCACACATTTTGCTGCTCCTGGTCCTACTGGGCTGGAATGTCTTGGAAGAACAACTCTGAACCAAATATTACTGTGTCAGGTCACCAGAACTTTGGAGTTTCTTGGAGTATTGGGCAATGTTTAGCACATTCCTATTCTGACTGAGATGTTGTTCCTGTTTTTAATGGTGTGGCCTTCTAGTGTGGGATATAAGACATGCACTCATAAAAATATGTATTTAATGATCAGGAATATGCCATGAACTGTGTCATTTAGGAAATGGCAATCAAGGATATAGGAATTAACCTATTTCAATTAAGCAGGAGGTACTTAATGTAACAGGGGAGTATAAGAGTACTGCTAAATGCTATAAGGAGGTCAGGTAAAACTACTCATACTGTGTACAGGAAGTTAGTGCTGTTTCTAGGTCTCCAGAGGAAAATCTTTCTAGAGGACACTTTTCTGTGCCATTGGAGCCCTTGCTGTTTGGGCCTAATGCCTGGCCATGTACTGGAAACTTATGTTCCCAGCCACAGCTATTTCTCCTAGAGCTGCTACTTCTGAAACCTATGGCTGCCACTGTCACTGCTGTCGAAATAATTTCTGCAAGCAAAGTAGCCCTGACAAAGACTCCAGAGGCATCACCAACACCCACATCCCAGGCTCCTATTGCAACCCTGTTGACAGAATACAAACAGTTTAGAGGGGATTGGGGATGCATTGTTGACTGTTTATAGAAGAGAAGATGATTGGCATGGACACCAATGTCTGCAGCAGTGAAATTGTGAAAACAAGCTGCCTGCCTATTAGTATGGAGACAGATAATCAGTGGTCTGTTCTAATAGTGGGATATTATTTCTTCCTTTTATGTCTACTTCTTCCTTTAAAAAAAATTCATACGTGGATACTATATTTGTATAATTCCTATGCCACTCTCTCCAACTTCAAATCCCTCTCATGTCCCTCTCAATTCTGTGACATTTTCTTCTTTAATCGTTATTGTTACAGCCAGGTAATGGTGGCACATACCTTTGATTCCAGCACTCAGGAGGCAGAGGCAGGCAGATCTCTGGGTTCAAGGCCATCAGAGTGAGTTCCAGGACATCCAGAGATACACAGAGAAACCCTGTCTTGAAAAAGAACAGACACACACAGAGAAACCCTGTCTCGAAAAACCAAAAAAAAAAAAAAAAAAAAAGGAAAAAGAACAGAGAAGAAAAGGTAATTGTTATTATTTTAAATGTATATAGATATACACATGTACACACATATACATGTACATATGCAACTTGTTGAGTACATTTAGTGTCACTCCTTTGTATAAATGCTTAGGACTGACCACTTGGGATTGGATACCTATCAGGGGGCTCATTCCTGGAGGAGATTGATTTCCCCTCTTTTAGAAGCCATTAATTGCCTATAGCTCTTCATCTAGATGTGAGGCTTTATGAGATTTCTCCCACTGATGCTGAAATGTCAACTCTGTTGTCACTGTGCAGGTCTTGTTTGAGCAATGTTGCTGTTAAGATTTCATGGGCATAGCTCTCTATCATATGTAGAAGATACTATCTCACAGCAGATGTGTAGCATGAATCTTAAAAGGTTAATATAAGCAAATCCAGAGCCAGATATTGGGGTGAATGCTGGAAGATCAGAGAAGCACAACAAGCCACAGCTTCCTCACCTCTCCAATTCCTCAGCTGATCCTGTTTCCTCAGACTGGAAGCTTCTGTGTCCTCATCCAAATGGATCTCACCTGAACTGCTGCTAAAAGCCCAAAAGCTTAACCAGCCAGTTCCTGGTTTTCACACCTTATATACCTTTCTGCTTTCTGCCATCAATTCCTAGGATTAAAGTCTCACTTCATGGGATTAAAGGCGTGAGTCACCATGCCTGGCTATTTCCAGTGTGGCTTTAAACTCACAGAGATCCGAATGGATCTCTGCCTCGCAAGTGATAGGATTAAAGGTGTGTGTTACTACTGCCTAACTTCTATGTTTAATATTGTGGCTGTTCTGTTCTCTGACCCCAGATAAGTTTATTAGAGTGCACACAATATTTTGAGGAACACAATACCACCACATTTCCGCTTTTTTTGTCTAAAATTAAAAAAAGCTTATAACTAATACAAGAAAAACTATATCCAATAAGTATATACAATATATACAGTCAAGAATTACATTAACGATGTCTAGTCCATTAACACTTGACAGATTCAGATGAAAAACTCCATTAATACATAATGTCCAGTCCATTAACATTTGACAAATTCAGACAAAAAATTCCATTATATATATTAACAATGTCCAGTCCAGTAACATTTGATAAACTCAGACAAAAATTTCATTACTTATCCTATTTAAAACAAGTAGTTCCTTTTTAAAAGTAGATTCAATAATCTGCCTTTTTATCTTATCATATCCATACTTTCTCTTTTTTCTTTTCATAATAGATTCAATAATCTACCTTTTGTCATTTTTATATCTCCCCCTTTTTCTTTTTAGAGTTGATTCAATGATCTACCCATTTATCCTATTATTTCTTTGTCTTTTTTCTCAGAGTAGATTCAATGATCTACCTCATATCTATATTCTCATTTTCTTTTTCTTTTTTTTAAACAAAAACTCTGAATCTAATCTCCTTGTTCAGCTTTTTTCCTGATCATTAACAATTAACAACTTGTAACCAACCATCATAAACAATGACAATATCCATAACTCATTAAACAACCAAAAACCTTCCACCCACCTCTTGGGAATGTGGGCATTGCATTCTTTAAATTACTTTCTGTTTTCTGGGGGTGAAGACATCTTTCGGGAATCCTGAAAAGAAAATTTTTGGATTAATTGTCAAGTCCTAAGAGATTTATCTGTATCATTTGTCCAGTCTCTGCATAATGGGAAAGTGCAGGGCTTGTTTCAAGTCCTTGCTCAAGTTGTCTGTGAATCTGGATCATCTCAGCTAGCCATCTTGAAATTATCCTGAGTAGTTTGTAGTCCAAAGTTGATCTTTTGGTGGTGTTAATCAGCTTAATGGCTTTATCATAGTCCATGTGGAATTGTCATTGTGGGGCTCCTGTCATCTTTTTGAAGGTTTCAAAGTCACTGTTAGGCATGGTCATGATTCCCTGCAGACGTTTTTTTTTGTTTGTTTGTTTGGTTGGTTGGTTTTTTGCCTCCTCTGTGGTTTGGAGCAATCACAGTCTGATAAATGTCTGTCTCTCAGAACCATGAATGTTCTTCCCTAGAAGAGAAAATCTTCACAGCCATTTCTCCCCACCATTTGTCTTGCCAAACTTTTCCAAACTGACCTTTGCTGATGCTTTCTTGTAACACAATGGTCCTGGCAATTCTTCTCTGGACAAACAGTAGTAAACCCTTCACCCCAGGTAGAAGCATCACCATAGTCACCAGCATGATGAGAAGGAGCCAGCAACTTGGAACAGCAGCCGCTGACTCCATGGTCCCACAGACACCATTTGTGGCTCAGCCCTGGCCACAGCTTTTCCTTAGCAGGCTCCCAGGCTGGCCTCAGACTTGGGATCTTCCTGCCTCTGCCTCCTTCAGTAAATCCAACCAGTGTGCCACTACAACTGGCAATGTATATCTCAGGTCTGAACTGGGGCCTGCAAAGCCACAGGCAAGCAGCTTTTTTGTGAATTTGTACCACAAATGCTGGGCACCAAATGTAGCAAGTATCTTAAAAGTTCTTATTAATAAAAACAAACCTGAAGCAAGGTAATGGGGTGAATGCTGGAAGATCAGAGAAGCAGAACAAGCCACATCTTCCTTACCTCTCCAATTCCTCAGCTGATCCTGTTTCCTCAGACTGTATGCCTCTCAGCTGAACTGTGCTGCTCAAAGCCTAAAAGCTTAACCAGCCAGTTCCTGGTTTTCACACCTTATATACCTTTCTGCTTTCTGCCATCACTTCCTGGGATTAAAGGCTCACTTCATGAGATTAAAGGCGTGAGTCACCATGCCTGGCTGTTTCCAGTGTGGCTTTAAACTCACAGAGATCCGGATGGATCTCTGCCTCCTAAGTGATAGGATTAAAGGCGTGTGCTATCACTGCCTAACCTCTATGTTTAATATTGTGGCTGTTCTGTTCTCTGACCCCAGATAAGTTTATTAGAGTGTACAATATTTTGTGGAACACAATACCGCCACACAGATGTCTGGGCAGTTGAAAAATCCATAGGGTAACAATATTTTATATCTCCTTAAACTGCATACAATAAGTGTACATTAAATTACATAGATAATTTAAATGAAGGCATGCCACTTGGGGTGAAAATGCTTCCTCCAAAACACATAGACTGTCTAACAAAGACTTCAGGCATGGGAAACCCCCCTTTGAGTTGTAGGCTACTCTTGTTGCCCACGATTGCTTCCCAGAAGTTGAAGGTAAAGACCCTATTGCTGAAGACACCACACACTTTGGACACAGGGTAAGGGAACTGAGCTGGACAGACTAGCTGTCCTAGTATCCAAAGATGCTAAGTAAGACCTTCAGGGAGAAAAGCAATTAACAGTCCTACACAGATATAATGTCTGTGTCTTGAATGTAGACACAATGTGACCAGCTACCTCACATTCTTGTCACCCTACCTAGAGCTGAGCTCCTCTCCGTATCATCCATACCACTATGTACTGTATCCTCAAGCTGTGAGTCAAAACCAAACCCTCCTTAAGTTGCTTCTGCTCGGTATGTTGTCTTAGGAACAAAAAAGATAACTAATCCATAGGGCACTCACAGGACCATTCACAACAAGAACTCAGGAGATCTGGTGGAAAGAGAAAGCTGAGAGTTGAGCTTTCACTGTAACATTTCATTTCCGAGGGGAGGAGGGGTCATATTGAGGATATTTGTCAACTATCAGTTTCTGTGGGCCAGGATCAGGGAGGTGTTTGGGTTGCGTTATGTTCTTCACAAGTGTGTTTTCAGGCTATGTGGTATTAAAATTATTAAGAATAGAACAGTTGAGACCAGCCTGCAGCTCCCATCCAGCCCAGAGCTCCCATCTGGACCAAAGGTGAGTGTCTGGGGTCATACCCACGGAGGCCTGCCCCTAGGTCCAATCCCAGGGCACGAGCCATCCCCAGGGAAAATCCACCCAACTTGGCCCCAGGTTCTGGCCATCAGGCGGGCCCCAGCAGGACAGTTCCCCTTCTCCAAGACCCCGGGAAGACCCTGCAATCTACACGCCCTGCCCCCCACACCCATCCACCCGCAACCCCCGCCACTTCCTGAGACTTAGAGACCAGCCCCCAGCTCCCAACCAGCCAGGAGCTCCCATTCAGACCAGAGGTGAGTGCCTGGGGTCATACCCTGGGAGGCCTGCCCCTAGATCCCATCCCTGGGCACCACCCTTTCCTGGGGAAGACCTGCCCAACTTGGCCACAGTTTCTGACCATCAGGCAGGGGTCCCCGGAGGAAGATTCCCCTTCTTCAAGACCAGAGCTCCCATCTGACCCAGAGAGCTCTCATCTGGCCCAGAGAGCTCCCATCTAGCCCAGAAAGAGAGAGCTCTCACTGGATAAAGAGCCATCATTGGACCAAGAGTAAACTCTGGAGACAGGGAATCTGCCAGCCCTGATTAGACCAAGAGTGGCTTTCTGAGAAGCAGAATCTGCCACCTCTCATTGGACCAAGAGAGGCTTCCTGAAAGGCCAAATCTGTCAGTTCTGTCTGGACCAAGAATGCTAATAAGACCAAGAGCAAACCCACGAGGAGATGGGCAGACATCAAGGCAGAAGTGCACACAACAAAATAAAGAACAATACAGCATCATCAGAACCCAGCCCTCCTCCAACAGCAAGACCTGAACATCTCAAAATGAAAGAAGCAGAAGAAAGCAACCTTAAGAATAACATCATGAAGATGCTAGAGACTTTTAAAGAAGAAATCAAAAATGAAATTGAGGAAAAGACAAACAAAAAATTAGGAGAAATCTATAAAGAACCAGAGGAAAAGACAAACTAAAAAGTGGAAGAAAACAATAAATCCCTTAAAGAAAACCATGAAAAAGCAATGAAACAGGTGAGGAAAACAGTTCAAGGCCTGAAAAGGGAAATAGAAACAATGAAGAAGACACAAGCAGAGGGAATGCTGGAAACAGAAAATCTGAGTAAACGAACAGGAAACACAGATGCAAGCATAACCAACAGAATACAAGAGATGAAAGAGAGAATCTTTAGTGTAGAGGACACTATAGAGGAGGGAGAAGAATATCAATTCAAAGGCACAGAAAATATATTCAACAAGATCATAGAAGAAAACTTTCCCAACTTAAAGAAGGAAAATGCCTGTGAAGATACAAGAAACCTATAGAACACCAAACAGAATAGACCCCCAAAAAAGTCCCCTTGCCACATAATAATTAAACAACTAAATGTACAGAATAAAGAAAGAATATTAAGAGCAGCAAAAGGAAAAGACCAAGTGACTTATAAAGGCAAACCCATCAGAATAACACCCTATTTCTCAATGGAGACTTTGAAAGCCAGAAGGACCTGGACAGATGTAATGCAGACACTAAGAGACCATGGATGCCAGCCTAGACTAATATACCCAGCAAAACTTTCAATCATCATAGACGGAGTGAACAAGACATTCCAAGACAAAGCCAGATTTAAACAATACTTATCCACAAACCCAGCCCTACAGAAAGCAATAGAAGGAAAATTCCAACCTAAGGAAGTCAGATACACCCTCAAAAACACAGGCAATAGATAAAGCCACAGCAGTAAACCCCAAAGAAGAGAAGTACACATACACTACCATCAAAAAATAACAGGAATGAACAATCACTGGTCATTAATATCCCTTAATATCAATGGACTTAATTCACCTATAAAAAGACACAGGCTTACAGAATGGATATGAAAGCAGGACCCATCTTTCTGCTGCATACAAGAAACACACCTCAAATTCAAAGATAGACACTACCTAAGAATAAAAGGCTGGGAAAAGACTTTCCAATCAAATGGTCTTAAGAAGCAAGCTGGTATAGTCATCCTAATATCCAGCAAAATAGACTTCAAACTAAAATCAATCCAAAGAGATCAAGAAGGGCATTACATACTCATCACAGGAAAGATCCACCAAGATGAAGTTTCAATTCTGAACATTTATGCCCCAAACACAAGGGCACCCACATATGTAAAAGAAACATTACTAAAGCTTAAATAATGTATAAAACCCCACACATTAATAGTGGGAGACTTCAACACCCTACTTTCACCACTGGACAGATCTGCCAAATCGAAACTTAACAAAGAGAAATAAAGGACTTAACTAATGTTATGACTCAAATGGACTTAATCAATATCTAAAGAACATTCCATCCTAACCAAAAAGAATATACCTTCTTCTCAGCACCCCATGGAACCTTCTCTAAAATCGACCACATACTTGGCCACAAAGCAACTCTTAATAGATACAAAAAAATTGGAATAACCTCCTGCATTCTATCAGACCACCATGGTTTAAAGTTAGATTTCAACAACAACAAAAACTACAGAAAGCCTACAATCTCATGGAAACTGAATAAAGCTCACCTGAATCACCAATGGGTTAAAGAAGAAATAAAGAAAGAAATTAAAGACTTCCTAGAGATCAATGAAAATGAAGACACCACATACCCAAACTTATGGGACACTATGAAAGCAGTACTAAGAGGGAAATTCATAGCACTAAATGCCCACATAAAGAAGTTGGAGAAATCTCACACTAGTGACTTAACAGCACACCTGAAAGCTCTAGAACAAGAAGAAGTAAAGTCATCCAGGAAAATAGATGCCAGGAGATAATCAAATTGAAAGCGAAATCAATAAAATAGAAACAAAGAGAACAATACAAAAGATTAATGAAACAAAGAGTTGATTCTTTGAGAAAATCAACAAGATAGACAAGCCCTTATCCAAACTAACCAAAACTCACAGAGAGAGCATCCAAATTAACAAAATCAGAAATGAAAAGGGGGACATAACAACTAACACTGAGGAAATCCAGAAAATCATCAGGTCATACTTCAAAAACCTCTACTCCACAAAATTGGAAAATCTAAAAGAAATGAATAATATCTTTCTGGATAGGTACCACATACCTAAGTTAAATCAAGACCAGATAAACTATTTAAATAGTCCAATAACCCCTAAGGAAATAGAATCAGTCATTAAAAGTCTCCCAAGCAAAAAAGCCCAGGACCAGATGGTTTCAGTGCAGAATTCTACCAGATCTTCAAAAGAGAGTTAATACCAATACTCTTTAAATTGTTCCACACAATAGAAACAGAAGGCACATTACCAAACTCCTTCTATGAGGCTACAATTACCCTGATTCCTAAACCAAACAAAGATGCAACAAAGAAAGAGAACTACAGATCGATCTCCCTCAAAAATACTCAATAAAATACTGGCAAACAGACTCTAAGAACACATCAAAACAATTATCCACCATGATCAAGTAGGCTTCATCGCAGGGATGCAAGGGTGGTTCAACATACGAAAGTCCGTCAATGAAATATACCATATAAACAAACTCAAAGAAAAAAAACCACATGATCATCTCACTAGATGCTGAAAAGGCATTTGACAAAATCCAACACCCCCTCATGATAAAGTTCTTGGAGCGATCAGGAATACAGGGAGCATAACTAAACATAATAAAGGCAAATTACAGCAAGCCAACAGCTAACATCAAATTAAATGGAGAGAAACTCAAAGTGATTCCACTAAAATCAGGAACAAGGCATGGCTGTCCACTCTCCCAATACTTATTCAATATAGTACTTAAAGTTCTAGCCAGAGCAATAAGACAACATAAGGTGATTAAGGGGATACAAATTGGAAAGGAAGAAGTCAAGCTTTCACTATTTCAGATGACATGATAGTATACATGACTGACCCAAAAAATTCGACAAAGGAACTTATACAGCTTATAAACACCTTCAGCAACATAGCAGGATATAAGATCAACTCAAAAAAATCTGTAGCCCTCCTACATACAATTGACAAACAGGCTGAGAAGGAAATCAGAGATACATCACCCTTTACAATAGCCACATATGATTTAAAATACCTTGGGGTAACTCTAATTAAGCAAGTGAAGGACCTATATGACAAGAACTTTAAGTCCCTGAAAAAAGAAATTGAAGATGTCAGAAAATGGAAAGATCTCCCATGCTCATGGATAGGCAGGATTAACATAGTAAAAATGGCAATCTTACCAAAAGCAATCTACAGATTCAATGCAATCCCCTTCAAAATAACAACACAATTCTTCACAGACCTGGAAAGATCAATACTCAACTTCATATGGAAAAACAAAAAACCCTGGAGAGCCAAAAGAATCCTGTACAATAAAACAACCTCTGGAGGCATCACGATCCCTGATTTCAAGCACTACTATAGAGCTACAGTAATAAAAACAGCTTGGTACTGGCATAAATATCAACATGTTGACCAATGGAATTGAATTGAAGACCCTGACATTAATCCGCACACCTATGAACATATAATTTTTGACAAAGAAGTCAAAACTGTACAATGGAAAAAAGAAAGCATCTTCAACAAATGGTGCTGGCATAACTGGATGTCAACATGTAGAAGGCTGCAAATAGATCCATACCTGTCACCGTGAACAAAACTTAAGTCCAAGTGGATCAAAGACCTCAACATAAATCCAGTTACTCTGAACCTGATAGAAGAGAAAGTAGGAAGTAGTCTTGAATGCATTGGCTTAGGAGATCACTTCCTAAATATAACACCAGTAGCACAGACACTGAAAGAAACAAGCAATCAATGGGACCTCTTAAAACTGAGAAGCTTTTGTAAAGCAAAGGACATGGTCAACAAGACAAAGTGACAGCCTACAGAATGGGAAAAGATCTTCACCAACTCCACATCTAACAGAGGGCTGATATCCAGAATATATAAGGAACTCAAGAAATTAGACATCAAAATGCCCAACAGTCCAATTAAGAAATGGGCTATAAAGTGAAACAGAAAATTCTCAACAGAGGAAGCACAAATGGCTGAAAGACATTTAAGGAATTTCTCAACATCCCTAATCATCAGGGAAATGCAAATCAAAACGACTCTGAGATACTACCCTACACCTGTCAGAATGGCTAAGATCAAAAACACTGAAGACAGCTTATGCTGGAGAGAATGTGGAGCAAGGGGAACTCTCCTCCACTGTTGGTGGGAATACAAGCTTGTACAGCCAATTTGGAAATCAATATGGCACTTTCTTAGAAAATTGGGAATCAATCTCCCCCAAGACCCAGCTATACCACTTTTGGGCATATACCCAAGGAATGCTCAATCATACCACAAGAGCACTTGCTTAGCTATGTTCATATCAGCATTGTTTGTAATAGCCAGAACCTGGAAACAACCTAGATGCCCTTCAACTGAAGAATGGATAAATAAAATGTGGTACAAATACACAATGGAATACTACTCAGCAGAGAAAAAACAATGATATCATGAGGTTTGCAGGCAAATGGATGGATCTAGAAAAAATCATCCTGAGTGAGGTAACCCAGACTCAGAAAGACAAACATGGTATGTACTCACTTATAGAAAGGATGACTGGACTGCTACTCACAATTCCAGGGAGGCTACCTAGAAAACAGAACCCTAAGAAAAACACAGGGATCCTCCAACGACAGAGAAATGGATGAGATCTACATGAGCAAACTGAACGTGAGGGGTGGTAATGAAGGGCAAGGTTCAAGGGAAAGAGAGCTTAGAGGAGCAGGAGATCCCAGCTGGATCAAGAACAGAGAGGCAGGACAAGGAAAATGAGACCATGATAAATGAAGACCCCATGGGAATAGGAAGAAGTAAAGTGCTAGAGAGGTCCCCAGAAATCCAAAAAGATACCTCCACAATAGACTACTGGCAATGGTCGAGAGACAGCCCGAACTGACCTACTCTGGTAATAGGATGGCCAAACACCCTAACTGTCATGCTAGAAATCTCATCCAATGACTGAGGGAAGCGGATGCAGAGATCCATGTCCAGGCCCCAGGTGGAGCTCCAGGAGTCCATTTAGTGAGAAAGAGGAGGGATTGTATGAGCGAGAATTGTTGAGACCATGATTGGAAAAAGCACAGGGACAAATAGCCAAACTAGTGGAAACACATGAACTATGAACCAATGGCTGAGGAGCCCCCAACTGGATCAGGCCCTCTGGATAAGTAAGACAGTTGATTAGCTTGAACTGTTTGGGAGGCCCCCAGGCAGTAGGACTGGGACCTGTCCTCAGTGCATGAGCTGGCTGTTTGGAACCTGGGGCCTATGCAAGGACACTTTGCTCAGCCTGGGAGGAGGGGACTGGACCTGCCTTGCCTGAATCTACCAGGTTGAGCTGAATCCCCAGGGGAGTCCTTGCCTTGGGAGAGATGGGAATGGGGGGTGGGCTGGGGAGATGGGGGGGGGGGGCAGGAGGAGGAAGGACAGGGGAATCCGTGGCTGATATGTAAAATTATTAAATTGTAAAAGAAAAAAAATACAATTAAAAAAATAGAACAGTTAATGAACAAATTAGAGAGAACCTAATCATAATAATATTAATCACCCTGAACTGACATGAGGATTAGATGAGATATTATATTATGTCTAAATTAGTCTGGTACAAAGCCTGTCTCTAAAGTCTGAAAACTCAGAGGAAATGGACTCCTTACCTCCCAGATTCCCAACTGCACTTTTCCATTGTAATGATTTGTATTTTGCCAAAATTTCCAGTATTTCATTTTGTCATCACAACAAGCCAGTGGTTTCAGAAGCAGTATTATTCCTACTTTAAGACCCTGGGGCCCAAGAAGTGACTGTAGGTCCCTGCAGGCAGGTTGAGGAGCACCAGGATCTCCTGACAGCTTGACCTTGGCTTTCTCACCCTCTGACAAGGGCTGGGCAACACTGGCTTTTCAAGAGCCAGAGAAAACGCGTCCTACTGCACCATGGCTGGGCAAAGCCTCCTGTGAAGGCAACAGAAGAGAAAGCTGAACTGGAAACAGCTCCCCAGTCAACTGATGAGTGACTCTATATCCCCATGGAGTTATAAACTCCAGAGAGAATACCGTTCTCTCAGTTCTGCACACGTGTTCCTCATGGATGTTTTTGAAATCCAGATGGGCCAAACGATATCCCACCTCTAGCTGTGCTTTGTCAATGGTTTTGGTGTAATGTAAAATGCCATTGTCATCACATCAATGGGCTATTGGGTTGAATGCTTTGATATTTCAGCATCTCTCTAAAGTTCACATCCTTTCTAAGGTTCCAATAAATACAGGATAAAGGGGAAACCATAGTCCTTTTAGGAATTAGTGAGAATGGAAATCCGAGGAAGATATTTTTGCTTGAAAGAGTCAGTTCAACTGAGCATAGGAATCACAAAGCTATGCTCAAGTGTATGTAACATGTGGAGACCATAGTATCTTTTTCAATTTTTCAATAACTGACTTCAATTTATTCAAAATTCTTTCCATGCAGTGGGGGTAATTTCTAATTTACAATATCCGATATGATTCATTAAGCTAGAAAATTAGATTTTGAGGGGAACATGGCGTACATTTCCAAAAATTAAAATCTGGTTCTCCGTGCTCTTTCGTTTGCCTTCAAAGAAATGTTTAGGCAAATGCAGAGGAAACTGATTTAGCAACATGATTGCCTCTGTTTATAATGCTGCATGTATGGTTCAGTCTTCACAGAGCTCTCTAGGAAGCACAGGGCAGGGATGGATGCTGGTGAAAACACAAGAGAGTTTTGCACACAGTGAGAACAGTCATAGGAAAGGTATTCTGGGCACAAGGGCATGAGGACTGACATCTGGGATGGGCAGTGTATAGTAGCACCCTAGGGCTTGCCACCAAGATTCCCAGAGCAATTTCTTAGAGGATGAAAGTGAAGCAGGGGACAGATGACCAGGCCAGGCCATTGGAGAAGGCTGTATGTGGAGATGCTAACACTTCCAAGCTGGTCTAAACTCACCTGTGCAGAAGAAATGACATGGCCCCTCTGTGGACAGTAGTGCAGTTTTAACAGGTGACATATTGTAAGTGCTATGAAATGACTAATGGATATAAATGTACAGTGGTGTTTTTATTGAGAAATATCTTGAGGATGAAAACATAGTGACGCTTGTGTCTGAAAGTGGTTACACATCCTACTTTCTGCTCACGTTCCTTTTCTACATAGACCCAAAGCACTCTAACGAAGGCCTTCTGGAGCAGTTGGGAACCACTGAGGGCAGGGACAGTAAATCATTTTTCATCAATGAAGTAATAGAAATGAAGATCAGGAGAAACTCATAATCATAATTTCTGTCTTGCTGAGCAGTGGGACTCATTTGAATTCATCTACACTAACCATAATTCTCCATCTCTCCACGGCATGTCTCATCTCTAAAACAGTGCTTCTCATGATATACATCACAACCATGAGATTAAACTAATTGGCTATTGCTTGAAAGCTTTACAAAAATGATTCAGCTCTCCAGGACTTCTGTTTTCATATCCAATGGGCCACGTGGCTTTAGGACTACTTTAATATTAGAAAATTAGACATGCTTCTAATGAAACTTCCTTGTTCATAACATCTAAGTGCCCACTCTTCTCAATACTTTCATTTTATATGTGTTTGTTTTCTTTTAAGGGTCGAATCAACTTGATTAGGTATTCTTATTGTTCAGTGTAAGTTTTTTCTGTTCTTTACAATTTCCTTCCTGGCACACCACACCTCCATTCACACTCATTTCTATAAAGTTATATTTGATCACAGTTATGTAATTCTCCCACTCTAAAGAATGGACACAAAAGAATACATAAAATAATACAATTATGAACTCCTGAAAGCCTTTTTACAATAACAGCCTTAGCTATGAAGGCTGATGAGATAGCTCCATTGGTAAAATGCTTGTCATGCTGAGTTCAGATCCCTCACACCCACATGGAAAACAAAGTGTGGTGACATGTACTTGTGATCCCAACATTGAGGAGATGGAGACAGGATATCTGAGACCTGCTGGACAGATAGTCTGGTTAGATTAGGGACCTCCAGGTTCAGTGAGAGACTCAGTCTTCCAAAGTAAGGTGGAGAATATTAGAGGAATCATCTAACATCAATGTCTGGCTCCCACATGCACATATACACATACATGTACATGCACACATGCACACACATCAACAACTTTAGCTGTGTAACCAATCATATGTTAAAACAAATAACCAGTTTTTAGCTCAAGATTTAGGTCAGTTCTCATGATCTCAGCTAGCTCACTAGGACATATTTTGTGGTCAATGCCCTCATTCATGTATTTGGTCGTTAATCAGTGGGCTACACAAATAACTGGGACAAATATCCTTGTTATCCAGTCATTAAACCAAGTTCTTTACACTGTAATGATCTTAGGGCCTCAATGGCAGCAAGAAAAGGCAAGCCCAATGTTTAAGCCTTTTCAAGTTTCTCCTTGCTTGGTTGGAGTAAGTCACATGATCAGGCCCAAAGCCAGTGTGGGCCAGTACTGCCTAAGGGGATATGAATAAATGAGGGCGGGGGATACTCACAACCTATCAAAGCATCATCACAGAGAGAAAATCAGATACTTTCTAACCTTTCTGCAGTAATCTCTTCATGAGTAGAAGGATCCCTTTCTACATCTTCCTTCCGGAGAGAGAATTTGGAAACAATCCTTATACACACCCTTTCTTATAGTTCAACAAATCTACTGGGTGAGACTTGTCTCTCACCATTGCAGGCTGTTCTGAGAGGTCTAGATACCATGAATTTGGACCGATTACAAGAGCTCTGCAAAATGTAGCTTCAACTAGTAAGCAGCCACCGAGTTACTTCTGCAACATGAGCTTTGACACTTCCAACACACACCAGTGGAGTCACACATCAAGTTCTCTGATGAAAGGGACTCGTCACATGGATAAATGGATTCTGTCTACCCTTCAAAGACATTTCAGGTCACAAGTACCCTTTGCTTTTCTGATGGATTGAACCACACACATCTTAAGATGTGATATGTTCTCTTCTATTAAATTACTGGATCAAATGGTTTGTGTAATTTAGACAGATGTTGTCCAGCTGCTTTCCAAATGATGTGACAACTCACAATTTTATCAGCAACTGGTGAATGTAAACTTAAGTCCTTTACCTGGAATGGGCAATAGAGGTTTAGGGATTAGTTTGATAGGCATGCGAAATGTTTGCTACTTTAATTTGTACTTCTCTAAACCACTAGTGAAACTAAGGATTTAAAGACATACATTGACCATTTGTGTATCTTTCCCTTGAATTACTTATTCATATTTTAGACATATTTTCCTATTCAATTGTTTCTCTTTTCTTGTCCATTTGTAAGAGCTTTTTCCATATAATTAAAATCATTGTTTTATTTTTGGCTGCATTTCAATTTCCTTCCAGTACAGGGTTTGCATATTGATTTATTTTTTGTCATTTAAAAATTATTTCTACATATGAAACATGTTTATTTGTTTTAAAATAGTTTCTGGTTTTCTTACCTCGATTATAAAATTTCTCCTGGGCAAGCTCCTTTGTTTTGCTTTTTGAACTAAGAATTTTATGATGTTGTTATTTACAGTTTAGTCTCTCATCAATCTGGGATGCATTTTGCTAGGTGATCTAATATAAAGGCCAAATGCTACTTTTTCATCATGAATATCAGTCACACTCCTATCACTTCTTAATAATTCATCCTTCCTCTACTGAATTGAAATAGCGTTTTTTAACATCTATTAAAATTTAATATGTGCTGGGATTTCTTTCTCTAGTCTATCTATTTCCATGACATTTCCATTTTGATTTGATTATAGAATACTCTAATAGATGGTACAACAATCTCCCTATCTATTGCATTTTTACAGACTAACATCGAACAACTTTTTTTCACTCCATAGAAAGCTCTATCTAATTAAAATACTTTTCATGTCACTAATTATTTAGAAAATAACATTTCTATGCTATTTAACTTATTCAAGAATACACAACGGTTTTTCCATTTGTTCATTTTTTTAAATGTTCTTCAATTGCATTTGGCAATTTCCTTCATATAAGTCCTTTGTCTTTCTCATGAAATTTGTGTCTAGTAACTTCATTCTTTTTCTCAGTATCTTACCTGTATCATTCTCATCTTCAACTTACATGGCCAGGCAGCCACCTCAGGTCACCCTCCTTCATTCTCAGCTGACAAGTCACTCCTGAGAAGGGGCTGTCCTCTTCTTGTAGCAACTGTATGTTCTAGCTTCTGTTCATCTGCATAGTTCCTTCCAAGTAACTAAATTCAAGACCACAGAATATGGCAGACACAGTGCTCCCTAAGTTTAGGCCTCCTCAAAAGTAGCAAAGCTTTCATTATATGCTTGTCAGTTGCATACTAAACTAGAAAGTAGTACAGGGGTTCTTGAAGTAAACTGCAGAAGTTGATTAGCCTAAGTTTCTTCAACTCTGTGGAATGAACATCTAGCCCCTTCCATCATCCTTGACTTCACACGAAGGAGACATTGACTTTAATACAGAAGGCGTCTAGTTTCAAATATTATGTGTCTGCTAGTATTGTTTTACACAATGCTTCATGTATGTTGAGATGATGATGTGTACTAATGTAGGCTAGCATGATTGACTATTGCTATCTCATAGTCACACACCTTCCAAGTGCTCTTCTCAGCTGTAATGGTTGTTTTCTACAATGCCTATGGCTTTGAGAGTACAATTACATTAACAGTCAAAAATGCATGGAGAGTTGTGTCTCTTCCAGTGGTTGTATGGATTATCTTATTTTCTTGTCTTACTGGATGTGTTTACATTTCCAATATAAGGATGAAAATATTAGTAGCAGGCATAATACTGCTTTCATGTGCCTAAATAATGGGCTATATGTTCTGCTATTGAGTTCTGGAAAACTGTATTGAAGAAACATCATTAACTAGTTCCTATTTTACTTTGTTCCCAAATGGGATGTCTTCATAAAACCCCTTCACTCGGAGAACTTTGAGGAGGAGGAGGTGGACATAATGTAAGGGTCAGAGGAGATGGATGACAGCAAGGGAGCAATGCCTTCCAGACACAGCAGGACTGATGCACACATGAACACAAAGTTATTTATATATATATATATATATATATATATATATATATATATATACACATATATATACATATACATATACATATATATGTATATATATGTATGTATGTATACATATACATAATGGAATGCCTTATCTGTCTCTACTGTATGTTTATATATTATGCAGTATTAATTGATAGAATGGAGTAACAGAGTTTTCTGATTTGAACTAGTTGCTCATTCCCAGATACATCTATCTTTCAGTCATATTGTAATGCTCTCTTGGTTGAATTCTACTTGAAAATAGCATGTATAACTGTTGTTCTGCTAAAGGAACATAGCAAAAAATAGCCCCTAACAGCATTCTGCTGTACTCATGGGTCATCTCAGCCATCACCAGAGAAGCTCCCTCCTTTAGTAGATGGGAACAAACACAGGAAATCACAACAGGACAGCGTGCAGAGAAAGAGAGACTTTGGAACACTCTGTCCCAAATGGGATGTCTTCATAAAGCTCCTTCACTTGGAGAACTTTGAGGAAGAGGAGGTGGACAGATTGTAAGGGTCGGAGGAGATGGATGACAGCAAGGAAGCAATGCCTTCCAGACACAGCAGGACTGATGCACACATGAACTCATGAAGACTGTGGCAGCATGGGCAGAGCCTGTACATGTGCAAGCCAGACAAAGCACCAGTGCATCCAGGAGGGAGTGGACATGGGCTCCCTTTCCCAACCAAGAAGATATTTCTAACTGACAACTGCCAGCAAAGGGAAAATCGGTTTTCTCCATGGAGTCTCAGTAGGCATATAAATCACACTTAAGTGTAGTCCCCATGAGTGAATCAAGCATAAGATAGAATATTAGGACTCAAAGACGAAGTAGAGAATATAGAACAAATAAGCAAGGAATATGAAAAATAAAAGAAAGAAACTGAAATCAAGGAGCATGCATGAAATGTGGGCTACCATGAACAAAATAAGCTTTTGAATTGTAGGCATAAATGAGGGAGAAGAATTCCATCAGTGGCATAGACCAGATCTTGAAGAACATAGAAGAAAACTTCACCAGATGAAGGACAGACACACCCATACAAATATGAAAAGCACACAAAATGACAAACAGACAAGATCAGAAAAGAAAAACCCTAGAAATGTTAGAACACTAAGTATACAGAGCGAAAAAGTGTAACAAATACTGCAAAAGAAAAAAAGTTAAGCCACATATAAAGGAAAACCCATCAGAGTAATAGCTGGCTTCTCAACAGAAAATCTGAAAGCCAGAGATCCTGGAGGAATGAACTCAAAGTTCTAAATAGCTGTGGTAGTACTCTAGACTAATATACCCAGCAAAAGTGTCTGCCACAATTGAAGAAATAAAAACTTTCCACAACATAAATAGCCTAAAAAATTATATCCAACAAGCCAAACCTAAGAAAAATATAGGAACCAGTATTTTAGGATGAAAAGAAAAATGAGCATACAGAGAGACTGTGGAAATAAATACAAAGTAATAAATACTAAAACATAACGTATCACTGAGCAAACAAATGTGACAAAAATCAACAACACCATGATTCCAATAAACACACACATTTCAATAATAACTTTAAATATCAATGGCTTCAATTCTCCAGTCAAAAGACTAGTTGAATGGATCAAGAAACAAAATCCATCTATCTGTTCTCTAAAAGAAACATATCTAGTCATATTTAGGAATATATATGTAAATTCAAACACATATATGCATTCAATAACAATTAGTGAAAAAGAGGCCATGAATTTGAAGAACAGGGAGGAGTACTGTGGGATGTCTTACTGTATGCTGTGACTATATGCTACTCCCATTGGTTAGTAAATAAATCTGCTTTGGCCTATGACAAGAAAGCTTACAGCCAGGCAGGAAATCCAAGTAGAGAGACAGGGAGAAGGGTGGAGTGAGGGGGATGCCAGCTGCAGTCCAAGGAGCAGCAAGATGCCAGCAGACCGGTAATGCCCCAGCAACATGGCAACTTATAGATTAATAGAAATGGGTTAAGTTATAAGAACTAGCTAGCAAGAAGTTTGAGCCATAGGCCATTCAGTTCATAATTAATATAAGCCTCTGAGTGATTATTTTATAAGCGGCTACAGGACCACAGGGCGGGGCAGGACGTAGGGCCTGGCAGGACTGGAGAAACCTTCTGGCTACAGAGGAGTATATGGCAGGGTTTGGAGGATGAAAATGGAATGAAGAAATGTTGAAAAAAAAACCTGTCATGATATTAAAAAACTATAATGAATTTTTATCTCCGTTGTTAAGCGTATTTGAATAACTACATAAAGAGATGTTTTCCCCTCTGAAAGTTTAAATATACACCATTATGGTGGTATTTTATTTGTACTGAAATGTGATTTTAATTGTATGTTAATAAATAAAGTTGCCTGGGGGTCAGAGCTATTAGAGCCATAGCAAAAGCTGGGCAGTGGTGGCGCACGCCTTTAATCCCAGCACTTGGTATACAGAGCTAGGTAGATCTCTGTGTGTTCAAGGATACAGCCAGCATTGGAGACACACACCTTTAATCTCAATCCCAACCATAGAAGACCTGGAAGTCTCTACAGACAGGCAGTGACGAGGCAGTCATGTGGTTGGGTTTACAACCAATGAGAAGGCAGAACAGAAAGACTATATAAAGACAAACACACAGGAAGTAGCCCCCCCTTTCGGAGAGCTCTCTTGGCTGAAGAGGATCTCTGAAGCAGGAAGGGTAAGGCTCTTAGCTCTGACCTCTTGGCTTTCTTCTCTGAATCAGCTCTGTGTTTCTTATTTAGTAAGATGGTTGGTTACATCTACACACCATGATATGTAAAGAAGTTAGGATGGCCTTAATGCAATATTCCTCTGTGTACTAAAACACTTCTTCTGAAGGTTACTAAAGGTAAGTGTGTATTTAAAAAAAAAGAAAAGAAAAACGAAACATAGCTTTAAAGATAGGTACCACCTTATAGTAAAAGGCAAAAGTATTCTAATCAAATAGGACCAGGAAGCAAGCAGGCATCACTATCTGAATATGTGATAAAAGAGACTTCACACTAAAACTAATCAGAAGAGATGAAGAGGGACACTTCATTCTAATTGAGGAGACAGTTAACCAAGAAGGCATTACTGTCTTAAACATGCATGCAACAAATTCTTCTGTACCCAATTTCATACAAATTGAAGACACAAATTAACATCATTCCATCAATAGTAGGTGATTTCATGACCCCACTTTCTCCAATAGACAGGTCACCTGAAAAAAATAACAATGAAACATGAGAATTAATTGACATCATACATCAAATGGACTTAACAGATCTCTATAGAATATGTCACCTACACACCAAAGAATGCACATTGTACTCAGCAGCATAAGGAAGCTTTTCTAAAATAGACAACGCATTGGGACACAAAACAAAACTTTACGATTTCAAAAAAGACGAAAGCATTCCTTGCATCTTGACTCCAGCGGAGCGAAACCTAACGACAGCAAACACATCTCTAGTAAATACACAAATTCATGGAGATTAAACCACTTATTACTGAATGATGAATGGGTCAAAGAAGAAACTAAGAAAGGAATAAAAAATTTCCTGAGACTAAATGAAGTTGAAAACACAACATAAGTAGAGCCCAGAGCACACAGAACACAGTTCTACAGAAGTTCTTAATTCTCAGTGCTCATTAAAATCAGAAAAAGCACAAACACATGACTTCATGATGCAACTCAAAAATTTGGAAAAACAAGGACAAATCATGTGCAAACCCATTTGACCCCAAGAAACAAGAAACATCAGAGCAGAAATCAATGAAATAAAAACAAAGAAAATAATAGACTGAACCAACAAATCTAAGGACTGGTTCTTTTAGAAGATAAGCAAATCTGATAGACTCTCGACCCAACTAACAAAAAGAAAGAAAGACAGGACCCAAATTAACAGAGTCAGAAATTAACAGGGAAGCATTATAACAGATATCAAAGAAATCCAGAATATTCTAAGGAAACACTTTAAAAACCTGTAATCTATTAGGCTTTTTAGGCTGGAAAACCTAAAAAAAAAATGTATGCATGGTGACAGTTATGGATCTATTTGCAGCCTTCTACATGTTGACATCCAGTTATGCCAGCACCATTTGTTGAAGATGCTTTCTTTTTTCCACTGTACAGTTTGGGTTTCTTTGTCAAAAATTATATGTTCATAGGTATTCAGATTAATGTCAGGGTCTACAATTCAATTCCATTCGTCCACATGTCAGTTTTTATGCCAGTACCAAGCTGTTTTTATTACTGTAGCTGTATAGTAGAGCTTGAGGTCAGGGATCGTGATGCCTCCAGAGGTTGTTTTATTGTACAGGATTCTTTTGGCTCTCCTGGGTTTTTTGTTTTTCCATATGAAGTTGGGTATTGTTCTTTCCAGGTCTGTGAAGAATTGTGTTGTTATTTTGATGGGGATTGCATTGAATCTGTAGATTGCTTTTGGTAAGATTGCCTTTTTCACTATGTTAATCCTGCCTATCCATGAGCATGATCTGTCCTTAGTGCATGAGCTGGCTTTTTGGAACCTAGGGCCTGTGCTGGGACACTTTGCTCAGCCTAGGTGAAGGGAGGAGGGGACTGGACCTGCCTCAACTGAATCTACCAGGCTGAGCTGAATCCCCAGGGGAGTCCTTGCCTTGGAGAAGGTGGGAATGAGGGTGGATTGGGGGGAGGGCAGGGGTGGGTGGGTGGGAGGAGCGAGGACAGGGGAATCCATGGCTGATATGTAAAATTAAATTAATTATAAATTAAAAATAAATAAGTAAATAAAATGCCTGAAGCATTTGAAAAAAAAGTATGAATTTCTAGATTTAGTCAAACCACCAAAACTAAATCAAGAAGTCAACAATCAAACAGACTCATAATAAATGAACAGATTGAAATAGTAATAAAAAGCCTTCAACCCCCATCCCCCCAAAAAATTCAGGGCCAGACGGATTCAAGAAGAATTCTACATATTCGCCTTACAAACCAGACACTAGCATATTGGTGTTACCAAAATTATAGTTCTGTTATGTGGAGTGAGTTATCTGAGGTCCCACATGCAAGGGGCAGGTCTGTTGGGGAGTTCTCAGACCGACAGAGTTGTCCCTCTTTCCTTGAATGTGATAATATTCCTATTTATTTACTTCTAAGAAGAGCTAGGGGGAAATGCATGGAGGGCCAAAGTTCTTGAACATATTAATCATCATTGTGAAACAGTGTGACCCTGAAGCATACCTAAAGGGCACTGTGAGAAGGTTGAGACTGTGTCCATGTTACACAGAAGCAGGCTGGGAAAGGTCTTGTGTCCAGCAGGATTTATTTCCCCTCAGTGTTAGTTTCTTATTTTCATATTGGCCTCTCTCTCTCTCTCTCTCTCTCTCTCTCTCTCTCTCTCTCTCTCTCTCTCTCTCTCTCTCTCTCACACACACACACACACACACACACACACACACACACCCCAATGGCATATATTTCAGGAACTCATATGATATATAGATGCATGTTTTTTAATGCTCCAATCAAAGAAGCTGGCATGTCTGTCACCCTCAACATTTTTCAGTTATTTCTGCAAAGCTCTTAAAAGTGTTCTATTTTGAAATTTGTTGTACTTGGGGACTTATTGCTCTCATTTTACTTAGCTCGTTTCGATCTTTTTTGGTTATCTCACTGAATAAACTCTCTCTCTATTACTTCTCCTTCATATACTTTACACTATTACTCTCAAATACTTTTGTAGACTCCATATATAGAAGAAATCCTTCAGTATTTATATTTTGTGCCTGGCTTATGTTAGTCAACATTCATCCATGTTTTCTTATATGACAGGATTTCATACTTCTTATGGCCCACTAATAATTTTATATTGATGTGTTACATTTTATTTATCCAACCATCCATCAGATGATAAACACAAAGTATTACTGCATCTTGACTATCGTGGATGACTCTGCAATAAGCATGGGAGTGTGACTGTCTCTTGAACATAATGAATCAATCTCCTCAACTCTGTACATAATGAGGTTGCTGGCTCATACTGTAGTTCAATTTTTAATTTTTGAGGGACTTTCATGCCCTTTCTCTTAACATCTGTGCTAAAGTCTTACTCAGTGTACATGGGTTGCATTTTCTTCACAGCCTCCTTAGCACTTGTCATCATTCACCAACCTTGAGCTTGTACCATCAACTGAGGCTGGGACTACATGCAAAAAGTCAGTTACTGAGAAAGTTATGTCTAAAGTTCCTTCAAGCTCTGACCTTGAATAAGCAAAACAACACCTGGAAAAATGACCTCATGTATTTGTCTCTAGGGGCGAGCAGTCTGCTTTGAATCTGCTCTGAAGTCTAAAGTTAGCTGTCTGTATAAAAGGCTGTCTTTGTGACTGAGAATACTATGTTAGTCTGAGTAATGTAAAATATACTAGTATCATTTCTATACATCAAAATTATACAGCTTAAAGAGAAATCATGACCTGACTACCCACAACTATAAATATGCCCAAAGGTATAAAACACACTACCAAAGGGTAGTGGAAGGAACCCCATAGTTTTTCTTATTCGGGAGGCATAGCAGTGGCACCTGAGAAAGTTACAGACAGACAACAACCAGTTCCCACAGCCAGTGACCCCACAGCTTTGCCAGGTGGGGCTCCCCATCAGGGAGTCGACTTGTCAAACACTAGTTGTCACCTGCTGTATACTCCTACAGCCCTCGGCAACCCACAACTGTCTCGTCTACACAATAAGATTTCATATTATTTGTTATCAGGTGCTCCTCAAATGAAAAAAACAGGGTTTATATACTATCATCTAAATTAACATATGTAAATCCATATATTTGTTTTTATGTGTCTGATTTTTAAATGTTGAATATGGAAAAAATTCTGATAACACCTTGATACCAGGACAGAAGTGGAACCAGGACACATGCCCTTTGCTGGTTTATGAGGACATCCCTTAATCTATTCAGAGATCAATGGCATGAGACCCAAACAAAGGTGAGAGTAAAGTGAACATGTTTAGAAAACTGGAAACTCAAGAGATAGAAGTAACCAGTTTTAGACTAGTGTATTTAAGCAAAGGGCCCTGTCCCAGGTTGCTTTTTATAGCTGCAAAAAGACCATGATCCAGAGAAACTCTGGAGGAAAGGGTTAATTTGGCTTACACTTCTGGACCACAGTTCATCCTTGGTGGAAGCCAGGGCGGGAAGCAAGGCTAAAACCCGGACGTAGGAACTGAAGCAGAGGGCATGGTGGAGTGCTGCTTACTGGCTTGGTCCTTAGCTTACTCAACCTGCTTTCTTATAGCACCTAGGACCACTAGCCCAGCGGCAGCCCCACCCACAGTGGATTAGAACCTTCCATATCAACCATCACAAAAATGCTCCATTGGCCAATTTGATGGATGCATCTTCTAAGTAGAGATTCCCAGTTCCTGGTCCCTTGCTTGTGTACAGATGACAAAAGTTAACCAGCACAGGGCTCCATGGACCTTCTTCTGACTAAACTTCCTATTAGTTATGTCTGTGTTTCTTGAGGTATTTGTGTGACTTTGTGAAGCACATAAAATCGGTCTCTACTTTGCCTTCCAAAAGCAAGGAGAAGGACAGCAGAAGATAATGGTGAGTCCCAAGCATGTTGCAAGAAGAGGAAGGATCTTCCCAAAGAGGAAATTCAAGCAAAACTTTGTGTAAGTAAACATAGGTGAATGTGGCCTGATGTGTATGGTGCTAAGGTGGTGAGAAAAAAAAAATCAGTCATGAGACAAGAAAGGGAAATGGGAATTAGATTGTAGAAGGTTTTAAATGCCACTGAAAATTTGATATAAGAGGAAGGTAAGAACATACCTGAATGTTCTGGTAAGCCTGTGGTCCCTGGGAAATGTGCTGTTGATTTTGTGGTACACTTTCATCATTATACTACCCCCAGTAAGGGTCAGTCTAACAAAGATTATACTCAAGGCTTTAGCCATTGGACAATTCCTCCCTTCTCATGCCAAAACTGTAGGCATCAGGCTGGACCTCAGTTCTCCGTCCTGTGTCAGGACTGTCCCACTCCTAAGCTATCAGGGGTTGTGTATCTCTGTGATCTTTCCACTCCTCTCCCCCAAACTCCCCTTGACCTGCATACTGAGGATGTTTAAAGAGATGTCCTCAACCCCCTGCTCTATCTGGATCTCAGAATTCAACCACAGAAGTCGAACCTAGCAAGCCCCTGAGAGGTGACACCGTAAACAACAGAAGATGCACTAGATTTAAAATCATATTTTGTCTAGCCACAGCATATTATGAAAGTAAAATGTTTCAAGGCTTTTGAAAGATAGGAACAAACAACACTTCATGCCACAGAGGAGAAAAAGCAGATGAATAAGGAGATTGCCTTACTTTATTTCTGTGTGTCATATCCTCTTATGATCAGACAGCAAAGCTCTCATCTGCTCTGTGCATCCCCGTAGGCAGCAGGTCTCCAGAAATACCTACCATAGCTCCCCACAGGTAGGCCCAGCTGGTGACATTTCTTTAATACTGTGACAACTGGACATACTAAAGTTACACTTTCAATTTCTATCAAAATGACTTATTTTGAAAGATTAGGAATCCAGGCTTCAAAAACACGTTTTTGTATTAACAGACAAGATGGTATGTGTAATAATACCCCATGGAAGCTGATTACTTCAGCCATAAAATAAGAGTTCTACAGAGGAGGAGGATTTGGAGAATCAAGTGGGGTTTTTTAAGGATAAAAGCTCTGTATTTTCTAACTACTTTCAGTATGTAGAAAAGAGATTGCTGATTTGTTCAGCCATGTTTTTAGCAGCTTCCTTTTTCTTGTGGCAAGAGCTGGAAATCATAAGTCAAATACTATTAAAACTAACAACTGAAAGGACAATTAGCTGACACACTGTTCATTAACCAACCAATTTAGTTAGTCACTCATTTGTTGGACGCCTAAAATTCTCATGCTGTGGGAATGTGAAAGAATAATAAAATATAATGTCTTCTGTCTATGGTTTTGGTTTTATTTGCATATGTGTTTGTGTCAGTGTGTGAGTGTATACACGTGTGTGAAAGTGATTGTGGAGATCTGCCTTCAGGTGGGAATACGGGTGATTGTAAATTCTTTTATGTGGGTGCAGAGAAGTGGACTTGGGTCCTCTGCAAGAGCAGAAAGTGCTCTTAACTGTTGATCTGTGTCTCCAGCCCAGGATATAATTTCTTGAAGATCATTGTCTAGTTATATAGAGAAGACCTACAGATGAATAACTAAAATGCCAAAGAATAAGGGGAGATTAGAGTGAAGAGTGCTTGCTGCTCTTCCAGAGGACCCCAGTTCAGTTCCCAGAATCCATATTGGAGGCCTCACAAATTCTTCTAACTCCAGACCCAGGGAATTTGATGCCATCCTTTGGCCTCCACAAGCACCTGCATGCATGTGGCACATATATACATAAATAAAAGTAAACCTTTATAAATAAAACAATGACCTCTGAGTGGCCCAGTTAGTTAGACTCTGTGCTCAGGGGTTACAAACTCAGCTGCATGTGGGATTTGGAAGGAAACAAAGGAGAAGAAACACCAGGGTTTCAAGACAGGAGGGATGGATGGGGAATGTGGCAAACTCAGTATTCATATCACTCAAAGGGGTAGTCTTTCCTTCGCTAACCTAATCTTTTCTGATAGAGTCCAAATACCTGAATTGTTGTACTTGTCGTATCTACAATGATGGTGTTAATGATGATAACCACTGTGAGTGAGTCTATCATATAAAAGTTAATGACACATATTCGTATACTATATTGAGTCCACAGACTAGAAGTTTTCAAATTCTTTAATAGCCATGTTTAAAAAAAAGAAAATAATTTGCACCGTAACAGATAAGAGATTGGGTTTTACATTAGACAACCATAACCTAAAGCTAATTAACTTCTCACAGCACCAGATAGTAAAAAACATGTAATTCATAATGTTGTATGAAGTAAATGATATAACACACGTATTTATCAAGATTACCAGAAAATCACTAAAACTTATTCAATGACAGTTTCTTTCTCTCTCACTTATTTTGAATTGGTAGTTATTGCATGTATTCATGATTACAATGTGATAATTTGAAATATGTGCACTGAGGAATAATAAATAAGACAATATCTTCACTGTGTTTTGTTTGCACATTTAAGATCTACTTTGATCTGTGGTTTGTGGAACCTACAAAAGTTGAATTTCTAGAAGTAGAGAGTCATATATCCACATGGCTGCCAGATGATGTAGGTGGGAGTGGATGTTGAGAATGGAGAACAGTACTCACATGGTGGCCACCAGATGTAGGTGGGAGTGGATGTTGAGAATGGAGAACAGTACTCACATGGTGGCTGCCAGATGTAGGTGGGAGTGGATGTTGAGAATGGAGAACAGTACTCACATGGTGGCTGCCAGATGTAGGTGGGAGTGGATGTTGAGAATGATAGAAATTTGCCTTCTTTATCCTCTCCTCTTGTCAGGAGTGAGTGTGCCCCTGAATGAATGAGCACTCATAATATGAGCATGACCATGACAAGCAAAACCAGACTTCAGTTTCTTTCTCCCAGATGATTGCATGTTCTCATCCTCTGAGACTTCTCTCTTACAGAGACCCCCTAACCAAGGTTATCCAACCTGTGTGATTGTTCATATTGTATGTATTACATGCACTGAGTGTTTGGGCTATTGGTGAAATCTCCATCAAAACACACAGCCCACCTGATTTTATGTTACTTGTGGCTGTCTTTCTTAATCTTCTGTTGCTGTCCTCCAGGGTTCTAGGACCAGCCATTCAGGCCACAGCATCATATCTAGGTTCCAAGTCAGTCTTCATGTGTCTCTGAATTATTAAGCAATGTTATTAAAAATTGATACTAAATTTTAATTATTAAGGTGACAAAAGCCCAAATGTGTTCAAAGAACAATAAAATGTTGTCTGTAAAGACACCTTGTTTTATTTCTGACAAGTGCATGCATTCTAATCCTGAGAATATTTGTGTTAGAATGGCTATCCTTTTTATTACTGCTTCTGTTGTAAAGAGTACTCTAGAAATGCTAGTTATTGTTCATGAGAAAGGAGAATGTTTGAGGTACTTTTGCATTCTCAATTATGAAAAATATTTCCTGAGTTTATTGCATTGTATTGAAATGATAGCAATCTTTTTAAAGGTTACCGTTATTGTAGCTACATGCAAGCACAATAAAATACCTTTCAGTGTTCTGTTCAGGCAGACAGGAGAACAACCCACTCCAGGAGAGAGATGGGCCTTGCGCCTGTGCCTGAGGATCCACAGCTGCAGTGCTGGGGGAAAAACATGGGAAGGGAACAAATACACAGAGATCAGGCTTACCAGGGACCTGATCCAACTTCCAACAAATTGAGCCTATTTTCTGCTCACGTTATCTACTCTTGCTTCTTTCCATTATGTGAGAGACATAACTCTTGTAAAGTAAAGCCTAAGGCACAGATAGACACAAATGACAGAGAACATAATATCCTACACTGTCAAGGTCTCCGTTTTGCTGTTTGAAGTTGTTGCGTCTGATGCAACTACCCAAGGAATTTCTTTGGGGGGATTCTGGATGCACAGCCTTGGCTGTAGTAACACATTTTGTCAAACTTTGTACCATCAGGAAATATCCATGGCTTCTTTATCTTCATCATCATCGTCTCATAGACTGTAAGAAAACTAGAGAGTCTTCAAAAGTTTTCTAAGACACAGTTTAGCTTGGATTGAGGCTAAGAGAATGTCAGATATGAGAAAGGCAGTTATGGAGAGAAGGTGGTGGGAGCTGTGCCTCCTCCTAAAAACTGGCAGCTTCCTGCCTTCACAACAAGAACATTCATGATAACATAGCAGGCAGAATACTGATAGACTCCATATTGCAGAACACAGATCCTCTTCTCATGGCTTGTTACCACTTCCTTGCTAAATGAGCAGAAAGAAGAACTTCCATGATATAATCTACAAGGAGGATACATCACTTTGTAACAGAGGTTGTGTATACTGAGAGATAGCCAGCCCTCAAAGCTGTCACCATCATTCTCACCTGTCAGGGAAGTGTGCCAGTTCAAATTTGGAAACACATCTCAATGAGACAATTTCCCATCATCATTTCCTCCTCTGGCACCGACGCAGAGGCACTGCTATTTCTCCAGGATTATTGTTTTGCCCCATTAATGCTGCTTCCCACCACTGCCCCACACAGCATACTGCCCATTTCCAAACCAGAATGATCCTGTCAATGTGCAAAGTCAGTTGTGCCATTTTTTCTTCTCAATGAATTTCAATGATCCTTTGTTTTTGAAGATTCACCGCAATGTTCTTGACATGGCGTCAGATGTCCTACATGAGCTGCCTGTCTTAGTCTTCATGCCCTACAACTTCTTATTTTGATGAGTTCATGCCAGCTATGCTTGACCTTCTTCACATGGAACAGGACAATACCTTCTCATCTGAAAACATACATGTACCCTATTCTGTTTGGCTAGAGGGCCCCTCTGTGGATTACATAATGGCTACTTATCTGCCTAAGCAAGTACAACAAATATTCCTTTCCTTTTGGCTCACTTATTGCACCATCCACTCCCATATGATCTGTCATCCTCCTTGCTGGTCCTCAAAAATGCTGAACATTCCCTGACCCAGGCTCTTTGCCTTTCCTATCTACTCTCCTTGGGTTACTTTTCCCCCAGCTATTCATTTGGGCCACCTGTTTTGGTTCATGTCTCTGCTCAAATACCATGTTCTGAGAAGATATAGGAGTATAGCACACTGGGCTATACTTCCCGTTAAGGACCATGCTTTTACCCCTTAATTCTAACCTTTTTTTAACTGATTAATTTTTAAAACATTATTTTCCTGATATGTTATTGTGTTTACTTTATCATCTGCCTCCCTTTACTAGTTATACATTTTCACAAAAGTAAAAACTATGTTTTTCCTTCCTCTCTTTGTATACCAGGACATTATGAAACAAAAACTCATTAGATGTTATTGAATGAGTGTGATGGGTACATGATGCCTTCTGAAGCATGAACAAATATCTACATCTATTCAATGGGACACAAATGGATTGACAGAGCAACATAGATGATGCCGCTGAAGCTCATACCCAGGCCCACACTATTATGCACAGACTGAGCTCTCTGACATAGGATGAGGACCCTTCCTAGCACTGCTGATGGTTGTAACAGCACACAGCAGTGGGTGGAAGGGAATGGGGTAGGTACTGATCCCTCTCTTACCCAACTTCAAACAGAGAAGTTAGTGACACTCATTTTTTTTCTACCTCAAAGAAGACTAAAGACTTCTAACTTTGCAGGTTCTAGGAAAGAAAAAAACCCAATCAGGGAAAGTAGAATTTGCTGGTCTCAATTTACTTACAAGGGAAATAGGTCGATGGCTTTAATAAATTCTAGAACATTTTCAGAATGTTTAAAGGGTTAGGTAGTGTGTTTTGTTTTAGGCTCTTACCTAGGTGCTGGCTTTTTAGTGACATCTAGCAAATACATTAGTATAGAAAACATCTGCTAGCTGGCATGATCTTACCAACTCTTCAAAAAAAGGAAAACCTTCCATGACTGAACTGTTTTTGTTTAGAAGACTGCTTGCTATTGTGGACAGGAGAATCTCAGGAAGCACTCTCACATCTCTGTGTCCATTTTAATACAGATGCACAGGTGAACAATTATTGTAAGGCATGAGAGGTCGAACTATGTCTTGGAGTAGAGGTAGCTGTCTGTAGTACCATCCACAATCCTACCTGCAACTGTTCTCAAACTGCAGTGTCTTTTCACATTCATATGTACATGTGTGCATACAGGGAAAAGACAAGGTAATTTTTATAAAGAAGTCTGTGATAAAAGATACTTTTGTGTGTATGTGTGTCACCAAAAAAAAAAAAACCATATATAAAACCTTCAACCAATACTACACTTTGTATCAATACAGCCTCAGAACCTACCTGTGTTCTATTCAGATTCTTCCCATAAATTCCTTCTTAGGTCACTTTTAGATCCATCTCCCATCCTTCATGTCCAAAGCATCCACCCTCCTCACTAAATCTCTCATCATCTGCCATATATATCTCCACCATGATCCTGAGGTAGAATCAATTGCTCCATCCTTTCTGTTTCTATTTTATTCCTATGATCTCCTTTCATTACTTCTATAATTCCCAAGCCCACCTCTTTGTTTTCTTAAAAGATTAAGAATATCTTATCCCTCTGTGTTTTCAAGCATACAATATTGTTCCTGGTGCACAGATAGTGCTCAATAAATGTATGTGTTGAAGAATGAATGTGAAACTGATGTCATTTAAGAAATTTTCTGCATTCTTTCAAGTCAGATTAAAGCTGGTAATGAATTTCCCCCTGACAATATATTCTCCAGAAAAATAAATCCTTAGTTTCATGACATGATTATGTGTCCTCACCCTTCCACGGCTGGGGCAACTAAGTTCAGGGAGTTTGTCAAATTCAGATTGTTGAACCACTCTCTTGGAGACCAATTCTGAATCTCCATAATGGGGCTCCAGAAAGATACGTTTAAGCAAGTGTCTCTGGTGGTTCACACAGGAACCCAAGAGGGTGATTGCACAGGGTTGTTTCTCCACTGGAATTAAAAAATAGGAAGCTCTAATGTATGTCTTAAATCCTACAGCCCACACCCCAGTGCCTGCTGGGTGTAAACTGATATATGCTTAGCCATGCAAACACCACTTACGGCTTCTTAAGGTTGTAAAACTGTACAGAGCTCTCTAGTCAAGAGAATCTTGTTGGTAAGATTCTAGTTGCTGACCAGAGGGAGTTATAAAACTCTGCAAGAGTGAATTACCTGCTTCAGCACTCTGCTCCTGGGCATCATAAGATGGCTAGTTATTCAGGGTGGACAAGTTTCACTCTGCTCTTCCAAAGAGAAGGAGCCTGAGCCAGGTCCCAAGGTCTGAATTCAGTCTGAAGTTCTTCCCTATCCCTATAGCCCATCTTCCTTGACCTTTGGGAGCAATAACTCTCAACAGAATAGATCTGCTAGGAGATCCGCCATGCTATTGCTAATCACAATAGGAAACTGCACAGGCTCAACCCATACTGACATTATCTCAGTCCTTCTGCTTCCGGCTGCCACATTAAAATCTAATCTAATCAAACCAGGCACAAGAAAGAAAAAAACAGGAAGGCCTTTGGGAGGTACCAGTGCAGGAAGTAAGGTGGGGTGAGGTGAAGGGGTCTTCAACTACTTAACCACCTCATTGCTTTATTTCAGGTCCAGTTGGGCCCAAGGTCTCTCACTGGACTCTCCTCAGAAACCCCGGTGAAAACTGTTTGCACTTTCCCCAATCCTAAGAAACATCTTGCTGCGTTCAACCTATTGGAACTTGCAGAGATGAGAAGGCTTTTCTGGGGAGGAAGTGAAAATTTACACTATCCTTTTAAAATACATTCTGCTCATTTTTACTCATATTTACACACATATCCCCCCCACACACACAAACAAACAAAACTAGCTGCCATTTATGGGGCATACTTTATGTGTGGTGCACTTTATGGATTGTTGTTGTTGCCTTCAAAAAATGTAGATGCTTTTTAAAACATTTTATACCTAAAGAAATGGAGGTTACAACAGAAACTGGCTGCTTAATTATAGTGCTTCAGCTCACACTACTGTGTCTATCTGGGGAATAAAAATATACAAATGTCTGAAAGTCAGTAATACAAATAGCATGGAACTTCGATTATAAAGTAATTTGTTTTCAGGAAAAGAAAAGACCACATGAGAGGCAAAGTTGGAAACATTGTTAAATTCAGAAGAAGAAGAACCATGGTTAGAGAAGTCCCAGGAAACGTCTCCTTGGTCTGGCACTTGAAGAATGAGCAGTCAGGTGTAGTTTAGAAAAGAGTTAGTGGCATTAGAGTGGACAGGAAGGATGGATGGCAGCAAAGAAGCAGGATTTTATGGCCCGAGGAGTTGTTGGGTCTGCCAAGTACAGTTTGTAATAAAACCATTGTGGGAAAGTCTACAGGAGTTAATAGGTCTAGTTTAAAAAGAGAGAGCTTTGGAGTGTTAGGCTAAAATTCTTGAATTTTCTTCATAAAAAGTGTAAATCTTCATGGTTTTCTTTTAATTTTATGTACATGAGTATTTTGCCTATGTATATGCATGCCTGATGCCCTCAGGGGCCAGAAGAAGACATTGAATGCCCAAAATTGTTTATAAGCCACCATATGGGTTATGGGAATCAAACCTAGGTCCCCTAGAAGAGAAGCAAGTGCTCTTAACTGCTGAGCCATCTCTCCCATTCCCCCTTCAAGGTTTTCTAAATGAAGCTTACATTAGGAATGAGGTACTATTGAATTCAATATTAGAATCTATTTAGAAAGTCACTTTGGTGGCTCAGAGAGAAGATTATTCATAGATCACAGAAGGGGGAAAATTATGAGTGAGAAAAGATGCAACTCTAAGGAAGATCTGGCCTTGCTCTTGGGTCAAAGAAGGTCTGGGTTTAAATTTACCTTCTGTTATTCACTTGGACATTACTAATAATAGCCATAACCTGTTGAGCACATGTTATGTAAAAGGCATGGTACAAATAAATCACTAATTATAAGCTACATATGTAGTATTACATCCCCCTCAATCATCACTATAGGTACCAGAGATACAACTAAATAATACCATCTTAATACTTTAAGACATATGATCTTCATTCATCTTTTACATTCATCTTTTACAAGAAATCAGATAACTACTCACAGACACATAAGTAGCAACTGGTAGACCCATGCCTCTGGATTCCAAAATCTATTCACCAAATCACTTGGTTAGTGTAGCAGTTTGTTAATCTTTATGAGATGCAGGTGTCTCTTCTGTCAAATGTGGATATTTAGCATTCTCTTAAGATGAATTATCTGGGTTTACTTACTTATTGATACATTATTGATGGATATCTTGATAAGAAAATCTCAAAATGCTTTATAACCCTTCTTTGAGTACATTGTGACCCAGAGCTGTTGGAGGACAACAGAGACTCACTTATATTCCAGATGAGTTAACTTCTTGTGTTTATCAAGCAAAAACCAGGTAAACAAACCCACTTCCATCCAAGTTCTAAAACCTTCTGGATTTTCCCAGGGGTTCAAAGAAAAGAAGGTATTTTTGTTCTTTGCATTTGTTTTATTTTGAAAATAGGGCCATGGATTCAAGGAAATTTGCTTTATAATTGTGGGGTTTGAAGTTTAGAAGGAGAAGTTTTCTTCAGCAAAAGTCTAGGAAGGAAATAGGTAAGTGGTTTCTTGACTTGGTGGAGCACATTGAAGTAGGCATCCTGTGTGGGTAATGCTACCTTCTTAGTCAGATTATAGTCATGTGAAGGCGGCAGCAAAGGGCTGGGAAATGCCATAACCCTTACATAGGGGCTTGCTGCTGGGCCACCTTTTGTTAGAGAAAATACATTAAGAAAAGAAAGACACGTCAATATGTCACCTTGTTGAGAATACCACCCACCATGTCTTCCCACCAGAGAGAGTTGGTAGAACACTGAAGCCAGTTTCTCTTTATTTTTAAACTCAAAAGAAGAAATATGCTGGATGTAAAAGGAAACACCTTACAAGTAGTATACACCAATCTGTTGGATGAGTAAAGAGTGTCTATACAGAGCAAAGGTGAGCAATGACTTTATAAACTGCAGATTAAAATCACTTTATGTTGTTTTTATTATTTAATTCTAATTTACTAAACAGTTTTAAATTTACTGATTTTAATATTAAAAATTCAAGGATAGAGATTATACCCCCTCCCCTGGTCTCCAGATTAGGGCCTATAGCCCTAGCAACTTTACTGGTGACTAGAGTGGTCCTGGGGACCCCAGGGAAAGCATGGCACACTGCCTAACATTCCTTAAAACCCACCCAACTACCCCATACTATACCCCCACTACAGGGTTCCATACAAGGGTCCACAGCCCCAGCAACCTTATGGGAGACCAGGCTAGACCTAGGGACCCCAGGCAAGACACTGTCCACTGCTCTCTTAAACCCCTTTAAGCCTTTTCAACAAACCCAGACTGCACCACCACCACTACCACCCCAGGCTCCAAGTCCTGGCCTTAAACTTCAGAAGAAGACTTCTGCTTCACCAGAGGATGTAGGGCCCCCAGGCCCCCAAAACCCCAGAGGGGACACCCTACTGGATCTAAAGACTCACAAGTCATCAGAACCCTTGCCCATTTAGGCCAGAAGAACAGAGAGAAAAGAGAAACCAAGGAAAAAAACACCCATCCAACAAAAACAAATGGAGGAGTTAACACCTAGATCTATAATCATCCCAAGTCCAGATGCCTAAACACCAGTATAAGAATATAATCAATAACAGAAAGGTCAATATGGCATCACCAGAGCCCAGTTATCCTACAACAGCAAGACCTGAACAATCCAACACAGCTGAAGCACAAGAAAATGACCTTAAAATTACTTTAGGAAGATGTTAAAGGTCCTTAATGAGGATATGAAAAAATCCCTTAAAGAAATTGAGGTAGAAACAAACAAAAAAATTGGAAAAAATCAATAAATAACTAAAAAGGATATCAAGAAAGCCAAGAAAACAAACAAACAAACACATGAAGAAAACTGTTCAAGACCTTAAAATGGAGATAGAAGCAGTAAAGAAAACACAAATGGAAGAAATTTTGGAAATGGAAAATCTGGGTAAGTGAACAGGAACTACAGATGCAAGTATCCCCCAACAGAATACAAGGGATGGAAGAGAGAATCCCAGGTGTTGAGGACATGATAGAGGAGATAGGTTGATCAGTCAAAGAAAATGTTAAATCTAAAAAGTTCCTAACATGAAATATCCAGGAATTCTGGGACAATGTGAAAATACCAAACATAAGAATAATAGGAATAAAAGGAGAAGAAACCCAGCTCAAAATCACATAAAATATGTTTAGCAAAATCATAGAAGAAAATTTTCACAATCTAAAGAAGGACATACCTATAAAGGTATTAGAAGTTTACAGAACACCAAATAGATTGGATCAGAAAAGAAAAATCCCCTTGCCACATCATAATCAAAATACTAAACATACAGAACAAAGAAAGAATATTAAAAGTGGCAAGGGGAAAGGCCAAGTTGTAGCTGGAGAGTTTTCTCTCCAGTCCCGCCAAGCCCCAACAGTCCAACAGCCACTTATAAAATAAACACACAGATGCTTATATTATTTAAACTGTTTGGCCTAATGGCTCAGGCTTCTAGCTATCTAGTTCTTACATATTAAATTAATCCATTTCTATAAATCTATACCTTGCCACATGGCTCGTGGGTTACTGGCATCTTCACATGCTGCTTGTCATGGTGGTGGCTGGCAGTGTCTCCCTCTGCCTTCCTGTTCTCTCAACTCTCCTCTCTGTTAGTTCCACCTGTACTTCCCACCTGGCTACTGGCCAATCAGTGTTTTATTTATTGACCAATCAGAGCAACACATTTGACATATAGACCATCCCACAGTACCAAGTACTCTATAAAGGTAGGCATATTAGAATCATACCTATCTTCTCAACAGAGTCACTAAAATCCAGAAGGGCCTGGACTGATATCTTGTAGACTCTAAGAGACCACAGATGCTAGCCCAGACTATTATACCTAGCAAAACTGTCAATCACTATAGATGGAGAAAGCAAGATAGTTCATGACAAAGTCAAATTTAAACAATATCTATCCACAAATCCAGCCCTACAAAAGGTATTAGAAGGAAAATTCCAACCCCAGGAAGTTAACTACTCTCACAAAAACACAGACAATAGTTAATTCCATATCAACAAAACCCAAAGAAGGGAAATACACACACACACACACACACACACACACACACACACACACACACACACACATACACACACACACAAACACACACTAACACTATCACTGAAATATAGGAATTAACAATCATTGGTCATTAATACACCTCAATATCAATGAACTCAATTTGCCAATAAAAAGACACAGGCTAATGGAATGGATAAGAAAACAAGATCCATCATTCTGCTGCATACAAGAAAGCATACCTCAACATCAAAGATATACATGACCTCAGAGTAAAGGGTTGGAAAAAGATTTTCCAATCAAATGGACCTAAGAAGCAAGCTGGTAGAGCTATCCTAATATCTAACAAAATAAATTTCTAACCAAAATCAATCAAAAGAGATGGAGAATGGCATTTCATACTCATCAAAGGGATAATCCACCAAGATGATGTCTTAATTCTGAACATCTATGCCCCAAATGCAAGGGCACCTACATTTGTAAAAGAAACATTACTAAAGCTTAAATTACACATCAAACCTCACACAATAATAGTAGGAAACTTTAACACCCCACTCTCACCAATGGACAGATCAAAAAGACAAAAACTAAACAGAGAAATAATGGAACTAACAGATATTATGAGTCAAATGGGTCTAACAAATATCTACAGAACACAAAAGAAAATACCTTCTTCTCAGTACCTCAGGGAACCTTCTCCAATAGTGATCATATACTTGGCCACAAAAGCAAGTCTCAGCAGATACAAAACAATTGAAATAAACCCCAGTGTCTTATCAGACCACCATGGATTAAAGCTGAAATTCAACAACTGAAACAACAGAAAGGCTACAAACTCATGGAAACTGAGTAATTCTCTACTGAGTTACCAATGGGTCAAGGAACCAAATAATCCAATTAAAAAATGGGATACAGATCTAAACAGAAAATTCTCAACAGAAGAATCTTGAATCGCCTAGAAATACTTGAGATGTTCAACATCTTTAGCCATTAGGGAAATGCAAATCAAAATGACTCTGAGATTCCACCTTGCACCTGTCAAATGGCTAAGATCAAAAACACAAGCAACAATGCATGCTAGAGAGAATGTGGAGCAAGGGGAACACTCCTCCACTGATACTAGGAGTGCAAACTTGTACAGTGACTTTGGAAGTCAGTGTGCTGGTTTCTCAGGAAACTGGGAATCTATCTACCACAAGACTCAGTGATACCACTCTTGGGCATATACCCAAAGGATGCTTAATCATACCACAAGGATACTTGCATAACTATGCTCATAGCAGCTTTATTTGTAATAACCAGAACATGGAAACAACCTAGATGCCACTCAACCCAAGAATGGATAAAGAAAATGTGATACATTTATACAATGAAGTATTACTCAGTTGTTAAAAACAAAGACACCAGGAAATTTGAAGGCAAATGTATAAAACTAGAAAAAAATCAACCTGAGTGAGGTAACCCAGACCAAGAAAGACAAATATGGTTTGTACTTATTCATAAGTGGATATTAGCTGTATAATAACAGATAACTATGCTACAATCCACAGACCCAGAGAAACTAGGTAATAGGGAGGATTCATGGGGGATGCCTGAATCTCCCCGGGGAGGGTAAATAGAGATTTTGTAGGTGGACTGAGGGTGGGTGGGGATGGGAACATGAGAGATTTGGTTGGGAGGGGAGTGGAGGAGAGAGTGCTGAAAGAGACTACTGGAAAGGGGGTGTCATTTCAGGATCAGGTAAATATCTGGTACAATGTAATCTCTCAGGATCTATAAGGATGACCCCAACTAAGACTCTAGCAATAGTAGATACATAGCCTGAACTGGCCATCTCCTGTGACCAGGCAAGACTTCTAGTAGAGGGTTTGGGATACCAACCCAGCCATATAGCCTTGACCTATAGTCCTGCCTGTGGGATGTGCTGGGGTAAGGGTGTCCTAGAGATTGAGGGAGTGGACAACCAATGACAGGTCTAGCCTAAAACCTATGTCAGGAGAGTAAGCCAACCCCTGACACTGCCTGGAGCACCAGAACCCATGGGCTGGATGACCCAGAGACCAAGATAGAGCTAAACATGACTGGAGTGGAAAAAAGTCAATGTAATGATGCCTAACGATACTTTGCTATTCACATAGATTGGTGCCTAGCCCAATTGTCATCAGAGAGGCTTCACCCAACAACTGATGAGAACAGATGCAGACCCACAGCTAAACATTAGGCAGAGCTCAGGGAATCCTGCAGAAGAGAGGTGAAAGATTTGCAGGAGCCACAGAGGTCAAGGACACCTCAGGAAAACTCACAGAATCAACTACCTGAGTTCATAGGAGCTCACAGAGACTGAACAAAAAACCAGGGCACCTGCATAGGACTGACCTAGGCCCTCTGCATATATGTTACAGTTGTGTAGCTTGGTCTCTTGTGGGACTCTTAACATCGGGAACAGGGTCTATCTCCATTCTTTTACTAGTTTTTAAGACCCTATTCTTCATACTGGGTCACTTTGCTCAGCCATAATACATGGGGAGGTGCTTAGTCTTACTGCAACTTGATATGCCATGTTTTGTTAATACTCATGGGAGACCTGCCTTTTCCTAAACAGAAACAGAGAAGGAGTGGATTGGGAGTTGGAAGCAGACAGGGAGTGGAGGAAGGAACTGGGAGGAGAGGAGGGAGGGGAAACTGCAGCCAGGATGTAAAAATAATAAATAAATTTATTTTTTTAAAAAATCAAGGTTAGACATGTAGGTTGGGTGGGGGCAGAACATTTTGTTTGTTTGATGGTGTTTTTAGAAGAATGGTTCTGGCTTCAAATATAGCAGTTCTGATCCTAACTTTCTCATTTATAGTATATGAGTAATAAGGGCAGTTATGCTACAGGGCTGTTATGGGAACTAAATTAAGTAACCTACGCTGCCCCATAGTCACAGTGGCTGGCAGACAGTTAGCGGTCAGTAAAAGATGACTGTTCTTTCTAATTGGCCAAAGTGATACACCACATTCACATACTTAGAATCTGTCAGGTTTGCTAATTTTCCAAAGAGGGTACAGCATGTATATCATAATGAATAGACATTGTCAAAGGGAATGGATTGATTAGAAAACCCAAAAAGCCTTCATGAGAGAGGCAGAGTGTGGCAGGGGCCAAATGGAATGTGAAGGGGTATTTCAGGCATATTAGTGCACAAAAAAATACAAGGGAAGATCCAGGTCTGCTTAGGGCAAGTTAGCACTCGCTCTGAGTTAGAGCACAGGGATGTAGGATGTAAAGGTTGAAGAGCAGGTAGGAGCCAATCATGGAGGTCTTTGGTGTTGCTTGGCTCTTGCTACAGTTTGGTGAATGTTCCTCTAAAAGTTCATTGTTGGAAACTCCTCACCAAGATTATGATAATGGAACACGGAGTCTTTGGGAAATCATTAGGTCATGAGGGATCCATCTTTATTAATGCCTTATAAAGCAGCTGGAAAGAACTAGCTATGTATTTGTACCTTCCTGTCTGTCATCTGTCAAATAAGGACATATCAACTATGTATCATCTTAGAAGCAAATAGTAGCTCTCACTACACACCAAACCTACTGGCCACTTGACCTTGGACTTCTGAACATCCAGAACTGTGAGAAATAAACATCTACCATTTATAAAGTTCCTAGCATATTATATTTTGTTGTAACAACATGAATGGACTAAGGTGGTCCTTTAATAAATGTTGTTAGGTTCATGCCACCTGCCACATTTTATCTAAAGTACTGTAGGAGAGAAAAGAATGATGAGCTCCTGACTGAAAAGCCACTTACAAACAACTCTTACCCAGAGTGCAGAAGTCTTAAAGCATCGTGACAGAAAAACAAACAACGCTGTACCCTGCTTCTGTCTCAGACTGTTACCCTAAGTCAATTGGCTTCTTTGATTAATTTCCTCATCTGTGTACTGAGAACAATGATTCTCACATGGTTTCCTCACCTGAGAACAAGGGTGTGAGCTGAGAGCATCAGAGAAAACAATAATGAGAAGCCACAGTGGGAACTGTATAGTGCCAGCAATGTGTGAGAGACTGTGAGAAAATGAAGAGGATGCAGACATCAATAATATAGAGATGATGGTCATGATGACAGAGAAACTAAAAGACAGCACAGCACTGTGGCAACTAAAATGAAAACAATAAGGCTTGTTATGATGCCTCATTGTGACTCATTCAGTCATTCAACAAGTACTGATTTTATACTGGATACTGCTTCAGCTCTTCACATGCAGGATTAAGAAAAAGAATGTACTTGTCTTGCTTTTTTACTGGGGAAAAACTGTGAGTACAAGAATGGTCAGATAACTATTTTTTTAAAGAAAAACAGGAGAATGAAGAGCTGGGGATTGGGAATGCAATGATAGTGGTGAAGATGACCCTGGTAACAGCCAACATTTCTCAGCAAAGTTTAAGAAACAGAGATTGTCTAGTGAAGCCGTGGATCTTGGAGGAGAGTCTTTCATCACCACTCTACCAAACCATCATAATTCCTAACTATATTCTAAATAGTGTCCTTATCCCCACAGATGATTGTAGTGCTCATCTCCCACCAAGGAAACTTCTCTTTACAACAGACAGAAACCATTATAGGAAATCACAACCAATGAAAATGCAGTGTTGTGGGGATCCCAGTCCCAATGGCTACATCTACAAAACAACTCCCCTCCTGCACCTATGGCTCAGGGAACATTGCAGAAGAGGGAGTGGACAGATTGTGTCAGACGATCAGGGTTTTTGCTATGAGACTGGGTCTCATAGTAATATCCCATAAAGTCTCACTAATGTGACTGCCTAAGCATTAGCTAAACAAGGATACCAATAGACATGCCAAAGTGGACAAGGGGAAGACCATGAGGCCTCAACCCTACAAAAAGAACTACAGGCAACCAAAGAATGCTGAGAGTGGGAAAAATAGTTTTCCTCAAGGAAGAGCACACCGATTGGTTATCCAGTACCAAATGATCAGTGCTGAAAACATACACATACAAGTAACATGATATAGACTGAGCAGGTTATAGTTAGAAATATGTATGTGTGTGTGTATATATATATATACACACACAGTGTATATATATATATACACACACACATACATATACATCTAACAACAATTAATGACAAAAGAAGACACGAATTTAAAAGAAAGCAATGAGGGATATATGTGAGGGTTTGAAGGAAGGAGAGAGAAAGGGGGAAATTATAAATAATATAATTTATAATTATAATATAAATTATATTATAATCTCAAAAATAAAAGAAATAATTTCAAAAAACAGGGCTCTTCAGTCAGGATGACAGGTTCTGATAGGTTCTGGCTTCACTTTCATTCCATAGGCTTTGTATGAGGTACATGATGAGAGGTATATGGTGTTATAGTGTTTGTGTGGGCTGGAGCTGGTTGCATACAGGTCAAGATGTGGAAGGAAAGACCTTACAGGTGAAATTTCATGAGGTTGTTCTGACTCCAAATGGCCAACGAGTCCAGGAGATAGACTCTGGTTATGTCTTTCATAAAACAAAAACAAACAAAAACAAAAACAAACAACAACAATAACAACAAACAGGCTTGTGCCCAAGTAGTACTTCTATGTGAGTTTCAGAAGCCTAGCACATTTCATGGGTTAGCAACATCAATTTTCCTGGTAAGAAATAATAACTTGGTCCTAATTGACTTTGGCTTTGAGTTTGTGTTTATGTCCTACAGGAAACAAAGTTGAGGGTGGGTGGAGAGAGGCCATTAAAACCCTGGGTTCTCTCTGCCCAGACAAAGAATACCCAGTGACTTCACCCATCTTAGTGTTGGCAGCTAGTATGCAAGTCAGCGTGGGCAAAGCCTGAAGTAAATACCTAAACATCTCAGGAGCTGAAAAAGACAAGCTGGCGGCCGGCAGGGAGGCCTGGACACAATTAGCATGCTTTGTGAAGTGTTTAAATTTGGTGTAAGTAGAAGAAAAAGTCACAGGGGCCTCTGGAAGATCACCAAAGCAGGGACCATTGTATTCATATTTGTGCTTCTCATCTTTTAAGATTGTGTTTAGCAACCAAATCAGCAAATGTTTAGTCCATTGAGTTTTGGTCAGAATGAAAGAGAAAATGAGTAGGTGAGCAGAAGCAGAAATTAACATACTGATGTGGAACAGAAGTGAAAGAAACAGGTGTGGACCTAAGCCAGGCTTTGAGTTGCCAGCTGAGAGACCCCTGGCAGGGAGATGGCGTTGAGTTTCAGCTTCATCTGTGAAATGAAGACAATGAGCACATGTACATCAAAGAGCAGCAGCGAGGGTTATGAAATCACACATGGTTTACAAAGGTCCTAAAGCAGTGCCTGGTGTCCCAGTGTGCTCAACAGATGCTCAGCATTAACAGTCACCTTCCTTCTTATACTCGTGGTTATTGTCAAGAAGATGCCATTCCTCAGGGCTAGAAGAGTAAGTCATATGGACGTATTTTCATCAGATGGATAGCCACATCATCACTTAGGAAAGCCTTGGTCCCTGTACTGCTATTTCTGCCTCACTGCACTCCAAACAAAGCAATACACATGCATTTATCAATTACTTAATTGGCTTAAGGTATTAGTTGCTATGGATGCCACACATACAAATGTAAAACATGGATCTACCCTTCAGTTTTTCCTATTTAAAGAAGTAGATACATACAAAACAAACAAGGGCAAGAGAGATGGCTCTGTGGTTAGAGGGTTACTTCATGGCTGTGCATGACTATTAAAAGCTGTAAACACTGTAGTATCAATGATGTAAGGGATAGATAGAGGACGGTCATCAAGGCTTGCTGACCAGCCAGCCTAGAGCCAAAGTGCCAAGCTCCAGGTTCATTAAGATGACCTGTCTCAAGGAGAGAAGGTGAAGAGCGATGGAGCAGGACACACAATGTCCTCCTTTGACACATCACACTGCACACATACATTCTCAGACCTCCATATGTACATCATGACATGCATCCCACCCCCACATACATGGACATGCACACACATAAATAAATTTTTAAAACAAGTTAAATAAGTGAGAAATGAATCAATTAGAAAGAAAAGAAACAAGAAACATTAATAAGCCAAAGAGTTGTTTCTATACAATAGTTAGACATTTAGGATTAATGTGTACATCTTGAGGAGTAACAATAATTTGAGCGTGGGTTTAAATAAACTCAACTTTTATTGAAAGTAAAATTTAAAAAAGAGAATCCATAAGAGGTCAAAGTGGCTGAAAGTATTTTGAAATTACATTGAAACACCTACTGAAAATAGTAATTTCTTGGAAGATGTAAATAACCAAAATTGACTGTAGAAGTAGAAAGTGTGATTTTGACAATAATCAAAGCTTCCTGTCTCCCCCTTTCCCTCCAAGGTTGGACATGCTGTGTTGAATGAGAACAGCTGAGTGCTCACTCCACAAGAGCCTCTTGAGCCTGGGTCCATTAGGGCAGTGGGGAAGGGCTACAGAGATGAAGGAGGCTCCTGAAGCCCCACCCACAAGGACATATGAGTGGTTAGCAGTTGCTGGGCGGAGAAGGCACCTTGTCACTGTGGCTGACTATAGACTGCTTCTGTTCCGATAAGTGACCATTTGCTGTTGCTTCTGTATGCAACTCAGTAAAGCCATTTGTTCACCAAGCTAGACTCAAGTGGAATAATTTCTGTGGTCTTGCTGACTAGATTGAATAGAGACTCCCTACACAAGTCATAAAACATAAAACACCTTTAAAAATCAACATCAGTAGTGTCAGATGAATTTCACTCATGAACCCTACACACAGTAGCAAATACCTATGTTGTTTTAACTCTTACATGGAAATATTGAAAAATTTGATTTTGAAGCACACATAACCCTGATAACCAAAAATCTGATAAATGTAACACAAAAATTCAAACATGCTATTTCTATTACTGCTGTGTTCAATAATAAATCTAATTTAGTTAGCTTTCTTGGCATCTTACTAGCCTGGTTTGGTCGCCACAACTTCTGGGAGAAGTGAGATAATGGGTGGCACAGACCAAGAAGCAAGTTTCTATGGAGTGAGAAGGTGGGTTGGGAACCTTGCTTCCTTCCACCTGTCTTATCTAACGGGAAAATTCAAGAGAACAAATAAGGCTGTAGGAAACCCATTATCAGAAAGCAAACACACACGTAAAACTATTATTTCTTTTAACCAATATAAAAGACATAATGGAAGAAATTCCAAATAAAAACATAAAATATCTGAGAAAAATAAGAAATTATTGGAACTTGTGTGAGAGAGAATATAAATCTTTCCAAGGGTATGGAAGGATGCCTGAATACATGAAAACTTACAACTTACTTTGGTTCCTTAGTAAGAAAACTAAATATTAGTATATAGATTGTACCAAGATAATTAGTTAATTTTAATGCATTTCTATCAAAATCCATGTGCAATAGTTTTGAATTAAGAGAATGATTATAAATTTAATTTGAAAAAATTTAAAATTGGCAAGAAAACTGAGAAAACAATAAATGGCAAGGTAGCATTTGAATTGTTGATTTTAACATAATAATATTTAAATTTTATTGCACTGGCATATAGATACACAGCATCTTAAAGACAGAAGATGCTTCAAATGCCTGGAAATACATGAAATGAGCATAATAGTTAAAGATGTCACTAGGTTGAGGAGGCTAATTGCTTTTGTATTCTTCTCTATGCTTTATCTCTAGCTTCTGAACTTTTGATGATATACTTGTATTATTCTCATCAGAACAAATTTGGTATAATTTTAGAACTACTTACAGGATGCAGATAGAGGTGCTTCAGCTGCACAAAGAGCAAATGGGTTACAATAAATATTAGCTTTATAATGCCCTTTTTATGTGTATAAATGGACCCAGCTCCAGGCCAGGACATCTATCTATGAGGAGAGAGAGAGAGAGAGAGAGAGAGAGAGAGAGAGAGAGAGAGAGAGAATATCTTGTGCTTGAGGCAAGACACAGTTGTCATGAGGTGAAGAACTAACTCCTGGGAACTGTTCACCATAGCAACAGCTAACTTGAAGGTGGACTAAGGGATGGACTTGGGCTCTAGAGATGTTTGCCAGTCAATTATGCAGTAATTTTCTATTTGAAAGGTCTTGAATCTTGTGGCAAGCCAGATTGGCCTTTTACCCCCTGTTGCAAAAAGGACTTTGTAATTCTTTAGGGACTGAAGACTCTGAGATCTACAGACTCATCAGTATTTCAGTGTTATTCATTCAAGAAACCACAAAAAATAAAAACAGACAAACAGGAGTTCATGCTTCCCCCCACTCACCTGCAACCCTGGCTGCAAGATCACATTATCTAAGCTTGGATGGCAGGATTGAAAAGCCACATTAAGGAGTTCATGCCCTAAAAAATCATCAAAGAACAAATTTAATTAATAACAAATCTAATAAAAAATAGCAGACCTGCTGTGCAAACTTTAAAACTAAGCCTGGGTCTTCTTTCCAACCAGATTAGTACCCCAAGCCTGCTTATGTAGACAATCTGGGTCTAATGACATACATCATTTTATTCTTTCAATTTAAAAAAAATCTACATGTAATAAGTATGAATATGTTATCAAGTATAAACATAAAGATAGCATATAATAATGTCTCTATATAAATATCACTGACAATCCGTTTAGTTACACTTGGGCAATGCTATTATTTTAATACTTTCTTAGTACTATATGATAGAGTATTATGTCTATTTTTATTATATGTCACTCACAAGAAGTTCTCTAAACCTTTTCAGAAATTAGTTTTTTAAGATTTATTTCTAATTATTTATCTATGGACATGTGTTTGTGTGGGGGTATGTGAAAGTGAGTGCAAGTATCAATGAAGGTTAGAGGCATCAGGTACCCACGGAACTAAAGCTACAGGTTGTAAGCCACCCAACATGGGTCCTGGAAACTGAACCTACATTCTATGTAAAAGTAGTACATTCTCTTAACTGCTGAGCCATCTCTCTTCAGTGCCAAAAGAAGTTGTTTCAATGGAACTATTAGAAGGCTTATACTGTTAAAGTTTGCAATCCAACTCTAAACAGATATAGGATGCAAACCTTTGGGTCAAATAGATCTTTCAGTAATAAAATTATGCATCCTGCTACAAAATAGTTTTTTAAAATGTTAATACTGAAAGTAGAGTGGGTTTGATGTATAAAAGACCCTTAAGAATTGAGAATGTCACTGGAGCCATGTCCCTAACTGCTGCCTCCCTGACATCTTAGTCTGTTCCCACTGTGAAGCTGATGCTTTAACAGTGACTTGACACACACATATCTCTTCTCTCTCTTCTGAGAAGTATTATATTTACCCAAAGCAGGCCATGCCTTGCTGATTCCTCTTACAAATCTGTGTACCATTCCCTAGTAAGTAAAAATTCTGTTCTGGATCCATTCTTGGCCAATTTGAACAAAGATTGATCCATCCATGTTCAGGTTGAATTTCCTCCAAGGTTTTTTGGTGCCATCTATTGGATCAGGACTGATCTTTCTCTAGCCCGGCCTGGCCATTTTGATGAGAAGAGATTGTCAATGACAATCTGACATCTTCTTTTGAGTGCCACAGCTGGGCGAGCAGTACTCCGTGTAAGTAAGCAGTCTGTCCCCTTTGCATTGAGGTGCCACCTAACTAATTTCTTTTCCATTTTTCCATCTTTGTCCGTCTTCTTGCTCTGATTTGTCTCGGCACTCAGGACTCTTCTGGACAATGCGGGGTTAATACCCCAGAGTCTACTTTGTTCTCCTATTAGCATCAGGCCAACCGCTTTTTTTTAATTTCAGCGAAGTGATCCCTGTGGAGAATTTGGGCTAGGTTAACACTCAACTCATGATGACTACAACTGAATGTCTCAAAGTTTCCATATAAGGAATGTGTATTGGTTCTGCGGGTATAAATAGGAACGCATAAGACATGGAAATCTGAAATGACTTCCCTTAAGGATTCCTTAGCGAAGAGAAAAATTAAAAAAAATTACAGAATTTATAGACCTAGTTGTACTTGTGATCTAACTATTAGGGAGGTTGAGGCAGGAAAATTGTAAGTTCAAGGACAACCTAGGCAACTTAGTAAGGCTATCCCTCAAACTGAAAAAGAAATATGAACAAAAAGGGTTGAGAGACTATCTCAGTGGCAGAGCTTTTGCCCAAGTCTAAGAAAGGAAAAAAGAAAGAGATACATAATCCAAGAAATCTAAATGTAATTAGAGTTTTCCTTCTGGTCTGGCCCAGCCCTCCCCCTGTCGCTCTGATACCACCACCCTCCCCATCTCCCCTGCTCTGCTCCTTTAGTTACTGTAGCATCTTCACCAGCACCCACCACTTCCTCCATTTCATTCCCTCTGACAATAGATACATGTAGTATTTTCAAACATTGGTACTTATGAAGAACCAGCCTATTTTACTCTTACAACCTTTAATATTGATTAAGATCAGACTTGCAAAGTACAGTCAGGGGAATCTCCAAACTAAACTAAAATCAGTTTAATGAAGAATTCTCTGAATTCTATCAATTGGTACATTACTATGGTTGACCTAAAGACACTAAAGCTTAATGAGAAAGTACACACTGTGTTAATTGTAGAGAGATTGGCAGCTTTACTCCAAGTTCTTCCCTGAAAAACCTGACTTGTCAATACTCCAGTCTTCTTAAAAGAGTAGGAAAAAATCAATCACCAATTTTAGAAACTGTGTAAGGATCATCTCAAGGGACTAGTATAGTCTTCATAAAATCAAAGGCATCACAATTTCACTGTCTACATTCTTCGATCATGTTCTTAAATGAGAGGCAGTATATTTAATTACAAAGCAGAAGGCAAGATAGCAAACCCCTCTCTCAAGAACTAATAGGGCTTGCTGAACAATTTCACAACACACAGACTCAGGGGAAAAGAAAAATTATGGAGTAAAGCAAATGCTGTTCAGAAGAAGTACATACATAAAGCCAACAATAAGAGCACCTGCCTGATAGACACCAAGACCCAGGTCAATAGCAAAGGAGAGGAGGCATCAGTGGGGCAGTTGTCCTTCCTTAACTTGAAGGAGAAATACCTCAAAACGGGTCTGGTGAGATAGCTCAGGGTAAAGCAATCCTACACAATCCTGAGTATGGTAGTTCGGGTCCTCAGCACCCATGTAACAGCCACAAAGCCAGGTGTGTGAGATGAAGCCTCTGTAACCCAGCACTGAGAGGGTAAAGACGAGTTCATTCTGGGGCCCCTCTGGTGAGCCAGTCTGCTGAAACAGTAAGTTCCAGTTTCATTCAAAAGTCATGTCTCAAAACGGAGATGGTAACAGGCATGCTAGTGTAGACCATAGAAAACTCATGAGGCCTCAAGCCTACACAAAGAACTACAGGTAACTGAGGAATTCGGAGAGCAGGAGAAACGGTCTTCCCCAGCGAAGAGCACACTAGTTGGTTATCCAACACCAAATGGTCAGCCCGGAAAACATACATACAAGTAACATTATAATGTTACAAACAAAAAATGTATACATTATAATGTTACATACAAAAAATGTATACAAATCAAGCAAGCTTTACTTACAAATTTAGGAAATCTATATCTATATATCACATATGTATGTAACAACAATTAATGAAAAAAGGGGCCATGAATTTGAAAGGAGGGGTATGTGGAAGTTTGGAAGGAGGAAAATATATAATTATAATCTTAAAGAATAATTTTACAAAATGAAAACCTAAGGTGGCAAGTGTCAGAGGAAGACACCTGAGGGTAACCTCAGGACTCCACACACTCATGAACAGACAAGTGTACCCATACATAATTGTGCACATCTACATAAGCTGTTCACAAAAACAAACAAGTCTTGAAACTGACAGAATGACAAGCCTTTGACAAGGCTGACTGTGTTCAGTCACCCACACCACAGGAGAGAGGGGTGTACCAGGGTTTTTCTTTTCTTCTTTCTTTCTTTCTTTCTTTCTTTCTTTCTTTCTTTCTTTCTTTCTTTCTTTCTTTCTTTCTTTCTTTCTTTCTTCTTTCTTTCTTTCTTTCTTTCTTTCTTTCTTTCTTTCTTTCTTCCTTCCTTCCTTCCTTCCTTCCTTTCTTTCTTTCTTTCTTTCTTTCTTTCTTTTTTCTTTTTCAGTTTTGAATGCTCAGCCTACTGGATGCCTGGCTTCTTGCCCTGGGCATGTCTTTTGTTCTCTCCTCCTTCTTCTCTCATTTATCTCAGCCTTCTTTTTCTGCTTACAGCCTAGAATTCTCCTCCTATTTATTCTCTCTCCCTTCCAGCCCCACCTATCCTTTCTTCTGCCTAGCTATTGATCATTCAGCTTTTTATTAGACCAATCAGGAACCTTAGGTAGACAAGGTGAATATCATTACATAATTAAACACACATCCTTATATCATTAAACAAATGCAATATAAACAAAATTAACACACCTTTACACAGTTAAAGTAATATTCTATAGTATAAGCAAATGTAACACATCTTTGCCTCAAAATAATATTCTACAGCAGGGGGGACTTCTATGTCATTGTAAACACAGAAGTTTCATTTATTGTTAATTCTAGGCTACACTTTACTATATAACCCCCTAACTTTGTAAAATCATTTTTAAAAATCAGAATAACAAAAATATTCCAATGGTTATAACCTCATGTACACAGAAAACTACCGTTGTCTCAACCACTGTCTTTCTCTGCTCTGTTTTTCTCTAGCCAACCAACCTTGTTGCTTGGTGATGGTACTCTAGTGAATCAACTGAAACAAGACCTACTTTTTAAATGGGATAGCACTATTAAATATGAGTCAATGACTCTTTTCTGGAGCACCAACTAGTAGGATGACATTCAACATGCAATTTAAGCATTGCACAAATTGATTAGCCACTACAACCCTCTCAGACTACTCACATCTATCCCCAAAACTGCCTTTGGTAGCCAGATGTGAGTGCAGTCTGAGCTCTTCAGGTGCGACTTAATTCAGCAGTGTCTTGCCAAAACTGTCCCTATATCTGTTATGAAGGGGGCTTTTGGAGGACTACATTCCATGACAAATTTGGGACTCCATAAAACCTCATTATCCCATATATCTGCCTTGTTATACCCCAAGCTGTTTGTCAGTAACATGGATGGCCATGGGTGCTTTGTTGAGATATGAATGCATTATCTAGAGTGTGCATTTTGCTTTCCTGAAACCTCAAGTCCAAATACCATCATGTTGCCCATCTCAGTCATCATCTTTCTCTTATTTGATGTAGAGGTACTTTCCATCTGCAGTATACCCTCCCAGGCAGACTCAGAATCTAATTCAATTTAATTGTGAAAATAAAAAATTAGTTTAAATAGTTGTATCAACAATTCACAAAATAGTCTCCTACTTTTGAAATTTTTTAAACATAGCCTTAAAACATCAAAATCATTCAGTACTCTGAATAATATGTAAGGTGTCTTATGTTCTCAAAATCAAGTCAATTTGATGAAAGTATTACATATGAGGGGCACAAGTCTTCAAAGATTATCTTAGCTTTGTCACACCCATGTACATTATCTAGGCCATGATGAGATGCAAATGGAAATGCTCTTTCAAAGATTAGAAGTCATTTGCAACTTCCTCCAATGGTTACCAGGCTACTACTTATAGATTCCTTGGTGTCATGTAATACATAAGACATTTGATTGATTAGAAACTTTTGTGAACTAGATTCTTCTCTACATGATTCCATCTAAGTGATAGGTGTGGCTCTTAAACTTCCTTCTCTAAAACGAAGGGTTCTTGAGAACTTGTTAACTCTGGTTTTTGATCCTCTAACTACTTACAAACTGCCACAAATATTGTATCTTTTAAATTTTAATTTCTTTTATTCTCCTTTATTTAACTTTATTTTTGACAGTTTTATTGAGATACAATTTACAAATCTCAGGATTCTATCCACTGAACATGTATAGTTCAGTTCTTTAGAACATTTGTAGCCACATGATCACCATCTTACTGTAATTTTTAGGACACTTTCACTATTCTAGAAAGAGACTCTGTACACGTGAGTGACTACTTTTCCTCAAATCTGGTATCACCTTCCACTTGCAGCCCTGTAAGCACACTAGTCTACTTCCTGTCTACATAGACTTGTCTATTCTGACACTTTTACATAAAGGGGTTCATATGTGCAGTCTCCAATGACTGACCTCTTTTAACTTAACATGATGTTTTCAAGTTTGCCAAATATTAAATCAAGGATCAATAGCTTTTCCTGCTAAGTAATACTCCACTACAAGAATATCTGCCTGTTTATTTGATTTCTAAAGAGAGAGAAAGAACAGGTATGAGATTAGGTAGGTGAGTAGGTGGGAAGGATCTGGGAGGAGTTGGGGGAAGGGGGAACCATGATTAGAATGTATTTTATGAATTTTTTTCAAAAGAAATTTCAGAAAAAAGAACAGCATTTTCAAAAAATCTATTCAGCAATTTATGGAATTTTAAAGTTTAGATCAATGTGAATAATTTTATTATAAATACATAATATAGAAATTTTAGTGTAGACGGTGATTTTTATTTCTCTAGAATAGAATTGTTAAGTCAACAAATGCTTTCCAAAATGGCTACATCATTTAAATTTCCACTCACAGGATTCCATCTCTCTACATTCTTACAGGCACTTATCTGTCCTTTTGATGTAGATATTCTAGCAAGATATTCTAAGAGTTCATAGTTTAGATTTTCATTTTCCTAATTACAATAATGTTCAGTGCTGTGGGATGTTCTGTACACTGTGAATATGTGTTGCTCTGGTTGATTGATAAATAAAATGCTGATTGGCCAGTAGCCAGGCAGGAAGTATAGGTGGAATAAGCAGACAAGGAGAATTCTGGGAAGACAAAGGTTGAGTCAGGAGATGCCAGCCTGCTGTCTAGGGAGCAGCATGTAATGACACACAGGTCACATGGTGACATATAGATTAACAGAAATGGGCTGAGTTTAAGTGTAAGAGCTAGTCAGTAGTAACCTGAATGGCTGAGCAGTTCAAATTAATATAAGCCTCTGTGTGTTTACTTGGGTCTGAGTGGCTGCAAACCAGGTAGGACACAGGAAAATTTTCAGTTACAGTTCAGTAAATTTTAACTCCACTTTCTGAAGCATTTTGATATGGTTTTTGTTTAGTATTATATGAGGTAAAGGCCTGTGTTCTTTTATGTTTAATTATTTCAGTGTATGTATCTAAAAACAATGGAACACAAATATACAAACATATTTATGGCCACAATTTATGTGTTACTCATAAGTCAGAATCATAGTAATAACTTTAAAAAGGATTGAAAAAGGATTTTTAAAGTAGATCACATAAATCTTGGAACTTTGTTATTTTTAAAGATTGTTTTATCATTCTGAATACCTACATTTCAATATAAATTTTAGGTTCAGCTTGTCAATTTCTGTTAAAACATCTTCCAGAATTTTATAGGGATTATGTTGAATTTGCAAATCAATTTGTGGAATATAATCATCTAAAAGATTTGCAATATTGATATTATTCATGAACATAGGATATCTTCCCACTTATATAGATTGTTTTCAATTTATTTTAACAATGGTTTAATTGTTATTGTTTAAGTCTAACATTTATGTTATTAAGTTTATTATTAAATGCTTTATTTATTTTTATTCTAATGCAATTTGAATTGGTTGCTTAATTTCATGTTGTGATTTTCATTGCTAACATATACAAAACAGTTTATTTCTGTTCACTGACTTGGATGCTGTGAAGTTGATGAATTTGCTTATTAGTTGTTCATTCCTTTTATGCTTTTTTTGTATTTCCTATACATAAGTTCATATCACCTGTAAATAGAGTTAGCTCAACTTCTTCCATTCCAAAATGAATAATTAACTTTTCTTGTCTAATTTCCTTGCCTAGAATCTTCAGTATGAGTTGAATAAAAGGCTAGAGTAGACATGTGTATGACATAGACATGTGTGAGGAGTGGACATGTGTGTGGAGTAGACATGTGTGAGGAATGGACATGTGTGTGGAGTAGACATATGTGTCTCATTTGCTCAGATAAAGTCAATTAGTTTTTATCACTGAGTAGAATGCCATATATAGGCTCTACACAGATAATTTTATTTCTTTAACAACCACCCCTAGGCCCAGTGACGTCTTCTTTCTCTACATCCTTACTTTTCTTCTTCTAAGGAAGAATTACTTTTTTTTCTAGCATGGAGTTATAGTAAAATGAGTTTTCATTATGAAAGTCCCATCGATGCCTATCATGTATATGTTCATATTCCCTCCCCTTGGTCCTTCTCTCATATCCTTGTTCTCCCCCTTCCCTAGCTGAGGACTCCAGAAGAAATGAGTACATGATGCTGGGGTGCCTTTCCTGACATTCTAGTAATCCAGGTGACCCTAGGAAGTAGATTTTCTACTCTGCTTCTCCATGCTGTAAGAATTAAGGGAGACCCTTGGCATGGGGAGAACCTGCAGTTGTCTATTCCTGACTGTGTCTGGGCTTTCATTTTTAGACTCTGTTTTAGAAAGCTCATCTGTGACTTGTTTCTGGGTGTTCATCATACTGTCTTCATCTGATTGATACTCTCTAGCAGTCTGCTGTTAGCTAATACATTCCTGAGTGGGCAGGTGTATGGATGCTATGTGGAACGCCAAAACCCAGGTTAGGACTAGAAGAATGTTTTGAGATCTAGTGAAATGTCATTTGAAGAGAATCAAAGCCATCTGTGTGCTGACCAGGGAAAGGGCTGTCACAGTAAAACCAGTCCTTGATACAAGACTTCTGTCCATTCATGTACTTTGAATGACATATCAATTTCTTCTGTATTTAAATACAGAAAATTAATTTGTCTAAATAAGCACAAAATTTAGGCATAAGATCAGCTGTTGTTCAGTGTGTACAGAGAAAACAGACTCAAAGGGAGATGGGTATTTCATCTTGGATGACAGATGCAAGTGATCTAATGTGACAGATAGGCCTCTATAAATAATACTGGAGAGCCTTTCTAGATGGTCAAGGATTTTCATGACCCATGGCACACAGAGTGCTATGGTTCTGCCTGGTTTCTCCACATGCAAGAGGGCTGAAAAACATCAGGTACAATTGTGATCAAAGTTTCCCAACAATTGAAGACTGTCCCAAAGAAGAACTAAATTTCTTCTGAAGCATTTGGAAGACAAATTGGAAATAGATGGTTAAACTTAACAGATTGAAATCTGGTCAATGTAGAAAAAGCAGCAAGTATACAGTGGTGCTTAAAATTTTTACAAAAGGAATTTAAACAACATGATAAAAAAGGCAGCATTCCTACAGGGACTAGATACTCACTCCTTGAACACATTGCAGTGGGGAATTCCTTCATGTGTTTCAGACCCAAACAAATGGTACAAAAATTTCTTCAAACTCAGACATTGTAGGGTTCCAAAAAACACCAGTTTGGAGCCTCTACCCAACTCTGTAAGCAGAAGACACAAGTTCAGGGTTCAGTTATTCTAGTAACTAGCTTTGCTGCCTTGTGTAACATGAATTGCTAAATGGTCTTATTAATAAAAAAAAAAAGAAAGCCAGATATTGGGGTGAAAGCTAAAAGATCAGAGAAACAGAACAAGCCAGCCATGTTCTTACCTCTACAAAATCCGTAGCCTCAAGAGCAAGAGTTCCTCTTTCTTCATCCCTTATATACCTTTCTATGTCCCACCACATTACTTCCAGGGAATAAAGGCATGTGTCACCACTACCTGGTTCTTTTTCTCTCAGGTAGTCCAGTGTGACCTTGAACTCACAGAGATCCAGACAGATCTCTGCCTCCCGAGTGATAGGATTAAAGGTGTGTGCCACCACTGTCCGGCCTCTATGTCTAATTTAGTGGCTGGCTTTGTCCTCTGATCCCCAGATAAGTTTTATTGGGGTACACAATATATCACCATAGCCTTGAGTAAATTATATTGTTTGTTGGCTATAGTATTCTTGTCTGTAAAAGTATCTCAAAGACATAATCATTGTTTAAGCTCTATTTTGTCTAAAAAATTCAAGATTGGAATAAAGACTTGGAGAGACCACAGCATTTAGATAGCAGTGTCCAGTTGGCATAGACTTTCCAGAGGGTAGAACATTGTTGCATTCTAGACTCTGCTTGCATGGCTCAGGAGAGTCAGTAGAGAGTGGTCTTCAAATTCTGTTGTTCAGTGAGGTCAGAACAGCATCATGGGACTATTTAGACTATGGACCAAAACAAAGACTTCACATTTTCAAGTTTTTGTTTCAGGAGTATGCTGATTAGGCAAGCATAGTTTTATTGGAGTCAGTCTCAGGTCTTTGAGACTCTGGTGGGATGTTTGCTTCTCCAACCTCACAAGAGAAAAGCATGTCATTAACTTCCTAATTCTTACCTAGATGCATTGCTTGAGTGTGGAGAATGCTACAGGGCTCCAAACAAATGTACATGTTTGAAATCCCAGTATTGATCCTGAGCAAGTGGATGGCTACTGGCTTGGGAATCAATGCTTTTGCAAGACAGAGAGGTTTTTGTGTGTTTTCAGTAAGATTGAAAAGTATCTCAGTCTAAGCTGTCAATAAACAAATCATTAACAATAATTTATATTATAAATCACTGATATAATTTTCTGTATGTAGAATTTGGAGGCATTTTTGCAACAGATGTTAACTGTGGTCTGTTATTAATTAGCATTTAAAGAAAATGAGCAAAAGTAGTACTGATGTTAAATTTTGAACTGATATTGTTTGAAAATTGCATAATTTAACTGGAGCAACAAAAATCCATCTACCATATATTTTTATTTTTAGTTACTTTAAATTATGTTTTAAATATATTTCTTGTTTTGACCAATATATAAGGTAATTATTTAGTAATAAAAACCAAAAAGCTAATATTTAGAGATCATTCTCACAGACAGTGAGAAGTTAAAGGCCAAGTTTTATATTCCATTTTGATGCAGAGAAACACAGTGGGGATTTCTAGGAAATAGTCTCATATATAAAATTAATTATAGGATAAAGTTCTATGTGGGAAATAGAATATGAATTTATGTCCAAAGATGAAAAAGAACATATGAGGAATTTCCAACTGTTAAAGAATTGTGTGTGTGTGTGTGTGTGTGTGTGTGTGTGTGTGTGTGTGTGTGTGAGAGAGAGAGAGAGAGAGAGAGAGAGAGAGAGAGAGAGAGTCTGTGTATTTACAAGAGCAATGGCCATCAAATGCTATATTATTTTGATGCCTCCTTAGATGCTTGAACCCTAGCTGTGTTTGTGATGTCACGTTTTCTCATACAGTGGACAATTTAGTGAGTGAAATGGGGTGTTCATGCTTTCTTGTTCCCCTCAGTATATCATATAGAAGCACTGACAGTAGGCATCCACTTCTGCTCCAGAGGAGCCTCTCAATGAATCCTGGATTGATTGATCAATTTAGCTAAGGACCAGAGATGATGTCCTTAATTCAATGAACAATTGGAATACTTGGTGGCTGAAGCCAAAAAATTTATGTCAGGAAACTAAAGAGGTCTTGTCTTCATTCTGTACTGAAGCACAACAGGAGAAGAGCCAAGTGCTCTCTAAAACAGCAAACTGGATGGTGCAGTGCAAGAAAGCCTCGAGCCAAGGGCCTGACTGTCAGCCCAACATGGGAGGGTTCAGGCTCGCATGCATTTCTATGGGGAGCTGGGGATGAGAGACATGGATCTTTCAAAGTGATACTGAGTAGACAATGACTTTAGAATGTCGAGATGAGGAACCTCCTTGGCTTTTTTCTCTCTCTTCTCACTCCCCTCTCTAAAAATGAGACGAGATTATGAATAAGGAACAGAGATTTCTTGATTTAGCTTTATCTCTTCTCTGTTTTGGAAGAAAGAATCCTATTTGTTCCTTTCTGTCAATAACTTTTGGAATAGAGTCACATGGGAAGAGGACTGTGCTTGAGCAGTATGGTTTGGGATCCATTGGAAGTTGAATATCATTAGCCTATATAACTGCAAATTTAGACCACATCCTCCGACACAGCTTTATTGACAGTATATGCCTATGCTGCCTCTTAATCTCACAGGAAAAATGGTGGGATTGACTCTAAACTTCCAAATGAAAATTAATCTGTGGGATTAAATTAAGTAGTAAATATTGGAGAGGACACCATACACACACACACACACACACACACACACACACACACACACACACACACTGTTGTGGAATATTCCTTTACACTATGTGATGATATGTCACTGTGATTGGTTTAATAAAAAGCTAAATGGTGATAGCTAGACAGGATTTTTCAGGGCAGAGAGAACTCTGGGAAGAAGAAGGCAGAGTCCTGGTGAGATGAAGAGGAACCACAACATGGAGGAAATGAGGCAACAAGCCGTAAGCTACATGGCAGCACGTAAATTAATAGAAACCGTTAATTTAAGTTATGAGAGCTAGTTAGAAATAAGCCTATGCTATTGGCAGAGTTTTCATAATTAATAAAAAGTCTTCACGTGATTTGGGAGCTGCCTGGTGGGACAGATAAAGACTTGCTACACACATCAATGAGATTAGAATATGGAGACAGAAGAATGTTTTGAAATACCAAGTGTATTAGTCAGGGTTCTTTAAAGAAACAAAACAGATAGAATCACTATATATAGAGGGGATTTATTAGAATACCTTACAGGTTGTGGTTCAGCTATTCCAATAATGGCTGTCTGAAAAAAAGGAAGTTCAAGAATCCAGTAGTTCTCTAAGCTGATCTTCAGTATATGCTGGACTTCCAAAAATAGGCTCTAATGACAATGAAGGAGTGGACTTTCCAGTGAGAGCAAGGACAAGCAGGCAAAAGGCAAGAGCTTCCTTCTTCCATGTCCTGTATATAGGCTGCCACCAGAGGGTGTGGCACAGATTCGAGGTGGATCTTCCTACCTCAAATAATTTAATTAAGAAAAATCCCCTTACACATGTACCCAGCAGCTTGGATTTTAGTTAATTCCAAATGTAGTCATGTTGACAACCAGTAATAGCCATCACACCAAGTGAAAGCCTTATGACTTTGCTTATCTAAATGTGCCCTATCATGTAGAGCATGGTATAATACATGTTTTCAGATCCAACCTGATGTATCTTGAGTCTTCATCTGACAAATGGAAAAGAAAAGATGATTGCCAACATAGATTTGCCATAACTTAGTAGCAATTCTTCTCTTTTGAATATCTATTGCAGATAGATGGCTGGATGGAAGACACACAGACTGACAGATGACAGATAATGAGACATGGATATATGGATAGACAGACAATTTTCACATTATACACCACATACATGGAAAATTCAGTTCAATAGTAAATATTTTTTAAATTCACTGCCATTTGTTTGCCAGATAAATGTTCTTGTGCCTCTGATGTGGTAAATGGGATCTTGTGTGACTGATTAGGATCTTGATGGAAGTGTGCATGCATTCATTCAACAAGTATTTGCTAAGTGCCTACTACGCACTGGTTGTATACACTGTACACTTAGTATAAAAATATAAATTTATTTCCATTTACTTCCTGCCCTGTAGCTCCTTTGTGAAAGGATTTTAAAACTTATCTCATCAAGAAAGTATTTTTTACTTTCAGTCCCTTTAATTTGGGCTCAATCATGTGGCCTGGTTTTCCTAAACTGATTCGCTCATGAGAATCTTAGCAAGATTGACGAAATCAGGTGCCTTGAAAGGTGTTTGTTACCTTTGCTTGTTGCCCTTAGGAACCTTGCAACTTCTTGGGGGTAAGCTATACCACCAGATGAAAAATGACACGTGAGCACACAGTTACCCCCGCAAGACCCTTGCTGTAGTGAATATGTGACCAGAGCCAGTAAGTGTTCACTACCTACAAATGCATGAGTTAACCCAGTCAATGCCACACTGAGCAGAGATAATTGTCCCCACAGAGCCTCTCAAACATGCTGACCCACAGAACCCTGGGCAAATAAATAAGAGGATTGTCGTTTTAAGCCAAAAAGATTCAGAGGTTGTCCGTGACACAGAATGAGCTAATTGACCCAGGACTGGAGACTAGACAGCAAACAGTGCAGAAAATGCTGTTGCTCTTGAGAAATCATTGTTCTCTTTTTTTTTTGGTGTGGGGGGGAGGTAACAATGATAAAAATTTAAGAAGTACCGGAAATGGGGAGACTCAACACTGAAACAGGTAAGATGATAGCAAGCACCTACAGAACTCTATGAGGTGGGGAGATCAAGGATGCGCCTCTGAAGACAGTACTCAGATTGAAATCATAATGGCACAGCTGAACTAGACAAGATTGGGGACAGGATTTTTTGAAGTTATCTTCTTTGAGTTATGGTGATACATAGGATCCCAATTCTGAATGCACTAGGGTGGCTTGCAGGGGACTGCCAATGACTTCCTGCCAGATTCCAGATTTCCTGAACTGAAAACACATGGCCTCTTGCTCAGGTAGGACAAAGAGTAGGAAAGACACAATGCACAGCTTACAGGAGGAACTCCTAATATCTTTATTCAGAGTTGGCACATTTGGTGCTGGCACATGGGGAATTTTCCACTTGACACCTTTGTCTTGGTTGGAGAATAAACCTCAAGTGTGTCTACAGAGACAGGGAAATACCCTGTAAAGACAGCAAGATAGATGATGTGAGACCATGAGAAACATGGTTCAGAATAACTTTTAACCAAAGTTTATTTCCTAGTCCTATGACACGAAGGATTTTAACTGATTGTTAATTCTCTACAACTTCTTTCCTTGGTGCTCAGGCTACCATATGAAGTCTGTAACCATAGGTTTAAGGGGAGTGTTTTAAAAGGAAGGAAAATTATACAGGAAAAATAATACAATTAAGGAGTGTGAGATGACCTGTCAGTTCTACAGTTGAGGAGTGTAGCATATCTTGCCAGACAGTTCCCAGTTGAGTGTGGGATAGCCTATCAGATAGTTCTTCTAGGCCCTCTGCATAAGTGAGGCAGTTGTGTAGCTTGGTCTGTTTAAGGGGTCCTTGGCAGTGGGATCAGGATCTATCCCTGGTACATGAGCTGGCTTTTTGGAGCCCATTACCCATGGTGGGATGCTTTGCTCAGCCTTGATGCAGGGAGAGGGGCTTGGTCCTTCCTTAACTGAATGTACCAGGCTTTGCTGTCTCCCCATGGGAGGCATTACCTTTTCAGAGGAGGGGATGAAGAGTGGGTTGGGGAGGGAGGCTAGAGGGAGGAGTGGAGGAGGGAAGAGAGGGGAATCTGTGGTTGGTATGTAAAATGAGTAAAAAATTTCTTAGTAAAAAAAATAGAAAAAAAGAACAAAAAGAGGGAGAGAAAGAAACTTATTCTGAAAAACAAGAATAACATTTATCGGGACAGGAGAGCAGGAGAGATGCTCATTGTAGTACTTGCCACTATTCCAGAGAACTCAGTTTCCAGCACTCACATCAGGTGGCTCATGACCCCATAACTCTTAGCTCCAGAGGATCCAATTCCTTCTTCTGACCTCCCTAAGCACCAGCCCACATATGGCATGTATTCACATGACACACTCCTCTATTATTTATTTATCATTTTATTACTTATTACATAACAATAAAAATAAATCTTAAAAAAGAATATCAGATAACCAACTAGTGTGCTCTTTCCTGATGAAGACAATATCTTCTACTCTTAGCAATCCTTAATTGTCTGTAATTCTTTATAGGGAGTTGAGGCTTCATGAGCTTTTCCTTATTCATGGTGACCTGTCTATTCATGCAAGTAACATTTTATAGATTGAGTAGGTTGTATTTATGTAGGTAGAAATACACAGACGTACATGCAACAACAATGAAAGAGAAAAAGGCATCATGAATCTGAAGAACAAGAGGTGAGGTATATGGGAGGGTTTGGACGAAGGAAAGAGAGAGGGGAAATTATGTAATTATATTATAATCTCAAAAAATAAAAATAATGAAAAGAGTATCAAAAGGAGTTGTGTCAGTATATCATAGAATACAAACTGAAGGTCACTCAGCACATCAACACTTCTGTGTACCTTTGATAAAAGACAGAATCAGATGAAATAATGATGGAAAACACCAGAAAAACAACATCAAATACATGTATTGATACACTATATGCAATGAAAACTTTAGCAGAATCAACCATTGGGCTTTTAAGATCTTTGCTGAAGAGCAGAACTAATTTAAAACAAGATTTGTCATGATACGAAGGAAGGCAACATGGAGGGAGGGAAAGAGCAGAGAGAAGGACAGAAGGAATGAGAAGGGAAGAGAACACGAGAACTAAACAAAGATCCAAGTGTTAAGTATATACTACAATTATACAGAGAACCAACAAAACAAGGAAAGCCGCCTTCAAGCAAACTATAAATGCGTTAGAGAGAAACCACAGCACTTTCCTGTTCTGAAGACCTCTGGATAATAACACACAGGGATGTTCTGGGGAATGCTTGCCTTCCAATGCTGCTATCATCTTAGATTTTTTATTCCTATTAATTTATAAATGTCCAGAAGGTTGTTCTAGAGAAGAAAAACATAGCACTATTTCTGACTATTTGTTGGTAGGTTCTTTCTCTTGTTATTTAGAGTTAAATTTGTATTTTTTTAGAGGTTAGAATTTCATTTGGCATTGAAGTACACTCTGATCGTCTTAGTCATTAGTTGGGAAGCCCTGCCAGATTCAATTTATTTTTTCAAAACAAGTCATTGCTGTCAATGTGAGGATACAAACACAAACGAGGCACAAATTCTGATCTTACTGAGAAATCTTTTAAGACTGCCCTAGGGTTTGGGCTGAGGTATGCTGCCAGATGGAATTTGTACAAGGAAGTAACCTGAGAAAAGTAAAATGTGCTTCTTCCTGCAGTTAGTTTTGAAGGAGCTGACGAAGGACTCAGGAACTCTGCAGAAAAGTAAGAAATGGATGAAGATTGGCAGCAGCCTGGAGGTGAGGACAACCCTAAGCCAGCCGCTGGCCTGGAGTATGGTCTTATTCCAGGAGACCCTCATACCATCACCAGCAGGAACCGCTCTCTAATCCAAGGCCTCAGGAAGAAAACCACTGAAGAACATACAATGAAGATGAACCAGTCTTCTCTAAGGATGCTGTTACATGTGGTCACATGGTGCTTTTCCCTAGTGTGATACCCCCCCCACACACACACACACACCAGGACAGTGGTCACATGGTGGTTTTCCCTGCCAAGATGTTGTTTACATTGGTCACTTGCTTGTCCAGGACTGTTTAATGACGATATTTGCTATTAGCCTCATAAAATTACCATCATCATGCCAGCTTCTAAATGTGCTAACAATGTTCCCTCTCTCCTTTCTATATTCACTAAGCTTTGATTATCTGTTGTCCAAAATAAAGGAGATGGCCAGTGCAGGAGAGTTTGGGGACTAAAGAAGCAATCAGAGAGCCCCAGGAAGAGGCTGGCCTGGCAGGTTCTAAAGAGGCCAGCCCCCAAAAAGGCAGAAGGTTTTGTCTGGAGAAATGTGCCAGCTATTTACTTCACACAGAACCATTTTTTAACTGCAAAATAGGGACACTAATGGCCACCATCCATGGGATTTTTGTGACATAAAGCTTAGAGAGATGATGGATGTGAAAAGTCTGACCAGTACTCAGCACTCAGTGGACAGCAATTTCCAACTTACCAGTTGGATACCAAAGTTCTGAGAGGTGAGCTGGGTTTCACAGGCTCACATGACTAGTAAGAGGTTACATCCAGCTAGAGTCAACTTCTGTTGTCTGAGCTCATCACTCTTTCTCCTAAGCCTCATTACCTCTATCGAGCTGTGAGTCAGATACATGGTTTCTTTGGAAATAGGGTTTACCATTAAGTTCTACAGAGTAACCAAAAGCAATGGCAATACCCTATAATATTCGAGGTGTCTACTGAACAACTAAAAAAGAGATAACCCATACCTGGCCCTGGACTTTATATCTGACTGCCTATGGTATCAGGGCAAACACTGTCTGCCTGTTAAAAAGTAGCTTCATTTAATTTCATTTGTACAGGTCTATACTTTAGGGAGCTTCTGCAGCAGTAGGTTTCCATATACACTTTCAGAGGTCTTTAGTGTCCATCCCCACATCTTCTCCTCTGCCCTTCACTTCCAGCCCACCTCACTTAACCCTTCCAGCTCCATTCTCCACTTCTCCCCTTTAGACCACTTGTGTTCTATTCCCCCTTACTAAAAATCTCTCTCATCACTCTTTTCTAGTCTCCTTGGTTCCATGTGTGGGTACTCTAAACACATATCTAAAGATCCAAATGTGGCATCGGCATATGAAAGAAAATATGTAGAATCTGTATTCCTGGGTCTCAGTTACTTCACCCAGGATGATTATGCTTCAGCTCACAGGCATAGGGAAAGACATCGTGGTAAAACAGACATTACAACCAACAGCTGATACATGGGACCTTACGAAACTAAAAAGCTTCTGTTCAGGATGCTGTTATTCAAATGAGGGTGCAGCATGCAGAATGGGAAAAATATTTGCTGGCTATACATCTGACAGAGGGTTGGTTCTGGAATATACAAACAATAAAAAAAACTAAACATTAAGAAAACAAGCATTCCAATTAAAAATTGGGGCATGTAATTACATGGGGTTCTCAAAAGAAGAAATACAAATGTCTAAGAAATTTTTTTAAATGTTAATATTTTAGCCATTGAGAAATGCAAATTAAACTATTTTGAGATTTCATCTTACCTTAGTCATAGTGGCTAAGATCTACAAAACATATTAAAATAAATGCTGCCCTGAATGTGGAGAAATGGGAACACTTAGTTCATCGTTGGTAAGGTTGCAAACTGATGCATATGGAAGTCAGTGTGGTAGTCCCTCAAAAAAGCTAGAAATAGATCTGCCATGTGATCCAGGTAAACCACTCCTAGGCATATACCCAAAAGACTACATCCTACTACAGAGATACTAGCTCATCCATGTTCATCACTGTTCTATTCACAATTTCCAGAAAATGGAAACAGCTTAGATGCCCATCAGCTGATAGATGGATAATGAAAGTGTGGTACATTTATACAATGGAATATTGATTATTCAGTTATAAAAATGAAATTATGAAGCTTTTGTGTAAATGCATGGTACTAGAAATAATCATTCAGAATGCTATCTTCAATTTATGTCAGCACTATAGAAATGTGTTCTAGTTGCGGAATGATGATGGTGTTTGGACTCAATCATAAGAGAAAAACCAAGGGCTAGGATTTGGGATCACCTTATCTCTGGGTGCCTTCCCTTCATTTAAGCCATGCTCATGATTGTTTTTGATTAATAAAACCAAATTTCTAATCCCAGGACTGACTCCACTCATTTCTGTGACTAAAGAGAATCAGATTAAGGACAATTCTATTGTCTGGCAGACCTGTTGGCATTTCTACACCCACATGTGGAGGGAAAGAATATAAACAGATGGTCTGAGTGAAGGGACACAGCAGGCAGTCACCTGGCAAAGAGTCATCCTCAGGACTGCAGTGGTTTGCATGACAACAGCCCCCAAAGGCTCTTATGTTGGACTGCTTGGTACCCAGGTGGTGGAACTGTTTAGAAGGATCAGGAGGCGAGGTCTTTGGGAGGAAGCATGCCAGAGGGAGTAACTTCGACCTTCTAAAGCCCAGGCCACATATGCCTTGTGCTGTAGATCAAAGAGTAAGATCTCATCCACCACTCTAGTGCCAAGCCTGCCTACCTTCTGCCATGGTTCCTATCATGACGGTCATGGAGTTCAACCCTCTGGAATGGTAAGCCCCAAGTGAGCTTTCTTCTATGTTTCTTTGGTCATGGTGTTTTGTCACAGGATAGAAAAGTAACTAAGACATACACACTCAAATACAAACACACACAACACATACACACACACACACACGCATACACAGACATCTGCCTCCCCACATACACATATATACATTCACACACACACACATTTAAACATGCATATATGCTCATACACTAACATGCACACACACACATAAAGAAACACACACTCAGACACGTGAAAATACAATCATACACATATGAACACTTTATATATTCATGAACACTCATATAAACATAAGCAATAATAAATATGCATATACATACACACAAGTTCATACATAATATATAACACACAAATGCAAACACATTCATATACAAGCACTTTCACAAACATGAATACCAAAAATTGAAGGCACACACTCACTCTCACATGTACTTACACTCATACAGATGTGCATACATGTGAGCACACACAAACATTCTCACATGCATATACATTCACACACTTACATGTATACACACAATTATCACCACATACACAATTCACTAACATATCAACACACATGAAATAATAACATACATATACACACTCATACACATGTGCACATATGTACACACAAAGTTGAACACACATACATATGTTTATACAAATAAATACATATGCATACATACACATTGCCACACATACATACCCAGAAACATATATATACACACATATATATGCAATGCATACCCTAAATATACAGAAATGTATACACACTCACACATATATATTCACACACTCGGGAATATTTACAAACACAAATGCGTGAATTTGCATACAAATATTCAAATGTACATATAAATCCAGACACAAACATGTGTGGTGATATTGTGTTCCCCAAAATATTGTGCACCCTAATAAACTTATCTGGGGTCAGAGAACAGAACAGCCACTAGATATAGAGGCTAGAAAATGGTGGCACTCATGCCTTTAATCCTAGCATTCCAGAGGCAGAAATTCCTCTGGATCTCTGTGAGTTCAAAGCTACACTGGAAACAGCCAGGCATGGTGACCCACGCCTTTAATCCCAGGAAGTGATGGTAGGAAGCAGAAAGGTATTTAAGGCGTGAAAACCAGAAACTAGAGCTGGATAAGTTTTTAGGCTTTCAAGAAGCAGTTCAGCTGAGACCCGTTTGGATGAGGACTCAGAGGCTTCCAGTTTGAGGAAACAGGATCAGCTGAGGAATTGAAAAGGCAAGGTGAGGTTGGCTGTGGCTTGTTCTGCTTCTCTGATCTTTCAGCATTCACCCCAATACCTGGCTCCAGGTTTGTTTTTATTAATAAGAACTTTTAAGATTCACGCTACAAACATGCACACATAAAAATCATGTATATACTCACACAAATACAAATAAATATACATGAATACAGAAGCACAGCCACTCACATGTAACACACGTGCACAAACACTGGCATAGTCACACATACACACAGATTCACACATGTACTCTGACATACAACATACATATATGCACATTCTTCCATTAACATGTAAGTACAAATAGGCACACTCACATACACAAACATGCACACACTTGGACACCCATGCATTAAACACTTGTACATGTACATATATTTTTACACAGAGATATACACATACACACATGTACACACTCTCACACAAACATACATAGTAGCACATACATGCAAAAAGTCACATACATACAAACATGTATACACATTTCCACATGAACAAATTTGTATGCACAATGCACTCCCATACACAACACTTGTATGGACTTGGAAGCACACAAATATTCATACAGGCACAGCTCCACATGAAGATACCCACAGTTATACACAGAATCACGCACATGCATACACATGTATACTTTCACACATGCTTGTGCATACACATACATATACATATACACATATGTATACATGCACATGTGCACACTCATGCCCACTTATACATACATACATGAACACATCCACTCATCTTAATGCATTCATGTATGCACACACAAACATGCACACCCACATACATACTTGCACACATATACACACATACCTGAGACAAGTATAGGCTGACAAGGCAAAGAATTATGGGAACCAAGTGAGGATGGGAATGTGACACAAAGCCAAGGTAGAACATGCTCCGTATGTCCTTCAGCTCCCACCTGTGTGCATCTCTCCTCAGAAATACTTACCACACTTGCCGGATTATTTCTGTTCTCTCCAGACGTCCGCTCTGTCCCAGTACATGTCCACACAGCTCCCCTGAGGAGGCTTTTTTCTTAGCTAAGTTATTTGGCCATTTGAAGGTTCCTTTCACAGGTAACTTCCTCCTCCTCATCAGCTTTTCCTCTTGTTCACTGCAGCATCGAGACTCTGGATCTCGATGAGGTGAGGACCAGGAACTTCCTCACCTCCTCGTTGTTGCCTTTGAAAATGTTTCTGGAATTATTAAAAATTTAAGTTCCATCCTCCAGAGTCAATTCCTTAAGATTCGATCCTAGACTCTCTCTTCCCTCCTTCCCATTCTCACCCTGGTAATCTTGTTTATGGTCTTAATTATCATCTCTGTCCAATGACCTTCAAAATTATGTATCTGATTCCGTCTTTTCTAAAACATACATACATACATATATATACATACATTCATACATACATACATAAACACATATTAGACATTTTCATTTCAGACTCAAAAGTGCTTACATTTTAAAATGGTTTGTAAGTTATTTTCATAACCAAAGCTGCTATTCCCTGTGCCCTTAAATGTCTAGGAGTTAAGGCAACTATACACACAGAAACTGGAAACTGGTCTTCATCCCTCTGCACCACCCTATCATCAACCACTATTGAACTCATTTCCCAATCTCTGTGAAATCAATGTATTTTCTCCCCATCACCACTATCAATGATGTAGAGTCAGCCATTTTGCCTACACATGTCTAAATAGCTGCTTCATTCGTTCCTCTGCTTCCTCTTGCTCTTTGTATCAATCCACTTTCCACACACTGGGCTGAAATATCACTTTTCAGAGTATAGCCTGATTGCATGTGATCTGAAGACTTTCTTCCTCTACTTGTCCACTTCCTATGCCACATGGATCCAGAAGATTCTACACAAGAGTGTACAAGTTCATAGCTTCATAGTTTACCTATTTGTGATCCCTGCATCTTGTTATCCATTGATTCCCATGCTCTTTCCTTTGTCTGAAGCAGTTTGTTGTTCATCCATCTTTCCCCAGCCTTCCACAACCAGTTCTTTACATTTTACAACAGCAAACATAAAGTACTCCTGCAAAATGCTTTCACAGCATCACCACACACAACTTCTTCAGAGCACTCACATGGTTTAGTGTCATATGTTTCCACCAGTTATTAACTCTATCCCCCTCCCCCAAGGAGCTGAGATTACATTTATTCTAACTGCTATTTTATCCCCCGCTCTGTGGCCCATGATTTGGCATAAGACAGAGATTGAATTATTGCTGTTGAATGAAAGAGAGGGTGATCAAGGCCCTGTGACTAGAGCTAAGCCCATCAGCTTGGTTTGCAGGTGGTAGAGTCCCAGACATGCCCAGGATTAACTGGACAGAGTTAGAGAAGAATATAATCCTCTCTGAGGGGTGGATCAAAGCAATAGTACTGCTCTTGTTCCCAGAGAGCAAGCCGACTATCCTTGCTGACATAGCCAGCAAAGATGGCTAAGCATCTGATGGGGAGTTAGGAAGAGTGGTTAGAAGGCCATGCAGGCAGAAATGCAGACAGATGGCTGAAGCACAGGACAAAAGCAAGAATCAGGAGACACAGCATCTGGGGAAATCCCTCTGCAGAAGGCTTTCCCACAGGGATGCTCCTCTCCACACAGAGGACAAATGCAACACCTCTACTGTTCTGTCTGACCTTGTCTGTGCTGGTTCCAGAATCCTAGGACTTAGCTCCCTGCAGCATCTCTGTCTTTGTCTTGCTTTGGTTTGTTTTTGGTTATCATACAGATGGAGCCTCACTCTTAAAGAAAGGAGATAATTGAAAACAGCCTAAGAGCTCTTGTGTCCTTTCCCTGCCCGGAGAAGCAAAGAACAAGTAGTACGCTGTCTTGTGATGCACAAGTCACAGTTTTTGCTTCTAGCACAGTAGCTCCTAGGGAGGGAGGCATAGTAACTCAAGCAGCAAATATTTGCTAAGAAGGGGAAGGAACTCACAGAGAGAAGCCAGAACTCACAGTCTGCTGCACAGGTCCCACCCCAGCCCTCACTCAACCTCCTTATGACCTTGGGCAGCTGAGTTATCTCTTTTGTAATTCCACATTTTCTTTTGAAAATGGAGTTGATGATAATTTTTATAAATAAATGTGAGCTCTTAATATCCTAAGATATTATATAGAAAGGGAACATTGTGGAAGATAATATTCCTTAATGGGACAGAATGCAATTTCTGTATCTTTGGGGATATTAAATGTCAAGAGATATTGGATAAATCCTATAGTATTTTTCTAGTTTCCAGGAATAGACTTGGGAAATCAGCACCAATCCCTATGTGATGTCCAGCACGATGCTTCTATAATCATGAATATGTATGTGAATGCTAAGAGAATGAAGGTCAGTATGGCTTAGGCAGATGATGTCATGGGATAAACACTGGAAGTCTTCCTGTAGCATCAATTATAGCTAATAAAATAAAGTTTGAAGTATGCTTTTCTTTAAATTACAATGAGCATATGTAGATTGAAGAATAGAATGGGAAATTCCCATTTCTTCTTAGAACGAAGACTTCAAAAAGAAAATTCAAGAGAATTGGAAAATCGCTGATTGGTATCCCAGCCCTCTACATGTATGAATTTATTCTCTTCTTTTATTGGGGTGTTTGGTGGGACCAGTTAGTAGTAAGAATCTGAGGAATATAAAGAAGTTCATTAGATGTGAGAAATCTACCATCTGAGGAAGGAATGAAGCATGTTTGATCCCTTCTAAATCACTACTCTCTCAGTGTTTTTTCCAAAGGAATTGAGAAAGTGCTAAAGAAAATCAATTGTTTTAAGTGACCTAAAAACTAAGGTTTAATGTTTCTGGGTAACTTCATGGCAAATATTCAAAAATGGTTTCCCGGCCCCTAGATCAACATTTATGAGAACAGCAAGTACAGAGGAGAAGCCTGGAACCTTTTCTCTTGCTCTCTAGCACTTAGATTCAAGTCATGTGATTAGTCTACTTATGAAACATTCAAGACAACGAATTATCCACTGTGTGAGAAACCCTTAAGACAAAATGCAGAGAACTGACACAGGGGGTGGAAAACCCAGTTCTGTATCTAAACCCTGAGACCAACATATTATAGGCAATTTATTTAACTCCCCCTAGTCACTGCATCATTAAACTGAGAGATCGGATTCAGTATTTCTAAATCTCAGAATCAGAAAAGACCTAACACAATTGGGTCCAGTCCTTCCCTGATACAATTGCTTGGCTTTTGTTTGAACATTTCCAGAACTCAGAAGACTTTGCTATCTCTTCTTCATGTCATTATTGGTTGAAAAATGGCATCATTCATCATGACAATGAATAATACCATGCATTTCCTGCTTAGATGTGGGAGTCAGGAGGCTTTAGTTCAGGCTCCAGATGACATAACCAACTTTGGACATTAATTTTCTGGACCCAGATGTGCTGGTACATCTCTGCTTTTATATTTTATTTGGATTAAAATAAATGCATCACACTCAAAGAAGCATAAATTCACAATTTGAAATGTTGTGGCATGCTAACATGAAAACCACTGCTAGAGTGGGTGGCAGATCTTGCAGTTCCATCTCTGGAAACTAGTAGTTGAAGGTCAGAAGTCTCTAGAACTCACAGGACACTCTTACCCATTCTACTTGATCTCCAAGGAAAGATCCCTTCCTCCTCTGGGCTTCCAAACACACTCATCTTCTCCTTTGGGCACAGTGTAGAAGGAAGCTGATGTTACCAGGAAAGAACAGACTCTGGATTTGAACTTCGACCACAGTGTTTCTGTCCCATTGGTCACAGACAACTTTAGGATTCAGCACCACTTAGAGTCAGATCAGGAAGAAATGGGGGGCAAGAACTAGGGCCTCTTTCAGGAACCCAGTTTTTCCATGTTCAACACAGAGGAAACATGAGTACCCACAGGTGAAACTGGGGTGTCATCAATAGCCTAAAACTGGCAAGGACTAGGTAATGATACCATGGGTCACTTAAAGCTTTTTAGGATGATGTAGAATGGCTGCACTGGTGTCTACTGTTGGGCCACCCTGTATCCTGACTTTGAGAGTGCCCTTGCACACAGACTCTGAATTTGGCCACATCAATTGCTTTGGCCATTAAAAAAAGTAAGTAACAAAGCTAATGCAAGCAGAAGTTTATTAAATATTTGATGCATTTTGTTTGTTTATTTGTTATTTAATAGTTTGATTGGTTTTCTCCCTTGCTTCTCTACATGTGTCATGAGAACATCCCTGAGCCAGGTTACTAGGTGTGGGTGAGAGTCACATAGGAAGTGGACTCAAGTACCACAGTCATTCCTGCTGAGGTTCTTGTCTTCAAACCCAATGATAGATAAAGCCCAATTGGAATCTAAAGAAATACCCATTCAAGCACAAGCCAGATTGCTGTGCTGTGGATCACATTGTCATCTCATAGTTCACAAGTAACAGATGATTATCTTAATCTCCTAACTCTTAGGGTGGCTTACTGTGGAGCATTCTTGTGGCAAGTCATGAATATAGAGATATTGTCTTTTATGTGATATGTGAGAAATAAAACTGATTCTTTAGTTAGGCCACATCTGGTAGAAGATGTCCTGGAACACATGACCCGATACCATTTGCCAAATGCAACTCTTGGGATCTCTGCCTGTATCCACTCTATGACAGACCGAGTTCCTTTTGATTTTGTTCTGTTCTTTTCCCAAGGACAGAAAGCCACTCTGCTAGGCAGCCACTGAGAAGCAACCGCTCTGTGCTTGCTCATTCTTTCATTTCAAGGTCCTCCTATAGCCACTTCCAAATTGAGATGGTCAGTTGAAGCACATAGACTTTCAGAGTCTATCAAGGTGAGACCTGTAGTTCTTAGAATTGAACAACCAATAACAGCAATGGCCCTCCCAAATAGATAGTGTTTCCTATACTTTTGCACTAAGGAGGCAGACACAGGAGGATCCCCTCAAGCTTGAGAGCCAGCTCATCTTACTTAATCAAGAAACTTAAGTTCAATGACAGAGCTTGTCTCGAAAATTAGCATGGAGAGTGGTAAAGAAGCTGATATTGACTTCTGGCATTCACACACATGCTTACCCACAAACACCTAATAACAGATAACACACACAGATAACAACAACAACAATAATAATAACGAAGGTTTCCAAAGAATGGCTAAGTTATAGCCAAGTGTTATAGGTTAAGATTGATTTCAGACATCATTTCTTTATTTCTTATCAATACTTCCTACATGGGAAACCAATGGCATCTCAGTGGAGAAGGGATAGTTAGAATGGCCCCATAGCTTTCTGGTCCATGACTACTATCTCTGGGTTCATTTCCATCAGAGGATATCTCAAAGATTTATTTGCCTGTGCTATTCACTGCATAAGTTCTATGTTTCTTGGATTTGAAAATACAAGGGCATCTGGTCTTAAAATTCTCTATCCTCACCCCAGCATGAGGCTTCCTGTCTGCTCAGCTGCTCATCTCCTCTGACTTCATTCATCTCAGCCAACTGTCTTTCAATCTGTGGGCAGATTGGGCCAAGGAGAATAGGGCCTGTCCAGGCTGAGATTCAGAATCCTCTGCAGAAGGAAATCCTGAGAGAGGTAAAGCCCTGAGTCAGTAAGTAAGGAATGATCTGAACCCATTAGAACAGTAGATGCAGTCATGGAATTGTTTCCATCCACTGGGTTCAGGACTTGGTCATCATGAAAATCTGTAAATCCAGGCACTAAACTGGTCAAGCTGTAGAGGTGAACTTCTAGTTTCTTTCTAAATGTACTTCATTAAGAACAAAACTAAGCCGGGCGGTGGTGGCGCACGCCTTTAATCCCAGCACTCGGGAGGCAGAGCCAGGCGGATCTCTGTGAGTTCGAGGCCAGCCTGGTCTCCAAAGCGAGTTCCAGGAAAGGTGCAAAGCTACACAGAGAAACCCTGTCTCGGAAAAAAAAAAAAAAAAAAAAAAAAAAAAAGAACAAAACTAATCCCACTGTAGGGCAGACTAGATGTGGAAGAAAGCAGAGCCAGAAACAGGAAGTCAGTTAGCTTAAGGAAGCACTACAAACAAACAAAAACAAAACCAAATCCATACTCAAATACAATGGGGCTGAGTCAGTCGAAAGTCCTAACTACTGCAAAAGAGGAGGAGATGGCAGAGTGGCAGACTCGGGTGCACAGTGTCCTGGGTTCAGTTCAGTCCCTTAGCACAGAGCCTGGAGTTCTGGAAATCATACAATTTCAGTAGAAGTTAGAGAGGTGCCAGATTGTGGCTTTGGCTGAGCTCTCATTGGTAATTAATTTCCCAGGTAGAAGAAATCTTTATTTATTGCTAAAGTAGAAGGACAAGTCATCCAAGTTTGCTTTCTCTCAAGAATCCCTTATTTTTAACAAGTTATTTGTGGAGATATTTACCTCCATCCAAAAGAACTCATATAAAGGACAGGAGAGCAGAGATCAGTGTCCTGAGAAGTATGGTATGTAGACCTTTGTTTTGTCCTCTCTTAGAATGATTGTGTGCCCTAGGGTTGACCTGATTCTTAAGGCAACTTTCCTTGTTGGTATCTTGGGAAGGTAGATCACTCAAGAGTCCTATTCAAGAACCTCCTCTGCCTTGGTGTTCTGTGGTTCTTATTCTTCCCTAATTTAGTTAGTTCTAAATAGAGGAGACATTGCATAGAATCATACATGATCAGCTGGCCAGTGGGCTCTTTCTACCATACAGTCAGTGTAGATGAAATTCTAAACACTCTTAGTAAATAAGAAACACAGAGCCAAATATAGAGGTAAATAGCCAAAGAGATCAGAGAGTCACAACTATCTTATCTTACCACCTCGACACAGTCGCTTCCCCAGAAAAAGAGTTTCTTCCTGTCTGCCTTGTGTTTTTATTGCCTCTCTGTTCTGCCTTCTCATTGGCTCTAAACCCAACCACATGACTTCCTCATCACTGCCTGTCTCTACAGACCTCCAGGTCCCTATGGTTGGTACTGGGATTAAAGGCTCATCTCACCATGCTTGGCTGTGTCCTTGATCACACAGAGATTCTGCCTGCCATGTGATAGGATTAAGGACCTGGGTTACCACTGCCTGACTGCTGTTCCTGGCTCACTATGCCCTCTGATCTCCAGGCAAACTTTATTTATTAACATACAAATAAAATCACACTTCAGCACAAATAAAATGTCACCATAACAGAGTCCTCACTAGATTAGGAAAATCCAGTGAGGTTAGCTTGCTCCTGAGTTTAAAAGCTTTGACATCAGAGTATCCAGGAAAGAATACTGAGGGGTAAGGGGTGCCTAAGAAATAAATCCAGCTTGCTTGACAAGCAGATATGTCATTTTGTTTGGCAAGCATCAATACCACAAAACATGAAGTAGAAGCTCAAAATGAAGACTATCTCCACCCTTTATGTTCATGTATAACTGTCTATATCATCAAATACATTATAAAATATACATCAAATATAAGTTCTTACATGGTAACTTATTAATAACATGAGACAAGCAGGACTTTCACTGTTTACCCTAGTAAGGCAAGCCTAGTCGCAAAGGGGCTGTTTGCTGAGGGGAAGCATTGGCAACGATCCTTATTTTGGTGATTTGGTGTGATAAACACTATTATCTGAAGGCAAGTAGTAAGCAAAAAGCCTTTCAAGAAAGTTACAAAACTAATCTTTACTAGATTTGTCATAAACAAAGCATTCGACATTCATGCAAGGACTGAAGATCCATTCTGGGCAATCAGCCACCATTCCCCTCCCAGCCTGCAAAGGAAATTCAATGCAATCAAACCAGTCAGCAAACAGACCAAAGACTCTGGGATTGATTAGATCTATAGCACGGATGTGTTTATTATGCTTCTAGTGAGTTAGCAGGCAGGTCTCCTAACGAGAAGGCAAGAAAAACAGCTAAACAACAAAGACTCACCTTATCATCTAAGTAAATGTGATTTCTGCTCTGTCTTCCATGGATTGCAATAACCTATCATGGATCAATGATTTTGCCCCAAGGAGAGCAGCCTAGGAGGTGGTAGGTGCTTTTTGGACTTAGGAATAGCACAAATAAATGTGCATGAGGCTTGACTAGGAGCAAAGGGTCTCTGAGGACTCTTTCAGAAGGGCCCTTGAAGTTAGAATCCATTTTCAAAAATTATCTTCTTCAACTCTGAATTCCTCCAGGGAATACTGTCCTAGTGGGAACCACCCTAGTTGTGAAAAGGGCCCTGGTGCTTGTGACTAAGAAGACTTCAGTCCTAGCTTCAGAGAATGAGCCCTTCCCCCAAGTCAATGCACTTATATTTTCTGGCTTTTGTCTCATCTTTTCTGTAGGGTGTGACATTATTATAGGCGAGAACAAGACAGATGGAGAATTTCTTTGCACAGTTTTGGCCAAAACAAACGAACAAATAAAATCACCTTTCATTTTATATATATTATATTTCCTTTTGTGAATGTAGATAAGCATTTGGACCTAGTGACAGGTTCTATGGCTAAGAAGCCTGGTAAATTATGTGAACACTTAGTGTTTTCCTATTTAAAAGCAAACTACATATCACTATTTCTGTTGCTGCTGATTGGTTCAACCACACCTGCATGCGCGGGCACACACACACACACACACTCATGCACGTGCACACTTGGAAATCTTTCATTTAATATAACTAGTAGTTTCAATAAATATACTTTAAAAATAGAAAGTTGGAAAGCTCAGTGCAAAAGTGCTCAAAACTTTGCCCGAAGCACAGAGCCAATGTCATGGACCGTGTGTCAGCTCTAAGAAGCTCCCTCAAAGAGGAAAGTTTCTCATTGTGAGTGGTGTTCCCTGTGCAGCAACCAAGGCTGCTGCCCAGATTTCTGTGTCTGATCTATTCCTAGCACTATCTATTCCTACACTGCCACCGATCTTCAGACCGCAACTCCAGTGAGATTCTGTTTCCTTCCCCTCCCTGTATACACATTCCCATGTTCCTTACGAGGAAGACTATCTCAACAGTATTCTTGCCATCCTGTCCCATCATACCTCCACACACCCTGCCTGAGCACAGGCAATGCAGGGTGACCTTTTAAATGCAATCGCCATCATTGAAAACCATGCACTTACTTTATGTTCTGCTGTTTTGTGTTGGCTACACTTTCACAATGACAGTCAGCATTTTTACAGTTAGACTAGACTTTCATTTTGAGTGAGAAACCAAGACAGAGTGTAGGTCATAGTGCAGAATGATAGTTATGTTTGTAAGAAATATCTATTCAACTATAAGAATTTGGAGGAGGAGTATACTTGAAAATATTTCTATATTCAGTATGGCTCTATTTCCTTTCTGGTTATGAAATAGCTTAATAGTCAATAAAAAATCAAAATTTCAAACAGTGGTTTTGGTCCCAACTGAGCCTTGAAGCATCAGATAAAGGAAAAGGTGGATCCCACTACCATGGTACGGGGCCAAGCAGTTCATTCATCAGAAGAAACACACTTTAGCCCATTGCAGAGCATTGCTGCCAAATCCTTCTCTGGGCACGGAACACAATTCATGTCCCGATCACAGCTATGGCTATTAAATTGAGTAAGCAGATTGTCTGTCCTTCCAAAATCATGAACATGGAGCTGTTCTGCCCAGCCACCTGGGCATTTTCAAGCCCAAGTTATCTTTCGTCTTTGGCATCTTACAAACTGGTGTTAATCCTTAATTTGGAATACAGATGTCCTAGATAAAATTTGCGGTGGAAATTTTTACAAGCACCAGCCTTTAGACTGCAGCGCCCTCCACCACTCTTGTTTTCTAATCTTTTCCCAAGGCACCAAGGAGCATGAGCAAGTGCTACCCCTGCATTGGCTGTGGCTGCATCTCCTTCCCAGTGAGAAGAACAGTCTTGAGACAGGATCAGATGCTTAAAAGATGATACTAATTACTTCTCAGAAACTGCTCTGCGTTTACATTTGTACTCGTCTTTGCATTTGAAAAGTAACATAACAGCAAAGAGAAAAGAACAGGAGACAGAAGAAGGGAAGGGTAGGGAGAAAGAGCACACAAAGGTCTTTAGATTTACAGCTGGCACACTCTCAGTAGCCTTGCTCCAGTTACCCTGTGCTTTAGAACCCCCCCCCCCCCCCCCGCCCCCCCCCCTGCCATGCGCACCTTTCTTGGCAGGATTAAGCAAGCCCATGAAATTGTAACACTCTACAAATTCATCCAAAAAGGACATCTGAAATTAAATAGGTAGCCTAGGGTGGAATTTAGGTGCTGGGATTCTGCATTTGGCTATGTCAGTCATTTCTAACTGTTTTGGGAGGTGCTAGAAGCCTAGACTGAGGCCAACAGAGAATGAACTTAAGCCCTTTGGACTGTTAGCTCAGAACAAGAATATGTTTGCACTCACAGACTTAAGCATGCTAGACATAAAAATGGGGAGCAGAAGTGATACAAGGAGCATTGTATTGACGACAGCATATTTAATACTAGCATACTGGAGTACCTTTGCAATTTGATGACTCTTCTCCCCTTAGAGGACTGTATTCAAACTGGAATTGGCAAGGTTACTTACTCTTTCCATAGAAAAGTCATTGGAGGCATGCATGTGTTGTTCCAGCTGTGTAACAAGCTCTGAAGGGAGACAGTCACTTCTGCTGGAGAACTCAGAGGACGCACAGGAGACGGAAGAGGTTCTGTCAACAGCCAGGAGAGGTCTTGTCCTGGTGACAAGCAGAGTGTGCTGGGCTTGTATATTGAAAAAGCTGTTGGGAAGGTACCAGAGGACTACATATGCTAGACAAACGATCACTGAGCTGCAGCCCAGGTGGAGTGTTTTTATAAAGCATATTGCTAGGTAACACAATTACCTTGACTGGCTGGCAGCAAGCTGTGATCTGCCTGTCTTCTTTCCCAGTGCTGGGGTTATAGGCATGCATGGTCATGCCTGGCTTTTACGTGGATCCTGGGCATTCAAATTTGAATTCAGACTGGTTATAGTGGGTGCTTGCATAGTGGGTGCTCTTACCCCCTGAACCATTTCCCATCTACTTATATATTTAGTACTATAAGCAGGTTCAAAACTTTTCTGGAATAGCTGTACTGTTTTGCATCTCAAGCTATAGTGTATCATGTTCACTATAGTTTCAGCTTGGTAGTATCAGCATTTCTATTTCATCTATTCTGATATTGTTTATATTGTGACTTTAAATCGTCATTTCCCTAACATATAACACTGTTCATGTTCTTAGGCATTTGATTGCTTCCTGGACATCATCTTTGGTGATGTGCTTTTCAAATATTTTGCCCATTTTAATTGAAAACTTTTGTAGTTAAAAGCTTTTTTAATGTAGTCTCAGCATAAGCTATGTGCAGATACACCACTCACAAACACAATTTCCCAGTCTGTAGATTGTCGTCCTTTGCACTCCTTGTTACAAAGCCAAACTTTCAATGTTTAGTGAAGTCCAACTTGTATTTTTCTTTTACACATCTTGTATTTGGTAGCATGTTAAAGAACTCTTTGCTTAACCCCTTGTCTGATTTTTGCCATTAAATCTATGATTCCTTTTGAGGTAAGTTTTGCTGAAGAGGTGAGGTCTAGGTAGAGGTGACTTCAGCACAGAATGGTAATGCAGTTGTTGGAACAACTCTGATTTCTCTATTAAATTTATTTTCAGCTTTGCAAAAACCAGTATCACAATCAATCCACATGAGTCTATTAAATGGGTAACAGAATTTATTAAGATATAAATTGAGGAAACACACTCACGATTACAGAATGGAGTAGACAGTGGAAGTTGTCCTCTGATCTGACCGGGAGCGAATCTACCTTGCAGGTAGGAGAAGGGAGATGTGGCATGTGACCCTTCTCTAACCCCTTATCAGAGGTTGTGTAAGGCAAGAAGCACCGCCTCCTTTGCGGGGCCCCCCCCCCCCTATAGCCCAAGGTCATGGGCAGAGCAAATACCACTACAAACCAGTTTCCCATGTATATTAGCATCAAAATGCCATGTTTTGTCCCGGAGGCATCTATAATTGCTATATGTCAATCAAAACTGAAATAAATATATATTTGACTACATTTTCTGGGTTTATTTTTGAACTCTTCATTCCATTCCACTAATTGTGTTTTTAATCCCTACATTTGATTAATATAGTTCTATAGCAGGTCTTTAAAAACACATTAGTGAGATTTTTCTAACTTCTTTTCAATGTAATTTTATCTCATTTGTCTTTAAATCTGAATTTTAGAATCATCTCTATATTCTAATAGGAACCGTATTAACATTTTGTGATGTGGACCATTGTCTCATCTGTATTTTCTCACAAATCATATGAAAATACTTGATTAAAAAATATTTCCAAGTGGTTCATCATCAGTGTGCATTATTAAACTCACATCTAAGTACTGGTTCTAAAATGCTTCTTGTTTTGTTTTTGTACTTGCCACATGGATATTCACGTCATGGCTAATGGGTGGCAGTTTCATTTCTTCCTTTCCAATCCCTATTCTTCTTTACTTATTGCATTGGCAAGGATTTCTAGTGTGATGTTCCTATCAAAACTCCTCCTCTTGATAGGCTGCATCTGAAGCTCATAAAATGGAGCAGAATAGTTACAAAGATGCCTCCTGACTTCTTCCTATTCAAATTCATGGGAACTCTTGGTCCCATAAAAGTTGTTTCGACCACTTCTAGGTGATTCCATGGTGATGAAGTGCTACCACGTGAAGAACATTATTTTCTCTTCTCATTCAAGGTTGTCTCTACTTGCTTCCAATATTCTGAGACTGGAAGGCAGATGTCAGGCAGACCAGCTCACTCTCTGAGGCCACTGTCCATTTCTTTCTACACTATGCCCAAAAGCCTCCTTGAGAGAGAGTCTCCAAAGGAAAAGGAGTAGCTGGCTCTCGTCGCTGTTGTTTTCTTTCTGAGGCAGAAAGTGGACTCCATTTGCCAGCACCTCTTACCACCTAAGAGAAAATAGCTCTCGTGACTCAGGAGGCTCCAGCTAACTCCTGCAAACTTTTCTTCTGGCAGTCAGTGTGTATGCTTCCTTGTCATTCTCTGACAGGAAAATAATTAGAAATGATGCTATCCCTGAAGGACCGCTCAAGTCTCTCTAACTAATGAGGTGATAAATCCTCTGCACCACACTGAAAACACAGAGTGATGGAAGTTCACTGCAGGCAGATGTGAAGAGAAATGGTAAATGTTCAACTGCATCCGGCAGGAGACAAACACAAGATGCTAGGGGCCATTGTCCACCTGGAAGGAGGAACAACGGAAACCCAAGCCTCTTACAGCTGAGCTTTATAAATCTGTAGATGGGGAATGTCCTGCATTGACCGGGAAAGCGTGAGTGCCTTACGTCCTGTGTGTGTCCAGGTATGCACTTGGTAGACCACAACTCAGTGAGTTACAGTCATTACTTTATTCTAGGCTATGGCGCCAACACTGGCGAAGACCTGGGTAAAAAGAATGAAGAGTCCTTTTCATTGCTTGTAAGATAGAACCCAGATCCTTGTACGTGTTCAGCAGACATTCTCCCCTGAGCTATAGCCTTCAACCTTCAAAAATGGATTTTTATTTTAAATTGATTTTAACATGTATTTTATTAAGTTTATTATTACACGTCTATGATGCATTCTGATTACTCTCGTGCCCACACCCTTGCACTCCCATCTCATCCCTGTCAACACCTTCCCTCCCTACCAGCCTTTTTGCCAGATTCATGGCTTTGGGTTTTGTTTCATGATTGATTTTGCCAGTCAGAGCCAACTGTGCGTGAGTTAGACTGGAGCTACTCACGGGAGCCTGGTGGGGTCACCAGTGGGCACACAGCCAAAAGCAATGATTTCTTCTCTCTGTAAGTCAGTCAGTAGCAAACAGTTCATCAGTAAGGATTGGGCCCCACTGAGTCCATCCTCCATCCATGCCAGACTGTTGAAGGGCACATTCTTGTGCAGAACCAGAACCAGTTCATGGTTCCCTAGACTTGAGTTTGTGATTCCCTCCCTCACCTTTTTTTTTTTCTCTTTTAAACTTTGAGACAAGGTCTTGCTAGGTGGCCCAGGCTGGTTTTGAACTAGAGATGTAGCCCAATTAGGCATTTAATTTGCAAACCTCTTGCCTCAACCTTCAGGGCAGCTGGGACTGCAGGCACTAGGCCCAGGAAACAAGACAGCTAACCCTGAACTCGGATTCATAGTATTATATTAAGTCACAAGTGCAGGGTAGTGAGACCTGCCTGGCTCCAAAAACTTCATTTCTGAAAATCAATTCAACATAAAAAGTGTTATGATCATAACTACTGGGTAGCCCCCAGGAAACTTAGTGTTTAAAAGCCTAATTTTTGTAACCAGACTTTTGGGGTTCAAAGCCTGCCTCTCCCTTACCAGCTCTGACCCTGGCAAGTTTCTTCCCTGCTCTATTCACGTCCCCTGTGCAAAATGGGAAATATAATAATAGTACCGACTCCTGAGTGTTCTAAGGCTTAGGCAAGATACATTTCCAAAGCACTCTGAGAAATCCCTGGTCACTTCCAACACATGTTATTATCTCCCGCTGTAGGAGACTGCGCCAGGCAGAACTCTCATCGATAGACGTCCACTTTCTACTTGGAGTTTTAAGCCAGAATCACAGCAGTCTTGGAGCTGAGTCACAGTCGTGATAGTTTCTCAGGGAAGATTCTTGAACTTCTGCTCCTGAGAGTAGTTTCTACGCTTCTCAAGCTACATATCCATTTGTTCTTTTCTGGGAAATGACCCAGCAATCATTTAATGAAGACACACAAAACTGAAAGAACTCAGGGTGTCACAGTCCTGGTGGCAGTTGGCAACCTCAGAAGAGTGGCAGAGAGGAGCAGAAAGATGAACGCTTAGAAAACTGAAGAACTCTGCTTCTAGTCCTGGGTCAGAATGTCATCATGGGTGCTCACCTTTCCTCTATTCCCCAACTCCCTCATTTCCTTCTAGCCTCAAAGCTCTGCCAACATGTGATTTCCCTGAGACAGTCTTGAATCTCCAGTTGATGCCAAAGTTCCTGAATTCTTAGAGGTTATGATTATTTCTTTGCAAAATGCATAGTTAATATTTGTCTGTCCCCTGAAAACAGAAACCATCTGACTTGTTCATTGTCCTGTTCCAAGCACTAAGTAGAGTGCTTAAAACTTAACTAACGTTCAAAGAGGTTTGTTGAATAAATAAATGAGTGAACAAAGGAACATCCAATACAAAATGTTCTTCTTGGGCAAAATGCATCACCCTTTCATCTATGCTACCAGCATATTTTGCAGCTAAACCAATTGCCCTCACCTTTTTCCACTGTGCCTGGCACATGGCAAGTACTTAATTTGAATTTGTTTTTTTTTTTTTTTTTTAAAAAAAAGAGCTGCCTTTCGGGCTAAAGTGGTGAGCAAGATCAATTCATAACTTAACCCATAAAAGAAGAATGAACAGGGAAGTTGGTTGTTTTTTTTTGTTTTTTTTTTTTTGCCGTATCTATTCCATTTGATCAAGGTGATCAATTCCTATAATCTCATGCTTCTTGGTATTTCTAAGAACCTTCAAGATTTCTGTTGCATGTGGCAGTGAGGCAGGCACTGCTGTTTATTCCACAAAGGAGAACTGATTAGAATGGTTAAATTTGCCTGAAATCAACATGTAGGAAAGGCTGAGTCAGGTGTCCAGACTCCAGAGCAGTGGGGTGTGTGCTACCTAGGACAGGAGCAAAATGCCCATGCCCTGCAGCATTCTCCCTAGTCTCAGAGACAAGAATACAGGTTCTAGAAGTAGGTAAGGGCCTTTGGCCATAGTCTAAGCCTCAAAAATCACCCAGGTAGTTAAGGCATTGACATAACACTTGCTCATTATTTCCTCAATCAGTTTTGACAAGGATACGTTTTATATAATAATGCATTACTGCTGGAATACCAATGGGCCTCCTGAGAGATAATCCATGCCTAGATTAAAGCAGACTTCAAAGGCAAAGAGTTTGCAAATGAATTGCTGCAAGAAGTTATGGAAATGATCTTTGATTTATGTGAAAACTTAAGATTTTATGATTAAACAAAAAAAGACAAATTAGAAAGATCAACTACTTTTTATTTTATTAAAAATGCAGAGATCAGCACCTTATAGATCATATGAGTTATATATACACATAGTTAGATATGTAAAATTATCTAAAGTGATTTATGAAGGCATGAAGTGCATATAAATACTTAAGCACAGATAAAACATTCTGCTTTCATGAATCAAAAGATGATGAAGAGCATTGTCACCAAATAGACACCCACAACACTTCAGAGGATCTGGAAATTGGTCCAGCATCACCATGTGATAGACATGTGGCCTCTCCTCCCACAGGGGTCACATGTTCACAGCAGATATGACATATGATCTCACAAGAAAATAAGATTTGTGCTGTCCAAAAAAAAAATTTTGTCTTTGAAATTCACCTTATGTATTTCTGAATTGAACATTCAGAATAAAATTAGAATACATATAATGTGCACATATGCACATGTATGCATGCACAGATGTGTATATATACATTCATTTATATATATATGAACACATATACTAACATGTCTCAAGTTTCTGGAATACATCCTAGAATCCAACCTGGATCACGCCCTGGGGTGGTCATTTTTCATCTGTAACACTATGTTCCCACATTTTGTGATGCATGTTAATATACTGGTGATTGGCCACTAGACCCACCCTCGAGTGAAGAAGGTACCACAGAGAGTGGGAAGCAGACAGCCAAAGGGTTCTATGGAATTAAATGTCATGAAAACAGTTTTCTGAGTTCAGGCTTGGGAAGAGTAGAGAGAAAGATGGGACTCTCTGTGACTGAGACAAACCAGGTCCTTAAAGAGGACAAAGCAGAGCTTTTCAAGAGCCTGAAACTATGGAAGGGATCTGTCACCAAATGAATGTAATTAACCAAGCCACAGCAAGGGTACAGTCTGACCAGGAACCCAGCTTCTCCACATTGCCAGGAAAATATAAGACACACTTAAATTGAACTCTAGATAGATAACACACAATTCTACACATATACACATTCTAAACACTTCATGCAGTATATTGACAATTATATTAGAAAATATTTTATGGTCCATCTCTATATTAAATTTTATTGAGATTCTGACTGCTTATTTAATAAATCTAGATAAATGAACCCTCCTTTGTTTTGCCATTTAGTCTCTAAATAATGTATTCTGTTCTCCAGGTCTGTCTAGTGTGGAGGGGACTACCCACCACCCCCACATTTCCTCAGAGTGCTCTTTAGTGGGAGCAGCAGGAATTATTAGACAGAAGGATTTAGAGTGTAGAGATAAACAGATAAAAAATACAGGATACCCTCCAGAGGGTCTGGAACCTATTCCAATGGGCCCTGACTGTCTGCTCTAGGGTATTTATAGAAATGCCAAGGGGTGGCACAAAAGACCTCCCCCCAGCACAGCCAAGTGCAGACCATCTCAGACACCTGCACTCAGGCCCATGGTCCAATCATCCTCTCTATGAAGACCTCCTGGGTAAAGCCACTATGAAACCTGAAAATGGGCTCCCACAGTCTAGAAGACAGATAAGAGGGTACCCTTACAAACTGGACGCACGTGTGTAAGACAGAAGAGGGGACCTGGGTGATAGATACAAGGAGAATAGTCAGAGATAACCAAAGGCCAGGCATTCTCAGCAGCCCAGGTAACCTCCGTCACCAGGTTTTAGAATCCCAGTATCTAGTGGATTGGGCACATAAGTTAGAGAAGGTTTTGGTGGTCTAATGATAACTGAATGGTGACTGCACATGTAGATTAATTACCCAATGGACTTCAGAGTCTCTTTCCAACAGCATCCTCTGGAGTGTGGGTCTGGAGCCTTGATCACAGGAGTCCCATTAGATTTCTTAAGTTGTATGTAAGGTTTGAGGTTGCCTTTCCATCTAAAAATAATTAATAACAAAATGCACTTCCCCTAGAATCTGGGCATAGGCACAAATGTCCAAGTCTCCTGCTTTGGCTTTCAGAACGATGCCAAGACTGTCACCCTAATTCTACAGTGCCCACAAGGCTCTCTAGCTTGAGACCCACACTGGGTGACTTGTAATTAAAACGATTGCAATTCTTTCTTTAAAGCTGAATTCCAAACACAATTTCTCATTTGCCTCACAAGGGCATAGCGTGCACAGTGGCCCATCTGTGGGGAAATTAAGGAGGAATGGGCAGATACATGCCATGCCGAGCCAATATTAAAATAATCACTCACACTTTCTGGCAACACTTTTTAATAAGTGTCAAATCTTTATGACTTTCCTTGGCATTTGCATCCTCATCCATCACACAGAATTCTTACCATATTTCTTTCTAAAGGTTGTAAAAATCAATGCAGGGCCTTCCCCAAGATGATCAATTAGTCCAAGTCTACCCCTGGGCTTCTGATCTATAGGAGCTTTGGTGGCTCAGACACCAGTAAAAAAGCAGACTGATAACTTTGTGATGGCTTTGGGGACAAGAGACAAGATACAGTTCTAGCCCCAGCCATGTGCCACATCATTTTACTACTGCCTTGACCAAGAAGATTGGGGTCTCCTGGGCCAAGCTTGGTGACAGAGGAGACACATGCATCCCCAGTTCTCCACAGACACAGATTGAGGTTAGGGGAGTGGGCCAGAGTATGCTGAGTTTCACTTTAGGGTACAGGGAAAGCATTACCCTGGAGTGCTTAGATGCCTGCTGGTTCTTGTGAGGTCAACTCTACATTATCTTTCTATTATTTTATTCAGTTACTTAATTTTATGTGTGAATGTTTTGCCTACATGTATGTGTGTTCACTACATGTGCCTAATTCCTGTGGAGGTCAGAAGAGTGCAACGGATCACCTGGAACTAGAGTTAGGTTGGTTATGAGCCATCACGTAGATTAGTACTCTAAAGCACTATTCCATCTCATCAGGCCAGAGAGCAGTTTTTATAAAGAGGTGACTGGAAAGACAGAAACCATCAAGGTGGCCAAGCACATGAGTCTATGAGCTTTGAACTCTAGTCTCAGCTCTCACAGAGAGAGCTACGAAGTTCTCTTCTGTGGTTCTATTTCCAAGCCTTCTGGGGATTCACTGAGGTGGTTTCTTAGACTGACAGTTCCTGAGATGATGAGTGACACCATTCAGTATCTTCAACTCCAGAATGAGACTCTCAGTAGAGAATTTAGAGGACATGATATTAATCTTGTCTAAGAAGGAAATGATATTAGAGACAGAACTGTTTCCAACATCTTCACTTTCAGGATAGAAAGCTACAGTTCTGACACTTCTTCAGAAACACCCAAGAAGACCAAAGAACCACAAACTCTTTTAGGTTTCACTTATGAAGGATGAAAACCAAGAAATGGTAAACCCCGGTATTGCAGAGGTAGGCCACACTACATTGTAACTCATCAGCCTGGGAAATTAACATAGGAAATGGAAATTTCATTCCTGCTAGTAGAGATAGAGAGCACTTTAGCTGGTATTCTCAAAATCATAGAGGTCAAAGATTTTGATGTATATAGGTAGGGTTGTCCAGTTGTCAACCCAAATCTGTTATTTCCTAAAAACAATGAATCCATGTAAGTAGAAGCTCAACAAGAGAGGACAAAGCTGGTAACTCAGAATGAGAAAACTTGCTATTGACATTGTATATCTGGCCACAGTCAATGGCATCAATGCCTTAAATGCTCCATGGGGAATCTGAATTAAGGCTCAGTTGGTGGTGAGGACTGAAGTTCAGGAAAATGTATTGGGGTGAATGTATTATAGCATCAAGTTACATGTGTGACTTGAAGCACACATTCTTAAAGGTAGGTTTGTCCCTCTCTTGCCTCCCATTTTCTCCTCTTGTTTCTTAGAACATGGCATAGAAGTGAACCATCTTGAACCAGGATGTGAGGGCAAAACCCCTTCTGGATAGCAGAGCAAGAGATAAGGAAGCCATTAGCTAGCAGCAGAGTGTCTTATCAGGAACCATGTATCAAAAAGCATGTTATTTAAGCCAATATTTTTCATCCTTAGTAGACTTAGCTAAATCTGTATGACTGAACATGAGGGTAAAATGTTAGTTATAGATATGACAATGTTCTCTCACAATTCCTAGGTTGAGCTCTAAACCCATCATTGACTACCTGTGTGACAATTGATCTATGACAATTTGCTTCTCTTCCTTCAAACTTATTTTCTCCAGCTCCCTGTTCAGCAGGTATAAAGTTTCATAACACAATGAATGCATTCATCCACTTACAACCCTGTACCTTTAGTTACCAGTATTGGAGGATATCTCATGTTAGATATTCCAATAAAAATAACAACATATAACTAGTATTCTTCTATCTCATAAACTCATTATGATAAACAAATTCAGTGCTTACTAAAGTACTTGGCATACTCTAAGGCCCAATGGATACCTATGATGGTGGCCTATGTCAGTCACAGCACAGAAACCCACTCACATTAACTCAGTGAGCAGCTTATTGTAGACACAACAGGCAAGAATCCAGTGCTGAGGACTTGTTTTCTCCTAGGTCCATATGTTGAAATTCTGACCACCAATGTAATATGATCTGGAAATGGGGCATTTGAGTGAAGAATAGGGTTAGATGAGGTCCTGATGGTGGTGCCTCATGATGGGATTATTACCTTTATAAGAGGAGAAGGACACCTCAGCATGCTTCCTTCCTTCCTCTTCCTGGCATGTGAGTATAAGGTGAACAAGTGGGTACCGATAAGCCAGAAGACAGCACTTCCCAAAACTGCTGGTGTCAACACTCAGCCCCAGACAGGGATAAGACAGATTATTTCTGCGAGTCTGTGATATTTTATTATCTGTAGTAGTACTTTCTCGTTGGGACTGCCAGCCCACAGATAATGACACAAAGACTTATTATTAATTATGAGAGCTTGGCCTTAGCTTAGACTTTTTCCTGACTAGCTCTTATAACTTTAATTAGTCTGTTCTTATTAATTTACATTCTGCCACATGGCTCAGTAACCTCTCCTCTGTACCATATGACCAACTTTTCCAGTGTCTCACTGGTGTCTCTTGCATGCCTATATTCATCCCAAGTTCTTCTCTCTGCCCAGAAATCCCGCCTATTCTCTCCTGCCTAGCTATTGGCCATTCAGCTCTTTATTAAACCAATCACAGTGACACATCTTCACACAGTGTAAAAAAAAATATTCCGCAACAGTTATGACAGCCTGAGTAGCCTAAAACACAAAGGTACCAAGAAAGTCCCACAAGGACAATTGTGTCTTTGGGAGGGTAAAAATGACCTTTCCCAGAGCTTCAGGAATTTCTCAGTAAGGGTATCAGGCAAGTGGGTCAATGTCCCTTTTGAGACACAATAAGGAAAATAAAAAAATGATGCTGATTACTCTTGACCATGCCTACAAGTTTAAATTCTGTCAGGAAAAAGTTCTGAGCATTTCTGATGGTCCACCTTTCTCTACAGTGCAATGGGTCCTATAACATTAGTTTCCCATGACCAATTTAGTTTATTCTCAGCGGTCAACATACCCTTGCTTACCACATTACAAAGAACTGGTTGGAGAGTAACAATTCTATTCTACGCTCCCTTATGACTGAAATGAAGGTCCCTTTCAAAGGGGACATTGATGGTGCCTAAAGGGACAAATGAGTTTTCTAACACAATCTTGCACCCGGAGTGTAGATAAATTTCTGTCCCATATAGCCCTCAGTTCTCTCACCATTTCTCCTTCTTCTTTGGTGTGACCTTCCTCCTGAGAACCTGAACCAAAGCTTACCATTTGCAAATGAAGAAAGAAGAACAAAAGCTCTTCCAGGGTCTTCAGGGAAGGGAGAAAAGGCTTCTTTCCGTGGGTGAGCCTCCTGCTGGAGCAGAGACTGGCTCCTGTGTGCAAGAGCTTGCACTCTCTTTCTGCCGTTGAGCTTTGAGAAAGAGAAACATTTTAGAAAGTAAATATATAAACAGAAGCCCATTTATTTCTGGTTATGCCAGAAGGAAAGGAAGGGTTTAAAAGAAATATTTCTAAGCATTAGCTTTCCTGATTTTACTTTTATTCTCTCTAGTGAGACCAAGACATCTCAGAAGACTTAGATTCACCTCTGCTGATCTTCAGGTGTGAATGTATGTGTCTGTGTAAGTTTGTGTGTCGTGTGTATGTGTTCATGCATATGTGTGTCCCGTGTGTGTGTGTGTGTGTGTGTGTGTGTGTGTGTGTGTGTGTGTGTGTGTGTGTTCAGGAATAGTGGGAAATTTTTCTGGTGGCAGTTCATTGTCAGATGGAAGATGTCTTCTACACTGGCTACCAGGAACAAACAGTGAACACGGACACTCCCTCCCCCTGACTGACCGTCCATCAATACAAACTATCGCAAAGCAGTTGTTACGCTCTCCTCCTTGAGGTCACTCTTTCACTCTACACATTCTGCTTTCTTGCATTCAATAATCTTTTCAAACTGAGCACAAAAGGTAGCTTGGAATTATAAGATTGAGTCTACTATTCTTTGCCTACCGAAAGTAGGTTTGAATTTTGCAATAAAGCAAGTGCTTTTATGTCTAATATACACTAGACTACATTTTTATATGAAGGCATGCATGGTCTAAAATAGTGCCAGGACAGCTGTAATTACTGACACCTGGCTCATCACACTTCCATGTCCTTTTGCCGGGGAAAAATACTCTGTGGGTAGTTTAGGGTGCAATTGGGGATTATTGTAGTGACATTTTGTTAGAAAATGTATTTGTGTGTTTTATTGTGTTTGATTTTGGGTTTATGATCTGCAGCTCTCTATAGCATGTGGAACCATACCCCTATTTCCCTTGTAAATCTCATTTCTACACTTTCATTGGTTGTATTTTGAGTCGAGTGAACTCTACCTCCTGTTTTAGGGGTGAGATGGTATTAAGTCAGGAAAATCTGGCATTATTTCCCGTGGCCTACTTAATTGGTAACATTGCTTGTAACCAATAGAGCCAATGAGATTTAAAATATTTTTCTCGACTTAATGAAGATTCAAATTCTTTCTGCTAAGATTATACCTAAGAAATTATGAATAGAGTTACTTCTGCCACCATCTTGGCCACCATAAGAAAAAATAAATCTGTCTGGGAATATATTTCACAGAGAAGCAAAGCCAAGAGGTATAAGTGGTGAGACACTGGATCCTAGATCAAAAAGTTACTAAATCATTACCAAAATACTAGAGCAGCTTGAATTTCAATCTGTATGTGAAAATTCTGGTTTTTCTGCAACCACACCAACATTTGATATTGTCTTTTCAAGTTTGGGCAATTTCAGATATATGTAGCATTTCTTTTATGGCTAAGTATATTGAGAAACTTTAGATGGACAGCGGTAGAGCCTGCATGGGATGGACTAGGCCCTCCACATACGAGAGACAGTTGTGTCGCTGGGTCTGTTTGAGGCGCCCCTGGCAGTGTGATCAGGATCTATTCCTAGTGCATGAGCTGGCTTTCTAGATCCCATTACCTATGGTGGGATGCCTTGCTCACCCTTGATGCAATGGGGAGGGGCTTGGTCCTGCCTCAACTGAATGCTGTCCCCCCATAGGAGGACTTACTCTTTTGGAGGAGAGGATGGGAGTAGGTGGGGGGAGGGGAAAGTGAGAGGAGGGATGAGAGGGGGATCTGTGTTGGTATGTAAAATGAATAATTTTTTAAAAATAAATAAAAAAGAGAATCTTTGTATATGCCTAGTTTTCGTCTTCTTATCTCCTAAGATGAGGTAGCTATTCAAATTTTTTGCTTATTTTTAATTAGATTTTTTTCTTATCATTGAGATTTAAGGATTCTTTATGCATTGTGGATATAAGTTCCTTTAAAAACAGGATTTTTCCAACATTTTTCTACATGCCATTAAGTGACTTTCAGAGAATAGAAGTTCTTAGTTCTAAAAAAGTCCAAAGTAATTAAATTTCTATTCTATTGATCACTCTATTGGTGATATATCTGGGACATCTTTGCAGAACCTAACGTCATAAAGAATTGTCCTGACATGTATTCTAGAAGTTTCATAACTTTGTGTCTTACATTGAGCTCCATGATTCATTTTGAGTTTACTTGTAAAGTTTCTCGTGTCTTATTCTTTAATGTAGTTAATGTTTGAAAACAGTTAAATTCTCTTAAATCCCAGTCTTAAGATTCTCTAGCTGGAATTAGAGGAGAGCATTTTGTCTAGGGCTTATTGTACTTCACTACTGAGGCAAAACACTTCTGAATCTCACATCTAAGACTGTAAATCATAAAGCTTCTTTCTGACTGGTGAAAGTAGGAGCTATGTTGACCCACCAGAGAGACTGGACAGCAGTTCCCTCTTGTGTTTGGAGGTGGCTCATTCTCCAGGCTGAAGTCATGTCCCTAAGACACCCTGATGAATATTCAAGGAATGCACTCTCCAGGTCTAGAGTTTTCTTTCCATAGGAGCTCTCCTCTCCAAGGCTCTGTCCAGAAACATCCTGCCTTGACCTCCCTCCCCAAGTGGCTACTAGCCCTGTGCATTCACTCTAGAACACTGGACTCAACCAGGATCCCTTCTCTACACCGCAGTCTAAAAACTCTGTAGCCTGCAAGTTAGAAACTCTGAACCAGGCTTCTGTTTGTTGTTCAATGCCTTTCATCTGACAGCAGCAGAGCCAGTGGTTCATATATCTTGTCTGTCTTGTTATTTGGTCTGGTTTGAAGCTGTTTCACGAGAGGGGGTAAATACAAACTTTGCAATCCCATGTTGGACTTCAACAGTATGATTTCTGAGAAATTGAACAAAATAGTTTTTTTTTTCTATTTTAGGTCAACTAAAAGCCTACCCTACACACAGACAAATATGCCTGCCAGCACTTACACAGAAGGGAGGGAATATTTGTTTATATTTTCATTTCTTTCATGAAAGTGTATCTCTGGTACTCATTGATGTAATGATTTTTGAGTGAGTGTTTATCATTGATGAATTTACCAAATATTCTTAAGCAGCTGTAGGCACTAAGGAAAAACATAGGGGGACTAAATTTGTGAACAAAATGTTTAAAATCCTCAACCTCAGTAAAATAACTTGCATGTGTCACTGCTAAAGATAGCTCCTTACATGTATTAACTCCATATAACATCCCCGTTAGGTGGAGAAAGCAAGCCTCTCCATTTAAAGATGGGGTAACTGGGCTTAGAGTAGAGCTCAGGTAGAGCACTTGCCTAGAATAGTCTAGCACTGAAAAGAAAAAAGAAAGAAAAGAAAAAGGAAATGGGAAAAGAGAATTTCATCAACTTACTCAAGGTGCACAATTACTTCATTTTAACTGTGAGAAAGTGAGAACTAGGATTCAATGGTGGTGGTAAGTTCTAGACTCTTTGTCCAGGGTGACTATGTGGTGCTGCTTGGGAACATGTCAACAAAATGCTGTGTTGGAACACACCAGGGTCATATGTATCACAATAGCTAATTAGGCCTAGTGAGGAAAGATGATGATGAAATTTGTTCCTAAGGTGGCCCAGACACTGAGTTTTTAAAAGGTGGCATAAGAAGCATGGAACTAAATAAAACAAGGAGGGAGAAGTAGGCAAACTGGGGAAAACATTCCAACTAGAGAGAGCAGAAGGCAAAGAATATCAAAGAAGGCTACCAGACTGAAGCAGTATGAGGGGAAGGATGGCAGCTCACAAGGAACTAATGTGACCTGTGTAAAGTGTCTCCCTGGAGGCTTGGTACACAGTGGCTCTCCCTAAAGCAGTGGTTCTCAACCTCTGGGGTGTGACACTTTTAGGGGTTGTATCTCAGATACCCTGCATATCAGATATTTACATTATGACTCATAACAGTAGCAAAATTACTGCTATGTAATTTTTTAAATATGTTTTATGTTAAAGTTATGAAGTAGCAATGAAATAATTTTACGGTTGGGTGTCAACACAGCATGAGGAACTGTATTAAAGGGTCACAGGTTAGGAAGGTTGAGAACCAGTGCCCTAAAGGCTAGACAACACTGTCCTCATTGCTATTAGCATAGGAAAGCTCTGAGAGAAAAACACCTTGAGAGACTGGAAGTATTCTCCACATGATCAGAGAAGCCTTCTTAGAACTAGAAGGCAAGCTGATCTTCTAAAAATAAGACCTTCCATACTCTTCCAAAGGACACCTAGAGTCCTCTTATGACATATCCCGGGAATGTGGATAGAGCAGCCTGTGACTTGAGATGAATCAAAGCTGACCACTAAGATGTCAGCAGCTCACAAAAGAGAAAGTCAAAGACTGACTTTCCTTCTGGAAGAGTGTTCACTTTCTAGATGAGCCTCAGATGAGGGAATCTCAGGATCTTTCTGTAGCTAGAGTTTTCCTGCCTGGCCCACAGTCAGGACAAATCTCTCTCACCTGCCAGTCCCACAGCCGCTCAGACCCGACCAAGTAAACACAGAGACTTATATTGCTTACAAACTGTATGGCTGTGGCAGGCTTCTTGCTAACTGTTCTTATAGCTTAAATTAATCCATTTCTATAAATCTATACCTTGCCACGTGGCTCGTGGCTTACCGGCATCTTCACATGCTGTTTCTCATCATGGCGGCTGACAGTGTCTCTCTGACTCAGCCTTCCACTTCCCAGCTTTATTCTCCTTGTCCTGCCTACACTTCCTGCCTAGCCAATGGCCAATCAGTGTTTTATTTATTGACTAATCAGCAACACATTTGCCATACAGAACATCCCACAGTATCTTTCCGTTCCCTACCCCTGCTCCTCACCAGTGTTTGGACTATGAAAATAAGATGCCCACCAGGACATTAAGCCACCTGTAGTAAACTAATGTCAGAAAAATCCTGTGTCCTTGGTACTGATCAGTTTCTATCTGCATGATTTTATCACGACAGGGGCAGCTTTTCTGAAATCCCAAATGGCACTAAATGGGCAGTGATGCAAGACTGAGTCTTGATCCAGATCATGTCAGAGACGTGGCAGCTGTTTGCAGGAGTCACTAGCTTGAAGAAATAGAGAGAAGGCCATGAATAGGTCTTTTCAAATGCCAAGCAGGATTTCCAAAACCAATGCCCACTGGGCATTCTCAGGCAATATTCGACACTTCTAACCTTGACTCTTTCTTGGGACCTGAGGTGGCTAAACTGTCCGGGCTTGTCTTTCTTTCCACTTCATGGAGAGGGAGCAAAGAAGAAAGCTCTGGTCTGCCTGCTTCCAAATGTCTTAGGGAATTTCAATAAGAAAGGCCTGGCTCTACCCCAGACCACCTGAGCAGAATTCCCAGGGCAGTACCTCAAGGCTAGTTACCAGATGACCCTTAACCAAGGTCATTGCAGATGAGCCTTCAAGTCCCTGAGAGCACATCTGCTCTGGGATCCTCTGTTGAGGAACCTTATGGAAAGTTCACCAAGCTGGAGGGAAACCACTGGTTCTCCCATCCTGACACAGAACCACCTGGACAGCTTAGGAAGCATGGGCGCCTCACCACTGAGGCTCTACAGAAGCTCCCACAGGAGGCCCAGCCTTACTTTTAGTTCTTTTTTCTTATGTTCCCTTTTTCCTTGTCTTTTGTTGCCCCTCCCCCACTCCTCTGCTTTCTTCCCTCCCTCCCTTTGCTCTTCTCTCTTCTGTCTATTCTTCTCCCTCCTCTCCTCTTTCCTCACCTCTATTTCTCCTCTCTCCTCTCCCCTCTCTTCCCCTCCCCTCCCCTCTCCTCTCCTCTCTTCTACCTTTCCCCTCCCTTCCCCTTCACTCTCCTCTCCTTTCTCTCCTAGAATCATTCCTATATACAGCCAAGTTGGGACCTTCCAGGTCTCACAGGAGAAACGTCATGATCAGTGATGAGGACCAGACAGACAGTGAGAAATGCTAAAGCAGACTGCCTGGGTAGTGACATAGAAATTTGGGTCATTCCAAAAAGGTGGCCACTCCTTAGCTGTCAATTCCTGCCTAGTAGAAATAAAATCCTTTCTTGCTAGTCCCTCTGAGTTTCCAAAAGAAGACAGAAATGTGGCTTTCAGCTTTAATCATGAAATCTCTTAGTTTTTAAAAGTCTGCAAGTCACACAAAATGTCCCCGTATCTGCACAGAGTAGAGCATATCTACGGGAGGCTGTGGCCCGGAGAAGGTCAGATCCTGTTTTCTGCTTCCAACTCTGAAGACCACAGATGATGCTAGGAGGTTCCTGTATGCTGGCCTCTCCTGGGACACTCTCTTGAAATAGCTCATGGCTTTGTAAGCAGGCCCACCTGTTCTCACGGAATTCCTCTTCTTCTGGGATGGTTTGCCAGATTTCCAAGAAGTTGGCCTGATAATACCATCTGAAGAAGCATATTTTGCATGTTTTCCTCTGCAGAATCCTTCTGATATGTGTAGGAACTGTTTTGATAAACAACAGCTGAGAGTGCTTTTCGTCCTTCCCAAAGTCATTATCACTAAGCCTTCTTCCAGCCGCCCCACCTACAATCGGAAGATCAGTTGTTTTCAATTTTAACATGTGTAAGAACCAACAAAGGCATGTGTTTAAGTGTAGTCTCACACTCAGAGCGCACATGCCAGTTCATTACTGAAACCATAACACAGGACCGGGGAGATAACTCAGGGGGTAAAGTAAGTCTGGAGCCCCAGCAGCCATGCAGAAAAGCCAGGCACAGCATCCCATGCCCCAAATCCTAGCATTAGAGTGCAGAGACAGATCCTGGAGCCTCAGGGGCCAGCTGTCTACCTGGAACTGTAATATCCAGAGAGACCCTGGCTCAAACACCAAGTTAGGGAAGCAATATAGGAATACAGCCCAAAGTCAACCTCTGGCTTCCACGTATACCTGCACAAGGAAGCATACTACCCATCAGAGGCACACACACATACATTATAACACACATACAGAAGTACGCCACACACACACACACACACACACACACACACACACACACACACACACAAAACCGTATTTTTGAGAATGAAAGTGACTGAGTTAGTGAGTGAAAACCCTCCCATGCAGCTAGTGTATTTTGGCATCTCCTGCACAAATTATAATTCAGTGGCCTGTGCTGGATGGAGCTGGGGTGCCCTGCTTTTAATAAGGCGTTCCCAGTTAAACCAGATAGAGGTGCTCTGTGGGCTACACTTCTGACTTAGTGAAACAGAAGAGAGTAGAAAACTACCCACTTGGAGGGTGGAAGCAATAAGCCTAAGGAGTGGTCTCCGTGAGCTGTGGCTACATTTCCATACTCGCTGCATTATAAATGAGTGGCCAGTCAGCAGGGAAAGTGGGAAACACATTCTAATTGCTAATCTCACACTTTCCTTATTCCAGACTCCTCACAAAAGTAATTTGTTAGCTCTACTTGATTACATAGTACTTGTCAGTCTTCAAGTAAATGCCTGAAGGCAATTAGTAATTAATGAGGTGCATATAAGCATTGTGATGAGCAATAAATATATGCTGAAAATATGCATATTTTTATAAAAATATGCAAATGATATCTAGTACCCCAAAGTGAAAGCACATGTCCAGGGGGTTTCCTTTTTGTTTATTATTTTACAATCTGGCGATGGATAATAAGTTCATTCAGGGCTGGCTTTCTATGTTATGAGCCCTGGGGTCTCTCTGTTGTGCTTATTTCAGTGGCTGCAGAGACATTAACAGGGAGGCTGTTTTAGGAGCAGAATTAGCTGGTGGGATTTACACTGTTTCTGTTAGTCACAATCATAACATGACAATACAGATACATACATATGTCTGCACAACACAACCTGTTCAAGAAGTGGACTTCTTGTTTGATTGCTGTCTTTAGCCACTCTCCTCTGATGAGCACAAGGTAGAGAGCCCAGGGTCTAAGTGGTCCTGCGGGCCTGCAAAGGTAACATAGATTCTGTTCCTTCTCTTGCAAGGTGGCCAACTTCAATGTTTACCGCCTACACAGTGAAGGCGAATACCTAGGTTTGAATCCTGGCTCTACCACCTATCTCTGTATCCTAGAGCTTCACATATGTGTGCCTCAGTTTCTTCATTTGTAAAATAGGGGCGATAACCACATTTGTGTCACAAGGTTTTATAAGTAATAAGCTAATAGTCGTGAAGTGCTTAGGTGTGTGCCTGCCATGTAGTAAGAACAAAGAATGTGCACATGTGGATCATAGGCCCTGGCCTCTAGGAAGAGAATCTCCACACAAGAAGTTGGGTTAGGAGACCCTGTGGTTGACTTTGATTGCTCCATTTTTCTCTGTGAACCACTTGCTATGTTTCCATTGTGCTATCAAAACTGCATGTAATCTTCTATACTTACACACACACATACATACAACTCCCCCCCCCCTCTCTCTCTCTCTCACACACACACACACACACACACCACATCTCTGTAGCACAGCCTGAACTTTTGATACAACCTGTCCCATGAGATTATCTGTTAGTTGGTATTTGATTAGATACAAAGGCAACAGCTAAAAAGAATGTGGCTTTGCCTGGGGAGTTTCAGAGTCCTGGTGCAGAGTGCATCAGAACCATAGGTCTGCCAGTTCCTGTTGACACTTACCAAAAGAGCAGAGTATGTTGCTGGCAATTGTGCCCTGGCTCTCCAGGGCCTGGGAGCATGCTGTCCTTCCCAAAGCCTGACCTTTCACTCTCTTCCTAGTCACTCACCTTTGTCTTCAGGAAGGGTGAAAACTGCAAGCTCTTTGCTTTTCCCCTCCAGACATTCTGTGCTGAGACTCACAGGCACCTTTATTTCCAGCTCCAGCAGCTGCTCCAGGCAGGAAATGCCTGCCAAGAGCTCCAGATTGCATACAGGCAGTTTGAGCTCATGCTTTGCTGAACAAAAGCCTGGGCTGACATTCTAGAAAAGAGTCAACACTTTGGGCAGCAGCATGGCACCCCTTCCGTGTGGAAAGGGTATTCCCAGGGGAGATTAGAGCCTTCGTAGTAATTACAGTCTCCTTCACTTGGCATAACTTCACGGTTTCTAAGTTCTCACACATCTATGACTTCATTTGCATCTTTTAGCAGCCCTAAGAGGCTGCCATGACAAAGATTAAAGTGCAGTTTTACAGATGACAGTGCTGCAGGGGACAGCGGTGCAGGCATCTGAGACTCATGCTGGATTTGTCTTTATTTTCAGACATATGAGCTTTCCACAAATAATGCACGACATCCGTGCATTGCTTTGATGCACAATTAGAAAGGAGTAACACAAGCAGAGTGCCATCCTTATTCACATGAAGGCCCCAGAAGTTAGATGGGAAAGCGTTTCAGTTGGCACCAAATCAGTTATGCTACAGTAACAAACATGCCCTGGATGCTTAGAAGTTTAGTCACTTCGTGTTTTCTTATTCTCTTAATTATCTGAGTCAAATTATTCTCTGTGATGGTTTTTCTTCCATATGGTAATTTGGAAATTCAATTCTCTTCCACATCATAATTCTGTTTCATATTATAATTCTTCTTTTAAAAATATGGTTTTGGTCCCAATAGCCAAGTAGCTAATTAGCAATTGATGGTTGCTGGGAAGAGAGGATAAGTTTCTGGATACAGCCCCTAATAAGCTATCGATGTATGCTTCAGTATGTACCCTGAAACCTATGCCCACCCTGACATATTAAGTAGACTCAGTGATATCAGTGTCCTTGAAGGTTTTATGGCTGAACCTGGGAATAGAACACATCACTCCTCCCCTTGTGAAATTGGTCAGAACCCAAGCATGACCTCAACCTAAATGAAACAAAATACATCCAGGAAGAATAAACAAAATAGATCTTAGTGAATATAAAGCATTCTTTCTAGAACCTTAAATTCCATCAATACTTGGTCTCAGTTGCCTATGGAGAGGTGGAGAATTAAATCTGATATTTGGATATTTTCACTTATCTTATATTAACAACACATCTTCCGGAAAAACTGAACTATTTCCCAGACAAAGCTTGCCATAAGCTAAATGAGATTGTTGTAAACTGTGATGGGTAAACAGACCAACATGAGGGCTGGAAGGCAGGATCCCATGTACATCACAGAGACTCAACGGGAAACTGTAGTCTCATCTATATCTACAAATGATCTGGGTAGACTTCTAATACTGAAGTACACTCAAAAATAAATTATTAAGAACAGAACCACATACTCATACAAAGGTAGATAAGTCAAGCTGAGAATTAGCTATGCTGGATACTGAGGATGAATTAACCATTACAACTGAGATTGGTGCATCTGGAAGCTAAAATAGAAAGATCACTAGGGAAAGGGCAATTGAGCTCCTTTGTTACTCATTTATATGAACTGAGCTGGTGTATGAAGCGACTAGGTTGATGTATATAAGACCTTTATTGTCATTTTCACTCGTTGATCTTAAGTTATTGATTAGTAGTGCCCATATATTAGAGATTTCACAAAGGCCCAGGCAAGGATAGATTCTAGACATATATTACACATATTGCTATTTTAACCATGCTAATCTACCCATTTATGAGGAGAAAAGTAGAAATGTGGGCTGAAATGTTCCAAAATCATCAGTGGCCAAATCTAGCCTCCAACTCAGCCCTGTCTGACTCTCAGATCTGTGCTCTTTTTCATAAAATGATAGCTCCTTTTGTCACATAAAAGGAAGCGTGTAATTAAGTAGACACAAGAAAAAAATAGATGGCTATACTTTATTTTTATTAAAAGAAAAGAGTTGACATCTAAATGAACTTCAAAGTTAGCAAGCCTACAACTTTCTTTGCTAGTTCAAACCACTTGGGAGTCAAGACTCAGTTCACCACTGGGGATGTCTAGAGACCTGCATCCTGCCCTTGACAGGGAAGAGGGTTGGAAAGACAATGGAGAAAAGGATTCACCTGAACAAACTGGGACCCTGTGGGAGGCTGCAGAGCAAGGTGGCAGCAGAGATGAGCTGCAGTCTGTCTCCAGGATACTTCTATCAGATTGGCCTGGAATGAAACTAAAGGCTCACGCAGTAGGAAAGAGTTAGTTTTCATATAAAAGTACTTTCTTATAAAAGTACTAGAAACCATGAAGATAAGAAGATGTGTACTCTGTGCATTTGTTCCCTTCACCATCATTGCTTGTCACACAGGTCATCATTGGACCTTGTTATATTTGCTAATGGCACTACCCCTTCTCAGCATTGCTACATCAAACTGCATCTCAGTAATTAACAGCTGTTTCCAGTCTGTCCCACTGCATAGACTCAAGGCTAATGGTCCAGCCTTTCCTAAAGCTAGAGGCAGACATACTGGCCAGGGATGAGCATTTGATGAACCCCTTTTACCTCTCAAGGGCATGCATCCATTGACTACCACTGGGCACCATATCAATGTCAAGATGATGATAAAGACTTTAAAACACGAACTTCTATGCATCTACAGTTAGGAGTCTGACAGAATTACAATAAAGCAGATACTACAAAGCCCATTCAGTTTTCTTTAGAAGGAATCTAAAACTAACAAGGACAGATGACAGTCTATAAAAGGCACTGAGAAAAGCAGTTTCTTTTATAAAATATACAATGTCTTTTCCTGATAGAAATCACGGTTTTGTTCAACTTCACACTCAGTGTGATTAGGTTTCCAGGGTGAGCTTTCCTCCCAGGCATAAGCCCTGCATATTTTAGTGCAATGAAGGTATTTTACATGCTCTGCAAAGCCTAAGAAAGGGTCTGCACTGCAACTCTGGCCACTGAGAAGGGAATACTCAAGATTAGTCAAACTTGTACCTAGATGAAGTGTTACTAATATTGAGCAAACTGAGTGACTTTAACATTTGTGTAATATCCCTCACAGGTGAAAAGAAATATGAGCATCCTGCTGGGAAAGTTGCCTATAATACTGAGCAGTCTGAAGACCACCTTACAAGAAGACAATTGCAAAGACCAAGCCACCAAAGCAGGACAAAAGAGGCAATAACCTGAGCTACGGAATTAATCAATCAATGACGTACAATGTGGAGATCTCTACACAGAAGCTGTCCCTCAGGACTGAAATATCCTAATGTGTCTAATGAGAATCTGAGAAATGGCAGAGGGTAGGAGAGCAAGGGAAGCAGACTAGAAGTAAGGAAGGAGAAAAGAAAACTGTAAAGATACAGAGAGATTCAGGATGGAGACCCCAGCCGGTGAAACTTTCTGGTCCTCTTGCAAGTGTAAGCCCCTTCCTAAACCTGCATGAACCTCAGTGAGAATTAAGACTCTGCAAAGAGCAAGAAAAATCACTGATATTGTCTTCCTCAGAGGGAATTCCATATTTGTTTATTTCTCTTTAAAAGTCTTGCTGTGTCTGTCAATGCATTCAAGCTGGTGCCCCACACAAATGAAGATGAGCATCTCGGTGGGTGGTAGAGAGGAACAAGCACAGACAAGAAGCAACAGTACAAAGTGACCTGGCCCTTCAATAATACTGAGATTATCTGCAACCCACAAGGGGGTGATTGTTAACAGAGAGCTACCAATAAAGGACCTCATGGAGCTGCAGAAAATGAGCCCCAACTTGTGCATTCCTTTCAAATTAAACAGGAGATGACATCTGTATGTGAGAAGAAATATCTGTGGGGAGATGTCGTTGTATGGCATTGGGTTGTAATGCCAAACTTGCACCCTACCCCCACAGTCCTAAGAGCCAAATATGAGGTCCTTCCATAATGAATGTTTTATGACTAGGCTGGGGTCATCCCTGAAGGCAGGTAGTGTGACCTGCTATAGAGATGGAACTGGGGTTACACCATAAAAGCATTCTTCCCATCTCAGTTCCAACTACCAGAGATTGAATAAGACAAGTCGGAGGTCAAGATCTTGGCTTTGGGGTTGGGTAAGCCTAGGTAATGTCAAGAGGTTTGCTGTCAGATTTTTAAAAAATCATTTGATGAGAAAAGTATAGGGGCCTTAGGGAGGAGCATAGCCAGATCATGAGAGAAGAGATCTTCGTGTCCACTAGTTAGCGATCCTAAGCAAGACACAAAGATTCTGGGCTTCAGTTTCTTCATGTGACAATCACAGACATTATAGTATTAATGAGATTGCATTATAATAACCTAAATCAAAATGGCAGAAATAAGAAATACTAATTAGATATCTATTATACAGCAGATATTTTGAGAGACATGCCAGTGAGAGATGAGGGTTGGGCGCACCAGCAATGCCACGGAAGTAATGAGAAGTGCAGGCTTGCCATTGAGACTGTAGGGTTATGGATTTTCTCTCCAACTGAGGTGAGTTAGTAGTTTTAATAAGCAGGACAGGAATTTCGTAGATAAATGGAGTACTACCTATGTGGAGCAAGGTGAATGATTAACAAGATCTGTGCCTTGCTCTTATTCCTCCCTTCGGGTTTGAACTCCCACCATGAGTCCTGTAAAGCTGTGCCCCCTCCCAGCAGTTTTCTAGAGTGTGCATTAATTTTGTTAATAGACCCATTTCTTCCTTCCTTAATTTTCAATAGCCTCTAGCCTCCTTTAGAGATATGCATACTTCCCAATACCCCATAGTTCTGGCATAGATCTTCCCATCACAGTCTCCTAATATCCTGGCTGTATCGCAAGTAGGAGGTAAGCTGGGTGAGAATTAGATGAGCCAGCCCTAGTTATCATTAAAACTGACTACCTTGATCTGCACATTTATATTTCCACAAGTTCATGTTGAAACTAAGCATGCAGACATAGATTCAATCCTCAGCACTGGTGTGGAGGGGGCTGTTTGGAGGTGATAAAGACAGGGTCTCATAAATTATATTATTCCATAAAAGAGTCTATGGAGATTACATTAGACTATTGATTATGTGAGAACATGGTAAGAAGGTGCCATCTATAAGAAAGAGGGCCCTCCTAGAATGATGACTCTGCCAGTGTCCCTGATATTAGAGTTCTTAACATCCAAAATGGTGACCAGTATATAAGTTATCTGGTCTAAAGTATTTTGTGATAGCAGACCAGATGGACAAAGATATTCTCTATTCTAATCTAGGATAAGCAAGTGACACCAACATTTTACAATTGGATTCTCAGAATCAGAGGCTCTCTGGACTTATGGCAATAGCTTTTCTCACTACTGTTGCAAAGTAACTTTGACTTAAGGGGGAAATTTTTATTTTGGCTCTAGTTTAAGGAGTACACAGTCCATCATAGGGGAATGTCACGGTGCAGACTGCATCTGGGATTTCTCACATCGTCTCTTGGTAGAATAGAAAGCATATAGATGATAGAGTGGAGCTGGGCCATAGAAGCTTGAGAGCCATTCCGAGCCCCACTTCCTCCAAGGAGGTTCCACTTCCCAATGTTTCCACAAATTTCCAAATCAACACTACCAGCTGGGAACTAAATGTTCAAACATGAAAGTCTATGGGGACAAGTCACATTCAAAATACCATATCTGTGATGGCTAATTGTAGCTGGAGTTTTTCTGCCTGGCCCACAGTCAGGACAAATCTCTCTCACCTGCCAGTCCCACAGCCGCTCAGACCTGACCAAGTAAACACAGAGACTTATATTGGTTACAAACTGTATGACCGTGGCAGGCTTCTTGCTAACTGTTCTTACAGCTTAAATTAATCCATTTCCATTAATCTATACCTTGCCACATGGCTCGTGGCTTACCGGCATCTTCACATGCTGTTTCTCATCATGGCGGCTGGCAGTGTCTCTCTGACTCAGCCTTCCACTTCCCAGCTTTATTCTCCTCCTTGTCCCGCCTACACTTCCTGCCTAGCCAATGGCCAATCAGTGTTTTATTTATTGACTAATTAGCAACACATTTGCCATACAGAACATCCCACAGCAGCTAATCTTGATTGTCAACTTGACATACCTGGAAAGAGATAGCCTCACTTCAAGATTCCCTCTGTCAGATTGGTCTGAGAGCATCTCTGTAGGGCATTTTCTTGATTCCTAATTGACATATGAGGGTCCACTCCACTGTCAGGGTTTCATCCCTAGAAGGTAGGCTGGGCATGTATATGAAAGGCAACTGAACATGAATCAGAGGTGTCTTAGTTAGGGTTTCTGTTGCTAAGAAGAGAGACCATGACCAGGACAACTCTTATAAGAGAAAAATCATTTACTTGGGATGGCTTGAATTTTCAGAGGTTTAGTCCATTATCATCATGGTGTGGTATGGTGGCATGCAGACAGACTTGGTGCTGGGGAAGGAGCTGAGAGTCCTACATCTTGACCCACAGGCAACAGGAAGTGGTCTGAACTAGGAGTAATTTGAGCATAGGAGATCTCAAAGCCCATCCCCACAATAACACACTTCCTCCAATAAGGGCATACTTATTTCAAAAAGGCCACATCCCCTAATAGCCACTCCCTTTGAGACCTATTTTCTTTCAAACCACCACAAGAGGTTAATACAGGAAGAGCATTCCTCCATGGTCTTTGGCCCAAGTTCCTGCCTCAACTTTCTTCCCTGACATCCTTAAATGATGAGTGGTGACCTAGGAATTTTAAGCAGAAATAAACCCTTTTCTCTCCAAGTTGTTTTTGGTCTTGGTGTTTATCACAGCAACAGAAACCTAACTAGAGCAATAATCTGGGATTTAAAGATGCAAGGGAGTAACCTACAGTCAGTTGAGGACTACCCAGGGAAGAGATGTCACAGGAAATAAAAAAACAAAATGTATTGATGAAGAAAAACAGAAAGACCATCACAGGGCTGAGGGACAGGATCCCCAAGAAGATTGCTTGGTCAGAGATCCGGTCACACTCTACGTCAGCATCTTCTGTGTTCCTCGCAGCTATGAAAATAAATTTTCTATTTTTGATTATATTACTTTTGCTTGGGTTCTGCCACTTGTAATCAAAAGAATCCTGATTACTACAGAACTGACCTAAAACAAGTGCATAATCATTTAACTAAAAGAAAAATATGAACATGTCAGTGGAGGATGAGGAGATGGATTAGTCTGGTAAGTGTTTGTTCCACAGCAGGCAGACCTCTGCTCAATCCCTCAGAACTCACATAAAATGAAAAGCTGGGTGTGGTAGCATGTGCCTGTAACCCCAGCACCAGAGAAGCCAAGTCAGGAGGATTCTTGGGACTTGGGGATGAGCTGGGTTAGGGTCAGCTTCATGTTCAATGAGAGATTCTGCCTCAAAAAAAAAATGGAGAGAATTAAGAAAGACACCTCATTTCAGCCTCTGGCCTCTATATGCACACACGTGTACCTGCACATCTATACTTGTACACATTAATATTTAGTGGAGAAATATCATAATATGATAAAATTGCTTATAAGTTGCTAATATACAGCATACTTCTACCTCCTTATACTTCCTGTGGTTCCCTTACAATCACATGGAAACATCATCCTATGTGTCCCCAGCCCCAGTAACTCGTGACTTCCTGAGAAGACTGCTCTCCTTAGTCCAGTTCATTTGAAAACTGTTTGCTAGAGTCCTGGTACCCACAGCCTTCCCAGACACCCAAAGTACTTACAGATGCTAGACTGATAAAAGAGATTTAAAAGAAATATATTTGGGTCTCAGAAGACAGAACTGTAGACAGTTCACATAACAATCACCCATGCTCAAGAGAGCCATGCCAAGAGACAGACACATCAGAAATAAGATGTCAGGAACAGTCCTGAGCCTGCTGGTGCCAGGGAAGTTAGTCCCAAGGTGAAATTTGCCTTAGGCTGGTTTCCATGTATTTATTGAGCAAAGTGTTTAATGGTCTTGGAGATTTAAAAATAAATGATCTCTGATCCCAAAGAGCCAGAAGCATGGCGTGTGGAGGGTAGAACTTTCTTCTGTTCTCCAGAGTACAGTCAGCTTAATAAACTGATTTGGCAATAGAATCCTGGGCTTCCTGAATACAAGTTGCTATTGTTTCAGGCAACAGTGTCAGCATCCTGTAGAGCTAGCAAAATCTTCTCTAGACTAATAGTGAGTCCTATAGTGAGTACCAGGCATGACTGTAAACATTTACCCTGTCAAATCCCAATGCGTTCTAGCCAAGAATACATGTTGCTATTGTTTTAGGAGACAATTTCAGCATCACAGGGAGCTGGCAACATCTCTAGACTAATAGTGAGTATAAAGCATGATTCTAAGCACTTAGCCTGTCAAATCCCAATGCATTCTAGTCATGGCCTTATGACTTAGTAGGGATCATTGTCCCCGTACTGGTGATGAGGAAGCAAATCCCCTGAATAGCTACATGGCTGTTTGGCCTAGGTGAGTACAACTCACAATACTATTCCATGATCTCTGCTATGAGCTAAGGAAAAAGAAACTTACACTAAAATGTCAATCAATACCACTTTCTTCCCTAAGAAAGTCTTGTCTTTTGAAGAAAAATTTTGACTAATAATATGAATGGTGAAGTAACAGATGTACGTTCTAGTCCAAGCCCCTTAGCTTGCTCTGTGGTAACTGTAGTGTGTGGACTGGGAGCCATCTATGAGCTGGACTTCGATACAAATCGACCCAGATCTTAGACTTCCACAAGGAAAAAGCTAGGATTCAAACTCAAACTCAAACTCATCTAGCTGCAGCGTCACCCCTCTTAAAGCCATTGTCATCGACTGTGTCCTCGAGTTCATTTCTGTCACCACCAACCATTCATCCAATTTCTGGACTATAAAAGTTGGGTTTATCAAGACCTTGGAAAGTAGTTCAAATGGATGTTACAAGGACTTTTAGGATGTCAGTCAACATGTGTACCACGGGTGCTCTTCTGGGGGACTAAGCACATCTCAGTCCCAGTTAATTTTCTTCCTCTGCCCAGGTCTAGATAAAGGTTGAAATTCAAACCTTGGGAGAGTTTGGGTAGGGTGGGATGAGGAGCTGCCCCAATGGTGACATGAGGAAAAGCAGAAGAGAGGTGGGACAATGGGGTCCTTGGGAACCATGAGCGCCAACAGCAGGAAGATCTGCCATCTTGGAAACTGAGGCAGGAGGAGGTCATGTTACTTGCCTGGAATTAGTTATTGAACTGAAGAGCCAGGATTTGAGCCCAGAAACTGAGTGTGGGTCACTGTGCCTTAGCCAGAGCCTGTTTATGATCGTGATGATGGCTCACTCCTCCTACAGAAACTCCCTCGCGGTGACCTGCTGCTGCACAGGTGTACTCTCACACACACGCGCCTGACCTGCTGTTGTGCACAGGTGTACTCTCACACACACACTGACCTGCTGTTGTGCACAGGTGTACTCTCACACACACACTGACCTGCTGTTGTGCACAGGTGTACTCTCACACTGACCTGCTGTTGTGCACAGGTGTGCTCTCACACACTGACCTGCTGTTGTGCACAGGTGTACTCTCACATACACGGCTGACCTGCTGTTGTGCACAGGTGTACTCTCACACATACACTGACCTGCTGTTGTGCACAGGTGTACTCACACACACACTGACCTGCTGTTGTGCACAGGTGTACTCTCACACACGGATGACCTGCTGTTGTGCACAGGTGTACTCTCACACACACACTGACCTGCTGTTGTGCACAGGTGTACTCTCACACACACACTGACCTGCTGTTGTGCACAGGTGTACTCTCTCACACATTGACATGCTGTTGTGCACAGGTGAACACTCACACACTGACCTGCTGTTGTGCACAGGTGTACTCTCACACACACTGACCTGCTGTTGCACAGGTGTACTCTCACACACACACTGACCTGCTGTTGTGCACAGGTGTACTCTCACACACACTGACCTGCTGTTGTGCACAGGTGTACTCTCACACACTGCTGACCTGCTGTTGTGCACAGGTGTACTCACACACACACTGACCTGCTGTTGTGCACAGGTGTACTCTCACACACGGATGACCTGCTGTTGTGCACAGGTGTACTCTCACACACACACTGACCTGCTGTTGTGCACAGGTGTACTCTCACACACACACTGACCTGCTGTTGTGCACAGGTGTACTCTCTCACACACTGACCTGCTGTTGTGCACAGGTGTACTCTCACACACTGACCTGCTGTTGTGCATAGGCGTGCTCTCACACACAGCTGATAACTACTCTGAGATAAGCTCATCATGATCCCACCTACTCTGTGCCATGTACGACCAACTCTAAAACACCTCTACATGACAGTGCTTGTGCTTTGGTTAAGCAAATGGCAGGTCAGCCTTTCAGATAAATGGTGTGGGAGACACAGCAGGCCGTGGAAATGTGTTTGAGACAGCCCCCGTGAGGCTGACTGAGGTACCAAAGCAAGCCTTGAGGGGGAAGTGGTGCCATGAGACCATGGACATGGGAATCAGCAGCATTTGCCGAGGACGAGGGGGTCTTGAGGAAGATACCATCACTGGTTACAAAGGAGCATTTGCCTGGTATTATAGGTGAGGCATCTGCCTGAGTTCTGGAGAACTTGGGCTCATTCACTCATTCTGTAAATTTTTATCAATCTTTGCTATGACCCAGATGCTGTTCCAGGAATCTGAAGTTTGTTGTAACCTTAAGAGCCACAGGGTGTGTACATTTTAAAGAGCACACGCCTTTTTAAAGATCAACATCCTGCCGGCAACGTCCAGGTGAAAGGTACCTGCCACAGCAGATGCCAAGTCAAAAAACCCAGAGACCTTTGTGATGTGTGCTACCTTGTGTCTTTCCACCATCCGTGCTTTTAGTCCTTGCTTTTTCCCTTTTGTGACTGGAGAGCTGTCCTACTTCACCTCTTCAGAGGAAATGGGGGAAGATATCAACAGAAAATCACAAAGAAAGCACTCTGCGTTCACGAGCGTCAGACACTCCCTGTGCCTAAAATCCAGTTACCTGAAAGCTTTCCTGTAATTGCCAACCATGTGGTGCTCGGGAGAGCAGGTAAGGACACACTGCTTCTTCTTCTCCTGGTCTCCTGCTCTCCAGAGGGGCTGGGTGGGTGATCAACAAGTCATCTGATAAATATGCAGCGTGATTCCAGTCTAATAAGTCCCGCAGCTGTTGGGGACTTGATGAGGAAGATAAGACCATAGAAATACGTGATACTGAAAAACCACAAGCCATCTTCATAGACCGTCCTCTCCCTGACACACTCATCTGGAGTCTCCCAGACACAGATGGGCCTGGGATACTCCAGAGACACAAGTCTGCTTGTCAGGGGTCATACTGCCCCAGAGTGCCTACTCAGGAAACATCCTCCTTCCTTCATAATTTGCCTCTTTATCTATCCAGTTCTTAGATCTCAACACACGTGCACACGCACGAGTGCGCGCGCACACAAACACACACACACAAACACACACACACACACACACACACACACACATACACACACACGGCACATGCATGTACATGTGCACACATGTACACACACACCCTTTTTCCTATCCAGTTAGAATGCTTCCTCAGAGACAGCCACAGTGGAAAGTTCTATGATCTTCACAGATGTGGGTTAACATCCTGGGCTCACCTCTCACCACCTGTGCAGTCTTGCCAATCCATGTAGCCTCTGTGAACTTCACTTTCATCTTTAGTAAAACGGCTTAATAACATCTGCTGTGGTGTAGCGAACATGACTTTCAGTGGGGCACTGAAAAATATCAGGTGCTTTGTAAGCAGTGTGTCTCTGTTTATTAATATCATTGTCATTTCATTACACAGGGAGAGATTATAGTGTCCTTGAAAGGTGTGTGTGTGTGTGTGTGTGTGTGTGTGTGTATATTTATTTGTGCCTTTATATGTGTGTATGTGTTTTCATGTATGTGTGTGTGTGTTCTTGTGTGTGTATGTATATTTATTTGTGCGTTTATATGTGTGTATGTGTTTTCATGTATGTGTGTGTGTATGTACCTTTGTGTCTTTGTGTGTGTGTGTGTGTTTGTGTGTGTATGTATATTTATTTGTGCCTTTATATGTGTGTATGTGTTTTCATGTATGTGTGTGTGTCTTTGTATGTATCTTTGTGTCTTTGTGTGTTCCTGTGTGTCTGTGTGTCTGTGTTCATGGAACTGTGGAGGTCCAAGGTATGAGTCGTATGAGTCCTCACCCTCCACCTTACTGGAGACAGGGTCTCTTTGTTGTCCATCACTGTAAGTCAAGTTGGCTGGCCTAAGAGATTCCAGGGATGCTCCTGTCTCTGTCTTCTATGTCTCTGTAGGACACTGAGGCTAGAGCTGTGAGCCCTTTACCCACTGAGCCACCTCCTTGCAAAGTTTTATGAACATTTTGCTTATTTTCTTATCCCGCCTGCAGCCCCTCTTCCTGGTATTGGCCTCCTAATTCTCCTGCTCTGCATTGCACATGGCGAAGATGAATCTGGTTCTGTGGAGAGGGCACAGCTGTTCTTGGACAGACGTATGACCTAATCCACATGATGAGATGCCATCTTATGGTACTGACTGGAACTATTTAAAAAAAAGGTTTCATATTGAATAATCTTAAAATCAAGGAAAGTGAATATAGAACTGATGAGGATACATCCTCTCCATCAGGCACTTGAGACCAATAAAGAAAGAAACAGCAGTTCTGAGGACATCTGAGCTCCTGTGTCCAGCACTCCCTAAAGCCCTAGAACATTCAGCTTCCCCAAGCACATGTGATGTTAGGAGATTTTAACCTGAGGTTTTGGCAGATTTAGGCACGTGTAAATTAAAGAGGCCTGGTGTTATGCAGCTATAGACTATTCAAATGTTAATAATAACAAAACTTAGTTTTATACTAGTGTCTTCTCAACATTCCCTCCCAGGAATAATCATCATCGCCACTTACATAATGACAGTTCTACGCAACTCATTTATTTTTGCCCGTGAACGTGGACCAAGTGTTAAAAGCAGCAGGTTTGCACCCCTCCTACACAATGTCTGCGATTTGACACAGCCTTGCATATTCAATGATGTTAATGGATGCATTTTGTTCTAACAAAGCTATGTGGTTTGGGTGTCTAGAGATATAGAGATCATAATCCCTAGCATTTGTAGGCTCCTAGGTATAGTGTCTGTCATCATGATTTTTATTTTAAAATGTGGAGATTTTCCAGGACCATTAAGGTCTTGTTTACATGCAAACTACAGCTTAAATCTGTAAATCAAAGTTCCAAGGGACTCTCTGAAGGAATGCGTTGGAGGCTAAGCAGTCAGCCACTTCCCTTTAAGCTCTCTGACAAGCGGCCACACTCATATCTTTGCAATCCTTCAGTCAAGTGCTAATTGTGCTCCACACTCATTACTAATTTGATTCATTTACAGTTTTTTTCAAGCCACTAGAAAATGCCCACAGTCCCAGAGGAATCTCCATCCCTGAAGGTTTAGCAGGTGAGCATGCTGTCTCTCAGGCATGTCTGAGAACATTTAGAACCCCAAGGATCCTTCCGCAGTACAGCATGCCTTATCCTGTGTGTTTTCATTGGAACCTGCCAGACTTTGGGTCCCTAGTCACAGCTTCCCCCGTCCTGTAATGGTGAAATTCTCAGCCCTTTCTGTTCTTTGGCTTGTGCAGTTTATCTGTATCATTCAATATTTATTGCATTTCTGTTATAACTACAAAGCTTTAAAGGAAAGCAAGCATAAATATAGAGAAGAAAATTGAGATCAATGATGCTCTCATTTTTATAAAAATAATGACTATGTTATTGTGTGTGTATGTGTGTGTATGTATGCATGTGTGTCGGCATGTGTGTATGTCTGTGTGTATATATGTGTGTGCATGTATTTGTGTGTATGTGTATGTATGCATGTGTGTCTGTAAGTGTATGTGTGTGTACATATGTGTGTGTATATATGCATGCATGTGTGTTTATATGTGTGTGTATGTGTGCGTGCATGTGTGTGTATGTATGCATAAGTGTTTATATGTGTGTGCATGTGTGTATATACATGTGAATGTGTGCATTTTTGTGTATATATGTGTGTGTAAATATCCTCATTCTTCCACAATTTTATTCTTCATGTGCTTGAACTATTTATAATTGTTTTTGTCCCTCTGCTAAGAATACATTGCGAGTGTTTTTACCTGACACATCTTCTCTGTGTTTTCAAAGCTGAAAAATATTCCATGGTCTAAAATATCCTTAATTGGCAGAATAAATCTCATATCGTTGGACACAAGGCCATTTCCCATATTTCCTGGTTATAAATCAGAATGTCTTCATAATAAATCCTTAGAATGAAACTACTTGGTCAAAGGCTATGCATTTTTTAATATCTGTGACATGTTAACAAATTACCCTGTGGAAACGGCAGCTCCATCCCCCTAGATGCCCACACCAGTACTGCTTTATTTGACTTAAAAACTCTCAATGCTATTTCCTGATCTGGATTGGCCTTACTTTATATGGTGGGCCACAAGTTTAGTTATAATAAACTAATTAACTCTTTGCTATACATAAGTCCTGTAACATTTTACAACACATTATTTGCTTTCCTTCAGTTACATGTATGGAATTCAGTGATTCATGGAAAATATATTAATCTCTTCTTAAATCCTGAAAACCATTTAAACACATTTCTTACTTGATCTCAGTTACTACATATATATATGTATCCAAATAGTGTACAAGCTACCTGAGCATCCCTTGCTGGACAAGACTTTGATAGTTACCACATTTGTAGTGCTACAGTATCATGTATCAAAAGTCTTTTATCCTTGACTCTGTCTCACTATGGTCACTTGATAAATCATTTTCTAGTATCTTGTAGAGCAAAACATACTCTACTTTATGATTTTCTGTTCCTTTCCCTTTTTCTGTGTTAACAAAAGACCCCACTGGCCTGATGAGGTGGCATACTTCCTTAATTCCAACACCTGAGAGTCAGAAGCAAAAGGATGTCTAAGAGTTCAAGATCAGCCTGGTCACAGAGAGTCCCAGGGCAGCCAAGGCTTCCCTCTAAGATCCCATCATAACAATGACAAATCCCAATGGGACTGATTTTGATACTAATTGAATTTAAATTAATAGTGGTCTCCAAACATCGAAACTTTCATCTAGTATTTATTAATTTCTTTTAAAAATATTTGTCTTTTCTATTTTTTAATTTTTCCTTCATATAAAGTATGTGTGTATGTGTGTGTGTGTGTGTGTGTGCACATGTGTTTCACTAAACATTCATAGTTATGCTTCTAATTTTAGTGACTACGGTACGTGAATTCCTTAATATGGTGATTTTATTTTTACCAACTTAAAATTTTTATGTAATTTTCTAGCATTTACTAATATATGGGAAAGAGAGTTCTATCTAACTACTTTATAACCAAATGACATTTGCACCCACATGTTTGATAAGAACATTTTCATTACTTACAAAGGACAATTGGAAATCCTTATTACCATGTGTTGACTTCTGAATTCCTCTTTTCACAGTAATAGAGTTCTATGTATCAGTTTTGATTGTGTCTGTAAGTTAAGAGATGTAACACAAATCTCTAAATGGTCTTATAATAAAAAATCTAGAAGCCAGATAGTGGGGTAAATGCTGAAAGATCAGAGAGACAAAGGAACAAGCCACTGCCACATCTCACTTCACCAACTCCACGAATTCTCTGACTGAAATCCTCACCTATAACACAAATCTCAAAGGGTCTTGTGAATAAAAAACACAGGAGCCAGGTATTGGGGTGAACACTGAAAGATCAGAGAAACAGAACAAGCCACAGCTAACTTCACCTCACCAATTCCTCAGCTGATCTTGTTTCCTCAAACTGGAATCCTCTGTGCCCTCATTCGAATGGATCTCAGCTGAACTGCTGCTAAAAGCCTAAAAGCTTAAAAAGACCTCTAGTTCCTGGTTCTCACACCTTATATACCTTTCTGCTTCCTTCCATCACTTCCTGAGATTAAAGAGATGTATGTCACCATGCCTCTCGATTTCCAGTGTGGCCTTGAACTCACAGAGATCTGGATGGTTCTCTGCCTCCCAAGTGACAGGATTAAAGGCATGTGTGCCACCATTTTCTGACCTCTATGTCTAGTGGCTGTTCTGTTCTCTGACACCAGATAAGTTTATGAGGGTGCATAATATATTGGGGGACACAGTATCACCACATTCACCTGAAAGACTCCAGCTGAGAAGCTTTTGTTCCTGTCTCCTCATACCTTATACACCTTTCCTATATACATTTGGCATCCAACTTTTGGGGCACGAATTCATGAAAAAGCCACTTGCCGGAGCTACATGCAGCCAGAGTCCCTACCCTGCTGGCTAAGTTTTTGTTGCAGCCTCTCTACAGCAAACTGCATAAGTTGTTGGACTCCAAAACTGCAATACTTAGCAGTCACTTTCATACACTTCCCCATGCAGACTGGCTGGATCATTTGCTTCTTTCCTCTGCCAGTGGGTTTTGGCTTTCCTTGGGCCACCTTCTCAGACTGCTGCCACACCGTCATCTGAATCATCATAGACAGCAGATTTGGTGAGTCAACTGGTATTTCTTAAAGGAAAGAATTAGTTAAAAGAAAGTTTTTTCCCACATTAAAAAATGGGAAACATTTTTACAATGGAGGGAGTTTGGTCTCTATTTGATAATACGATTGATGGTCTGAAAATGGAACAATTAAATGAGAGGATAATTAATGTTGATGGGATTTATGTAATGTCAATTATAAATATTTGTTTGATCATTTTGTTTTATCATTAAAAAACTGATTAATTAATATGAGTGCCAAGATAAAAGTTTTAGAAAAACTTGTTAAAACAGATCATAGAGATATTCAGACACAGACAGAAGTTAAAGGAGAACCAATCTCAACATTGCATATGAGGTTACAGAGAAACAGCCTAAGGCTTTCAAACAGCCAACCTTAATCTACCCAGTAATTTTACAGCAGCTGCCAAATGATAGCTATCCTCAAGGCTATATACAAGCTGATTGTACACATGTTGCAAATGTTAGATTTGAGGAGATTTAAAGATATGGCACCCACTCATCTTTTGTGAAGCAGATGTTAAACTCATAGTCAACTTGTAATAGAATTATCCCTCAAGACAGGAAAGATTTGGTTACAGTGGACTTAGAGGCTGGTCCCCGATTACAATTACAATAGAGGACCTGGTGGAAGAATGAGGCTAAGACCATTGAACAACAAAGTAGGGCTAGAGGTCTTGAAATATTACAAGATCTACTTCTTGGAGGCAATTATGCTGATATAAAAAGACAATCTTTATATGATGACCACACCCTAGCTTTATGCCACACTGCAGTTTTGAATGCTTGGGACAAAATTGAAGAAGAAGGAAAGAGAATTGAGTCATTTACTAAATTTATACAGGGCCCAAAAGAAACCTTTACTGATTTCTTACAAAGACTGACTTCAGCAGTAAATAGAGTGATACCAAATTCAGAAGCTAGAAAAATAATTATTGAATCTCTGGCTTTTGAAAATGCTACTGCACAATGCAAAAGGGTAATTAGGCTGTTAAAGGCAAGATCAGTACCCTTGGAAGAATGGATCCAAGATATAGTAAATATTGAATCTCATGATCATGATGATGCTTGGATAGAAGTTTGAAGAAAAATAGTAATGTCAAATGTTTCAATTGCCCTAAACAAAGTCACCTAAAAAGGGATTGTAAAGAGGGTATTCCTAGAAACAATGTTTTTTTCTAGTAATAATCTCAACAGAACACTCCCTCCCTTCTGGATTATGCAGAAGGTGTGGCAAAGGTAGACATTGGACTAACAATGTAGATCAACAAGGGACAGACAAGGTATTCCTTGCCTTTGCTGTCAGGAAACGTCCCGAGGGGCCTCTCATAGGCCTCCACATCAAATTCTGTTCTGTCCTTTCCTGTCATCTTGGATGAAATTTCTTCTCAGAGCAATTAAAGAACCTAATGCCTATTATAAAAAAAATCATACTGCTCTGGATGATACAACATTTTTAGAAAATAAAACAAAAAATTAAGAAGAAACCATAAATCAAAACTGATAAAGATTAGATTTGGAAACTCCCCAAAGTTAGGGTTGGGGAAGAGTTTTGTTTTTGTCTTTCAGGAGAATGAAAGCTAGGGAATCTTAAGAACACTGGATAAATTGATATATCTGAAGAAAAAAGACAAGTCATCCAGAAAAAAAAGTCCCACAAAAAAGATTTTCTGCAGTGAATCATGACCATGCCTAATAGTGACCTTTGAAGTCTTTGAAAAGATGATGCAATCCCACAATGATGACTCCACATGGACTATGATAATGACATCAGACTGACAAATGCCACCCAAAGATCGGCTTTGGACTATAAACTGTTCAGGACAACATCAAGATGGCTACCTGAGATAATACCACCTCACAGACTACTCAAGTCAGGACTTGACCATAATCCAAAATTTTCTTTGTGTCCTCATAAGACTATCAGCACCCCCAATAAACAGGAAGTAGCCTAGAAAACTATGTCTACATTCCCAAAAAATGGATTATGGATGTTTGTCTTTGTTTAGGGGTTGGTTAAAAATTGTTATTGGTTATAGTCAATCTCTTTCTAAAAGAAGAAAGGGGAATATGATATAGAAATGTATTATTTAGAAATAATAGGATAAAATCGTAGATTATTGAATCTACTGTGCAAAGAAAAAAGGGAGGATATAAATATGATAAGATAAAAAGGTAGATTATTAAATCTACTTGTAAAAAGCAACTACTAGTTTTAAATATTTTACATTGGATTAGATTTTTGTATATTATATACAAATTTTGTATATTGATAAATATTTGAGATTAATTTTGTTAGAACATTGTAGATGTAACCAACCATCTTATTAAATAAGAAACACAGAGCTGATTCAGAGAAGAAAGCCAAGAGGTCAGAGCTAAGAGCCTTACCCTTCCTGCTTCAGAGATCCTCTTCAGCCAAGAGAGCTCTCCAAAAGAGAGCCTACTTCCTGTGTGTTTGTCTTTATATAGTCTTTGTGTTCTGCCTTCTCATTGGTTGTAAACCCAAACACATGACTGCCTTGTCACTGCCTGTCTGTAGAGACTTCCAGGTCTTCTATGGTTGGTGTTGAGATTAAAGGTATGTGTATCCAATGCTGGCTGTGTCCTTGACCACACAGAGATCTACCTAGCTCTGTCTACCAAGTGCTGGGATTAAAGGCGTGCGCCGCCGCCACCACCACTACCACCACCACCCTCTTGCTATGGCTCTAATAGCTCTGACCCCTGGGCAACTTTATTTATTAACATACAATTAAAATCACATTTCAGTACAAATAAAATACCACCATAGAACATACTGTACATACACTTCTTGTTCAAGGTATTGTACCTACACAGCTCATTTAACAATGTAATGTAACTTACTAGTCCTTGAAAGTTATTATTACAAACTATTTAGAATAATAAAGAAATGTAAGTTAGTAGTTAATTATTACAATCAAACTTGTAGTCATATTATGTATGTATTCAAGGTCAAACAGATATATTTTAGATAGGTCATCTTCAAACACTTCAGAGATCTATAGAATATGGTATTTAAGATGTTTTAATAACATATATTCTTTTTTATGATTATGAGACATGTCTGCTCCTGGCAGCACCAATCTACTTCTTAGAATCTGATGGGCATCAAAGAAACTCTTATGGAGTTTACTTTCTTTGTGGCAAGTTAGCCACTGGGCAAGAAAATGTCCTTGCCTTGACTGCTGATGGTATGCTGTCCAAATGGGATGAGCAGAGCACAAAAGAAAGGACTTCTGAACTTTGCCAAGAAAAAGTAGGACAGCCCCTCAGAAAAGCCTGCTTTACAGATAAGTCTATCAGATATGCTAGACCTGTAGGCTGAAGATGGATGCTCCAATGTTACAGAGGAACCTTGGATGACTGTCCAGGCAGCCAGCTGTTTCTATCATTTTTTCACATTTTTGGAAGTTGTTTGCCTGCACTTCCTGTTTTACTAGGTAATATTACTTCCTTCTCAAGTCTGTGAGGGAGTTGAAGATTAGATAGTTACAGTTATAGTTTTCCTTGTTAACAAATTCAGAAAAGAAACTCACTAAAGATGTGTAAAGTGTACAAATTTGAAAGACATTAAAAGATAGTTTAGGGTTGATAATACAAGTTAGGATAGAATGTGAATTAGGTACAACATTTTGGACTTACCAAAATAGGATAAATAATGGAGTATTTTCTCTGAATCTGTCAAATGTTAATGGACTGGATAATGTTAATATAATTCTTGATTGTATATATTATATATACTTGTACTTACTGTATATAGTTTTTCTTATATTAGTTATTACCTTTTATTATTTTAGACAAAAAAGGGAAATGTGGATATATATTGTGTACCCTAATAAAATTTCCCTGAAGATCAGAGAATACAAGGCACTAAATTAAACATAGAGGCCAGGCAGTGGTGGCACACACTTTTAATCCTAGCACTCAGGAGGCAGAGATCCATCTGGATTTTTGTGATTTCAAGGCCATACTGGGCAACACGAGATTAATTCAGTCTAGGAGAGAAATAGAACTAGGTATTTATAGATGAATTTCTAAATGGTCTTATTAAATAAAAAACATAGAGCCAGAAATTGGGGTGAAAGCCTGAGAGAGATCAGAGGAATAGGAACAGCTACAGCTAACCTTATCTCACCAACTTGCAGCTTCCAAATGTGAGATAATTCCTGTCTACCCACACCTATATGCCTTGCTATTCTGCCATCTGATTTGCTCTCTCTGTCCAGCTACATTGCTTCCTCTTCCTGCCCAGGTCTGTCACTTCCTGTCTGTCTATATAGACCTCCAGACCTCCATGGTTAACTAGTGTTGGAATTTAAGGTGTGTGCCACCACACCTGGCTGTTTCCACTGTGGCCTTGAACTCACAGAGATCCAGACACATCTCTGCCTGCCAAGTGATAAGATTAAAGGCATGTGCTAACATTGCATGACTTTTGTGTTTACTTATAATGGCTTGGTTTTTTCTCTGATGTCCAGGCAAGCTTTATTTATTAAAGCACAAATAAAATATCACCACATTTTAGCACAAATAATATATTACTACAGGCAGTGGTGTCACACACCTTTAAGCCCAGCACTTGAGATCTCATGCCTTTGCTACCAGTATTGTAGAAAGCACAGATGCATTTAATCCCAGCACAAGGAAGGAAGTGATATGGCTGGGTGGAGAAAGGTATATAAGGCGTAAGCAGACAGGAACAAAAAGCTTTTCAGCTGGAGAGCTTTTTTGGATGGAGTCTTTCGGGTGAGAACTCAGAGGATTTCAGTCAGAGGACTCAGATTCATGGAATTGGTGAGGTGAAACGTGGCAGTGGCTTGTTCCTTTGCCTCTCTGATCTTTCAGCATTTACCCCAATATCTGGCTCCCAGATTTTTTATTAAAAGACCTTTTAAGATTCGTGTTATAAGAGGGGACTTTATTTTGAAGAACAGCTTCAGGTTCATAGCAAAACTGAATGGAAAGTAAGGAGAATGCCTACACACTTCAGTTCCCTCCCCTCATCTCCCCCCAATCCTGTGTCAATAGAACCCATTTGTGAGAATCAGTGAACCAACACCAGTGCACCTATATCATCCATGGTCCATATTTCAAAGGAGAACTCACTGCTTTCTAATTCTGTGAGTGTTACACAATTGCAGTTCCATGCAGAATAGTTTTCTTGTCCGCTGAGCTCTACCTACCCTCCCCTTGAAGTCTACATGCTCATCATATGCTCTACAGTTACACCTTCTGAGAACACCATGTAGTTGGAATCATCTAGTGCAGAGCAATATCTATTCCTGAAATTTGCCTTAAAGATTCTGCATGTCTTTTCCTGGCTTGTCAGCTCATTTCTTTTGATTGCCAAGTAATATTCCAAAATGAGTAAACTGATTTATTTATTCACAAGTTGAAGGATCTCTTCACTGATTCCAAGTCTGAGTGATTGTAAATAAAGCTGCTCTAACCATTCGGTATAATGTTTTCTAGAAATAAGTTTTTATTCATTTAAGTAAATGTTAGTGTATTAGATAGTAACATCATGTTTCTTTTTATAAGATACCTTTAAAGTTTCTTCCAGAGTGAGTGTACTCTTTTGGGTCCCAGTGAGGAAGGAATGGCAATTTCTGATTCCCCACAGCCTCGCCTGCATTGGTTATTGTCAGTGGTTTGGATCTTGGCCATACTAATAGGTATGCAGTGGTGATAATTTCTACTTCTCTAATGATGTATGATGGTAAATATATTTTTCTCTATTCATCTGAAAGTTATATATCATCTCTGATGAGGTGTTTGTTCAGGTATCTTGCCCATTTTTAATTGCATGATTCATTTTCTTATTGTTTTATATTTTGGATAATAGTCCTTCATAAATTATTCTTCCAAATATTTTCCTCTCCAGAAGTCATCCTTTAAATAAACGTGACTTCAAAGGGACCTTTTTTTGCCTTTCCAACATAGTGAGAGCTATAGGCTCTGAATGAACAGCTTCAGAAGTGTAAAGGCAGAATGGACTCTAGTTCTCCAATTAGTAGTTACATTTAAGGGAGATTTATCTTCAGCTGCATGTTTTATTAAATCGTTTTTCTCCTTGGATCTGTTAATATGTACATTAGTCAAGGTTTCCCCAAGAGTACACTAGAGAGCTGTGTGAGGGACTTAGGATGAAAGCCTGTGGTGACTTCCAGTGCAAATCTGAGGACACAAGAGTCCCTAGGTCAGAGCTAGGGAGGTCAACAGTGTAGCATTCAGTCCAAGGTAGGAAGCCTGAGAGTCAGAGATCAGCTAGTGCACATCTTGCACATCTTGGCATTTGAAGGGTAGTGGACCTGGTGCTTTGATATGACATCCTTCCACACGTGGGGGGCAGGAGAGGGGACAGTGTGTGGATGACTCTCCAGGAGAGAACTCGCTTTCCATGGTTCTCTGTTCTATAGGACTCTAAGCAGGGTAGGTGACACCCTTCCACACTGATAAAGGTAAATTTTCTTTATCCTGCCTATGGATTCTAATGCCAGTCTCCCCTGGAAATACCTTCATGGACACACCAAGACATTACCTTTTATCAGTTCTCTGAGTACCTTTTAAACTAGTCAGACTGAGACATAAAATTAATCCTCATCTGTGGCTGACTTGGTTACTCGGCTCTCACTAGTAAAATGTAGAAGAAAGCACAATAATGTTTACTTAATGAAAAGTGGGATGCACATCACCAATATATAGCCCAGGCACGCCCTGTTGTCTGGGGTTTCCATAGCAGGTTAAGCACATAAGAGGAACTGAAGAAATGTTTTTATATTCTTCTGTAACAATTCTCATAGTGTGAACTCATCACTTCCTTTGCCACCTAAAAATAATCTGACTTGTGAAATATTTATTTTCTGCTCATTTATATTAATTTCCATTTCTAGTTTCCTAGTCTTGTTGTTTATCTTATATAATCCCTTTCCACACATTTACCTTCTTTGTCTTTTTTTTTTCTGTTTTAGAGATAGTTCAGCAGTGAAGAGAACCTGTTGCTCTACCAGTGAACCCAAGTTTGGTTCTCCAGCCCCAGTGGATCCAAGACCCTCCTCTGGCCTCCATAGACATCCACCCTCACACACACACACACACACACACACACACACACACACACACACACACACACGTAATCAAAAATAAAACAAATCTTATTTTAAAAAGAATAAAAATATGTGAGGATAAGAATTCACCTCAGACTTCAGTGTCAGCAATATTTGTGCATATTTCCTATTCTTACCATTGACTCTTAAACTATTACTTGTTTTTGCCTTTGTTTCTGATAAAAAGTAGGAGAGTTATACTTTTTCAAATAACTATATTTATAAAGTACACTCTTGTCATTAATTTTTCATGTTATTATATTTTGGGTAGAAATTTAATTGTCTTGAAGGTAAGGGATATGAGGTACTCAATTTCTGACTTGGTAAAATAATTTAGATCACACTTTGTGACCTAAAATAAATGCTAATTTTACAAATGCTTTATTAGAACTGAAAGTTTAAAGAATTATTCTCTTTCTAATGTAAAATTCAGTACATACTCATCAAATTCATCTTAAATTTTTTTTCAAATATTCACCTATCTACTTTTGTTCTGCAATCCCATGTATCTATTTAAATTGGCTACAACTGATTATATTTAATTTTTGAATTTTTTGTTCATGTTTGTGTATATGTGTGAGTGTGTGCCACGCGGCTGCAGCTGCTCTCAGCTGTAGAAAAAGGCTGTCACAACCCCTATGCTGGAGCATCAAGCAGCTGCGAACTACCCAATGGAGGTACTAGGAACTGAACTCAGGTCTTTCTATCTGTTTGGTCATGAGGCGCAAAGAAACATGTGCAAGTTGATTGCTGCCTTTCTCCCCGCCCCATCATTTCCTCCTTATAACTTAATTGGCTTTTGCTTTATGTGTTTTGACATCATAGTACTTGACAATTGTCAGCTTATTTGATTTCTACATGCACATTTTTTTTTAAAAAATGATACTCTCTGATGTGCCAAAAATTTGATTTCCCCCCAAGGTTTCAAATTAGCCCTTTGGAATTTTAAGTATGGATCCAAATTTTGCCATTGCAATTATACTTTCAATTTTAATTATTTAAATTCATTCCATTTCCTTTGAATTCTAATATTCCGTCTAAATGAGAAAATGCACGTTGAATGTTTTGAATAGTGCCTGCCAGGTAAGTCCTCCACAAATGCTGACTGTTACTATTATTAATATCATCTCATGCTGATGGAGAGCACTTTAAAGCTCAGTTCACCCAAGCACCGCAGCTCCAAAATGGTCTTATTTCCTGTGTGTTTCAGGAGTGTGTGCTTCCTGGACTCCTAGAGAACAATGCCATGTCAGAGGTCCCATGAAGCTCTACAGCTCTGTCTCTACACCATGGATCACTTTGTCCTCATGGAATTTGAAGCTTTTCCCTTGGTTCTACTCACCAGACCCTTGTTTGCCTCTAGAATCCTTCATTTCAGTCTGAACTTGGACCGCAGTATCAGCAGCTCTGCAATCTGGCAACCCAGGTGGGAGGAACTAGGGAGAGCGAGATTGTACAGTGGCCATGATGGAGGAAATTCTAAGTCCTTTTTGCATCCAGCCCCTCTTTCTTGTCCAACTCTCTTTTGGCTGGACATCTTGGCCAGTGATAAGCTGTGTTCTGCTCAAATGCTCAGCTCCTAATCTGCTGTAATCTTATCAGATGCTGGGGAAGCATTGCTGCTGCCTATGGTGGAGACTTGGAAGGCGACTGATGTGAATAACAGCAATAATTGCCATGTTTTATGCCTTATTTCCTGTGTGTTACAGAGGTGCATGCTTCTGAAGCTCTTGAGAGCAGTGCTGTCCTTATACTCATGATGGAAATGGAGGATTCTAGAGGCAAATAGTGGTCTGGTGAGTAGGGAAAAGCACCCTGCTTGTGTCCCTGTACTGTTTAAAATTAGAGGCTATGAGCTGGATTTCCCCTTACTTGTTAATGAGAGCACATATCAGTATGTTCATTGGAACCTAACTTTAAGTAATATTCCTAGTTTCCCCAGAGGAGTCTAATTTATAACCATTATAAATATCCTCTCATTTATTATTCTAGTGTTCTCATTCACCCTCAAGAAGAATCCCAGTTTGGGACTTAAATTATGTCATTTGCATATGGATGATCTTTTTAGAGTTGCCTGCATGGCAGGTGGGTATGTAATGAAACAGCTGACTCCTTCTGAAGGGGACATAGTTCAAGCCATAAAGGAATGAGCAATCCCATCAACACGCAAAATCCACTGAGTCCGTGCGCAAGATTGTGCCAACACTGCACTCGTGAAGATAGCCCCTTTCTTCCAATTGTCCAAACATGTTTCTCAGAATCAATATACCCTGCATCTGCTTAGGAAGCTAGATCAGACTGCATGTGGTGAACCATGTTTCTCGCACAGCCAGCTTCATGACCAGAGGCCATGCATCTGCTCAGCCTTGCTCATTTTTGCTCATTAGTGAGTTCTTGAGATATAGGAGGCCATGACTGACACACATCTTATAGTAATGAAGTAAGGCTAATGCAACTGTACTAAGTTATCAGCCTGCTCAACCCTGAACAGTGGGAGCAACAACAACAATTAGATCCTGCAGTGTAAACCTGATGGCAATGAGGTTCCTCATTCTACCTGCTTACCAGGCAGTCTGAGCTACAATAGTTCTGCAGGAGCAGCCCCTTTGCTGACAGGCCAACCAATCAGATGTAGTAGTCAGTGTGCTTCCTAAATAGCGACTAGGCACAGTTGGCAACAGAGTGATTCTGCTGCTCTTCAGGCAGATCATCTATTTCATTGAATTCCCCAAACATTAGTGTGTACCCCATCCCCTCCCCATATTGGCAGGTATCACCAGGCCGCCCAAGTGGCAAATGAAAGGATGTTCGGGCATCCTATGCCCTCTGCATTAGAAAAGGAAGTGGGGGCACAGGGCATTCTTGCTCTTCTGCTTCGCTCACCTTTAAATCCATCAGTGGGGACAGCAGCCAGAGTGCACATTTCGCTTGCAGCTAGCCAGTAGAGGAGAGAGGATAGCTATTGATCTCAGACTAGTGCTTCTCTATCAGGATGCTGTGCTGTCACTATTTCTTGTAAGCACCATGCTCAAAAACGTGTCATGTGAATCCAGACATCTCTGTGTTCGCCTCTTTGCTCTGGCTTTGATCTCTGTATAGCCCCAGAAAATATGCTTATTTTCTCTATAGCTGAGATCTCCCCTTTATAAAAGGAAGGTGAATTCCTTCTTTAGAGTGTTATCATGAGGCATTAGTGAAATGACATTTATATGTCTAGCTTGGGCCTGATACTTAATGGGGTTAATGAATATTATTAGCCTTTTTCATGATTAATGCTAGTTGAGTGAATGAATGGAGATTGTATTTGAGGGTAGAATAAATTAATAATAAATGAATGTACACCCTGGCCAGGCCAGGCTTTATGCTAGGGATGCAGGGAAAATGGTGACAGTATTTTGATGCCATTCCTTCTACCCTGATTATATACATCAGTGAAGCCAGGCCTTAGTTTTGAAGTGAAAGTTTTAAAAGAACACATAACTGTGGTCTAAAGTGGCATTAAAAGCTCTGGCAGAAGGCCGGGCGGTGGTGGCACATGCCTTTAATCCCAGCACTCGGGAGGCAGAAGCAGGCAGATCTCTGTGAGTTCGAGGCCAGCCTGGTCTACAAAGTGAATTCCAGGAAAGGCGCAAAGCTACACAGAGAAACCCTGTCTCGAAAAACCAAAAAAAAAAAACAAAACAAACAAACAAAAAAAAAACAAAAAAACAAAAAAAAAACCTCTGGCAGAATAACAGATAAAGGAAGCCTAGGCTCAGGGAAGGCCCCTCTAAAGATGTGCCATCTCACAAGATGTGATCTCCAGTGGAAAGGAGGAGAAGGAGTTAAGCGAAGAAGCAGAGCAGACAACACCCTTGGAAGCTCTGTGAGCAAGGGAATGAAACGCTGCCTAAGAACCAAAGAAGGGCAGTGGTGTGCCATCGAGGTTCTCAGTGATCATGGAACTGGAGGTCAGAAAGAAGTGCATGTGTCCTGTGACCATCTCTGCACTATCTGTATTGGAGTTTTGAAAAGCTGAAGTGGAGTGACATTTTGGGTCCAAAACAAGAGAATTTATTATGTCAATCAGCATATTTCAATTCCCCTTTCTGTATAATTAATGGACCCATAATACAGGAACTCAAAACAATCATTTTACTTTGTTCATGACTTTGTGGACTGGGAGCTTTCAGGCCTCACTTGAGGTCTCCTGTATGATCACAAAAAGATGTCAGCCAAGGTTATAGGCATTTGAAGAATGAACATTCAAGATGGCCACTGATTATAGCTTGAAGCTCAGCTGAGGCTGTCAACTAGAATGCATACATAGGGGCTCTGTGCATGGGAACTCAAGGTGATTGAATTGAAATGTTGACTTATTTTTTTATAGAGAAAGCATGCCCCAAAGTATATAACCTCAGAATTTCCATAGTAACACCTCTGTTGCCCATTGTTGGTGGAAGTAGTCATAAGAGCATGGAGATTCAAAGGGAAGATATACCAATGCAGCCTCTTCATTGGGAGTATGAATAAAAATTGAGGTCATGTTTTAGAACTACTACACAAAAGAGAAGGAACGAGGCCCATACAGACTGTAGCAAGTACAAGGAGAGATAAACAATATGATGGGACATATGGAGATTACCACTGACCTTAGCAAGAACAGTTTCTGTGGGATGAGGGGGTTGACACAGCTTAAGGCACCGCCCCAGAAGTATGACTGAAGTGAGAAGGAATAGATGGTACAGTGAGGTAAGATGAGGAGACAGCTTCCGTCATTCCTCATCCCCATCTTTTCTTCATTTAGTTCCTAGTGAAGTGGCTTTAAGTATGTGTAAGCACTGATGAGGAAATCATAGTTTCACGGAAGCAACTACATACTCAGGAGAGAGGGGGCACAACTAAGAATGTAAGGTTCTTGAGAAGGCAGCAGGAAGGATGTCAGAGACTAAAGAAGAAATAACTAACCTTAGAAAGAAGGAAGTCCCGTAGCCTCCCCCAGTTCATGGTGTTTATCTTTTCACTTTCTGCTTTCTTCTGAAATTCTCCAGAACCCACAGCTGATCCCCGTCAACACAGAGACCACATCAGCATTAAACTGGCCCTTGTTCTTCATGCATTCTTCATACCTTGTAACCTCAGCTAATTCTAAGTACTTATTTCCTACTGTAAGCCTCATGGTGCCTGGTACAGAAAGAGTGAGCTCAAGTAAAGCCTTAGTCATTATGCTCCTCATCAGAATGTCTGGGACAAAAGCTCAGAGACTGTAAGAACACAGATCAGTGCTTCCAAACATCTAAAGGAGGCCCTCGGCAAAGAGTGGACCAACAGTGATCACACCAAGTCCTCCTATGTTCTCACATTGAGGGCTTTTCAGATGTATCTGCTAATCCTGAGGCAACCCCCTCCCTGGCCAATAGTGGATTCCTCCAGAGAGTGTAATGATATCCAGGTTTTGTTCAGTGTTTATTGGGGATCTACTACAACATGCCAGAAACTTTGGCTGGAGGACCATCCATGCCTCAGACTCGACAGTCTCCCCAGGCAGTCGCTGTTGGCTTTTATAGTCTGCATCCTAAGCGCCAAGTTTCCAGGTGCCTTAGAGCAAGCTGCTTTATTTAGACAGCAAACAAAACTTTTGGTTAGAGGTTTTGAAAATAATGCAATCTATTTTTCCTTCCTCCTAGCTATTTTCCATTCTTATGTAAGGTTTCCTCTACAAAGCTCTAGCCAAAAATCAGAAAGCAGCAGGCAGCATATATCCAATATCCTCAGAAATAAGAGGTCAAAGCCCCCTGCCAGGCAGCTCCAGACATGCCAGTTGAGTTTGGATGTGCTGGATGCTTTAGAACAAGGAGTTTGCAGCAAAACCAGGAGCTGGGGTGAATTCAGAACCCACCATATGAGTGAACAGCTGGAGTTTAGGTAGAGGCCTAAACCAAGGACAAAGCTGAGTGTTTCAAGAAGGGACACTATTGGCCCATGACTCCTGGAAGAGGGGATATTTGTGTCAAGGAGAGCTGGTGTCGGTTCAGACCCTTTCACTCGGGTCTCCCTTTCTGAGTCACTCGTTTGGTGTGCCACTTTCTTCTTGAGGCAAAGAACAGGTGGCTTTCAGCTGAGCAGATGATTGATATTATCTGGAAGTTTGCTGACTAGGTAAGGAATATGTTCAATTGTTGCTGAATATTTAACTATGCAAAGACATGTTATATTTGATTAACTATGTAAAGATGTGTTGCAGCCATTTAATTATGTAAAGATGTGTTACTGTTTTTACCTTGCCTGCCTAAGGCACCTGATTAGTCTAATAAAAAGCTGAATGGCCAATAGTGAGAGAGGAGGTACAGGCAGGACCTCTGGGCAGGGAGAGTAAGTAGAAAGAGGAATTTAGGCTGGGGGAGAGGGAAGAAAGAAAGGAGACAACAGGGAGATGCCAGGGGCCAGACAGACAGACAGACACGGGCAAAGGAGGAAAGTAAGGCATACAGAATGAAAGAAAGGTAAAAAGCCCTGAAGCAAATGCACATGAATAGAAACAGGCTAGATTAAGCTAAAAGAGCTAGTTGGACATGTCTGAGCTAAGGCCATGCATTCATAATTAGAAACAAGTCTCCATATCTTTATTTGGGAGCTGGTTGACAGCCCAAAGGGGGAAAAAAACCAACTCTATTCAATACCCAGTGGGCTGCTTCTTTGACCAGAGTGGTTTTCCCTGCCAGGGAACTGTATCAGTTTCTAGTCCCATTGCTATGGCCAAATGTCTGACCACAGACAACTTACAAAGGACAGATTTGTTTAGGTTTGTAGTTTGTGGAGCAGTGCAGTCCACCCTGGCAGGGAGAGCAGGATGGCAGAAGCTGAGGCATTGGCCACACTGTGACCACAGGCCAGAAACCGATGGGTAATGTCGTCCTGTATGCTGTGAATATGTGTTGCTCTCATTGGTTGATAAATAAAGCTGTTTGGCCAATGGTGAGGCAGAATAAGGTTAGGCAGGACATTCCAACTAGAGAGAGAGGAGGGAGAAAGAACAAAAAAGATGCTGCTAGTCGCCACCAGGAGAAGCAAGATGCAAAGCCACGAGCCACATGACAAAGTATAGATTTATAAGAATGAGTTAATTTAAGATGTAAGAGCTAGCTAACAAAAAGCCTGAGCCATTAGGCCATACAGTTCATAACTGATATAAGCCTCTATATGTTTATTTGGGTCTGAATGGCTATGGGACCACGGGGCTGTGGACTGGTGAGACACACAAAAAATTTCAGCTACAAGAAACAGAGCAGGAAGTGTGTGAGGCTAGGCTATCAGACATCAAGGCAAGACCCAGTCACCTCATTCCTCCACCAAGGTTCTACCTCTTGAAGTGTCTACAACCTTCTAAAACAGCACCAACTGGGAACCAAGAGCTCAGACACAGAAACTCTTGGAGGGCAGTTCACATTCAAACCACAATGGATATAGAGAGTCAGAACAAACCTGAATTTTCTGGACCCTTCCTGGCAGTTTATCTCTGTTTCCTGTATGCTCCTTGCCCAATTCCACATAAATACAGGATGCTGCAGATTTAGTGCACCCATTTGAACTGCTAACACTTTTGCCTGTATATTCAACTTCTGGAGGTAGCTACAGATTCCTATTTAATTGAGTAATATATTTTAATAATTGTTCTTTTCTGAGCCTTGAAACACCCAGTACAATAGTTTTTAATTCAATATAAAGTGTCTCTTGATACTTTTATGAATCTTTCAATACAAATGAGACTACAATTAGCATAAATGGCTGGAGAATACATAGTAAGCTGAATCCTTCACATAGTGCCAACTTGAATATTAATCACTTCAACTGAAATAAGAGTGGATAAATGGCAGTCTTTGATACCGAAGTGTGTTTTCAAATGAAAGTATTTTTTTGTTTCATTTATTGATGAGGAACTAGAAAACCTTGCCTAAATTTGTCTACTAAAGAGGAAAAAAAAGTGGATTTCTCAAATCTGGGTCTCTGCCAAAATACTAGGTCTTTAATGGGTGCCCCCCATAACCTGATATTTGAAATGAGGTAGGAACCTCCATATCATCTGTGTAACAGGCATCAGATGAGCAGCTGGAAGGGGGAACGGCAGTAAACTGCTTAAAAATAGTCAAAGTTGGGGCTCGAGACATGGCCCAACTGTCAAGAGCATGTGGTCTTCTTGTAGAGTGCCTGAGTTTAGTTCTCAGTACTCACACTGGGAAGCTCACAAATGTCTACAACTTTTGTTCTAGGGGATTTAGCACCCTCTTCTGAAGTGCATGAGTACCTGCACTTATATATGCATATATGCATATATGCACTTACACACAGACACATTCACACACACATAATTCAAAATAAAAAGTAATAATCAAAGGTATCATAGTGACTAGCTACTACTGTTTGGTACTGCCTCTCCCAAGAGACCAGTGTATTGACAGATGGTTCCTAGAAGGCTCCAGCACATCAATGGTGGCACCATAGGAAATATGACAGGATGAAATGGGCCACATACCTTACTGCAGCTGTTAGCCTGTCTTCTTATTTCTCCATTGTTCATCAGTAGCATGGAGCATCATTGCTGCTTTACAAACCAACTGTTTCCCTCACTTCTAGTTCATATCAAAAGCCACATCCCATCAAGATCTTCGCACTTTATATCTCCTGCCATACTTTCTCTCCAGCCAGCCACATCTACTGTGTCTACATTTCGTTGTACTGTTCCCTGTTTGGGGTATGAGAGCTTGGCCTAAGAGGAAAGATGAGTGTTTGAATGACACAGCTACAGATTTGAATCTGAAGAACTAATCAGGTGATGTGAATTTAGACAAGTCATCCCAAGTCTTCAGAGCCCTTTTCTACTAACTTGCAACATAAGAATAACAATATTGCCTCAGGGAGTTACTGTAAGACTTTAACAGGATAATATACACAAAGTCCAAGTTAAACACCTTTATAATTAACTGTTCATGAATACCAATATAGTTCAGAAGAATATCCCAAACTGTCAGCATTTGAGTTTCCAATTTTGTCTTTCAAATGTTCTGACGTCTGAAAAGAAAGAGAAAGAAAGAAAGAAAGAAAGAAACAAACAAACAAACAAACAAAGGAAAGAACCAAGGAAAAAAGAAAGTCTTAGGAGCCAGGTGTCTTCTTTGCTCAACTCATAAGTATGACCCTTGACACAGCTGGGCCATTGATGGCTGCTGCCTGACACTACTAAAGAAACACAACCTGCTTAAACCACGTCTTAATTCTCTCCTTACTGCCCATGATCCCCCTGTTGCTTCACCTGCTCCTCTCAGGTTCTCCTTCTGCTTCCCCCTTTCACTGTAAAGGAGTCTAGTGAATTCATTAGATCCACCTGGGCAGCCTCATCTAAAAGCCAGTTGATAGGCAACCCTGATCCTCTGCAGTCTGTGTCTCCTCTCTGTATGTTCTCACATATTCCCAGGTTACAAGAACTCAGACATGGATATTTTTGAGGCTCATATTCTACCTACCAAGGTTTCTATTTTCTTCTTTTCTACTTTAAGCAGTATCACCAAATGCCCTCTTCTGTCAACCTTACTTTAAGAAACTTCACATCTGATAAAAGAAGTTCATCCCTGAAGCCCTAAGAAAAGGTAAAGACAAAACTTCCTTCTTTGTATCAATAGAATAGAAGAGAATAGGTACAACACATTTTCACCCCAGAGATTTTCACATGACCCAGACATACAGAACATAAAACAGGTATATAAATCAAACATTAAGTGAAAGTAAATCATAAAGAAATTGTTTTTTAAAAAAATCTTCTTTCTTCACACAATCTTACCAATTTTGAAAGCTGGAGAGATTTTACATACTAACGAAATGAATGTGCTTGCTAGTTTTACATAAAGAATTAAATGCTGGCTGAATATTTGATAGCATATGATACAAGACATCTTCAACATCTTTCAGAGTTGATCAATGTTTTGATTTTATAATCATCAGTATTGAGAACACCACTTTACATAAATATGTAGAACAAAATGGCAGAAGTACGATTGGGCCATTTCAGAAATGATCGAAAATTCTTCTCCAATACCAAGCCAAAATCCGCATAGTGGTTTATTTTACTGTGACACTCAAGTCAGCAACTTCAACAGTAATTTTAAAAATTAAACCTTCCAGCATAACACTATCTAATCATATACAAACCTGATACATGTTGAAGAATGATAGTAGGAAAAAAATAAAAATCTATTTTCTGCAATTAAACCATTAGCTTCTGTAAGACTGAAAATATTGTATATAAAATAAAAGCATTACAATTCATAACATGCAGTAGTCTAGGATCTGAACCATGCTGTTTCCGACAGCATTCATTGACTTCATGTGGCATGATGGCATGCACCAATGCACCGTGCAAAGTGCACACACTTTGTGGCAACTCCAAAGCTTGGTGGTGTCTCTTGATGCAAAGTGAGCAAGTGGTGCCAGAGGCCCCTCATATTCATTAAGCATCTGGATTTTAGTTAATTTTTATCTTTCCATGCTCAGAAACATTTTGTTGCAGCTTATTATTTTTGTGACACCCCCCCCCCCCCCCCCCCCCCGCATTCAGTAATGCGTACTCTTATTAGGGTCAAGACCTGAAGCTTAAGAAGCTGCGCTGTCTACAAAGACTCAATCAGTGTTAACCTTCTCTTATGTGCCTGGAAAACCAGTGCCCTATTTACTATTAGATAATAGCTAACTTCCTTATCCTAGCATTTGGAGTAACTGTAGAATGGCTCAACCTGCCCATTATCGTGGGATAACCCTTGTTTCCAAATTCATTAAACTGTCATTAGACATTAAATGTAATTATTTGAGAACACCTCTTCTGGGCCAGACATGTTCCAAATGCAGATGAAGTATATTTAGTTCAACTTCTGCAAAGGCTCTTCAGTCCTGGTTTTGCCAGTGGCAGTTTCTCAAGTCATTTCCTTCTCTCCATTCTTTTTTGAAGGTTGTGTGCTAAGAGACCATCCCTGCCCAGTCTAATGGAAATTCCCCTCTGAGCATTCAGTGCATGAATTACATCATACTCATCATTTGATGCAGACTTTTAAACAGCCTTGGGATAGTTCCTGATGATTAAGTCATTTTCCCAACCAAAATGTAGGTTCCTCTAGGACAGAATCTGTGTCTTCCATCCTATAACCCACAGAGCAGGGAGTAAGGAATTGAGAACTGGAAGGTGAAGACTGTTTATACTAAGTAGGAATTATAGTCTTGCCATGGGAAAGCCAGAGGAGTTTTATGGTTCACTATCAGTGTTCACTATGTGTCGCTCTCCTGGGAAAATGAGGAATTATACTCCCAGGCCCTTCTAGTCAGGTGTGGTAATGTGACTCAGTCTGTCCAATGAGATGTGATGAGAAATGACAATCTGCTTTCTAGAACTTGTAACTGAATAACTTGTCGGTCCTATCTAGTTTCTATAATTATTCCTTAGATGGTGACCTCCCAAAACAGAGAGGAATGAGCAGGAATGAAGAAGAGGTCTGCTTCTCTCTAACTATTAGGGCTTAAAAAATTAAATAAAGTAAAATATTGTGTTTCCACAACCCTCACACCTAAGACTCAGGGAACATCATGGGAAAGAGGTAGAAAGATTGTAAGAGCCAGAAGCCCAGGAAGCCTGCTGCCAAATTGTCTCCTAGCAATGACAGAGATGCTAGCTCATGAAATCTCAACAATATGGCTGCCTACATAAGACCTGAACAATGACAACATCTATAGACATGCAAATGTGGAAGGGGGAAATCTCATGAGGTCCCATCCCTAGACAACAAGAGCTACAGGCAATTACCTACTGCTAAGAGGATAATTAGTCTTCTGGAGATGAGCCCCTTAATTGGTTATCCAATGCTAAGTAGTCAGTGCTGAAAACATATACTCATGGTTAACACTAAACAGACTCAATAGGTTGTATTTATATCCTTATGTATTACATATGTAACAATAATAATTGAAGAAAAAGGGACCATGAATTTTAGTGGACATGGGGGAATGGGAGGGGTGGGGAGGGGAAAAATGATGTAATTATATTTTAAGATGAAAATTGCAAACTAAGAAAAGATTTATGCTTTCAAAAATTAGTTTTAGAAGAAATATATACATAAAAATTGAGAAGTTAATGTACCCCATATTCTTACCTACATACAATTTCCCCTAGTATTAAAATTTTACATTAACAGAGTATATTTGTTATAATTAATGGCCTACTATTAATGCAGCATAATAGACTTAAGCCCGCATTTTATTCATATTTCCTTAGTTTTACCCTAATGCATCTTTTCTACTTCATTTTTTTTTACCCAGAATGCCACATTAACTTTAGTAGCCACGTCTCCCTCATGCTCTTCTTGATTTAACAGTTTTGAAGAGTTTCATCGCCAGGATGGCTTCCATAAGATTGAGTACTAGTGGTAGGGCATGCTGTGAGATGCTTCTCTGCTGAGTCTGTCCAAGGTATTCCCCAGGTAGGAAGAAGAAATGCCTAGATAAAATGGTACATCCCTCACAGCATTTCAAGGGTACTGAGTTAGTTACTTTTCCCATGACTGTGAGCAAATACCTGAAATACATAACATAAAGGAGGGAAGATGTGAATCACAGAGAGTTCAGTCAGTGTGAAGTGCACAGCCAAGCATGATGCGAGAGGTTTGCATCATGGTGGCCCTGGAGGCAGAGGAAAGAGGAGTATCAGCGCACCATTGGCCCTCACCCTTTTCCCTTTCATTCTGCCCTGCCCTGAGGCGATGGGATGAGTGGTGCTTCCCACATTCAGGGTGAATATACATAATTTTGTTTTTTCATCTTCAACTGTAATCTTTTCTTTTCTATTTATTCTTCTCTCATACCTCCCAATTGCAGTTTCCCCTGCCTCCACTCCTCCCATCACTCTCCACCTCCTCTCTACCCCAGATCCAGAGCAGGCCGCCTAAAGATATATCAACTGAACACAGCATAACAAGATACAAAGAGGATAGGTACAAATCCCCAGATCAAAGCAGGACAAGGCAACCCTGTAGGAGTAGAAGGGTCCCAAGAGCAGACAAACGAGTCAGAGTCATCCCTACTCCCACTATTAAGAGTCCCATAAAATCTTTAAGCTAAACAACCATAATATAAATGCAGAGGACCGTGCACAGACCTATGCAGGTTTGGTGATTGCAGCTTCAGTCTCTGTGAGCCCCTATGAGCTCTGCTTAGTTGATGTGGGTGGACTGGGGGCAGGTGGGTATGGGAACAGGAGAGATTAGGTGGGAGAGAGGGATGGAGCGAGAGAGTACAGAGAGAGATGACTGGAATTGGGGGGCGTTTGGGGGGATAATATGGAAACTCCCAGGAATCTATGAGGGTGACCATATCAAAGACTCCTAGTAATGGAAGCTATGGAGCCTGAACCACCCACCTTCTATAATCAAGCAAGTCTTTCAGTTATGGTAAGACTGGGACATCAACTCAACCACAAAATCGTCCCCCTGCAGGATGTGCTGGGATAATGGTGGCTTAGAACTTGTGGGAGTGGCCAACCAAAGACCAGTCTAATTTCAAGCCCATGCTAGGAAAGACAGCCCATGCCCAACATTGCCTAAATGGTCAGGAACTGGAGGCTGGATGGCCCAGAGACCAAGAGTAGAAAAAAAGGCACCAGTGAAATGATTCCTAATGATAGTCTGCTGAACTCATAAATCGGTGCCTAGTCCAATCATCATCAGAGAGGCTTCCCCAGCTGCTTACAGGAGCAGAAGCAGAGACCCATGGCCAATCAGGTGAAGAGGAAGCCAAAACTGGATGTCTCCATTGGACCCCTCCCCTCAGAGCTGGGGACCCCCATGGAAGAGTTGGAGGAAGAATTATAGGAGCCAAAGTAGTCTAGGACACCAAGAAAACACGCAAGCAGTGAATCTTCCTCCCTCAGTTAATTCTCTCCAGAAAAGTCCTCAGTGAGAAGCCCAAGGATGTGCATCATCAATTTCCCAGGTGATTCTAAATCAATTCAGAGAATTAACCATCCTGTATCTACTTATGTAGACGAACTGTTTCAATCATATTATTTCATCCCAGTCCATGTTGTAATAGGAAGTAAGCTCAGTCCAACTTGAAGACTCCTAAAGTCTTAGCCTTTCCAGACTTATCCAAAAGTCAAAGTTCAATGTTCCAAGACTCAAGACAGTCCTAGACACAACCTCTGTAAACCTCCTACTCCAATTTACATAGTTCTAGTATACAATGCCAGAGCATAGAGTAAGCATTCTCATTTCAAAATGGAAGAAAATGGGCATAGGCTCCTTACATGAGATTGAGTAAGCAGGGATACCCCGACACTCCAGTCTCACTATGGACAGCCTGCTGGCCTCTTTCATGGGTTGATGCACTAGTTGCCCACAGCTTGACTCAGCAGATGCTTCACATGCTCGGCATCGTCAGAACACTGGCCACCACTCTGTAGATTTGGTTCCATATGCTCAGATGCTGCACATCACCCACTCAGATACTTCCTGCATGAAAGCCAACCCTGCTACACACTGCCTGGTCTCCTAGGCCTTCCTTTACAATTTCAGTGGGCTGGGTTACAGATGAGTAGCACCATGCCCAGCTATTCATTTTAAAGATGAAGAAACTGAGGCATGAAGTTCATAAGTGGCAGAGTTTCACTTGATCCAACTGCTCAGCTTTTGGTATTGTTCAGATCACTGTCACTCTACTTGTCTTGGCTATTAGCTAAGACAATATGTGACGTGCCTTAAAAAAAATTGGTGCAGAGCTCTGTGAACCTATAATTCTTACATTCTGCTTGTAAAATAGCGCCACAGAGTTGCTACAAGCTTGAGCACCAGCTGGACTCCCTGAAACAAGCTAGAGAAATTTTTACCAGTCACCACCCATTTGCTCAATTATTCAATTACATATGCTGTGGTATCAAAACTAATAACCTATACTATCACAGAAATTAACTTTTATCAGAATGAGTTCATTACTTGTGTATTCTTCCTTTTGCTTTTCATCTCACAGACTCAAATCCTTGCTAATGTTAAAGCAGAAGCCTCACCATCCATCTTTTCCAGTAAAAGTTTTTTTACACATTTATTGACACTAGAGTCTGTGGCCATCATCTGCATTCCTGGGATCTCAAGGTTTGTTTGTTTGTTTGTTTTACCAAAGTTGTGCAAAACTCTACTCTTGCTTTTTATATGCCAACTCATGGGAGTGCTCACTGTATATCTATTTAAAAATAGGCTTAAGAGTTAGCTCAGAAGGTGTAGCATTTCGTACCTTACCAGTTAGTTTAAGAGGAAAATGCAAGCTAATTCCAGTAATGTTTTCTCTGTTCTGTCCTAAACCTACATCCTAAAAAGCATTGTGTCTTACATGGACTTAGAGCAATAATGTCCAGCACGTTTTCACATCTTCCTCGGAGCACTGAAGAGTAGAAAATTCCTGCCCTCCTATTTGCCCTCTTGCTCATGAGCTGCTTTGGTGAGACTGCAGAGGAGCTGGGCCTTGAACCCATCACTGAGTTTGGAGACTGGCAAGTGTGAACTCAGTAGGGCAGCAAAAAGGCCAAGGGAAGCCATATTTCTAGTCTTCTCCTGCACCTGTGTCCTAACCCGGGCAGCCCCTCAGCTTCCCCTCGGCTGCCAAGCCCTGTCTCACAGAAGTGTTCCTAGAAACCCTACAGTGCAATTCAATCTCACACTTCCTGTAGCAGAGGGCCTTAATAAATCTGACTGTGATCTTGGAGAGTCTAAGGTAAAGGGGAAGGAACTGAAAACTGGCTCCTCAAGCAGGGAGATACTATTCAAGTGTTGAACACTGAGCTTGAATGAACAGCAGAATATAGAAGTTTGCACTGTGCTGGAAATTTCAGGAGCACAACTTGGAACGCAATGCTGGACCAGAGCCACAGTCTCAGTATTAAATGTGGCATGGTCTGGCCCCCTGCCAGCATGAACTGATCTGAACAGTTCATGCACAGAAAAACTTCCAGATAGCTTGTTAAATGATGGTGCCATAGTATGTTTCTAAACAGAGGCAAATCTCTTATCAGAAAATACTGTTTTCAAACCTCAGGGAAATGTTAGCACTAAGTAATTAATAGGAAAATGCTTGAAAATTAACGGGAATATTGTAATACCAAGATCACCTGCCACAGAAACAGGTAGAAATAAACACACGCTTACAAAGGGTTTTTATGCTACAAAGAGGACTTTCTCCTCAAAGTAACATTTCTTACTAGATTACACAATTCAGAAGCAATTTAAAATTTTAAGAAGCATTTTAATACTTTACTCAGTGCTCATAAAAATTCACATTTGGGAAGCTTCAGTAAACATGAGCTGTTACTAAAATTGCTTATTAGATGTTTTGTTTATTTTCAACTACATTTGCTCAAAAATCAGGACAGGCTTGCACCCTCCAGTTTTGCAAACTATTACCCAGAGTTCTAACCTATGAGATAAGATGTGTGCTCCCACTAGCCAACAGTTGGAAGCCCTTTCTTCTAACCAGAGCACCAGTGTGTGCCCATCAAAGTACTGTGCTACATCGCAAGCCGGATGCAATAAGTCAAATGCAATTCTGAAAATTTAATGTGTCGATTTAAAACTACTGTTTCCAGAGTGGTTAGAAAACCAATTTTCAGAGGAGAAGGTTGGAAGTGGGAAACAAATTCCCACAGCTAAACAGTTGCTGATGTAAATTGTCTGAAATGAAAGATATTTATTCATGACCACAGTGGGCTCAAAAAATTAATTCAAAGAAGTTTTTTTCACTTTCCCTGGAGAACACAATTCTCAAATAAATGATCAATAGCTGACTTGAGCCAAACAGAAGGGCTTGTCCAAGATCAGGTGGGTAATTACTTAGAGCGATGAGCTGAGGAAGTAAAGTAGGCAAGGACGGCAGCATCAATCATGGCTTTCTAGCTGAAAAAAAAAATCACTGACCAATTCAGTTCAGTAGAAAACTCATCCAGGGGTGTGCTTACGACACTGCCCATGTTCAGAACTCCCTGGAGCAGGTAGGAAGAATTATTAACAGGAAGCAATATGATTTTGTGCCTTTTAAGAATGCTGGAGTTGAGTGATCTTGAATGACTGTGGGCTAGGGGAGGTGAATAAGACATGACCAATTTAGGCCTGTAAATATCTATTTAATTTCCCTGGTGGGAATTCAGACTAGAACATTTGCTTCATTTAGTCCTCAGAACAAAATATCCATAGCTGGTGCCAGAACTTTCTGCCTCTACAAGCTGGGCCAAGATGAGCAGCTAATATGGAATCGGTCTAGCACTTTAGCCCAGGGAGGTTCTTTAAGTATCCCCCCAAGGTTGGTGAACCAACAAGCCTGTAGAAGGGAATGGCAATGCCATGTGGCCAACACAAGGGATCCTGGAATATACAGATAGGTTGAGCCCACAAACTCCATCCCTAGGAAAGTAGCAATAGTTGCTCAAATGTGTCAATGGTATACTATGTAATGTTCCTTGCCAGCAAGATTTGCTAAATAAAAATTAATATCTCACAACCATAAAAAACAATAAATAAATTTATACACACTTGCAAATATACTCATGATTTTCAAGAGTAGTAAAGGGAAAAGCTGGAAGCAAGAATGCATATACTTAATATCTTTGTAGAAAAGGGTATGTATTTTAAAATATGTATATGCTATCATTATATGTACATAGCAAAATTTTTAAAAAAACATCCACAAGACTACATACTCTGAGAAGTGAGGAATAGAAGTCATAAAAACTGAGGAAACAGCTTTATATTTTATTTGGTGTTTTAATTTTTCTCACAGCAAACATGTATTAATTATAAAATTAAAACTTGGTTAATTAACCCTCCCCCTTTTCATAAGGGAACGTGGTTCTAAACATCTAAAATGATATACAAAGAATTCAAATGGACTCTGCCATTGAGTAGTCACATGGCCCTGGCTAAGCAGCATTACAGACCTTCCAATAAATGTAGAGGATGGAGTAGATTTGAAATGGTCAGTGGGAGGTGAGTAAGGATGTAAAATTCCAGGGGTGGGGGAGATCCAGATGTTGCACATCCATTTCTCAGCATCCAGTGTGGATCCAGCCATTTCTAGTCTACATCTATAAAGCTTCTGTGTGTGTTATAGTTAAAGAGAGAATGCAGTGGTTACTTATATTAGAAGGCTTTAAAATGCCATGGAGGGTACAGTGAATATTTAATATGAGTGCTGGTTATTGAAGTGTTGGTGGCACATTAAGTACTGGAGTGACAGTCTCCTGTGCAGACTTCCATCACTCCTTACAGTGAGACCACCAAGAAGGTGCTGTTCCACCTCCATTTTAGTTTAAGGAGACATTAGTAACCTCTCTTGACAGGATCTATATCCCACAGTAGGAAAAGTTCTAAACAAGGATGGAGAGCAAATGTAAGGACTTCCAAGCCCATGAGCTAAAGGCTGTGGGATACCTGTCTGGAAAGGGTCCTAAACTTGGGGAGTTCTGTAACATTTCCTAAGCAATTTCAATATGCAGCCAGCTAAGAATGACTCTGAAGAGGGATGGCCCAGCACAAAGCTTGCTGTTTATTCTGCCTGCCTCATTCTCCCGTATCAAAGCAGAGACTTAAGGCCTCTGGCAAACTCACATGCCTTTCAATAAATGAAAAGGATGGAGTAGACTTGAATACTCAGGGGTTGGGGGGAACCAACCTGCTGCCATGGGTAGGGATGTAAAAGCTTGGACAGAGTTTCTAGATGTTGTGTCCACTTCCCTGCATCCATTCTCATCATCAGTAGCTGCACATTGAGTAAACTCCCTAGGCTATGGGACTCTGAGCTACTTTCTTGTCACCATGAATGTAAAAGTTTTGCTGTATGGCTTTGCTTTCTGTTGCCTGCTCTAAATCCTCACACCAGTAAAAAATGAATAAAGATACTGCAGTGTGTAAGCTTGACACTTATTTATCTGTAACCTCAAAAGCCTGAATCATTGTTCCCTAGGAAGAGAAGAAATTGTAACTCAAAGGAAATAAACTCAGACACAAGTACTCCTGAGAAAACCATGCCTTTTGGGGAAGAATGATGCAGGGTCCCTTTTAATGAAAAGAATATATTCACTTGGGTCTCCTGTTCATTTAGAGCTCATGTTAATCTCAGCTGAGGAGTCAAAATTTGCATTTATATAGAGGCCAAATACTCTATCAAAAAAATCCGTTCTAAAATTTTGTTTTTCTCTAAAACTCAGTGAGGTCAAAATGACATCACTACTGATTGGTAAGGATACAGGACAAAGAGTAAGCTTTTAAATCAGACAGTTTCAAGTTTAGGCTTGGTGTGTACTTTTTACTTCGGTAACATCTAAGCTATAAGAATATTTTTTTCTGAGGTTGATTGATGATCACCAGATATGTTGCTCCTAACAACAGAGGTTCAGGTGCTATAGACACCAAATTAAAGTCTATCTTCATGTCTTTCCTCGCCTTATTTTTATCATAAGCCAACAGGAGATTAAATAGACTTACTACAAGTAATTTGAATCCATTCTGATACCATAACAGGGAGCTACGGAATGTCACCTAGACAAAGAAAATCAACATTCTACCTTTGGGAGGCTTTATGTGTTCTATATACTCTACATCAAGCTAAGAGACTCTGTGAAAATGGCCATCAGAAACCGAAGATCCTCAGGAAATTGCGAGCTGCCCAAGAAGGAAAAAAGACTAAGAAATCAGAAATACTAGGATAAACAGTACATTTATTCATATGCTTGACCAGCCTACGTAGGGAGAGAAAATATACAATCTAATGTTTATTTCTCAGCCTCAGCCTCCCAGCATTCACCAGGTACTTGCAAACTCTCATTGGTCACACTCCATGCTCATGGCCTACTCAGGGCACACTCTCTTTGAATTTGCCTTTGGAAAAAACTAGCAAAGCCCCCATGTGGTATTAGAAACATATTTGGTAACATTTCCAATAGTTTTCTTCCTTAGCAACATAGACCTGATTTCTAATCCTAACTGAGCTGTGCCAATCTTATCCTTGTCTGGACTTTATCTGCATATTATCTAAATATGTAAAAATACATTCTGGATATGAGATTCAAATAACTGAGTATAAGTTACTTTCGAACCAAACTTTCTCTTTGGATCAAAATTCAAAGCACAAGTTGAAAACTTATGCAAAGTATCACAAAGGTGGTTGGCTATAAACAGAAGTGTGAGATTGGGTAGGTAAGGACAAAACAAACCCAGCCCCATCAAGAAGACTTCTGTTGAACAAAGCTATGTAACTTGCAGGAAAAAGCATACAACTGGAGATAATCATATTAAATGAATAAATCAGCCTTAGAAAAATAAATACCTTATTTTTTAATCCCATATGTGATATCTAAATTTTACATATATTCATAAAATCACGTCTATATATTGTATGAAAGTAGACATGAAACTGTTCAAAGCAGTAGTTCTCAACATGGGGGTCATGGCCCCTTTGAGAGTCAAATGACCCTTTCACAGGGATTACCTAAAACCATCTATATATCAGATGTTTGCACTATGATTCATACAGTAACAAAATTACAGTTATGAGGCAGTAATGAAAATAATTTTATGGTTGGGAACTGTTTTAAGGGTTGCAGCATTATGAAGGTTGAGAACTATTGGTTTAGAGGAACAAAGATTACTAATGGGTAAAAAAGGGAGGTCAGGAGATATGAAGTTGTTTAATTTGCTTTCTGCTGCTGTGATAAACACCCTGGACCAAAAGCAGCTTGGAAGGAAAAGGCTGATTTAAGCTTGCAGGTCATAGCTCATTATTGAGGGTTGCCAAGGCAGAAACTCAAGTCAGAAGCTTGAAGCAGAAACCACAGAGAAATGCTGTTTACTTAATTGCTCACTCCACCTTGTTCACAGTCAGCTTTCTTATACAGTGCAGGCCTACCAGCCTAGGGGTTGGTGCCACCCACAGTGAACTGGAATGTCCTACATCAATTAGTACTCAAGAAAATGCACCCATAGACATACCCACACCCTGACAGAGGCAATTCTTCCATTGAGGGTTCCTCTTCCCAGATGTGTCAGGTTGACACGTTACACCATCACAGGAAGTGCACACTCAATATGGAAAATAAACATGTACAAAAATGTCATTATATAAAACAATTCTCTATATAATGAATATGCATAATGAAAATTTAAATGATGCTAATAATAAAAGAGTCAAGTAAACAAGAAGAAAAAAGGGGACTTCCGTTGACACAGAACCATAAATTCACCCACATCCCCTACTTTGTGTTTAACTCTCTGAAGGAGTGGGAAACAGAAGCCCCCCTCACACAAAGTCTGCTCCATTCTGCTCCAAGGTCTTCCTCCTTGACTTCTCCGATGCAGCTCACTTCTGGACATCCTTATGGATGTCTGTGATCCCCTTTCAGGCTTTGTTTTATGTTCTTCTTCTTCAGGCTACTCCTTAGATGCTGTCTTCTCTTAGGAAGAGGTGGAAACAGATAAAGACACAAACCTACCACTGCATCCTCAACCATGACTTCAGGTATGTCAATTATGGGATCACTCCCAAAGCCGTCTTGACACCTGCTGCTTGAATGAGATCCAAGTCTCAATATTCAACTGCTGTAATTTGCAGAGATTAACTGCTGTCCTGGGCCACATGATTAGTAAAGAGCTGAAGCTCAGACGCAATTGCATTCTTTTAGCTGCTCTGATATATAACAATGGCATTTCTAGGACAAAAAATAAATTCTACCAGAATGCCACTGAAGGTGAATTCTCCAATTTGATGGCCCCTAGTACGTGCAGCTTCAGTGCACGTTGTAGCAAGTCCAAACTGAAAAACATAGACCTCAAATGTCAAATAGAATTCACATTTTGAAGACTTCATGTAAACAAAAGTGCACAATATCCCTAATTTTCCAGATTGTATGGGGAAGTGATAACAACTGAGATACACTGGATGAAGTGACACGTGTTATTAAAAGCGCATACCACTCTTCTTACTTTCCGTGTCTACTAGAAAATGGGGAGTTGCATATTACACACGCACCTGTGACTGGTGGTATGTCTTTATTGGAAGTAATGGGTTAGAGGTTTTAAAAGGGTGTGAAATGGCTCCACAGTGAATCACGTGAGAAGGTACCTTAAGAAGAGTGAAGACCTGAGCCAAGATCAAAAGGCAGTTTGATGGGTAGTGAAAACAAGAATCTTTTTTTAAGTGGAAAGGACAGCTAAAGAAGGAAATGCAACTTGATATCTGCTCAGGGGTAGAGGGAAGGACAGCAGACGCTGGCCCCTGGGGATTGTTTGGTGCACCGATACGTAACTTAAACGTCTAGTTTAGACTGATTCCAGTAACCAGAGAACAGCTTTTATTGAATTCTTCATTATGGATTATTGTAATTCTATTTCAAAAGAAATAAACTGTAGGTTTAAGTTACTGCCACTTGAAGACCCATTATTCTGTGAAAATATTGGGTGAGGCAGTCCTCAGAAACGAGAGATTGTAATTTGCTCATCCTGGAAGTTTTCAAGTGTACTATCGCTAACTTAAGCGGCACTCTAGGAAATTAAAGATATTTTATCTCAGATGAGAGACTGTGCTTCTGACTATCAGTTCAGGTCTGAATAGTAACCCTAAATATGTGCTGAGATTTCTTTTAAATATTCATTCAGAATTGCCTGCAGGAGAGATTCCATGCTTGCATATAAATACAAAGTGGAGGTAATACTTGAGGAAGTTCATGGACACTGAAGTCAGGCAGATCTGAGCTGCCATTCCGGACACTTCTCTGCACCTGGACAATCTCGTCTTAGAAATGGAGCTGACAATACCTTCTCCCTCACTGGCTGAGACTTTGTAGTGGTAACTGAACAGCACAATGTCTGCCGTGTGATGGAAGCTCAGAGAATGGCAGAAACACTCATTCACACCCATCTGCAAATGGAAATTCCTGCTGAAAGAATAGCAGACTTGGTTTTTTAACAACCCTGTGGATATCAAGTGGGAAATGAAGAGCACAGAAAGGCTGTCCAAGGTGGTTCATATGATGCCAGAAGGAACTACCATCTCCATTCACTGTCTTGAGCAGTCTTTGGAATGCTTCAAAATCACAAATGTACAAGACTATGGCATTTTCATAATAAACATAAATTTCCCTTTCAAATTCCCTTAAACTGGTTAACAGTCTTCTACTCCAACATGTATTGAAGCACAGTCCCAATTAGTTTTAACAATTAAAAACCAGGAGTCAGATATTGAGGATGAAAGCTGAAATATTAGAGAAGCAGAGCAGCAGCCACTAGAAACTTACCTCTACAAAATCTCAGACCAAAAGAGGGGGCCGAGATCCTGTCTCCACCTCCCTAGTGCTGGGATTAAAGGCATGCACCACTACCGCCAGCTCTGTTTCTCTTTTAGACTGGTTCAGTCTCATATATCCCAGGGTGTTCTTGAACTCCTGATCTTCCTGCTTCCTCCTCCCAAGTGCTGGGATTAAAGGCGTGAGCCACCACTGCCTGGCCTCTAAGGTTAACTAGTGGCTAGCTCCACCGTCTGATCTCCAAGCAAGTTTCATTTGTCAGAACATAAACAAAATATCATACAAGAATGTATGTTTCAAGAGACTGAACATATGCAAATAAGATTTCAAGCCCAATCTTAGAGAGTAATACAGAATCTCATCATTCTACCCTTCATACACATACCAATAACCAAGTCATCTCTAAATTAATTATATACCCATCTCTGGAAGAGAATGGATATTCCTTTTTATGTTATGATTTTAACTCTAAAGATACACAGCAGGACTTTGAACTCCATTTGAACCTTGAGGATAAAAATAACCCTAACTTACTTGAATCTTCCAACAATAATTTGCTCCAGTGACAACCAAGTATTTCATTGAATGAATGAGCCCATAGTTAAATGACCTAGTTGAGAAAAATAAGACATTGCAACATCCTTTCATGGGAAGTATAAACCTACTGGAGTAGAGGAGAAACATGTAGATCTGACCAGAGACACCTGAGACAACATTGTTCAAACTTGACTGAAACTAGGAACCCAGAGGACATTTTAAAAGTACATATACCCTGATTCCTGATTCTAATCATGTGTTTCTAAGAGAGAAAAGAAAAATATTCCTCCTAGGAACTTCATAAAATGTGAGGCATGAGACTCCCATGAGAAAATGATGGAAGAATACAAATCCTGAGGTTAGGCGAAATTCTCTGAGGCTCTAATCGGAATCCTAATACTCTCATGCTGGGAATTAAGATGGCTAAATGGGCATTCTGACTTAAATAAAGCAGTACATGCCAAATATTTTGAAGGGGTGATAAATAGCTGGTCTTAGCCCCAAGAGAACAGTTTGAGTTCTATAAATTCATTAGTCATCATTAGGTGGATTTATTTCAAGCAAAAGAGCAATGATGAATGACGTCAGTTGAGGCACTGGTGAGGCAGGCTTTTCTCCCTGGTGACTTCTGTTGCCAACTTAATGAACAGAAAGTGACATGCATGCAGGTATTATAAGCCAGACTGCCATCTGAGATTAACCAGGAAGGAAGGAATAGGACCAATATGGAAGGACGTCAAAAAAGCCCAGGGCTGCAGCCAGTTTCCCTATCAGCTTCTAGGTAGGACTAGGGAGGTCCCAGTATGCCTGTAGTGATACACTATGTCACAATCTGAGGAGCAAGGTGAGCTTCATGTGACCCTCTGAAACTCCAGGGTCAGCATGTGGAAGATGCATAGATAATCTTCCTTTACCTTTACACAAGATACAGAGTGAATTCTAATGGACCCACCCCCTAGCATCCCTCACTTCAGGACCCTAGCATCACAGCACTTATCAGAAGCCCTGTGGAAGAGCTTGACCATCTTGGAAGATTCCACATCCATCAGAGAAGTGTTACATCAGCTGATGTGACTGAGCTCGGGGTTACAGGACAATCACTTATTCTACAAGCATTCATTTCTAAAGGCTTCATGCCAGCCTGGAAACAGCCAGGAAGAGTTATGTGATAACTGTGAGTACTACCTGTGGCGATAGCCAATGGGACCAGAATCAGCAGGCATTAGACAGCATAGACTGGCTGGGTAGCAAGTGTAGAACAGGGTAGTCAGCTGACCCACAGAGATTTAGTAGCACTTCATGGCTTTTGATACATGCCATTCCTGCCCCTCTTCACTGCCATCACAAGGCTGAAGACATTAACTAGTTGAGCCTGTTCCCCATCTGCTCAGGGAATAAAAAGAGCATCTAAAGGACTTACGATAGAAATTCAGTGAGGTAGATATTGTAAATCTCACAGTTGAGTGGCTTTTGCCTGTTATCTGGGATGTCTGGTGAGATGTTCACCATCTGCAGGAAGTATGGCTAAATTGCAAGGTCTGTTTTGAATAGGCAAATAAGCATTCTCTAGGGCTGAATTACCATTCAGGGTCCAGCGTCTCGTTCTCACTAGTTCTTTAGAGGCTGGAGGGAAAAGAAGCTTGAAGGGGCTGGCTTCCTGGAGACCAGCTGGTCACTTTTCTGATCTGGATTTGATTGCCCTTTGGTGTGTGTGCCATGGAGCCTTCAGAAGTGTGTCATCTGTGACACTGTAAATCAATATCTCATTTATGTCACATGTGCCGACAAGCTAACAAGAAAGCAAAGCTGGTTCCTTTGGCACTCATGGTCTCTCTGGCCGCTAATTTACAAGCTAAATTGAGTCAGCACCACCCAATTAAATTCCTCCTGCTTCATGGCACAAAATGCTCATTTTTATTTTCTTGATGATGGAATGGAAGTGGGGAGGCAAAAGAGAGTCATTGCTGTCTCATCATGTATTTCCTTGAATTAGACTATGTTTCTCCCTTGAATTCATCTACCTTCCAAAATATAGAGACTTAAGGAACTATTATATTTACTGATTCCCGACATATTTATTGCCTTTGCTATAATCTCAGTTACTCCTTAAACTCCCACTGACTCTATCCAGGTTAAAAAAACTTATCTGCATAGATCTTGATATCTGATCTAGTCCCCAGGCAGCCATGACTTAGCAGCTTTTGCAATGAACCTCATCCAGTGAAGGGTTTGTCATTTCTAAATAGGATGAGCCAATGAAATATTAAAGCCACAACCAGAAATCAGCTGTTTGGTCTATCTGGGAGGAAAAGGATACTAACCACTCTTGAAAAGAAATTGGCAGACTAAAGAGCCTTACCATGCAGCTGCAGGCTCTAAAGTCTGACTGCCAACACCGCTGCTGGCCTATTCCGAATATGCCTGTCTCATCTCATCCCGCCGTATCCCAGCCAAGCATCAGAGACAGGATTAGAACACCTTAGCCTGCACAGTGTTCCAGTTCGTTCCTGTCTGTCTTCTAGTTTGTAGCCATGGCTCCTGTGTACAAGCCTGTCCGTTAGACTGCTTGAGAGCATTGCAAACATCCGTGAAGCCCTTCCTTTAAAGACAGTGGCTCAATAATAGCCTTGTGGCTTTTCCCATCTAGTCAACTTTAGGAATGGTAAGGCTCTTCAAATCTGATCCCGAATCATGAATTTGGGTATAAGCTTATGTTAAAAAGCACATTGAGGGAAGAGAAGGAATCAAATGAGAGGATGTATTAATAAACAGATTATACAATTATAGGCAATCTGTACTCAACCCTACTAGATACAGTATGAGAGATGATGTGGAGACAAACTGGAGTTGTCCTATGGGTTGGTAAAGAAGGTAGGAACGTTACCCATAAATTCACATCTCTCCTTAAGGGTGCCTCCTCTGCAGCGTCTTCACCACCCCTGCCCCAAAGCATCCAGGTTCCCTTATAGGCAGTGCATACCCAGACTTCAGCCAGTCATGCTGGTATACCAATGGACTGAAGAGACAGAACCGGGCACCAATGGTCTGATAAAGCATCACCCTCTGGGGCCGAGGAGACAGCTCATGTGAAGAATGCTTCCTATACATGCATCAGAACTAAGTTTGGATTTCTAGCACCCATATAAAAAGCTAGAGGTGTGGAGACAAAAAGATCCTCAAGTTCCTAGACCAACCAGTGTAGCTAAAATCATGGGTTCTAGGTTCAGTGAGAGACACTGTCTCAAAGAAATGGACAAACAAGGTGAAGAGTAATAGAGGAAGACAATTGATGTCAACATCTGGCCTCCACGTGCACATGTATGGGTGTGCATGTAACTGGCCTGTCCGCCAGGAATGACTGTATTCTAATGAGATACCAGATCTCTCTTTGGCTATCAGATGATTGAAAGAATGGATTCAAATACATTAGACTATCCTCAGAAACCTCCTTCTGGGAAGGTAAATTGCTGAAGTCCTGGGGGACATGCAGCTTTGGAACTTGTCTCCTAGAAAGAACTTTACAACTTGTCAGATGACCTTGCAAGAGAAGCTGAGACAGTGGTGGGCAGGGTATTGTGCCTTGATGATAAAGCTGGAAAGTCACTGATTCTCTTATCCCTCTTCCCAATGTAGCTACACTAAATAATTGTCTTTTCTCTGCTTCTCACTATTAAATATTTGGTTTCTTTAATTGGCCTGTTGAGGATGGGTGACAGAGCCTGGCTTACTGAGGTCCATCCTGTGACCCCTAGACTCCAGTGACAGCAGTTCCCAATGGAAAAAAAAAATAGAGCAATTTCTGAATATTTGCCAAGAATTCCAAACTTACTGCTTGCTCTCCTTCCTGAATATGAAGATTAACCACAAATGAAGTCCGCAGGATGTTCAGTGGAGTCAGCATGGTAGAAAGTGGGAACAGGGAATGTTAGAGACTTTGCTACACATACAATAACGTAGAACAAAAGAATGACCATCATTCATTTGAGGATAGAAAGTTGTATCAATACATTTAGCGGTGATTAAAGGAGACCAGAGAGCAGTGAGGAAGGTGCAGGAAGAAGGAGTATATAGTAGAGCTAGGCCTAGAAGGAACTAGAGTCAGCCAGGTCACAGAAGTTGGGGAGACAGTGGTCTTGTGCCGGACAATCATAACTCTGAATTGGGTCATAAAAACTTCAATTAATCTTCCTGGCTTCTGATGCCTCAACTAAAGAACAAAAACTTGGTTATCCTTTACCCTCGAGTGTTTCTGTAGATACTCACATCTTGGCCACTGCAAAGGCTGGCTAGCAGGGTTCATGGTGTCCTGGCAATGTGAATATAGTTGCATGGTGGGGACAAGAAGGACCCTAGAGAAGAATCTATCATGAATCTAAAGGTCAGAAAAGAAGAAAATAAAACTATTGTGGATTGTAGACAATGTACAAAATCTTTGATCTTGGATCTGGCACTTACGAAGCCAGCAGTAATTGCTAGTTAGAAGCTTTCTATCTTTCCAACTCTCTTGGTGCCTTTCATAGTCTGGAAGCCTCTCTGAATTTATTCAGTATCTATTGGAGCAACCATGGGACTTCAGTCATTTGTTATGTAGACCTTGCCGTCTCTCTTTACCATCAAAAGCAAGAAGGAAAAAGTCCTCATTAGTAAGAGTAAATGTTTCCCTTAAACACTTATTTTCTCCCATCCCAAAGGTCACCAGAGCTAATATTTATATTAAAAACCATCATAGACACTTCCACTAATGAGGCACTTTTTAAAAATAGCAGTTATATGAGTCCTGCAGTGTTTCATAAAAATACTTTTATGTGACTATTGGCTTTCCAGAAATAAAGACTTTAAAGCTATATTCTAAGTGTGACAGTAAACAGCAAGGCTGTTTAACATTAATGACACCTGTGTAAGTGAAAGTCGGAAGTGGAGTGGCCTCTCTCAAGAGAAAATTAAGATTATGAAAATGGGAGAGGCCTGATAATTAAACAAGAATTAGAGAGAAGTAGCCAAGTAGTTGAAAACACATGTTTGGGATCTATTACCCTCGGACCTCCAACCTCAAAAATTAATCTCTCTTTCTCTAAGATTTGAGGGTCCTGGTCTCTCAAGATTGAAGTGAGAGTATGGTGATATTTTATTTGTATTAAAATGTTATTTGTATGTTAATAAATAAAGTTGCCCGGGGGTCAGAGCTATTAGCAAGCCATAGGAAAGCAGGGCAGTGGTGGCATACTCTTGTAATCCCAGCACTTGGTAGGCAGAGCTGGGTAAGTCTCTGTGTGTTCAGGGATACAGCCATTATTGGATACACATGCCTTTAATCAATACCAATCATGGAAAACCTGGAGGCCTATACAGACAGGCCATGAGGAGGTGGTCATGTGGTTGGGTTTACAACCAATGAGAAGGCAGGACAGGAACTCTATATAAAGACTTTAACACAGGGGTAGCTCTGGTTCGGAGAGGTAGGACCACTGCGGGAGGAAGGGTAAGGTTTTAGCTCTTAGCTCTGACCTCTTGGCTTTCTTTTTTGCATTGGTTCTGTGTTTTTTATTTAATAAGAAGGTTGGTTACATCTACAGTGAGAGTTCACTTGTGGAGGCATAAGTACAAAGTGTTCAACACAAAAGTGATCGTGAGTGCATCTGTTGTCAACACGATCATCATACAGGGAGCATGCATGTGGGAGCCAGAGGCTGTGCAGTAGGAAGGCCACATCAACAAGGCACAGAAAATACTGCTCTTGGTGAAAGGGTGCCGGCTCAAGCCATGCTGAATACTGTGTTCTCTGCAGAAAAAGCAAGTCTCCTTCCTGAGCCCAAACTGAGAAGGAAGAATTTTCCCAGCCTTGTATGCAGGTATTCTGCTTCCTATCTGTTTCCTGGAGGGTTTTGCAAATGAGATCCATAGCTGAGGAGCTCCGGCCTGGGTCCCCTCTGAGGAGCTCTGGCCTGGGTCCCCTCTGAGGAGCTCTGGCCTGGGTCCCCTCGCAGACTGTCTCCCCAGCTTGTTTCCCAGGACTCTATCTGGAACAGAGTTTGGACATTTCCATTATGTCACCTGGAATCTGTTTTGCCACAGGGAAAAGAAAACGCAGAGCATATTTGAGAAAATAGTGTACAGTCCATTCTTTTTTAATCAGACAGGCTTCAGAGGTGAGTACAACCGAGAAAGGCGATTCTCAAGAACACCCCTTTCCACAACAGGCACCTGAATCCATACAGACACAGACCTGTTACGGAGTGGGGGTGGGAGTGATTTCCTTAAATGATGGTTCAGATGCTAATCAAAGCAGTATTTGGGGAAAGAAACCTCTTTAAAATGAGATGATTCTCATTCCATCTATATTTCAAAGTCACTTCCCAGGCAAATGAATCAGTTCTTCAAAGGTGTTTTTCAGAGATCTGAAATGTGTTTCACTGTGGAATCCCAAATAGATCAATCAGCAACCTTATGAGGACTTTGTAGTCAGCTCTCATCCGAAAATTGGACATTTTGCTAATGAACTTTTGAATATCAGGTTTAGCATTTCAGGCATCCTCTAGCTGATCACACCCTTAGGAACCCTCCTATCCAATCCCCTCACTTAAAAATGAGGGACTAAACTCTTATGAGTAAGATATCAGTGGTGGAAAACATCAGGTTAGACTACTTTACAATAAGGAAACAGGGTAGTGCCTTCCAATAGGCTATATATCCAAGATGGCAGCAGCATCCCAGCTCCTCACTCCTCCTCTTAGTTGCCATAGTTTTATTTTTTCTTTGATAAGACAAAGGTATCTGGTGTGACCTCTACCACACATCCAGAATGTCTTGGATTCCAACAGAAATAGAGTCCCTGAGCTCCAGAAAAAAAAAAAAAACACATAGAGCTTACATTTATTGGTCTATCTGACTTATACGACAATGTACTCATGCCCATAGAGTAGAGGTAGTGATCAGATCTATGTCAAATTTCCCCCAAAGAAATGACAAGTCAGAGGGGAAGAGAAGTCTCCATTGGCAAGCAGAGCTATCAGCCTGCCAGCTCTCCTGCATCCTCACCACCAGGGTGAGCTCTCCAGCACTACTCTGCCTCGTTCACCCTATGCAGCAAGGGACAGAGCCAGTTCTCCAGCTCTCATGCCCTCTTAATGCTCACCTAGCAGTCTGTACCAACTTTAATTGAAATTCTCTGTTGCAGATGATTTTCTGAGAAAATTGACTACAGTACCCTCAAGTAGCAGATTGGCTAGGTACTGCCATTTAGTGGGGCCTTGGACTTAGGGCTGGGTTTGAACTGAAATCCCACCCTTAATACTTGTTACATGAACTTGAGGAAGTTATATGTTGTTTAGTTGTTCTACATGTTAAATGATAAACAATGATACATACTTTATTGAGTATTGTGAGCATTAAATGAAATTAAGTATATTTGTGGTTTCCAAATGTGGCTGAACTCAAAATAAAATCCTGTGGCTAGAAATGAGTTGATGATCGATTATCTACAGTTACAATAAAAGCGGAATTAGTCAGAATAAGGCTCTAATTATTCAAGGCTTTTGGTATTTTTTACTTTAGTGGTGACTTAGTAATGACAGATCAAACCTGCTACACCATGCTCTGATTTGTCACCCTTGTATAACACAAGGGAAAGCTCATAGTCTTTGGACATTGACCTTAATTTGACTTCAAACCCAGATGCTGTAAGCTGTGTGTCTTTAAGTTGGTCTCCTAATCCACTGAGCCCCACTGCGCAGATGAAGGTGATAACACCTTAGTGTGCAGTGCATCTCGAAGAGTTGAATGAGGAAATGGATGAGGGTAATGTTTTGAACACAGTATGTATCAGTTCTTGACTTCCCTTTCTTTCTTTCTGCTCCTTTGATCTTCCCCATAGTAAAGAGAGTAGACCTTTCTGATCATACTGTATGCTCAGTGACTCTTTTAATAGGCAAGGGAGAGAGCCCAGTTAATGCTGGTCATGTGGCTTTTAGAGTCATGATATCAATGCCTCAGAGGGAAGTTGAGGTCTGGAATCATTTCAACAAGTTGACACTTTTACCACCTAGACTATTCTTATTAATTTTAGACCAGCTGAGTCGTGTTTAGCCACTCTTCTAGCCAGTGTTTCCTACATTTATTCTCCATTTCTATTTCTTTATTCATATGAAATGTTAATACAAGGTATGGCTCTCTGCTTACTGTCCAGAGGAGACTTAAGTGGCTTATCTTCATTTCAACCCTGATACTCTGAAATGAATTTGCTGTAATCCTAGAAACACTGAAGAGTCAAGAGAATTCATTTCTTAAGAGTAAGTACATTAGATTACCACGTTTTCAGTTGATATAGGAAAATGAAGGCAGAAACCAATTTCCTGGCTCTGAACATCTTTGTCCACCACTGCTCTCGCCCCTATCTCTACTCTACCAGGCTGGTCTCTTGATAGCCTCTCTCCCTGCAATGCCCACTAAATGCAAACAACCCTCCCCCTCACAATACTGCAATTAATGAGTGGAAGCAACCCTCTCCTTCACAACCCCGCAATCAATCTTTCCCACAATGTTTACCTTTAGTTATATCTCTCCCATGGAGTGGCTTCTGAGAGAAATTATTATTTGAGTTTTTCCAAAGGCATCTCTTTATTATTATTATTTATTTTCTGGGAATTTTAGGAGTTGAAGAAAAACAATAATTCCTGATAATTCTCTGAGTAGTGAACCTAGAGAGGCACTCAAGTTCCTTTGGACATCAAGAACTGTCTGCAGACTAAGTAAGTAGTATGTCTGGAACCTAGCTGAAAGCTATTTTTCAAGTCTATGTACAGTACACACTTTTGTGATTATAATTCCTTTAAAGGTGTTGCTGAATCTACAGAGCTTTTCTCCTTATGTAATTTCTCAGTTGACAATGTGCACATAGAACACTGATCTGGTAACCTGATGACAACCTGGTGAATCAAAGCTAAGCTATTTCCTTATCTCTGTGTAGTACTTCCCCTGACCCTAGAGAATCAAGAGTCCACGGAGGACAGTGCAGGAGACCCATATCCCATTATCCATGTGTGGAGATAGGGAAAGTCACAGATCATCTCAGTGCCTATAGTAATCATCCACTTATTTTGTTTACATGTCTGTACCAGCTACCACCCAGATCCAGATCCAGGGCTATGGGTTGGCCCACCCCAACTCCCCCCGACCCCATGAACTACTAGAGCACATGAAGGGGCCAGACCTGCAGATCCAAAGATGCAGGATTTCCATGACACAGGGTAACAACAGGGTATCCAAGGGGTGTCCCAGTGATGATGCAGCATTGATAGTGTAGCAGAAGCCAGAAGCCTCAAACTGAACCAATGATTCGTTTCAGTGAACACTTGCAAGTAAAGATGTATGGACTAAAGGGTACTGTGTGACTCACTGTGACACACTACAGCTTCCATAATGAGATTTTTATTTTATTTTATTTTGTTGGGGAGGTTGCAAGGGTGGAGGGTGGATGTGAAGGGATGAGGAGATGAGTGGGATTGTGAAATCCACAAAGAATAAGGAAGAAATTAGGGCAACAACACCTTTCACAATATCCTAAAATAATATAAAATATCTTAGGGTAACTCTAACCAAGCACATGAAAGACTTGTATGATAAAAACTTCAAGACATTGAAGAAGATATCAGAATATGGAAAGATTTTTCCATGCTCATGAATCTGTAGAATTAACATGGTAAAAATGGCCATCCTACCAAAAGCAATCTGCAGATTCAATACAATCACCATCAAAATTCCAACACAAATCTACACAGACCCTGAAAAGACAAAGTTCAGCTTCATATGGAAACATGAAAAAACCTGGATACTAAAACAATTCTGAATAATAAAAGAACTTCAGGAGGAATCATTATCCCCAATTTCTAGTTATGTTTCAAAGCTGTAGTGAGAAAAAACAGCATAGTATTGGCTTAAAAAAAAAAAAGAAAAGAAATGTTGGTCAATGAAATTTAATTGAAGACCCAAACATAAATCTACACACATACAAACACACTGGGGAAAAAAAAACAGCATCTTCAACAAAAGGTGTAGTGGATAGCTGTTGGGTCTATGAGCTTGAAACACTGCCCCTAGAAATGCAGCAGGTAACTGTTCTACCTGCCTATGACCTTGAAGTACATGCCCCTGGAGTGTGGCCTCTCAGCTACCCTTAAGACCTGAGATGCACATAGGCACTCTCCTCTTTGCTCTCTCATGGGATTTGAATGTGGGACTGACTCAGACGCATGAGACTGTGCCCTAGCATTCCAGAACCTGTAACAATACTGTTCTGTACAGTGAGTTTTTCTCCCCTAATAAATTCCTTTGCCCTTTAAGCAGACTCTGTGGATTTCTCACATTAAAATGGTGCTGGCCAAACTAGATGGCTGCATGTAGCCAAATCCAAACAGATCCATACTTTTTACACTGCACAAAACTCAAGTCTACATGAATCAAAGACCAGAATATAAAACCAGATACACTGAATGTGATAAAAGAGAAAGTAGGGGAATAGCCTTCAACTCATTGGCACAGGAAAAGACTTTCTGAACAGAACACCATTAGCACAGATGCTAAGATCAACAACTAATAAGTGGAACCTCATGAAACTGAAAACCTTCTGCACAGCAAAAGATAACCTTATTTGGACAAAGCAGCAGTCTATATAATGGGAAAAGATGTTTACCAACTACATTTCCAATAGGGGGCTAATATCTAAAATATATAAAGAACTCAAGAAACTATATATCAAGAAAACAAGTAATCCAATTAAAAAAAAAAACAGGGTAAAGATTTAAACAGAAAATTCTCAAAAGAGGAAACTCAAATAGTTGAGAAACACTTAAAGAAATGTTGGACATCCTTTGCCATCAGGGAAAATGTGAATCAAACCTACATTGAGATTCCATCTTACTCCCACCAGAACAGCTAAGATCAGTAAAACATGTAATAGCTCATGCTGGTGAAGATATAGAGTAAGAAGAACATCCATCCATTGCTGCTGTGAGTGCAAACTCATACAGCCACTATGGAAATCAGTGTGGTTATTCCTCAGGAAGATGGGAATGGATATACTTCAAGATTCAGCTATACCATTCTTGGGCATATACCCAAAGGATGCTTCATCCACAAAAACACTTGCTCAACTATGTTCATTGCTACTATATTCATGATAGTCACAAATTGGAAACAACATAGATATCCCTCCACAGAAGATTAGACAAATAAAATGTGGTACATTTATACAATGTAGTCTCAGCTGTTAAGAATATAACATTATGAAATTTCCAGGTAAATAGATAGAACTAGGAAAATTCTTCCTGAGTGAAGTATCCCAGATCTAGAAAGACAAATTTGATATGTTGTGGTGGTTTGAATAGGAATGGTTCCCATAATCTCCTATACTTGAATACTTGGTCATTAAAGAGTGGTGCTACTTGACAAGGATTAGGAGGTATGGCCTTGTTGGAGTAAATGTGGCCTTGTTAGAAGAAGTGTGTCACTAGGGGTAGGCTTTGGGGTTTCAAATGCTCAATCTAGGCCCAGTGGCTCTCTCTATTCCTGCTGCCTGCCAATCTAGAGGTAGAACTCTCAAATACTTCTCCACATCATGACTACCTGAATGCTGTCATGCTTCCTGACATAATGACAATGGAATAAACCCCCGAACTTAAAATAAGTTCCAATTAAATGATTTCCCTAATAAGAGTTGCTGTGGTCATTGTGTCTCTTCACAGCAATGGGACACTGATAAGATAGAAGTTGGTACCAAGAGCTGGGGTATTGCTATGATAGGCCTTACCATGTTCTTTGTTGGTGGAAGGTTTTTGGATCAGAAAATCAGTTGAATGCTTTAAGTGGGGCTTAATGAGCCATGCTAGTAGGAGAAGGGAAGACAGTGGTGTAGCTGAAAGCTTTCCTGTGTCCTGCCTGGCCCATGGTCAGGACAAATCTCTGTGGTGGTATTGTGTTCCCCAAAATATTGTGTACCCTAATAAACTTATCTGGGGTCAGAGAACAGAAAAGCCACTAGATACTTAGGATAGGCAGTGGTAGCACACACCTTTAATCCTAGCATTCCAGAGGCAGAAATCCATCTGTTCAAGGATACAGCCAAGCATGATGACTCACGCCTTTAATCCCAGAAAGCGAGCCTTTAATCCCAGGGAGTGATGGCTGAAAGCAGAAAGTTATATAAGGTGTGAGGGCCAGACACTAGAAGCATTTGGCCTGGTTAAGCATTTGGCTGGTTAAGCATTTGGCTGGTTAAGCTTTCAGGCTTCTAGCAGCAGTTCAGCTGAGATTCATTCCGGATGAGGACTCAGAGGCTTCCAATCTGAGGAAACAGGACCAGCTGAGGAACTGGCGAGGTGAGGTGGCTGTGGCCTGTTCTGTCTCTCTGATCTTCCAGTGTTCACCCTAATACCTGGCTCAGGTTTGATTTTGTTAATAAGAACTTTTAAGATTCATGCTACAAATCTCTCTCACATGCCAGTCCTGCAGCCACTCAGACCCAAGTAAACATACAGAGGCTTATATTATTTACAAACTGTATGGCCATTAGCTCAGGATTACTCCTGACTAGCTCTTACACTTAAAATCAGCCCATTTCTGTTAATCTATATGTCACCAGGTGTTCTGTGACTTTACCTGTGTGCCATTACATGCTGCTCCCTGAATGGCAGGCTGGTGTCTCCTGACTCAGCCTTCCTCTTCCCAGAATTCTCCTTGTCTGCTTATCCTGTCTATACTTCCTGCCTGGCTACTGGCCAATCAGCATTTTATTAAACCAGTGTACAAAAGCATTATTCCACAGCATTTCCCCTTTTCTGTTTAATTAAAAAGGAAAGTTTTACTTTAACATAGTAAAATTATATATAACAAAAAGTTACCAAGCAAGAATTATAGTTATAATATCTAGTCTATTTATATTTGGCAAATTCAAAGAAAATATTCTATTTTTCCTATATTTGTGAGTCTAAGGTTTCATATCTAACTTATCTTTTATCATAACTAAGGAAAATTATCACTATCTAGTCTTCAACTACATCAAAGACCTCAGAAGGATACAATATTACCTAAGTAAACAGGAAGAGCATTTTAAGCAACTTTCAAAAATCTAGAATGATAGAGACAACTGCCTGCCTGGACAATCATCCAAAGTTCCTCTGTAATGTTGGGACATCCATCTTCAGCACATAGGTCTAGAGTCTCTCAGTCATTTTTTTTCTCTGTGTCCTGTAGAATGTCTGGCAGTTTTCTTCAGTGGTCAACTTCCTATGGGTCCTGCATGTCCAGTTTATACATTATCCATATCACCACACAGTGGTGCTGAGAGCAATGTAGATTATGATGGCTTGACGCAAGAGCTTTCAGAAGAGAAGGATTAGTAATTGGCCTAAAGATCATTCCTGTGATATTTTGGTGTAGAATATGAATGTTTTTTGTCTTTGTCTGAAAAGTCTGTCTGAGGCTAAATTGAAGAGTTTTGGATTAATGTCATTGGCAGAGAAGACTAAAAACAGTTTAGTATTGACTGTGTTGTGTGGTTATTAGTGGCCAGTCTTATGCAGATCTATAATGAAAAGGAACAAGCTGAGCAAGGAAAAATACAAAATGTATAGTTTGGAGAGAAAGGAAGCACTAGGAAGTGTAATGGAGCTAAATTCTCTGCCCAAGGAGATAAACAGATTAAAGAAAAGTCTGATGCTAAATGGAATAAAAAGAGTGGTTATCTCAGGGCAAGACCCCACTCATCTAAGCTTCCAACTTGTAAAAAGGAATTGAAGAAAAGCTTATTCAGTGAAGGAAATCATTGAAAACAGAAAGCTAGTGAAATGTATTTAACAAGGGGGGCCATGTTCCAGCCCCAGCAAGCAGAAAAACTTGACAGCTTCAGCCACATTGTTCTGGTTTTAGAGTCAAAGATACAAGAAAGGGGTTGTGGAAATTCCCTCAACGGCTAAGGAAAGCTTCTGAGACCAGGCATGTGTCAGGGGTGTCCCTAAATAGAGGCTAAGAGAGGTCTTTGCATAAAGCTGTGAAAGTGAAGCCTGGATTGCCTTGGAAACCCCAATATGTTGGAGAATCCAGAGCCTTAGGATACCTGCTGAGGAAAGCTGCTAATAGGGAGTAGAACCAGCCCAAGAGTGAGAAGTATGTTGTAGTTAACAAAGCTGAACAGAGTTGGAGATCTGAACAGTGTTTTGACATCAGACATAGAGATGCAGAGTTTGGAGTTTGCCCAGCTGGTTTTTGGCTTTGTTTTGGTCCAATATTTTCTCTCTATGCTTCCTTTCCTCCATTTTGGAATGATAATGCATATCCTGTGACATTGTATGTTTGAAGTACATGATCTTCTTTTTAATTTTGATTTTATAGGGAGTTACAGTTAAAGAGATTGCCTTGAGTCACAGTAGAGACTTCAAATTTTGAGACTGCAATAGACTATGGGGACTTTTGAAGATGGACTGAATACATTTTTGCATTATGATATAGCGACAAGCCTATGAGGACCAGGGGGTGGAATGTGATGGTTTGAGTAGAAATGGCCCCCATAGGCTCACATATTTGAATGTTTGGTCATTTTAGAGTGGTGCTACTTGACAGGGATTAGGAGGTGTGGCCTTGTTGGGATAAGCACAGTCTTGTTAGAGGAAGTGTGTCACAGAGGGTGGGATTTGACATTTTAAATGCTCAAGCCAGGCTCAGTGGTCCTCTCTTCCTGCTGTCTGCCAATCCAGATGAAGAACTCCAGCTACTTCTCCAGCATTGTGTCTGTCTGGAAACCACCATGCTTCCATTGTAATAACTAAACCTCTGAACTATAAGCAAGTCCCAATTAAATGTTTTCCTTTATAAAGGTTGCTGAGGCCATTTTGTCTCTTCACAGCAATTAAACACTGACTGAGACATACATATTTACTTCTATGTGGATATTAGCTGTTAAGTCAATGATAACCAAGCTACAATCCATGGATTCACAGAGGTTAGGTATTGAGTAAGTGACTATGGGTACAGATTGATCTGGTTAAAAAGAGAAATAGATAGTTATATGGTGGATGGGGGGCTGGAATGAGAGGAGTGGGATGGGGAGGATAGAGATGGATGAGGCAGGGAACACAGGGAGAGACAGCCAAAATTAAGGGTCATTTGAGGGGGTAGTATGGAAACATACTATAGCAGAAGCTTCCTAAAGTGTATACACATATGTTTTAAATGAAATCATCAAATAATGGGGGATGCAAATTTCTAGTTGGGACAATCATCCCTGAATGAGATGTTTCCATCAAATCCCTCCCCTCAGAGCTCAGGGAACCCCTTAGAAATGGAGGTTGGAAAACTATAAGAGTCACAGGGAATGAAGGACACCAAGAAAACAAGGCCCTCTAAATCAACAGGAACAAAGCCCATATGAACTCACAGAGACTAAAGGAGCATGTAAAGGACCTACATGGGTCTGTACCAGGTCCTCTGTGTATATGTTATGGTTTCTCATTTAGTGTTTTTATAGTATGCGAAATCGAGATCTCTAATTCTTTTTGTTGTTGTTTTGTTTTTCGAGACAGAGTTTCTCTGTGTAGCTTTGCAGCTTTTCTAGAGCTCACTCTGTAGCCCAGGCTGGCTTCGAACTCACAGAGATCCACCTGCCCCTGTCTCCTGAGTGCTGGGATTTACCTCCCAGTGAGATCTCTAATTCTTAAGCCTTCTCTTGGGCTCTTTTTCTTCTGTTGGTTTATCTTGTCCAACTTCAATATGTTGATTTTTGTTCTATCTTACTATATTTTTATTTTGTTATATTTTAAAGAAATGAATGAATGAAATCCTAGCCACTAGGGTAAAGGTTAACCACGAAACTGTGACTTACACATGCTAGAAGGAAAAATCAGTTCTTTCCAATGGAGTGACAATGGATACATCAACCACTCCAGGGCAGGTGTCATGGTCAGAAGTAGTTAACCAACATAAAATGTATTCCAGTTTTCCTTTTGGGGTGTGGTTTTATTTGTTTTCTTGGTTTTATGTTTGTATTGGGTTTTAGTTTGCTTTTAGAAAGAACTTAAAGTTGGGTGGGGGAAGAATATCTGGAAGGACATGAGGGAAGAGAACAATATGATCAAAATATGTTAAATTTAAAAATTGTTCTAAATAATAAAGAATGTAATTAAAAAGAAAAGTAAGAGAGGAGACTTTAAGTGTTACACACACACACACACACACACACACACACACACACACACACACATACACACACACACAGAGACATAGGTCTGTTAATTAATGAGATTCTCCATTCTACTATCCACATATATATCATATCATGTTGTACAATGTAAGTATACACAATTTTTATTTTTCAATTAAAGAAGAAAAACCTACAACAAATAAAGTTGTTGGAATTTGGAATTTTCTTCATTTCATTATTGGGAGAAGGGGAGACAGCAGTGAGTTGAGAGGCAATGAGCAGACTAAATTAGTAGGAAATCATGATTGAGTGAATGTAGGGGATGGGAAGACCACAGGGTAATGGAGGACTCCAAAGCTCCAAATTTTAGTGTTTAGAAGCAGTCATGTGTTCACTAGTGAAGAGCAGGCATGAGAGGAGGCTAACCAACAGACATTCTGACATGTCACTTTGTGACTCATGAGTGGAGAATTTTAGAATATGGACTGGGGTGCACCTTTGCCTGAATCTCAGGGAGATGAGTATGGAAAATCGCCTGTGATATCATCAGATGAAGACACAGAGGAAGCCCTGGAATGCAGTCTTACCCGTGTTGCACAGAAATCCTAGAGATCAAAGTTAGCAGACTACAAGAGCTTCATGGGAAGTCACTGCTAAATGTTAACCAATTCCTCTGCAACTGGATCTTGTTAGATGTGGGTGGAGATCACAAGAACGGCATCCCCCCAGGAAATAGGTTGTTTCATTTGCATAGAGGCAAAGATCTTCAACTGTTTATTTATCTCACTACATATGTCAGGGAGTCAATGCTGGGAATAAGACTTCTGCATCCATTTAAATCATCCTTTTGTTTCTCTGAGCTCCGAGTCCTTCTTCCAATTAACTCTCTTCTTGATGCTCAATTAGAAATGCTTCTTAAACAAATTGTACCCCACATATGAGTTATTGCCCTGGGTGGTCTTGTTTAGAAATTGTTTTAATCAAAGAAAAATTTAATTCAATGACCATAAATATTTTAAGAGTATTTCTAATTACTTAAAGAATATGAAAGGAAATTGAGTTTACAGTACACCAGAAATATCCTCAGTAATTTTCCAACTTTCTCCTCCTATGTCCCAGTAGCTAATTCAGAGCCTCACACTTAAAATTTTTTTAATTATATTTGTTTGTTTCATGTGTGTGGAGGCCATATGCAATCCATAGCTCAGAAGTGCAGGTCAGGTGACAGACATCAGTTGCAGATGTCAGTTCTCTCCTTCTACCACATGGGTCCTAGGGATGGAACTCAGGTCTTCAGGCTTGGTGGCAGACACCTTTATTCACTGAGCTGATGGCTCAGAACCTCAGATTTAACTCCACCATTTCCCCTTGATTTTCCAAAGCTTCCAAAGTCAGAGAATTTTCACTGTCCTCTCCCATCTCTCAGCATCTGAGTTAGCTACACGGAGAGATGCCCTTCATCAGGAGGGAGTAAGAGTGTAAAAGGAGTGGCATAACAAAGACAAGGTTCGCTCAGGCCAGTAGCAGTGAGTCCAGAAATGGTTTGAAAAATGAACATTTTAATAATTTTGTCCAGGTTCACATATCAGTCAACACACATTTGTTCTCTCACACAACCCTCCCACTGCTACCTCTATGAGATCTGTGGAATCCTTGTCAATGTCTCTTTCCAGATGTGCTATGATTTGGATATGGTTTGGATGTTTTCCCCCAAGTCCACGAACTGGAAGTCTAATCACCAATGTGGTGACATTGAAGTGTTGGAGACATTCAGAGCAGGGGCCTACAGAGGATGATTAGGTCATTGTGGGTACTGCCCTCAGAAGGAACTAATGAAGTTCTCATAAGATGCTGGGTAGTTTTCTTGAGAGCAAGTTTTGACAAAAAGAGCAAGCCTGCTCCCTCCCTATGATCTGTCTGTGCATATCCCTGTGGTCTCCAGGTCATCTGCCTAAGGCTGTCACCAGAAACTGGACAAATAGAGATCCCCAATCTTGGGCTTTTAGCCTCTCAGCCTGGGAGCTAAGTAAACATCTATCCCTTCTAAAGTACAAATTTAAAGATATGCTCAGATATTGATACACCAAATTCAATTCAACTATTCAGTCTTGCCAAAGTCTAGCTAGACTCCAGCCCAGCAATCTCACTGGGCTCACCCAGTGCTCCTGGAATGGACAATGGCTGACAAAGATGAATTGCCGGGAGGGTATGTGTCAGTTACAAACACTGATGTCTTAAAAACACTCCTTGCATAAATAAAGGAACAGAAACCCATGAAGATTTCAGTAGGGACTGAGCAAGCCCTCATGTCTTTTTCTCTCATTCTGTGGACTTGGGCTGCAATCTTAAACATTGTATCATTTCCTTGATGCTTAAATTTGGTGTGGCTACAACTTTTGTAGAGATAAAAGCATTTCTTGCCTCTTGCCTGACAAACATTCTCCTGCTGAAGCCTCATGGCCAGATGCACAAATAGGAAAGAAATGCTAGAAACCTCAGGCACCTTCCCTCTAAAGATAATTAACTATGAATTATTCAGAAACCCTACATCACAAAGCAGTATTTGGGAGGTAGTTTTCCCTTCCTTCTCCATGGTAGGACACAAAATGCAGTGTTGTGGAGCGTGTCTTGTTTCATACCCCCATCCCAACTGCCTTCAACTGCCTAAATAAATGAGAATGTCAATAAAAGTAAAAAAAAAGATTAATTTTTCATGGAATAAAATCATAAATCTAACATCAGAGAGTCGCTTCTAAGTTGTTGTGTTGAGACGAGAGGAGAGCATAGATCTTGCTAGTGGCAGTCCTTCACATGGGACTTGGGTAGCAACCCAATTGTTTCTCTTGCCAGCAAAGCAGTGCCTTGAATGGAATAAGCGTTGAAGCCTGGTGTACTCGGCACCTCTTGGGGAAACACTGCAGCAAAATTAAAAATACTATTGGCACCAGGTGCATGCTAAGAACATAAGGAGTGCTGTTAATTTATTCTAATGAATTAATTACAGTGATGCCCTGGTCTACAGGGAATTTCCCTAGAAAGAGACATAGAATGGTGTCCAGAAAGGGTTCCAGTGGTGTTTCTTACTCATACTGGAAGAAGGTCACTCCAGAAAGACGCTCCTGGGAACTCAGGGTACAGAGAGAGGTTATAAGAAGTATGAGGGGTGGCCCAGCGAAGGAGAAGTGGAGGAGATCTATATGAGCAGACTGGGAGTGGGGTGGTAGTAGCAGAGGGCGAGGAGTGGGGGAAGAGAACAGAGGGAAATGTGAGGGTCGAGCTGGAACAGGGACAGAGTGGGAGGGCAGGGAGGGAGATACCATGATAGATGAGGACATCATGGGAAGAGGAAGAGGCAGGGTGCCAGGGAGGCTCTCAGGAATCCACAAGGATGACCCCACCTTGGAGTGCTGGCAGTGGTCTAGAGGGTGCCTGGACTGGTCTACTCTGGTGACCAGTTTAGTGAATAACCTAGCTGTCATCATAGAGCCTTTGTCCAGTGACTGATGGAGGCAGATACAGAGATCCACGGCCAGGTGCCAGGCTGAGCTCCGGGAATCCAATCGATGAGAGAGAGAGGAGGATTTCTGCAGGCAGGGGACGTCAAGATCATGATGGGAAGACATGCAGAGATGACCAATCACACTACAGTTCACACCCATGAACTGTGGACTAGTGGCTGTGGAGCCCCCATGGCACTGGACTAGGCCCTCTGGATATGGAAAACGGTTGTTTGGCTTGAACTGTTTGGGGGGCACCCAGGCAGGGGGATTGGATCCGTCCCTGGTATATGGGCAGGCTTCTGGGAATCCAGTGCCTGTGGTGTGATGCCTTGTGCAGCCTTGGTGCAATGGGGAGGGCCTTGGACCTGCCTAGGCTCAGTGTGCGAGGCTCTGCTGACTCCCCATGGGAGACCTTGATTTGGGGGATGTGGGGATTTAGGGTGGCTTGGAAGGGAGGGCTGGGGGTGGGAGGAGGGAGGAGGGAGGAGGGGTATCTGTGGGTGGTATGTAGAGTGAGTAGAAAATTTCTTAATAAAGAAAAATGAAAGGAAAAAAAAAGAAGTATGAGGAGGCTTGGTTCTCAGAATGCATCCAAATGCTGGAAGACATCTCTCAACTCACACTAGACCCTACCCAGGCACACTACTGAGTCTTTTAATGCACCTTGAAGCCACATCACTGTTGCTACCGGCAGCCTAGTTACCATACTTTAAGAGCCAGGAAGCAGAATGGGCTCTGGGATCAACCAGTCCTGGTCCTAGCTGCCAGCTTAGCTAGCCAAGCAGGGACCCTATGGAGGTACCATGAGCACTCAGAGACAGAATGTCCATTCATGAGTGAAGGGGACAGTAGAAACCACCTGGTGTTGTGGAGAAGAGGGCGACAGAGCCTGACCCACCTGCGACCCTCAGCAGGATCTAGTTTCATTGTGGGTTTAGATAGACAGAGCAGTGGCAGCTGCAGGGAGAGGCTTCACCAGTATGAAACTAGAAATGGACACGAGTCAGCCTTGGCAGTGTCCTTTGGTGTCTGCTCTTTTGCAAGAGCCCCTGTGTACAAGTAAAGTCTGCCACCACGTTCAGGGCAAAATTCAACATACAGCAATAATAATAATGGTAATAACAAAACAAACGAGTATTTCTAAGATAGCAGCTGCCACGTTGAGACTTACCATGCTTACATTTATACATCTTCATCACCCCATATGAGGGGAGAAGCACCGTTATGACTCCCTAGTAACAGAGTGGCCATTAGGAAACTGAACCTCAAATGGAGTAAGGAACTCGTCCAAGGCTGGCCTACCAGTGAGTGGGAGACCTGGAAGTCCAAGGGAGATGTGCCAACTCCAGAGCTCACGTGCTAGCCACTCTGCCGTGGACTTACGTAGGAGGGTGATGAGGTGATGAACACAATAGTTTACACATTCTTGCTGCCCTCCAGCTCCTCTGTGCTTTTGTCGTCAGTGTCTCTGGTTTAAGAGGTACAAAGTCAATGTTCCTTAGGTCTCTGCACACACTCGCCTGGATCTTGCCACTGCCTCTCACACTCTGTCATCTCATTACACACAGACAAACTGTCGGTATTGCTCTCTATGGCTTTGCCTCTCCTGGAAGAAGGAAACAGCTGTAACAGGTGCAAGTGCTGGTCCCCATCCTCATACAGATAAGGACTAGGGACTCAAAAGCAGTGCAGGCCATCGGAAACTTCAGCTGGTTACAGAGGTACTTGGTTTAATGTCTGACTTTTCACTTTAACATCCCTGAATAGTCTTATAAAAGCCCCAGCAACTCTGTGATCCTTTGTAAGAACAAGGAAAGCTGCAATAGGAAAAGAACCAGAAAAGAGAAGGAGATTAAACCCCTCTAGTGCCCACCCCCTCACACCACTTCAGGGATCTGCTCATGCATATTAAAACAGAGGGTGGTATTTTCAAAACCCACAGACTGGGGAAAGATTAAACAGTGATGCAGTTTGGAAATGGTAATAGTTGTGAAGAAAAGAAAGAGAAATTACATTTATGGGGCTCAATTGTATACTGGACACTCTAATATGAGGATTTAAATAAATTTGCATGTTTAATTTCCTCTTTTTAATAATACCATAGGATTGGTATGAATGTTCCAGTTTTGCAGCTGAGCTTAGAGAAAAGACAAGTTACCCAGCCAGCCATAGAGGTAGAACTCTGTGCTTTCATGATAAATTCCATCATCATTACCCTGGCCTCTCCCTACCAGTGATGCTGCAGCTGGCTATCCATCCATCCTACACTACTCTTCCTACATCCACATACAATCCTATCACTCTGACAGCTGGGAACCAGCCACAGTGGAAATGTTTACAGCGTGGAAGGCAGCAGGTGCCGAGACAAACTCAGCTTCCCTCTCCTGCCCCCTCCCTTCCTACCGTGTAGAGCTCATACTGTTGTTTCTATCCTCACATTTATATTATGCTTTAAAGATTTATTTGCTTTTAATTTTTATGTGCATGAGTGTTCTGCTTGCATACACATATGTTTTATATGTATTGTGTGCATGTCTGGTATCAGAAAGGCAAGAAGACTCCAGATCTCTTGGAACTGGAATTATAGACTATTGTGAGCCACTGTATAGATGATAGGAACTGAACCTGGGTCCTCTGAGAACAGCAAGTACTCTTAACCACTGAGCCATAGTTCCAGCCCCACATTTACATTTCTTTTCCACCAGAGTTTTTCTCCTAGTAGGCAATCAAGATATTACACAGTACTAAACTTAGTGTTTCAATAGGAAGTCAAAGTTGCCATCATAAAAAACTATGAGGACTTCAAACGTGACTTGGTTCCTTTCTCTTCTTCATTTTCCAGATGAGGTTAAATATCCCAGAGTACCAGTGTCCAGGTACATGCAGGAGGCCTCTGAAGATACTGTAGTGAGAATGGTCTACCAGTCTCAGAATACGAATGCATCAGCAGGGTCTTCTTGTCTATTCCATCCTGAAGGCCCAAACAAGCAAGTCCATGAGGGAATTGAGCCTTTAGGATTAAAAAGTATTTTCACTTACAGCTCCAGGATATGCAATCTAGGGGATGTCAAAATCCCACCTCCCTGGGATTTTGAAACATGGAGCCTATCTGATGTAGATATTTGCTTTGTGCTCCATTCTGTAGCTGGAAGCAACGAGCTTCCTGGGGAGCTGCCCCTCCCTCTCTCCAAGACTCACTTTGCTCTCTGGAGGATGATTAAATGAAATCAAAAGAAGCCTTTACTTTCTCTTGCCTTTAAATCATCCTTCACACTCCACACTGCCTAGTGCTCATTAGGAACTTCATGTCTGACGCTCCATTCTTAGAGCTTCACAGATATTAGGGTACAAGAATTCTGCTAACAGCCTCCTTTGCAATACCACCAGAGCAAAAAATAACTCCCTTTTGTGTTTCTTCATTTGATAAACATAATTAAAAATGAGAGTTTAAAAACAACAGATACCTGTTTGCCTCCTATCTGACCCTCAGACAGAAGACACCATGTCCCTTATCATCCTTTTGTTCATCTTTTCCAACAGAACTTACTTGTTCTGCTCACCAATAAGCTGCATAGTGGAGTTCTGAGATGTCCCTGTTACAGAGACAATCGGTCACATCTCAAGCTCAGAGTGGTACAGTGGGGTGCAACAATGGGCAGCCCACTTATTCTCTCTCTCCCTCCCTCCCTTCCTCTCTCCTTCTCTCCTTCCCTCCGTCTCTCCCCTCTCTCTCCCTCCCTCTCTCTCTCTCTCTCTCTCTGCTTCCTGATCTGCCCCAGTGTGAGCAAGCTCCCACCGCCACTGTCTCCCTGTTGTTTTAGACTGCATCTCTCAAACCGTGACCCCAGAAGAAGCCTTTACCCTTCTAAGCCTCTTCTTATCGGGTGCTTGGTTACATCACGAAAAAAAAAAAATATTATACAGAGTAAATTTTTGTTTCTTCTCATCAACATAGTGTTTTGTGTAAGGTAAAGAATTAGGGAGAACTACTCTAAAGCATACAAACATACCTAATTCATCACAGATGGTAGTTCCCGAGGAAGTAGGACACGTAGGGTCCCCTGTTTCAGAGTGCAGACAGAATAGATATTTGGGTCCCCCCCCCCCCGAGAACCTTGACTGACATATTCAATCTACCTAAAAATGATGTAGGACAGCTGGGTTCTAAAGGGTAGGAGACTTTTTATGTAATTGGCTCATGCATTTGTGGGGATGGCAAGTTTGAAATCCAGCAGGCAAGAAATTCAGGTAGGAGTTGATGCAGTGGTCCTGAGTCCCAAATCTACTGAGCAAATCAGGATGCTGGATACATGGGTAGAATATATTTAGTTGTTTGAGAAGTTTGTACAATACGCTTTGGTCGTATTTATGCTCCCAACAGTTACTAGATACAGCCCCACATCCATACACATCCTACTTCATATCTTTGTTTTACAAACCAAAAGGATCACTTTGTGTTACCCAAATAGTCTTGGATGTATGGTTGACTTGGCCAGGGGCTTCCCTCTTAGAGGAAGCTGTCTCTGCCTCTACTGGCAGCTGACAACTACAATTGATTTTCCATGGCCATCTTCCATTTCCACACTGGGATTTGGTCTGGTTTAAGTTTGCACAGGTCTCATGAATGCTATCATAACTGCTGTGAGTTCCTATGGGTAGCAGTTCCTATAGTGTCCAAAATACTATTTCCTTGTAATTATCCACTGTATCTGGCTCTTACACACTTTCCAAGCCCTCTTCAATAGTTATCTTTGAGCCTTGGAGGGATGGTGTGGTATATGCATTCCATTTAGGGGTAGGCGTTCCACAGGCTCTTATTCTCTGAACCTTGGCCAGTTGTGGTTCTCTGAATCAGTCACCATCTACTACAAAGATTTTCTGATGAAGGTTGGATGATGCACTGATTATATATAGGTATAAAATAAGTCATTGGGAATCAGTTTAATACTATGTTCATTTAGCCGAATAATAGAAATACATTTCTTTTAGGGCCCATGACCTATCTAGCCTTAGGTTCTCAGCCTGACAATGGTGTCAGGTATGAGTTTTATCTTGTGAAGATGAACTTTAATCAGTACTCCCATGATGTTTATGCCATAACTGTACCAGTGGGCACGTCTTGCTAGGCCAGCTATTATTATAGCTCTCATGACATAGTCTTGAGCAGAATTATGTCTTTCCTAAGTGTTGTGTTTTAGATGTAAAATGTTCCCCATCACTCATGAGCTTAATCTCTAGCTGATGGAACTGTTTGGGAAGATTATGGGACCTTTTGGAGGTAGAGTCCAACTAGAGGGAATGCTGTCACTCTGGAACTAGAGGTCAAGATAAACCTTTACTCCCTCAAGTTTCTTTTGTATTTTACCACAATAATGAGAAAGTAACTAGGGTGCTAAGAAACTTTGGTCTTTGCTCTTGAGGTCTAAACTAATTGACTGAGATCCACTTGCATTATGGATGATAGGCAATCTGCTTGTCTTCAAGTCAACAATTTTAATCACATCACATCTGTAAAACGTCCTCCAAGCTAAAACTAAACTAGTATCTGACTAAACACCTGGACCCTAGAGTCTAACAAAATTGACACATATAATTAATCATTATACCAAATGATTCTGCTACACAGGCAGAGCTGAGATATATTGCTTTAGAATACAATTATTTTGGAGGCAGTTATTAGGGACTTTTATTGGGATGTTTAAAAATAGCTTAGGTTATAAAGAAACTGAACAACTCAGATCATTAATCAAAATAAAAATGTGTTTCTTTGTTCTCCAATTAAAATAATACTTCTTGAGCATTACAGCAGGACTGATCTGAGCACCCTAAGCATTGTTCAAGTGTGGTGCCCCTTCAAAGAGGTCATAGGTGACTTAGTTAGGGTTTCTATTCCTGTGATGAAATACCATGTCTAAAAAGCAAACTGGGGAGGAAAGGGTTTATTTGGCTTATACTTCCATATTATAGTCCATCATGGAAGGAAGCCAGAACAGGGATTTGAACAAGGCAGGAACTGGGAGGCAGGAGCTGATGCAGAAGCTATGGAGGGGTGGTGTTTACTAGCCTGCTCACCATGGCTTGCTCAGCCTGCTTTCTTATACAATCCAGGACCACCAGCCCAGGGATGGCCCCTCCCACAATGGGCTGGGCCCTCCCCCATCAATTACTAATTAAGAAATGTTCTATAGCTGGATCCTATGGAGGCATTTTCTTAAATGGAGTTCTGTACTCTCAGGCGACTTTAGCTTGTGTCAGGTTGACATAGAACAACCCAGCACGATAGGCTGGTGAGAGGAGATGGAGAACGGGGTGCTGCTGTCTATAGTAGAAGCTCCTCAGGCCCTTTGATTGTCATCTGCCCCTCTTGCCTCCTTGATCTTCTCTACAGTGATTGCTTTCTGACCCATATCTCTCTCCTGAATCTCCCTTCCTTAACAGACATCAGAGACACTTGTATCCTAACTTATTATTGATAAGACAGTGCCAGACAAAAGAAGGCTCTCTCTACTCCCACAATTTTCAGTCATCACTGTAAGTCATTTTGCCCCATTAAAATGAATTCTTTTCCCAAAGAAGGACTCAGGTGAGATACTGTTTCTGTTGCTGCATCTCAATGTTCTCAAGCAGTTTATCCCAGATAATTCTGATAGCCATCCATCTTACCTTTAGATATGTCCTCACAAATGGGTATAAAGTGAATCCACATGGTTGGGCAATGTGTGAATCACTGTCTCCCAAATGAGTGATTCAGAGAACATTCTTTCAACCAATCAAGATATACAGTTCCTAGAGGATTGAGAACTGTCTTTTAAATGGTCCCTTGCACCAGTCACTCATTCTAATCTAGGAAGATACTGTTGAATCTCTAACAGGGAACAGGCAGAAAATGTCTCTGATTATTTCTTACCATTATCAAAACAATACAAACAATGGGAGAGAATTAAAGCTATAAAGGACACATAAAAACAACTGCTTAAGGCAATACTACTAAGAATCCTACACACAAAAATTGGACAGTATGGACAGAATGAATGATTTCATTTAAAATTCCAACTATCAAAATGCATTTAACATGAAGTTGATCAACTGATTATTCCTATAATAATCAAAGAAATTGAAATACATAACTCAAAATCTTCAAAAACCCACATAAAGAGAGATGATTTTACCAGAGATTTCTACTAAGTATTTAAAGAATAGTCAACTCTAGATGCATACAATTTCTTCTAGAAAAGAAAAGGTGATAGGAATTATCCATATTCATTCTGCAAAGAAAGTATTACTCTAACACAAAAAATGAATAAAGATGATGTAATAGTGTGAGCAAAGAAAGCTACAAACAAGTATTTCTCATGAGTATAATAACAAAATATAAACAAATAAACTTCATAATATATAAAAAGAAAATTTGCATTATGACCAAATGGGATTTGCTTCATTGCAGAAATATCCAAAATTCAATTAAATATAATCTACCGTGTTTGTAGACTAAGAAAGGAAACTCATAATCATGTGAATTTATGTAGAAAATGGTTGACAAGATTCAATAACGTTTTCTATAAAAATGCTCAGGCAAAATATGCTGGGGAGATGTTTCAGGGAGTGAAAATACTTGACATGTGAGCATACAGATGCAAGTTTGAGCCCTTAGAACTCACATCAAAGCCAGACACATAGAGGGACACAGAGAGCTATAAGCAGAGCAACCCTGTGGGGAGATGGGGGTTGGACACAGGAAAATCCCAGAACTTAGCCTGACATACACTCTCAGAAAACAACAAATAGACTCTTTTTCAAACAAGGAAGAAAGAGAAGAGCGACACCCAAGGTTATCCTGAAACCTCTACATATGTGCTGTGGTACATGAATGTCCACATGCATACACATGAATATATACACACAGACACAGAGATCACACACATTCACAGGTTAAGAAGGAAATGTTCCCAAGTTGACTAAGAGTATCTACAAAACCAAACAACTCTGGCAATTATAATGAATGGTGAGAAAACTGAGCAATCCTTCTCTCAGACTAGAAATAAGACAAAGCTCTTAACACTTTTATTCAGTGTAGTACTAGAAATTAAAGCCAGTGTAATAACTAATAACATGTTTTTTAAAAGAATCTAAAGACAGGAAGACTATATACAGGTAGAAATAAAAGTGACCCTATCTAGTGATAACATGATTTTCTGTATGGAAGACCCCAAACCATCTATAGAGAGTTCAATGTTACCAAGGTCACAGAATATAAGATGAACATACAAAAATTTATGATATTGCTTTATATTAGCAGTGAGCACATGTCATTTCTGTATTATAAAACTCACAGTATTTTGATTTCAGTAAAAATGTACCAAAGAGACCAGGGTTTTGACTCTAGCCAGTCATCCTGGTGATCATCCGTGTGGTAGTCAGTGTGCATACCAAGAGCTTTAGCCACACCTGTCACCTTGCTGTCACGTAGCCAAGACACGATCATACCATGACCCTACCCAGGAATCAATATCAAGCTTCACCAGTCTCGGTGGCTGGACGTGGCACAGGTGCAGCTCTGGGAATCCTGGGTGCTCAGAACACCTGGCTATTGAAAAACTAACAGGGGTTAGAGACCAGAATGAGGCCATGGAAGGCTTTGCTTTGCTTCGTCTCTGCTCTTGTGTGGTTATTTTCCCTCTACTCTTCATGTTTTCTTGGGTGTTCTGCTTTACTGGGTTGTTAGCTGGTTGACTGGTTGGTTTCTACTCTATCTGTGCTTGACGGGTTGCACCACTATTTTTGCTTTTGTCCTCGTCTCTAACATTTTAACAGTTTAGTTTCTACTGGTTATTTCTAAGACACTGCTTGCAAGTTTGTACATTAATCACCAATCCATTGAGCTCTAGCCTCTATGTCACTACAACAGGACTTCATAAATATGACCCATGTTTCTACATCCACAAAACAGAATGCAATGACACTTTAAGAAGATTATATATCATGATGACCAAGTAATTTCACCCTGAAGAAGCAAAGTTGGTTTAACATACACAAGTTAATAAATGTAATGTGCCATATAAACAAAGTAGAGCACACTAGAAATCACACCATCATCTCCAATGATACCAAAAAGGCACTTGAAAAATTTCAATACACCTGCGTGACAAATATTCTGTAGACAATAGGAATGGTGGAACATACCTCAAATAAAGCCCACACACAAGCAATCTGTAGACAACAATATAATAAAGAGGGAGAAACAAAGCATGCCCTGCTGTGGGATAATGCCCTTGTACACTGGTTTAATAAAATGCTGATGGGTAAGTAGCCAGGCAGGAAGTATAGGTGGGGCCATCAGAAGAGGAGAATGTGGGAAGAGGAAGGCTGAGTCAGGAGTCACCAGCCAGACACAGAAGAAGCAAGGCAAGATGGTGTTTTAGGTTCCTGCTTCATAGAGGAAACTGTAGCACGAACCTTAAAAGTTCTTATTAATAAAATCAAACCTGAAGCCAGGTATTGGGGTGAATGCTGGAAGATCAGAGAAGCAGAACAAGCCACAGCTACCTTATCTCGCCAGTTCCTCAGCTGATCCTGTTTCCTCAGACTGGAAGCCTCTGAGTCCTTATCCAAAATGAGTCTCAGCTGAACTGCTGTTCAAAAACCTAAAAGCTTAACCAGCTAAAAGCTTCTAGTTTCTGGTCTTCACGCCTTATATATCTTTCTGCTTCTGTCATCACTCCCTGGGATTAAAGGCTCACTCCTTGGGATTAAAGGCATGTGTCACCATGCCTGGCTCTTTCCAATGTGGCCTTGAACTCACAGAGATCCAGATGGATTCTGCCTCTGGAATACTAGGATTAAAGGCATGAGTGCCACCATTTTCTAGCCTCTGTATCTAGTGGCTGTTCTGTTCTCTGACCCCAGATAAGTTTATTAGGGTGCACAATATTTCAGGGAACACATACCACCACAGGAGACTGCCAGATATTCTACAGGACACAGAGAGAAGCAACTGAGAGACTCTAGGCCTATAGGCTAAAGAATGGATGTCTCAACATTATAGAAGAACTTTGGGTGACTGTCCAGGTAGCCAGCTATCTCTGTCATTCTAGATTTTTGAAAGTTGCTTACAATGCTCTTCCTGTTTACTTAGATAATATTATATCCTTCTGGGGTCTTTGATGTAGTTGAAGACTAGATAGTTATAATTTTCCTTGGGTATGATAAAAGATAAATTAGATATAAAACTTTAGACTCACAAATATAGGATAGATAGAATATTTTCTTTAATTTTGCCAAATACAATTAGACTAGATATTGTAACTATAATTCTTGCTTGATAACTGTTATATTATATGTAATTTTACTATGTGAAAGTTAAAACCTTCCTTTTTACATTAGACAGAAAAGGGGAAATGCTGTGGAATGCTGTTCTGTATGCTGTGAATGTGTGTTGCTCTGATTGGTTGATAAATAAAGCTGTTTGGCCAATGGTGAGGCAGAATAAGGTTAGGTGGGACATTCCAACTAGAGAGACAGGAAGAGAAAAGAGAGAGCAGGAGATGCTGCTAGCTGCCACCAGGAGAAGCAAGATGTAAAGTACCGGTAAGCCACGAGCCACATGACAAAGTATAGATTTATAGGAATGGGTTAATTTAAGATGTAAGAGCTAAATAGTGAGAAACTTGAGCCATTAGGCCATACAGTTTGAAAATAAGCCTCTGTGTGTTTGTTTGGTTCTGAGTGGCTGTGGGCCCAAGTGGGACTGGAGAAAACTTCAAGCTACAATGCTCCACTTCTAACTTTCTTATTACCAATGGCTCAGCACAAAGTCTTAACTAGAACAATAAGACAACAGAAAGACATAAAAGGCATAAGAAGAGGAAAGAAGTCAAATTGTGGTGATATACTGTGTACTCTAATAAACTTTGCCTGAAGATCAGAGAACAGAACAAGCCACTAGATTAGACAAAGATGTCAGGCAGTGGTAGCACACACATTTAATCCTAGCACTGGGGAGACCTAGATCTGTCCGTACCTCTGTGAGTTCAAAGCCACCCTGGACTACATGAGATTGACTCAGTCTAGGAGAGAAACAGAGCCAGGCAGTGGTGGCACACACCTTTAATCACAGCACTTGAGATCTCGTGTCTTTGCTTGGGAAGCACACATGCCTTTAATCACAGGAAGTGATGGCTGGGTGGAGAAAGGTATATAAGGTGTGAAGAGACAGGGACTAGAGGCTTTTTCAGGCTGAGGAGTTGGTGAGGAAGAGATGGTGGCTGTGGCTTGTTCCTTTGTCTCTCTGATCTTTCAGCATTTACCCCAGTATCTGGCTCTGGCTTTTTTATTAAGACCATTTAGCAATTCATGTTACAGTCAAACTATCTTTATTTGCAGATGGCATGATTCTATACTTAAATCCCTACAGACTACTGGAAAACTCTCAGATTTAATAAACATTTTCAGAAAAGGTCCAGGATACAAACTTAATCTTCAAAAATCAATATTCTTCATGTATACCAAATGTTATCATTCAGATAAAGACATTAGAAAAAATATTGCATTCATAATCACTAAAATACAGAATAAACCTACCCAGTGAAAGTATCCTATAATGAAAAGGTCATGATATTGGAAAACAAGACACTAGACAATGAAAATAACTTTCATGCTCTTGGATTGGCTGGATTAACATCATGAAGATGGCTATGTTACCAAAAGCAATCTACAGATTCAATTTAATTCCCATCAAAATTTTGATGACATTCTTCATATAACTAATCAAAAAAGCAGTAATTCATACAGAATCACAGAGGATCGTGAATAGCCAAAGGAATTTAAGAAGAAACACATACAGCTGGAGATTATGCTGGTGAGTAATAATGACAAAGACAGCATGGTACTAGCATTAAAAAGAAAGGTAGACCAATGGATACCTAGTTTTTGACAAAGGGACAAAATCATGCAAAGAAACAAAGAGACAATTTATCAAAAGCAGTGCTGGCAAAGCTGGATGTACACCTGCAGAAGAATGAAATTCAGTCCTTATCTTCATCTAAGTGAATCGAGGATCTTAATTTAAAACCTGAAATGCTGTAATACTGGAGGAAATCATGCAGGATACACTTTGAGGTATAGGTTTAGACAAAACTTTCTGAACAGGAATCTGAAAGCGCAGGAAGTCAACTCAAAAATCAGCCAATGGGATTATGCTTTAAAAGTTTCTTCACAGCAAAGGAAAATATCAACAGATCAAACAGACATATCTTAGGATGGGAGAGAAACCTTTATCAGCTACACTCACGACAGGGGGCCAATACTCAGAATTTATAAAGAACTACAAACTGATCACCATATAAACAAAACTGTCAATTAACAAATGGACTGGTGGGATCAACAAACTATTCTTAAAGAGAGAAACACAAATGGCCAATGACTATTTTTTAAATATTCACCAGCTCTACATATAATGTAAATGAAAAGTGCCTTGAGATGCCACGTCACCCAATCAGAATGAAGATCATCAAGAAATCTGACAACAAATATTGGAGAGGATGGAGAGAAAGGGGAGTCTTTATTCACTGCCAGTGGGTGTATGAACTAGTAGTCATTGTAGAAAACAGTATGGAGATGTTTCAAAAATTAAAACTAGGACTACCCTATGAATCAGCAGTTCCACTCCTGGGCAGAGCCTCAGCAAACTTCACAAGCTACCACAGAGATATTTGCCTGTGCATATTTATTGCCACTCCACTTACAGTAGCACAGAAACAGACCCAGTCTAGATGTCCATCAACATATATAATCAAGATGTGTATATACCCACAATTGAACATTATTCAGCTATAAAGAAAACTAAAATTATGAAATTTGTCAGAATATAATGGATCTGGAAAGTAAAGTATTAAGCAAGGTAACTCAAGCTCAGAAAGATAAAAGAATGTATGTTCTTTCTCACACATCTATCCTAGCTGGTCATGTGTGCAAGGCTACATATAAATAGGTATGAGTAAGCCTGAAAAGTAGAATGAAGACCAAGATAGGGCAAAGGAGGCACTGAGGTGGTGGGTGGGAGAGGAAGCAGAGGACATGTGACATTAAAGTGGGAAAGGAATATGGGGGGATCATGGGGCATAGATGGAAAATCTAATAAAACATACTTTGTGCTAAAATTACATAGTGATATCTAAAACATGGTATGATAACTTTAAAGGCAGTTTTTTTCCAAAGGCATTATTTTTTTTTTCTTGGAGTAAGACTTTCTGACCAGAAAAATTTTAAACATCTGTGATTGATTCTGGTGTTCTGAATGCCAGGACTCCCACTCCCCAACTGTAGCCACAGTTAAGTAAACAAAGGGTTTCCCTATATAATTCCATGCATTTTCCCGATATCAAACACTAAGTGTGTACCCTTCACAAGACTGTGGGTTTGATTCTCAGCAAAACAGAAGCAAACAAAAGCATCAACAAAATGTTTATGGGAAACTGAGCCACAGAGTGATAAACAAGTTGCTCTAGAACCTATAGTCAATCTGTTGACCCATCTTTATGTCAACAAAGGACCTTGTTTATTTGAAGTACCTTACCTACAGATGATTTTTTTTTTTGATATGTGTGGAAACTGAATCCAGGGTCTTACCTGCGCTAGACAAATGCTCTAGAACTGTACCTAGTCTTTCTGACCCCCACTCCTGCCACCTTTCTGAAATAGGGTTTTACTAAGTTGTCTATGCTAGCCTTGAACTTGCAAATCTTCTGCTTTAAACTCCCAAGAAGTTGAGATTTTAGGCATGTCACTACATCCAGCTATGAGTATGGTTTTGAATAGAAATAATGGCCTCCTGCACAAAGAGTGAAAGTCAGAAAAGCACTGTCATGATATGTATGTAAGCCAGATAGTGTTGAATGTCTGCAGTGTATATTGTATACATGATAAGTTGCTGGATTAGTGGCTCTCATAGTTCTTCAAAACAGTGGAAGCAGAGACAGGTAGTGCTGTGGGATGTCTTTCTGTATGCTGTGAATAAGTGTTGCTCTGATTGGTTAATAGATAAAGCTGCATTGGCCTATGGCAGGGCAGGATGGAGCCATGCGGGAAAACCCAAGAGAGATAGTGGGAGGAAGAAGGAGACGCTGCAAGCTGTCAGCAGGAAAAGCAAGATGTGAAAATACAGGTAAGCCATGGCCACGTGGCAACTTATAGATTAATAGGAATGGGTTAATTTAAGGTACCAGAGCTGGCTAGCAAGAAGCTTGAGCTATAGGCTATCCAGTTCGTAATTGATATAAGCCTCTGTGTGTTTACTTGGGTCTGAGCAGCTGCAGGACTGGGTGGGACACAGGAAAACATCCAACTACAGGGGAAGGTGACCATTCCATGGTTATCCTATTCTTTTCTAATGAGAGACAGAAATGGAATGGATCCAAATGGGAGGAGAGATAGGGAGAAACTGGGAAGAGTGGAGGGAAGGGAAACCATAATCAGGATATATTATATGAGAAACTAATGAGAGAGAGAGAGAGACAGAGACAGAGAGACAGACAGAGAGACAGAGAGAGACAGAGAGACAGACAGAGACAGAGACAGACATAGAGAGAGACAGAGAGACAGACAGAGAGAGACAGACAGATGGAGACAGACAGACAGACAGAGAGAAAAGCAGTGTGGGGAACCCTCACGTAAAAGAGTTCAAATTTTGGAATTTTTTTCAGATTTGAGAATATCTTCATATATATGATAAGATTGGGTAGGAGAAGGACACAAGTTGAACTTAAAATTCATTTATGATTTATATACTTTAGTATGAAGGTAATATCATACACTATTTTCAATGCATACATATTTTTATAACTTAGCACATGAGGTCAATTTAATTTTTTTTAATGTACCAGATGTTCAATGAAGCAGAAAAGCTGACCCCAGTGAGGAGAAAACTAATAAGTTCATAAGAAGAAATATAAGAAACCAAGAAACGAAACAGTAGGAACAAACAAAGAGTTGTTGTAACTATATCCCATATATCAAAAACACAGAAGATTGGACTCGTTAAAGATTGATGACCTTTTAAGGACACTTTGGCTGAAATGCATACATTAAAGACTTGAAGAAGAGAAGATTATTGCTTGAAGATGAGATGATAGAAACTATTCTAAAAGAACCAGAGGGTGTAAAGCAGCAGAGGACATTTGTCAAGTTCCCTGATACATGTCAAACTGGAATCCTCAGAAGAGAGGAAAGTAGAAAGATACTGAATGAGTATTTTAAAATTTTAAGCAATGAGTACAATATTTCTTTATAATGGTGTGGGTAGACACACATATATCTCCAAGCCATAGCATACAGTGAGTAGTTCTATCATTGTCAAAGCATTCTTCATTGTCCTCCTTGGTTTGCCAAGTTCTCAGCACCTGAGTCCAGTCATCTCATTGTTTCCCTGAAAAGCTTGCTTGCCAAGGGCAGTCATCTCACCTAGAGCTAAAGTAATAAATGAATTTACCATAGTTCAGAGCTTCCCAGATTTTGAAATTTCTGATGCTTATGCAGAGTACACATAATTAATTATTCCAATAGGAAAAAAAATCCTCATGTGTTAAGGCTAGGCAGCTTACAGAGAAATATTTCATACAGAAAAGTTTTGCTGAAATTTGAGTGTCTCAAATGTAGGATTCCCATACTGATCCTGAAAATTAAACCTCATAAAGTGCTGCTGTGGGAAGAATACCCTAATTAAATTAATCCTCCCCATCTAAGTATTAGCTTAATACTTTCCAAATTTCTTAACTAAGGAGTCTATTTAAAGTAGGTCTTTAGCATTGGTTTCCTATAAAGTGGACTTAAGATTAGGCTATAAAAAATAGTTTATTAAGGATAGTAAAGAAAATCAATATAGCGTATATTAATGAGCAGGTTCCTCCTGTGTGAGTTCCTCTATGGACCATCTGGAACCAGTATGAAACATACACCAGCTGTGTCATTGGGAAAATTTGAACTTCATGCCATTGTTTAGGTCTATCTTTTCCTTTGGCATTGCCATCATGACCTATCTCCACAGACCTAACTCACAAGAGAAAGTCAAACTGCAGAGAGGAGCCATGTGAAATCCTAGAATGGTCAGTGCCAAGAAGTAGTAGGTGGCCATTATCAGCATCTGCCACAATTGCCACGTTGTAGGACAAAGTGACATCTACAGGTATAGACCTAAAGTCTCATGGAACTCACTTGGAGAAAGTTGATTTGAAGAATGGCAAATTCTGCTAACAATAGTCTTAAGTCCTTTCTACTGTTAGCTCCAGTGATATGGAGGAGGCAAATGGAAAAGAGGAGAAATGGAGGAAAAGAGGAGAAATGGAGGTGACAGAGTCCTGACTCTGATCCTGACCTCCAGTGACATCTGCTATCATTCCTGTGATGATATATTGTATCATGATGACTATGACTCCCAATTGTCTGTTACCCTCACACAGCAAATATCTAAGGTACATCTACTGTGGCATGCTCTAGGATGGTGACATAAATAAAGTTCAATAAGCCAAAGCCCACTGAGGGACTAAAAACAAAAAGAAAAGTCTAAAATAAGGACAATAAAGTAGATCCATCAAGATACTGAGGGACTTGAGAGACTTGGGTCATCAAAGAAATACTAGTCTCAAAAAGAACATTCATTCTTCCAGAGAAACCATCACTTACCAAAATACTACTGTGTTTATGAAGAAATTTAATATCCCCATGACATTCAAATTCACAACACAATTCATAAGAAAGGCAATGGAGGAGCATAGCTAGAAGGTGGAAATGAGAACTGTGATTGGTGGAATGTCCAGCAGTAATTTACTAAGATAGATCAATAGTGGCCAATTCTTTCAATGGCATCTAATCCGTGGTGGCCATTGAACTCTGAAAATAACACCTGCAGAGTTTTCCTTGGCTTTCTATATTCTTTTGTCACTGTGAAATGCTAAGCTCTGGCCAGATCTCCATTGCAGATCAGACAAGAAACGAACACAGCTGGGGGGTTGGGGTGGTACACAGCTTTAATCCCAGCACTCATGAGGTAGAGGAGCAGGTGAATCTCTGTGAGTTCCCGAGGCCAGCCTGGTCTACAAAGTTCAAGGACAGCCAGAGCTACACAAAGAAACCTTGTCTCAGCACACACACACACACACATACACACACAAACATCAAAAGAATGAATAAATGAAAAGAAAAAGAAGTTAACCCAATGCTGTATTTACAGGAAATGGTGCAGTCAGTCATTATTTAGGAAATGCATGAGTGCTTACATGTCTTACGAAAGAGTCGCCTTGGCCCCCAAAGAGCTCATATTCTCTTGGAAGGCACAAAGAGTCCAGCCACTGTTATTCCATCTTCAGGACCACATAAAGGGACTCTGGGACTGGCTGAGAGAGATTATGGTGAAACATCTATCCAGTCCCTAGGACAGAAAGAAGATTCCTAAGAAGTAGAACAGGTAGGATTTTCCTGGTCTCTGTTCTAAAAATAAAATAGTTAAGGTGGTTCGGACATTGGCTTTGCTTAGCTGATGCACATCTGAAGGGACCTGAGACTTCATAATCTCTAAGTCAAATTGGGGTTGGAGTTTTAAAGGTCAGAACAGAGAGACATATCAGTAATTGGGCTCAGATACAATTTGTCCTTGGCTGCTGCAAAGCCTGCCTTTTCCACAGTGAGAGATTGTTCTGCCCGTGCCTCTCACTGGGGATGGTGGGTGCGATGGTGTTCTGCTGCCAGAACATCCCATTCAAGAACTGTTTTGACAAATCTTACAGCTCTCCATTAATTAGGTTTCAAGGCAGGGAAAAAAACAACAAGACAATTGAAAGAGAAAAATTAGGGAAAAAGCAAGGGTCAAAGTACAGGCCACAGGAGGCTCTCAGTCATATTTACTTTTCTCTTCTTACAAAGGACTCTTATTAATGCCATAGTCTTGTTTTCTCCACCTTGAAGAAAGAAACAGCAGGCTGCCATCTATTCCTGGGAAATCCTTACTTGGGTCTCTCAAGAGCTCAGCAGTAATTTCACATAATCCCTCCAGCCAAGGAGGGTTCAGGCTCTTCATGTTCAAATATGGCAAACAAGTAACAAAGTGGAATTTTTTTCAGTTAAAAAAAATCTACATTTCTGAGCATTTACCTATTAATTCATTTTAATCAAATAAGGTACATAAGTTTGTTGACAATGAGGAGTGACCTATCTTGGAACTGCTGGAACATTCCCTGAAGCTGGTCTTCACTGACCTTCTACATGTTGAAATGCATACTCAGATCCAAAGCCAGTGCTTGTAACATGGCAACCAGACTTTCAGCCTGCACCATCTGGAGTTGGAGGATGGACTGATGGTCCTGGATAATGGGCTGGTGGACACGATGCTGTGGTGTATTATGTAGCAGTTGCACTTGCAGATGGAGTGGGTTTGTGCCGGGGATGAGAGGCCTTTTACATCTCCCTCTTGGCCACCACCCCAGATGGACTGTGGCCTCAGAAATTGCCTGCTAGAGAAGGGCCATTACTGATTCACATATGTGTCCTGGATGTGCTTCTTATGTGCTTGAAGTGTGTCCTTATGGTCACATGAAGTGTTTCTCCATGTCTTAGACATTCTTCTTGCTTTGGAGCCACGGAGACTGCTTTCAGTTGGGTCACGAAGTCCAACTGTCTGGCGCCTCTTGAACCCCTTGTACACAGATTTATACATATAAGTTCTAGGAAAGAAATCTTTAGATTCATCTGAGGTCTTAATATGTACTCTCAATTTTGAAAGCTCCAAGTCCCATGAAGACTGTCTCAAGGATGGTTTCTAGGGTCGTCAAAGGGGCAGAGCTTCAAAAGAAGCAGCTTCACTTTCTGATGTCTGTCTCTGGTCTTGGGCAGCTATTCTTAAAATTTTTTTTTTTTTTTTTTTTTGGTTTTTCGAGACAGGGTTTCTCTGTGTAGCTTTGCGCCTTTCCTGGAACTCGCTTTGGAGACCAGGCTGGCCTCGAACTCACAGAGATCCGCCTGGCTCTGCCTCCCGAGTGCTGGGATTAAAGGCGTGCGCCACCACCGCCCGGCTTATTCTTAAAATTTTTAACTCACTAAGTTCTATGTCAGAAAGGAACAAAAATAGATAAATACCTTTGAAATAAAGCATATATATATAATCGTGGTGTAATGATATCTGATTAGCAGTTCTTTAAATCTGCTGGCATGGGCATGCAACAGCCAGGTTCTGTCAGCTTAGATGAAAGGCTCAAAAGCGGTTTGATATTTCCAGAAGGAAGACACAGTCTGTACCCAAGCTGTTGCTTTAGATGCTGCAAATCACAGACATAACCAGAGAGCCTAGTGACAAGAGTTCTCAGTAGCAGAAAGCAGTTTTAAAATGCCTCATCATTTAACTGCTTTGCCAATATTGACATTTGTATTAGAAAATGTTGGATGCCAATGTGGTTTTTTTTTAATTGCTTTTCTTCTCTGTGAAAAGGTTCTCAGTGTCTCTGTCTAGACTCTGAGAACAATGAAAGAGACCATTGTGAAGGGTCTTCTTGCTTAAGCACTGTGATACTCTTGAGCAGGAACCAGTAGGAGTGTTTTAACTTGTACCTAGCAGCCCAGTTTCACGCACAAATTCATTGCCACAAATGCAAATGTTCCTCATGTCATGACACTCAAGGGTCCATCTTAAAATAGAAAATAGTGATGGAAGTGGGAGAATAAGAAAATAAAAGAGTAAAGGTAACCAACTCCTCATGGATAAGTAGCATGCTCCCAGATGCAGAGACTCAGTTTACTTGTAAGCTTCCCCATTGTGATAACAAAATACATGAGACATTTAACTTAGAAAGAATAAAGGTTTGATTTAGCTCAGGTTTTGGGGATCTCAGTGTTTGCTGAGTTGGCCTCTTTATTTGGATTCACGGTGACGGAGCACATCTGGGCAAGGACCATGTGGCTGAAACTCAAGGTGGCCAGGAAGCAAAACCAGGGAGAAGGGCTTAGCACTCAATGGCCACTTCTTCAGCACATGTTCAATGACCTAACTCCCTTCTGCAGGATTCCACCAGTTTCCAGTAACCTCAGAGTCAGACCAAGCTTCAGACACCATAGAGCTTTTGAGAATGCTTGTCTAAATCATGACACACAAGTAGTCCTGGTATTAGAGAAAGAAAGCAGACATGGCACAGGTGATTTGTGTAGCAGAATCCTGGGGGTGCAGAGAGATGAGTGGTCACCAGCTGAGTCCATCAAGAAGCAGCAGAGCCCTGGTGGTAGGGAATCTGATCACTGAAAAGTAAAGACCACAATTTCTTGGAAAACAAAGGGTCGATGAAAGTACTTACAAATAGGAAAACCAGATAATGAGGACCAAGTAACCCTAGACCTTTGCAAGCAGTCCTCTTATGAGCCTTAGGCTGGTGATTCCCAACAATCACACAAGTTGAAAGGTGGTTCAAGAGAATTTAACCAAAAAGGATCTGCCAAGCCTTCGCATTCAGAATATACTATAGCTACACCCTTCTGACAGAATAATATTGTTTGCAAATTTTAAGTCATTAAGCTACAAGATTAGAGTTTACATCCCAACCATTAGGAGATCATTTTAATGTACTTCATTGGCCTACCATTGTTGCCTCAGATGCTTGCCAAGTTAAGCCTCTTTGTTTTGTTGTCAGAGTCCCTGAAATGGTAGAACTGTTGTTGCTCAGTTGGTTTTGTTTTGTTTTGTTTCCTCATTTTGCTATTCAATAATTTTTCAGCCTAAGGCCTTTTTAGATATCTCATATTTGTAAAGTCTCCAAAACTGTTGCTTATATCCATAACACAAAAGGTCATTGTTATTTCTATATATCTCTAACTCCTCACTAAAAATAATTGTTGTAATTTTCATACAAGGTTTCATACCAACAAAGAGCCCTGCGGGAAGAATGGTTAACCTTGAGACCCATCTCTTTTCAGAGGTTTGCTGAGGTTCCTCTGCCGCCCACATCATCTGCAATCCAGTCACTGGCTCTTCCTGTCTCTGAGCTGCTCCAACTCGCTCACCATTGGATTTCACATCTTCTGGGAACCAAAATCACTTGCTCCATACAGCTTAATTGGTCTGCTCGGGCAAGTCACCATGCCACTGCCATTGTTAGTGAACTATTCTTACTCCAAGGGATCTCTGCCAGTTTGAATGATTTATTGGTTTATTGTGAGTTGGGTAGAGCTCTTCTTCCAAATACAGCATCAACAGTTTACACAAGGAACCTTCTGGAAACCCTGGCCTTGTTTCCTCCTCTAATCCTAAACCAAGTTTTAAGGTGACCTTGCATATCTCTACACAAAGCCCACATCAAAACACAACTGTGTAAAGAGAGCATTGCCTGAAAGGGAGCGGATGGGACAAGAGAAGAGGGACTGGGAGGAGAGGAGGTAGGAAGGAGAAACTGATAGAGTTGAGCCTTATCTATCACTGTGAATGTCTGCCCCTTTTTTTTTTTTTTTTTGAGACAGAGTTTCTCTGTGTAGCACTGGCTGTCCCTGAACTCCCTCTGTAGACCAGGCTGGCCTTGAACCTGGAGATTCTCCTGCCTCTGCCTCCTAAGTGCTGGGACTAAAGGCCTCTTAGCCACCACCACCAGGCTTTTCCTTCCATTTTATTTAACTTGTTTTTAGTTACTAATTAAAAGGCTCATAATTCATACCAACTTATAACTTGGTAAAAATAAACACCAAATTTAGACTAAAGAGTCTTGAGTCTTAGCCAGGACTAGTAATTCATGCCTGTAATCGCAGCATGCAGGAAACTGAGGCAGGAGGATCTCCATGAGTACCAGGCCATCTGTAGTCTGATACTGTCTAAAAAACAAGTGTTAGGTCTTGGCCATGGCCTGGCCATGACAGACTAGATGAGCTTGAATCAGTTTTCATGCCTCTCCAACTTCAGTTTCTTATTTTAAAAGGCTAGAGATTCATTAACTAAGCATTTATGTAATAGGTATGTACAATATCTACACTGCACCAGGCATTGAGATATTCCCAGCTCTCAGTCTCCATCTTTTCATAACCATTTAGAATACGATTGCATTCATAACAGAGCCAACAACATGCTGAGCCTTCAGTACCACAGTCGGCCAATACTGTGCTTCACTAAGTCATCAGCTCCAACATCTCCCAACATGACAGTTCCAGCCATCACCCCCTTACCACAGTTATAATTACAGCCAGTTCCTTCCAACGAATTAATTACAGCATGCTGGTTAACTGAGATGTTATTTATAGATATACAGAGCAAAGAAATGAAAAATTAAGACTGTCAGTTTCAAGAAACCAGCAGGATATGTTTTATGCATTGTTTTAATAATTTTCCTGTTAATTAATTCTTGTTCTTATACTTTTAATGAAACAAATAAGTTTCCAAACTTTTAATTCCTTGAAGAAATTTACTGTGCAGGAAATGTATTGTGTCCTGGAGATCTAGCTTCTAGACTGCTCTTGCTAAGTTTCTACTTTGTGTATAAAAGGATTCTGGCCTTGGGAATTTTTAACACCCCAATTCCTTTGGGATAGCAAAAAGTAGAACATTTTGACTGACTCTAAAGAGGTAAATATCTAGTTAGAAATTCCCTAGGAGAATTGAGACAAATGCAAAATGCTTTAAAAAATGGCTAAGGAAATTTAAAAATAAATAAAACCAGCCCCCAAATGGCCTAGATATCTGCTTAGTCCAAGGATCTCTTCCAACATGTGACTTTGTACCTATTTACCATGGGGAAGTTAAGGCAACAGATGGTCATGGTCTTACACTGTCTAGCTGTGTGCATTTGGAAAATATACATCCCCTTGAGTTCTGTTTCTTGACTTAAGAAATATGAATAAAATAAAACGTCTTAACTGGTCATCAGAAAATGGGACAGCATGTAAGTAAAAGTTTTCAAACGTGTTAAAACATATAAACGTATGCCATAGGTGACCAAGGATCACCTGTACAAGCCAAGGCACCATCCTCATGTTTGTGCTTAGAAATGTTGGCATCTACACTGGCCCTTGTAATTCACATTATTGTAGACTCCATAACGAATCACCAATCTGGAACTAAGCCCATCATGCTAACTCATCCCCTTATCAGTGATTGATTCATGGATGGGATGGTTAGGCAGGTTTGTACCAGAAAAAGCACAAGGGATGGCCACCTAGTCTCTCCCCACACTGCACAAACATAAAGAGGTAGAGGGATCCAGGTTCACTGGCAAACGCTTTGTTTTCCCCCATGAGGCAATCAGAGAAAGCAGCTGCCACAGAAAGCTTCTTCCTTTCAGGAAAATCAGCCAGTCTGGAGACCTGCTTGCCTCTGTGTGTTCTGATGCAGGGAGCACTCTGCGGGTTCGGAGACCTGCTTGCTTCTGCATGTTCTGATACGGGAAGCACAAACAGCAAGAGACTGGAAAAAGCTCCTTTCTTGGCTCCGATCTTTTCTGCGGCACTAGAAACTTCTGTGACCCATGAGCAACTTATCTAACCTCCAGCCCTCTGTTCCTCACTTGCAATATGGAGTCACAAGAATATTACCCTAGAGGGTTGTTTTGAGGAATAAGGAAATAATTTCCGGGTCTCAGTATCTCCCATATGATAAGCAATAGGAAGATAGTTTGTTAATAACTCAGAAACACATTATTTATATTTTTAAACAGTCAGGATTACATTTTATCATTTTGTCTCTAAGATACATGAAATAGTTTTTATTAGTCTTCTGAGTCAACTTTTCTTAATTTCAGTGTTAAAAAGTACTTTACCAATGGTTAATTTTAATAATAAAAATAATTAAGTTTTCCAAGCATTTAGTTACACACACACACACACACACACACACACACACACACACACACACACACACGTAGGATTATAGGCATGCATCTATGTGTATATAATATGTATGTGTGAATCACATGTATATACTATGTGTATCTACTTATATATGCATACTGTGTAGGTACATATACATAGATGGAGAATGAAGAGAGAGGCAACTTCAACATCACTGTGACAGTATCACTATTCTGAGAAACTGTGCCCTAATGACAGTGTCACTATGTGGCCAGAGCAAGTATATTCCTTCTTTAGGCCCATGTCTTAAAAGGCAGCTAGACTTAGTTCCAGAGCCATGCAGGGAGTTCAGAACAGGCCTGGGTTATTCTGAGGCAGAGTATTGTGCATGACTGGGGGCCACAGATCACACACCAAGTCAAAGCTTCCATCCACATGGAGCTCACCTAGGAACAGAACTCAGAACCAAGTCTGCCACTCCTTCCTAGCTGTGCTGATATGGAAAAGTCAGGGTCAAGGTCTCTAAACTCTGCTTGCTATAGCAGAAACCAGCATGAGCCCCCGTCCCAGCACCTCACTGTCCTAGGTCCCCAGCCAGGAGCCCCCTGGCCCAACACTTCACTGTCCTAGGTCCCCAGCCAGGAGGCCCCTGGCCCAGCACCTCACTGTCCTAGGTCCCTAACAAGACTAGATATTTCAGCCCTCTTTGTAGTTGGGTGTAATGGAAACTGAGTGCGAGCCAGAAGGTGAGAAAACATGGAGCAAGATACTTCCAGGACTGCTCACAAAAGCTAGTCATATTTCCTTCTCCATCCTTTCTCTCCTTCCACCTTCTAAACGCAGGAGATGCTGGAGACCAAGGAATTTAGGGCCTCATATAAAAGAGTAGGTCTCTTAAGTGATTGGTGGAGGGCCAGCTGCCTAAAAGTATCCACACTAGACAGTATGGTCACCCAGAAATGAACTCCTGTTGTCCTTTCTTCCTGAGAAATTAAGGATTTATATTAAAACAACATATGTCCCTTTAATTAATAAACCTAGCAAAAGAAAAGCAATATCCTTGATTAAACCAGCATTGGATTCAGAAAGAAACTCACAGCAAGTCCCCTGCAGCCTGCCTTTAGCAAGGATTCTAGATAATTGAGTGCATTATTGGATTTGTCTGTGTCTTCCACATGACACACAAGAACACCAGTGGAGATCACCATGTTCCTCTGATGAGCCAGATGCCAGCACTCACTGTCACCCCAGCTTTTAATTGACTGTCTATAAGACCCACAGGACACGTTTCCTTTGCTTTGAAGAGGAAATGCCGTTCCTCAGAAGTTGCCAGATCTTCCAGGCATTAGTCATAAAGGGAAAGGTTACCAGCTGATGTCCCATATGACTGCTCCTTGTATAAGGTGACATCATCTACAAGAATGAAGCCCCAAAAATGTATGAGGGAACTTTTAACACAGCTCAGCATTGACCATGCAAGCAACCCCATGCTGTTTTGCAAAAGGACTTGAGTTATCAATTAACCCTGATAGTTCACCAATTTTACAACCAAATGGTCTTAATCCATCACAAAAGGGTGAAACAGTGTTAGTAGTATGTTATGAAACAAAGAATCTTCTTGTCATACTAAAGAGCATTCCAGAATATTCTCTGTGTCACTTTAAGTAGTCTCTTTGATTAGAAAGGACTGTATAGGCAACAGATGACTTGCCTGCTGCCCTGTGTCATACCCTCCCTCTCACTTTCTTGCCTTTTTTTTTCATTCAAATTCATTTTCAGATAAGTATCTCAGCTGTAACTGTTGCCCCTTCCAGGTTCCTTTCTTCCAGGGCAGCAGCAGATGCTTACTATAATAGTAAGCGGAGAGGAACACATGGTTCTCAATGCGCAGATGAAAACAGGGTACCACTTAGGACAACAGAACTCCAAATTCTCTTTAAAGCATGGTAACTGTTCCTCCTGGTGACCTGAAAATGGTGGAAGGCTTCTATTATCAATCAGCCAAGAATTCAGGCCCAACCTCCCTCCACTCCCACCCTAATTCCTCATTATGTTCCCTCATAGAGACAGAATGGCCTATGGTGGCCTGGTTCATAAGTAGATGACTCTGTTATTATGAATGAATTCATTTAGCCTGAATTAACAGGCCTCATACCCCATGTCAGTACCTGTCCATTCCTGTTCTATAGCCAAATGGTAGGAATTACCATGAAAATATTAATGTTTTGTCATCTTTTTTAATTGTCTTTAAACAGAATTTATCGTTAGAAGATGGATTAGAATCAGGAATCTTATTATTAATGTATTAGTATCAGGGAGAACACCCTGTGCTTCCAAACAATAGTTTGTTTATAAATTTCTTATTCACCTCTTCTCCCAAAATGGTTTGTCAGTGGTTGGCTATAGACAAAGGAGAGAACCCTTAAGAACATTTTAGCAAAGGTGAAAGCATACTTCAGTTTGTTAAATAATTAACTGAACACAGAAATTTTCAAGTCCTTGCTAAACAGCAGACTTAGAGCTTGGAATAATATAGGAAAGTCTCAGTTCTCATAAAGCATTATTATAATCTCGGTATTTAATGCCCCTTGCTGAAAGCCAAGTGTCTATAGTGATGCTATTGGGTAATAATTGGGATCACAGAGGGTCTAACTTCATCAATGGACTGATGACTGAGTTCACAGTGGAATGAACGGCTAGAAGATGGTTGTTTTAGTCAGGGTTTCTATTGCTGTGAAGAGACACCATAGCCACAGCAACACTTATAAAGGAAAACACTGAATTGGGTGACTAACAGTTCAGAGGTTCAGTCCATTATCATCATGGTGGGACATGGCAGTGTGCAGGCAGACGTGGTGTTGGAGAGGGAGCTAAGAATTCTATATCTTTGATGCTTAGGCAACGGGAAGTGAATTGAGACAACTGGGCATAGCTTGAGCATAGGACACCTCAAAACCCACCCCCACAGTGGCACACTTCCTCCTAAAAGGCCACACCTACTCCAACAAAGCCACACCTAATAGTGCCACTTCCTTTGGCCATTTTCTTTCAAACCATCACAATGGTAGAGGAAGCAGGTCACTAGGGAGTGCTTTTGAAAGGTATATTCTGGTCCTCATGCTCTGGGTGCCATGAGATGATTAGCTTTCTCTGCCCTACATACTCACTGCTGTGACATTCTGCCTCCTGAAGCCATGGAGTCAGTCAACTGAGGACAGAAACCTTCAACTCAGTTTAACCTTTTTTCCTGTCAGTTTCCTAGGGTGTTTTGTCACAGGACAGAAACCCAACACAACTGCATCTTCATGCAATGGCAGAGAGGGGGGTAGGAAGACTCAAGCAAAGCAGACAAAAGGACAAATGTATGACCCAAACATTTCATTCCAAATGGGGGTAGATACTGAGAAAAGCAATATGGGTTATGAAGAACACTGTAGACTGAAATATATGTTCATTTAGGACCTCAAAACTGAACTTAATTTGAAACTAGAGTATTGTGCCTTCGCATTCATGTGTTCATGCATGGACACATGGACATGTGTGAATGTAGAGACCAGGGGTAACCTTAGATGTCATTCCTCAGGGACGACCCATTTTTTTTTGAGACAGTCTCTGACTGGGACCTTGGTCTTTCCAATTAGGACAGGCCTGCTGGCCAGCCAGCTTTTGGAATCTTCTAGATTTTCCAGCACTGGGATTATGAGCATGTGCCACCACACCCAGCTTTTTAAATGGGGGCTTGGGATTGACACTCAAGTCTCATGCTTGCAGAGCAAGCATTTCATCCACTAAAGCCATCTCTCCAGCTCCTGAAAAATAGAGATTTTGTAAATATAATTAGTTAAAGATGAACTTATCCTTGATTGGGTGGAACCCAAATCTACTAAAGGACAATGAATAAGGTTATATAAACACAGACACCCCAAAGAGACCAAAGCAAGGAGATTGTCAGGTAAGATGTTGACTGAGCCTAGAACAATCCAGCTACAGGACAAAGACTGTCAAAGAAACCAAGGAGTGGGTGATGAAGGAGCCTCCCCTAGAGCTCTACAGGAGCATGCCACAGTCACCTTCCTTAGGAGAACTCTAAGACACAAGTTCTCTTACTCTAAGACTCTGAGTTTCTGGTGCTTTCTTCGAAGTTAGAGGGACCAGGACAGAGTCAGTTAATATGATCAGGCTGAGTGACTGAGTTGTCTTTCTTCAGAAATGGAGTGAAAGCTGCATTGAACCCCATCTTCACTCTCCTGAGCTCCCCAGCAGACATGTGAAAGTACAGCTTGGTGTTTCTTCACTGTTAAAAGCAAATGCACACACATTGATTTAAAGGAGAGTGTGCTTTGGCAATCACCTCTCACATAGATTTAGGGGACCTGAACTGGTTACCGATTCTTTGCTCTGAAGGGCATTTTTGCTCTCATTCTTCTCAAATGATACTTCAAAAAAAAGCTGTGCCTATATTTTAAGTCATTCTCCAGCTTCTCTCATTGCCTGGGGCTGGGGCTGTGTTTAGAGAAGTCAGGATTGGAGGAGAGAGACAGGCTAAAAGCTCTGCTCTCCTCGGCCAGACATTCAGTCAGGTTTTTAATCTACAAAAAGGAAATAAGCATAAGTGTCTGCTGCCTATGGCTTATTTTGAATCATCCCCTTTAGGAAATGTGCATTGCCTGCCACTCCAAAGAGTTAAATAATTTAACACAGAATATAGTATTTGATATAAACTATCAAAACCAAACTGAAATGTCATTGTGCTTCCTGGAAAACTATCATAGCATTCAGTCATAAGTCTACTAGCAGAAAGCAGGAAAAAAGAAAATGGGCAGAGACAAGAGGGGGGTTTCTAAAGCCAGTTCCATGAGATAGAGAATCAGTGAGGTGTGAAGAAAGCTCTAGTAAGCATAATTGTGGTGGTTTACAGAGCCGTCGTGCAGTGGTGACTAAGTATCGGCTATACAATGTCCTGTGGCTCCTTGGGCATCTGTGGCTGGCATTCATTCGGAATAAAGGTGACATGGCTGGTTCCATCTCTATATTTGCAGAGAGCTAAAGCTTGGGAATAGAGGAAGCTTGAGATAAGCCCTTTCTCTCCTCTGCACCTCAGCATCTGACATTCATTAGACTTGGTTTCCTGAGAGAAGCCCTGGGGCCGTGGTAAGAGGGTTCAGTTCTCCTTCAAAGGAGCCACTTCTGTTATGAGCTTAGAGTAAGTAGGATTGGCCAACCTGGGAATTCCACTCTTAAAGGGATGTTCTGCTGAGCTGGAAGGGCTGCATGCACCTGTCATCTTAGCACTTGGGAGGTGGAGGCAGGAGGATTGGGAATTTAAAGTTACACTCAACCGCATATCCTATTCAACGTAGTCTGGTCCACGTGAACTAACAAACAACAAAAGAATCCATTTTGTAGAAGTTTCTTCTTCTTTTCAATAAAAAAGCATCTTTTGGCTTATACATGACACATAGAATCAAAGTCATAGAGACTGAGCTTCATAGCTTAAAACTAAACCTTGAGCAAAATTTATCATTTTATTTTGTAGAAAGACATTTTGAAATGGATTTGAAAGTATGTTGTAGCTTGAGCGGAACATTGTACAGTGAGGTCAAGGAGAGTCCAGGTGGCAGCTAGCTTCTCCGAGACTCCAAAGGATGCATTTACCCTGGTGAACTCACCATGGCACCTGGATTTTATGATCACAGCAAAGGCATTTCCAGTGACCTGGAGTTGACTTGCAATGTGCTACTATAAGAGAGGCTGGCATAAAATTGTTAAGTCAAGCAATTTGTTACTATGAGATACAGGACTGTCACAAGAACCAGAGTTCTCCAACTGATTTAACCCAAACATTCTATGCCTGTGGACAGATCTGCACGCCATGCCACAAGAAACTCCTAAGAGGGAAGACTGAGGAACCATTTTTCAGATTAAACAGTCCCTAAAAATAAAGGCAAAGCAGTTTCGTGTGTGTGTGTGTGTGTGTGTGTGTGTGTGTGTGTGTGTGTGTGTGTGTGTGACCATGTGTGTGTGTCCCTGTGTGTTGGAGGAAATGTATGCGTGGGTATGCACAAATGTTGTGGAGAACAGAGGCAAACCTCAAGTGTTGGTCCCTCAGCTACTGTCCACTTATCTTTTGAGCCAAGGTCTCACATTGGCCTGAAACCTACTGATTCAGCTATACCAGATTCAGCCCCAGGACCTTTTTCTCCAGTGATGAAGCCACCACATTTGCCTTTTTTTTATTAACATGGGTTCTGAGAATTAACTCAGGATTCCAGGCTTACACAGCAAATACTTTACCAACTGAGATATCTCCCCAGTTGACAACATACTTGTATTTTGTTGTTAAAGTCCACTACCACTCCATCCTAGACTTTGAGAGAACAAACAATTAGGTAACTAGCAAGCCAAGATACTTTCATCCATCTAACCCTCAACCTCAGTGTTGGGTAAATAGAGAGATGTCAGGAAGTGGACTGTGATCCTTGGGATTCTCCTGAAGGTTTTACACATAAGAACTGGCTCTGCAGGCAGCGGTGGTGGCGCACACCTTTAATCCCAGCACTCGGGAAGCAGAGGCAGGCGGATCTCTGAGAGTTCGAGGCCAGCCTGGTCTCCAAAGCGAGTACCAGGAAAGGCGCAAAGCTACACAGAGAAACCCTGTCTCAAAAAACAAAACAAATCAAAAAACAAAACAAAAAACAAAAACAAAACAAGAACTGGCTCTAAGACTAGCCTCTACTTATGTGACTAGCTCATCTCAGTCAAGTCGAACCAACTGCTTTCCTGTTGCAGGGTGCTGGTGGGGGAGGGCTAACCCCATATATTTTGGTGCTCTTGCGGCCATTCTTGTGATTCCAGACTTTCACTTCTTCATGCTGACACCTGTTTTCAACAATTTACCCTTAACCATTGCTGCCTCTCTAAAAAACAACTGTTTATTTTTATTTTATGTATATGAGTGTTTTGCCTGCATTATGTCTGTGCACAGTGTGTGTGTCTGGTATCAATGGAGGTCAGAAGAGGGTGTTAGATCCCCAGGAACTAGAATTATAGGAGGTTGTTAGCCACCATGTGGGTGCTGGGCACAGAACACAACTCCTCTGCAAGACTAGTAAGTTCTCTTAACCACAGAGCCATCTCTCCAGCCCCCATTATTTCATCCCATTAAGGGAACACTCTTAAATCAGTGGGATTTGTTACTGTGAATATTCATTTTTTGCCAAGTTTCAGCATCTATAGACTTCATTTCACAGAGTCTGTGGGCCTGAAGCTGACAGTCAGAACTATGCACACCCACATGGTGTGTGGACATCTTTTTTAATAGGCTGATCTGACTGCCTTCTTCTCTCAGCCTCTTTCCAATGTGAGACAATGTGATTAGGTCTCTAGTTGGTAAATTACACTAATATTCTACTTTTCTGAGAATAATTTTGAACTAGTACAAATGGAGTTTTGTGTGTCATCTAAGTTTTCAGATGGAAGTAGAAGCTTAATTTAATCTTATACCTGAGCATGTGAAGTCTTCATCTATGTAATTCTCAGAGGGACCTATTTGGGGGGCTAGCTCTCTTTGTTACCTCCCAATACACCAACAATTGGGACCAGAATTTGAGAGACACCCTTGTCGGTTTTTGTTCCTCTATCAAAATATCTGAGGTGGTGCACTTTATAGAAAAAAAGCCTTCTTTGTTGTTTTCATGGTTCTACTGGCTCAGAAACCAGCATTTGAATGGCTTTCTGTGGTGGTTTGAATGAGAATGGCCCCCATAGGCTCAGAGATTTGAATGATTGGTCACCAGGGAGCGGCAGTATTTGAAAGGATTAGGAGATATGGCCTTGTTGGAGGAAGTGTGTCACAAAACATGGGCTTTGCGGTGTCAAAAGCCCATGCCAAGCCCAGGGTCTCTTCCTGCTGCCTACAGATCTGGATGTAGAACTCTCCCCTACTTATCCAGGCCCATGCCTGCCTGCATGCCACCATGCTCCCCACTGAAATGACAATGAACTAAACCTTTGAAAGTATAAGCAAGTCCCAATTAAATGTTTTCTTTTATACAGTTGCCACAGTCATGGTGTCTCTTCACAGCAATTGAACACTGACTAACACACCTTCTTAAACAGGCAGAGAGCCAATATGGTTCAGAGAATCATGTAGAAAGAGGCAAAGATGTGCCTAGGTAACCCTGGAGTTTTCTCTCTCTCTCTCTCTCTCTCTCTCTCTCTCTCTCTCTCTCTCTCTCTCTCCCCCTCCCTCCCTCCCTCTCTCCCTCCTTATAAAGACATCAGGATTCAATATCATGGGATCTTCCAAGATGTACTTTTCCAGTCCTAATCACCTTCTATGGCTCCACATTTCAGGGCCATATCTTGGATTAGGGGTTGACTTTAATATCTCAATATGAGGATTAAATTTTAACACCCAAATCCTTGAAGGAAGCAGACAATATCCAGACCATAGCAGGAGGAAATAGTGAACTGCTTCCTGTTTGTATGCAGATAGCTAGATTTGTCCCTTCACAGAGAATGAAACGTGCTTCTAATTGAAAGTTTGTATTCCCCCTAAGTTCTCTGGTAATCATAGGATACAGAGTGTGAGAGTCTCAGTAAATCCATATCCAGAGTGTTATGGGAGCTAGAGCTCCTCAACAAATTGCAGTCTACAAATCCAGTCTATTGCTTGATCTTATATATAAAGTTTTATTGGAAAGTAGTACAGCTATTTGTTTCTATACTGTCCATGGCTGTTTTCCCACCATGACAGAGATGAAAAGTTGAAACACAGGCCCTATGCTCCACCAAGCCTAAAGTGGTCACTATGTGGCTTATATCAGAAAAGAAAAAGTTCACTTCTTGATGATGTGCAAGATGCAGTTACCCTTACAGAGATCCTAACATCTTACCTCATCCCACTCAGTGCTCTCAGGGAAGGCCCAGAGTTAAACCAACTGAGACCAAATGCTGAGTTCCATAGTTAGGATAAGGACAAGGTTAAAAGACTCCCATTTTGCCCAAGAAAAAAATCATTGCAGCTGATTAAGAGCTGTGATGATTCCTGGATAAAGGAGAGTAAAGCTTTGATCTTCCACAGGCCACAGCTATCACACTTAAAGGAGAAATGCTCAGCCAAGTGCAGATGCTTTCATCCACCTCACAAACATACAGCCCGACTTTGAAGCACAAGGCAGCCTTTTGCGTCTTTGGGCTCTGAGAGAGGGTTGGTAGAAAGTGGTTACTGACATCCTAATGCACTACCCATTTCCAAGAAGCAGATGAAAATCAATTTTTCATCATCTTTTAACCATTCTGACAATATAGCAAGTTTGGAGTGGAGAAGGACTCAGAGGACAGAGAACACGTGGCACCCACCTGTGGGAGTCTGAAGCAAACGAAGCAGGCTTGGCCCACCTAGAAGAAGGGGCTGCAGGGTGCATAAAGTTGAGCTTGGATGCTATTTTGGCAAACATCCTTTGGCTTTGAAGAGTAAAAGATGAGATATATGTACATGTATACACACACATGTGCACACACACACAAAATCTATCTTTCAGAGTTATGAAGCAAATATAGAAGGGATAAATCATTAGAAAAAAATCATATAATTATCATTTTTGTTATATTCTTTCATGGGACAATATATATATACATATATTATATATATATACATATATATATATATACATATACATAACTACTGAGTTAGGCTGGTGCTGCAGGTATGCATCAGAGTATAGGGCCCTCCACTAAAGTTTGGTCAACCTACCCAGGGCCCCATCTGTGAAGAAAACTGACTCTTCCTTCTCCAGCAACCATCAAATACCAATTCTACCCCACCTAGGGATGGGAATTCATGAGTCCCTCCCATATCCATATTGGAATTTTGATTGGCTTTGTCCTGTGCTGGTCTTCTGCAGGCAATGACAGCCACTGTGCATTCACATGGTTCGTGTGAGCAAACGGCCTCCACATCTGGAAAACCCTATTTCACCATGCAACCTCTGGGTGTTCCAATCTCTCTGCCCCCTCTACAGTGATGATCCCAGAGCCTTGGAGGATAGGGTATATAGATGTCCCACTTAGGGCTGAGTACTTCATCATCCCTTATTCTCTGCAGTCTGACCTGTCATGGGTCTCTGTATTATGTGCCATCTACTGCAACAAGAAGCTTCTCTGACTAGACATGGGACCTGTACTAATCTATGGGTATAATGATGCCAATTCAAGTCTCAAGAAGGAAAATGTCCACCCAAGTTCCCATAGATGTTGACTTGGGGTGCTTCCTTAGAACTTGGGGAACTGAGAATGAAGGTGCGTGTTGTCCTTAGTCCAAAAGGTAAGGTCTACCAGTTGCATGATTAATCCTGGGCACAAGAAGCTCCTACAGTTATAATAATTATTTTAGGGAAACTACTGACCACAAAACCAGTCAAAGCTATTATTGTAATTAAAAGAAAGAGAGACTGAGAGTGTGTGTGTTTGTGTGGAGTAGGAGAAGGTGGGTGAGAAAACTTGTAACTTCGATTAGAACCCCAGAGGGTGACACTTAGATCTCCCCTTATGAGATCACTGTCTTTCTTCCTCTTCACACACTCCATCAATACAAAACACAGCATTGCCATTAGAACACACAGCACAAGTCAAGCTGATTAATAGACAATGTATTGGTTGATTTTTAAATTTTCTTTAAGGTTGCTCAAAGCATCTCATTCATGGCTTGAAAGAATTGTCAGAGACAGAATTTCATGAATGGGATAAAGATGTGTAATGAACTGACTCTGTGGACCAGCTCTGCATCCCTCTACCCATCAGGAAGGGTCCCCCGGGCACTGGCAATCATGACAGCATCACTCTAATCCTGCTCCTGGGATAGAGCTCTCACTCCCACACAGAAAACGGCTTCAAAGGGCATTTTTTGCTTTGGCTTCTCCCTTAGGCAACATAAAAGGTAGAACAAAGGAAATTCAGAACCTCTTTATTTTAATGCCACAGGGCACACCATAGACTAAGTTCAGAAATGCCAATGAGTCTCTACACTGCTCTTCTGCATGCCCATGTTACTCTCAACATTGCAGACAGAGACATAGAGCTACTTCTTCAGCCAGGACAAGGTAGAAGGAAGTCCCATCAGAGGGAATGAGCTTAGCCGAGTGCAAGAATAAGAAGGGTTTCCAAGATCCCAAGGCGAGCTCGAAGTCCCAGTTTCTCTCTGTGGTGATGTTGAGAACCGGATTTCCACTGTTAGGCTTCCTGCTTTTAAAACCTGGCTCTGACACCCTGCTCTGCATCTCAAGCAAGTTACTTAACCTCTCTGTCACCCCATCCCCGTCTGTAAGAATATCTATTCTGTGACACTGTGGTGATGATGTAAAGATGGCAGCCTTCCTTAGAGCACTGCAAAGAATGCCAGAATGATTTTGATGATTGTCATCCCACATGGCCCATAACTACACACTTCATTGGTTGAGTCCATGATTACGTTGCAGGTAAATTCATTTACAAAATAGATATTATACATCAAAAGAGTATAGATACAAAAGACCAAGAAATGAGAGATAACATATTAGCTAGACAGCTGACCAGCCAAGTGACTCTGGTCAAGTCGTGGTGGCATCGTATTGATGCTCAGCTTTATCATTTGTAAAATGGGAGTCACTTTTGCCTTTTAGACATTGTAGAGGTGCTGCTGTTGCACTCCATGTTGGCAATATTTGCCCCAATGTCATCAAGAAAGTACAAATCTGAGTACTTGCTATTCTCTCTTTTTATTCCACACCGTATTGTTTCTACTTTTCATTCATTTCCTTACCTGAGGGCAAGGATCAGGCCATCGTGAAAAAAAAAAAAAAAAGAAATGAGCTGGGGGAGGAAAATAGAGATGAAAGGATGAAGAGAAGAGGAGAAGGAAGGAGAGAGGGAGGCGTCAATTGTTCACTTGACCCCCCAAAAAATGTGTTGGTGTATTTTCATTTTGCAAAATTCTCCTCAGTCTGTTTTCTCAAAGTTTTAAATACTTACTATTGATTACTCTGAATGGATATGAGGAAAATTCCTGCTGTGTGAAAGAAAGAAGGTGAATCATTGCAAATCTCTTGGAAAGCTGTTGGGATGCTTCTCTGCTGTCAAGAAGCTTATTCCTCCTAAGTTAATAATCCCACTCCTGGGATGTGTTCTGAGGAGGTTTTTAAGTGAAGGAAAGTAATGGTGAAATGGAATTGATCATTGCAGTAATGTGCACAACAATAATATCTGAAAACAACCTGGATGTCCAGGCACAAGAGGATGAGCTAATAAATGACAGGGTAGTAACTTAACACAGTGGGTAGCAGATATTAAAATGAAAGTTGTCACTCTGGGTAGCAGAGTGAAAAAGCAGAATTTTGTTAGGATCATGTTACTATTATCTAAAATTAAAACAGTTAATATATACAGTTAAATTATAGAAAATACTTATTTATTTTGGTTTTTGGTTTTTCCAGACAGAGCTTCTCTGTGTAGCCCTGGCTGTACTGGAATTAACTCTGTAGACCAGGCTGGCCTCAAACTCACAGAGATCTGCCTGCCTCTGCTTACCAAGTGCTGAGATTAAAGGCATGTGCCACCATCTAGCTTGTGGTAGGATGGATCATCCTTTGGGTATGTGCTCAAGAGTGGTTACATCTGGGTCTTGAGGTAAATTGATTTCCAATTTTCTGAGAAACCACCAAATTGATTTCCAAAGTGACTGTACACATTTGCACTTCCATCAGTGATGGAGGCGTGTTCCCTTTGCTCCACATCCTCTCCAGCATAAGCTGTCATCTGTGTTTTTGATCTTAGCCATTCTGATAGGTGTAAGATGGAATCTCAAAGTAGTCTTGATTTGCATTTCTCTGATGGCTAAGGATGTTGAACATTTCTTTAGCTATTTCTCAGCCATTTGAGATTCTTCTGTTGAGAATTCTCTGTTTAGGTCTGTACCCCATTTTTTTAATTAGATTATCTGTTTTGTCCTATTGACAGTGTCCTTTGCCTTACAGAAGTGTTTCAATTTCATGATGTCCCATTTTGTTGTGGAATATTATTTTAAGATGTGTTACATTTGTTTATGCTATGGAACATTTGTTTTAATGATGCAAAGATGCATTGCATTCTTTTATGTTGTATTTATTTAACTCTGTGAAGCTATGTTACTTGTCTGTCTAAAACACAGATTGGTCTAATAAAGAACTGAATGGCTGATAGCTAGGCAGAGAAAGGATAGGCCAGGTTGACAGGTAGAGAGAATAAATAGAAGAAGAAAAAGAGTAAAGAGGAAGGAGAAGCAAAAAAGGAAGGAGAGGAAGCATCAGGGGCCAGCCACACAGCTACACAGTAAGCCACAGAGTAAGAAGTAAAGAAAGGTATATGGAATAGAGAAAGATAAAAAGGCAATAGGTAGATAGGATAACTTAGTTAAGAAAAGCTGGCTAGAAATAAGCCAAACTAAGGCTGGGCATAATAAGTAATAATAAGCATCCATGTGATTTATTTGGGAGCAGGGTGGTAGGCCCCCCAAAAGAGTAAAGAGTACAAAGAGTAAATAAATAAATAAATAAATAAATAAATAAACAACCAACAACACCATTTATGGTCAATCTCAATGTCTGTGCTACTGATGTTTTATTCAGGAAATTGTCTCTTGTGCTAATGCATTCAATGCTATTCCCCATTTTCTCTTCTATCAGATTCAATGTAACTGGATTTATGTTGAAGTCTTTGATCCACTTGGACTTGAGTTTTGGGCAGAGTGATAAATATGGATCTATTTGCATTCTTCTACATGCCAACATCCAGTTATGCCAGCACCATTTGTTAAAGATGCTTTCTTTTCTCCATTGTATAATTTTGGCTTCTTTGTCAAAAATCAAGTGTCCATAGGTGTCTAGGTCTTCAATTAGATTCTACTGATCAATGTGTCTGTTTTTAATGCCAGTACCATGCTGTTTTAATTACTATAGCTCCATAGTAGAACTCAAGATCAGGAATGGTAATATCTCCAGCAGTTTTTTTATTGTACAGGACTATTTTAGTATCCTGGGTTTTTTGTTTTTCCATATGAAGTTAAGTATTGTTCTTTCAAGAATTGTGCTAGGATTTTGATGGGCATTGCATTGAATCTGTAGATTGCTTTTGGTAAGATGGCCATTTTTTCTGTGTTAATCCTTCTGATCCATGAGCATGAGAAAACTTTCCATCTTCTGAGATCAAGAGGATACAAATTGGAAAAGAAGTCAAAGAATGCTATTTGCAGATGACATAATAGTTTTCATAAGTGACCCCAAAATTTCTACCAGGGAACTCCTACAGCTGATAAACACCTTTAGTGAAGTAGGTGGATACAAGATTAACTCAAAAAAATCAGTAGCCCTTTTATATAGAAATTATAAAAGGACTGAGAAAGAAGTCAGAGAAACATCACCCTTCACAATAGCCACAAATAATATAAAACACCTTGGGTAACTCTAACCAAGCAAGTGAAAGATATGTATGACAAGAACTTCAAGTCTTTGAAGAGACATTACATTCTGTTCTAATTCACTCCTCTCCCAATTTTAAAAATGTATTTTAAAGTTTTAACATTGCAACCAATAAAATCAGAAGGTTGACATTTAAAAGTATAGAATTTTCAGGGTTTTTGGACTAGGCACAAGAATTCTGAAGAATGACAGCTGTCTTTAATGTGTTGTCTGGGCTGGCACAGCAAAATGTCAGAGAACAGCCTCCTAGGACAGTTTGTTCAGTAAGGTCAAGTGAATAGTATAGCAGTAACACAAAGAAGCATCCATCTCTGAATCTCAACTACCATACTGTTCTACTCCAAGTCCTTGATCAAAGATAGATTGTAGCTAGAGTTTTCCTGCCTGGTCCAGAGTCAGGACAAATCTCTCTCATCTGCCAGTCCCACAGCCTCTCAGACCCAACCAAGTAAACACAGAGACTTATATTGGTTACAAACTGTATGGCCGTGGCAGGCTTCTTGCTAACTATTCTTACAGCTTAAATTAATCCATTTCTATAAATCTATACCTTGCCACGTGGCTCGTGGCTTACCGGCATCTTCACATGCTGTTTGTCATTGTGGCGGCTGGCAGTGTCTCTCTGACTCAGCCTTCCACTTCCCAGCTTTATTCTCCTCCTTGTCCCGCCTATACTTCCTGCCTAGCCAATGGCCAATCAGTGTTTTATTTATTGACCAATCAGAGCAACACATTTGTCATACAGAACATCCCACAGCAATAGATCATTAGAGTCCGTTTAAAAGTTGATGAAGTAAGAGGAACATGTATTGAAATGGCCTTTCCCGGGGTTCCACTAAACTTCTCTCTATTCGTTCTCTGCTGGTGGCTTACACAACCCTCATAAGGCAAAGGAAACATCATACATTATGTTTCAGCCTGGCTCAGGCAGAAAAACACCGCACTGTGTGATTAGGATGAAGGTTTCATTAACAGAGACTCAAATTCTAATGGAACATGACTAGCCAGGCATTGTGGCACACCCATGTAAGCCCAGCAATTGGGGTCCAGAGCAGGTGACTCTCCATGAGTTTGAGGCCAGCCTGTTCTACATAGTGAGTTTCAAGCTAGCCAGGGCTACGTAGTGAGATCTTGTCTCAAAAAAGAAAATTATAGGGACAGTAAAACAACATAAACATCACTATTTGGAATAGGGTTAACTGAAGGGAGAAAAAAACCCACAAAACTGTAGTCGCTCTGTAATTACTTAGCACAAAAGCATTTTGCTCATTTAGAAAGAAGCATGGGGGAAATTAAAGCAGTTTTGTAAGCGTGTTGAAATTAGGAGTGGTTTTATCCTTCTCAATTCCTTCTATTATTCTGATATTGGTTTTTGTCATAAAGAAGCTCATGGTATTTTGATTATTGCACTGCACAGTTCCCCTGCCCCTCCAAGACCTAGGATGCCCTGGCTAAAGCCATAATCATATTAAAAATGAAACTGCATAAATGAATAATAATGATAACAATAAGAGCTGCTGTGAATTAACCATAATTGTCATGATGATTAGAGAAGCTATGAATTAAGAAGCCAATTGTAATTGTAATGGCCACTGTGATAATGAGGTAGCAAATAAATGGTTCCGTGAGGAAAGGAAGTACATGACTGGAGACAGTAGAGGGTCTGTGGGTGGAGATGGAAAGTTACAAAAGCATTGTTTCAGCCAAGAACGGACTCCAGCAGAAGCATCAACCAGAAGGAATTCGGCAACACAGCAGCTCAGCCTGGACTCCACAAGACCAGACATGGTGAGAAGAATGGCAGGTTGGGATCCAGGTGTCAGCTGACACTAGGTCCTTCAAGGGTAAAGATGAGGAAGTGCTTCTCCAAGTGGCATGGAGACCTGAAAATTCCCCAGTGCAATTAGTGAGACTACTACACTCTGACCTTAAGTGGGGGCAGGTGGCTGGCTGTGAATTCCATGTAAGTGGGGGCAGGTACTGGCTCTGAATTCCATATAAGTGGGGGCAGGTGCTAGCTCTAAATTCCATATAAGTGAGAGCAGGTGCTGGCCGTGAATTCTGTATAAGTGGGGCCAGGTGCTGGCTGTGGATTCCATATAAATGGGGGCAGGTACTGGCTCTGAATTCTGCAAACAAGGACAGATACAGATTCCACTAGGGGAATTGTAATGCAAATTAAAGGAGGCCTTGGTGCATGCTCAGTACACAGTGGCCCACATGCTGAACAATGTAAGCTATAGAAAGCACTGATCTTAGTGTGAATAAGGTCAAGTGATGCAGCAATTCATAAATCATGATTTCGACCAGAATTGAACACCTATTGTTATTCTGTCTTTCATCTTTCTTTTCTGAGATTATGTATTAGAAAAGTGATGTGTTCCTGTACTCAAGGCAGGTGATAGAGGCCAGGGTAATTTGCCTGAAATGCTGAAAATGCAAAACTGTTTATTTCCAGCATATGCATAATATTAGGGAAAGAGTGAAGGCAGACCAAGATTGGAGGGAGGAAGTGTGGATGAAAGTATGTCCTGTGGGAAAAGAATATCCTATTACTACACTGTCCACTGTCCCTTCTTCACAGGAGATACATCACAAGACCCCGAGTGGATGCCTGAAAACAGAGGTAGTACACAAACTTTTGTACTTTCCTAACCACACATATCTATAACATTTAATGTATTAACTAGGTACACTAAGAGATTAAAGAAACAATGAATAGAACAGTTACAATAAAATACAACAATAAAATTATTAGCATCGAGCTAGTATTTTGGAGGCAGTAAATAAAATGAAGATTACTTGGATACAAACATTGCAAGACAAGGAAATCAATCTGGTCAGTTTGCTACTAAGTGACTAACAGGAGGGTAGTATATACAGCATAGATACACTGCACAGAGTGACTAACAGGAGGGGAGTATATACAGCATAGATTCACTGCACAGAGTGACTATCAGGAGGGTAGTATATATGACATAAATACACTGCACAGAGTGACTAACAGGAGGGTAGTATATACAGCATAGATACACTGCACAGAGTGACTAACAGGAGGGGAGTATATACAGCATAGATACACTGCACAGAGTGACTAACAGGAGGGTAGTATATACAGCATAGATACACTGAACAGAGTACTAATGGGAGGGTAGTATATATGGCATAGATGTGCCACATAGATATGTTGCACAGATTGATGATTCACATCCCTGGCTGGACATATGTGGTGGTGAAAGACTTCATCACTATTTAGAATCACACTCAATTGGTTTATTTCTGAAACTTACCACTGAACATTTTCATGCCATTGTTGACCCTTGATGATAAACTATGGAGAGATGAAACCATGAAAGGGGGGCTACTATAAGATTTCTCTAAATTACCAGTGTGTAGTGAAAACACAAGTCCAGTCGATTTGTATTCACCTTTGCTATTGCTTTAAATTTTCTACAGTAGTGGTGAAAGACTTAGAGGGTAATTAGGATCACTTTAAGAAGCTTAAAATTAGTAGTAACCAAATCCATCCCCAATACAAATTTAATCAAAATGCTAGGGGGTGAAAATTCACGTCCATATTTTAAAGTTCACAACATTTATTCTAAAGTGCACTCAGAATGAAGTTCATTAGTGAGCTAGTTGAATTTAATTTTGAAATTTATTTTTTATATTATAAAACAATCTCCAGGTACAGGTCCTACTGAGAGACATTCACTCACTGAGTTACCTCCTTCATCCATGCGTCTGAATTTTAGTCCCAGAATGCTAGGCAAGAAGTTTGAGTGTCTGGGAACACTGTGAGTAAGAAACCTTCGTGTACCAAGCAGTCCCTTGTGGTGGAAAGTCTTCCCTGACTCCTAAATACAAAATGCTAAAAGACTAAGAAGTGATGAAATAGAAATGGGACACAGAGTTCCTTCTTCTCAAGACGGAGAACAGCCTGTTTGCATAAGAATTTACTAGTGTGTCCTTACTGGGCCATTCTAGCCCATGCCGGTAAGACTATTACCAGTTCTAGGACTGGAAAATTCTCCCAGCCTCCCCTATATTCCCATCAGATGTTGCAGCAGCCTGGATGCTAATATGACCTTTAAACAGTGAAGTTAATTCAAACAAGGCAAATTGTGCCCACCCATGCAGACCATCAGAGCAGATGGACCAGCCAGGACTGGGCTTCAAAGTCATTAAGAAAATTTCAAAAGGAGGTACTTTAAGTTCCTAGGTCCCTCATAGTTCATTGATTCAGGATCTCCAGGGATGAAGATAGTACCATTTACAAAGCTTTCACAGTAGAGTTCTGATATGCCTGGCTTAGTTTCCAATGTGATCAAGGCCTTGGGCTATGGTTTAAACAGAAAAACTCTGAAAGGTTATGAGGTCCTATGGAGCTCCCCGACCTTACCCAGTGCCTGAAGTCTTACCATTAAAATGATGCCCCTTCAAGGCAAGCAAGCAGAGCCCATGAGTCTCAAAGTACAGCCATAGCTGGAGGGCAGTTTCTGTAGAGATTCCCCAGCCCTTGTAGGTAAGTCTGGGAATGGAGCAGGTACTGGAACAACTGAGTCTAGATGTCTCATGGAGACAGACGTGGGCTTTGAAGTCAGGTCACGTGGGATCCTGTTCTTGCCTCTGCTGCTTTACCAGCTCTGAGTACTTGAATCAGTAACTTGACTTTTCCTAACCTTAATGCTGCGTCTGTAAACTGGAGAATAAAATGTATCTGCTTACAGGAATGATGGACCTTGTCAGTCCTGGGCTTTTTCTGTCCACTGTTCTCATCCTGCCTTTGGTCTGCCTGGTGTGGCAGGAAGCTGAGGCCTATTGACTGTTCTCAGTTGGTCTTCACCTAGGATGACCAGCAGAAGATGCCACAGGAGGCTGAGAGGTGGGAAAAGGAGACCCATCCTAGCATCCACTCTCTGACTCAGTGGTGTACCCGTAGTGGCTTCTCTGTCGAATTCCATGTTCCCCTTTCAACAGCCCCGCTGTCTGTGGCTTCTTCACGCAGCCTCCAGCCAATGGCCACGTTATCTTGTATTCTCTTGCTGTGGTGGAGGAGGACTCCAGCCTGGCTCAACTGAACTGTATCTTACTCTGTGTCACCTCATCTATGGCCCCCCGCAACCCCCAAATCCCCTGCCTCATTCACTTCCCCCTCTCAAATACTTCAGTGGTTCCTTTTCTACTTTTCCCTCCCAGTTAGATTGTTCCTCCTAATTAGATGTCCCAAGTATTAAGGCTTCATGCTATTTATATTCAATAAACTGGAACTACTGTGATTATGTACAACATAACAAGCCACTGCCTGCTCCCTGGGTGCCCCCTGCTACAGTCCTCTGTATGAGTACTCAGAGGCAGGGTGGCTGACTAGAGCAAAATTTGCTTTATCAGCTTCTCCAAACTTAAAATAACAATAAGTCAATACTTTTATAAGAATTGGTCCCCACAAGGCATGGTTCTCCTAGTGGCTTTGCTTAAATTAACTCATTTAGTCTTCCACACAATTCTATGAGGCAGGCATACTGTGACTCTCAGAAAGAAGGCAAAGAAAATTAAACTGAGTTACCTGTTCAAGGTCATAGAGCTATTTAGCTACAGAATCAATATTCAATCCTTTAGAATTAGACTTAAAAGCTGTGGGGGCTGGAGAAATGGCTCAGTGGTTATGATACATGATAGTATTGCAGAGGACCCAGGTTCAATTCTCAGCACTCACATTGGGAAGTACACAACCACCATAACTCCAGTTTTAGGGGACCTGATGGCCTCTTCTGGTTACCATGGGCATCTGCTTGAAAGTGATGCACATACATACACTCAGGTGCATGTGCACACATACACACAAGTAAATCTTTAAGAGAAGAAGAAAGCAGCAGTAGTTGTGTTCCACGAGCCCCATTTAACACTAATCATTACAGCAACTGCCTCAAGACCATGAGGAACAACCCATTTTCATTTTCAAAAACCAGTGGCCACTCAACTTTAAGGCTTCTGTGTGAAGGGCCTTAAATTCCCATACTTCCAAATGCACACAACAACTACAACATCTCTTTCTAAATTTTATTTATTTAATTTTTGAGGTTATAATATAATTATATCATTTCCACCTTCCCTTTTTCCCCTCAAAACCCTTCCATACACCCCCCTTTCTCTCTTTCAAATTCATGGCCTCTTTTTTCTTTGTGTGTGTGTGTGTGTGTGTGTGTGTGTGTGTGTGTGTGTGTGTGTGTGTGTGTTCCTGAATATGTGGGTACAACCTGCTCAGTCTATATGTTACTTGCATGTATGCTTTCAGGCCTGACCGACCATATGTTATTGTGTAGCCCACTGGTGATCTTCCCCTGGTGAAAACGGTTTTCTTATTCTCAGCCTTCCTTAGACACATGCAGTTCTCTGTGTAGGGTTGTGGCTTCCTAGCTCTCCACACACACACCATGCTAGTGTGTTTATTGGCATTGTTCTTGAAGAACTATAACATTTTAAAAAGGCATCCCTGTCCAGCCTGGTCTGGGAAGACCCTTCAGGCACCCCTTCCTGTGGTCATGTGGCATTTACTCCTTTTTCTGCTTGTTAGATATCTCTAGTAGAGTCTGACCATGCAGATAAATTAGGCCCATAAAAGCCAATTGCTCTCATTCCAGTGACCTTCGTGTAGATTGGTCTATCTGGGGGTTTTACTGATTGCCGAATGAACTGAAGGAAGGACAGAGGTAACACTTATTGAGTGTCTATCTTGTCCACGGCCACCTGCCAGAAACCCTATGTACAATATTTCCTTTCATTGCAATTCTTCTGGCAATGTAGGGGAGAAAAGTATTATTCCCACTTCACAGATAAGAAAATTGACCACAGAAAGACTGGGGGTCTTTAGAGTGGGGTGGGGTGAACTATAGCTTAAAATCTAACCTTCTGACTCTTCTATGCCACAGTCTACTCTGAACTGTGATAAGAATGCTGTGCAAATGGGGATTTGGAAATGCAGTCCCCTTCATCATAACAATGAAGTAAGGCCCACTTCTCCAGGAGATTTCAGAATGTCTATAGATCTCTGTAGATCATATTTTTCCAAGTTTGGACAGATATAGAAGTTATTCTACACCTGCTCTTGCACTGTCTATGAGGCAGGAAGCATCTGCTAAATGCCTCTTTAATTTCACAAATCCCCATGCTAAGGGACCTGGCTGCAGGGAGCTGTGCTTAGACAATGAGAGTCAAGAAGGGTCCTTCTCCCCTGAACCTGGCATAGTTTATGATGATCAGGCTGTTGTGCTGATGTTATCCTGGGACGAAGCTTTTGGAGTAAAAGAGATGTGGGTTGCTGGGGGCGAGAAGACAGGCATGCCCAGATCTATGACCTACAGAAACTCTGAAGCAGTTATTCACTTTGAAATCATTAAATTTAAAGCAATTTCTTTTCTAACATTTATTTATTTATCTAATTAGTCAGTTGGGGCACATGGAACAACCTTTCATGAGGAAGAAAGAGGACACTTATAGGAATCAGTTTTCTCCTTCCCCTGTGTTCATCCCTCAGGATCCAGCTGCTGGCAAGTACCTTGACCAGCTCTCCTGGACCCATCTCACCAGCTCTGGAGCAACTTCTGGCACAACAATAGAGAAGGAGTAATGTTGCTGGAAGTTTCCCTCTGTCCTGGCTGCTGGCAGTCGGGACAAATCTCTCCCACCCATTTCCCCCAAGTAAACACACAGAGGCTTATATTAATTATAACTGCATGGCCATGGCTCAAGCCTTTTGCTAGCTAGTTCTTATATCTTAAATTAGCCCATAACTATTAATCTATGTATTGTCACATGTTCCGTGGCTTTACCTGCGTCCCATTATGTGTTGCTCCTTGGGCAGCTCTCTGGCATCTCTCTCTGCCTTCTTCCTGGCTCTCTTTGAATTTCCCGCCTGCCTCTAAGCTGCCTTGCCATAGGCCAAACAGCTTTATTTATCAGCCAATCAGAGCAAAACATATTTGCAACATACAGAAAGACATTCCCCCATTAGAGTAATCTACCATCTCATTCCTTCTATGATTCTTCCCCTACCTGACTCAACAGAATACCATTTGGCTCCAAATTCAGCTTTCCAGGGGAGTGGGAAGGAAATGAACATTTACTAAGTGTTCACTAAAGCTTTAAACATCTTTCTCTGGTGATTTATTATTGCATTAATCATCCCCCTAAAAATCTCCATCTTTGTGCTCCAGTTGAGGAAACCTGAGCTCAGCCTATTAATACATCCCCCAACTCACAAAGTTGGTGACTGCAGGAAAGTGCACCCTTCTGTCTGTGGGCCTAATGCTCTTCCACCAACCATACCATGCCAAAAGTGGACCCACTCTATGTCTGGTTCCACCTCGGTGCACTTTCTCATTTATTTCCTCAAGTATACTACAGAGGGCAGGGAGATCTGCACACGTACAGGGCACACACTGTGCTCTGCTTCAAACATGGAAAATAAGAGAAGAAAACTGTTAGAAGGATGAAAAGACATAATTCCATCTATTTTCCCACCTTTGCTTGGTCTCAAGCTGACAGCAATAAAGGGCACCACCTCTCCTTAGGACACTGGGCGGACGCTAAGAGCCATTAAATCACTGTCAAAATCTCTTAGTCACGACTGTGTCAGTGATAACTTCTTTAAGTGTATATTATAGGCCTTCCTTCTTATGCCCATGTTCCCATGAACAAAGAATTCAGGGGTGGGAAAGGCTCCCTAACTAGCAGCTGCTAGATTCTCCTTTTTCACCCTGGCTGCCTTGAGCAAAAGGCCTATCAGTCAAATAGCCAGCCAGACCACCACTCCAGCCCCAGTCATCTGGAACATTCACCCATAGGATGGCCTGGGAGGATCATATGTCAATCTCAGACTCCTGCTCCAGCTCCTAAGAGCACATGGGAGCTGTTGGAGATAGTTTGTGCAACTCTTCTTTGCTATCACAAGCCTGGGGAAACTCTACAGGACCCTGTAACCATGCCCCCCTAGATCAAAAGACTGGGGGTGGGGGGCACTTCACTAGCAGAAGACTGCTAAGAGTGCGCTTAGAGACAGGTATGTGATTGGGGAAAAAATGCTGTGGTTGGTTCAAACATGCCTTTCTGGGCTGCATAGGCAGACATTTCAGACCCTCTTTGCAAATCAGTCAGAAGACACGGTCCTCCCCAGGGCTGCCATAGCAGGCCCAGTGGAAGTCTTCCTTGCTGGTCTTGTCTTCTCTGCTCTTAGCAGTGGGGGTTGAGACAGTAACATGAGTTAAGAAGCAGGTCACACAACAGGGAGTGACAGCGGTCCCCTTCACTTGTGCAAGTACTGCTGGCATTAAAAATGTAGTATTTCTGCTCTCTCAGGATTATTTGCCATCAATGGGATCTCCTTTGAATATTGGTGAAATTATTAAGGCCACTCCACATAGTTAAAAGGGAGGTTTATTTTGTGGGGTAACTTACAAGTGAAGGGATAGTTTACAGGGTCTGGGAAAGGTGTAGCACAGCCTGGCGGTGTTCTCTGGAGAACTCTGCTCAGTCTACCTCCAGCATCCAGGGTCCAGGAACCAAGAGAGCCGGCCCATCCGGATCTCAGGTCTTCAGGGTCCTCTCTCGGCCCCGCCTTGTAGGTGTGACAGTTACCGAAGCCTCAGTGGGGGTTGGAACTTCCAGATCAAAGCTGAAATGGCTACCCACTGCAGTTGAGTGGCTACACAAGCTTTTCAAATGTTTGGGAAAAGCAAAACAACGTATGTGTCCTTAGATAGAGAACAACAAACAGTGAAAAACTGAGTAGAGCTGGGCCACCACTCATGGATTTCATTCTCAAGCCCACTGTGACAATAACAAGGCAGGACATCTAGGGAGGTGCACCAAGTGTGTTGCTGTCCTTTTGACATGCATGTGCATTTCCCTCCAGCGATCTTCTCCTGACAGAAGAAAGCACCATGGACAGGGTGTGTCTAAGTCGGGAATACTGGAAGCCCAGTATCTACAGGGAAATCAGCAGAGCTGACTCCTTCTAAGGCAGCTCTGACGATGGCCATATTGCTTCTCGTTTCCCAGGCTTCACTGGTCATCTTGTTGATCTCTGCCCTCACCTCCACACTGGGTTCTTGCCATGGGTTTGTGTGTCCAAATTTTACCTAAATTTCACTCCAATTAGATGAGTGACCTTACCTTGTCCACTTTGACCTCATCTTGCTTAATTAATTCTGCCATGATCCCTTTTCTAAATAAGACTATATTTCAGGTGCTCCTGTTAGGACCCCCACATATGAGTTTTAGGGAGGTATTGTCAATGCATAATGCCCATCTCTACCCTTAAGCTCTGGCAACCATTAGAGGGTTCTTCATCTATGGTACTGCCACTTCAAGAATGCTGCATAAATGAAATTCTACAGTAATGCTTTCAGTTACTAGCTTTTCTCATTGAAAACATTTCTTCAAAAGTTCATACATGTGTATTGGTAGTTCATCCCTTGCTCTCACTGAGAAATATAACCAGTATCTTGAGCATTTTATAATATGTTACACTCTGTTTAAACTTCTCCTGCCAAAAGACACCTTAACTATTGCAAATGAAGTGGCTGTGCCGCTTCTGTGCTATTGGGTACAGGTTTTCATTTGAACATAAATATTTGTCTGGAGAGAGATTTCTGAATTGTGTAGTTCTGGTAGGCTTAGCTCTGTAAGAATTTAGAAAATTATTTTCCATTATGACGATACAAATTCACATTTCTAACAGGTTACGAGTGATCTATTTCCCCCAGCCTTGACTAGCATTTGCTGTTTTAACATTCCATTTGTTTGTTTTTAAGCAGTGACCATTTTGATAGGTGTGCCATCATATCTTGCTGTGACTTCAGCTTGGCTAGATGTTCAATTTTATACACCTGCCTCTTTGTTTTTTAGAAGTACATCCTCTTCAGAGAACTCTCTCTTCATATCTTTTGTCTGTTTTCTGTCTGCATTATGTGGATTTTCCAACCCTTGAGAGTCCTCTCCATGTTCTAGACATGAGTCCTTTGTTAGACATGAGGTTTATAAATATATTATCTCTTCAGTCTGTCTCTGTTGATTCTCTTGACATGGGCTTCCTCACAACCCAGGGTTCAAGTGTTAATGAAGTCTAATTTATCATCATTTCCCTCTTAGAATCATGCCTTTGGTTTCATAATTCTGTCCTAAATCTTGAAATTTTCTTTTTGTCCTAAATCTTTATTATTCTGTAGCCTTGTATTTTATGTTTAGTTATTCTATAATTTCTGTACAATCTCTGAGTTAAAGATTTGCTTGGTGCTGGTGGCATTTTCTTATTTGCTGCCTATGGGCATCCAAAAGTCTTTAGTACCACTCCTGCAGGTGACTGTTTCCTTAAGGTGTCCTAGATGCCAGGTAAGTCTTCATTGCCAATGTGACAGGATTGAGTTACTGGGAACAAGCTGCTGGATATGCCTGTGAGATCAGTTCCAGAGAGGGTTGACATGGAAAGGTGACATGTGCTTGTATCCCAGATTGAGCAAAAAAAATGAAGCAAGTGGAGGTCCAGCATTCATCTCTCTTGGCTTCATGATTCCATGTGTCATGTGACTAGCCCCCTCACTACCCTGCCGCCCATTCCCCTGCCATGATGGATTGCATTCTCAAACCATGAGCTAACATAGACCTCTCCTTCCTTCCTTCTTCCTCCCTCCCTCCCTCCCTCCCTCCCTCCCTCCCTTCCTTCATTGTTTCTCTCAAGTACTTTTTCACATCAGTGAGAAAATATAATGCACCAGACATTTCATCTGCCACATTAGGAGACTCTGACACTATTTAAATCTCTTATTTTTCAAGGTGTTGGGTTTGACTTTACACTTACCTTGTGTCTTGCTTATTGTTGTGGACTGCAGTTCTAGTGGCAGTTTTGTTTTCAGAGTTGTTGTGGTTTTACTTTGGTCATCTTAGTTTATGAGTGCCACTGGGGCTCCACTGGTTGGTGTTGATACTACCTGAGAGAGTAAGAGGAATTCACTAAGGCCCAACCACTGAGGACAGGAGACAGTGGAGCAGCTGCAACCAGGTGAAGACACAACTGGTATTGTATTTTAAGGTTGCTTTTTATTAACATAGGTGGATGTAAGGACTATATTTTACTGTATTTGTGTGTGTGTGTGTGTGTGTGTGTGTGTGTGTGTGTGTGTGTGTATGAGAGAGAGAGAGAGAGAGAGAGAGAGAGAGAGAGAGAGAGAGAGAGAGAATGTGTGTGTGATGTGCATAGGAGTTCAAATGTGTGAGGGCACATATTTTATGTGTACACATGGACATATGTGAGCATGCATGCTGAGGCCCAAAGGTGACATTGGGTATCTACCTTGACTGTTATCTTGCTGAACCCAGAGTTTGCCAACCCCAACTTGTCTACTTAGGCAGCATGTCCCAAGGATCCCCTGTCTCTGCCACCCAAGTGCTGTGATTACAGGTGGCTCCTATGTCTGCTCAGCATTTATGTGTGTGATGGTTACTTTTAATTGTTAAGTTGACACCATCTAAAATCCCTGGGAAGAGAGTTTCAATGGAGGACTATCTTGATTAGTTTGCCTATAGGCATGACTGTGGGAATTAGTTTGATTAGTTAATTGAGGTGGGAAGACCTGCCCACTGTGGGTGGCACCATTCTCTAGACAGGGGATCCTGAACTGTATAAGAATGAACAAAGTAAGCTGAGTGCAAGAGGAGCATGCATGCTATCTGGCTCTCTGCCTTTGAGCATGGATGTGGTATGACTGGCTGATCCAAGCTCCTGCCTCTATGAGTTCCCCCAAAACACTGTACTGTGACCTGGAACTGTGGGCTAAAATAAATTCTCTCCCACCTAATTTGCTTCTCCCAGGGTGTTTTGTTATAGCAACAGACACAAAACAAGACAACATACGTGTTAAGGACCTAACTCTAGTCCTCACACTTGTATGCTTTATCCACTGAGCCATCTCCTCAGCCTCTATCTTACTTGTAGGTAAACTCTGAGTAACATCGACTTTAGTAGTTTAATAGCTCTCATAATAGAATATGAGAACTTACAAATCTAACACTGATATTCTTAGCACATCTGGTGAGTTTGCTTAGCTGGTATCTTTCTTGCTGTTCCACTTCCAGGAAAGAGATTTTGATGGAAATTATGGTTTAAGGGGAGAAGAGTCCTGCTTTTGAGTGTATTAACTCAGCTGAGGAATTTGAATTATGAGTACAAATTGTCCTTTCCAAACTGCTCTAAAATGAGTTTATAGTTTTAATTATGAATAACTCAATTTTAAGAACATGTGAAAATTCAGTATAAATATTGTCTCTAGGCCTTCCTCCAATTTGTTAGCTAAAAATATAAGCTCTAACTTCCCACCAGCATAAAGCAAAGAACACAAGGATGACCACTGCATCATGGCAGGCCCCTCTCATCAGTTAGCCTTGACAAACCCACCACCTTAGCTTGTAATGTCTTTCCTCAGCCTACACTTCTCCATTATCCCCTGGAATAGCCCAGTTTTGCATCTCACAGCTTGCAGAAGACTGGGTTCTAGAGAGTAGACTGTGCTGCTAACCCTGGCTATGGCACTTACGATACAGGTTACCTTATATACAACATACAACTAACTACTCCAGAATTATTATCCATGGTATCCTCCAAAGATAAGTACTAAAGATCTGGGGGTGTGAGAGACCCTGTGGATGGGGTTAGTTGGGAGAAGCAGGTCATTGGAGACAGGCCTTTGAAGGAGAAATTGAAATCCTGCCCTTCTATCTCTCTTCCTGTTTCCTGGCAGCCATGGTGACCACCACATATTCCTACCACCATGATATTCTGTCTCACTTAAAACCTTCCACCCTCTCTCTGTCCTGGCTTCCTGGCTATCATGGGGTAGCAGACTCTTCCACCACACACTTCTATCACCACCATATCCTGCCTCACCTCAGGTTCAAACCATGGGACCACCTGGCCTGGGATAGAAACTCTTGAAACTGTTAGCCAAAATAAACTTTTAGTCCATTACGTCACTTTTGGCAGGTATTTGTCAGCAGGAAATGTGAACACACACAGTGCCTCCAACTGCTCATCCATCTAACAGGAGTGAAGTCCATAGATGAATGTTATAGAATGCTATCAGGACTGAGTAAGATGGACATGCAGGCATCCCCAGATCACATCTGGCACCTGAACATCTTCAGTACTGCCTTGTTCAGTTTTCTCTAGGGGTTCCTCTCTTTCCCACTAGAACACTGTAAGCTACGCCATGGCTGAGTGTGTTCAATACCAGTTAGGAAAGGCCATGTTTGTCCTATGTATAGCCACAAACATTTCCCTAATCTAGAATCCAGAACCTCCTATCCATCTCAGAAACAAAAGGGAAGACAATTAAAAATCATTGTTTATCAAGACTACCCTGCCATTCACAGAAATGATTTCAAAGTGTATTTATTTGTCACATTGCACAGAACATAACACAGGTGAATTTTATATGTAAATCACGTCTCAATAAGTCTAACAAAAAAGTCTCATCTATATGAACAGCTATGTTCAAAGAACTGTGGGGAAGAAATACCTCAAAAATGAGATTTTTTTTTAAATTGGGGGAAATCTCCCTTCCCGATACTCTTAGCTCTTCTCAATTCCTCTACTGTGAAGGGAAGCCAAACCATTAATCATCAATTAGTTATGACTTAGTAAAGAGTGATATTTTGTCTTAATGTAGTCACACAAAGGGGGCAAAAAACATTACTCTACACCCCACAAATTGTTTGTAGCCTGAGATTGTAAAAAAAAAAAAATCTGTGTTTGCAGTTCCAGTTCACAGCTATACTTACTTTTACAGGGTAACCATAGCCCCCTATCAGTAACACAAATACTGGCCCCTCCCAGGGGTGGAGGAGAGATAAGATGTTTCTAGAATAAAGAAGTGACTTAGCCAAGTCCATGAAGATGGGAAATCCCATAGTCAGGTTTTGCCATGTTTTATTGATTTGTGGGACCACCAGACACAGTGATTGTATTTTTAGGAACTTTTTGGCAATATTTCCTTCCAGGATCTAGCATTATAATTTGTCATTATAAAATAGAATTCTGTTGGTCCAAGTCTGGATCCCATGTTGTCATCCTGCAGTGGATGCCATATTGTTATCACAATCTGGTCTTACAAGAACAGATGGAGAGAAAACACTGGGTACCCCTCCTTCTGCCCCTGCTGTCCCAGTCCACATGAGCTATGCTGCAGCCACAGGGAAAGGAAAAAGTAGCAGTTGGCCTCTAAACCACCTGATTGCCATCTGGTCTGGAAGGGATCATCCATTACATAATGTCTTGGTTAGGGTTTCTATTGCTGTGAAGAGACACCATGACCACAGCAACTCTTACAAGGAAAAATATTTATTTGAGGTGACTCCTTAAAGTTTCAGAGGTTCAGCCCATTATCATCTTGATGAGAAGCATGGTGGTGTTCAGGCAGACATGGTACTAGAGTAGTAGCTAAGAGTCCTACATCTTGCAGGCAACAGGAAGTCAACTGTCACACTGAATGGTATCCTAAGCATAGGAAACCTGAAAGCCTGCCCCCACAATGACACACATCCTCCAACATGACCATACCCATTCCAACAAAGCTGTTAGTCCCCATAGTCTATCACAGTCTCAACAATATTTAAAAGTCCAAAGGTCAAAGTCTCTTCTGAGATTCATGCAACTCTTAACTGTAATCCCCTATACAATCAAAGGAAAAAATCAGATCACATACCTCCAATATATAATGGCACAGGGTACATTGCCATTCCAAAATGTAGAGAAAGGAGCATAGTGAGGAAATACTGGACCAAAGCAAGATAAAAACCAGCTGGGCAAACTCCAAACTCTGCACCTCCATGTCTGATGTCAAAACGCTCTCCAGATCTCCAACTCCTTCCGCTTTGCTGACTGCAACACACTTCTTTTTCTTAGGCTGTTTTCACACCCTGTTAACAGCTCTCCTTAACAAGTAGCCCATTACTGACATCTCTAGCACCTTGGGTTCTCCAAGGCAATCCAGGCTTCAACTTCACAGCTTCACTCAATGGCCTTTCTACAAGGCCCCCATTCAGGGATACCCCTGACACATTCCTGGCCTCAGTGGCTTTCTTTATGCACAGAAGAAAATTCCATAATCCACTTCTTCTATCCTTAACTCTAAAGCCAGAAACATGTGGTTAAAGCTGCCAAGTTCTGCTGCCTACTGGGGCTGGAACACGGTCCCCTTGTTCAATTACATTTTCACCAGCATTCTGTCCACTGCCTAAGCTTGGCTGTCCTGAAACTTGTTCTATAGACCAGGCTGGCCTCAAACTCAGAGATCTGACAACCTTTCTGCCTTCCCGGGGCTGGGATTAAAGGTGAGCACCACCACACCCAACTTTAGTTCTTGTTCATGACTTGGAATCTTAGCTGCGTGGAATCTTGACCTGAGGTCACCACTCCCTTTATTCCATTTTTTAATCCATTTATCTCCTTGAACACAGGATTTAGCCCCAGTCCACTTCTTGGTGACCCTTTTCTCAATCTGTAAATTTTGTATTTTTATTTGCTCAGCTTGCTCCTTTTCATTATAAATCTTCTCTAGAATTACCACCAATAGCCATGCAACAGTATATACTATGGGGTTGATATATTGTGTACCCCAATAAACTTATCTGGGGAGTCAGAGAACAGAACAGTCAATATATTAAGCATAGGTTTAGGGAGTGGTAGCACACGCTTTTAATCCTAGCATTCTGGAATCTCTGTGAGTTCAGGGCCACACTAGAAACAGCCAGGCATGATGACACATAACTTTAATCCCAGCACTTGAGATCTCATGTCTTGCCTGGGAAAGACACATGCCTCTAATCCCAGGAAGTGATGGTAGGAAGCAGAAAGGTATATAAGGCATGAGAACCAAGAACTAGAGGCTTTTTAAACATTTTAGTTTTTAAGCTTTTAGGCTTTTAGCAGCAGTTCAGCTGAGATCCATTCAGATGAGGACTCAGAGGCTTCCAGTTTGAGGAAACAGGATCAGCTGAGAAGTTGGTGAGGCGAAGTTAGCTGTGGCGTGTTCTGTCTTTCTGATCTTTCAGCATTCACCCCAATATCTGGCTCCATGTTTTTTATTTAAGAAGACGTTTTATGATTCATGTTACAATACTAGGCTATTTTGGGATTTCCTCTACCAATGGAATTAATCCAAAATTCTTCCCTTTAGCCTCAGGCAGATAAGGGCAAATGACAGCCACTGTCTTCACAAAAATATCACAAGGATGATCTCTAGGCAACATACTCAAATTCCTCTGAAACTTCTTGAGTGAACATCCCACAGTTCATCAAATCACACTTGGCACCACTGTCTTCCATGCTCCTGCTATTATGGCCCATTAAACAGTGTTTAAAATGCTCAATTGCTTTTCTAATCCATAATCCCCAAATCCATAATACTCCAAGTAAAAACATGGTCAAGCCTATCACAGCAATACCCCAGTCCCTGGTACCAACTTCTATCTTCAATAGGGTTTCTATTGCTGTGAAGACAAATCATGTCCATAACAACTCCTATAAAGAAAAACATTTAATTGGGACGGCTTGCTTACAGTTTCAAAGGTTCAGTCCATTATCGTCACAGCAGAGAGCATGGCAGTGTACAGACAGATGTGGTGTAGGAGTAGTAGCTAAGAGTCCTACAACTTGCAGCAACAGGAAGTCGATTGTCATATCAGGCAGGATCCTGAGCATAGGAAACCTCAAAGCCCACCCCCATTGTGACACACTTCCTCCAACAAGGCCATATTCACTCTAACAAAGCCATGCCTCCTAATAGTGCCACTTCCTATGAGATTATGTGGGTCAATTACATCCAAACTACCACACATAACCATCATCACCTAGGATGAGCACCAGCCAGAGACCTTTCCTACATTACCTGGAGGAGTCAGGCCACTTTAGAAACACATTTCTCTACTCATTCCATTTCTGGATCACAGATAATGAGTTTCCTCTTGAAATTAAAGAATGAATTAGTGTTTTCTATGCACAAGGGAGACAGCAAGGGGTTCTTAAAACTTTGGGAAATAAGAGGGAGGTAATTAAATAGTAATAGATGGGGTTTACATCCACAGGAGTGGCCCAGAAAGTTTTGCAAATGGAAACCAAAGACACATGGGAATAATCAAGTTCCTTCAATCATTGATCTTTGGAGTCCGTCTCAAGAGGCAGTAATACAACACACGAGACCTAAGAATGTGTGGCCTCCTTATACTAGCTTGCTAGGGCTGCCGCAGTTAAGTGCCTCAGTCTGGGTCACTTCTCGACAGCAAGCATCTTATCAGGATTCTGGAGACTGAAAGTCCAAAACAGGGGACAGCAAGGTTTCTTCTCAGGCCCATCTTCTTAGTTAAATACAATCATCTTCCCTCACGTCTTTTCATGCTCTTCCCTCTGACCTAGTCAGGATCTAAATGTACTCTAGAGCCACCCTAATGACACCTTAGAAACCTTAACCCCAGCCCTTGTCACATTCTGAAGGACTAGAGGCTAGGACTTCAACATATAAAATGGAGGGCATGATGAGAGGCAGCACACTCCCTCACCTGACCTCCTGTGTGGGATGGATAAGGATCAGGCTCTGTCACTCCCAGATTGATTCCCATCCTTCGTCCTTTATTCCATGTGGAGGAAAATCACATTCTACAAGATGCCTTGTCAGCTGCCTCTAGTTAAGCAGGGGCTCTAACGAAAGACCAAATGGGAGGAGGAAGGAGAAACTGATGCATCTTTGAGTCTTGGCATTCCTTTCTTCATTGTCCTTGCACCTACTAGAAAGCTCCTCTTTTTTATTTAATTAATATTATTTTATTTTATTTTATGAACATAGTTTCCTCTCCTTTTCCCAGCCCCCTACCTCCCATCTACCCCCTCTTCATCTACTCCTCATCCATCTCCATTCAGAAAGGGACAGGCTTCTCATGGGCTTGAACAAAGCATGGCACACGAAGTTGAGGTAGGACCAAGCTTCTCCCCTTGCCTCAAGGCTGGGCAAGGTAATCCAGAATGGGGAAAAGGTTCCCAAAAGCCGGGTAAGTACAGGGACAGGTCCTGATACCACTGCTAGGAGTCTTACAAACAGATCCAGCTACACAACTGTCACACACATGCAGAGGGCCTAGGGCAGTCCCATGCAGACTTTATAACTGTTGGTCCAGAGTCTATGAGCTCATGTCAGCTGTCTCTGACATGTCTCATCATGACCTGGACCTCCCCCCAACACTCCTGTGATTCATACAATCCCTCTTCCCTTTCTTCAACAGGACTCCCAGAGCTCAGTCCAGTGCTTGACTGTGGATCTCTGCATCTGCTTCCATTATTTACTGGATCAAGGCTCACTGATGACAATTAGTCGCCAATCTGATTACAGTAGATGGCCAGTTCAGGCACCCCATCCAAAAATTATTTCTAGAAATCTTAGCTGATGCCATCCTTGTGGATTCCTGGGGATTTCTTTGGCACCAGGTTTCTCCTTAACTCCAAAATGCACCCCTCCATCAAGATGTCTCTTTCATTACTCTCTCCTTCTGCCCCACCCCCAACCCACCTCCCACACCCATCCTGCCCAACCCGCTTCCTCAAGTTCCCATACCCCCATCTCTCCACTCCTGCCCCCAGATTACCCAGGAGATCTCTTCTATCTCCCCTTCCCAGGGAAATCCACACAGATTGGAGGTTGGTTATCCTATACTTTACTCCTAATAAATATCCACTTATGAGTGATTATATACCATGTTTATCTTTCTGGGTCTGAGTTACCTACTCAGAATTAATTTTTTTCTAGTTCTATCCACTTCCCTGCAAATTTCATGAGGCCATTGTTTTTACAGCTGAATAATACTCTATTGTGTATATATACCACATTTTCCTTATCCATTCTTTGGTTGAGGAGCATCTAGGTTGTTTCCAGGTTCTGGCTATTATGAATAATGCTGCTATGAACATAGTTGAGCAAGTGTCCTTGTGGTATGATTGACCTTCCTTTGGGAATATGCCCAAGATTGGTATAGCTTGGTCTTGAGGTAGATTTTGGCCCAATTTTCTGAGAAAGTGGCTGGAGAAGTTTGCAATCCCACCAGCAGTGGAGTGTTCCCCTTGTTCCACATCCTCTCCAACATAAGCTGCCCTCAGTATTTTTTATCTTAGCCATTCTAACAGGTGTAAGATGGTATCTCAGACTTGTTTTGATTTGCATTTCCCTGATGACTAAGGATGTTGAACAATTCTCTAAGTGTATTTTGGTCATTTGAGATTCTTCTGTTGAGAATTCTCTATTTAAGTCTGTACCCCATTTTTAATTGGATTATTTGGTATTTTGATGCCTACTTTCTTGAGTTCTTTATATATTTTGGAGATAGATTACCTATTCTATAGGCTGCCATTTTGTCTTATTGACAGTGTCTTTGCTTTACAGAAGATTTTCATTTTTAGGAGGTCCCATTTATTAATTGTTGCTTTCAGTGTCTGTGCTATTGGTGTTACATTCAAGAAGTAGTCTCCTATGCAAATGTGTTCAAGGCTACTTCCCACTTAGAAAGCTTCTCTTACATATTCCCATTCCTGAGAGATACTCATAGATTCTGGATCCCACTGACTTACCTCTTCCTCTTTCTTCCCACCCCTAAAGTTAGAACAGTTTTCAGTATCATCTGCTTGGCTTCTCAGCTCTACATTACATGGATAACCAATTCTACTAACCTCTCCCTTTGTGAAAGGCTAATAATATTTTCAGCTTAGATTCCAAACACTGTGTCTCCAATATGAGACAGATGTTTCTAGTAGAAGGCACAAAACAAGAACAAAGTCTTCTGGCTACAGTCTTAAAACACAAGAGAACCTACTATGTGGCATAAAATAAGGAAAAAGATCCATAGATCCCCCTGTTCCCCTATTTTTAGGGTCCTTTACTAGATCAGGAGCTAAATTGACAAATGTTTCAGATTTTTCAGTTACATGATCCCCAAACACACCACTAACAGCCAACTGTAACAGGAACCTTAAGTCATGTGGGCCTTCAACATATATCCTTCCTGGCCCCTTCTAAGGCCCCAGAGAGGAACTCCAACTGTGCATTTACATTGTTACATATTTCTTTTGTAAAATTTTTAAAGAAGAATTTTTTACACTTGTTTTATTAAAGAGCCTTTCAAGTTTGACAAACCTTGAAGATCAGAATTGTTTTATCTGTGGTGTAATGATTCCAGAACAGGTAGAAAGGCTGAACCCTCAGAGGAGATATTGGCATTTTATTGCTGGTTTCAGTCTGTTCTCTGCATTCTGGGAATCCTGGACAATGCTAAGCATGGATTGGAATCATCACCTAGACAGTCATTGTGTGCATGTGTGTGGGCACATATGTGTGGATGCACATGTGTGTGCACTCACTTGCCCACATGTGTGTAAATAGATGTATATGGAAACCAAAAAATTACCTCTGTTGCCATTCCTCAGGTGTCATCTCTCTTGTTTTTCTTGAGCCAAGGTCTTCATTGGGTTGGCTCTCACCACACAAATGAAACCACTGAGCCCCAGAGGTCCATGTATCTCTGCCAGCCAGCTTTGGGGTTACTGGCATGTGCCACCATGAACAGATTTTTTTCTTTTAATTTTATGTGTGTTCTGGGAGCTCTAACTCAGGCCTTTGCTTATAAGGCAAACACTTTACCAATGGAGCTACCACCCTGACTAGCCACAGTAATTCTTCCTCAATGTTACATGGAGACAACTGTATGCAGCTAAGCAAAGTTATGAGGTCAGACAGTCTCAATTATAAAACTTAGCCCCTGAGCTCTACTATAGAGCTAAAATAATAAATACAGCTTGGTTTGGCATAAAAACTGACATGTGGACCAATGGAATCAAATTGAAGATCCTGACATTAATTCACACACCTATGAACATCTGATTTTTTTTTTTACAAAGAAGCCAAAACTACATAATGGAAAAAAGAAAGCATCTTCAACAAATGGTGCTAGCATAACTGGATGTTAACATGTAGAAGATTGCAAATAGATCCATATTTATCTCCATGCACAAAACTTGAGTCCAAGTGGATGAAAGACCTCAACATAAATCTAGCTACACTAAACCTGATAGAGGAGAAAGTAGGAAGTAGCCTAGAAAGCATTGGCACAGGAGACCACTTCCCAAATATAACACCAGTAGCACAGACACTGAGAGCAACAATTAATAAATGGGACCTCCTGAAAATGAGAAGCTTCTGCAAAGGACACAGTAAATAAGACAAAACGATAGCCTACAGATTAGAAGAAGATCTTCACCAACCCCACATCTGACAGAGGGCTTATCTCCAAAATATATAAAGAACTCAAGAAACTAGACATCAAAATACCAAATAATCCAATTTAAAAAAATGTGCTACAGATCTAAACAGAGAATTCTCAACAGAAGAATCCCTAATGGTCAAAAGACATGTAAGGAATTGTTCAACATCCTTAGTCATCAGGGAAATGCAAATCAAAATAACTCTGGATACCATCTTATACCTGTCAGAATGGCTAAGATCAAAAACACTGATGACAGCTTATGTTGGAGAGGATGTGAAACAAGGGGAACACGCCTCCAGTATTGGTGGGAGTGAGTGCAAGCTTGTGCAGCCACTTTGGAAATCAGTATGGTGGCTTCTCAGAAAATTGAGAATCAATCTACCTCAAGACGCAGTGATACCATTCTTGGGCATATATCCAAGGGATGCTCAAGCATACCATAAGGACACTTGCTCAACTGCATTCATAGCAGCATTATTCTTAATAGCCAGAACCTGGAAACAACCTAGATGCCCCTCAACTGAAGAATGGATAAAGAAAATGTGGTACATATACACAATGGAGTATTACTCAGCTGTAAAAAAATGATATCATAAAATTTGCAGGCAAATGGATGAAACTAGAAAATATCATCCTGAGTGAGGTAACCCAGACTCAGAAAGACAAACATGGTATGTACTCACTCATAAGTGGATACTAGATGTAAATCAAAGGATAATCAGACTACAACCACAGCTGCAGAGAAGCTAAGAAACAAGGAGGACCCTAAGAGGGATGTATGGATCACCTTGTGATGGGTAAACAGGAGATCCCAATGAGTAAACTGAGGATGGGGAAATGTAATAGAGGGTAGGGGATAGGGGATGAGAATATGAGGAAATGGGATGGTCAAGGTGGGGGACGAGTGGAATGGGAGAGCAATGAAAGAGAAATCTTGATAGAGGGAGATATTATGGGGTAAGGGAGAAACCTGGTGCTATAGAAATTCCCAGGAATCCACAAGGACGGCACCAGATTAGACTACTAGCAACAGTGGTGAGGGTACCAGAACTGGCCTACCCTGGTAATCAGATTGGTGAATACCTTAACTGTCATCATAGAGCCTTCATCCAGTAACTGCTAGAAGCAGATGCAGACATCCACAACTATGCACCAGGCCAAGCTCTGAGAGTCCAGTTAAAGAGAGGGAAGAGGGATTACATGAGCAAGGGGGGTCAAGATAATGATGGGGAAAATCTACAGAGACAAGTGACCCAAGCTCATGGGAACTCATGAACTTTAGACTGACAGCTGTGGAACCTGCATGGGACCAGACTAGACCCTCTGCATACAGGAGACTGTTGTCTGTTTGAGGGGCCCCTGGCAGTGTGATCAGGATCTATCTATGGTGCATGAGCTGGTTTTCTGGATCCCATTACCTATGGCCAGATACCTTGCTTACCCCTGATAAAGTGGGGAGGGGCTTGGTCCTGCCTTAATTTAATGTGCCAGGCTTAGCTGTCCCCCCATAGGAGAACTTACCCTGTTGGAGGAGAAGAGGAGGAGTAGGGGGTAGATAGGGGGAATAGGAGGAGGGATGAGAGGGGAATCTATGGTTGATATATAAAATGAATAAAAAATAAATAAAAATAATAAATAATAAAATAAAATAAAACTTAGCACCCCCCCCTTCCAGCACAGTATGACTTCAAAACTTGCTTGTAGGTGCTCCTGCTAGACAGAGTGTCCAGGCATAGGATTTTAAGAGTGCCTAGAAGCCTCTAGTGTGGTAAGCGCTCCCTAAGTGTTAGATATTAAATCACTATCATAGACTTGATCTCAGATTTCCCAGGCCCTGGTCCCACTCTGAATCTTTCTTCCCTGAACTCCCTCAGCCTCAACTAGATGTGAAGCAAACTGACTGTCTCACCTCCACCTGCTCCAGCAAAGCCCCAGAGTGTGTTCTGAACTTGAGTTTACAGGGGACGTCCTTAGCACTGGATGGTACCAGTGTCTTCCCTGCTCCCAAGTGCAGAAAGCCTATGTTGCCCCTGGATTTCTTGAGCTCTCCCAGCTCCTGGGTGTCTCATGCAGACACCTGCTCTTAAATGCCCACTGTGCAGGTTCTCTTACTTCTCCCTCACTCGTACAAACTTCTCAGCTCCTCCTGATAGATCTCCATGACTTTAAGGAAAGAAAACAAATATGAGAAAGACAGGACTTCATGACCCCAGTTGCATTTTCGCAAGGTTTCTCTTGCTTTAACTAAGTATATTTTTCATAGTTAACACCAGAGAGACATAAAAAGTGACACCATGAGGAGCTGCACATCAGCACCCAACCTAAGGAAGATCTTCCAGTTAAAGTCCATTTCCACTGTGTTGCCCTCTCTCCTCCCAGGTTACAGCCTGAAGCTGGTGTTCCTCACTTCCCTGTGGGTCCTGTTACTTCCCTTATATAACCTCTAGTTTTCCTACTGCAAGATTATATATGTGTGTGTTCATATTTATATTTAAACATACGTACATATACATATATATATGGTTGCTTCATGACTTTTGTATTCATATAAATGTAAGGTTGGCCCAATAAGGGAGATTCTAGGTAGAACAAAATGCCAAATATTCAGTGAGTGTTTCACTTTTTAACTTTTAGTTCTAGTGTCGCTTTTGATTCTATTTCTTTATAATTTCACTTTTTGATTGCATTCCCATCAATTCTTCATTTAAATTCTTGAACAGATATGTGCTGACTTCTTTAAAATGCCTTTCTAATTCAAAATCTGAATTGCTATTTGTCTTTTCTTGCTTCCTGTTGCTTTTTCTCTTGACTGTGGATCATGTTCATCTCTTTCTTTGAGTGTATAATAAATTTTTAACATACTAGATTTGTGTGTGCTGTAGTCACGGGACTGGACCTTGTAACTCTTCTGAAGAGTGTGATATTTTTGTTACAGAAACAAACAACTGGCTGCTGTCTTTATTCTGTAGAGGATTTCCAATGGATCCATTGCTTTTCATTTGTGGTAAGTGCCCTGGAGCAGCGGTGTGTGGTGGGATTTTGATAGAAAGCACATTTTGTACTTACCACGTCCAACTAACTGGAAGAACTAACAACAGCCTCCATTCTATCTCTCCATCAGTAGCAGAAACTGAGAACTTTCTGCCTTTCAGCCTCTTCCAGAAAGAGTCAGATTCCAGCCAGCCAAGTTTGAATCTCTCCTGTGCACACATAGTTCAGTCAGTCAAGGGTGTAAGCACAGGTTATATGTATGTTTGGGGATTTCCCCCTCACCATTCTAGAATATTCCCCCATATTTAACAGCTTTTCCAGCAGTTCCAAACCTGCAAAAATTGCAACATGGCTCATTTGGCTCTGTCGATGAAGCAATTTTACCACAAGGGTTATGACCCAAACAGAAAAGTCACAGGTGTGAATTTCATCTGTGCTCTTTTCCTTTTTTCAGGAATTGATCCTTTTTGGTTTCTACTTCCTTTGGTCACTCTTTGCTTCTTTTACGTTTGTGCAAATGCTCACTAATATTGTCAGAAGCATTAGTTGTCATATTAGAACTACTCTCTGCTTCTTTTATGTTTGTGCAAATGCTCACTGATATTGTTGGAAGCACTAGCTGCCATATTAGAACTGGTTCTGGGATCAAAACACATTTTGTGCATGCTTAAAATTCTCCAAGAATAAAAATAGGCTTTAAAAATAAAATAGGATTTAAACAATGAAAAAATAGTTTCCTGTTTCTCACCTTGGACATTTAGGACATGTTAAAACTCACCAGTCCAATAACCTGGAAGTAATCTCAAAGTTGGCCAAATCTCCATGACCAAAATATTTAATGTGGAAAATTATTTTTATACTCCTACTTATCTCCATTAAAAATCTTTATGGTAGGGTATATTTCTTAGGCAAAATATCCAAGAGAATTCCACATGTACCTTTATTATCACATTAAATAACCAAAACTTCAGGGTGAATCAGAATCGCTAAATTCCCATATGAGAACAAGACAATAAGCACCATGTGACTTTTCTGGGACACCTGGGTTTTCCTGCAGGGGTCACCACCACCGTATAAACACTTACAAAACTCTCCAGGAATCTGACCTAATGTCTCCAGCCCATCCACCCTGCCAACCTAACACAGATACAACTGTGAAAACCACATACACAATAGACAAAAACAGAACTTCTCAGTTTGAATTAAATTAAGTCCACGAATCTTGTTCACTGACACGCACGCCTAGTAAAAAGGTTTAGTTTGCTTCCATCTCGGGGAAAGAGTAGTTTTTCGAGGTAAACGGTGTATAAACAATTTCTGTGCTGGAGGTCAGCAATCACGAGTAGAGAATGCCAGGCTTTGCAAACTGTAGGGTTTCTGTCGCACTAACTCTACTTTGATGTCGTGCCACACAATCGGCAATATAGAATATATAAATGAAAGAATAGGACTGGTCATGTAAACACTTATTTATAAATAGAAGGGGTGGGTTGAATCTGGCACAGGCACAGTTTTCTGAAAGGGAGAAAGGGACTTTTTAGAAAGCTTGGGCACCTCCTAGAAGGAATGTGCTCATAATGAAGCTCTAAAAGTTCCAATGTCCATCCCTTCCTAGACGTCAGTGGTGCTAGTTACTGAGAGTGACTGTGCAGGTTACACTTGCCTCATCGGTCTGACAAGCGAATAGTCACTGGCCTTTTCAGTGTTGGGGAATTGTCTTAACTTGTATGCAGAAAAAGTTGTGAGAACACAGGGTGCCAGCCACAATCATCAGTAAGCATCCCTGCCTACTAGCCATCCAGCCATAGGCCATCTTTATCTCTGTGAGCATCTTCATCATCAACAAAATGGGAGTCACAGGCTCTGCCCCAAGGAATGGTCTAAGGATTAAGGAACTTTAGAACCAATGGTTAAATGCTTGTTCTCTCAGATTTTATTAAACTGGAAGGACAAAGGTGAGTATTCTGAAAAGTAGAAAACTAATTTCTTAATCCTCAAATTTAAAAATCCAACTTCCCTAAAAGCTGGCCTAGAAATTCCTTATAAATGCCAGTGTTAGTCATTTTTAAGTCAAATTCTTCTCTAACAATAGAACATTCAGAAAGTCCATCCATACACAGGTAGCAAAAAACCTCAAAACTGGGAGAAAGGGCCAAATGTCCTCCATTCTTGTCTGACCTCTGTCCCATGTCATTTTGCAAATCACTTCTCTTTGTCCTTAACTTCATTACTATCCCAGCAACACTTTGCAACGTGTAAGGATGCATTCATCAGAGGATCTTGACTCCATATCACCTAAATAAGGTGCTCTTTTGTGAGGTGGCAAAAAACGAAGCTTACAGTGATCTGAAGTTTGAGCAACTTTGACTATTCTGATTCTGCAGTTGCTTCCAGCAACAGCCAGTGTCTGAGTGAAGCCATCCAGTCCTATCATTTTCATGCACATCACACAGCACAGTTGTCAATATGACGTCCTTATTCTGGAGGCACTGTTAGTCACATGGAGTTCCCACTATGAAAGCAGACCAGGCATATGGATTCTTCTTTGGCTGTGAATCAGTTGAAGCTGGCTGCGCTGTAGGGAGGCATGGTAACAGTGCACACAATCAATCTCCCTTCCTTGAAGAAGTCACAGTGCCCAGTGACAAGCTAACAGGCTACTAGGATGGAGAAGCAGCTGAGAGACAGGTTCTCAGGGGCCACTGCAGTTAAGCAATTTCATCAGCAAGCACACAGCAGCTTTAGAGAAGGGCATAAATCAAGGGAAACCTGAGTGGCTTCTCCCTCCTGAGCCTCCATTTTCATTCTTGTAGCAAATCGGTGTTCCAGAGAAGGGAAAGGAGGGTGAGTCATACCCTGTGCCATTCCCATGTGGCTAACTCTACACCCTGATTTCTAGAGTGACCACATGACCTAGTCAGTACAATCTATCTTCTCATACATAAGAAATGATTCAGAATTAAGATCATAAGTCAGATAGAGCCAATGAGTTTTGTTCCAACACTTTATCAGCACCAGCCATGGGGATTCACTCGCTTTTTCTTTAAGGTGGTTTGATTGGCAGAGGGAAACTTGCTACCAACACCACACACCAAGAAGCCCTCACAATTTACTGGACTGCATTCAGCTTTGTAGAGGATAACATACCCTTTGAGTTTTCAACTATGACAAATCTAATACATTTCCATATTTTTTGAAGCTATGAATTGAACTTATGGAAAATGCAACCTGAAAAGCCTGACTGATTCATAATGTTTAAGAAAATTATTCCACACGGAGGTTCTATTGATATATACACCTACCTGTGTCTGTCCATTGACTCCAATTCTCAGACTTACTTGAGTTAGAAAACCAGAAATCATCCTTGACTCCTCTCTCCTGTCCCCTTCATGTCCCCAAATACATTTGCTCATTGTCAAGGTTTCACCAGCTTCACCTTTTTTTAATGAGTAGAATCATTTATTGGATACAAATAACTTTACATGTACTTTATTAGCAGTTCCTATGAAACTCTTCTGTGTTGCTAAGAATGTAAAAGTAACTGTTAAAGTCTATTTCCCAAGTGTCTCAGAGTATAGATGTACCTATAGGATGAAGGAAGGAGGAGAGAGAAGAAACAGTTGATTGCTACCATAACTTTGTATTTCTTTAAAAGTTTGGCTGAACAAATTTGAATAGTTTCTGAAAGAGAGCTGTGGTGATATTTTAATTGTGCTGAAATGTGATTTTATTTGTATGTTAATAAATAAAGTTTGTCTGGAGATCAGAGGTCATAATGAGCCAGGAACAGAAGTCAGACGGTGGTAGTCCACGCCCCTAATCCGATCACATGGCAGGCAGAGTCTTTGTGCGGTCAAGGACACAGCCAAGCGTGATGACACAAGCCTTTAATGCCAGTACCAACCATAAAGACCTGGAGGTCTGTATAGACAGGCAGTGATGAGAAAGTCATGTGGTATTGGTGAAATTATTAAGGCCACTCCACGTAGTTAAAAGGGTGGTTTATTAGTGGCGTAACTTAGAAATGAAGGGATAGGTAGGTCGCAGAGTCTGGGGAAGGTGTGTCGCAGTCCAGCGGTGCTCTCTGAAGAACTCTGCTCAGTCAACCTCCACCATCCAGGGTCCAGGAACAGAGAGAGAGCAGTGCATCTGGATCTCCGTTCTTCAGGACCCTCTCTTGGCCCCGCCTTGTAGGCGTGACAGTTACCAGAGCCTCAATGTGGGTTGGAACTTCCAGATTAAAGCTGGAATGGCTACCCACTACAATGTGGCTGGGCTTAGAGCCAATGAGAAGACAGAACAGGAAAGCAATAAAAGCGCAGGTTAACAGGAAGAAGCTTTCTCGTGTGGGAAACTACAGTTTGGTGGTAAGCTAAAGGGTAGTCAGTGACTCTTTGCTAATTTTCTGATCTCTTCGGCTATTACCCTGTATTTGGCTCTGTGTTTCTTATTTACTAAGACTGTTTAGAATTTCGTCTAAAGCGATTCATGTTGCATTAACACTAATGTTATGTAACTACTGGGTATGCTAGATGAAATACTAATAATATTTTATTGTCCCCTTTTTATCAAAAAATATTTCTTAAATCATAAAATTATAGTGTTAGAATTTACATTTCCATATTTTAATTTTTTAAAATTTTTTTTATGTTCATTGGTGTTTTGCCTGCATGTATGTCTGCACAGACTGCCAACTGTCTCTAAGTCCAGTTCTAGGGGATAAGGAATCCTACATACTTTAATTTTTTATTTTGGAGATTATAATATAATTACCTCATTTACTCCCTCCCTTTTGTCCCTTCAAACCCTTGCTTCCCTTACCCGCTCCTTGCTGTCCTTTAAATAGCTCATGAACTTTGCTATTCTTCTACTTTAACCAATATACAGGGATATACAAGGTCCTCCTCAAGACTAGCCCAACATGCTCCTGATGAACTGAACACTGCCGCAGTCCTTTGGTGAACCAGCCTCCGATTGTTGTCATTTTGGTCCAAACAGTCTAGCACAGCGTGCCGGGATGCTGGGTCTGGATTGCCTGTGGCTCTCTATCTTTGTTGTTTTTTTTTTTTTTAACAACTCCCCTCTGCCCCGACTTCTCCTTCATCCTGCCTATCACATATATTTCACTTCTCTGGGCTAAACTGCTTGCAGTCTCCCAAACAAAATAGACTCAATGACTTTTTCCTGTTTGGTAGGATGAGCAAAGCAACAGCATCCTCAACAACTTGCCCCGTGCTGTACCTGCTCTGTCCAACTTCCTCATAGACTCACAGGTTACCAGACGCTGGGATTCTGTTTCTCCATTTGGGCTCAACTACCACCCAGCCAAGTCTTTTAACACTATTTCAAAATTTCAGGGTGGATGAAAACACAAATGAGAAAAGCAGGCATGAAAATACAAGAATGGCTAGCCATGGTGGCACAGAGCTGCAATATCAGCACTTGGGAGACAGAAGCAAGAGGAAGGCCACAAGTGTGGAATGAGATTGGTCTACATAGAGAATACCCAGCCAGCCACATCTACATAGCGAAAGTCAGCTTTAAAACAAAAGAAAAGTTAAGAACACTAAATTCTCTGATATTTCCTCTAGTATACTATGTATATGAAATATCCATATTTGTGTTCTTTGTTTCTTAGATAACAACTTTACCTTCCATTCAGAAATAACCCAAACCCACACACAACATATGAGCACGACACTGGGCATCAGGCAACACAGAGCAGTTACAAATGCAATTGTGAAGGTACCGGAAGTGGGTCTTAGACCTGACCTAGCACCCTGCCTTAGAGGCTGTTAGCTTACTGTGCCAAGAGGAACCCGGGTAGGGGCTGGTTCACTGAATTGAGGGAATCTCCCAAGACAACCAGAGGTCCAAGGATAGAGTCCTGGATGAGAGAAAGCTTCCCAGAGAGGGTGTCCCAGAGATTCACAGCATTCCCTCAAGTATTCAGTTGGAATCTCATCACCACAAGAAGGCAAAATGGCTTTGAAAAGAAGTAAGTCATAGAACTAACTCTTTCTTGTTTCAATCTTATGATATAACTGTGGTAAGCCAGACTGTATGGTATTAGCATATAGATAAACAAATACATCAATGAAACAAAGTAGAATTTAAGAACAGTGCCACACACTAATGGGCAACTTTGTGACAAATGATGCTAAAAGAACTGGGTATCTACACCATATATAACCAGTTCAAAATAATTGTAGCATCTAAAGCTATAAACTTTAGATAAAACTATAAACATCATTAGAACACAAGAGATAGTTGTAGTGAATTTGGATTAAGAAGAAAGATTTAGCTACATGAAAAAGAAACATAAAATTGATGAATTGGACTTCAATAAAGTTAAAATGTTTGTTCCTCAAAAGGCACAGTTAAAAAGCAGGGTATGATGGTACACATTCATAATCCCAACATGAAAGAGATTGAGTCATGAGGATTGGAAGTTTGAGGACAGCCTTGGCAAGATAGTGAGTTTCAGGCCAACCTGAGCTAAAATTTAAGACCCTGTCTCAAAACAAAATGAAAGTGAAAACATAAAATTAGGAGAATGACAAGATGGTGACTCAATATGCAAAGCCCTTATCTTACACATACGAGACCTGCGTGCAAATTCCTACAACCTTTGCAAAGTGCTTGCCTTACAAGTGTGAGGACCTGAGTGTGAACTCCTAGGACCTGTGCAAAGTGCTTGCCTTACAATTGTGAGGACCTGAGTGTGAACTCCTAGGGCCTATGTGAAGCTGGTGCAGCACCATGCATCTGTAATCCCAATGTTTGGAGATGAGTGGCAGAGAAGAGAATCTCCTGGGAACCTATGGGTCAACCAGCCCAGCAAACACCCCACATCAGCAAACAGCACAGAGACACTAACTCAAGTTGGAAAGCAATGGCCAACAGGTGAGGTTGACCCTTTGATCTCTACATATGAGCTCTGGCATACATGTACCCACCCATATGCAACCATTCACTCACATACATCTTACACACACACACACACACACACACACAATGAAAAGAAATCCTACACATTGGAAGAAAATATTTTCAAAGTTTTTCTTTGATTGGAGACACAATGGATAAGAAGCGGTTAGAACTGAGTAACAAGTGAACACTTCAGAAAATGAACAGATTTCAATACACACCAGTGGCAGATGAATGAGAGGAAAGGGTACTCCATGTGATCAATCATAAGGGAAAGTTGTCTAGAACTCACGCTTAGGCCCTAGATAAGTCTTTACCTCCATGACCAAAGCCCTGCCAGAAGCAGAGTGAGGAAGGGGACTTGTCTGTGACTCCTAGTTTCACAAGGGACAGTGCATTCTGGTGTGAAAGGTATGATATGATACAGCAGCCCATGTCACGGTTGGGCCAGGAAGCAGAGAGTGTGGACATCAGAGCCCTGCTGGCTTTCTCCTTTTACCAAATTCCATGGGATAGAGCCACTCACGTCCAGGGTGGCTCTTGCTTGTCTGGAAACACCTTCACCGATACACACAAAGCTGTAATTTCCTGATGCTCGGAACGACTATGAAGATCAACCATCAAGTATCCCAGTATCTGTGTCCAAGAAACTTGAATGAAAAGCATCCTCTACTCCAACAGCTAGGAATTAGAGGAACCAGAACACTCATATATTGTTGGTGACAACGGGAAATGCTACAATCACTTTGGGGAACAGTTTGGCAGTTTCTTAAAACTTAGACATCAATTTACTTTACAACCCAGTCATCCCAACCCCAGCTATTCACCTTGGAGGGAATGGAAGCATATATCCAACCAAACACCAGCAAATAAGGACTCATGGCAGCTTTATTTGTATTAGCCCACACTGAAAAAGCACCATTTCCATCAAGAGGTAAATAAGGTCTTATATCTGCACTATGGAAACACAGCAATAAAAAGGATGTCCTGTAATATCTCAACATGGAAAAGCCTGAAAGTAGCTCAAGCAAGGAAGGCCAGGAAAAGAAGCACCTAATGTTTAACTGCATCTATATAGAAATTTAAAATTCTAGAAAATACAAATGAATCTGCAATAGTAGAAAGTAGATCAGTGGCTGTGTAGGGATGGGGGAGGAACAGGAGGAGAGAACTACAGAGGGCAAGAGGAAATCTTAGCCAGTTTCATGGCGTTGAGGCATATACGAACTTAGCAGCTTTCATAGATTTAATATGAGCCACTGGAAGACTGTCCTGCTTTGCTTTCTATCACTGGGATGCCAAAGCTATCTTGGTAGAGGAAAAGGTGTATTTGACTTACAGGTTACAGTCCATCAAGGCAGGAACTCCGAGTCAGGTACCAAAGCAAAAGCCGTGGAGGAATACTACTTGCTGACTTGCTCCCCATGGCTTGCTCCGCCTGCTTTCTTTTACAACCCAGGACCACCTGCCCAGACACTACCCATAGTGGTCTAGGCCCTTCCCATCAATCACCAACTAAAGAGTTGCCCCCTCTGATATGCCATGTTTGGTTGATATCCATGGAAGGCCTGCCCTTTTATGGAGAGAAATGGAGGAGGAGAGGATGGGGAGGTAGAGGGGAGGTATCTTGGGGGGACTAGGGGAAGAGGAGATTGGGGAAACTGAGGTTAGGGTATAAAATAATAATAATAATAATAATAATAATAATAATAATAATAATAATAATAAAGAGAAGAAAAGAAAATGCCCTCTCTGGTATACCCAAAGGCCAATCTGATGGAGGCAATTCTTCAGTTGAGATTCCCTCTTCCCAAATGACTCTAGTTTGAGTCAAGTTGACAAAAACTATCCAGCAAAATATGTGAGTGATATGTGAACAAAGCTATTTCAAATATAAGAATAATTATCATCCTTCCCATCCCCTTTGCAAGATAAGTTTGTAACTGCTCCCGTGAAGAGGTTCAAGTCTGTTTCTCTTTTTGTGAGATACAGGTAGTTGTAGCATGAATCTTAAAAGTTTTTATTTTGGCTTCTTTGTCAAAAATTATATGTTCATAGGTGTGCGGATTAATGTCAGGGTCTTCAATTCGATTCCATTGGTCCACATGTCGGTTTCTATGCCAGTACCAAGCTGTTTTTATTACTGTAGCTCTATAGTAGAGCTTGAAGTCAGGGATCGTGATGCCTCCAGAAGTTGTGTTATTGTACAGGATTCCTTTGGCTATCCTGGGTTTTTTGTTTTTCCATATGAATTTGAGTATTATTCTTTCCAGGTCTGTGAAGAATTGTGTTGGTATTTTGATGGGGATTGCATTGAATCTGTAGATTGCTTTTGGTAAGATTGCCATTTTTACTATGTTAGTCCTGCCTATCCATGAGCATGGGAGATCTTTCCATTTTCTGACATCGCCAAAAGTGCACAATGGAAAAAAGAAAGCATCTTCAACAAATGGTGCTGGCAAAACTGGATATCAACATGTAGAAGGCTGCAAATAGATCCATATCTATCACCGTGCACAAAACTTAAGTCCAAGTGGATCAAGGACCTCAACATAAATCCAGCTACTCTGAACCTGCTAGAAGAGAAAATAGGAAGTAGTCTTGAACACATTGGCATTGGAGACTACTTCCTAAATAGAACACCAGTAGCACAGACTCTGAGAGAAACAATCAATCAATGGGACCTTTTGAAACTGAGAAGCTTTTGTAGAGCAAAGGATACGGTCAACAAGGCAAAGCGACAGCCTACAGAATGGGAAAAGATCTTCACCAACCCCACATCTGACAGAGGACTGATATCCAGAATATATAAGGAACTCAAGAAATTAGACATCAAAATGCCCAACAGTCCAATTAAGAAATGGGCTATAGAACTAAACAGAGAATTCTCAACAGAGGAAACTCAAATGGCCGAAAGACATTTAAGGAATTGCTCATCATCCCTAATCATCAGGGAAATGCAAATCAAAACAACTCTGAGATACCACCTTACGCCTGTCAGAATGGCTAAGATCAAAAACACTGAAGACACCTTATGCTGGAGAGGATGTGGAGCTAGGGGAACTCTCCTCCACTGCTGGTGGGAATGCAAGCTTGTACAACCACTTTGGAAATCAATATGGCGCTTTCTTAGAAAATTGGGAATCAATCTCCCCCAAGATCCAGCTATACCACTCTTGGGCATATACCCAAGAAATGCTCAACCACACCATAAGAGCACTTGTTCAGCTATGTTCATATCAGCATTGTTTGTAATAGCCAGAACATGGAAACAACCCAGATGCCCTTCAACTGAAGAATGGATAAACAAAATGTGGTACATATACACAATGGAATACTACTCAGCAGAAAAAAACAATGGCATCATGAGGTTTGCAGACAAATGGATGGATCTAGAAAAAATCATCCTGAGTGAGGTAACCCAGACTCAGAAAGACAAACATGGTATGTACTCACTCATAGCAGGATACTAGACATGAAACAAGGATGACTTGTCTGCTACTCACATCACCAGGGAGGCTACCCGGAAAACAGGACCCCAAGAAAGACACAGGGATCGCCCAATGACAGAGAAATGGAATGAGATCTACATGAACAGCCTGGACATGAGTGGGGGTAATGAAAGGCGAGGGTTGAGGGAAAGAGAGCTTGGGGGAGCGGGAGATCCCAGCTGGATCAACAACAGAGAGGGAGAACAAGGAATAGGAGACCATGGTAAATGAAGACCACATGAGAACAGGAAGAAGCAAAGTGCTAGAGAGGCCCACAGAAATCCACAAAGATACCCACACAACAGACTGCCGGCAATGGTCGAGAGACAGCCCGAACTGACCTACTCTGGTGATGGGATGGCCAAACACCCTAATTGTTGTGCTAGAAACCTCATCCAACTACTGAGGGATCTGGATGCAGAGATCCATGACTAGGCCCTGGGTGGATCTCTGGGAGTCCAATCAACGAGAATGAGGAGGGTTTATATGAGCGAGAATTGTTGAGACCAAGGTTGGATAAAGCACAGGGACAAATAGCCAAATGAATGGAAACACATGAACTATGAACCAATGGCTGAGGGGTCCACACTGGATCAGGCCCTCCGAATGGGTGAGACAGTTGATTGGCTTGATCTGTTTGGGAGGCATCCAGGCAGTGGGACCAGATCTTGTGCTCATTGCATGAGTTGGCTGTTTGAAACCTGGGGCCTATGCAGGATTGTTTGGCTTGGCCTGGGAGGAGGGGACTGGACCTACCTGGACTGAGTCTACCAGGTTGACCTCAGTCTGTGGGGAAGGCTTTGCCCTGGAGGAGATGGGAATGGGGGGGGGGGGGGGCGTTGGGGGGAAGGTGAGGGGGACGGGAGGGGGGAGAACAAGGGAATCCGTGACCGATATGTAGAACTGAATTGTATTGCAAAATAAATTAAAATAAATTTAAAAAAAAATTAATAATAAATTTAAAAAAAAAAAAGTTTTTATTAATAAAATCAAACCTGGACTAGGTATTGGGGTGAACTGGAAGATCAGAGAACCAGAACAAGCCACAGCTAACCTCACTTGGCCAACTTCTCAGCTGGTCTTGTTTCCTCAGACTGGAAGCCTCTGTGTCCTCATCCCAATGGCTCTCAGCTGAACTGTGCTCGAAAGCCTGAAAGCTTAACCAGTCAAATGCTTCTAGTTCCTGGTCCTCATACCTTATATACCTTTCTGCTTTCTACCACCACTCCCTGGGATTAAAGGCTCACTTTCTGGGATTAAAGGTGTGTGTCACCATGCCTGGCCATTTCCAATATGGCCTTGAACTCACAGAGATCCAGAGGGATTTCTACCTCTGGAGTGCTAGGATTAAAGGTGTGAGTGCCACCATTTTCTAGCCTTTGTATCTAGTGGCTGTTCTGTCTCTGACCCCAGATAAGTTTATTAGGGTGCATAATATTTTGGGGAACACAATACCACCACAGGTAGTAGGTGCCTTTAATGGACCAGAAAGCAGCATTCATCATATACCAAATGTTGGAGCCTTGGTTCTTAATCCTCCCATCCTCCATAGCTTTGAAGACCTAATTTATGTTGTTTGAGCCACACAATCTATGTTATTTTATTATGAATGCCAGAATAAACTGAAATACATATTAATTCAATAAAAAGCACTCTTTATTGGGGAGGAAAGTGCTAACTCCAATGAATAAAGACAAAACTGAAGAATCATTAAAGAAAGATGCCCATCAAAAAAGCAGTGAGCAGAGGTGTATGGAGTAAAATCACGCTCCCAATTGTTGAGAGTCAAATACGCATGGCATAAAGAAAGAAAAGAAGCCACAGGTCTTGGCTAGGGAAAGGAATCAGGTTTGCTTATTACATGTGCTGTGAATTTGCTCTATATATTGTTTAAAGATTTTAAAACATGGCTTCCTAGTGTTCCTTCCACATCAGCAACATTGAGTCAAGAGACAGGCTGGCATCTCAACAAAGCTGATCTGTGAGGGCTCTTCCCTGAACCACAAAGAAAGACTTCATAAAGAACTCCAGAGGGTATGCTCCCCAAGACAGGCTCGTTCCCTTCCATGAAAACTCTGTGTGTGTGTGTGTGTGTGTGTGTGTGTGTGTGTGTGTGTGTGTGTGTGTGTATACAAGGTCAAGAAACAAAAGCATGAGATGTTCTTTGTTCTATATTTCTCTAGATTAGGAGAATATTCATAAGATTGCACTCAGGAGAACTTTTATTAGGGGCCAGCAAGATGACTCAGCACATAAAGACACTTTCCACCAAGCCTGATGACCTGTACTGGATCCCCAGGACCCATGGTAGAAGGAGAGAACCAAATTCTGCAAGTTGTTCTCTGATCTCCATATACACAACATAGCAGGCATGTGCACACACACACACACACACACACACACACACACACACAGAAAGAGTGAGAATTAGTAAAAGGTATTAAAGAAATAGTCCTGTTACCGTATCAATAATATAAAATTTAGAGGGAAGAAAGTGAAGAAGGAAGTGGTGTAATTATAACCCCAAAAATAAAAGAAATAATTTTAAAAAGAACATTTAAAAATCCCCACTTCCCAGTATCCCAAATGTCATCCTGGCTGTTCATCCACTAGAGAAGCAGACAGCCCATCACCTCCAGGCGTCCTGTCCACAGAGCTCGGTCTTGGACTGACCTATTTCTGGCTGCCTTCTTAAGACAAAATGGATCATCACTTCTCCTCTGATACCAGACATAACTAATGGCTAGTATTTACCCACTCATCAGCCTGGGGCTTACGAAACAGTGGAGGAAGTAGGTGATCAATACAGCATGGTATTTTAGTAGAAAAAGGAAAAAAGAAAAGGTTGAGCTTAAAAACCCTCCTAATGAATGTCTATCTTTCAATTGGGAGTTTTCAGTTACTACATTTTAAAGAAAACCTATTGATTCACCTTGGAAGACGGAGAAAGAGCAAAGATTGAGAGTCTCTCCTAGCCTTAGCCATGCATGTCCTTCAGGCAGGCATCCTGGAGGAATGCCTCAACACAAGGAACACTGCCTTGCTATCAGGGTGCTTTCCAAGTCCCCTGGTAAGAAACAGGCCCTTCTAAGACATGACCACCAAGACCCAGGTACCGGCCTTCCTCCCCCAGAATCCCTAAATAAGCTGGCATATTAGGGTTTTCTTCAAGAAGCTCCCCACAAAATTAAGTCACCCCTCTCCACATTACACCATCCCCAGTATACCCCAAAATCCTTTGCCTCGACAAGACTTCTTTTGAAAAGTGGGTCTTTTAAAAAGAAATTGCCTTATTCCTTTATTTTTACTTTTTTCTTTCTTCTTTTGCTATTATTTTTTTCTCTGCCATGCCTTTTATCATTAAAAGTGTAGTACCATTTAAATAAAGATGAAGAGTGACATTTTTTAAGAGAATGAGTGCTGTGTGGGGACAGGACTGTTCATTTAAAAGGTTATTGCTTCAAAGGACACCTTTTAGCAGAGGACGCTAACTGGTGGGAGCTTGGCATGCTGCCAGGCTCCTCAACAGCATCTTCCTTTGGTTTCAAGGACTCAAAGAAAGCCTTGGCTTTCCTTTTCTTGAGACAGTTCTCACATAGCCCAGGCTGGCCTTGAACTCACTATGTACCAAAAATGACCTTGAACTTTTGTTCTTCCTGCATGCATTTCCCAAGTACTGAGATTATAGCTTTGCCCATCTATGCCAGGTTTAAGCAATGCTCAAGACCGAACCCAGGGCTTCATCATGCTAGGTGAGCACTCTGCCAACTGAGCCATATCCCAACCCTGTTTTACTCATTTCTAAAGGTCACACTTTCATCAGAGGCATTTTTTAACTTCTTGCACCCCCTAACAAATCAATCCCAGTAGCTGTGATGGAAGAGATGAGACCAGTGAACTCATGATTCACTAGACACTCTGACCCTGAGGTATCTGGAAGGCCTTTCTATTAAACTTGTATTAGACCATCAAAATAGAAAAAAAAGCTCATAAATCAGAATCAAAAATATGCCACCTTAGTCCATTTCACCAGCAAGATGAGTTAAGCACTTTCTGATAGGCATTGGTCTCTAGCCTGTAGCCAGCTCATAAGCCATTGCATAAAGAAGACTGGAATATACAAGACAGGAATGCATAAGATTGGATAGCAGGATGGTCATGAGTCTTAGCCTTACCTAAAAACTAACTTCACTCTGTGTATAGCTACACACACACACACACACACACACACACACACACACACACACACTGCATCATCATTAGTGTACACACTTCTTGGGGTAAATATATGTGCAGGGACTGGTCTACTACAAAGCCAATAAAATTCAAAAAGGCTCAGAAGAAAAGAAGAATTAGCCATTCTTCTCCCCAAAGCCACAGATGCCCACATTCTAAGAGGAGATTGTGTTTGGAAACCCATTCTGACTATAATCCACTGCACCTCTCTTTGCCACTCAGAGGAACCGCCACCCTCATCACAAAGATTGCCTCTGACAAAGCTGGACTCCTTCATCTCCTCTCTCTTCCATTTAGCCCTTTGACTCTGCATGAGAAGGCAATATAAAGTCCAGGTACAGTAACTACCCTAGAGAAAATAATTGCTGTCTTGGGGGCATATCAAATTAAAGTTAGTGTGGCAAGTTGAAGTTCTCTATCCAATCATTATGAGACTTCATCTGGATTTCCCATTGTCAAAGAAGTAAAAAGCTCTGGATTTCCTGGAAAGAGCCCTGTGAGGAGCAAAGAAACCACTGAGTTGAGTGAATGTGTTGTTGACATGGGCACAGCCATGTCAAGGATCATAGCCTCAAACCCATGGAAAAATGGGAAAGCCTCCAATCCTCCGAGGTAAGGCTAAGAGGGATGGCAAAGCCATCTGCTGGCCCATGTATGGATGTTGACAGTATATGCAGAAAACGTCCACCATAGCGTTCTTCCCCAGGATATTTATGGCCTGAAAATTGTTCCCCTATCAAGACTGCTCCTACCAAGACTAGCTAACCTGTCCCATTGATCCAGCTGTGTAACCTGGATCAATGCTGATCATAACCCTGCCTCCTTGTTTATCAGTATTGATAAGCTTGTCTTCTTGTTCACATGTATGCAATTACCCCACCTCCTTACCAACTCTATGTAATAAAGTTTCTCCATTAGAGAGCCCAGTCCACCTGATCCCAGCTTTTCTGTGTGTCCATCTGTCTGTCCTCATTCCCTAGCTACCTCAGTCAGGTCAAGTCCCCAAGGCCACGTCAAGGACTCAGCAAAGCCAGACATATGAGAGGATGCCATCTTCTTTTACTAACCATTATTCAAGAATAACAGAACAATACATGTTCAAAGTCACAGCAACAATTAGAGCTTAATCACTGGGACTGATAATGAATGCCATATTAATCACTTCTCTCTTTCTCTGTGTTAAATGTGACTTACCTGCCACATGGAGAAGGTTAATCATTCCTGTCCTATTGGGGAACATGACATCTTCTCAGGACACCAGCCACTTTCTGCAGATGTGTGTCACTGTGAGGATATGACTTGCAAATCAGTGTACCTTTTGCAGAGCCAGAAGTCTTTTCAAAGTTTGAGGCCAGTGTGATGAACATCCCACAGTGTCAGGATTTCAGAGACCACACGTTTTGAAGGTTCACAGGCTCAGTCCCATGTGTTGGTTTTAAAGCTCTAGTGCCTACATGATTTTTGACTTGCCCACGCTGATTTGATGGTGCTTCTAATTAAATAATTCAAATCAGACTCAGTGAAAGCTGGGGAATATTCTTTGATGCTTGTCTTACATAGGGTTTCTATTGCTGTGAAGAGACACCATGACCACAGCAACTCTTTTTTTTTTTTTTTTTTTTTTAGTTTTTCAAGACAAGTTTTCTCTGTATAGCTTTGAAGCCTGTCCTGGACTCACTCTGTAACCCAAGCTGGCCTTGAACTCACAGAGGTCCACCTGCCTCTGCCTCCAGAGTGCTGGGATTAAAGGCCTGCACCACCACCACCCAGCCACGGCAACTCTTTTTTTTTTTAATTTTATTTTATTTTACAATACAATTCAGTTTTACATATCAGCTACAGATTCCCTTGTTCTCCCCCTCCCCCTCCCGCCCCCCTCCCCTTTCCCCCAGCCCAGCCCCCCCCCATTCCCACCTCCTCCAGGGCAAAGCCTCCCCCGCGGACTGAGATCAACCTGGTAGACTCAGTCCAGGCAGGTCTAAGTCCCCTCCTCCCAGGCCGAGCCAAGCGACCCTGCATAAGCCCCAGGTTTCAAACAGCCAACTCATGCAATGAGCACAGGACCCAGTCCCACTGCCTGGATGCCTCCCAAACAGGTCAAGCCAATCAACTGTCTCACCCATTCAGAGGGCCTGATCCAGTTGTGGACCCCTCAGCCATTGGTTCATAGTTCATGTGTTTCCATTCGTTTGGCTATTTGTCCCTGTGCTTTATCCAACCTTGGTCTCAACAATTCTCGTTCATATAAACCCTCCTCTTTCTCACTAATTGGACTCCCTGAGCTCCACCCGGGGCCTAGCCGTGGATCTCTGCATCCAGATCCCTCAGTCATTGGATGGGGTTTCTAGAACGACAATTAGGGTGTTTGACCATCCCATCACCAGAATAGGTCAGTTCTGGCTGTCTCTTGACCGTTGCCAGCAGTCTATTGTGGGGGTATCTTTGTGGATTTCTGTGGGCCTCTCTAGCACTTTGCTTCTTCCTATTCTCATGTGGTCTTTGTAGCTAGAGTTTTCCTACCTGGCCCACAGTCAGGACAAATCTCTGACACCCGCCAGTCCCACAGCCATTCAGACCCAACCAAATAAACACAGAGACTTATATTGGTTACAAACTGTATGGCCGTGGCAGGCTTCTTGCTAACTGTTCTTACAGCTTAAATTAATCCATTTCTATTAATCTATACCTTGCCACGTGGCTTGTGGCTTACCGGCACTTTACATCTTCCTTGTCCTGATGGCGGCTGGCAGTGTCTGCCTCACCCAGATTCCTGTTCTTTCAGTTCTCCTCTCTGTTAGTCCCGCCTATACTTCCTGCCTGGCCACTGACCAATCAGTGATTTATTCATTGACCAATCAGCAACACATTTGACATACAGACCATCCCACAGCAGGTCTTCATTTACCATGGTCTCCTATTCCTTGTTCTCCCTCTCTGTTCTTGATCCAGCTGGGATCTCCCACTCCCCCAAGCTCTCTTTCTCTCGACCCTCGCCCTTCATTACCCCCACTCATGTCCAGGCTGTTCATGTAGATCTCTTCCATTTCTCCATCATTGGGCGATCCCCATGTCTTTCTTGGGGTCCTGTTTTCCAGGTAGCCTCCCTGGTGATGTGAGTAGCAGTCCAGTCATCCTTGTTCCACATCTAGTATCCTCCTATGAGTGAGTACATACCATGTTTGTCTTTCTGAGTCTGGGTTACCACACTCAGGATGATTTTTTCTAGATCCATCCATTTGTCTGCAAACCTCATGATGTCATTGTTTTTTTCTGCTGAGTAGTATTTCATTGTGTATATGTACCACATTTTATTTATCCATTCTTCAGTTGAAGGGCATCTAGGTTGTTTCCATGTTCTGGCTATTACAAACAATGCTGATATGAACATAGCTGAGCAAGTGCTCTTGTGGTATGATTGAGCATTCCTTGGGTATATGCCCAAGAATGGTATAGCTGGATCATGGGGGAGATTGATTTCTAATTTTCTAAGAAAGCACCAAATTGATTTCCAAAGTGGTTGTGCAAGCTTGCATTCCCACCAGCAGTGGAGGAGAGTTCCCCTAGCTCCACATCCTCTCCAGCATAAGGAAAATATTTAACCGGGGCTTGCTTACAGTTTGGAGGTTTAGTCCGTTGTCATCATGGTGGGAAGCAAGGCACCATGCAGGCAGACATGGTGCTAGAGAAGGAACTGAAAATTCTTACATCTTGACTCATAGGCAAGAGGGAGTGGTCTGTTTCACTGGGTGTGGCTTGAGCATGTATGAGACTGCAAAGTCCACCTTTATAGTGACACACTTCCTCCAACAAGGCCACACCTACTCCAGCAAAGCCTTGCCTCCTAATAGTGCCACTCCCTCTGGGGGCTATTTTCTTTCAAACCGCCACAGTGCTCTTACACTGAGGGCATTTGAGGTCCACATTAGCCAGGGGAAGCAAGCAGGAAGAGATCAAAAAGAGCCGCAATGACTTGAGCAATGACCCTGAGCAGTTGAGCAGTTGATATCCTTCTCTGCACTCAAGTCTTTTCTTGCTTAGCTTCTACGAGGCCCAGTAACATTGAAACACTTTTCTCAGTTTATCGACCTGGAAATTTCCAAGAAAAGGGGAAAAATACAATGAAAGACTTTGAGCTCAACCATGAGTTGAATAGCAAGCTTCTGACTTTTCTCATCAGGGAAGAAATGCCTTCCTTTGAGACAAACTCAACAAAAACAGGCTCAAGAGGAGAGAACGGCTACAATGATGTACTTCTACCACCTGGATATAGCCATTCCTGCAGCAGGTATGTTCCTGGACCTTTCATATATATGAGTCAATAAATAGATTTACGTTTCCGTGTCTTTGGACGGAGTTTCCTGTTACTTAAATCAAGATGATTTCTGGTTAAGAACAAGCAGGACGGGGAATTCAGTCTTCTAGAGAGTTTTTATTTTAGCCTTTGTCTCAGGATAGATAGCACATAGCTTTAATATACTTCACGTTGAGAAACTTCCTTCTTCAAAGAGGAAATGGACATTATAGACAGTATTCTGCTGCTGTAACTTGCATTTGCATGAACTAGTCTATAATCCAAGGGACAGACATCCATGTAGGAATATGAACCATGTTAAAAAAAAAAGTGGGAGTGCTGGAGAGATGGCTCAGCTGTGGTTGATATATTGTGCGCCCCAATAAAGTTGTCTGGGGGTCAGAGAACAGAACAAGCACTATATTAAACATAGAGGTTAGGCAGTGGTAGCACTCACCTTTAATCCTAGCATTCTGGAGGCAGAGATCCATCCAGATCTCTGTGAGTTCAAGGCCACACTGGAAATAGCCAGGCATGATGACACACACCTTTAATCCCAGCACTTGAGATCTCATGTCTTGCTTGGGAAAGACACACGCCTTTAATCCCAGGAAGTGATGGCAGGAAGCAGAAAGGCGTATAAGACCATGAACTAGGGACTTTTAAGCTCTTAGGCTTTTGGCAGCAGTTCAGCTGAGATTCATTCTGGTGAGGACTCAGAAGCTAAGGGTCTGAAGATTTGTGGAAACAGGATCCGATGAGGAGTTGTCGAGGTGAGGTTAGCTATGGCTTGATCTGCTTCTCTGATTCTTCAGAATTCACCCCAATACCTGGCTACTGAGTTTTTTTGATTAGTAAGACTATTTAAGATTCGTGCTACACTCAGAAGCTAATAATGCCATACTTCTCTTGCAGAGGATGAAAGTTGAGTCCCCAGCACCACAACCAATTGTTACCCTAGCTCGAGGGCATCTGACTCCTCCTTCAGGCTTCCATGGGTATCTACACTCATGTTCACATAATCCCACATAGGCACCCACATATCCATATTTTTTAATTTATTTTTTAAAAAGAAGAGCGAGAGACAACTGTAGCCATGGACTGGTGAACGTTGAGTTCCATCTCAGAGGGTCCCTCCACACACAGATCCAGCCAAGGTCACTGAGATCACACCCTGAAAGCCAGGTGGCTGCGCATAGCAGCCAGGAGCAGATGGTAGCAGAGAACAAGAGCCCCTTACACCTGTGAGCTTCCCAAGAGATAACCCGGGGTGCCAAAATGAACTTCCTGGCACAGGGCAAGAAAACAGGCTTCAGTCAGCACCAGGCTCAGCCCATGTCAACAATTTGCTCTTTTTTTATTGCTCACTAGTGGTCCATTGTAGGGATATGAGATGTATTACCTTATGCCTCGGTTTCCTCATTTGTGACATAAGGGAAAGAAAAACAGACAGACTTGGAAAGGTGTTCAAATGATCAATACACTATAAGTGTAGTATAACAACGGGCAATCAAAGAACCTCACCCTGTGATCTTATCAAGTGACAAAACAAAACAGTAGATGTACAGGTCCAGGGAATGAGAGCAGGCTAGAGCCAGGCTTGATTCAAAGGGACTGAGTCAAGAAATGTGTCCTAAGGGATGGGGAGGCAGCACAGTTGGTAAAGCTCTTGTTGCACATGTGTGAAGTGTGGATCCCTAGCATCCACCTAAGAGGCTGGCCACTGTGATACTCTTCTGTAATCCAAGGGCTGGGCATGCGGAGACAGAAGAACCCTGGGCCTTACTCTGGCACAGGCAGCCCAGGAGATGTGGCCAGTCTGGGAAAATCAGTGAGCACCAGGTCCAATGAGTGACTCTGACTCAAAAAATAAGGTGAGGAGTAATTGATGAAAATATGTGACATGAGCCACTGACTTCTGGACTCCACACACACACACACACACACACACACACACACACGCACACGCACACACACGCACACGCACATGCACATACACACATGCACACACACACCCAGCATGAACACCCAGTATGAGGGTGGACACACATCACAAGAAGCTACAGTTAATCTAAAGAAAACATTGCTATTTCCAACTTCTTCAAGTCTGTCTTTACAAACATCATCTTCCTCCTACTCTCCATTGAGCAAAGGAAGGGAAGGTGTATTTGTCTGCACTGTTAAGGAAAGGAAAAGAGAACAAACGCTAAGCGCCCATCTCGAACCTCTGGGCTGGCTGTGGGGGAGTACTCTGGCACAGGCAGCCCAGGAGCTGTGGCATCTCCCAAACAGCACTTCCCTGACTGTCACAAGAGCCTATTGCTCCTCAGTGTGTACAAGAAAAGACAGCAGAATTGGGTCTGTAACGCACAGGTTTACTGTTCTAAGAAATGGAATGATAATAATTTAAAAGAAAGCTTTGTAAGTGGGAATAAGAGCGTGAAATTGAGGATAGGAACAAAATACAAGTGAATTAGGAAATGCCACTGAGATCCTGATAGGTATTCAATTGCTGCCAGGCCTTCCCAAGGTGCAGCCCTGTGCCAGCTAGCTAACAAAGGAAGGAAGCTCTGTGCTGTCAAGAATCCTATGGCTTGGCTGGTGAATGCAGCTTTCTCTCCCCTTCTTACAGTTGACTCTAAAGTGCATGATTCAACACTCATGAATGAATTCCTTCATCATCCCTGCTAGTGAGACACAGCAACAAAAAAGAAATATGCCCCAAGAAATGGACTCTAGGTTCCAAGGAAGTTCTCTACTGTAGGGCCCTAAGGAGACCCCCAGAAACATAGAGTCAGGAAATGCCAGAACCTTCAGAGGAAGAAAGAGTCAGATTATAAAACGGCATCCCTTTTATAATGCTTAGTAAAGGTTTCTGGATATAGCAAGTCTCCAACCAGAACTTGTTAGAACTACGTGAAGAAACCATTAGAAATCACTAAGTCAGCCTGTGCCTTTAATAGCCAGAGGGAAGAGGAACAGACACATGTGTGCGTGCGTGTGCGCGCGCACACACATGTACACAAGCAAACAAGCAAGCAAGTACGCACGCACGCATGCACACATGCACACATATTAGATCCTATATAAATTAAAGAAAAAAAATCAGCATTTCAAGGTCTACACATTCTTTGTATTCCTAAGGATAGAGTCTCAACAGATTGCCTTGTGTTTAGGGCAACTAAATATCCTGGTGAAGTTCTTTTTGACTCACAAGGGCAGCCCAAGAGCCTCCGATGAGATTAACACCAGAAATTAAACTGTTCCTCATGATGAAGTAGCAGGAATCTTGAGGATTCTCATGAAAGGTAAGAGACCTGAAGACTCAAGTTTTTTGTTTTGTTTTGTTTTGTTTTGTTTTGTTTTGTTTTGTTTTGTTTTGTAATAAAAACAAGGGAAGCCAATTCTCTGCTTCTCAGCCCAGGATGAGGTTCCCCTCCGGGTTATTTGGCAAGATCTAGAGAAATGTCTGCCTGCAGCAGCTGGAGAAGGCATACCCACAGCATCTGGCTGGCAGAACAGGCATTCTGTCAATCATTCTTCAGTTCATGGGACTGTCCCACATCAAAACGATCACGCTTCCTGAAAGGCCAGGAGTGCAAAGATGTGGAAACCCATCTCCAGCAGAACAGAAAGACCTGATTGATATCTGGGAGTCAGAGGTTAAATCAAAAAGTTTCTGGTGAGCAAGAACGGACCCAGAAATAGTGATGATGTTTCCTTGTGGATTTTAACTCATTTTATGTGCTTAGAATCGCAAGCTCTTTGTGACCACTTCCCCCAAGTGAATGTCTTTTATACAACAGCCTTGTGCTGTGGTATTTTAGAGAATGGAGGAAGTGGAGAGAGGAGCTGCCTCCATGGAGGGAGCAGAGGCAGGATAACAATATGTAATTGCTAGCACAGTATTAGGATAAGAATCGAGATCAGGCACAAAGAAGGCTGATGGAACCCTTGCCACAGCAACTTCCAGATGCACTGAAGAGGTGCAGCAGCTCTCTTGGTGTGTGGCAAGGAGGCCTGAGGAACAGTGGTACAGGCGAGAATGCCATAAAGTAACGAACTCATTAGCCACATGGTGATTAAATAGGAAGTAGAATTGGAGTCCTACCCAAGGGGATCTGGATGCAATCTATGATTCCTGGGTATACTGTAGCCACCACTTCTCTGTGTATTGCGGGACCTAGCACATGTATGTGCTGGTACTGCGCACTCCCACCTACAGGCTAGGCTAGATAGCAGTATAGCATGTACTTGTGTCCTTCTCTATTTTTGTTGCTGTTTTTCTTCTTGTCACTTTTACATGCTTAATAAAAACAAAACGAAAATCAACCAAAGACAGAAGAGAACAGAGTGTTCTCCTTCCCACCCTGGAAATCCCCACACCTAAGCATTCAAGGATTTATGTGTACAGGATGGGGGCTTGATATTCCTAAGCATTATACTAAGACAGTGTTGCACACATAACATGTTTTTCATCCCACTGATGAGAGCTTGGAAATGCAACGTCCTAGGGCTACAAAGACCATAAATGTTTGAGCCATGTTTAGAATCCTAGGTTCTTAAGTCTAAGTATCATGAATAAACACTACAGCAAATGAAGGAGAAATGGGTAGCAAGAACGTAAGTGTATGTTTGACATTATCCATTTAAAAATGTGAATTAAAGCAGCACAGACGTTTTTTTCAAATAGTGGACATGAACCTGGGTTAAGGAGGATAAATTGAAACACACTTCAGAAATATTTGTTTAGCAATAAACATACAGAGTACGAGTAATGCCCCTGCCTTTGACCCAGTAGTTCCAATTCCAGGAACACCTATAAATAACAAGTGAGGGAGAGATGTTTACTGTTAGGTTATTTGTAATAACAAACAAAATAATGAAGGTTTGCTGTTACGGAAACTAACATTAATTCTAGCATATGTGTAATACAGAATTTTATGAAATTAGTGAGTAGTCTTCTACCCCAACATTAATAATATGAGAAAATGCTTAAATACCCAAAGAGGAGGAGCTTATATAATGGCCTCCTCATAAGATGCTTGTGAAGAGCTTAGTTATTTTTTTAATTACATGACAACATGTCCAAATATAACACGAGACTGGGCATGGCAGTCTCACCACATCATGATAATGATTCCTAAGCCAGCATCACCTGTGAAGTACCAGAGGGGAGTAGATTACACCTGTAATCTCAGAGTTTGGAAGGCAGAGACAAGAGGATCAGAAGTTCAAGATCATCCCAGGTTATACAGCAAGTTTTAGTCCGGCCTTATATACGTGATACTGTACCTCAAAAGTTATTATGGGATTTTTTTTATATAAATAGCTTTTCTATCCTTTAGTTTTTATAAAAATGCTTTTTATATTTTTATACTTACAAATTTTATTAAATGCTAAAAATTTTGAATTTATAGTCTTAAACAAAATGAAAAATAGAGACTTAGATATTTTAATAAGTAGTCAAAATAAATTTCATCAGATGATTGACTTGGGTGGCAATTAGGCAAGAAATGATGCCTTCATCAAAGGGGTATTTTATCTTGTCAACTCCACCACATCATGATAATGGTTCCTAAGCCAGCATCACCTGTGAAGTACCAGAGGGGAGTAGATGCACAGTGTGCCCTCAGACTGGAGTGCTGGATAAGTTCTACAGGGATGCAGATGGCTGACGAAAAAGCACAGATCACTAATGCAATGAGAATAGATGTGGATTAACCATGGCAGAAGCCATACTTGGAGAGTATAAAGAACTCTTGAAGTAGAAGGATGTTGTCCTAGACCTTAAGAATAATAGTTACAACTGTCTCTCATGTTCTTAGTCAAAAAAAGTTACTTCTTGACACTTATGTCATGAATTGGTCCTGGCAATCTACGGTGCAATAAACCAGTGTGTCCTTGAATATGGCTTGAATAAGAGTCATGGAGGTCCTCAGTCCTTATTTACCCACCACAAAGCCAGGAAGTGACTCTCCACATCTCCATTCTTGCCTCATGAGCAATTAGCTGTCCTGCTGGTCCTCGCCAATCAATGAGAGCTAATCTAAGTTTGCGTTTATTTCTCTTTCCTCCAGGTTCTGATCTTCGGCTCTCTCACCAGAATGGCACACAGCCCTCCTGAGAGCAAGCTGGACCTACCTCAGTTCCTTCTACTATGGTTTCCCTGCCACAGTGGGCTGTGTCCCCCTCAAACTGTGAGTCCCAATAAACCCTCTCTTAAGTTGCCTCTGGTCAGATACTGATCACAAGAAAAGTAACTGACATGCCTAGTTTCCTAGCATCCCTCTCTGCTACGCTTTGAGATCCCTGCCCACCCTGTAGTTAGAGCACTCCCTGATACACATCACCTCCTCTTTGCCTCTGGCTGTTGTTTGACAGCCATGGGAGATGTAGTCCCTTGTAATCCCCCCATTCTCTTCTTTGGTCTCTCTCCCCTTCTTCTCTCCTTCCTGTCTCCCCCCTCTTCCCTTCTCCCTTTCTCTCCCTCTTCCTCTGCCTCTTTTTTCCTTTCCTATTTATCTTTCCTCTGCTTCTACACAACTACACAGCTATATTTGCCTCTTGTGTTTTATCTAATCCCACACATTTCTATTCCAGGGTCTTTTCCCTCATGATTCCCTCTACCTGAAGCTGTTATGAATGGGAAATTGAGAAATTATTCCTGTACCTCAGGCCACCATTTGCTCAGATGCCAAACAGAGTCTCCCCCAAAGATCACTGTAAAATGCCAAACGCACCCCTTCCCTCCTCTCCATCGCTCTCTGCTCTTACTTTGCTTCATCACACTCATCACTACCTGGCATGTCCGTGTTCGTTGTCTGTCTCCCAGCACTGATGGTGTCAACTCCACACGACTAGTGACTTTGTCATTCATGATGCTGGTCCTCTATTGCCGAAACACCCCCGGCATAGGACAAATATGGCTTTCAAGAATATCTGACTAATAAAATAGCATTGCTAAATAAAATAAACAATAAAAAACAGTCAGATATATTTACCTGTGGGAGCCCGTTTTCAGGTTCCTCGTGGCTTTACCCAGCAGGTCTGCATAGAGGATGATTAGGACCACGGGCCTGAGTGCAGGTGTCTGAGATGGTCTGCACTTGGCTATGCTGGGGGAGGAGGTCTTTTGCTCCACCTCTTGGCGTCTCTATAAATACCCTGGGGCAGAGACAGTCAGGGCCCATTGGAAAAGGTTCCAGGACCTCTCGAGGCTATCCTTTATTTTCTATCTGTTTATCTCCACAATCTAAATCCTTCTATCTAATTCTAATATTTCCTGCTGCTCACACTCAAGAAAACTCTGGGGAGCTGTGGGGTTGGTGGGTAAATGCCCCACATTTACCAAATGTTTTCTTTTTATCAATGTTGCTATGACTTCTAGTCAATACAATTACCAGTCAAGGTTGGATGATGTCCTCTCTTTATAGATGATAATATTGGGTTGGAAAGCTTCACTAAACTATCTCCAGTACTAATAGGGATTATTAAAACTGACTTAGACCCTTTATCATTTTGTGATGACATACCAAGCCACTCTATCAATCCTTATATTTGCTGTGATGCAACTGTCAGTCAAGAAATGCAGAGACCAGAACTAGAGCACTGCTTCCCTTTGGCACATTTAAAACTGGGAAGAATTTGAGAACATGTTAGCAGTGGCATTTGGAAGTTCCCTAGAAGAATGAGTAGTGTTTGCATTTAGACAAGCTGGGGAAGAAAGGCTCTGGAGTCCTATGGGGAGCTTACTCAAGTCACAAGCTTGCTTGGCCATTATACCTCATTCTATCTGATTCCATGTACATCCTGCCTCCAGGACCTATTCCCACTGGAACCACTGCTCTGAGTCACAGAAATTATTGAGCTTGAGATCGAATGCATGATTCATTTCTTTTCTCAAAACCAGTCTTCAATATTCAAGGCAAAAATAGCAGGCATAGAATACTGTCACCACTTCTGCATGTGTGCAATGAGTTATTACATACATCTAGATATAATTTTCAACTGGAAAATATTCACCAAACAAAACCATAACCAAGTATGGTGGTGCATACCTCCAGTCCCAGCACTTGGAAGGTCAAAGCAGTACTGTGAGTTTAAGGGCAGCTTAGCCTTTATAACAAGAAGGAGCTTATCCCCCAAAGAGAGAAACGTGATAATTTATTGAGTGCATGATATGTGTGAGGAACTATTTGGACTATGTTGAACACATCAGTTACTCTAGTTCTTACCAAAAATATTATGTGAGAGTGCTGTGGGATGGTCTGTATGTCAAATGTGTTGCTGATTGGTCAATGAATAAATCACTGATTGGCAGTGGCCAGGCAGGAAGTATAGGCAGGACTAACAGAGAGGAGAATTGAGAGAACAGGAAGCTGGGTGAGAGAGACACTGCCAGCCGCCACGATGACAAACAGCATGTGAAGATGCCGGTAAGCCACGAGCCATGTGGCAAGGTATAGATTTATGGAAATGGATTAATTTAAGCTGTAAGAACAGTTAGCAAGAAGCCGGTCACGGCCGTACAGTTTGTAACCAATATAAGTCTCTGTGTTTACTTGGTCAGGTCTGAGTGGCTGTGGGACTGGCAGGTGAGAGTGATTTGTCCTGACTGTGGGCCAGGCAGGAAAACTCAAGCTACATGAGAGAGAATATGTTCATTTCACCAGAAGGAGACTGAGGTGCAGAGAGACCCAATGCCACTTGGTTATAAAATTCAGGGCATTAATTTGGATCCATCTAACTCCAATACCCTTATTTTAGTGGCTGCAATTTTGCCAACTAATACATGAGATTTTTACACATCAACTTCCTCATATTTTCCCAGTTTATATATCCACATATAAATGGAGCTTCCTCCCCCAAGGAAAAGCTTCCCCTTGGTAGAACATTATCTAACATAGTAAGTGTACATAACGTTACTCTTCCCTCAGGAATGCTAAAAGGATGGGAGCAACCAGACAAAGCACAACTATTTGCTTCCTAAAGTGATTATTTCAGAAGAGATTGCAGTCAGTGTGCCAGTGCATTCCATGTTTTCCTGCTGGTTTGTCAGAGTCTGGAGAAAGCGTTATTCACTTTGCTTTCAAAAAGATTTTCCGCTCTAGTCTAATCCGGCTATTTCTGAGTATGAGCATACCTTTTGCCTAGAGACCTGACTCCCTGTTGGTGATGATTATACAGTTGATGAGAGTCTCTCTTGGGAAGGCAGGGGCCAAGGCTGAGCTGTACTCCTCTGGGCACTGGGAAGAGAACATGGGTATCAAAGCAATTTGGCTCCATGCTAACCCCATACCTCTCACAAACCAATGTTATTGGGAATCAAGAACAAAAAAGTATCAGCATACAGAATGTAAGGCAGGAAGCAGGACACAGTAGCCATGAGAGGCCACCCCAATCCCAAGAGCCAGAGCCAGGGAGTCACCAGGAGTTGCGACTGACCTTAGCTCGGGGCCAGCTCTCCACTTCTGGGGACACTGGACAACACATCTTGAAATTAGATTCTGGAAAGTTCCCAGTATTTCTTAGAGCAGCTTTCTCTTTATTTAAGCAGTTTTCAGGGAGTAGTTACCTGTTGTTGGATAAGAAATTATCCCTAAATGTAACAAATTAAAATAGTATTCATTCATGTAGATCTCATCCATTTCTCCATCGCTAGGTGATCCATGCATCCTTCCTAGGGTCCTCCTTACTAGCTAGCTTCCCTGGAGCTGTGGGTTGCAGTCTGCAATCTGCTTTAAATCTAGTATCCACTTATGAGTGAGTACATAGCATGTTTGTCCTTCTGAGTCTGGGTTACCTCACTCAGAATGATATTTTCTATTTTTTTATTTTATTTTTTATTTTATTTTTTATTTTATGTGCATTGGTGTTTTGCCGTGGGTGTCTGGTCCCCTGGAACTGGAGTTACAGACAGTTGTGAGCTTCCATATGGGTCCTGGGAATTGAACCCAGGTCCTCTGGAAGTCCATGCATGCTCTTAACCACTGAGCCATCTCTTTAGCCCAAAATATCTTTTTTTTTGAGACAGGTTTCTCTGTGTAGATAGTAAAGGGTTCCTCTTCATATATTAAAGTTTTGACTGCTAGAGCTCAGTAGATAAATTGTAGGATATAGATATCCTAGTTTGCTTAACATAAAAAAGGCTGAAAAAAGCTAGGGATTTCATGATTAGTGCATCTTTCTCTGTGTTTATTACATGTTGACAATAAATTTCTTTCTAAACATCTAAATGGACAAGAAAATTATAAAAGTCCCAGGAGATACTGAAGCAAAATAATTTTAAGGTTTCTATGGGAAACACATTTATCGGCATACTAAAACCTCCAAAAGCCATAAAAGGAAAAGCTGATGAGGCACATTTTACTATGTATACATATAAATTAAATTTCCTCCCAGGATATGACATCATGAAAACTTCAAAGACCAAAACAAAATGTGTGTTACACATATAGGAACACAATTTACCATGTGTCTGGATTTAATGTCTCTCATATTTAAAAAGCTCTTGCAAATCAATAAATAATATAACCCATAAAAGTTACAAAAGTAGATAAGCATATGAATGAGAGACGTGACCAGCTGCAACAAGAGAAGATGTCTGGCTTGTGGAGGATGTGAGGAATCTCTGGTATGTGTCTTCTCAGCTCAGTACCCAATGTAGTGTGTTCCACATTGTGCATTTAGTGTGTTTGCCAAGAGCAACCTTCCTATTGTGTCTTCCTTGAGATTTTATTTGTCCCACGACTTCTTTCTGTAGAGAGATTTGTCCTCCTCACTATCTCTTCCTCTGTAACGGCTAATGTTTCCTCTTTCAACTTCACTGAAAAGCAAAAGCATTTTGTATACACGTGTTTTGATAAAAGTCTTTCTGTTTCATATTTATCTTTTTAAATTAAAGATGATTTTTTTGTTTTGGTATGTTGCCACAACCCAAACTAATTCCCTTTCCTCTCATATTGATTTATGTGTGGTCTGTTGAGAACAGATGAGCAACATTTCAATCTGGTGGGGTATGGGGGAGTACTTAATCATTGTATCAGGGATGTATCCCAAGGATAAGACACAAAATTAATACCTTCAGGAAGTTATTCCCTTCCAGCAAAAACTAGAATTTTCTAGTGGAATCCTAGAGCAGGGGAATCTCCCAAGAGTCTACCAGGAGGACCCCAGCTTAGATTCCTAGCAACAGCAGATAAATAGCCTGAACTGGCCTTCTCCTATGACCAGATTGGTGCCTGGTACAATTGTCATCAGAAAGGAGTGTTAGCAAATCCACAAGAATCTGTTTAAGGAGTATCAGGGATTTATTAAGATAAGAACTGGAGAAATACACTCACAGATACAGGATATACTAAATCCAGTTGCAGAGTTTTGGAAAGCTGGGACCAATCACATGCTGCTTCATGCCACCTGACCGGGTCTTCACCACCCAAGAAAGAGCATACCACTCAACTCCCTCTGCTCTTAAGGGGTCACATATGCAGACAGAAAACCACGCCCTAGGGTTTGTACCCCCAAAGCCATTGGCTGAACAAATTCCCACAACACAGGAGTTATCCAGCAACTGATGCAGAGATTCACAGCCAAACATGAGGCGGTGTTCAGGAATCCTGTAGACAAGGAGGAGGAAGGAGTGTATGAGCCACAGGGGTCAAGGACACCACAGGAAGGCTCACACAATCAATTAACCTGGGCTCATAGGAGCTTGCAGAGACTGAATGGACAACCTAGGCCCTCTGTATATATGTTACAGTTGTGTGGCTTGGTCCTCTTGTGCTCCTAATAGTGGAAACAGGGGCTGTCTCTAGCTCTTTTATTAGCTTTTGGGACCCTACTCTTCATACTGGCCCAGCCTTAATACGTGGGGAGGTACTTTGTCTTACTGCAACTTGATATGCCATGTTTTATTGACACTCATGGGAGACCTGCCCTTTCCTGGATGGAAACAGAAGAAGAGGGGGTTGGGGGGGGCAGAGGAGATAGAGGGGAGGGACTAGGAGGAGAGGATGGGGGAGGAGGCTGAGTCCAGGGTGTAAAATAAATACATGAATTTAAAAAAAAAAAGGAAAGAAAGAAAATAGTGAAGATTTCTAAGGCAATAAATTGGCCTTGGTGTCATGTTTTCCTCTTACATAGCATGGGGAAAGGACTGCACAAAAGTGGGCAGAAATAAAAGAAAGATCTTCATCTTGATGAAGCCACCATAGCACAAGAAGCTCTTAGGAAGAACTGGGACATGCAATTCACTTTGCTCTTGGGCTCAAGAATTTAATGAAAAAACATAATCCTCTTCAAAAATGGATTTCTCACTCTTAATTTCCTCACTGAGTTTGGAGAGGCACCAATGTAAGGGGATTGCACTTCCAATCACCATCTCTCCCCATACACTGCAGCCTACCTTTGGAGATCTATCCAGGAGGCCCCTGAAAGTCCAATAGATGACCCATCTTTCCACCAAAGGGTTAGGGGCTCTCTAGAAACTTCTCTTCCTGTGTTGTCTATAGTGCCACAACCCCTAGCTAAAAACCTTCTCATTCTAGCCCAGCGGTTCTCAACCTTCCTGATGCTGCAACCCTTTAATACAAACCATAAACCATAAAGTTATAGTATTAAGCCAAAACCCCAAATAATAAAATTATTTAGTTGCTACTTTATAACTGTAATTTGATATTGTTATGAATCAATGTTGTGGTGATAAGGTGTTCTGCAAAATATTGTGCACCCTAATAAACTTATCTGGGGTCAGAGAACAGAACAGCCACTAGATATAGAGGCCAGAAAATGGTGGCACACACGCCTTTAATCCTAGCATTCCAGAGGCTGAGATCTGCCTGGATCTCTGTGAGTTCAAAGCCACACTGGAAACAGCCAGGCATGGTTACTCACCCCTTTAATCCCAGGAAGTGATGGCAGAAAGCAGAAAATTATTTAAGGCATGAGGACGAGGAAGTAGAGCCTGGTTAAGCTTTCAGGCTGTCGAGAAGCAGTTCAGCTGAGATCCATTTGGATAAGGACACAGAGTCTTCCAGTATGAGGAAACAGGATCACCTGAGAAGTTGGCAAGGTGAGGTTGGCTATGGCTTGTTCTGCTTCTCTGATCTTCAAGCATTCACCCCAATAACTGGCCTTAGGTTTGTTTTTATTAATAAGACCTTTTAAGATTCATGCTACACCATGTAAATATCTGATGCAAACAAAAGTTGAGAACCACTGTTCAAGGCACTAACTTTCCAACCAGTCTACACTAAGTTCTGAAAAGGTTGTCTTTTTGTCATTTCTTGCCTGGTCTTTTGCATGTATCTTCTAATAGATCTCTGCTTTTACGGTGTTCTCTCTCTTTGTCTCTTTTTTTTATGGTTTTTCAAGACAGGGTTTCTTTGTGTAACAGTCCTAGCTGTCCTGGAACTTACTTTGTAGACTAGGCTGGCCTTGAACTCACAGAGATCCACCTGCCTCTGCCTCCCGAGTGCTGGAATTAAAGGCATGTACCACTACCGACCAGTTAGGATGTTCTCTTAAAGTCTTTTCTACTTAAGATCCTCCCCACCTCTTCTACACCTGAAATTCAAGGCCAACCATGGCCCTCTGGTCAGTAAAATCAGGTAACATTTTCATGAAACTAAAGATCTCATTGGCTGGATCTATATCTGAGCTTCTGGCAGCTCATCACTGACTTGACAACCTGCATACCTGAGCCCTGCCCAGCCTCTTCTCTCCTCACTGCTTCCTTGTGGTGCATTCTCTGTTCTCTACAAACTCTTCCAGTACCAGACACACTAGCCATTGACTACTTTGCATGGAATTCACCTTTGCCATCAGAGAAATCCATTCCTGGAGAATAATACTTCTTTGCTGGTTACATCCTTGCATCCATCAACACTCTCCAAACCCATTACTCAGCTGAACTCTCCTATGGTCCCTCCTCTTACTTTGTCCCAGCAATCACTGCATCTCACTGAAGGGTCTTATTCACATGTCTGCTTCCTCTACTCAAATAAGAACCATTAGGGCAAGGACACCGTTCTTTGCCCTCTTTGCAATGTTAAAAGCTGCATAAGTGTCTGCTTCATGGGAGATTTGAAGTAATCACATGTTAAACATAACTGGAACTCAACCAACATTTCTGGGTTCTCTTCATCATCAAGTGTTCATAAGGCACTCACTTAAGTACAGGGCAAGCCATCCACCCCAGAGAGCAGCTTTCCCCACATATAATCAAGGCAGTTCTGCCCGCCCCCTGAAAGCACTTTCCTCCTAAGATTCAATAAGATCTTTTCTATCCTCTAATTTGCAAACCTTGCTGACATCCAAATTTCTTGGAGAGCTTGAAAGTAACTCCACATCCTAGCATGGAGATACTTGCACATACATGTTTGTTCCTGCCCTATTCATAGGAGCTGGGAAAAGGTGCTTTGATACCCATCAACAGATGAATGGATAAAGAAAAGGTGGTGCATTTACACAATGGAATTTTATTCAACTGCAAAGAAAATGAAATTCACAAGAAAATGGCTGAACCTGGAAAGTATTATATTAAGCAAGATGACCCAGACTGCAAAGGACAAAATTGAATATTTTCTCTCATAGATGGATCCTAGTTTTTAGTGTGTGTGTGTGTGTGTGTGTGTGTGTGTGTGTGTGTATGTGTGTGTGTGTGTGCATGTGTGTGTGTGTGTGTGTGTGCAAATGAGTGTGAGTGTAGGTATAGACTGTGACTAGATAGAAGACCAAGAAAGGGGAAATGAGCTACTGGGGAGGGGACTTCAAAAGGGCACATGGGACATTAATGCACAAAGGAGATGAGGGTAGAAGAGAGGCCATGGGTGAACAATGAACTGAGGACTGAGCATTAACAAATGTTCCTCAAAGTTTCCATAATGAAGCCTAATACTTTATACACTCATTAAAACAATGTTAAAAAAAATGCATTCTTATGCCCAAGCCTAATCTTGTACCTCTAAAACTAGAATCTGTGGGGGAAATTACCAGAATATTTTAATAAACTTTCCAAGTAACAATCTTATAGATCTGGGGCTGAAGAACACAATTCCACATACCATATAATAAAATGATGACTTGAAAGCTCTCTAGGCAGCAGCAGCTTTGAACAGCATGCAAGGGCCTTACCTAGAGGAGCAAATGTTGCAGATATTCCTGGGAAATACAGGTCTAGGTGGGGAGCCCCAAGCCAAACCCAGAATTCACATGTATGCTAGTAAGCTTCTTTCAAAGCTCTCGTGGATCCTAGGAGGTTGACCAGATGCTCAACAGACTATGAGTCACAATATATAGTGATCTCAGAGCCTAGGGGCAGTCGTCTATTTTGGGAGGAAGAGTTGGCAATGAGATCTCACTAGTTGGGAGAATATTTCTTTCACACAAGAATATAACATAGTTCATGGTGCTGATGCACTGATTTGGAGTGACTCACACCAAACGAAAGACAAAGTTAGGATTCTAGACTGCCTTATGGTCCACTGCCAGTTTGTGGGTTGGAGCATGATGTATGAGTTTGGTATGCATTGCTGTCTTTGTTCCACTGTAATGCCACATTTGGACCATAATACTCAAGAGTGGTTTGAAGTTATAAGAGTCACAGACATGCTTTATCCTCAGCAGTCCATACTACTGACACTTGAATAGGGAGTCTACCACCTTTTCTCTTTCAAAGGCTCCATGTCACATGAAAGGCAGTCCAGATGGAATAGCTGCATCTATCCCTCCCAAAGACTTTGGACCCCACCAACTGATACCCAAATGTGACCCATGTGTCACACTCTATTGCATTGCTATAAATCATTTCAGATGAGTAAGAAACACCTGTACATTAATGAGACCCTTGTATCCAGTCTACAAGTGGGTCTCTTACCTCTTACCTACCCTCCCCAGCAATAGAAATATGTGGAAAACCAGAAACAATTGTAATTGAAAGATACCACATTCTAGGAATACATGGAGCATTTAAGAGATGGAAATTGGAAGATGTGATGTTCTATGCCTACGTTGCCAACCTCTGAGAGGTGAACTGAACATGACTAGAGTGAATGATCACACATATTTTCCTGGATGCCCCAGGGAAAACTTGCACTTATGGCCATCATTAGGAGTGTCATAAAACAATCTAAGAGCATCATTGGAAGTCATATTTACAGGCAATGTGATGGATGGTGCAATGTCATGAGCAAGGATATAACCAGCAAGAAGTAAGTAGCACTGGTGAGTGTCAGAGGCCAGAGGTCCACACTGATTTAATGCGAATGGGTTCTAAAGCAGTTCAGTGTACCGAGTAATAATAAGGTTGGGCACCTTTTGTCCTTAGTGATAGTCACGAGATGAGCTGTCAATGTTTCATATAACAGGAAAGAATAAAAAGAAATGGTTTCAGACCCAAATATAGAGAAGTAGCACCTGGATCCTAGAAAGAATCTTCATGAATTTTTTAGATAATGAACAAATATGTAAGTATCATTTCTAAATCTTCATAACTGGGCCTGGGGCTATTTTTCCTCTGTGTGTGTGTGTGTGTGTGTGTGTGTGTGTGTGTGTGTGTGTGTGTGTGTGTGTGTGTGGTGTCTGTCTGTCCCTGTGTGTATAGATACAGCTGTCTTGGGGCATTTAAAGGTTGGAGGTTAACACTGAGATGTCTTCTACTATTCCTAACCTTATTGTTTGACAGGGGTCCTTCACTGAGTCTGAAGCTTGCTGTTTCTGCCCAATGAACCCTTAGAATCTACCAGCTTCTGCCCTGCTGAACTGGAGTTCCAGATGCCCATAGCAATGCCTGACTTTTACAAGTGTGCTCAGATCTAAACTCAGGTCCTCATTTTCATGCAACAAGCACTTTACATGCTGGGCCATCGCTTCAGCCCTTGCTCCGTGTTTGAATTTGATCATGTCACCATGTTATTCAAAAGGGTGAATCAACACACTTTGAAGACCATAAATTTGTATATATCTCAATGGTATTTTGTTTTAACTTGATTTACGACCTGAAATACAGATTTTACAAATGACTAAGCTCTTGGAATCCAGAGAGCAATAAATTGAGGATATTTATTCATTTATCTTTGTATTGCCAAGAACAGAAATCCTGACAAATGGCAACTGTTAAATAAGTGTTTGATGTGCCCTTGATTTTTGTAGTCACAAGAATAAGTGGGGTGTCCCCTGGGTTTGCATTCATAACACCCCTGAATGGTTCTGATCCTTCCAGCCTGCAAGCAGTATGAAATACACTATCTCATTAGGAAATATTTCCTGAGCCCTACTGTGTGTCTGCCTCTGGGGAACAAGAATAACAAGAGAAGCTACTGTTCCTGAGGGACTGAAATGCTAGCCCAAGAAGACAGACAAAAATCTCAGTAAGCAGCAGTTAAGGATGAACTAGAAGTTTAGAGTGGATGGGATCAAGAGGTGGGAAGAGAGAGCTGGGAGGAGCGACTTCTCCAAATGAACTTGAACCATAAAGGAGCTGTTTCTGGGAAGAAAAAGAGAGAAAGGAAATCCCTTAAGCACTTAAACAACAGTAGGTAACTCCCTTAATTAGTCCTCTGATAGCTTTCTTCCATCTTTATTATCACTTTCAAATCCTTCCTCTTGGCCCAAGGTCCTTCAAGACTGAGCTGCCTGCCTTTCTTACTTCATTCCCAACCACTTTTCCATATTCCAGACATTCTGCTCATATCAAAGTCCCTCACATACATCAGGCTTTTTCAACTTTACAGCCTTGACATTTGCTCTTTTTGTTGCCCAAAACATACCCTGAGTCTACCCTTCACGTGGCTTACTTAGACATGCCTTCCAATGTCACCTCCTCACAAGTCATCACCTGACCACCTATTTCTCCTCCTACTCTACAGCACAGAACACCTTGTGCTGTAGGTCACTTTCTACAATTGCTCCATGCATTTTTCCTTCTTCCTACTATTGACGACTAAGGGTCAAGGACCTAGAGAACCTTGCTCTCTGTTCAGCCTCCAGCACTCAAGGGAGCACCTAGCAGACAATAACTTCTCTGTACATATATTGAATGAATTAATGGCAAAAGATGAGCTACCAGAGCCAGAGGTGCCTGGGCTGCATGTGAATAAGACAGAGAAGGGTCAGGGAAAATGTGGAGCTAAGACAAGATAGAATAGGCATCTGAACATGACACCACAGCATCAGAACTTGATCATATAAAGGATGGAATCACTCAAAAATATTTAGATGAAAATATGTTAATAAAATTTGTGTTTCAGGGGAAACAATTTGACAGTTACATCAAGAGTGTCTTAAGTGGGATGAGTAGCAAATAGTATTCAAAAAATTCAACTGGCTGTCAGATGTCCAGAAAACAAACAAACAAACAAAAATAGATAATGCCAGAGACCTTCAAAATAGTGAAAAATCGACCAGTCTGAGAAACACAGAGCAGGTAAGACAATTTGCCTATTGATTATACAGAAAGGGGTTGAGATGACTTCTATTCCCAGATACATAGAAGATACCAGTTAAGTATTGCATGTACATGTTTGTGAGTAGATATACATGTCTGTGTATGTGAATGTTGGGTACATGTACGCCACAGTGCATATGGGGAGGTCAGGCACCAAACTTGTGCATCAGTACTTGCCTTCTACTTTGTTTTGAGACAGGACTTCTTGTCTGAAGACAGCTTTCCTGTGAGCTGGGGATTCTCTCATCTTCACACCACTTTGGAAGCACTGTGATTATAGACACACGTGGCCATGTCTGGATTTACATAGGTTCTAGGCATCCAAATGTTGGTCTTCACATGTGCATGGCTCCCATTTACCCACCGAGCCATCTCATTAGTTTGAGTGGCAACTGACCAAAGTAGATGCATGAGAACTTGAATAAGTTGGTGATGGGTTAGACAGTGAATACATCTTTGCACACACTGTAGCTAGTTTCCCCATAATACATCTGAGTGCATAGGAATGTCATATGAAGCCTGGGGAAAGAGTCAGGGCTGACAGGATAAATAAATGGCCACCTGCTAAAGGTCACTTCTGAAGGGATAAGAAAGAAAAAGATCACTGATTTGGGGGACATACCAGAGTTAGAAACTATTAAAGTGAAGGAAAAGGATGGATGCTTGAGAGGCCAGGAAAGGAGAGGAAGTGGGGGTCTGTGGCCTCGGGAAGAAACAGTTTGAACTGGAAGTTACAACTCCACCCCACAGACGTGAACATGAGCACACAGAGAGGCTGCACACAAGCAAACAACAGAAGATGGCCAAAGCCAGGTCTCATCACTGTGAGCTCCAGGCTCGCTGGCGGAGCATTGTACCTAAGAACAGGGAGAGTTGTGTTAAGTGCTGTTCTCTGAAAGGGTCTCAAATGGCTCAAAGTGAAGAGACACATTTACTTTACTAACTTTCCAAACTGCTTGAACATTTCCATCACCAGCAGTACTCTTCAGGGTAAGGAGTTTTCAGAAGGCCTTTTAAACTGCGCATTTTCAGAGAAGATTTTAACACATGAACACATTAGCAGCTCTTAACGTGATTTCCTCTCAGGACCGGTCTGCTCACAGCTCCCTTTCATCAGATTTCCCAAGAAGAAATGACAAGTTCTGAAGGATGCTGGAACATCAGAGAGTGAAGGAAATGCTGAAACTCTCAGCTGCAACTTAAATGCACTCCAACGAGAATGATTTAGGTAATGGAGGAACCCAGGGACAAGACAAGCTAGGCAGTCAGAATAGTAGCTATTGAGCTTAAATTGTTATGTTAGGCATTAGTTATGGAGGGCTGGAAGAAAAGGAAAAAAATTCTCTTAAGTGAGGCAACAAACACTGAAAATCAGGGGATGTATCCATTACTTTTCTTCTTTTTTCTGTGATAAAAATACTATGACCAAAGGCAACTTACAGGTGGAGGAGTTTATTTGGGCATCTGGCTCCAGAGGGAGAGTCCATAATGGCAGGGGAGGCATAGCAGCAGGAGGCTGGAACAGAAAGCTGAGAGATCACATCTTCAACCACACAGAAAGCAGATGTAGAAGAGTGGAAGTGGGGTGATGCTAGAACCTCTCAGAGCCAGACCCTAGTCATGCGTGTCTTCAGCAAGACTGTACTTCCTAAATGTTCCACAGCCCCATCATCAAATGGGGACCAAGTATTCAAATCCATGAACCTATGTGGGACATAGTTCATCCAAAACACCATGAGGACAGGTACTTAACCTTCAAGGCCAGAGAGGATGCCCAGGGCAGGCCTGGAGAAGTAAGAACACAAAATCAAGAAGATGGTCTGAGGGGGTGAAAGAGATGGGAGAATAAGATAGAATCCAAGAAGGGTGGTACTATAAACATAAACATAACCACAAATGACCATGAGTAGTGTTTGTAAGACAATGGATCCATGGAGTCATGAAGAATGTACCCAGAACCATGATCACCTCACTGTGTAACCTTGGAAACAGTAATTCCCTGTTAAAATTGTAAAATTGTAAAATTGCTCATTTACAAACAGTAGCTTGGGAGGTTGGGGAGATGAATCAGTGTATAAAGTGAAACCTGAGTCTGGATCTCTAGCATCTACATAAAAGTCAGACATGGAAGCCCATGACCTGTAACTCAGCACTGAGAGGTAAAGACAGTAGATCCCAGGATTTCACTGTTCAGCCAATGTAGCCTCGATGCCAAAAATCTAGTGAGATACCCTGTCTGAAAACATAAGGTGAAGAACAATAGAGATAACAACTTCAGCCTCTGATCTTCACATGTGCACACACAGAGAAATCACTTGCAAATACATAAGTATACAACACACACACACACACACACACACACACACACACACACACACACACACACACACTGATAATTTGATTGAATAATTTCTAGGATTTTCTCCACAACTGCAATCAAATGATTCAGCTTCTAAGCTGCTGAAGCCAGAACTACCTTATACTTTTACCACAACCCCCAAGATTTTTTTTAAAAAATCCATTTCTTATCTACATTAAGGCAACTGTCAGTTGCTTAAGGAGAGAAATCGCCCATTGATTTATTTCTTACCTTCTAAACAACTATTCCTTTTAGGAAGATAAAAGTGAAACAAGCCAAGAGGTGGGAACAAGAGGGCATTTTAAATCTCTAAATTGAAATAGAAGAGGAAGAAAGGCTTAAAGGCAGCATAATAACAGCTTTTCTGTTTTCCCACTAAGAGCATTGCATCTAAAAGCTTCGCCCAGGATGCTAACAAGGCAAAGCTTGAGAAATGCACCAAATGGAACTGCTTTTCCTTCCAATGGCATTAAGCCTCTCTGCAGTTCAGGGAAGATTAAAAGTGAATACTGAAGACTTGGCACCCCGACTCTATGCTTTTTAAGTCCAGCTGCCCAGATGTGCCAAGGCATGGGCCTCAGACTGCCTCACCAACACTCCTGCAGCACCTCCCTGGACCTTGTATTGGCACATTGTCCCACCACATCACCTGCTTGCTACAAAGGGCCACAGTCAGACACCAGTTGGATGGGTTTTTCTTGTAGCTGAAGCTACTTAACACCAGGGACTTCATCTCCAATACAGTCAATCCCTGTCACAAATATATGCTATAACATCTTCCTATTAAGGAATAACATTAAGACCTGGGCTGCCAGCAAAGCTCAGGCTACAGCAATTAACCAAACACACAAGGAGTCCTAGGTTAGATCCCTGACATCATGAAGAAACTTTTTAATAATAAGAAAGAAAGAATGTTGGGTAGGATTTCCTTTCTGTGTGATTTTTTTTATCCATTCATTTATTTTGTTGATTTTGGTGATCTTATTTAGAAGCAGTCTATTCAGTGCTTGTCAATGAAATGCTTAACTACTTGTCCATCTTCTACTACAAGACCACCCCTCTGGGTGACTCATAACTAGATGGGTTCAGTTCTTAGATCTGAAGGCTGAGGTGAAAGGGCACAGTTCTGGATTCTGATGAGAGCCTTCATGCTGTATCATAACATGGAAGAAAGGCAAACAGTCATGCACAAGACAGATGAGCTCATCTTCTTCTCAAAGGCCCATCTTTACCAGGACCAACCCACTCCAGTGATAACCACATTACCATATTCATGATCTAATCATTTTTGAAAGTACACACCTTAATATTGCTACAGTGGAGATTGATACAGATTTTAGAAGAGATATTCAAACACAGCAACTAAAAGGCAATTGTAGCTGGAGTTTTCTCCAGTCCTACTCGGACCTGCAGCCCTCAGACCCAAATAAACACACAGAGACTTATATTACTTATAAACTGTATGGCTGTGGCAGGCTTCTTGCTATCTGTTTTTATATCTTAAATTAACCTATTTCTATAAATCTATACCTTGCCACGTGGCTTGTGGCTTACCGGTATCTTACATCATGCTTCTCCTCATGGCAGCTGACAGTGTCTCTCTGCCTCAGCCTTCCTGTTCCCAGAATTCTCTCTCTTTGTCCCGCCTATACTTCCTGCCTGGCTACTGGCCAATTAGCACTTTATTTATTAACCAATCAGAGCAACACATTCACAGCATACAAAGCAATATCCACAGCAGGCAATATTTTCATGCTGTTAAAATACTGAAAATGTGAACAATGAACAAGAATACTTGTAAACAACAGCTTGAATTCCTCAGAGACCCTCTCTCTCTGAATGGATACAGAAGCATCAGCATCAGATGGCCTGCCTGGCCACTTGATGAAGACTTTGGATTAACACATTGCCTGATTCCCTCTGGCTTCTCTTTACACCCCTGCTTAGAAACATGTTGCAGTTTCTAAAGGAAGCAGCCAGTCATATGAGATATGCAACATCAAAATCATCTTTGAAGTTCCATCTCTGAAAGAGTGCTTGTAATTTTCAGCCCTAGAATACTTAGTAATTAGAGATGCAACTCATCAGGAGAAAAATGACAAAGTTGACATTTCTACTGAAAAGTCACTGGAGCCAGGGAATCTGTCTCCAAATGTATTAATTACAGGAGGTTGCTTTTGGATGATGGTTGGTGCTAAACTATATTGCTAAAAATAATGTTTTCTTTCTGTCAGTCCTACACACTCCATGCAAATCTCCAGAAGTCTCAGGGTTTTTGTGAAGACTTGTCTGACAATGGGCTTTGTTTTCATCAAATATAATAGAAAGTAAATTCATTAAAATGTTCCAATGTTCACAAGCTAATGGGATTTACTACTCTGTGGGGATAGATCTACAGATCAAATTGGCCTTGACAGGCCGGATTGACTGGTAAACTACAAAGCATAGTGTGCAAGGGACAGGCACAGAACAAAGTCACTGGTGCAATAGTTTAAGAAGCTCAGTTCATCTGTAAGGATTCTTGTCTTCTTCATAACCAGTGAGAGACAGAGCTTAAACACAGAGGGGTCCCAGGCCTGTTCTGCTCCTCTCTGATACCACTTGATCGGGGCAGAAAGTTTCATTCACACAGACTTTGAAAGCCTATCCCCCTACTCATCCCCCATTCCCTCCCCCTACTCATTCCCCCATTCCCTCCCCTACTCATCCCCCAATCCATCCCCCTACTCATTCCCCATCCCCCCACTCATCCCCCATTCCCTCCCCCTACTCATTCCCCCATTCCCTCCCCTACTCATCCCCCAATCCATCCCCCTACTCATTCCCCATCCCCCCACTCATCCCCCCATTCCCTCCCCCTACTCATTCCCCCATTCCCTCCCCTACTCATCCCCCAATCCATCCCCCTGCTCATTCCCCATTCCTTCCCCTGCTCATTCCCCATTCCTTCCCCTGCTCATCCCCATTCCCTCCCCCTGCTCATCCCCATTCCTTCCCCTGCTCATTCCCCATTCCTTCCCCTGCTCATCCCCATTCCCTCCCCCTGCTCATCCCCATTCCCTCCCCCTGCTCATTCCCCATTTCTTCCCCTGCTCATCCCCATTCCCTCCCCCTGCTCATTCCCCATTCCCTCCCCCTGCTCATTCCCCATTCCTTCCCCTGCTCATTCCCCATTCCCTCCCCCTGCTCATTCCCCATCCCTTCCCCTGCTCATTCCCCATTCCCTCCCCCTGCTCACCCTCCCCCTGCTCATCCTTCCCCTGCTCATTCTCCATTCCCTCCCCCTGCTCATTCCCCATTCTCTCCCCCTGCTCATCCTTCCCCTGCTCATCCCCCATTCCCTCCCCCTGCTCATCCCCCATTCCCTCCCCCTGCTCATCCCCCATTCCCTCCCCCTGCTCATCCCCCATTCCCTCCCCATGCTCATCCCCCATTCCCTCTCCCTGATCATCCCCCATTCCCTCCCCCTGCTCATCCTCCCCCTGCTCATCCCCCATTCCCTCCCCCTGCTCATCCTCCCCCTGCTCATCCCCCATTCCCTCCCCCTGCTCATCCTCCCCCTGCTCATTCCCCATTCCCTCCCCCTGCTCATCCCCCATTCCCTTCCCCGAGTCTCCTCCCAGGTCACCTGGAGCTGTTCCCTTGTTGAATGTCCATCCTTCTCTTTTTGATGCAGTTACCTCAATTTCTAATCAAGGTTCATGTCATGAGTCACACTGATATTCTGAGAACTGACCTTGGCCAGTGTCGTTTGACTTCTATCACTAATATAATATCTATACATAGACTCTCAGAGTTTAAAAACAATAAAGGGCACATGAATTGGGGAGAGAAAAGTAATGGGAGGATCAGGGAGGAATTGGAGGTGAGGGGAAGTGGATGGATTTAATAGAAACACATTATTTGCATGTATGAAATTCTCAAACAATGAAAGAAGTTAAAAAATAACTCTTACTAAAGTGATCACCTCTAATGTGTAACACATTATTCTGCTTAGTACTTCTATCCACCTTGGCAGGTGGGCAACAAGGAGCAACTTCCCCTGCAATATACATGAGCCTGGGTTGGACTCTCGAATTGTCACCAGCAGTTATATGCATTCCCATTTGGCTTCAGGTTCCCCATGCAGAATAAAGCTTGAGTCATCAGAGTTCCTTCCAGCACAATGCTGTCTAAGACTTACCGTACACTGCTCGTTCTTCTGCCCAGGCCCACCCCACACTCTTCATTCATAGGAACAATTTCTCAACCTGTGAGATTGTGCTGTTACTTCCTCCTAACTTAATCACAAACTCACTGACTTGTATCTTAGAAGACATAAAGAGATGCAACCAACTTCCATTCAGCCTCAGAAATAGAGAATGGCTAGCCCAAACTCAAATCATCAGGATTCATGGCCCACATTATTCAGAGAACAATGTAAGAGGAGAGCGTTAGAAGAAAATATGGAAAGAAAAGCAAGAATAGGAGAATAGTTGGAATTTGAAATGCTCCCTTGGATTGCTATTTTTCACTTTAAGTATTCAACAAATATAACAAAATTGTTATATTCAAGATACACAATGATGACTTAATAAACATATTGTTTGCTGATTACCATAGTCAAATTAATTTTCACATCTATCACAATCATAATTATCATCTTTGTGGTTAGAATGCTTAAGGTTTTCTTACCAAGTTTAAAGTAAATAATACAGTATTTTAAACTATAGAAAGCATGCTGTGCTTTAGACTCAAAAAGGTTATTCATTGTGTAACTGTAAGTTTGGACTCTGTAAGTGGCATCACTTATTTTCCATAATCCCTGCACAACAAGCCCCATATTCTCTGCTTCAGGGGATTTGATTTTTTAATTCTTTTTTTTTTGGTTTTTTTAATTCATACAGGAGTGAGGTCATACAGTTTAAGTTCCTGCCTTATTTCATTTAACCTATTGTACTCCTAGTTCACTTCTTTGTTATAACAGCAGGATACCATGCTTTATGTGACTAAATAATACTCTATATGTGGTGTATGTGTGTTTGTTTCTCTTTATTCACTATGAATAATTTGTTTGTTTCAATATCTTGTCTATTTTGAATGGTGCTCATTGACAATAGAGGTGCAGAGGTCTCTTGGAAACAATGATCACACTTTGTTAAGATATATACTTGGGAGTACAATGGCTGGATCACATGGTACTGTCTTCATCTGGGGCAGAAATTGCCATAGTGCTTTTCATAACAGCTTTACCAACCAACATTTCCACTAGAAATACAAGAAATCCCTTTCTGTGTGTATTTGCCAACCCTTGTTGTCTTTTACCTTTTGATCATAGCCATCCTACAGACGTGGTTGACATCTCATTATGGTTTTGATTTGTATATCCGTAGTGGTTAGTGATATTAGGTGCCTCCTTTTAGATCTGTGGGCTTACTGTAGGCCTTTGGGGAAAATATCCATTCAGGTCTTTTGTCAATTTTTAAACCAAATTATTTGGGATTTTATTTATTTTGCATATATTCAGTTGTGTTTTCTCATGTATTTCAGGTGCTAAGTCTTTATCAGACATATGGTTTGCAAATATTTTCTCTCCCTTCGTAATCTGCCTTCTCATTTCATTGACCAGTTCCTTGTTGTGCAGTAGCCTTTGAGGTTGCTGCAGTCCCATTTGTTAATCTTTACTTTTGTTGTCTTCTAGTTTTGCTGCCATACAAAAAACTCATCTCCAAAATCAATTTTAAGCAGCTCTTCCCTAACACTTTCCTCAAGGACTTTTATAGTTTTAGATCTTAGACTTAAATCTTTAAGTCTTCTTCTCTGTTTTTCCAAAGGACATGAGAGCTGGGACTCACGACTGTCTGTAACTTTAGATGCAGGATATCCTATATTGTCTTCTGAACTCTGTGGGCACCTGCACACATATAGCATCTACTCACACATGAACATAAATAAAAATAATCTTTAAATCTTTAATAAATTTAGAGTTTATCTCTGTCTATTCCCTTAAGCAAATGCTACAGACTGAGAAATTTATATAAAGATATATTATCATAGTCCTTAAGGCTATAAAGATGAAGAGTGAGCAGCTACATTGGATGAAGTTTTTCTTTCTGGTGGGTACCCTATAGAGCACTACAATGACATATAGAGCACTACAATGACACATAGAGCACAACAATGACACATAGAGCACTACAATGACATATAGAGCACTACAATGACACACAGAGCACAACAATGACACATAGAGCACTACAATGACACATAGAGCACAGAGTACTACAATGACATATAGAGCACTACAATGACATATAGAGCACTACAATGACATATAGAGAACTACAATGACATATAGAGTACTACAACGACATATAGAGTACTACAATGACATATAGAGAACTACAATGACATATAGAGTATACAATGACATATAGAGTATACAGTGATGTAGAATATAAAATGACATATAGAGTATACAATGACATATAGAGTATACAATGACATGTAGAGCAGTACAATGACATATGGAGTATACAATGACATAGAATATAAAATGACATAGAGAACTACAATGACATATAGAGTATACAATGACGTATAGAGTATACAATGACAAAGAGAATCACCTGGTCAAGAAGAATAAGCTTGTTAACTTGGACCTTTCTCCTCTGTTGTTGCTACTAGTTCGCTTATGAACCTTACCCTTATGGCTTTCCAATCCCCAATTACCTTCCAAAGACCACATCTCCAGAATATCTCAGCTGTATTGTTTCTACACTTTAAATGCAGTCTTGCAGCATGTTTCAGTCAATGATGGATGCATACAATCTGGGTACCAGGGACTGAAAAGAGCTAAAAAATCTTCATCTCTCCTAGTAACATCAGAGCTGCAGTAATACCATAGCATTACACACTCTTTATGTGTTGATGATGTTGCTGGTGTCAACAAAAGTACTTCACTATTAGTCCTGTAAATATATGACACACTTATATACAGTACATAATACTTGAGAATAAAAGAAAATGACTATGTTATTAATGCATGTACTTACTATACTATTGTTATTTTAGAGTTGTGTTTCTTTAGTCTATATACTAAAATAATATGCTGCAAAATGTATCAGTGTTGGCTAGTAATACCTTCACATGTTTCAGGCTTACCCTTTCACTTGACTCCTTCAAGAAGGAACCTTGAGTGACTGACCTCTGTCATTTACCTTTGTGTACACCATTCACTCTCTGATGTTCATACAACAATGAAATTGCCTTATGCTCTACTTCTCATAACATATCCTTATTCCTATGTGGCACTCAACTGTACTTCACAATGGAGAATAGATTTAAATAGGAGTTTTAGATACTAGAACCAAGCAATCCCCTTTGGCAGTTTTGGATTGGCCTCTGTAGTTGTCTTGAAGGTCTCTGGAGTCCAAAGAGAAAGAGGAAAACAGGTGATTCAGTGGAGAAGTTTCTTTTGATCTCTGGGGCACTTCTCTTCAGTGCTGCTTTTGGCTTCATTTCATGTGTTCAAGGCTTTCAGTCCATGAAGTCGTATTGATTGATGGGATTGGAGTCCTCAGTCTTTGGCTAAGTCTCATACTAAGGAGATGGAAAACAAACCATAACCTTGAAGGGTATTGCTGCTTCCTATAAGACATGAGCAGCACAATGCTGGTCCATCTTTGCATCCATGCCAGGAAAACCACAGAAAAATGTTGGCCCATTGTAATTTTGATTTTCCTGTAATATTCTGCTCACTGCGTAAGGATTAATTGCTAATTGCCAAAAACATGTTTCTCACTCAGTCACTTTATAAAACAGAATCCCCCTTGTGCTGTGAAAGAAGTCTTTGATCCATCATTAAATAAACACTTGGTTCTCCAAAAAAGAGACACCTTAACTGAGCAGGGCGAGGACTATTTCCAAACAGATCCACACTGAATCATCACAAATAAGGTCTACCTTCTTATCCAAAGGCAGCCAGCAGCAGGGATGTTAATGAGATGAAAATTTGGCAAGGAGACTATTTTCTAAGAGTGTGAGAGACTATGTGCTATTCTGGAAGTCAACCTCTAAATGCCTTTGTATTTAAGTAATGTCTTCCAGTTTCTAAACTGTGTATCTTCGATCTGTCCCAAGACTCCTGTGAGTTAGGTAAAAGAAGTGTCTGATCCATGTTCTCTGGATGAGGAATCTGACATTCAGGAGTCTTTTAGAGACTGGATCCCTAGCCATTGCTCAGCTTTACCCATGTACAGGAGAAGAGCTTAGAACAGGGGTTCATTGATAAATTCCAGAATCTGCTTCCAACAAACTACTTGGGTGACCAGGCAAGTGACTTTCTCTTGGAATGGGGCTGGTGGTGGTGGAAGCTCAAACAGAAAAGGATGCAAAAATGATTCCACCATCACTCCTGGGCACGCTCTGGAGTCAGTCTCTGTCTGGCCTCCCCTTTAACCCTTTCCTCATCAGGATGCTGTCTTCAGTGTTCCTCATGGCTACTCTGCTCAGCCTGGGTAGGAGTAAAGCAACACATTCCTTTAGTAAATTTATCTAGAAGGCATGGCTATGCTCAGCTAGCCTCACCTCTGACATGCCTCATCAATACAAGAAATACTTTAGGTAAGTGAATTACATGCACAGGATAATAAGAACAGTTTACTTTGGTAAAAGGAAACTTCATCTACTTAATTTTGAAAAGACTTACAGTCACTTAAAATATGAAGCCTTATTATATCCTTTATTATCCTACATAACTTAGAAAGTCTAGCCCAGGCCCAAACACCACCACCACCACCACCACCTCCACCAGCAGCAGCAGCAGCCCCCTGCCCAAGACCCAGTAGGATGAAAGCAAAAGGAAAGAGATTGTCTATTACTCTTGATCACGTGCCCCTGTGTAGGCTCTAGAACTTGATGTTGAGCATAGTCATAAAAACTTGCCTAATATACAAAGGAAAGTTCCCCATTGACATAGTAGAAAAGAACTTCAACCAGAAAGAGCCATGATTTTCACCACGCTTACATTCAGCATGGGCCAGTTTCGAATTCCTAGTCTGCAAGTGTTCTCCTTCTACTCACTTGCCATGTCTGCTCTATGGTCTAGTCTTGTCTTTCCACCAGTACAAGGCATTCCCATCAGTTCTCCTTAGGAGTTGCCCTTCTATAGAATGAAACACTCTAGTTAATTAAGGGATCTGCTTCCTGCCTGTGAACAGCTCTTCTCTTTTACATTATATACCCAGAAATGCTGATGGTAAGCTATAGAGCGAAACCTAAGGTACCTTAGAACCCCCATTGTTTCCTATTCATATTAACCTTAAAACTCAGAACACAATATATTTCAACCTAATGCTCCTTTCAAACACATAGCCGTCATAAAAATCACTGTGACGTCTTACTGGTATGCCAAGAGGAAGGCGATTTGTTGCCCCATGGCAACTTTCCATTGTTCCTAGTAAAACAATAACTTACATACAATGCAGCCAATGAGGAGGCAGGCTACCCTACAATCTCCTATGGTAGGATTATAGGAGAGAGAGCATTCAAAACCTGTTTATGGCTAGTGTGATTCTGAATCGATGGGAACTGACTACCACCAGACTGACTTTAGCATCCATTTGTATCCGCCATTGTGGTTGCAGAAGCGTGGTCACCTTTCCTGAATCCCCCTATAGGTTGCTATATTCTGCTTCCTTCTAGGATCAGAATGGGAGTATTGGTTGACAGTGACCCACAATGGCCACTTCTCTTAAAAATACTCCTTGTCCACTGGAGCCACTTTTCCCAAAAGTGCCTTGAGGATTACTCTGGGTATAGTAGTCCCCCAGAGAGGGGCAAGGCAGTGGCCTGAACAATATGGCAGGCTGGCCACTATTCCTTTCTCTAGGACAACACTGGGGTCTCCCCGAGTTATATAACTCCCTCTACCCACAGACCATCAGGCTAGGGCTAGATGCATATCCTCATTCAAGCCCTTCTGTAGCTTTTTTGGCTTCTCCCTCTCCCTTCAAAACTTTGCCTTCATCTGAATCATGTCTCTAGTTCTGTTTCTAGGAGAATCAACTCAAGACTCAGATTCCAAGACATGAGCAAGACTAGCACAGGAGATCATACCCCGGTGCAAACGGCAGCCCTCCCTTCTGAAGCAAATGTCTCATTTTTAGTCTGGGTGCTGCTTTTGGCATCAAAGAACAGGAACAGTGATGGACTTCAAAGGCTCCGTCTGTGTGTTGATGGGCACATAGTGCAAACCTCACAGTGCCAGCAGCAACCATGCTGCAAGGACCGACTGCCATAGAAAATATACCTTAGGGTTGTATGCAGAATGATTTGGGGAAGACATCACTGACTCCCAAGGAAGAATGAAGTTCAGTTGTTTAGTTGGAACTGGATAGAGCCCGGATTAGAGCAGACACTCTTCACTGCTGAGGAAGGTGCATTTAAACACAGTCAGACAATTACGAAGGAGTCCCCAAAGCAAAGTTTACAACAAATGTCTCACCTCAGAACACCTCTTTTGGAAGGTGGATTTTCATGTCTTCTTGAAAACAGGGGTGGGACACGGGTGTGTCAATTCTGTAACCAAGTCTGTAAATGGTTTCAGCACTGTGTCTCCTAAGTTCCTGGAATGCTGGGTCATTTTAGTCACACACACCGGTCCTCTTGAACAGGGAGTTCATTTCATACACGTGGAATCTTTGCTCCGCTCGGGTAACAGGAGTGTCATTGTAAACCACCTCCCTACACTCTTGACCTAACTCATTCTGGAAGAGTTAGCCCCAGCCCTCAACCCCAGTTAAGTCAGATCTAGCAGAAGAGACTTTCGACTAGAGACAATGATGAGTTCAAGAACTGAGCCTTGCCAGTTAGAATGTAGGAAGTCAGTCTGGAATTACAGCTGGAAGAATTAGAGGAGTTTTCATCCTAAATTATTAATCCACATAGAACACAAGTTGGAGATGCAGCATCTACTTTTCCATTACAAAGAGATAGGCTACAGAAGAATAAAGCCAACACAGAAACAAGAAGACCTGAAAGACACAAAACAAGTCCTTAAATGTATTCCTATTTTTTTCCATTACAGAAGGCAATACAACCTAACACATTTAGGTTGTTTTGTGTTATATTCCTGTCAGTTTTGATCAAATGTCACAAGTAAGCTATAAACCCATGATAGTTATTTCATATGCAGTAGTGTGTGTGTGTGTGTGTGTGTGTGTGTGTGTGTGTGTGTGTGTGTGCATGTATGAAGTCAAAATGTCTCAGCACCTTTATTTAGCAAGTATCACATGCTTTTAACTTGTGGCAGTTATATTTAACTTTAGTGATCACTCACTCTGGAAAAAGCTAAGATGTTAGCCTGAATTCCCTGAATTCTGTTGCCATGACTTTCATGGCAGAAGGGTGTGGTGGTATTGTGTTCCCCAAAATATTGTGCACCCTAATAAACTTATCTGGGGTCAAAGAACAGAGCAGTCACTAGATACAGAAGCTAGAAAATGGTGGCACTCACACATTTAATCCTAGCATTCCAAAGGCAGAAATCCCTCTGGATCTCTGTGAGTTCAAGGCCACATTGGAAACAGCCAGGCATGGTGACACATGCCTTTAATCCCAAGAAGTGAGCCTTTAATCCCAGGGAATGATGGCAGAAAGCAGAAAGATATATAAGACGTGAAGACCAGAAACTAGAAGCTTTTGGCTGGTTAAGCATTCAGGCTTTCAAGAAGCAGTTCAGCTGAGATTCATTTGGATAAGGACTCAGAGGCTTCCAGTCTGAGGAAACAGGATCAGCTGAGGAACTGGCGAGGTGAGGTAGCTGTGGCTTGTTCTGCTTCTCTGATCTTTCAGCATTACCCCAATACCTGGCCTCAGGTTTGATTTTATTAATAAGTACCTTTAAGATTCATGCTACAGAAGGGTGCTGTGGGATGTCCTGCATGCTGTGAATATATGTTGCTATGATTGATTGATAGATAAATAAAATGCTGATTGGCCAGTAGCCAGGCGGGAAGTATAGGAGGGACAAAGAGGGAGGAGAATTCTGGGAAGTGGAAGGCTGAGGCAGAGAGATGCTGCCAGCTGCCACGAGGAGAAGCAGATGTTAAGATACCGGTAAGCCACGAGCCACGTGGCAAGGTATAGATTTATAGAAATGGGTTAATTTAAGGTATAAAAACAGATAGCAAGAAGCCTGCCACAGCCATATAGTTTATAAGTAATATAAGTCTCTGAGTGTTTACTTGGGGGACGCTAGTGGGAGAGATTTGTCCCGACTGCTGACAGGCCGGGACACAGGAAAACTTCAGCTACAGAAGGGAAAAGCCAGCTTCCTACAAGCTGCCTTTGACCTTCCCATACATGCTGTGGCACAAGTGAGTGACCCTACACACACACAAAAATAAATGCAGTAATAAAAAAGGTTTCAAAGATTCTGGAAAATTAAGGCACAGTTCCCTTACCTTGAAACACCATAGACTTGTAGCTTCCGGGAAAGCCCATTGGATATTAATGGCGGCCTGCTGTGCTCAACTCCATTGAAAGTAGCATACGGACATCAGTTTGAAAGTTGCTGTTAAGGAATATTTTATTTAAAAACCCAACAGAGAAATAGGTGAGTCCAGTTGTTTCCTGGATGCAAACTACAAATTGTCGTAGCAAGCCCTAGATGATGGCTCCATTGGGACATGGGCATGTGTTTTTAACTTCTGAGGCTGCCGAGCAGCCTGCGTAGAACAGCCAAAGAGAACAGCCTGTCCTGCAGAATGACTCACTTAAAAACTTCCATTTGTGGCATTTCCTAGCACGATTTCCAGCTAAGATTTGGATTGCTTTAAACTACATTGATATTTAGATGGTGTCTGTGTGTGTCCATGTGTGTCTGTGTGTGTCCGTGTGTCTGTGTGTGTGGGTGTGGGTGTGGGTGTGCGCGTGTGTGCACACGGAAGCTAGAAGTCAACCAACTCAGCCAAGTGTCATTCCTCGTGTGCAGCTACCTTGTGTTTTTGAGACAGAGCCTCTCATGGCATGGGCCGGAGTTCTCCTGTTAGGCTAGGCTGGCTAGCTGGCCAGCAAGCACCAAGGACTGACTTGTCTTTGCCTTTTCAGTGCTGGGATTACAGGAGTGCAGCACCAGGCCAGGATCTTTCACATAGGTTTTGTGGAACCGGTCTCTTGGTGCTTGCAAGGCAAGTTCTTCATGGACTGAGGTCCCCCTAGTCCTAATGCCTGTCTTTTGATGAACTATCATGGCATCTTATGATAGGTACGATGGCCTCTGTTTACATTTGCCTCTTTTGGTAACTACTAAATTCAATAGTTTTTCCCAGATGGAGGTAAATTCATGAGCATCAGGGCCATAATGAGCTACTAATAATGATTTTTTTCTACTCTCTTCAGAATTTTCCAGTGGATCAAACCAATTTTGAATATATTACCTCCTTCAAAGCTGGGAGAGTCAGTCACTAAATGTGCCTAATGGTCACTTATCCTTTTAGGTAGAAATATTTATTTCATTTATTTCAATCCTTGTTTTGAATTTCTCCCACCCTATAAGAACATCTTCTAATATGGCTCTCACTTGGACATTATAATATTCATTATATGTTTATATGTTTATATATAAATAATATATAATATATTATATAATAAACATTATAAAATGAGCTGTTGCCATTTCTGAGCTGAAGTGCCCAATATCCCTCATACATAGCTCTGACTGTATTATTTCCCAGCTCACTGCTGCTCTCCTTCCTTAGGGAAACAAATCCAAATATCTCAGTTATTCACTCAGTGAGCTTTCTTAGATTTTTTTTTATATCAAATCTTATCCACTCTTAATCTAACAAGTTTCATAGAAGAAAGGAAAGTTTCTGTCATGCTGAAAGGTCAAGATTGGGACTGGTGAATAGAAAGCATATCTGGAAGAAAGGGAAGAAGGTAGGAAAGTGGATGTCTTACTTGGCGTTACTGTTGCTGTGATGAAACACCATGACCAAAGCAACTTTGGGAGGAAAGGGTTTATTTGGCTTATACTTCCGTACAACTGTTCATCACTGAAGGAAGTCAAGACAGGAATTCAAACAGGGCAGGGACCTGGAGGCGGGAGCTGCTGCAGAGGCCGTGGAGGGTGCTGCAGAGGCCGTGGAGGGTGCTGCAGAGGCCGTGGAGGGTGCTGCAGAGGCCGTGGAGGGGTGCTGCAGAGGCCGTGAAGGGTGCTGCAGAGGCCGTGGAGGGTGCTGCTTACTGGCTTGCCCCTCATGGCCTGCTTTATCTCCTCCTTTCTTATAGAACCCCATAGCACTAGCTCAGGGGTGCCCCATCCACAACAGGATGGGCCCTCCCCTGTCAATCATGAATTTTAAAGATGCCTTACAGGCTTAACTATGGCCCAATCTTATTGGAAACAATTTTTCAATTGAGGTTCCCTCTTCTCAGATGACTCTAACTTGTGTCAAGTCAACATAAAACTAGCCAGGACAGTGGGCATACAGGAAGGAAGACAGGACATGGGTAAAATTCATAGCGATATGAATGTTCAGGGCCCTGGAACAAAGCTCTGAGAAAGACAGTGATAATCAAAATGCTTCATAGGCTCTAAAACTCCCCAGTTCTGCTCCATAGCTTAAAATATTAATTCTAAATGCTTGGTCATCTCTGAAAGTACAGAAACTAAAAGAAAGAGAAAGGAGGAATGTCAATTCCAACACAGAAGAAAGTGATGAAGGCTTTAGCTATCAGAGCAAAAAAAAGTTCCAAGAGACAGAGGGCCTTCTCCAGAGCACACAGTTTGGGAGCTGAGCATCATGGTGGAGCCCAGAGCCCAATTCTGAGCACACTTTTACCTCCCACAACAGCAATGACCCCTTCTGAGAAGTCATAAAGACAGCCCCAAATGGTTCCAACAGTCTGTTAGCCATGGATCTGCTGGTCCTGTTTCCAAATCATCTCAGGGTTATCACTACCCAAGCCACAGCTCCTGTGGCTATGGATTGGCAGCATGTGGGATTATGACTCAACAGTGACCCAGCGCAACATCTCCGTCAAACAATGCACCACAAAGGAAGGACAACAGCTGATAACCTGCAAGTACTAGGAAGTGACCCCCAACACGTACCCATGAGAAGCCTCTGAGAGATGGTAACTGCTTTGCTCAGACAGATCCATGCTTGTACATCATGCACTGACTATTCCCCACTGCCTGGGGAATTCTATTTAAAATACATGCAATTCTAGGATTCTGCCAACATTCAAATTCAAAGAATATGGGATGAGGCTCTGAATTCCAGACTGCTAACAAGCTCCCAAGTGAGTTAGATACCCAGCCAACCTGGAAAGACAAGATAAGTCTACTCAGCAAGGTATCCCAAAGAGGCCCCATTCTCCCTCACCTGGGCCCCTCATAATTGATCTGCCATGAGTCTTTTAGGCATCCAGTGGTTGTTATATTAGGCCCTTCATAGCAGTGGCTCCAGCTTGTATGCATGTTAGAACCTCCTAGGAGTCTTAAACTTGAGAGGTGGCCAGGCACATATCAATATTTGTTTAAATGCCACAGGATATAACAAAACACAGACAAGCTTGGAAATGGCCACTTTGTCATCTCACTACTCTGTAGCAGTCTGCAGGCCCCGGCACCTGCTCAGGAGCTTGTTAGAAACAAAGAAGCCCTGCCCCTGCTCCAGCAACAACAAATGCATCTCTTCATCTTAACCAACCTCCACACAGAGTTCATGAGGATTCTGGTTTGAAAGGCTCAGCTCTGATTTCAATGTCTCCATTTGGAGGTCAGACCTGAAGAAGTCTACAGATGGGTGAAAGGGACTGCTCCTTGGTAAATAGCCATGGGAGCAGAGTGAAAAGGAGCTATTTTTAAGTACCCAATGACCTCAGGAAGATCCAGTGCCCCCAAACCCTAGTTACCCAGTATTCAAGAGCTACTACACACTCCTTTTAATATTTCCATTTGGTGACCATCAGCACTGGAAGAGTGGCTCATGAGATGACTAGTTTGTGAGATGGAGCCTGAACCCAGCTGGCTCACCCACAGGCATTTGCACAGGGAACTGTGGGGTGCACACAGAGCCACAGTACCTCAGATCCAGCAGGCATAGGTTCTTGCCAGATCCACTTGAGGAGTGGCAGCCCAGCTCACATGGCTGAGGACCTGCAATGCAGTAACTGTGGGTTTTAACTCACACCCCCAGGAGAATCTCCTGTCTGTACAATTTGGAAAAACACCCGACCTAACTCTTAGCATAGCGGCTGGGAACTTGGCAGAGGAAGCTGATAACGCCCATCTATCGAGTCAGAGCTGTCCTTTTCCAGTGTGCTTCTAGCACATGATTTTTAGACAAGTTTCTCTTCCTTGAGTTCTTTGGCAAAGCTTAAGTGGTTCCTGACTTCTGCTGGTTCACAGGAAATCCACAAAGGATGCTAGAAGAAGTGGAATAGGAGAGATAGACTAGGGATAGATAGAAGAGGCATGCTTAATAGACTTGTTTTCTCTTTGAATTGCAAATAGAGGGTATAAGAAAATGGTGATATTCTTTGCCATCCTGACAAATGATCTAATAAACATAACCATGAATTTTCCATATCTGAAACTAGGGAATGTATGTAGCTCAGTTGGAATAGTGCTTACCTACCATGCATGAAGACCAGGGTTTGATCCCTAGCACCTCATACACCAGGCATCATAACACATACCTGCAATCCCAGCTCTCGGGAGGTAGAGGCAGAGAATCAGAAGTTCAAGGTCATCTTAGTTATATAGAAATTTGTTGTCGTGTAGTTGAGATAGGGTCTCTCTGGGTAGTTCTGGCTGGGTCAGAACTTGCTATGTAGACCAAGCTAGCCTCAAACTCAACAAGAGCCAATTACCTCTGCCTCCCTAGTGCTAAGATTAAAGGCATGTCCCACCATTCCAGAATACATAGAGATGTTTGAGGCACGCAGGCTACAAGAGATCCAGTCTTTAAAAAAGAAATTTAAAAAACCATATTAGAAGTGCTTTGCTGGTTCAGGAATTGTAACGCAAGAGTCAGTGAGTAGAGTAAGGCCAGGAACAGTGTGGGATCCAAGATTAGTTCTTTTTAGTAATTTCATGGACTATCAATGTTGCAAATGTTATTTTAAAACACTTATTCTCTGATTACTCTTTAAGGTGAAATATTAACCCAAGCTCATTTTGTCTTCTTAATCTGAGTGTTGAACTTAATCCACAAGAGGAAACTATGACCTAACTAAGATTATCAGAACCTTACTCTCTCAGAGTCTTAAGAAATAAGATCTATGCTTCTATGGGCTAAGTAGGACAATGTGGGAGCTTCATGCCCCAATTTCATTTATATTGCTATAAGAAAGGATTCTGACCATAAGCTACTTAGCAAGCACTGGGTTTACTGGGCTCACAATTCCAAATTGTAGTTCATTGTTCAGTCAAGGTGCATCACAAACAACCAGTCACAAAATACCCACCATCAAGAGCAGAAAGAAACAAATGCACAGCCTGTCTGTTTTCTGTGGTTTAGATCTCTCCTTTCCTATAGAATTCAGGACCCCTGGCCTAGAGAATGGTGCCACCTACAGTGGGCTGGCTCTCTTATATCAATGAAGACAGTTTCCCACACACTCACCTACAGACCTACCTGATCTAGATAATTTTGCAAATGAGGCTTTCTTCCCAGGTGAGTCCAGGTTGCAGCAAGCTAACAAATAAAAATTAGCCAGAGCAGTGCCCATGCCACCCTTGGGATGCCAGGAGGCTGGATTCTCTTGCAGACAGACAAGGAACTGTGATAAACAAGCTCGGAAATGTTGGGCCTCTATCTTAGCTGCTGTCGTGAACTGACTAGAGTGCCAGTGCACATGGGATTTCAGACCAGTTCCTTTTTTTTTCCTCCTCTTGAAGTAAAGTTAAAATATACACACAGTGCATTGTTACACAATAATTATGCAAGCTTCAGTGAACAGCTCAAGGAATCTTCATATATGTGGATAACCTATTAACCACCATCTGTACATAACCTACAAGCCTCATATCCCTCCTAGGAACTGTCTGTCTTTGGTGCAATGGACCCTCTATACCAGTTCCCCTAGTGACCACCACAAGCCATGGGTAGCATTTCCCACAGCCTGTGCTCTGTCTCAGTCAGGTTGGGTATGCCCATCACTCACCTCATCTAGAGGAGTGTGTATTCCTCCTCTGCCCAGCTTCTTTGAGCATTTTGTTTTCTGTAGCAATAAGTTCTTTCTATTGCTGTATAGTGTTGCATTGTGTGACTGTTCTGTGGATATCATTATCATTCTCCTCAACTGCTATAAACATTCTTGTATGTGCCATTGGGTGGACATAAGCACTCACTCATTTCTTTTGGATGGATTCCTAGAAATGGAAACACTATATCATACAATGGGAAGATATTTAATTTTGATAATGTTTCCCAGGTGACTATATTAATTTTGCCCCTGATAAACTATATGTGGCAGGTCTGACTGTTTCCCTCCCTGGCTCTTGGAATGATCAGCTCTATGGAGTTTAGAGTTTCTGGAGAGGGTCATCTCATCAGGCTTCAGTGCTCTTCCTGGGCATCTTGAAGATTCTAGGAAAGAGATTAGCAGAATGTTTCTTGCTCCACTCCAAAAAGTGGCAGGAATGGGATGCATGGCTTGGGAAGTGCGAGGCAGTCACTGAGCCCTGCTTGCTTAGGTCAATTGGCTTGTGGTGGTTGCTAGAGGAACTAGTATAGAGGATACATTGCACCAAAGGCAAACATCCCCAGGACAGATGTGAGGAGTGGTGGGAAGGGCTGGAATGAAGAAAAGAGATAAGAGAAGGAAATGAAGATTAAAAGTTAGTAAGATGCCTCTATCTGTCAACATGCAGTCGGGCACCAGCTGCAAAGTGGCAGGAGGTTAGCATGCACACTGCTCTCCATTGAAACAATGCTGCGTGCCTTTCCCTTTGCTGTTCAAGGCAGGTTCTACTGGGAATAAATGAGAGGCAGGCTTTTGATGGCAGGTCTAGAAGCTCCGGGGGAACACAGAAGGAAGAAACAGCTCACATGGCAGAGATTCAAGCTAAGGATGGGCTCCAAGATAATGGCTGCTAGGCTGTAGCATAGCTCAGTTGATACAGTGCCTGCCTGACATGCATGTAGCCTTGGGTCTGATTCCCACCATGGTAGTGCACACCTGTAATCTCAGCACTAAGGAAGCAGAAAGCAGGTGAATCAGAAAGTTCAAGGTGATTTTCAGCTACACAGTGAGAGCCACTGTTAGGGCACTGATGCCTGGGGACCTTCTTGGAGCAGAATTTTCTTATCTGGGAATTGAGGATTCCAATACCTGAGGCCTTCCTTGGCTCCCAGTTGCTTTATATTGTTTGGTTTCTTTTTTTTTTCTTTTGTGTTTGGGGTTTGTTTGTTTGCTTGCTTGCCTGCTTGTTTTGAGATAGTGTTTTCTGGTGTATCCCTGGCTGTCCTGGAACTCACTCTATAGAGCAGACTGGCCTTGAACTCAGAGATCTTGCTGCCTCTGTTCTTTTTTTTTTTTTCATAAAACTATTATCTTTTTGTTTGCTTGCTTATTTGTTTTAATTTTCTTTATATTTGAGAATTTTATACATGCATATAATAAAACATGATCATATGTATCCCATTCTTCCCCTAGCCCCTCCCATATCCCTATCAACATGCCCTCCCAACTCCATAGTGGAGTATATATTACATTAAGTCCAGTTAGTGCTGCCCACATGTACAGGGGTGTGGGTCATCCACATAACATGGGGAAACTACCAGTGGCCATTCCTCAGAATGAATGGTTCTCTCTCTTCCAGGAACTACACCTGCTACTACTTCCTCAGGAAGGGCTGGGCCTCCAGATCTTTTCTCCCATCTGTGCCGGAGTTTTGGCTGGCTTGATCTTGTGTGGGTAACCACACTACAGTGAGTTCACACAGAAGATTGCTGTGCACCATCCAGAAGACAACATTTCACAGCGCTCCTTCCTTCTCTGGCTCTCATTCTGCCTCCTTTTCCAAGGCACAAGGGGTGGCGCTGGTGCTGGTGCTGGTGGTAATGGTGCTGATGCTGCTGCTGGTGCTGCTTTTTTGTGCTGGTGCTGGTGGTAATGATGGTGGTGGTGATGGCAGCGGTGGTGATGGCGGTGGTGGTGGTGGTGATGGCGGTGGTGGTGGTGATGGTGATAGTGGTGGTGATGGCGGTGGTGGTGGTGGTGGTGATGGCAGTGGTGGTGGTGATGGTGGTGGTGGTGGTGATGGCGGTGATGATGCTGTGCTGATTCTGGTGTTGGTGTGATATAGATTTATCCAGTTTAGGGGTAAGCATAAGAAGTTCTCCTGCCTCTGAAAGAGAAGTCTGTTTTTGCTTCTTTAGCCCATTTGTCTAACATAATTTGAACTCAACTCTTCTCATACATTCTTTCTCCCAGGAAGCCTTCCCACCAACTCTTCTACCTGAAAACCTCTTTCTCACCTTGACCAAAGCTCCATGGTACAGTTCCTGCCTTGCTCCCTACTCCATGCTTGGCACCTGCCCCAAAGCCTGGCACATGGCAGATGCTATATAGGTGATGGCTGAATGAACAGATTATAGCTTCCTGGGCTTTTGAAGAAATGAATGTACAGTCGCTGATTAAACTCACACACTGTAATGGGTAGCTGTTCTAGCCATGCCCTGAAGCACCGCCCCTAGAGAGGTAGCAGGTAACTGTTACACCTGCCTATGACCTTGAAGTTCATGCCCCTAGGGTGTGGCCACTCATGACCCTTAAGACGTGGGATGCACGTCCACAGTGCTCTCTTCATTACCTCATAGTTTTGAAAGCCAGTATGGACCAGGGCAGATCTCACCAGAGAACAGCGTTGGACCGTGCCTCACCCTTCCAGATCTTACAACAAATTCTTATATTCTGTCTTGTGAGTTAACCCCCAAATGAATTCCTTTGCTCACTGAGCAGACTCCATGGATTGCTAGTGATATTTCTCCCTTTAACACTCTTCTCATTCCTCATTATTTCTATGCAGTGTTTTAAAAGAAGACAAGCCAGTCTTCCGATTCACCAATGTGAGCTCCTGCTCCTGCGCCATGTCTTACTGATGAGCTAACAAACATTCGGGGATCCCTAGCAAGGAAAGAAATAAGTGCAATGCCTTGAGCCCCTCAGCCTGTTGCTGCCCCAATTCTACCAGATTAAAGGGGGCCAGAGATGTCCTGGTGTACGTCCTCCTCACCTTGCAGCCAGGCAGCAGTGAGGGGAGGTAGAAGCAGGCTTTGTCTCGTTCCCTCGTGGATTCCACAAGGTACAAAACCCCACTGAGCACAGGCCCCTGGAACACAGCAGGGCTCCTGCAGCAGGGCTCCTGCAGCAGGGCTGGTTCCAGAAGCTCAGCTCCTTTGCTTCAAAATCAGAGGTAGGTTTGTCCTCCCCGGGGCTGGGCCTGCAGATGGATGGCTTTAATTTGATCTGAGTAATTCATAAGGTAGCTCCAGTGCCCTTATCAGAGCTGTCACTTGGTAGGAACATAAAATCAAAGGCAGGCCTCAGAGACAAGCTGTGATTGCCAGTTTTCGACTGTTCTCAGCACAAACTGCTAGACACAGGGCTCTGAACTCATCTTCCTGGCCTCAAATTAAAGCAAAGACATGATTCTCTCCACCACCAGCCGAAAAGCAGCTTTCTGGTATTCGAAGCCCTCTGTCAGAAGAAGGGACCTGCATCCTTAGTTCAATTGTCACTGTCCTGCATAGCTGGGGGGCCCTGAACAGTTTAGCCCTGCTTTCACACCTTTGAAAGACATTCTCCATCCACGTTCATTTAGCCTGGGCCCCTCTCATCACTGCAGTCACAGTCACTTGGCAAACCTGTTTGCCCCTGATGTCATCTGCAAATACTCACCTGTCAGCCCCTGCCTTGGAGAGTACACCGTGCCCGGCAGAAACCAGAAAGCCACGCTTACTGTCTCCTGAGCCCCTATTCACTTAGCAACACAAGATTGGAGTTGATATCTGGTCTCCCCTTTAGAAGGGATGAGTCTAGGCTCTACCGCCTTTATTCTCCTCCCAGAGTAGCGAACACAGGAGACTCAATAATTAGAGAAAAGGGCTCTCGATGAAAAGGGATTTTGCAGTTTTACTATAATTCAATCCTGAGTCTCTAATAACACTACAAACAAAACTGTAATTAATTAGAAACCTAATCTGAGCCTGTAACTATAGAGTCCTGACCACTGTGTGTGTGTGTGTGTGTGTGTGTGTGTGTGTGTGTGTGTGTGTGTGTGTACACTGACCTAACCATCAGCGGGGTCTTTGAAACTGGAACATAAAGGCTGTGGTCAGAGGCATTAGCTCACCTTTCCCTTTGAAACAACTATGCTGGACTTCAGAAAATTGCCTCAGATTACTTTGACTTTTTCTGTCTCTCAAACACTTTTCAGAAAATTTCTTTCTCGATGTTGACTTCTTGACTGGTTTCCATGTGCAGCCAGGCTGATGGGAGCCTGGATCAGTAACTTTTCTTATTACTGTGATCAAACACCCAATAAGAAGGAAGTTAAGGGAGGAAACATTTGTTTTGGCTCACAGTCTAAAGGTGTACACCATCATGGTGGCAAAGGCATGCAGAAAAAGCAGGTCTGGGCTGTGGCAGAGAACAAACAGGTGGGACTCCCCACTGCCTCCTATTACAGTGGTGCCAGAATCAGACACGGGACCAGCAGTGAGGCCCAGTTATAAACCTCAAGGATCATCCCCCAGTAATTTGCTTCCTCCAGCCAGACCCCACCTTCTGGAGTTTCCATGGCATCTCAAAATGGCAGCACCTGCTGAGGGCCACATGTCCAAACATATGAATTGGCGGTTAGGGAAGTTGGCATCTGGGCCAGGTGTGCCCAGCCCTTTGACATTTAATACAACACTGTCATCTCCAAAGTTCATACTCAAGAACTGTACAGCCAAGCCGCCAGAAGAATCTCATCATGTATTGAGTTGAGGTCTTTCTGGTGAGCCTCACTTAGAGCTATCCAGGGGGCATATGACCCTTGGGCCCAGGATGGAAAGCCTATGCCACAGGGAAAGACAGCTATAAATGCTCCAGTAACCTCCCCAGTCTTCTTCCATATCCAACCACAGGGCACACAGGTGAGTCTTTAGACCCTCCCAGTCTCCATCAGTAGCGTTCTCCCCAGCCTCACCATCTGCATAGTCAAAACCTCTACTACTGTAAGCCAGCATAACTTTGAACAGTCCTACATCAAGGCTTTTTTTATTAAAGAAACAGAAATGTCAACCCAGGCACAATGTATTGTCTTAGTTAACCACTCATAGGTAGTAGCTCTGCAAATGCTCACATCCTACAACAGAATTCACATTCTCACAACTTATTTGAAACAGACTTTGTTAAAAAGCAATTCAATCTAGGAAACAGAAGCCTCCTTGTCATGCCAAGTAACTCATGGAGACTAGTGCATTTGGCCATCCCTTTCCACTGGATCTTCTAAAATCCTTTCACATGGGCCATGGTTGTCTCGGGTGGCTTCACCTTGGACATGGCAGAGAACACAGATAGCAGATCCAGCTCTAAGATGTAGGAAGTACTACCACACAGCACTGGGCACATACAGACAGAGGAAAAAAATGAATTCCTGTTTTCAGAGACTCAGCCAGTTCCAGATGAAATCTGGTGATGAATGGTGATATATCTGAAAATTATACTCACAGGTCCATGACCTTGGAGACAGTTGTTTATAAAGGGCAGGATAGTGATTCCAGAATCACTGATTGGCTATTCTGAGGCTAGACAACTTCTACTCACACCATGGCCCGTCATAGGAAGGCTGTTCTTTCCATTATGCACCTGGAAGGAAAATATGCATGAAGGACTTAGGACATACCAGTGTGGAGCCATGAGTTGACATTCCTGATCTTGTTGTTTGGTGATGATCACCCAGGAGATACACACTACTGTCATCTGCACTTCAGAGAACAGCATGAAACACGAAGATTTTGAGAATCACACTGCTTTCTGCTCCCATAGGAGATAGTCAGATGTGGCTGCAAGATGGGACCAGGAGGCTGGAGAATCAAAGTTTGAATGCCTGAAAGTCCTTGCGTCCAGAGCACTGCCCTCCTCATAGGTCAGTGTCATGGTGTTTTAGAGGCAGAAGACAAGTGAGGGGCAGCACCCTTAGGCCAAACATTCACCGGGTTTGGGCAGGAAAGGCAAGAGAAGGCAGGTGAACACGGTTCAGGACGGCCTGGTTGGATCATTTCAGGGACTCTGACTCCCAGAGGTGAGGGCTAGTTGCCTGGTGCCAGGATGTGCTTGTCAGGCAGAGGAAGGCTGGCTCTGGTTTACATTTCAAAGGCATGCTCTTGGCTGAGTAGTAAGAACTCACTAGTCCCAAGAGAAAGATTTGTTTTTCTGATGTTCTCATGTTATGTGAAAATAAATATATATGTAGACATGCATATACATGTACCCCATGAACAAGATCAAGCAATGCATATGTAGCAAACTCAGACTGCCAGACCTAGGGATGTGTTCTAAGTCTGTGGAAGGTAAGACAACACCAGTGTGGCCCATGGTTGGGAACAAGCAAGGCTAAAAGGATGAGAGAATGCACTATGGAAGACTAAGGCTAACACCCCCTTCTGTCTCACTTTAGACCCTCAGTGCAGACCAGGAGCCACCATTAGGGAGCAAGTTTCCCTGGGCAGGTGTCCTTAGGAAGCTGTAGGGGGAGAGTAGAGGAAGAGCCACAGGGCAGGAAGGAAAGTCAGTGCCAGGCTGTTCCTGAGACTTGTGTATGACTGCTGCTGGGAGGGATGACCTCACACGTTCGGGACACTGCTGAGCTGTTCACCTGTGGCACTGTGGAGTCTGTCTTTTAACATTCACTTAGCAGCTGTCAGCTCTCATCAGCTTTGGACTATCTCAGTCATTCAGGTCATGCCTGTCTGTAGTCTGCACTGTACAGCTGTACAAACTTTTGTGACTCTGGAAAGACCCTGAGTCAGAAGGCTGTAACTTCACCTTGAGCTCATCAGGTAAGGTAGATCTGCAGGTGTTCACAGCAGCTACAGTTATTCCTGAGGTCAGTGAGGGGGTGTAACACACCCAAGCACCAGGGATACCTGTGGCATCATTCAGATAAATCTCCTTTGGATGCACTCCATTGTGTTTTTATTTTGTTTTGGTTTGGTTTGGTGTTTTGTTTTGTTTTGTTTTGTTTTAACCAAGCACAGATTGTGGCTTAGGCATTAGTGCTACCTTGGTCAGCATAAAACCTTGCCCTTACCTCCAAAAGCTTATACTCTAATGAAAGTACAGCTTAGTCACTTCTCAAACAGGACTCTCCTCAGTGTTCACCATGTATACAGAACCAACTCCACATTCAAAAATTACCCACTGCTGAGTCCATTCTTGGCCACATATCTTACTAGTTTCTTCAGAATTGGCTGTGTCCTGGAAACGTCCAAGCATTTTCCTCTTCAGCTTTAGTTGGCAGAATTTCATTACTTTAGCCTCATTTCAACTACCAGAAAGAATCATGTGCTTTTCCTCTGGGCCCCAAAACATTAGTCAAAAGGAAATGAACATGAGGAAGAGAGGGGAAAACCCACGGACGCAGTATCATTAGGATCGTCTATTCTGGAACTGGCTGCCCACACTGTCATTTCCTCTTTGTGCATATTTACTCAAAGCCCTTTAGTTCTACCCCAAGTTCCAAGGTTTGCTTTCTTGGGAGAAAAAAAGAAGTGAGAAAAAAAAAGACTTATAAAAGTCTAAGGTTTTCAGCTAAAGTTTGGTAACTTCAGGTAAGCAAAATCCAGGAATAAGTTTCTGGTGTGGAATAACAACTTTTAATAAAAAGAACAAAGGGGGGTTCTAAACAGGGCACAAACATTGATTACTATGTTATAATCAATTTGAGACAGTTACTTTAACAACAGGGAACTAACAGGAGGCATCGTGTGGAAGACTATTAGTAAACACTGACATACAAACATGTATGATATACTACAGTCCTCAAGACGCTTATTATGAAAATGGGCACATCAGGTCCTCAAGACGCTTATTATGAAAATGGGCACATCAACACTGTTAATCTTCATTATGTTTATCTAAACCACTTCATTTCACACCAGTTAGCTAGGCTGAATCCACAAGCGAGGTTTGTGCTAAGGAAACAAACTTACAGAATAGCTTACTTTAACACAACCTGAAACACTATCTTGTATTATAGACCATCATCAGTCGGGAACAGAAGGTAAGAAGTATCAAGAGTGATCTGTGAGGCCAGGCCACAAGCATAACTAAGACATATATATCTCACATGTCATGTCAGGAGCACACCAGGCTGGCGCCCTCACAGGTGTAAACACTGCATAAAGTGCAAGCTATGTATGTGTGATGTTTAAAAACCTGTGATTAGACCTGGAAACTTCCAACCACAACTATGAGATGACCTTTGCTACAGGACAAAAGGAAGAAAGACTGCATCTATTTCCAGGAGAGACGTGGAAGTCTTTAAGACAGTGAGTATTGCTTCCATAACCATTGGATAGCTCTTGATTTAAAAAAGAAAAAGCATTCCTTTTCCATTATGCCTTGATTGGAATACACCCCTTGTGATTCCCTCTAGTCACCAAACTTTACATGTCATAAAAACTACTTGTGAAATATCTCCAAACCTGTGTGTGTGTGACCATTTCTGTGAGACAGTCCCCTGCTGAGGTTTCAGTGTAGAGATGTAAATAAGTTGTGACTGCATGGTGCTGCACATGTAATAAGATAAGAAAAAGAAAAACAGAATGAAAGTCAGAAAGAAAGACACTGTCACTGTTTGAAAATGGTGTGAGGGCAACGAGAGGACCTGAGGGGGTTTTAGAATTCACAAGCAGTTTTAACAAACACTCAAAAATCAGTAACATTTTCTGTAAAACAAAGCTGACCCATAATAAATATGACAGAACAGTAGCTTCTTGGCTACAGTAGAAATGATACTCTGAAAACAAATAGTTCTTAGACTTTAAGTTCACAAAATTTGACCAAATAACATAAGATAAAATTTAATAAAAGGACCAAGAATTCTACAGCAAGGTATTTGTTTGGGGGAATGGAAAATACTTTCATGTAACAACTCATGCTTTATAACAGTCATTGCAACACTGAAAAATTAAAAACCTAAGTCTCCATTAGTACGGGATTAATTAAATAAACTATGGAACAGTGTTGCTAAGAAATTCTATTATGTAGCAGGTAAAAAGATTGAGTGTAAACATGGAAAAATGTATAAGGTATATTGCCAAGGAAGACAAGAGGTCTGCAAGACAATGAATTCAGAACCATCTCATTTATTCAATAACGTCCATACCACAAGGCTCATTTTTCATTGTACATCGTTTGTGCATGTGTTCAGATGAATAACAGCATTGGAAAGATGCACACTAAACAGAAAACATCAGGGACCCTCCAAGACAGAAATTACTCTTACCTGTTTGCTTGAATACATGATATAGATAGATAGATAGATAGATAGATAGATAGATAGATAGATAGATAGAGATAGATAGATATAGATATAGATATATGTGTGTGTGTACATACATATACATAGATCATATGCATGCATTATCTGACTGAAGTAGCATACTCATGATGGAAAAGGCAGAAGAGGGAACGTGGTACAGCTATGCACTTCTAGTACATGCCCTTGAGACTCCCCATATCCTTTTTGAGCCTGGTCAGTGTCCCAGACTGAGGTGACAATAGGTAATGAATGAATTACAGCTCTACAGCACATGTCCCCACCTAGCAGAAGCTTTCCCTGAGGCCAGAACAACCCTTGTTATATTCCCACCTCTAGGGGCTCATCTGCCTTTTCCCTGTTCTGCTGAATTTTCTCTGAGTAATTATAAACTAGAAGACACACCCTGAGCACTGCTATGAGTAAAATATTGTGATAGGGCCTTTGTGATCCAGATACCATCGACTGTTGACATTATAATCCTCAGTCAGAGAACCGAGATCAGAAAACCCAAGAAGTAGTAGTCCAAAGCCAAGATTAGGGCTCCAGAGAGGTGACAGGCAGAGGAGGCTAAGTTACTCTCACCTGTGCCCTGAAGTCACTCACAGAACTTTCTCACTGACCTCACCTGAGCTCCTGTGCCTATTAGAAAATCCCCTCAACTTAGCTTTCTCCTCTTAAGAAGCAGCTGAGGTCTTTTCTAGTGCCAGGGACAGTGCTGTGCCTTTCATTTTAATTATTTCACCTGTGGTCTGCATACAATTGCTTTATTGTGGCTTTTGAGACAAGGTCTCGTAGCCCAGGCTGATGTTGATAATGACTTGGAAATTCTCATCCTTCTGCCTCCACATTCTGAGTGTGGAGATTACAGGTATGTGCCCACACACTGTTTAGAGAGTCCTGAGGATCGAACCCAGGGCCTCATGCACATACTCTGCCCAGCAGGCTATACCCACCTCCCTTGTACGCAGTACCTGCATTGACATCATAAACAAAGCCCTGGAAGCAAGCCCAGTTCAGTCGTCTGCCCAAGGCCACTCAGCCTCACAATTTTAGTGAGCATGAGTCAACTACTTGCTTATACAAACAAGACTAGAGAAAGAGTTTTGTATTTGTAGGAAAATGGGGAATGAAGTGGCCCCAGAGGCCTGTGATTTCAAAGAAAAACAAATCCCATGGAAAGAAAAGAAACTGCAGCTGTTCCTGAAAGGACCAGATAAACCAATGACTTGTATTCTCAGTTATTAAAATGGCCCGGCTACCATAGCAACAAGTGCAGTGAGTGCTTGCACTCCCTCCCAAGACAGAACATTGTATGGCTCTATTACAGGGCACACTCGGAGCACCACATGAACAATGACAGGCATCTTTCTGTCTCTCTGAGAAAGGATGTTTCTATTTTCCCTCATTATAAGGACACAGTTCCCATTTATTCCTCCCTGGTTTGGGAGAGGGGTGGAGAAGAGACTGGAGATGGGGGCAGGTGGAGCTAAAGTTGGTAGATCCTAGGGAACTGGACTGGCCACTCTGCGAACCTCAGAATCACACGGACTGCTTTCTTCCCGGGTCCTCTTCCTCCTCTTGCCCTCTTCGGCTGCTGCCATCACCATTCAAAGCCTCTTCAAAGCAGGGCAGGCTGTGGTGGCAAAGTCCCCTGAGCCCCGGAAAAGTATGTGGCATCTGTGGGCAGTGGTGGAGAGAAGTGACTGTGTAGAGATGAAGTCCCCAGAATTCCATCTTGGAGCACCATCTTCAAGGGCAGTTAGAAAACAAACTGTAGCTGTGTTCTGAACCAGTGTTATCCTGTAACCAAGCATTTCAGCATGAGGGCTGGCACATGAATGGAAAATGAAGACGACTTCCATCTGAGTCTGGTATTAGGGACAGAGACAGCCAGAAATGGATACAGAGCGAGGGCGTGAGCACTACAAACTGTCCTGGAAGGGGTCAAGCCTAGTGGCGGCTGGTGGAACGTGACTCAACTGAAGCTCTTGGATTGGGGTCATGCTACCAACATGTGAGATGGGTTTTCTGGGGAGACTGACTGTAGCACAAATTGTTAGAAGGTCTTATCAATAAAAAAAAACCTGGAGCCAGGTATTGGGGTGAATGCTAGAAGATCAGAGAAGTAGAACAAGCCACAGCCACCTCACCTTGTCAATTCCTCATCTGATCCTGTTTCCTCAGACTGGAAGCTTCTGAGTCCTCATCCAAATGGATCTCAGCTGAACTGCTACTAAAAGCCTAAAAACTTAACCAGGCTCTAGTTCCTGGTCCTCATGCCTTATATACCTTTCTGCTTTCTGCCATCACTCTCTGGAATTAAAGGTGTATGTCACCATGCCTGGCTGTTTCCATTGTGACTTTGAACTCACAGAGATCCAGACAGATCTCTGCCTCTGGAATGCTAGGATTAAAAGCGTGTGTGCCACCATTTTCTGGCCTCTGTATCTAGTGGCTGTTCTGCTCTCTGACCCCAGATAAGTTTATTTGGATGCACAATATTTTGGGAAACACAATATCATCACAACTGATTTTTGATGAGGATTAAAATTATGCAAAAAGGTGAGGAAACTGACCTTCAGCAGACAGGCTTACCTTTGCCAATCACATGAAGGAAAAAACAAAAACAAAAAAAGCAAAATAAAACAAAACAAACAAAAAACTGGGAAATGATCTTGTCGACAGTGTGCTGAAGCCAACCTAGGTAAATCTGCTGGATAGTAGAACCAATACAGATGATAACTGAGCCAAAGGACATATTCCTGACACCATCCTTTGAGCGCATGGACCCAGCCATGTGTGGACTGTACTCTCTGGGCTTCTCATTGTACCAGCCAGAAAACTGCCTGCTTGTCATTAAGCCACTTTTTAATGTATTCGTTCACTTGCAGATTAATCAGTCATTCCATCTCTTGCCCTTCATTCCATGGTCCAGGTCAACAGCATCCCACTGACCCTCCCTATGTGATAAGTGAATATGTTCACACTTCGACATCCTTACGGAAGCATCAGCAAGCCAATGGGAGGCGGCAGAGGGGCAGACAGTGTGAATCCTCGAAGCAGAGCTTGGATGTCAGAATCTTTAAGAACCCATTGTTTTAAGGTCACTGGGGTCTCAAAGACTGAACTGACTGAGATAGGAAAATAACCCAGGCTTCTGCCATCAGAGCTATGAGGCCAATCATGGAAGAAGAAACAACAATCCATTAACAAAGTATCTATATAGCTGGACAGTGGTGGTGCACACCTTTAATCCCAGCACTCAGGAGGTGGAAACAGGTAGCTCTCTGTGAGTTCAAGACTAGCCTGATCTACAGGCTAGTTCCGGATCGACAGCGAGTTCCAGAAAAGGGCTACAAAAAGAAACCCTGTTGCATGCGCGCGCGCGCGCACACACACACACACACACACACACACACAAGTATTTTGTTCTTTGATGTCACCAGGAAAGTTAAGCATTGTCTTTGAAATCCAAAATGGCCTGGTTTTCTGGAAAAGACATTGGAGGGTGGGGTGGCATTACTGGACTAGAACCTGCCAAGGAAGAGACATCCACTTCGGCTTGTGATATTTGGAGTGGGTTTCTGGGGCTGGGTGGCTTGCAGCCTGAAGAGGGCTTTCAACAGACGAGGAACAGGCCAAGAAAGGAAACCAAGCTGAGGTCAGTTTCATCTTGACGACTCCCTTCCAGCGACAGCTCCAAGAAAGAGGAGAAAGGTTGCTGCCCTCCTTTCATTTTTACCAGTTGGATTATAAAAATAGACAAGACTTCCCTGCTAAGGTGAAATGTTACTTCACACCATATGGAGCACGGAATGAAATTCCATGAAAACTGAGAGTTCTTTTTTCTTTCATTAATGAGGTAATGGGGGGAAAATGGAGTGAGCAAGTGCTTCTGCATCCTAATAAGTACCCTCATTAGTAACCCGAAATCCCAGTTACCAACTGGAAAACCCTTGAGGACCAGGTATCAGGTAGAGCCTCCTAGATGTGAAGAAACAGTTCTCTAGAAATATAGATACATGGGGAAAATCCTAAGAAGCATTCCAAAAATTCTATACTAGCGCATATTTGAATAAAACAATCCTAGCAACTTAGATGTGAAAACTCATCAATTTTAATGGCATCTCTCTTAAAATGAAGACATAAGAAAGAACACCCACAATTATCCATTCTGTTTCTCCTTGTTCTACAGAGTTTTACTTAAATAATAGCAAACCAAGGGTAAGACATAGAAAGATACAGAACAGTTGTCAACCACTGTCAACATGATAATCCCCAAATCAAACTTAATAGAAATATGAACACTTTTTAAACTAATGATAAAAAACTCAGACTCTAGGGAGATTGATTGTTCAGTGGATAGTATAATTGGTGTTTACCACGGGAACCTGAGTGTAAATGCCCAGAAGCCATGTAAGCCATACACATGCACCACTGCTACTCTGAGACAGGAGGCAGAGAAAAAAAAAATCACCCTCAAAATCTGGGATGGCTTAGAGAAAACTAGTGATAAACACTGTGGTAAATAATAAAAGATTCTGCCTCAAAAATGGGGAAGACAAGGATCAACACTAAATTGTCTCTGACTTCTTCAAGTGTACCATGGTACCATGGGACAACAGGCCCCCACATACACATGAACAGGCACATACACACACACACACACACACACACACACACACACACACACACACACACACACGTAAAAACATAAAACCAATGACACATTTATTTTTACACCAAAAATAACAAGATCAAGATAGAAAGGAAGCCAGTTAACAATGTAAGAAAATGCCCATTACTCCTTTACCTGCCTCTGAGCATTTGAATCTAATATTAATCCCTCTGGTCCTCAGCTGGCCCAGCTGTAAAATAATATTAGGAACACTGAGATCACAAGATCATGAGTTGATATAGTCACACATGTGTGGCACCTAGAATGAGGTCTGCATTTCTTAAGCAGTCAATAAAGGTGAGTTCTCTAGTTGAGGCTGTTGTCTCTATGGTGCCTTACCACAAATGCATGCATTTAACCATGAGGAGAACATCACTCAACTATCAAAGAAACCACCCACCCCATGACGGCCCAAAGCTACGAACCCAGCTGCTACCTAGAAAGACAAACAAGAAAGTCAAATGTAACTAGTCTAGTGACTGAAGTGTGCAAAGAGTAAGGACCCACACTCATTACTTTGTGCTTTTCGGATGGCCACACAGCTTCTCTTGCAGCGGCCTCCCCTATTATCAACTAGGAAGGCAGGCTCTGTTCTCTACTTGGTCCATGGTATTTCAAGTCTGTGCATGACATTGTGAATAGGGAATTTTCAGCATCTGTGAAATGTTTGGGGGCTGAGAAAAAAAAAACTGCTTCAAAATTTAAAAGAAAACTGCAAAATTGGATTTAACTACTATTTAATTAAATGTCTACAAAATCTAACATCATGCCAATTCTTTGACAGGTAGAATTAATTTCATAAAAATGTACCCTATTTAGAAACACTTTGGATATACTTTTCTCTGATGTATGTTTCTGAACACATACACTGGAGAAAACTTGAAATGATTGCAGAGAAATTGAAATCACCAATAAATTGTCTTGCAGTTAGTCAGAATCATTTTTTTAAAAAAGATAATAAAAATTCTGTTAGAAAAAAATGCTCAAGAGAATGAGATATTTAAGCATATTTTTAAACTTTGTTTTAGATGTGGCCTTGCTATATTACCCACTGGCCTCAGACATGCCATCTTCTGGGATGACGGAGGAGGGGCCGCAGTAGCACAGTCTAGGCCAGGTTGGTCTTCATAGAAAGCACCAGGTCAGCCAAGGCTACATAGCAAGACCTTATCTCAAAACAAAACAAAACAAAACAAAACAAAACAAAACAAAAACCAAGTGTGATTTAGCTCACATTGGTAATCCCTGTACTGAGGAGGTAGATCAGTAGACAAGTGGCTGCCCAGAGTCCACTGTCCAATCAGCCTAAATTAACCCAAAAGCCTCAGGTTGATGGGAGCTGAGAGACCTTGCCTCAAAAAACAAAACACAGCAATAACAATGTAGATGTCTCCAACACTCAGTGTTGTCCTGCAGCCTCCACAAGGATGCACAGTTTCATATATACACATGCACACCACACACACCACAAAGAGAGAAGGGGAGAGAGAGAGGAAAAAAAAGAATTGCAATCTTCCTGTTTCAGCCTCCCAGTGCTGAGACTTACAGAAATATAACATCACCCTGACCAGAGAACATGATATCTAACATAAAGCAAGATGCTCCTTAAACAGTTTCATACAATGCAGAGAGAACTTTAAGAAGAGTTACCTAGGAGCTGGGCAAGCATTCAGACCACAGACCACATTTGTTAAACTGGGAGATGGGTTGAAAAGATCAAAGAGTATTCTAAAAACAGTGAACAGAAGGCCCAAGACATAAAACAGAAAAATTACAGCTGCAAACTTAGTGCTTCTCTCAGGAAAGCCTTATATCATCAGCTGCATCGTTTCTGGGCCTTGTGCTATTCTATGGGCTTCCCCTGTGTCTCTCCTGTCTGCCCAGAGGATGGTAAGCCCGTGAGGTCATGGACCATCACCACTGCCTCATTGCGTCTCACCTTTGGACATGCAAGTCCTCAGTTAGTATCTACTTTTCAAACTAAACATTAAGGGAGGCGAGCACTCTCATGCACATAAAAAAAAAGTAATGATTCTCCCAAGTTTGTTCTTAGCAACCTAAGAACAGACCAGAAGCCTTGAATGGTGAAACTCTGCTGGGAAATTGCATTTGCACCAACATCCGTTGTTTCTTTGTTCCTTGCTTGGAATACGTTTCTCCCTGGGATATGAGTGTATAACAAATAAATCCTAAAGTACGTTATTTTCTTGCCCAAATTCAGTACTTACCTCTGGTTGATTTCTTAGCTAAAATTACTTACAGGAAGGAAAACTGCCTAAGTGTCTATGATTATTATGGAATATTTAAACCCTCACCAAGCTGTGTCAACCTTGTTATTTATACACACACACAAAAGACAAAACACATCTCAAAAGACATTGCATTTAAGCATGATGATGCCTTACAGTTTATTTTTGATAGGGGAAATGAGAATTATTACTGCCTATGTGGGTTCCTACCTAAGAATTAGCCTGGCTCTGTGGGTTTCATAACTGCAGTGCTGGTAGCTGTGATTTTTTTTTTTTTTTTTTGTAAAGGAAGGGAAATCCAAACTCAGAGAAGCAATTTGCTCTGGTTTATGGACTCCCCCACACCTGTGACAGGAAGGGACTCAACTATATCAGCTATACATCCTTAAGCTTTTTGTTTCCTGCACTCCCAGAGAGAAGTGATATGTATTCACAGACTGAAGTCACGATGCCCCAACCATGGTTGCCAGTCTAATGACATTGATTTTATGTGATTTTTTTTCTTTTCTCTTTTTCTGCTTCTTACCCATAAAACAGAATGTCAAGAGTTGTCTTGAACTTCAGTTCCAGAAACAGTAAAGAACCAATTGTTTTAGGCATTGCTACATTCACTCCCTCCTGCCACTGACCTCCTACCAAATAACACACCCTCAACCAGAATGCAAATTGTCATAAGGGATGGAGAATTCAGGCACTGGGTCATTGAAGGTCTTAAAGAACCTGAGTGAAAAGAAAAGAGTATTTTTCCTACCAACTAAGTAATTCCTCCTGGTCCTGAGCTCACAGTGAACTCTGTAACATCCTAAGCTAGTCAGACTTTGGTGACTGTGATTCAGGCTTCTCCTCCATGCTTAGTGGTCCTCAGTCTCTTCACTACCATGGCGATCTCTCATTCTCTTCTACTTTACTCACATATGTTTTCAAAACCCAGGCTTATAAAAGAAGCAACATTGGCTGCTGCCTACAGTCATTGTGACCAAATGCTGAACAGAAGCAAGAAAGGTTGATTTGTTCCCTGGGTTCAGTGCTTTATTCCATTATAGTAGAGAAAGATGGTGGTGTTTGTGGTGGTGCGACCATATTGTAGCTTGAGTTTTCCTGCCTGGCCCACAGTCAGGACAAATCTCTCTCACCCTCCAGTCCCACAGCCTCTCAGACCCAACCAAGTAAACACAGAGACTTATATTGGTTACAAACTGTATGGCCGTGGCAGGCTTCTTGTTAACTGTTCTTACAGCTTAAATTAATCCATTTCCATTAATCTATACCTTGCCACATGGCTCATGGCTTACCGGCATCTTCACATGCGGCTTGTCATCATGGCGGCTGGCAATGTCTCTCTGACTCAGCCTTCCTTCCCAGCTCTATTCTCCTCCTTGTCCCGCCTATACTTCCTGCCTGGCCACGGGCCAATCAGTGATTTATTTATTGACCAATCAGCAACACATTTGACATACAGACCATCTCATAGCACCATATGACAGAGCCTCTCACCTCTTTGGTAACATGAAGCAGAAGGCTACCCCATAGTCAAATCCAGGATATAGCCTTTAAAGGTCCTCCCCTGGTAATCTACCACCTCAACTCTATGTCCCAAAGGTTCAACAACTGCTCCTCCAAAACAGCACCATCTGTGAGTAATCAAGTGTTTGTACATATAAGCTTAGGAGGGGCATTTCATGGCCAAATCATGACAACATTCAGCTAACTAGTTAAGTTTTTATTTATAATTTAGCAGACACAGATAAATACCAAGCAGCATGAGCAACATGAAAAGCTAGGGGTATGATACTATACCAAGAGTGGAATTAACTTCATCTACAAACAGTCAGTACATACTGCATTAGGGTAGCTAAATATAGGATCCTGATACATAGAAAAGACCTAAGGAATTCTAAATTTGGAATTACTACCCTAAGAGTCCCAACCTAACTGTCCCTGGGAGAACTTTCCCATGGTATATTTGTGTGCATGATACTACGTTACCATGGTATGCTTCATCGGCAAATTCCAAATGGCTAGTGTATAAATTCCTTTTTTATTGCTGTGATAAAAGACTATGACCAAGGCAACTTATAGAGAGAAGGGTTTTATTTGGGCTTATGGTTCGAGAGGAATAAGAATTCATCAAAGCAGAAAAGTGATGGCCAGGTAGAGTAGAAGCTGAGAGCTCACATCTTCAACCACAAAGAGAGAAAGTAAACTAGGAATGGTATCAGATTCTGAAACTTCCAACCCCACTCTCAGGGACACTCTTCCTTTAGCAAGGCCACACTTCCTAAACACACTCAAACAGTGCCACCAACTGAGAAGCAAGTATTCCAACATCTAAGCCATCCTCGGGAGGACATTCTCACTCAAACTATAACAAACGAAATAGTTCAAGATGTTATTGTATCTTAAGCAGGTCTGAAATTCCATTAAAGTAACTCCATGAAGGAGACACTGAGTCATTCAGCTGCCATTCATGTAACAAAGCTTTGCAGAATGTTCACAACATGCAAAGTGCTGTCTAGGCTGACAGGTCTCCAACACTGGAAACCATGAGGAATGCTTCTCAAGGACTTTACACTGTAGTCTGGACACACGGACGACAAAGCACAACCATGAAGGAAATCAACAGACTGGGGAACCACTAAGGGGGGTGCTGTTCACATCATGTGTTCAGGGAAGTTTGTACCAGGCTGTAAATCTTGACCCAAGGTGATAAGTAATTAAAGTAATTAAAAATCTGCTTTACTTAGGGAGAGACTGAGACTCAGAAGGGTTCCGTGAAGAGCCCTGCCCACTATCACGCAACTACAGTCACCCTGTGGCCTCCTAGAGGGACACAGCGGACGACAAACTCTGCTGCACCTAAGAGGCTCTTCTGACACAGGTCTCATCCTTTCCCTGCTGTCTGCAAAGGAAGATGAAAACAAAGAAAAAACTCAGTCATCTCAGTATTTGGCAAGAGAAACATAAATGAATGGCATTTAATTTTTCTTTGTTCATTTACTCTCTCCTTGATTTTTCACTCCCAACCTCACAAAGGTTTTTCCTTAGAAATAGTAATAAAGGAAATCCTGTATTCAACTCTACTTTTGATGGGCTTTTCAGGGTCTATGTTGCAAGACATGAGATAGATAGATAGATAGATAGATAGATAGATAGATAGATAGATATAATGTCTCTATTAAAATTCAGAACATACTATCTCTGGTGATATTTTAATTGTACTGAAATGTGATTTTATTTGTATGTTAATAAATAAAGTTGCCTGGGGGTCAGAGCTAATAGCAAGCCATAGCAGAAGCTAGGCGGTGGTGGTGCACGCCTTTAATCCCAGCTCTTGGGAGGCAGAGGTAGGCGGATCTCTGTGTGTTCAAGGATACAGCCAACATGGAGACACATGCCTTTAATCTCAATACCAACCATAGAAGACCTGGAGGTCTGTACAGACAGGCAGTGATGAGGAGGTCATGTGGTTGGGTTTACAACCAATGAGAAGGCAGAATAGAAAGTCTATAAAAAAGACAAACAGACAGGAAGTAGGTCTCTTTCTGAGGAAGATAGCAGCAGCAGTGAAGGGTAATGTTTTTAGCTCTTAGCTATCACTCTGACCTCTTGGGCTTGCATCTCTGCATTGTTTTTCTTATTTAATAGCACTGTGTTTCTTATTTAATAAGATGGTTACATCTACAACTATCCCTACATCCATCTCCAAAAAGAAGTGGTAATTCATTAAAGCATGAAACACAGCCCCAACACACACATGCACAAGCACATACACACACACACACACACACACACACACACACACACACACACACACACACACACACACACACACCTGTCAGCTGGTTGAGTGATTAGCCCAGTGGACACCTGATTACAAATGCCATTCAGAAAGGTCTTCTCTTCCACTGGTCCAGGCTCTCTCAGCACCTCCTGAGTCTGTCACCTGCCTTCCCTTCATGATGGACTGCACTCCTTGGAACTGGCAGCCAAGCTAAGCCCTTCCCTCCACATGCGGCTTTTGTCAGGAACTATGTCCCCAATGAGACAAGAAACTAATATCGTGGAATATGATCGTCTCTTCTTGGATGCTTCCTCTCAGAAGTGAGTGGCGGTCTCTCAACCCCACCTTGAGTCGTGTAAGATACGTACTCTTGGCAGTTGTATATCACCCGTTTGCAATGAGAACAGACATTTTGCCACAGAAAACAGTGGCAGAGAAAAGACAAGACTGCATATGTTTAGGTCCCAGATTCTGACTGTACCTGAACGGAGCTCCGCATCTGAACCTTCTTGGGCTGTGTTCATTCAAATTTCCTTGAACTGTTTTAAATGGCTGCCCACAGACATAGAGCCCCAAGGGTCAAATCTGGCCACAGCCTATTTATGGAAATAACGTTTTATTGAGACACAGTTGCAAACATATTTGTCAGTTTATAAATTGCCTGGGGCTGTTCTCACACTGTGAAGGCTGGGTTGAGTCAGCGTGTCAGAGACCGTATGGCTCAAAAGGCAGAAAATAATCTACAAAAAAATGATTGTCAACCCTTGAGCTTAACAATCCATTGTTATTGCAACAACTTCTTTTTGCCTCAAGTAACTGATAGGTAAGAGTTGGTTTCTATGACTGGCTGCTTGGCCATTACAGAATACAACATCCAAGATGTGGAACTTGGCATTGAATGCTTTGAACTTCAAGGCACTGAGGGGTGCTGAAAGTAAGTTCTCTTGGGCCTATCACTGTTCTTTTGTCTCCCCTCTTTTACCCACACACTAGTCAAAACCAACCCAGAATTCCTCTTCCCCAAGGTTCATCATGTACACTGTCCCTTCTCTCCCTCATAGCAAGCCATTAAATGAAAAAGAAAAAGAAGGAGGAGAAGAAGGGGGAGGAGGAGGGGAGAGGGGGAGGGGAAGGAGGAGAAGGGGGAGAAGAAGAAGAGGAAGAAGAAGTCCCTCCCTTCTTCTTCTTTGTCATTTGAAGACCCTCATTCCAGAGGAGTCCTGCTCTATACCTGGGAGTAAATAAGGTCACACCAAGTTCAAGAAGAGCCTGAACCCGCTGGCCTTGCCAGAGTTGGTACCTCAGTCTATGACATCAGGTCCTTTTGTTCAAACATATTCTTCCTCAAACCTAAGCATGAAAGCACTTCCTCTGGGCTGTTGGCCCTCCATTTGTGAAGGCTCTAGCAGTACATAAATCTTTGATTAAATAAATTATTCTTTTCTTTGGGAAGCTATCATTATTTTCCAGAGTGTTGAGAGTGACTCTTGGAGTGGGTGGAGGAAGGAGTCATATTTTCCTGTGTCTGCATCACCGAGAATCATGACTTCTGTTTTCAGCTTTCCCCTGTGCTCAGTTCACCACAGGCACAGCTGTCACCCAGCCCCTTGCTCCTGTCTACATTCATCATCTCTCCCGATCATTTCCTTCATGCAGAAACGATGCCATTTTGCACCATGCTTTTAAGAAGGAGGTTCATACTGGATCTCCCTTTTGCTCTTCTTCCTCCTATTCACTTTTAGCCAGAGGGTAGCTATGCCGCAATTATTTTTGGTTTTTGCATCCTCTTGTGCTTGGAGCAAAGCAGATACTCAATAAACACACGTTATATCTTAAACTAAATCTTTCCTCCAACTGTCTGCACTCAAATTAATTTCTTTGTGGGAGAAAAGCTACTTTTTACAATGGAGTTTCATGCTGCAGAAGAAGACAATCATCCAGGCCAAGTGTTCAGAAGAAAATACATCAAGAAACAAAATAAATCCTCAAGCCCTGAACATTTTCAGTACCGTTTGCTCAAAGCAGCTGCTGTCAGAATGTAGTCTCCAGGTAGCATCAACAGGCTTACCCTGACCTTGCTAAAACTACAGTCTTACTCCACTCTGTAAAATGGAAACTTGTGAGGGGGCTCTGAATCCTTTATCAAGACTACCTACTGATCCACATACTTGAAGTCCTAAGGCCAAACAAGGGTCCAGATAGCTTCATCATAAAAGTAGATGCTAAAGATTTAGACTCCACACCAGGAAAATCAAAGCTCTATAATGTGTACATATCAAAAAGGAACAGAGATTTCCATAAAAAGTTTAATGATATTCAAAACATACTATGTATTTAATGTGGTGGCACACACCTTAAATCCCAGCACTTGGGATGCAGAGGCAGACAGATCTCTGTGTGGTCTACAGAGTAAGTTCCAGGTCAGCCAAAGCTACATAGTAAAATAGTGAGAGTCTATTCAAAGAATGTATTATGTAATTTGTAGTAAGAGTATAATTTTTGGTTATACATCTCTACTAAAGGGAAGAATGGAGAACATTTTCAAGATAGTATTTCATCAATTGAGACTCAAAGTCAATGATGCCATCCATATGATATAATGTTGTGGGTTTCTCCACTGCTCCAACTTATATACTGATGCCCAACCCTCATTGTAATATATTTGGAAGCATGGCCTTCAAGAGGAAATAAAGTTACAAGAGTGGTGCCCATGATGGGAATAGTGTTCTTATTAGGAGAGAAAGAGGGTTAGAGAGGTGTCTCACTGAGTTAAGGTGACTGGCACCAAGCCTGATGACCTGAGTTTGGGCCCCGGGACCCATATGATAGGATAGTTGTGGTGTGCTGCTCTTCCTCATATTTCTGAATTTCCAACTTTTCTCTAATAAACCCAAACTATTTTAATGAAAAATTTCTAAAATGTTTGATGCAAAACAAATGAAGAAAAAGTGTTAGATTCTAGGATCAGAATGTATGTGTTTCCAAAACAAAGTGATCTTTCTAAACAGCTTTGTGCTCACCTTCCCTAATAAGTGACCTGAGTCATAAAATTCAAAGCAGTACAGATGCTAATTTCATTTCACTCTGTAGGAAAAAATAAAATAGCAAGTCTTTCAGGAAAAACTCATTTTTAATATGAATTTCAACCCTCAGTGGAAAGGAAATATTTATGAGTAAGTTTTAAAAAATAATAATTCTTTCAAGTTTTTAATGAAAGACACTTTTTAGGAGAATTAGCTAACAGGGAGAAACTCCCATAAAGGACTGAAAAGAAGAGCAAATTATTTATCAGCTCTCCACAGGGCCTACCGAACTTTAGATATGCATCAAAGATGTCTAAAGCGAGTTCATTTCTGGAGCACATTTCCATTTACAATTACCTTGTAGGCTTCAAAATGTCCTTGTTCTGTTTCATTTTTCATGTGTGAAAGGGTGTCCAGGCTAAACATCAGCCCAAATCAATCCTGAGCTCTCTTTACCAGGTAAATAAAACCCTTTACCAGGCAGACTCTTTTCTAGGAAGGTGCTCACACATCAAATCGTATTTGAAAGGTTCCTGAGGATTCAAGCTGTGGAGAATCATTTAAGACATCAAAATCCTTGGGAAAGATGAGAGAAAGAAAGAAGGGGCAGGAAGGGGGGGAGAATAAAGGCCTCACTAACTTCTCCATCTGCAAGGTTAATTCTTCTTATGTTATTTCTCCCAAAGAGCTGTGTTTGCACAATATGCACCAAAACCCCTGGCAGGGCTGTGACGTGCATGAAAGGTTAGAGTTTCCCATTGAAGAAGAACACTTGACTGCATACAACAATTTGGGCAGAACTAAATTAAAACATGTGCCCTTCCCAACAGAGGCTTTTAGAAAGCACAGACCTGTTCCCTGAACCAAGACATTTCAGCATTAAACAACTTCGCTTGGCTTTCCCTCCTCCATGCTGCAGATCTATCTAAAGGCCAACTGTCACCCCTGGAAGCTCTGTGCATTCCTGGGAGCTGAGAGAGAGCGATTACTTTCAGACCCCTTGTGTATTTTTAAACATTTAATCTAAAACCCAGAATAAATTTTTCTTTGTAGGCTTGACATATTGTCAGGAAAATTACAAATCTTCAAAAAATGCTAATATCAACTCTGATTACAACAAATTAGAATCAAATCCTGAGTCTCTTCCCCTGGGGTGGTTTTAGGACCAAAACAAACACAACTCAAGAAATTGAATTCTGATAACTAATTTGCCTTGTAATTGAGCAAGAAAAATTAGAGAAAAGAAAGGTACCTGGCCCTGGAATTGTTTCCCCCATTGAAATGGGGTCTGTCACCCTGCGGGAGACAGCAGTGGCAAGGCAGGAGCTCTGAAGATGTAGGTTGCAGATTTAGTAGATTTCTCCATGTTCTGGAACTCTGCCTCTGGTATCCCCATGAGCTCTGAGGTTGACCAATATCTGCAGTCAGATGGATGTGAGTGGGAAATGTTCTGACTCCATTCACACACACAGCCAGTCCAGTGAGAAGGCTCAGCACATTAAAGCACTTTCTTAGTGTCTTAGTTGGGGGTTCTATTAATGTAACAAAACACCATGACCAAAAGCAACTTGGGGAGGAAAGGGTCTATTTCAACTTCTGCATCCTGATCATCGTTCATCAAGAAGGGAAGTCAGGGCAAGACCTGGCTCTGCATCTTCATCTCAGGGTTACAGTAATGCCCGGAGAGGTGTTAAAGCCCTCATTTAATTTAGTGAGTGGCAGCAAGTAATTTTTTCATCTGTATCTGAGCCTCAGGCCAACGTCTCCTCAGTTACCAAGAGGTTATAGACAGCTTCCAAGATGTCCCTGGAGGCCCCAGCTTCCTGCTGTTCAAACCCCTAGCAGTGCTTCCTACTGCTCTGGGACTGCACTCCGTGACCAATCACACAGGGCAGAAGTGACAAGTCTATCAATTTTGAGGTAAGAAAGAGGTCTCTGTCTCTCTCTGTCTCTCTCTCTCTCTCCATCTCCCTCCCTCCCTCCACACACACACATTAATACTATATATACACACACACACACACACACACACACACACACACACACACACACACGCATGCACGCACGCACACACGCGCGCACACACACATCACCATTCCAGAGGCTCTCTGATGCCATTTCTGTATGTACACACATGCATGCATGCATACGCACGCATACACACACACACACACACACACACACACACACACACACACAAAGCTATTCTATAGCAGTGTTAAGAAAATTCCCACTATTGAAAAAGAGACGCTTTCGCCAACGTCCAGCAGACTCCCCAGCCCAGCAGGCCTTGAGAGAACCGGAGCCTCCGGAAACCAGCCTGAGCCAACCTGCTACTGAACTCACAACCTGTCCCAGCATGCACTGTATTTGCTGTTCAGCTACTAAATCCTGGAGGAATTTTTATGCACATAACTAATATGTCAGTGCACATGAGTTTGTACAGACATGATAAAATACTAACTGCAGACTTTCTAGAACATCTCCTGTACAAAGCCTTCTGCAAATATCATAGGAAAATAAGAAAATATAAAAATATGATGCCTTCCCCACCCCAAGCCCTCAAGTAGCTTTAGACTAGACAGAAGTATTTGTGTAGGTAGATTAAAAACTATTTCCAAAAATACATGTATGATATTCTCTTGGATGTCTGTACAACCTTCTCCCTAAGTCCAAATTATACAGCCGGATGCTTTAGAGTATTAGGATTATAAGAGAAAAGTGCGAAGGAGTAGAAAGGGCCACGATTAAGCTCCTCAAATTCAAAATAGTGTCTTCTTGCGAGATAATTAGCTGTAAGCCAGACATTGTTGGAAATGAAACAATTTTCTAAATTCTTTTAGTTCCCATTTAACATATCAAGGGCCAGTCCTGGCATATTAAATCATAGGCTTTCTTCTATAGTGTAGCAAATATAACTTTGGCTCTTCGACATCTACTCCTGAGCCAAATATACACCAAATATACAAGAATATACACCAAGTGAGAGATGAAAGAAATCTCTATCTGCCGTGGGTGCTGTGGTTTTCCAGAGAGCCCTTCAGGACTGAGAGACTAATTCCAACAACTGCTGGAATCCTCAGCTGTCAGCCTGCTTTGAAAGGTGTCAGTGTTGTGAGAATTTGTTCCATTCAGCCAACAACTTTGAGGTAACAAGCCTCAGGGCATGGTTGTGTCTGTAGATGTGATCACTTCAGAGCAGAAGGAGAAGGGTCATGCACTCTTTTGGGGGCTTCTCTGGGTCAGGCACGAAGCAGCTTGTGGTCAGTCCCCATCTCCTCTGAGCAGAACGCCAGGACTCAGCAGGATAAAGGGTGTTCCTCCTGCCCCAAGTCAGGACACCATAATGGAGCATCCTGGCTTTGGCCCACTCGTGGACCTGGGTGGAGCACTGAGACTTCAGAAGACAACTCCTCCCTGTGGTGATGTATTGCATCCCCCAATATACTGTGTTCCCCAATAAAATTTATCTGAGGATCAGAGGAAAAAGCTAGCCACTATAAATAGACATAGAAGACAGGCAATGGTAGCACATGCCTTTAATCCTATCACTGGGGAGGCAGGGATCTGTCTGGATCTCTGTAAGTTCAAGGGCACACTGGGGAACAGAGCCAGGCATGGTGACATACGCCTTTAATCCCAGCACTAACCATAGAGGTCTGGAGGTCTGTACACACAGAAAGGAAGTGACAGAGTTGGGCGGGAAGAGGAAGTGATGTAGCTGGACTGAGAGAGTAAATGAGGGAGCAGAACAGAAAGGCAGAGAGGCGTGGGTAGACAGGAAGTAAGTCTCTCTCTTTGGAGACTGAGGTGTCAGTGAGGTGAGGTTAGCTTGTGGCTCTTCCTATTCCTCTGATCTCTCTCAGGCTTTAACCCCTATATCTGGCCCCATGTTTTTTATTTAATAAGACTGTTTAGCAATTCATCTACACTTCCCTCTGTACAACTAAACTTCCTCTTCCAAGGATGACGATTCCTAGAGGGCTCCTAATAAATATTCTACACTCTTATTTTTATCTCAGTGTCTGTGCCCTGGGACAAGGGCCATTTGAGTCTAGTGACATGTAAGCGGGGGATCAGAGGTTCAGACATTCGTTCCGCAGCACAAAGCCCTGGAGAAGACAGAATGTTTCTGCACACCGTGAGATGGCTGCTCACTGCTTCCTTCCTTGGGACCTTGGGAGTCACCCTGAAGGCTGTTACCACCCCAAATCAGGGAGCCCCAGCACAGCAAGTAGAGAACAAACAGGAGGCCAAGTTTACTCTCCCCATGTCCCTCATTCAGTGCAGAGGGAATGATTACCTGGAACCCACAGACCCACAAACGAACCTTAGACATGGGCGAGATCGGGCCTGGGACATGGGAAGCCAATACCAAGACAGACTGCGAGCCACCGATGGGTAAAGCAGTGTGTCTGGGGACTTCAAGGGTTTGCGTGCTATGGGGAATCTAAGGTAGAGCTGCAAAGAGGTGAGCTTCAGCAGCGTAGCAACATGAGCAGCGGAGAGGAGCGGAACGGCGAGTGTGGGCCAGGCCTGAGAGCTGCTTCCACCTCAGTTCTGTGGGGGTCACACAGATACTCCCCTGTCCTCCGCACACTTGGTCCACATATTGAAAAGGAAGGGAAAAGAGACCTGGAGAGTGTGGAACACCAAACACTGACGTGTTTAGCCTAGTCGTCCAAGCATTGCCATCAGCCTCACTCAAACTCAGTCACGGTGAGATGACTTGAGTGAGCACTACAAGGGTTCTTGGACCCTGTCAACATAAGCATTCTGTAAGTGGTAAGAGGCATGTGATATCCTTTTATAAAATGTGTCCTTTTAAGTATATTAGGTTGCCAAGGTAGCAAACCTCCTTGACATTTCTATTTGTGTAGTCTTTGTTTTCAAGAGGATGAAATGATGCTGACAGTTGATACATATTAAATTATATGAAACCTACAAATAAGAGCATTCTCACTGTCGTATGGCTGAGTCAGAGCACCTGCCATGAAGCCCCAACCATACTGTAGGCCTGAGGTAGGTAAGAGTGCCCAGATTAGAGGCCTGTGAAGGCCCGAGGAAGATAAAGAGGAGTGTGTAGCCCTCAAAAGTTGAGGGGAAGCCACGCTGGTCCCTTCTGTACTGAAAACTCACTGAAATAGTGTATTAACAGTAGACTAACCAGCACATCACTTTTCTGAGTAGAGTCCTTATTTTCCCTTGATATCTTCAGGTCTTAGCTATTAGCATACTTTTTACTTCTTGAAAGCATCCGAGGTAAAATGACATTGTATGGTTACCTTTGTGAAAGGGCCAGGGACACAACTCAGTGGCATAACATGTGCCTGGCATGTACAAGGCTATGGGTTCAATCTTCAGTGCTGAGAGATGGAAAGAGAAAGAGAAGGATAAAGGGAAATAAGAGAGAGGGGAGAAATGATGCGGGGAGGAAGAGGGAGAAAGGGTTGGAGTGCCTATGAGTCGGCATAGGTGTGGTAGTGCTTAGAGCTACAATTTAGGAGACAGGGTCATCTTTTCAGTAGATCATTATTATTCATATCACCACAGAAAAGGTGGAGCTGGGGTTCTGGAGAAAGACATAGTAGACTTGATGGGTTATAGGTAACGCCATAGTGCCTAGCATCCCATTGCAGCAGTTAAAAATAAGTACTAACAGAAGTACCTTTCAGTTTGTAAAACATGTATAACAAAATAGAGTGATTTTCTTTTAAACAAAAAGTTATTCATTTAAAACAGAAATAGTTGTGTGTTCAACAGGAAATGTCTCTGTTTAAATATTCTCGAGGTGAATCACACAATAAAGAAATAAGTATTACACACAGTCCTTCCAGTAAAAGTGAGAGAATGAAGGATGGCCTGACTGGCTAGCTGGTTGCTGATTAAGCAAAGATTGGCAAACATTCTGATTTGCTTTTCCTTTGTTGCCATAAATGGAGGCTCACTTCGAAGACACCAGATCAGCTGCAGACGTGAGGAAGGCCCACCACTTCTTCACAACTCCATTGACTACGAGTTTGCAAACCCTGCACAGGTCACAGAAAGCACCCATCTCAGGAAGCCAACTAATGTCCAACCAAGTGGCATCAAGTATGCTGACTGCTAACCTGCAGAGGAAAAGAAGCCACTTTTGACTCTAGTGGGTCAGGAGGCTTCATGTGCAGAGTGTGCTTAGGTCTAAGCTCCAGAGAAGGATGACAGGCAAGACCAACCCAGACGTCAAGAGAGACAGAGGCAAATCCAGAGAGAACCAGAGACCACAGGGATGGCAGCCTTGGTTGGCACTCTGGGTAGCTTCAAGGAGCAAAGGCATAGCCTGGAAAAATCATGGGGACAGATTGAGAAGGATCCCAAGCCAGATCTGCTGCTGGGTTTGGAGGAAACATTAGTCCTCTGGGATTGTAAATGGGAGATAATGTGAAATCCTGCAGTTGGAAGCAAAACTGACCATGATAGCTGTTTTCACATGGTTAAATTTTCAAAATAAACAAAACACCCATTACTGTTTTCTTCCCTTAGTTGCTTCAATTTTTTTAATTGTTTCCTTGATGTTTTAAAACCTATTTTCTGGAGCTATCCTGTATCTTATGTCAAAATACCCTCGTCCCCCACCCCCTCCTTTTTGGCACCCATCAATATCAGCACAAGATATGTTCTATTCCAGCTTGCCTTTTTCATTAAAAATACATCTTGAAGATTGATCCATAATAGAATACGAAAAGCTCTTGTGTTTTCTATGGTTGAATAGTCATCCATCATATAGATATATCATAGCTCAATTAGCAACCCTCTGTTAGTAGAAATTCCAATATCTTGCTATTAGTAGCTATGTTACGGTGATTGCCCATATGGTTCCTTCGTGCATTTGTAGAGTGTTAATGGTACAGTAGAAAAAACTTCTGGTCAAGGGAAACAGAATCTCTGGCCTGGGTATAGACTTAATATTCCAGTTGGACTGGTTTAATCACTTTGACTAAGGGCCCACCCCAGGAAGGTGGCTCACCTGCTAAACAGATGGGTGGAATAATTAGCTCTTTAATGAGATGCTGCACATTTTCCTTCCCAGAATCCCCGCCCCTGTGAGCCACAGGCTTGCAAAGGACAAAAGTCTACTTTTATGAATTGTCCAGAAAAGGTTAACTTTTCTGTAACAATTATCTAACTTATTCTATTATTAATAAAAACTCAGGAGTCATATACGGGATTAAAACCTGATTGATCAGAGAAGTGGCAGAGAAGTGACCAGTGACCTACTCTCTGTCTTCTCCCTCAATCCAAAAAGGACCAAGACTCTTTCTCAGCCTCTGGCTACTACTTCCCGTGTCTCCCTATGTGTCCGTGGTCCTCCAAAACCTCTACGGCTGATTCTGGTCAGCCAATAGCTAGCTTCACCCTCTGATCAAGGTAAACTTTACTGTCAGAGCAGAGTGGTCCTGCGAACAATTCGCTTTCAACACTGCCCCCACCTTTTCTCTAAATAAAAAGGAAAGGTTTTAACTCTTAACATAGTAAAATTCATAAATAAGAACAATTATCAAGTAAGAAATAGATTCACAATTTCCAGTCCATTAGTATTTAGCAAATCCAGAGAAAATACTTTATTATCTATCCTATCTTGGTGATAGAATTTTGTTTTGTACCTGATTTAATTTCTGTTAATTTGTTTAATAAATAATAGTCAAAATAAAGCCAGAGGATTACAAGATTAGTGACAACAGAATTGTCCCTAATTTTGGTTTCCTTCTGTCCCGTATCAGGTGTCTCTTCTGACATGATTCAGAGATTTTGGATTTTACTTTAACAAGCATGCTTGGTTTAGAGAAGGAGAGAGCCACGCTCCAACTCCAAAGCCAGCTTTAATTTTTAATTGAATAGGGTCTACAAAAAGACCACTTGCGATATATGTCTGTAGAGAACAGCAGAAACAAACGTCAGGGAAGACTTCCTAGTTTTCTGAGATACTGCCATATTGATTTCCAGAGTGGCTGTACAAGATTGCATTCCCACCAGCAGTGGAGGAGTGTTCTCCTTTCTCCACATCTTCTCCAACTTAAGCTGTCATCTATATTTTTTATCTTAGCCATTCTGACAGGCATAAGATGGTATCTCGGAGTTGTTTGGATTTGCATTTCCCTGATGGCTAAGGATGTTGAACATTTCCTAAAATGTCTTTTGGCCATTTGAGATTCTTCTGTTAAGAATTCTCTGTTTAAGACTCAGAAAGACAAACATGGTATGTACTCACTCATAGCAGGATACTAGATGTGGAACAAGGATGACTTGTCTGCTACTCACATCACCAGAGAGCCTACCTGGAAAACAGGACCCCAAGAAAGACACAGGGATCACCCAATGACAGAGAAATGGAATGAGATCTACATGAACAGCCTAGACATGAGTGGGGGTAGTGAAAGGCGAGGGTCGAGGGAAAGAGAGCTTGGGGGAGCGGGAGATCCCAGCTGGATCAACAACAGAGAAGGAGAACAAGGAATAGGAGACCATGGTAAATGAAGACCACATGAGAATAGGAAGAAGCAAAGTGCTAGAGAGGCCCACAGAAATCCACAAAGATACCCACACAACAGACTGCTGGCAATGGTCGAGAGACAGCCCGAACAGACCTACTCTGGTGATGGGATGGCCACACACCCTAATTGTCGTGCTAGAAACCTCATCCAACTACTGAGGGATCTGGATGCAGAGATCCATGACTAGGCCCTGGGTGGATCTCTGGGAGTCCAATTATCGAGAATGAGGAGGGTTTATATGAGCGAGAATTGTTGAGACCAAGGTTGGATAAAGCACAGGGACAAATAGCCAAATGAATGGAAACACATGAACTATGAACCAATGGCTGAGGGGTCCCCACTGGATCAGGCCCTCTGAATGGGTGAGACAGTTGATTGGCTTGATCTGTTTGGGAGGCATCCAGGCAGTGGGACCGGGTCCTGTGCTCATTGCATGAGTTGGCTGTTTGAAACCTAGGGCCTATGCAGGATTGCTTGGCTCGGCTTGGGAGGAGGGGACTGGACCTACCTGGACTGAGTCTACCAGGTTGATCTCAGTCTGTGAGGAAGGCTTTGCCCTGGAGGAGATGGGAATGGGGGGGGGGGGGCTAGGGGGAAGGTGAGGGGGGCAGGAGGGGGGAGAACAAGGGAATCCGTGGCTGATATGTAGAACTGAATTGTATTGCAAAATAAATTAAAATTTAAAAAAGGTATAGTAAAAAAGCAGTCTTTTAAATCAATCACTATAATAGACCATCCTTTAGGTAATAGAGAAGGCAAGGGAATTCTAGATTATAAAGTGCCCATTGACTGAATCACCTTATTTATGTCTCTTAAATCTGTTAACATTCTCCATTTTCCAGATTTCTTTTTAATGACAAATATAGAGGAATTCCAAGGACTGGTTTATTCTTCAATATGTTGAGCATCTAGCTTCTGATTTTGGTCAGCTAGTAACTAGCTCTGCCCTCTAATTCAAGATAAACTTCATTGGCACAGCAGAGTGGCAGTGCGAACAATTCTCCCTCAACTCTTTTCCATTTCTTCTCCTTTCTAAGTGTGCCTCCCTTAACACTTTCCCCAACATTTCCTTACTCCTCTAAAGCTTCCCCTCCCTCCATGTGGCTATTTGTGCATCATGTGTCTACCTTCCATGTGAGCTTTAATGGCTTTTTCCTTCTCTTCTTCATCCTCCTCCTCCAGAAAGCTGCCAAGATTCACAGCTGGCCTGCCCTGGAGTTCTCTTTCAAACTCTAATAAAACTTATGCTTCCATTTGAGTCCATCCATAAATTCTCTGATTAATGAGACTAAGAACCCCAAAATGGGGACCCTAATTTCCACTGTTAGAAGAAGGGGAATTTATAAAGTGCATAATATATGTATGTATGTGTGTGTATATATATTTGTACTTTTTATTTTTAAATCTATCTTATTAACTAATAATGACAATAGTACATTCATAAATAATTATGTGATGTTTTGAAACATCTATGAAGTACTGATTGCCTGACTCTATTCGTTTCTTTTCTTTTGCTGTGATAAAACATCATGAGCAAGGCAACTTAAAAAAGAAGGTGTTTAAGCCCGGAGTGGTGGCGCACGCCTTTAATCCAGTGCTCAGGAGGCAGAGACAGGCGGATCTGTAACACAAATGTTAAATCAGATTTATAATTTTAAAAAAACCTGGAGCCAGATATTGGGGTAAAGACTGAAAGATCAGAGAGACAAAAGAACAAGTGACTGGCACGTCTCACCTCACCAACTCCATGAATCCTCTGACTGAATGTCTTTGAGTCCTCAGCCCAAAGCTCTCCAGCCAAAAAGGCTCTAGTTCCTGTCTCCTCACACCTTATATACTTTTCTCCACCCAGCCATCACTTCCTGGGATTAAAGTCGTGTGTGCTTCCCAGTCCTGGGATTAAAGGTGTGTGTCATCACTGCCTGGCTGTTTTCTCTCCTAGACTCAGTCAATCTCATGTAGTCCAGGGTGGTTTTGAACTCACAGAGATCCAGACAGATCTCTGCCTTCCGAGTGCTAGGATTAAAGATGTGTGCCACCACTATCTGGCCTCTATGTTTAATCTAGTGGCTTGTTCCATTCTCTGATCTTCAGGCAAATTTTATTAGGGTACACAATATATCACCACACAGATCTCTCAGTTTGAAGCCAGCCTGATCTACTGAGTCAGCTCCAGGATAGCCAGGGCTACATAAAGAAACCATATCTCAAAAAAAAAACCAATACACGTGTGTGTGTGTGTGTGTGTGTGTGTGTGTGTGTGTGTGTGTGTGTGTGTGTATTTAATTGGGCTTATGGTTTCACAGAGGTAGAGTCCATGACAAGGGAGCAAAAGCATGGTGGCAGGAACAGCTGAGAACTTACATCTTGGTCTGTAAGTAGGAGGCAGAAAGAGAAGTACACTAAGAAAGGTAGGAGTCTTTTCAAATCTCAAACCCTGCTCCAAGTGACACACCTCCTCCAACAAGACCACACCTCCTAATCCTTCCCAAACAGTTCTACCAACTGGAGATGAAGTATCCAAATGACTGAGAATTAGCAAGGGATGCATCCCATCCAAACCACCACACTCACTGTTGACGTATTTGAACTTTGTTCTCTTAATTATTTTTAAAATATACAGTATTAGTGACTATTGTTGCTCTGCTAATAAAATCATACTAAGTGCCCATCAGTGTATAAGCAGGTAAAGAAAATATGCTATGCATACATACATAATTAAATAACATTCAGATTTTCAAAAAAAAATCAAAAGTAGGCTGGGGAAATAGCTGAATGGGTAAGAGCACTTGTGCAAGCATAATTACCTGATTCCAGATCCTCAGCACCTAGTGAAAAACTGTGTACCTATAAGCCTAGCACTGGGGTGGGGCAGAGGCAAGAGGATTGCTGGGCCTTTCTGGCTGCCAGCCTAGCCCACAAGTGGTAAGTTTCAGGTCCAGTGGAAGACCTTGTCTCAGAGGAATAAGGCAGATAATGAAGAGGATCCAGATGCGTTCCTCTGCCGCCACCCCGCCACCCCACCCCTGCAGCCCCACATACAACTCTATCACTAGGTATTGTCTCTGCTCCCCCAACCCCCACACACAATTCTATCAACCACTAGGGACACCATGGATGCATCTAGGCAAGGTAAGTGAAATCAGCATTTGAAATTTAGAATCTCTCAGGATGCTGCTCTCTGTGAATGCTGCAGTAAATAAATATACAGGGGAATCCTATACCTGGCACTATGATTTTTATTTCATAATCCATGGCTTCTGGAGGCAGCATTGTCTATCCACACACATATCTCCTAACTCTTTTTTAAATTATATTTTTAGTTAGCTTTACAGGACAGTAGGACCATGTAGTTTTTCATATATCTTCCTTTATTAAACCTCCCCATCCCCTTCTCTTGCCTCCCACATCCCCCGCTTCCAACCCCACCTAAACCATTATTCCCCCTTTCTGCATTCCCACTAGAAAGTCTGATGCCCCAGCATCCAGGGGCTTTTGTACTATCAAACATTTGGAGGTGGGACTGATAGTGGGTGGTAGGGGTAAAAATGAAGGACCTTGTTTCCTCTATACCTATTGATTCCTGATAGGCTAGAAGCCCGAGGGTTCTCTGCACTCTCTAAAAGACAACATCTCCCATCAGATTAGCACATCTGGGAGGCGTAAGTGACTCACTCCTTCTTGTCCTAGTCCTAGACACAAGCTTCCTTCACCAGAGTTCTTAGCAACTCCTTTGTGTTGTATGGGGAGTCCTGCCTTGCCCTCAGCACTGAGGACAGGCTGCCCTGCCCTGTGGACTGGCCAGTGGATTACCTGGCTCTCACACTCGGCCTTTTTGTATAAATTCACCCTTATTAGTAAGTCGGAGGATATTCTAGCTCATCATTGCTCCCCTTTTTTCCATTTTCAACTGTTCATAACTTGGGCAGGAAGACCAGAGACTCAAGTGGGTGGCTCACATTTCATGGGATGTTATCTTCTTCTTTCTTAGATTTTACTTCCTAAGGAGGCAAAACTGCTAAAGATTTCAGTGTCTACCCAAGCAGCATTTCTCTAAGGGAGATTATCTGTCTCCAAATCACAAGAAAATTGGCATGAGAGAATGAAGCAGTTAAACTGCAGCTTTTAGACCTAACAGTGTATTTTTTATTGCCATCACAGGAAAAGAAAGGAAAGAGAGATGCGATCCTAGAATCTGCATTTCAGGTAAGCCTCCAGGATTGATTTTAAGGCAAACTCCCAAAAGCACTCATTACCACTAATCCTAAGAAAACCCTAAATAACATATTATAGTGACCAAAGCCTCTACGGTGACTGAAAGAAGACTGAAGACTATGACTTGGTGCTCAGGACCTGAGTTCACATCCCAGAGCCCTCGTAAAGGCAGATATGATTGCATACACAATCTACATATGATTCAATGTACTTCTACAATGATATGGAAGCAGAGACAAGCAATTCCACAGAGGTTCCAAGTTCAGTAAGCCCGGCACAATGGTGAGCTCAAGACCTTGTCTAAAGCAGGTGGAAGGTGAGCATCAGCACCCAAGGTTGTCTTCCAACCCCTACATCAGCACCATAGCACCAAAGTGCCTGTGTTCACCCACATGAATGTATACAAACAGAGAGAGAGAGAGAGAGAGAGAGAGAGAGAGAGAGAGAGAGAGAGAAGGAGAAAGAGAGAGAGAAAGAGAAACAAGGAAAAGGGGGAGGGAGAAAAGAAAGAAAACTTGAAATGTCAAGAACTTGCACATGCTGGCTAGAAATATTCATGAGTCTATTAAAGAAATAGATAAATAGCTTTCTGCCTCTATTAGCGATGGTACTTCAAAGCTGAGAGGCATCAAAGAAGAGGGATAAATAGGATAAATGAAAGCTGTGGGCCTCAATTATTTATTAGGATGGTAGAAAAATGAAATTTGGGGGACATACAGCCTTCAATGTATTCTAAATAAACTGTTCTTGCCTGGCTAGATTAATTAGTACATTTAAAAGGATGGGTGTTAATTAGTTGCCTTTACATTGCTCTACCTGCCCACATATGAGTGAGGAATTATCTACTTCTTGTTAATTGGCTGTTAACAGTGGGATGCAATTGCCTCAGAAATGAGTCCCTTGAAAGTGCTTATGTCTAATGTTGGGAAATGTATTTGTACACATGTTTGCATATGAGCCAAGAAATACTACTCCATACTTCCTAAACCAGGCATAAGCCACCTTCACTGCCCCAGACATTTCCCTAGGTACCAAAACATGCAGCACTGGGCAAAATTGTGTGTTTAACCACATTTGGTTCATTCATTATTGAGTTTCATTTTTTATATTCATATTAGAAGATTAACTTTCATCAAGGTCAAAAGGATTCACATGTGCTAATCTTTACATGCATTGTGATGCTGTTTTACATCCCTTAACACCTTGGTAACATCTATCAGTGTGGCCCAATCCCAGAAGCTCCTCTGCTACCATTCCCTGCTGCATACCCATCCTCCAAGAGCTGCCACTGTTTTGTCATTTTGACAGTTTTGTCTCATCTTAAACTTTACAAAGTATCATATAATACACGCCCTTGTGTGTCAGACTTCCTTTCGTAACGTAAGATCTATCGGATGGCAACTGGTCTTTGAACAAAAGCAAGGTTCATAGCCAGAGCAAAAGCAACTGGGTGCTGTGATGAGACACAGAGGGAAAAAATGCAGATGTTGCCAAAGAAGGCACTAGATGTGTCCTTACAGTGAAAAGTGCATGAGCCGTGGTGGCTTTCAATGCTGGCAAAAACACACATCGTCCCCAACTCCTCTCCTCTGTGGCATACCTAAAGCATTCCAGACAGTCAGTCTTTCCCAAGAGAAAGCCACCACAGGGCCCTCAAATCCAGGCACATGTCAAGATTCACTGAGGATGCTTGAAAATTCCAGCTGGAGGGCTGAGCCCCAAGAATTTCTGACTCAGTGGGTTGGGTGAGTGGAAAGTTTGCATATGAATCAGGTTACAAGTTTATCCTGCTAGTTTGGGGGAGTTCCATTTTGAGAATAACTACTGTATAGTCAGCAGTAGTTTGACTTAGGAAGGCCAGCAAGGGCAGGGTAGAAAACACCCTGTGCTGTACTGATGGTTGGAGTGCAATGGTACAAACAGCCTAAATTCAAATCCTCTTGCTGGCATTTGCTCTCCAGGTGACTCCAGATTAATGACTTCCCTTGAGTCTCAGGTCCCCCTTCAGGAAGTATGTGGTAAGAGTGTTCACCAAACAGAGGTGCTAGATGAAGAGAATGTGCCGAGCTTCTAGGATGAGCTATGCCCTGGATAAGTGAGTTGCATAAATGGATGGGAAAATTGAAAGTATAAGCTAGGTCCATTTGATATATGATGCTATTAATTCTGATGGTTCTGTTTATTTTTTGACCAGATGAGCTGTCAATTGGAGAAAATGGAATACTAAAATCAGCTACCATTAATGACTGATGTTAACCTGTGTTTTTAAATCCAGTAGTATACTGTTTGTGAAGTTGAAATTGGGTACACCAGAGATTGACTCGTATATGGTTAGGATGGTATTGTCTTATGTTTAACTTTGTCTTGATTAGAATGAAGTGTTTCTAGCTCTTCTGATTAGTTTTAGTTTGAAGTCTATTTCATCGGATATTCAAATTGCAATGCCTGCTTGTTTCCTCATCCCATTTGATTGAGTACTTTTGTCCATCATTTTCCTCTAAGGTGGTGCCTATCTCAAAAACTAAACTGTGTGGCTTTTAAAACTATCTTGTAGACAACAGATAGGTAGATTTTGTTCTTGATACAGTCAACTAGCATGTGTTTTTTGAGTGGAGAATTAAGGCCATTAATACTTAAAGCTATTATTGAAATGTGTGTGCTAATTGTGTCACTGTGTTGTTGTTTTTGGTGGTGGTGTTTGTATAATTATGGCTTTGTATTTATCCCCACAATCCCTCTGTATGCTCAATCCTCTCTTCAGCCCAAAACACTGTTTCCTGTATTTTCCTTAGGTTTAGTTTGTTGGATATGAATTTTGTGGCCATTTATATGCTAGAAAGTTTTTCTCCTTCAACTCTGGTGAACAGTTTTGCTGGGTATATTATTTTAGGTTGGTTGTTGTGGTCTTTTAGGATTTGGAATGCATTGTTTCAGGGTCCTCTAGCTTTTGAAGTTTCCATTGAGAAACCAGCTGTTATTCTGATGGGTTTTCCTTTATATGTGACGTGTATTTTTTCTCTTATAGGTTTCAATACACTTTCTTAGTTCTATATAACTAATGTTTTAACTATGATACTCCCTGAGGATTTTCTTCTCTGGTCTTGTCTATTTGGTGCTCTGTGTACTTCTTATATCTGTATGGATGTATCTTTCTTTAGTTTGGGGAAGTTTTCTTCTATGATCCTGTAGAAGATCTGGCCTATGCCATTGACTTGAGATTCTTCTCACTCATGTATGCCTATAACTCTAAATTTTGCTTTTTATTTTGTTTTTTTCCCCTTGTATCCTACATTTTCTGTATGTTCCTTTCAGTGTTTTATAAATTTTTTCATATTCCTTGCTTATTTATTCTAGATCCTCTGCATGATCTTCAAGTCCTGATGGTCCATCTTTGGCTTGATTCATCTATTTGTAAGACTTTTCTTGAGTATTTTAGCTGTGAAAAGGGGATGAGGAGAAGGTGAAGGACTTTTTTCACTTCCCTCCCCAAAGGTAGCATAACAACATTCTCACTCAATTCTGTTGACCTGTATATCTTGGTCTGTTTTGTGCTGCTATTAACAGAATGCCAGTTGGATAGTTTATAGTGAACAAAAACTTATTGGATTATGGTTCTGGAGGCTGGGAATTGCCAGATCAAGGTGTCATCGTCTTTTAGTGAACACCATGTGGTAGGAGGCAGAACAGCAAAGAGGCAAAGCAGGACCTGATCTCATCCTTTCATAAAGGTACTAATCCCTCATGACCCTGCTCAAGAGTCCCACCTTCTAACATCATCACAACAAACAAATTTCAACATAAATTTTAGAAAAGACAAGCATTCAAACCACAGCACTAGCATAGACCAATAAAAAGTTCCGAGGTCTGTACATTTCATAAATGGAGTCAATATGGCAGAATACAAGGCACACAGAAATCAGACAGACCTGGATTTGAGTCCCTTCCTGAGCACTTACTAACCTGGTGATCTAAGCCAGCTGCATGGGATGTGCTGTATAAGAAGGGAAATTTTCAGAGAAAAACTTAAGTGCGTCACATTTTGTTGGCCATGTATAGTTTGGGGCTGCAATTACTCAACACTACTGTATAGTGTGAAAGCAAGCAGGCAGTGTTTTAAAGCATAAACTTGTTTTATGTGTTCCAATAAAACTTTATTTACAAGACAAAGTTACAAACAGGTTAGTCTAATGGCTACAATTTGTCCGTCCCAATTCATGACCTAGGCATAATGACATCAGCAGTTTCAAATCTCTATTGTCATGTAGTAAAACACCTCTTAACTAAATGGATTAAAGTGTTTCACAGTTGAAAGGTTAGGCAAGCTTCAGCTAGGTGGTTCTTCTGCTCTGATTGGCCTGAGCTGATGTCACTCACATAGCTTGATTCATCTATCCAGCAGCTAGATTGGGATGGTGCTGAGGGGTGTATTTCTGTATGCTATGAATATATGTTGTTCCCATTGGTTAATAAATAAGCTGATTTGGCCTATGGCAAGGCAACTTAGAGGCAGGTGTGGGAAATCCAAGGAGAGAGACAGGAAAGAGAAAGGCAGAGTCTGGAGGAGTGACACCAGCCTGCCACCCAAGGAACAACATGCCAGCAGACCAGTAAGCCATGGAACACATGGCAAAGCATAGATTAATAGAAATGGGTTAATTTAAGATAAAAGAGATAGCTAGCAAGAGGCCTGCCACAGTTCATACAGTTTGTAAATAACATTAAGCCTCTGAGTGATTATTTTATAAATGGCTGCAGGACCGCGGGTCTGGGCAGGACTGGAGAAACCTTCCAACTATAGGATGGAAATCTGAGAATGCTTCTTTCCCCGTACAGAATACCTCCACATATTTAACCCATCTGCCATTCTGTCTCCATCTCTCTTCCCTTCTCTCTTCTATTCTTCTCCCTACCTTCTCCCTTCTCCCTACTCCCTGTTGGCACCTCCTCCTCCCATAGCACATACCTACAGTCTTTACATGGTAGCTAGACCCCTCAGCGAGTATTTGGAAGCTTCCAGGCTTCTTAAAGTATGGGTCTAGAGATGCTGTGGTGTTGGTATTATACTCTCTACTGTTACTGGTCAAAGTAACTTGACCACAAGGCCATCCTAGGTCTAAGGGAGTAGTAGCAAGAAAGCCTTGGGTAGGAAGAAGCAGTGTGCATGTTAAAAGAGGAGGAATTGCTGGCAGTTGCCCTTTAATAAGCATACCTTGCAGGCCAGAAACACTAGCACTGGATTTCCAGCAGCCCATGGGCTCCCAAGTCACCCTTCCACTTGCCTACATAACCACAGCAACCTCCAGATTCCTGTCTCCCTGCTAACACTTTGTCCCCTTGACCTACTACTATTCCCACTGTGTCTCTATGACTCTGTGAAGCAGCAAGCCAGGTGATGTCACACCATTACTTCAGTCCCTCCAGTACCCCTGTGATTCTGAGGGAAATAACCAACAAGCTGGCCCCACTGTTTGTCTTTCCCCTGAACAACTCCACAGTTTTGTTTCATTTGCTTTTCCCACTCTGGGTGCCTTGATCTCTCTCTGGCATTCCTTGAAAAAGACACATGTGCTCCAGCCTCAAGATCTCTGTGCTCATGATTCCCATCTGAAAGGGTACATTTTCTCAAACCCTCCTGTGACTGAATCCCCAAATCATCTCAAGTGTCTGCTTGCATGTGACTTCATCAGAGGGACTTTCTCATAAAATGGCACGTGCCACCAACGCCCAGCCATTTTCTCATCTTTCTGTAGCCACTGCTTAGTCTACTGTCTACATCATGATTTATTTGTTAATTATCTCTCCTATCTGTCCATATACCTTAGGTGGGCAGGGATTCTGTAGTCCTCAGCACTTTGTGGTGCAGTTTGAGCTCAAGGAGGCTAGAGAGGAAGGCTCGGAGAGGAGGAGACGGAAGGAGGACCACCTTGGAGTGTTCTGCCACTGCCTGGGGTTGTACATCAATCCACTTAATGTGTTTCTGGAGACCTGACTACAGAAATACAGCCATTTTCATGATTCTTTTACAGCCCTATCCTTACTATATTTCAAATTCTATTTCACTTAGATCCCAGACCTGCTTATGAGAACCAAATATATTTTTTAGAGTTGCTCTGCCAGTTTCACAAATGCAATATCTCAAAGACTACTTCTGGCCACTTCTGGCCTAGTTCCCCTCTCCTGGGATTAGTTATAGTCAGGATGAAAGCAAGCTCCCAATGAGCCTTCTCAAGGGCACTTTAATTGAGCTGCTCATGTGCAGAATTTTTTTCAGCCTTGAAACAAAATGCTCAAGGGAAGTCACGTTAGATGAGCTGAAATAAGATCCAGAGCTTTGTTATTTGTCTGCAGCAGACACACTGTTGACAATCAGGCAGTGGAGAAATGAAGATTTGAACAAAGTAGGTGGGGAGTGCCTTCTGGCTCCAGAGTTCACAAACTCTACGGGTCTGGAAGTCCTGCCCATGCTCCATTTTCTTACATGCAAAAGGCAGATCATAATGACTTCTTCCATATGACTATTTGAGGAATAATGTGAAGAATGTGAAATGTTTAACACAACATCTGTCCATTTTAAGTATCTAATTAGCGTAAGTTCTTGGCACTCTGGCGGGGATGGGGGCATCTGCAACCCTGGGGTAGAGCTGATTTCCAAATGGTGGATGAGTGGGATGGCAGAAAAAGAGAGAGCTACTGCAGACATCGTAGATTGGGGGCTATGGGACTCGAAAATGAATCCCTGTGCAGAGAACCAGCTCCTCGGTCAGCACAGCACTGAGGTGCTGCCACAAGTGGATGACACAGTACATGGGCTATCTAAGATTTCAGGGGCCAGCCTCTCGGCAGGAGATACAACAAAAGTCCCAGGAATCTGAGGACTGCCAAGGACCATACTGCATTTGCCCTCCCCAGAAAATATAACCAGCCCAGCCCTTTGAAGAAATGACAAACTCATCAGACAAAATTTAATTCAGAAAAGTGTGGTCCTCCATCCCACAAGCGGGCCAAGTTTGACCTTCAAAAGGAGCCTAGTATCTTGGTTAATCAAAATGTTAGGTCAATGACTGGTTCAAAGAAGCTGGCGGGAGATGAGAGGCAAGGAGCACTTCTCTACCTCGAGCACAAAGCAAGCCCTTTATATTTCAAAACAGCTTTCTCTAAGCCTAGCATAGAGGATTCACAACCACACACAGGCTCCTTCCTCTTTCCAGGCATTCTGAGTCCCCCAAAGTGCTGGTACTGCAAAAATACAGAAAGGAAAGTTCCATTTTCTTTGAATCCAAGTGTGAAGTGGAGCTGTAGTCACATTCTCTCTTGTCTTTCAAGTCACTGAATCACTTTAATGGTGAGCTCAGACACCCCAAGGCACACAGGAAATGCGTAAATATTGTCAGCAGTTTAAATTGCTATTTTCCCCCTGCAGCAATGTATGTGTGTAATAGAAGCAAGAGTATAGCAAAGTATCCAAACCTAGAGTCAAAAATACTCTTTACTCTCCAGCACCACACTCAGGAACGAGCCTTAGACTGCATGGCTGCAACCTTCTATGACAAGTCTGATTTAGATGCTATGCTTTCTCAATGAGGATTCTATTAAATTCTAAATATAATATGTTGTGCTTTTCACATGAATAAAAACAAATTTTGGTAAAGATTGGATGACTAAATATTTTGGTTGCCATATTTAATCTAAAGGCAATTATCTTCAAGGTCCTGTTCTCTTGCCATTTTTCAAACTTATCAGAGGGTCACCTGTCACTGACACCTTTCTACCACCCATTCCCAAACTCCTACAGTGGACTCATGTCTGATGCAAGCATTGGAACCCAACATCAGAAGTCAAGACAGAACACAAGTAGCTCCAAAATTAGCCTTGCACTTCTACCCTGAGATAGAGAGATTGCTTTCTCCATGGGAGGCATAAAGATGACCAGCAGCCACAGACTCCATGTGCCCTCATCCATGCACTCCAGGCAGAACAGACTGCTCATCCACTTTTCCTCCAATCATTGTCTGTCTCTTTCTTTTGAAGCATGTATTGGTCAGGGTTCCACCACACTCCATGGTTCAAACAGAACTGCTATGTGGTATACCCATGGACTCTCTGAGGCAGTCCTCTTTGGTGCTGAGCTAGAAGCCCCAGGGAAGGCAGCAGGTAAGAGAAGGTGGAGGGAATCAAGGGTAGCCTGGAGCCCACAGCAGGAGCATGGAGATGGACTAGGACATCTGTCATTCTTAGTGCTTCTCACCTTGGCAGTGGGAGTGTCCTGTGGAAACCAGAGCCCTTTGTCACTGAGCTAAACACACACCAAAGCTCAGACTTAGGGGGAGTCAGGATACTGAAGGCAGCTGTGGGGACCTGCTCTAGGCCAGTGTGGTGATCCAGCAGATTAGCAGGAGCCACAAAATGGCTGCTGCTTCCCACTCACCCTACTAGTCTCCCTGGAGTCTCTCTCTTAAGACCAGCACTCACTAAGAGAAAACAACACATCTAACAAAAGGGAGATTCTAAGAAATGCAGCCTACCCAACTACCCACAGTGACATTTTACAAAGCTGTCACAGTGGGTGATGGCTGAATGTGGCAAAGTAAATGCAGTTAACACCTTTTTCCTGGTTTCCAGAGACTTGTACCAAAAGGTTTTCTGAACCCTTCCATACTGCCGTTCCACAGGCTTCAAACTCACAGCACTTCTTACTGCTCATCAGCTTCCCTTCTAACCTGTCCTGCTCCACCATCCACTTCTGGTTAATAAAATTGTCTAAGCCCAGTACCTGGACCCATCTCCTCTCTGATCTTTTCCTTATCTGCTCTGAACTAAGTCCAGGCAATCCAAAAATTCAAAATTGTAAATATTTTATATATCCCAAATCATCATCATCTTCCTTTCTTTCCCTCCTCTCACCCCCTACACATACACAGCAAGAAAAAGACAGACAGACAGACCTAGAGAGAGACGGAGAGAAACAGAGAATCTCCTCCCGATTGATGTTGCTGCCTCCAGCCTCATCATCTCTGTACTGAGCATCCCTTACTCAAACAGCTTTGTCCTAAGAGGCTACAGGGCCCTGGGCCTCCTTTGTGAGTTCTTGCAGAGATGCTCACTCTCACGCTGAGTGGCACGCTGTACTCAATCACCACTACCTTTTCTAAAGTGGAAAACCAATGCATTCCCCCATGTCCCACACTCATTAGGATCTCTCTCTCTCTCCCTCTCCCTCTCCCTCTCCCTCTCCCTCTCCCTCTCCCTCTCCCTCTCCCTCTCCCTCTCCCTCTCCCTCTCCCTCTCCCTCTCCCTCTCCCTCCCCTCTCCCTCTCCCTCTCACTCTCTCTCCCTTCCCTTCCTGGGAAAATGTACCAAAATCAAAGAGGATGATGTGAAAAAAATCTCTGAAGGGATTATTTTCAAAAGCTGGAGAAGCAGGAGGAAAAGTGCACGAACAGCCCCCACCACCACTTCTGAGCCTGAGCAGCGCAGAGGGATCCAGAGGCAGATGCTCCCTGGAGGATGCATGGCCCAGACCCAGCAGTCCTTCCCTGTTTGAAGGCCACTGAGCTATTAGAGGTGTATCACCCTGACCAGCAGCACCACTCAGTCATGTGCTCAGCAGACTTGGCCTCCAGAATAAAGGCAGAAAGTGGAGGCAAAGGAAGCCCAGGGCACTTCCCTGTCTGCTTCTCCAGCTCATGGTGGTCTTTGGTCCCTAAATTCTGAATTAATGCACTAAGAGCCAGCCCCCAACTTGGTGTCATTCAGTGGGCTAGTCTGGTGAGTCAGGACTAGAAAGGGTCTCCCAGGCCTCTCCTTCCCAGTGATTCTTAAGATGATTGTTCATAATCTACCTCTGCCTCATCCTACCTGTGCAGACTTGGGACAGCCTGCCTTCCTGCGTGTTTTATCATCTCTAAAGCCAACGCAGCGGGGATGGGCATCTATGGTTCACTCCAGTTTAACATCCTCAGGCTCACTGAGGGAGAAATAGAACCTTCTCTACCTTCAGGCATGAAGTGACCTGTCTGTCCTGTGACCACAGCTACTTATTGGTTTGTCAGAAAGCTCTCAAATAAAGGAAGAATTAAATGCTCCCTTGATCGAGTACTTCTAGTACCTCAGGAACAGACACCCACATCCTTGCCTTTAGGACCCCATTTGGTGTGTAAAATATATATACTTTTAAAGTACTTGGGAATTTTTTTTTCTATTTTGTATTGGGGGATGGCACATACATATGCACATCGGTATTTGTGCGCATGTGTGTGCACATGTGTGCGTGTGTGAGTGTGCCAGGGGTCAACAGTGGGAGCTCATTCTTCAAGCACTTCTCCTTTTCTATCTTATTCTGAGACAGGGTTTCTCACTGAACCTGAAGCTACAGGTCACCAATTAGGCTACGCTGCTGCCAGTAAGCCCCAGGTGCCCTATCTACCCCTTCCAGATCTGAGGTCACAGACATCTGCCACTGCATTTGGCTTTTATGTGGGTGCTAAGGTCCTCATGCACTTTACCAAAAACCTACTTTCCAGCCCACACATTTTCTTTTTACATGTGTGAAATCCCTCAGCTTGTCATAGCTGGCACTCCAGTAGCACTTTCTATGTGGCAGGTGGGTACTCACCTGAGTGTTTGCACGTAGTATCTCAATAATGTCCACAGAGGCCCACTGAGAAGGGCATCTCCCAAAACACACCAGGTCAGAAAACTTGACAGCCAGCAATGATTGACAGCTGCCCTACTCTGGCTTACCTTCCTCTCCTGTCTTGTCTTTTGGGTGTGTTTGTTCATTCATTCATTTTTAGGCTGGCTATTCCTGGAAAAGAAAGGTAGAGTATGGAGTTATGGCTCTGAATCCTTACAACCCACTGTTTCCCCCACTGCCTCTAACACTGCCTCTGCTTCTCCCACTGCCTCTAACAGAGCTGCTGCTCCCGCACTGCATCTAACACAGCCACTGCTCCCCCACTGCCTCTAACACCACCATTGCTCCCCTGTGCTGTGGGATGTCTTTCTGTATGCTGTGAATATGTGTGCTCTGATTAGTTGATGAATAAAGCTGTTTGGCCAATGGTGAGGCAGAATAAGGTTAGATGGTACATTCCAACCGGAGAGAGAGAAAGAGGAAAAGAGAGGCAGAGGAGACGCTGTGAGCTGCCACCAGGAGAAGCAAGATGTGAAAGTACCAGTAAGCCACAAAGCCACATGGCAACTTATAGATAAATAGAAATGTATTAAGTTATAAGAGCTAGCTAGTGAGAAGCTTGAGCCATAGGCCATCCAGTTTGTAAATAATATAAGCCTCTGTGTGTGTTCACTTGGGGCTAAGCAGCTTCGGGACACAAGTGGGGGAGATTTTTCCTGACCTCAGGCTGGGCGGGACACAAGAAAACTCTGACTACATTTGGCGCCCCACATTGGGTGTCAGATAATGAGGCTCTTACACTGAGTTTATCTGATAATCAAAGGGATTTATTTTAGGTTAACTTACAACAAGCAAAAGACCCTGTTTGCAGGGTCCAGGAGGGGTGAGGCGCGGTCCAATGCGATTCTCTGGAGAACTCTGACTTGGTCCGCAGGACCAGTGTCCAGCATCCAAGACCACAAGGTAGCCAAGAGAGTCAGCATGTATGCATTTCAGGTCTTAAGGGGTCCCCCCTTGGCCATGCCCTGGGGCACAGGTACCGAGCAGTTACCTGCTGCCTGCTAGGGGTGGTGCTTCAGGAGTAAAGCGCAGACCACCCCCCACACCCCTGTGTCTGCCTCTAACAGCCTCTTTGAAGTGACATCACTCTGCCACATCTTAATTCTGTGTAATTTCAGAGCACCTTCCTCAGGACCCACATGCCCCCAGACACATAACACAGCCACAAAGGTTGAGGTCAGGGTTCGGGTGATTACTGATAACCAGTCAGACCTTGTGAACCACAGTAGAGGAAACATGCAGCTCACTGTAGATGTAACCAACGGTCTTATTAAATAAGAAACACAGAGCCGATTCAGAGAAGAAAGCCAAGAGGTCAGAGCTAAGAGCCTCACCCTTCCTGATTCAGGGATCCTCTTCAGCCAAGAGAGCTCTCCGAAAAAGGGGGACCTACTTCCTGTGTGTGTCTTTATATAGTCTAGCTGTTCTGCCTTCTCATTGGTTGTAAACCCAAACATGTGACTGCCTCGTCACTGCCTGAATGTACCGCCCTTCAGGTCCTTAAAGGCGTGCGCCACCGCCACCACGCACTTGCTATGGCTCTAATAGCTCTGACCCCCAGACAACTTTATTTATTAACATACAATTAAAATCACATTTCAGTACAAGTAAAATACCACCACAGCTCACTGCTGAGATCAGATGCAGGGAGAGGCGAAAGCAGGAAAAACTGCCAGTTTAGTGTTTTACAGGATTCCTGAGTGTGCCAATGAGGGGGTCTCTGCATCTATATCTGTTTCTTGTGCCTTTCCTTGGGCTCTTTTCCTTCTCTTTGTTTGTTTTGTCCTATTCCAATGTGTTAGTTTTTGTTTTATCTCATTTTATTATTATGCCTTAGAAACCTATTTGTTTTCTAATGAGACAGTAATGGGATGGATCCAGGAGGGAGGGAAAGTGAGAGGGAGGGGAAACCACAGTAATCAGGATATATTATATGAGGGGGAAAATCTATTTTCAACAAAAGGAAAATAAAACATATCTCTCTCTCTCTCTCTCTCTCTCTCTCTCACACACACACACACACACACACACACACACACACACAGAGTGTGAGACAAGTCACTTGAAGAGCAGACATTTAAGCAGAGACCTAAACACTGACAATGAACTAGCTGAGGGCATACCAAGAAAGCTCAGGCAGAAAGAAAAGTCCATGCAAAGGGCCTGGGGTAGAAGACACTTGTGTGCGACTGCTCTGCCACCAGCTTAAAGGCAGGAAGAGTGGAATTTAGTAAGGAAGCAGAGGCAAGCAACCACACTGGGCTGGAGCACTACATCTGAAGACAAAACCTCAGGGTGAAGAGGCATCAACACCCCCAAACACTGCAACTTGAAGCAGCTGGTTTGGCAAAAATGAGACATCCATATGTTAATAAAAAGACTAACTTTTACTCACTTCCCAGACAATGGTTCTCTCCACACTTTCTCTGCAAGGTTATGAAATATTTCATCCATTTCCTGTTTTGATCTTTTTATTTCCTCTATTCTACCTTCCAAACCTTCTACGGAAAGAAACATACACTCGGCGCTTTTCTTAGAATGAATAAATCTTCCCATCTAGATGACTCATGCTTCTCACTGTTATGAGTGTTTCTTAAGAGCCTCATTATTTGAAAGCAAGGTTCAGAGAATTCTAGAACCTGGTCTGCTGTCACATGTAGCCTTCTAGCAATTCCAAGTAGAGTCAAGTGTGCAAGCACATGTGTTCCTACAAATCTGTTAGTGTGGCAGTCATGTTCATTCCAGACAGAAAACAGGAGAATTCATGAAGGGCAACTTCTTCCAAACTCCCCTCCAAACAGTCCACTGGGCCATTCTTACATGGTGCACGTTTGTTTGCAAGCCTGTCTCACTCCAGCTCGAGTTTTATTACAGAGCTATTTCTAGGATTCATCTTTGTATTCCTAGGTCCTAGCAAAGTTCTTGGCACCTAGAATGTTGCTCAACAAATAAATGTCCAATAGATGGATGAATGGATGGATGATGAGTGGGTAGGTGAATGGATAGGTGGATATATGGATGAATGGAGGATGGATGAATGATGGACGGATGGATGGATGGATGGATGGATGGATGAATGGGTGGATGGATGAGTGGGTGGATGGGTGGATGGGTGGGTGGGTGGATGGGCAGGTAAGTAAAGGAATGCATGTCAGCTCTTTATCTAACCCTAGTAAGACAAGTCTTTCATTGCAACTGTGTGAATATGTCACTGACCAGCTAGCTAGGGATTTTCTCCTTTGATAGAACCTGTAAGGAGGCAGGGAGGAGCTCTCCATCACTGGTCTCTATCAGCTCTAATTCTCCTCAGTGTTTGGCAGCAACAAGCATGGTTGGCAGGCAGAGGCAGAAGCAAGTGGCTCCCCTCAGAGTTATACTCTTCAAACTGACCTTGGCCTAGGGATTCTCGCCCCTCAAGTTTACAGCTCTTTTATGGGACAGTTGAAATTCCTCAGCCCTTGGCAGAAGTCAGTGGTACAGCCCTCAGCCTGGAGTTTGAAACCCTTGATGCTGACTCTGATTCTCTGTATCTCTGTCTCTCTCTGTGTGTGTCTCTGTCTCTCTTTCTGTGTGTTTCTGTCTCTCTTTCTGTGTGTCTCTGTCTCTCTCTGTCTCTGTCTCTTTGTGTGTCTGTTGCTCTCTCTGTGTCTCTGTCTATATGTCTCTCTCTGTGTGTAACTGTCTGTGTACAATTCTCTGTCTCTGTCTCTCTGTCCCTCTCTCTCTATCCTTCTCTGTTACTCTCTCTCTCTCTCTCTCTCTCTCTCTCTCTCTCTCTCTCTCTCTCCTCTGCCCTTCTTCCTGTTCTGGCCATTCTTGAACAGGCTAGCATCTTCTTCATCTGCCCAGTAGCCAACTACATTACCTAGTCCCCTCCCACAACTCAGCCACAACTTAGAGCACCCAGATTGATTGCTTCCTGTATTACCCTCCTACCAGGACTGCTTAGGCTCACAGTATTCTCTGAGATGGCTGTAGCTTCATTGCCATACCACTGCCACCAGACCCTTGCTTCTTAGCACCATTCATACCAGTCCTTCCAGGCCACTATGGGAAGGTGTCTCCCCCTAGCCAAAGTGGAAAGGTTGGAGGGTCTGGTACAAACTGTGTTAAAGATCCCTAGCTGGGTTGCACCTTCAACATCTATGGCCATCAGCTGAAATCTTTGCCCTCAAGACGTTCCAAGTTTACAGCAGCAAGGGCAACTATGGAGAATCCAATGACTGCTAATTAGGGAGTCAAATTCTCCAATCCCCAAAATCTTTGTAAAGAAACAGGGAAATGAACATCAGAAATGCTTACAAATACACATTTGAAGAACTTATCATAAACACTAACAGTCATTTTAACAGATTTTAACAGTACTTTAATGATGTTTAACACCAGCCCAGTGTCCCAGAAAAACATGGGACCCATTGTCTGTCTCTAACAAATTCTGGTATCCAGCAGACACTACAGTGCCCATCCCCTGTCTCCCAGACTTAGAGAGCTTTGTTTTTCTTCCTAAATCATATTTTCTTGTGTATCTTCATTTTTCATCACGACTGTCAATTTTTGTTTGGCAGAGTACTCATCATGCTGATGGATTACATCATCAGCTACCTACACAGTACAGTTTTAGAGAAGGCACAAAGCTGGACTGATTCTAAAACAACCCCCTTCCCACTCTAAGCCCACCCAGGTACAAACTACCTATGTAACCATCCTGTGACTGAGACCATCAGACTTTCTACCTCAAGTGTCCTGGGGGCGGGGAACTATTGTAATATGTGGGTGCTTAAAGCCACAGGTCCACTTTTGTGAAAGACTCTGTCCTGATCCACATAGTAAAATGGGGCGATTTGGTTTGTAGATCCTTGGGAAGCAGAGAACGACTGTGAATAATGTCCCTGGTGAGCCTTGTGTGTGGCGCAACAGTTACAAAGACAGGGACCCTGTCTTGGCGGTGACCTTGACTTAGAGCTCTTGGGTTCCTCATGGTGACTTTCCAGACAGCTCTCACTATCTTTGACTTCTATGGCAGAGGCAGTTGTGTGTGTCCTTGTTGTTCACTGCTCATCACACAGACCTGGAAAAATCTCAGCTAAACTGATTTAAAGACATCAGAGTCTGTTGTTCCTTTTGCCTTCAGTAACTGACAATGTTTCTATTCTGTGCACTGTCAACAAAAGCTTCTGGCTTTATGCCCCCAAGGTGAGACAAATCTCAACAAAATAATAGTCAAGGTCCATTTGAGCTCATTAGAAGTGAAAAGTCTTCCTGTTCCCCCCACCACACACACATACACACACACACACACACACACACACACACACACACACACACACACACACACACACACTTTATCCCTTCTCCACACTTCCCTTTTCTTTTCCATGTTCACTCATCATTCTCTATTTGCTTCCCAGGGTTCTTTTATTTGATTCCAGGGTTTGAAGTCTCATCTACCTGATGCACACAGTCCCCTTGCCTTTCAGTGGGACAGTCAATCACACCACAGTCTCTTCATTGGGGCATGCCAAGCTACTCAGAATGCTATATGGCATTTCCTACATCAGAGAAAACATCTCAATTGGAAGCAAATGCTGTGCCCCAGAAAGCTGCCTTCCACTCTACAACTCCTGTGCCCAACTCAAGGCCTTCTGCTTTTAAGTGTGGCCTGATATGACCAAAGTTCCTTCATTTCATGGATTGTATATCCTCCATATCCATGCTCTCCATGCTGAGCAGAGCCCCTCCCACCACAGATGGACATGGTATATATAAAGATATAAAAGAAACATACCCTGGACTTTAAAGTGAATTCACACACTTAAATCTTCTAAATGCTCAATTAGGTAAACATCATTACCATTTCACAGATAAGGAAACTAAGACCTCATGTCCTCTGTCCCCAAAGTCTTATGGGTAGCTAGTGGTGGGACCATGTGTGGAATTCAGGCATCAGTTCTGTTGCACTCTACTACCAGACTTCTTGGAGATTGTGGCTATCTCCTGCTGTTGCAGCGCTATCTATTTAGTAGCAGATAATACAATAAGGAAGTAGGAAGTCAGGTCTCTTCTGACAGGCAATATGCCCATTAGAAAAACACCAAATTTGCAGAATCCAGTTATCCATTAAGTACCTATAGGTATTGTCCCAGGCACTGGATATGCATCAGAGAGAGATAAATCCCTTTCCTGAATGGATCCTTCATTCTAAAAAGCAACCAAGGAATCCATCTCCAGTGTTGATAAACCTATTAAGGAGAGGGTTCATTAATGCTGTGCCTCAACAGAATACTGGTAAGAGAACTGTGTACTTAATAGTACCAGTGTATACATAATAGCCCTCTTACCCTAGTAGGTGGCTCATGTTGCTCTCCTCATTTAGCAATAAGGAAATGGAAGTATTGAGAGCTAAGTAACTTGCCTTGAATAGCACAGGTCTAAGGAGCAAGGATGGGTTTCTATCCAGTGTTGTCTGCAGAGACTGGGGGTTGACCGAAAGCACCATGCACAACCTGGTATCAGCTTGTCATCACTACCAATCATCACTGTGACTACCCTTATCATTTGAATGTCAGAGACACTTTGCATTATTCTGTATATGGAAAGCCATAATCATGGGTAAAGCCGTACTATACCCAACATTGTATCAGGCTTTGAACTTAATAAACATGAGGTGCCATGTCAACAGCTCTCTTTTGAAACCAGTTGAGCAGTCCAACTATTGTCTGTGAAGTAAACAAGCATTTCCCCAATTTGAAATACATAAGGACTAAGATTTGGGAAGTAGAAACAGCCGATTCCCTTCCATCCTGTCACCTTGCATGCACACACACACACACACACACACGAGGGGGGGGGGGAGAGAGAGAGAGAGAGAGAGAGAGAGAGAGAGAGAGAGAGAGAGAAAGAAAGAGAGAGAGAGAGAGAGTTCTCTTCCTCTTCTCTGGGCCTCCTTTGTGGCAGGCATGACCTGGAGAGTAAATTTTGGATGATGCAGCAACTAACAACGTGACCCCCACCTATGAAGTTAGAGGAGAGCTGCCCTTCTCCTCTTCCTCCACTGAGACTGAAATGCAGAACTGATCTGATCAGACCAAAATGCTAGCATCTCTGATCATGCACATGGAGTAAGGGCTGGCAGAAGACCGAGAAGGAGGAAGTCTACCCATAAATGTTGTCAGGCTGCCTTACATACCAGCCCAGGACCAAGCATCAAGACCTTATTTTATCACTCTACCAGAGGCTGAAATACCAACATAGCACCTCATGTCTCTAATCCTGCTCATGAAGTCAAGCCTGCTGGAGGACCAAACTGAAAGTCTGACTGCCAATGCTGTCAAGCCCTCAAATACACTGTTCCTGGACCCCATTAACTTACTTGAGAGAAAATGAAAACAGCTACCTTAACTCAGGTCATTGCATTTGGAAAGCTTGCCCCAATGGACTTTTAGGTATTTCCAAAACTGTCCAAGGCCATGCAATTGTAAGCAGTAGAACTGGAATTCATAATCAAGTCATCTTGTATTCACCTTAACACTAAACCCTTTCTGTTTTACAGCAATGGTACTATATTACATTCACTGCAACAGCAAGGTCAGAGTCAGCGTTGCATCTGACTCATGTCTTACGAGCAAATGGGTTCACAATGCCCTGTCTTCCATTCTTAGCTCCGTGTCCCTTTCCTTCAACCCTGCCTGCCTCACCCCTACTTACACCATCATGCTGTACTAGAGAAGGAGAATAGCTAAGCAAAGTTGTTCCCGGCTAAAACCAGCAGCACCTGAGAGAGGATACACACCTCCCGGGAGCTTGGTCTAAAACTCTGCCACAACAAAACCTTTCTACAAGAACCAATAATGTCTCAGACTTTGACTGAGAGCTTTCAGTGAATAGGTCAGCTCTGAACTTGAGTTTGAAAAGTTCCTCTCTGTAACACACCAGCAACAAAAAAATACTAATAATGGGATATATATGGCCGCCATAAACATGACGCAAATGCTGAAAATGGAAAGACACTAAGACTGACACAATGTGGTGAATGTGAGTGATAAATACCTGTGACATTATATGAGCAAAGGGACACCATCGCAATAGCATGGAGAACCCAATAGAACTAGGCCCAGGGAGATGGCCCATTGGTAAAGTGCCAGCCTTGCAAGCATAGGGACCCAAGTTCTTATCTCTAGAATCACACAACAGCTGGGCACTGTAACCCCAGTGCTGGGGATGGGGGAAAGGCAGGGGAGACAAGTAGATCCCCTGAGGCTCATTGGCCAACAAGTCTCACCAAATTGATGAGTACCAGGTTCAGTGATAAAGCCTGACTCAGAAAGCAAGGTAAAGAGTGATTGAGGAAGACACATCAACCTCTGGCCTCTATACATACATGCATATATGTGCACACACACTCAAACATATACATATACCATACACATACATATAGACATAAAAATTACCTAAACTCATGTAGATGGTGATGCTTTCACTTTAGCTAAACACTGTCCAACATATTAAATACAAATGAAGGCTACAAACTAAAGGAAATGAAGAACATTTACACATTTACTTCCACATGGACATGTGATGGGGTCTGATAGCTGTCAGTGAGCTATTAAAATGTTTATACAAAGTTTTAAGTATGTGTTTATTTCAGTGACTTTGTAATGAAAATAATTCAGCGTTAGCAGTCATCAAGTTTGGATAAACCATTCAATGGCACCTGTGAACAATCACCTACAAAGATGTAAGCTCATTCTCAACAGTGCATAGGTTTGTCTGAATCAGATGTCCCACCGTTAGCCTCGGAACACTGATACTTCCCCTCCAAGACACCAAGCAGATACACACCCGCCTCCGGGTGCAGTGAAGGCACTTAAGTCCCTGCATCTGACTCCCTTCCCAGAGTTTCTCATATCTCAGTAATTGCTCACGAGAAGCAGCATCTTGTTAGAGCCTCCCTTGTTCAGAATGAAATTGTTTCCTCTGATAATTAACGTGTGGGACATAAAGGAAATTAGCTGGTGATTCCAAAGCCTTAATTTGCCACATTACATCAATCATCCTCCTAGAATATGAGCTTGTGCCTTTAGCCTGGGATTCAAGTTTGGCTGGTCCTTGGTTACTAAGCTTGAATGGATTAGAACAATTAAACATGGTTCTGTGAAGCCCACAGACCTATAGTAACCAAATCTGAGCCACAGAAGGCCTTTTTTAAGTTGGTTGGTTGGATCTTTTTTTCATTCTGTTTTGTTGTTTTTGTTTGTTTGTTTGTTGCTTGATAAAAATAGGAAATGGCAAGATGAAATGCATAGTTCCCTCTCCTGTGTACATAGAAGAAAATCCTTTCAACTTCGCCTACTTGACACTAGATTTTCCTCATCTCAGAAACCCCACACCACTTCTCCTTCCCTCCCCCGCTTTCTACATGAGCTTTCCCGCTCCTGTGATGGGGGCTTCCCCCAAGCTGGTATCAGAATTCCCGCTCCTGTGATGGGGGCTTCCCCCAAGCTGGTATCAGCTTTCCCGCTCCTGTGATGAGGGCTTCCCCCAAGCTGGTATCAGAATTCCCGCTCCTGTGATGAGGGCTTCCCCCAAGCTGGTATCAGAATTCCCGCTCCTGTGATGGGGGCTTCCCCCAAGCTGGTATCAGCTTTCCCGCTCCTGTGATGAGGGCTTCCCCCAAGCTGGTATCAGAATTCCCGCTCCTGTGATGGGGGCTTCCCCCAGTATTGCCTGTAGAAGTTACTCTTGTTCTCCTACTTTTATTTCTGTTTCTGTGATAAAATATCCCAACCAATAGCAACAGTCGGGGGAAAGGGTTTGTTTGGCTTACAGTTCCAGGCTGTAGTACATAAATGCAGGAAAGTCACAAGAGTTCAAGGCAGCTGGTCCCATCCCATCCACACTCACAGCAGAGAGAAATGAATGGACTCATGGGGCCTGCTTATCACTGCTCAGCTCAACCAGCTGTCTTCATTCTTACAGAGTTCAGGGTTCCATGCCTAGGGAGCAGTGCCCCCACGATTAGCTGTGTCTTCCCGTGTCAATCTACAATCAAGACCATCCCACAGACTTGCTCACAGGCCAACCTGATCTCGATATTCTGCAATTGAGGCTCTCTTCTCAGATGATTCTAGACTGTGGTAAGTTAACATTTAAAACTGACTGTCACACCAGTGATCCACCACAACCTTGCCATCTTCTTCTGGTGCCAAGTCCCCTCTAATGCTGCCCATCAAGTCCCCCAGACTCCACATGGTTCACTTTGCCATCTAACAGGCTTATATCCTTATTCACCAACAAAAAGTACATCTCAAGAAGACGGCTTGGTGGGGATGGCTCTCCACTCTGTACCATTGTGACAGATGGTTATCAGTTGTTGAATGAGTTACTTTGATCCTCTTCCATCTTAGACCCAGCTGCTAAAAGTAGCACCTCATGGCACAACCTGTCACTGTCTCCTTGCCTGTCCACGTGGGGCCCAAGAAAGCAGCATTGTTCCAGCCCAGCCACTGAGCTTTGCATGAAGGTCACTTTAAAAGGCACCGAGTCAGTAGTGATGTGATTCACCTGTAGTATACACTAGATATTTTTGTGGACTACATCAGAACTCTGCCCACCCTGTGTGGTATTCATTTTATGGAGAACTACATTACCAAAAGTGTTTGTTTCCTAGAGTGTAACAACACAGTTCCACAGATGGGAAGCTTTGAAAAACAAAAATGTTTTCTATTGTCATTATGGTGGCCAAAACTCTGAAACTGAGGTGACAACATGGCCACTGTGCTTACTGTAAAGACTCTAGGGGATAATCCTTCCTTGCTTCTTCTGGTTTCTGGTGACTTCCGGAAGTCCTTGGCTTATGACAGCACAATGACAGTCTTTGTCTTTGTCCCAGGGTCACCTTCCTTTGTCACTGTATCTACAATTCTTGTGAAAATAACAGTCACTGAATCAGGGGCCCACTCTAGTCCACAGTGACTTAGCATGTCCTTAGCATGTCCACAAAGTAGCATCACACACAAAGGTACCAGCATTTAGGACTTGAACATATTTGGAGATGTGAGGAAGATATGACTAAACCCACTACAAGACATTATTGTCCAAATCCTAGTTAACTGCATTACACATAAAATTGGCTGTGAGGCAGCCTGGGAACCTAAATACTGTTCGTAACACTGAAACTTAAACTAAATTTCATCATCAAGGTATGATTAATGACCTCACTTTCAAAATGTAATATGTCAAATAACTAGGGATATATTAAATACTGTTCAACAAGGAATCATCTAATAGTAAAATATTGGAGAAAACCAAGTATTGGTAATATAGGGTTGGTTATGTTATAATGATATAATAATATACTAGATGACCAATAAAATTATGTAGTGAAATGTATTTGACATGAAAATATGTTCATGTTACATTGTTACTAAAACATATACATGTACATGACTATACACTTTAAATATACATATATGTGTAAATATACATCTCTACATATGTTTAAATATATGCATGTCTTTACTATATATTCAATAATGACCAATTTGAAAGCAGACTTTAAAATATTTTCTACATTTCTTTGTTATAAAGTAAAATACTTAAGACACTTATGACTTTCGCTAGGAAGAGTAGAGCACTGCTCATGCTGTATCATGGACTGCCAGAGCAGAAAACTGTAGCATGGATTTGCACAGAAAAAGAGGAAAAGACTTGGAAAATGTGCACTAAACTAGAAAAATAATTTATCTACTAGTATAGGAAACCATAGAAACAGCCATGAAGTCACTCCAAAGAGTCAGCAGTAATCAAGGATCTGGTATGGGGGGACATTATTGAAATAAAAGCATGATAGTTTTAAAAAAAGCAAAATGTTGATATGGAAATACATGTAGGCTGATAATAAAAATAGAAGCTTTTCCTTTGGGAATAATTTTATTCATTAAGAATGAAAAGTTGAAAAAAAAATCACATACTAATGTCTCCACGAGGAGAGTTCCCTGGCCAGGACTCATGTGAGCATTATACTTGCTCTTGACCATCTTCAGGCAGGGTTTCTGGTACCCATGGCTCTCCAGACCTTGGGAATCTAGGGAGGCTGAAATGGCCCCAGAAGCTTGCTTACCCCCATAGGGCATCAACCTGAGCCATAGAATCCATCAGCCTGGAGCAGGAACTCCCATACACTGGACCAGCACCTGTGTTTGAGCTAGAACACCCTGTGAAGGAAAGACATTCTGTTGAGTGTGTATTGGGTGTCCTATTACTTTCTCATTTAATCCTCTCATCTGCTAGATGTGACCTCATCCCATGGATCATATGGGGAAATTGAAGCTTATTAAGGAAAGCAAGATACACACAGTCAACCAGGGACAAGATTCATATCCAGGTACCTCTGACTGCAGAACTGGGCTTCTTGGCTATATACAATGGAGAGAGGGTGAGGGGGTACCCTATTCTGTCCTCCTGCACACTTCCCTGTAATGTGAATTGCTAAATGGTCTTATTAATATAAAAAAACCCTGAAGCCAGATATTGGGGTGAAAGCTGAAAGATCAGAGAAGTAGAACAAGCCAGGCACCAGCTTACCTCTACAAAATCCTCAGCCTCAAGAGAGTGAGTTTCTGTTTCCTCACTCCTTACATACCTTTCTCTGCCCAGACATCACTTCCTGGGATTAAAGGCATGTGTGCTTCCCAGTACTGGGATTAAAGGTGTGTACTGCCACTGTCTGACTCTGTTTCCAGTGTGGCCTTGAACTCACAGAGATTCAGATGGATCTCTGCCTCCCAGGTGATAGGATTAAGGGTGTGTGCCACCACTGTCTGGCCTCTATGTCTAATCTAGTGGCTGGCTCTGTCCTTTGATCCTCAGATAAGTTTATTAGGGTACACAGTATATCACCACACTTCCCTCTCAGCTTCTCTGCATATTCTAAGAAGCGGCTGCCTTTCCTTTCTTCCTAATGCATTCTGTTCTACTTTGCTTTCCTGTAAACACCAGGACCAAGGGCGACTTTGGGAGGAAAGAGTTTATTTCATCTTATACTTCCAAGTAACAGTCCATTACTGAGGAAAGGCAGGGCAGGAACTCAAGCAAGAGAAGAGGCTAAAACCAAGGAGGAAAGCTGCCCACTAGCTCTCAGCTAGCATTTTTAGCGCTGGCACATTTGCTAGGGATGACACTGCCCACAGTGGGCTGGCCCCTCCTACATCAATTAATCAAGACAATAGCTCACAGACATGGCCACAGGCCAGCCTGATCAAGGCAATTTTTCAATTGTGGCTCTCTCTTCCCAGGTGACTCAAGATTGTGTCAAGTTGGTAACTAAAAACTAACCATAATGTGTTCTTTCAGGGAAATGTGGTTTTTAGCAAAGCCTTTCTGTGCAGTGAGGCAGCTTTGAACCCTTGGGCTTGATGATTTTCAATTAATGTTTCCTCTTTAAGACAGGACAACAGTAAAAGTTACTCATCTCTAAGACACGAGCTTAAAACCCTAGTAATACAGAGCAGGTAATTACAACTGGGAGATTTCTACACAAAAATAACAAATTAGCTTGCCTTTCAATTTTTAAATCCCTTTCTATTTCCATTTATTAATTTTTCTTTGCCTTCTCCCATCTCCAGAGCTGGCCTCCCACCCATTTAATTGCTTTTATAAGTCATTTTTTTAATCTGCCCTGGAACTGTCCACTGAAGACAGCAACCGATAATTGCACTCTCTAGTCACATGAGATTTGCTGTTTAAAATAAGCCTCTGGTCAGACAGGATGCTCAGAATATTATAACTAATCTACAGCCAATGGAATGGCTAGGATGGCAATGCTCTCATTTCTAAATGCTCTTTCATTAATAGGCTCCCCCTTTCCAGGTTGAACAAATAAAATTCTAACTCATACCGAGGAGAGAGCAGCCCTGGGAACACCGAGTCTGCAGAGAGGGACCCGGGACCCTCTCAGGCTGCCCTGGGATGCTGGCTATGGCACTTTTACTTCTCAGTGTGTTCCATAAGGAATGGGTTTACGGTGAGAGAAACCCAGAGGCTGTTTCTTTTCCTTCACAGGAAAACAAAGCCAACAACTTTTTTCTAACTTGATGCATTGTGGGAATAACAGAAAAAAATCAATAACAAGCCTGAGAAACTGTTCTTGTTTAAACAGAAAACAAGATTTTTGCTCTAACCTTCTTAAATAGTTTTTCCAGCCAAAAGTAAAAGAAAACCATACTGCAAAGCGAGGCAGGAAAAAGAGAAATAGCCAGAAAGCTATCTATATTTGAAGGTAGAGAAAGTGGACGCAAGGCCAGGGAATATGTCCACACTGATACTATCTCCATCCCCCTCCCCAGAAAATCACCCATGCCTCTCTTCCATTCCCTTCCTGGTCCACCACTGCATTGCTGGACAGGTTTACCTCTCTGCATTTGCAGGAGTCAGGTGGCAGCCACCTCACACTGGCTCATACTGGTTTGGGAGGTTTATTTTTGTTTTTTTTTAATTATGGGAACTAGTAGACATCACATCATATCAGTAGCTTAATATCAACCACAGTAGGAATTCTTATACCTTAGAAATTAGAAACCACACCAAGAATCCCACCCCTTCCCGGGGAAGGAGAAGCTGCTGTTGATCTGTGCACCATCATTTCTCTCTCGGACTTCTTGGAGTTTCTCTTTGATCTCTGATGAAAAGCATTGACACAGGACATCCACAGTGAAAGAGAAAGAGCAGACATCGCCTTGCAGAGCCTTCTGCTCACTGAGCTATGGGCTACATAAACTACAGAGCACTATCTAGGGCTCTCTAGGGAGGGTTGTCAAGATAAACCCACCCCTCCTGGTTCCTGATGGCTTCACTTTCAGAGCCCTTGTGCTCCTCTGCTCAGACCTAAAACACAAAGCATTGAGTCCTAGTGGAGGTGGCCTGCTCTAAGATGCACAGACATCACCCTCGCCCTTGAAACCATTTCTCCCAGGCCTCATACCCCAGAGGCATGTTTTTCTGCAGAGTTCTGTTGTCTTGTACGACCCTTTCACAGAACTTGATGTCATGTGACATCCTACCAGATGCCTCAGTCCCAACACTACATTACAGTAGGGCGTCCACACCCAAAAGAGCCACAGGGCACACACCTTGCTTTTCGCCACCTACTACCCAGTGCCTAGCATTGTACAGTGTACACAGGAAGTGCACAATAAATCCCAAATGAACTCAAAAAGCCAATTTCAGCTCATCTTTTCACTGATCAGACACTCATGGCTAAGATAGATAATTTAAGAAATTCAGGACATCAAGAAACTTGAATTTGGGGCTAGAGAGAAACGGCTCCACAGCTAAGAGCACTGCCTGCTCTTACAGACCTATGTGATAGTTCCCAACCATCTGTGACTCCAGTTTCAGGGAATCTGATGAACTCTTCTGCCCACTGTGGACACTAGGCATGCATGTGGAACACATGTATATATGTAAACAAACACTTATACATATGAAATAAAATAAATATATCCTAAGAAAGTGAAATAAACTTGGATTCTAGGCCAGTCTTGGAAATCAATTTGCCGTCCAAGTCTTGGGTTTCCATCTCTTCATCAAGAAAATAGCAACTGAGTTCTTGCATTCTATCAGATTTACCCCTTAAGAGCAGACCTTGACCAACTGTTTAACTTTGAGTATCCCCATCTTTAAAGAATGCTAACATACTGGGGGAGGGAGGTATCAAAATACATGAGCAGGCTCCAGCACAGAATGAATACTCCATTAAGGACACGTCACTTCCCTTATCTTTTCCAGCTGGATAGTCCTGAATCCTGTAGAGACAAGAGCAGGCAGGTGCTGGGTTCCAGATGTCTCCTCAGATGGTGGCTTAGGGTGGGCTGCCATGGAAAACACTGTTATTACTCCACCTCAGGTAAAAGCACGCCTAAAGAAATATAAGGACCTTTCTCTAAACTTAAAGAGAAATAAACTTAAGAGTCAAACTGGATTCCCACCTGACAGCTTGAATCAGTGGGGATGCCTTCAGCCACAGTAGGGGAAAGCCCAAATGACTGAGGCACAGCTAGGACAGGTGCTTAGGATGGGCCAATACAGAGCTGACTCACTTTGAGGACAGTGCCACTAAGACCCAATTTCCTCTTGGTGCTGATTTCACTGTAGCCATCAGTCCACATATCCTATCTAGATGCTGTCACATCAGTGTAAGGAAAAGTGCCCATCACTTCCATCTGCATCTCTAGTAAGGAGCAAAGAAACTTCCCCAACAATCTCCTAACAAAATTTCCCTTGTGTCACATTGGCCAAGGAAGGCTTCCCACACTAAAACCAGTACTGATGAGAGAATGGGACCATTCCAGGACCAGACCACTTAGGAAGAAAACCAGAGCTCTGCCAACATGGAGCAAGAAAGTGGTGGGTCTCAGGTATGCTTTGACACTTTATCTTACTAAACTTCGTCTCCTTGTGTTGTAAACAGAGAACCCAGTGTATTTTTAACGAGAATCTACTGAAAAGTTTATCTTTTGCTATTAGTCACACCAAGGGTAGAAGACATATACAGCAAATGAAAGGAGCGAGAGATATTTTATACACAGGTGGCCCTCCCTCTCAATATGACATCCACACACCACTGCCCCCTGTCTGATCACAGCTGCAGCAAAAAAAGGGTCTAATCATGAGATCAGCTGACCTGATAGCCTTGTTACTAACAATAGCAGAGTTGAAGGTAGCACCTTCAACAATTGTTGAGCACCTACTATGTGCTGAGTAATGTGCTGAAACAGTTTGCAAACCTGAGTCTCACAGTAACACTACAAGACAGGTTATCACGCTTTTTCTTTTTTTGCACGTATATTATCTGTGCACATGTTTGCGTGTGTATAAACGTAGTACATGTATGGATATTAGAGGACAACCTTGGCTGTCAGGCTCTCGCCTTCAACCTTATTTGAGACAGGATTTCTTTAATGTTTGCCTGTGTGGTGCCTGCACCAGGTTAGCTGGCCCGTAAGACAGGTTTCCACACCCACTTTAAGGATGAAAAAACCAGACCACGCAGCAGCCGGAGTGGGCTACTGGTGATGGCAGAAATTAATCTTAACTCAGTTTTGATTGGCTGTCAACATCATTGTGTTAGTTAGTGTTCTATCACTGTGAAGAAACACCATGACTGTCTTAGTTAGGGTTTCTATTGCTGATATATAACACCAGAACCAAAAAGCAAGTTGGGGAGGAAAGGGTTTGTTTGGCTCACACTTCAGCATTGCTGTTCATCACTGAAAGAAGTCAGGACAGGAACTCAAACAGGACAGGATCCAAGAGGCAGGAGCTGATGCAGAGGTCATGGAAGGGAGCTGCTTACTTGCTTGCTCAGCCTGCTTTCTTATAGAGGCCAGGACCACCAACTAGGGATGGCACCACCCACAATGGGCTGGGCCCTCCCCCATTGATCACTAATTAAGAAAATGCCTTACAGCTGGATCTCATCAAGGAATTCCCTCAACTGAGGCTCCTTCCTCACTGATCACTCTAGCTTGTGTCAAGTTGACACACAAAGCCAGCAACTACAATGACCAAGGCAATTTTTTTTTTGAGACAGGGTTTCTCTGTGTAGCTTTGGAGCCTTTCCTAGAATGCTCACTCTGTAGACTGGGCTGGCCTTGAACTCACAGACATCTGCCTGCCTCTGCCTTCCGAGTGCTGGGATTAAAGGCGTACTCCACCACTGCCTAGCAACCAAGGCAATTTTCATAAAAAGAAAGCACTTAATTGGGGCTGGCTTACAATTTCAGAGGCTTTGTGCATTATCATAATGTTGAGTGTGGCGGTATGCAGGCAGACATGGTGCTGGAGAGTGACTGAGAGTTCTACATCCTGATCCAAAGGCAGCAGGGCAAGAGACATGGTGCCTGGCACAGACTTTTAAAACCTCATAGCCCACAGACCTTGACACACTTCCTCCAACAAGGCCACACCTCCTAATCTTTCTAATCCTTTCAAAGAGTCCCACTCTCTGGTGACTAAGCATTCAAACACAGAGACTATGAGGGCCATTCTTATTCAAACCACCACATTTATAATCTTTCCACTCTACCCAGACCTTATGACTGAGGAACTGGAGACAATGGACAGTTTTCCACAGATGGCACAGTGTAAAAGAGCAGGCGTTTGGCCCTAGTCACGTTCAGAATCCCACTGTCAGCCAAGCTACTTTCTTAGTAAGGAACAGAGTTTCAGGAGCCTCATCTTGCTTCAGCCTGTCTCTCCTGTTGCTATTGAGAGTTTTCGTTTATCCTCACCATTTCTAACATATTCTTCTGTCTTGCTAATGATAGGAAACTCACTGCTGTGTAGTTCCATAAAACATTATCTCATTATCTCCTCTTGCCTCTCACTGTAAAGTGCTTTGTAGCACAGAAAGTGGGGTATGGAAAAAATTAATTTCATTAAATTAATCGAGAGTGTCAGGACTGCTCAGTTATGACTCGGATGCATTTGTAGGAGGGCCTGTCTGTGCATCAAAGTTTGTCCTTTATTTTGCCATTTTTCCTCCCACATGTACCCACCAGCTTCCCTAGCAAGGAAAAAATAACTCTAAATAGCAAGCTCTTCAGAAATATTGTTGCCACCAGCAACCTGGAAAATCCCAAATCAGAACATGACTTTATATGGCCAATGAACAGACTTCAGGGACACTCTATCTGTCTCCACCATCATCCTGCAATGTATAAAAATGCCAATGCTGAACACATCATGCTGTGAGTCAAACAACCCTATGAGATGGACGGCTCTCTCCTAGACTTTCAATTTACCCAACAAATGTTTCTAGTTTTGGTAACACAGATCCTTTCCTGCTTTGCTTACAAAACCCGTTCCTACCTCAAGGTCTTTCTCAAATGCCACAGTTTACAAATCTTCTCACTGGGTCCAGCTAAGAGAATTCTATCCCTGGGTTCATTTATGCATTGCTTGCTAGTGTCCCCTGAGTAATGGAAGATGCACGGCTCCAAAGTGGACACTGGAAACTCCACGAACAGAAAAGCAGTGGGGGCGGAGAGACAGCTCAGTTGGTCCTCAATTCACAAGCATGAGGACCTAAGTGTGAGTCCCAAATCCTGTTTTTAAAAGCCGAGTGTGCCAGCCCTGCCTGTGACTCCAGCGCTGGAGAGGTGGAGACATAAGCAGCCCTGCGACTTGCTTGGCTGCCAGTCTAGGTTCCATTACAGGCACTGACTCAAAAAATAAGGTGGAGAGTGATAGAGGAAGACACCGAACATTGGCCTCTGACCTCTACACATATGTGCTAATACATGTGCATACACATACACAGAAACACACATACAAAGAAAAGAAAGTAATATAAAGGCAGTGGTTCCTCTCCCCAGGAGCATGTCTGCCTCTACCACACAGATTGCCATGCAAGGAATGGCCCCTCAGAAGAACTAGGATCTTTCCTGAGGAGAAAGGTGCTTCTTCAGCTTCTGTGAATGAAACAATATTCTTGCCTTAAGCTTTGCCAGCATACCCTGAGACTGTCCCAGTAAGCTGCACTCTATTGTGGAATTTCCCTCAGAAAATCCACTCCCACCCCACCTCCATCTCCCTCCCACCCCCATCTCCCACTAATTCATTGGCATACTTCTCAGTCTCAGTTTTCCTGGATCCTTCAGATCTCTGGTTTGGCTTCATATCTCAATTCCAAATCTAATCACGTATCCACCCCTTGCTGCCTCTGCACCAGACATCTGTCTGGACGGTGTGTCTTCAACATCTGGTTCTCACAAGAACTTATAAAGGTGGGGACATTCCTTCAGTTTTACAAAGGAAAAAAACTGAGACCCATAAAACTAGGAAACTTCTCCTTATGAGAGTTCATGAATATGTGCCAGAAACAGAATTCAAACACATGTCCATGTGGCTGGCATTCTATTATTCTACATAATCTAAACCTCTATCTGCCTCATTGAATGCAAAATAAGAAAAGTCAGCTCCATCACAACCTTCTCACAAGTATATCATAAGTATCAAACAAGATATTTACACATAAGAGATACAGATACCTCACTTGCCTTCTGAATTCTAATTTTCAGAGATAAGCATGGTTAACCATCACTGAAGAACTAGAGTCCTTTGGTAAAGTGGAACTATAGAACTTTTCTCAGGTCCAAGGCCAAAAGGTAAACTATTCTTTTTGAGACAGAGTCTCATATAGCCCAGAGTAGAATTGAATTACATAAGTGACCTAGGATGAGTTTGAATTCTTGATCCTCCGGCCTCCACTTCCTAAGTTAGGATTATAGACACATAGCACCACACCTGTTTTTATACATTGCTGGAGATGGAACCCAGCATTTTATGCATGCTGGTCCAATCCTCTACTGAGTCACAGTCTCAATTCTCAAATGCAAATTTCTCACTAGCATACTCCTCAAATCTATACCAGGGCAAGCTCTGCAAATATACATTGATGTGAAAGCCCTCTCAGCCTGCCCTCACATCTAGTACCATCTAGTAGAATAAGAACACAGGAGACCTAGAAATGGGCCACGGCAGGACTAGGCATGGTGCAGGATAGATCAAACTCTCTATCACTGAGCAGTCTTTTCTTCAGGAAGGTAAGCAGGGAGAGAAGAAAATGTCCTTTCTAGAATTTTCCTGTCATTTGTAGTGATACAGAAATCCCCCACAGTAGAATCAATTAGGAGGAAGCATCATATTCCTCTACTATGTATAATAGAGAAGGGGTCCTTACTAGGTAGCCCTGGCTGTCCTGGAACTCACACTATAGACCAGGTTGGTAGCCTGAAACTCACAGAGACCCACCTGCTTCTGCCTCCCTAGTGTTTCCGTTAAAGGCATGCACTAACACACCCGGGTCCCCCACACTCTCTTATAATAAAGGTAGATAGCACTGTACTAACACACCCAGGTCCCCCACACTCTCTTATAATAAAGGTAGATAGCTCTGCACTAACACACCCGGGTCCCCCACACTCTCTTGTAATAAAGGTAGATAGCACTGCACTAACACACCTGTTCCTTTTCCCATTTTCCCTTTTTCATTATTGTTCCTAAGACACTCTATACTTTCACATTACAGTATTAAGACCATTATTTATATATGATTCTATCAGACTATTTCACTGAAAGAAATCATTTTTGATGTATCCTTAAACATTCATATCTAAAGCCATGTCAATCATGTGGTAGAATTATTTGCTCAGTCAGTGAATACATGGATGCTATGAATGTCTAAACGTTGGGACTCCCAGGGAACATGTCCATGTTTAAGTATCATTTTGCATTTTTCTCACTTGTCTACCCATCTTCGGACAGGTTGAACCAGATCCGAAGCTATTTCTCTCAATTATTTTGCAGTTCCCCATTGATGCAAGGGGTTCATGGTTCACAAAATTCATCTCATAAATCTGCAGGCCATTTCATTGTGCTCTTATTGAAAAGATGGAAGGAACTGAAAACAACATACAGTATTTAAAAAGAAAAGATCTACTAAGAGTAAGTACAAAAATTAGGCAAAATCACCATAAATTTTTATCTTTCTTATCCTCCCTTTGGACATGCTTGTCGGTCTACTTCAGTGTCACAGATGGAAAGGGGAAACTACTTTTCGAGAATATTTCACAGTTCACTCAACAGCAACCCAATAACCAGCCTCCCTCCCAGATCAGCTCAGAGCATGCATACAGAGGCAGAGGCAGGACAGTACCATGCTTCATTCAGCCTCAGTAGCTGTCAGCAAGCCTAACAGACTTCACAGGGATCCTTTAAACTCACGTGACACTGATGTACTTTAAATATGCATCAACTTTGGGGATGAAACCATTAGGAAAAAAAAAAGTAAGATAGAGCCAAAGGTCAAGGCTGAAGTGAATCAGTAATGGCATAGGTCCCTGAAGACGTCTCTTCCCTCCAGATGGCAGCTAATAAGGAACCAAGAGCATCTATGTTCCTCTGTTCACAGGCACAGAGTTGGAACTCGAGATAATGCTATGTCCATCACCCCCCAGTGGGCAATCCCCACTAACACCAGTGAAGTCAAGGGCATGCTCTACCTAAGGCAGGCCTGAATCAGTGTGCAGCTGGGGTTTCCTGACGATCACCCTCAGAGGAAATGAAGCAGGGTACAAAGAACAAAATTAAAACTGGAATCTTTTAAGCTTTCTTTTTTGACTTCCCAGGAGGGTTGCATGAAAAATGAAATATCATAAGGACAGAAAGAAAGCTAGGGAAATTTTCAGCTCTCATCTTAAAGGAAATAACATAGTTGTTTGTTCTGGTGCCAGATATGAGTGACCACGACCTGAGGAAACAGATTCAGGGTGCCTCAAATGCCATGTTCCACTGCAAAGTAGTTACAGAGTAAAGGAAGTCATAAGTCAAGGAATTTACCAAATGCACAGGTGGGAACCACAGCAAGGCAGGTTTCTAGCAAAGTGGGGAAATGTGTTACAGGTCTCAGATGTGATCTTAGCTTCCAGGTTGATGGAGGCTAGTGATTTATCAAGGACACATTTTCATTGTTGTGATAGTCACTGGATGTTGTGTCAGACATAGAACTCAGCAATGAAGATGTTCCAAGGGACTAAAATTAACCCAGGATAATTTGCCTCTGATCTAGAACATTTGAATTCTCCACAATCACACATTTCAATCCTTCAGCCTTGTAGAACCTTTAACACAGGTGTAGTCAGAAGTTCTTCTGTGTCACGCCCAGTCCACAGCAGCTTATAAAATAATCACACAGAGGCTTAATATTAATTACAAACTATTTAGTCTATGGCTCAGGCTTCTTGCTAGCTAGCTCTTTCATCTTAAATTAACCCATTTCCATTAATGATGTTTTGCCACACAGTCACGGCGTTATCTGTCTGCTGGCATCTTGTTCCTTGGGCAGCTGGATGGCATCTGTCCTGGCTCTGCCCTTGATCTCCCTGTATCTCCCCTTGGATTTCCCACCTGGCTCTTATTCTGCCTTACCATAGGCCAAACCAGCTTTATTTATTAACCAAAGGGAGCAACATATATTCACAGCATACAGAAAGGCCATCCCACAGCACATAGATGTGGCTCTATCCCACTCCCTGCAACTACAGTTCACACCAGTAAGTAATTTTTTGAAAGTACAAGAAAGGCACCCAGGCAGGGGGATCGGGATCTGTCCCTGGTGCATGGGCAGGCTTCTGGAATCCGGTGCCTGTGGTGTGACACCTTGCGCAGCCTTGGTGCAGTGGGAAGGGGCTTGGACCTGCCTAGGCTCAGTGTGCGGGGCTCTGCTGACTCCCCATGGGAGACCTCGATTTGGGGGATGTGGGTTTGTGGGGTGGCTTGGGAAAGACGGCTGGGGGGTGGGAGGAGGGAGGAGGGGGGGTCTGTGGATAACATGTGGAGTGAGTAGAAAATTTCTTAATAAAGAAAAATGAAAAAAAAAAAGAAAGCAATCCAGCTAAGACAATGATGTCAGCATGTTTAGGAAGCACCAGTCTGTAAATTGCCAGTTGAAAGACTGAGTAATATCTTTAAAGTCTTTTCCAAATGAGCAAGGAGAAAAACGTTACAGTGTAATCTTCTGTCCATCAGGAGATTGCCTTGTCCAGCTGTCAAATATCCCTAGAAAATCAGACAGCAGCATATAGAGCAGAGGTCCATGTTGCTGACAGGGTTAGTGGTCTCAACAAGAACAAGTCACTTGGTTCCTGCAATAAAAAAAACATACTGAAGCTAGAATCTTGATCTACTTTTTTTCAATTTTTAAATTTAATTCTATTTGTACTTTTTAAACTTTTGAAATGTTGAACATTTAATAATATGTATATACACATTATATATACAGATTTTTAATCAGCTTTGCCATTATCATTTAAACTCGGTGACTGATTGACATATCAAATCTCTGTCAACTTCTAACCTCTCTATACATTTTGATCTGAGAAATCCAGTCTTGTCTTCCCTCTAGATTGTGAAGACCCAGCCTGTGGGTTGTCAAATAAATTTGAGGTAGAGAAAAGCCTATCTATCTGCATCTTAGCCCCAGAATTTACTGCTATCAATCCAGAGGTCAGATTTGATACATGCCTGATAGAACAATTCAATGTGTTGAATTTAATGCCCATGTCTGCAAAAATATTAGTGCAGCATATTATTAGAGGGAAATCACCATTTATCTAAATGAGGATATTCATTAAGTAATGAGAAGTCATCTTCAAGAACTTTATGAAACCAACACATTAGGTCACCATCCTAAGACTGTGCTATAGGTTGACCACCAAACTCACAAAAGAGTTTAACTCCCAATATTATATGTTAATGACAATAAGAGAGCCCTCATGACGAGAGTCAGATGGAAGATCGAGCAGACAGACATAGGAGTCCCTTGCCATGGGAAGTTCTTCCAAAACTCAGGTCTTTGCCAGCAAGAAGTCATCTCCAGATTAGGCCCCTCAGGTTGGGACTTAAATAAACATTTTTTTCTTTGTAAAGTTTCGTGCTACCAGTATTTCATTGTAGTAATAAAGACAGCAAGTTTGCAAGGGTCAGAAGCCTCCAGTTTGGGAAGTGCTCAAAGGAGGAACAGCATCTTTTCAACTTTCAAAAGTGTGTTGGGAAAGTAATATTTCCAGAATATGACTCCTCCCTACAAGAGCCTGGACTAGCTGCTCCTGAGGTCAAACAGCAGCCCTCTGTCAGGAGTCACATGACCTTGCTCTACACCTTGCTCTGTGTATTCACAGGAGTTGGAACAAGTTTCCAGTGTGCCTGTGCTTTTGTTGTGTATTCCTGCATTAGGGGTGTGTTCCGCTGGCCAATGCCCCATCTGGTCCTTTCATGTCTTTCCCACAATCCAGGCTCCTGCCATCATCCACTTCCTTTCTCTTCCCTCCTCTGCATGCTCACACTGATTCTTGCTCCTTGCTTTCATGGCTGCCCTTGCCTTGAGCCCTTTCTCTCTAACTGTGGAATCCCTATCAATGCATCCAGACCCAGAGGAAGCACTACTTGGCTCCATTGTTAACCCCTATTATCCCACTTTCCTCCTGTTAATTTTTCTTCTCTGATCTCTCAGAGCACAAGTCAGTGGTTCATGATTTGGCTCTTGATGTTTTATCTAATTTATCTAATTGTTTTGTTGTACATGCTCTGGTTTCAAGTGACTTGCAAAGTCTTCAAGGACAAGGTCAGACAGTCTGCATCTGTGCTAGGTCCCAGGGAGGGAGGTGCACAGTCTTCATTTTAGGCTGCTCAAATATTTTCTCTACCTGAGGCCACCCTAGGGAATCAAATCAACAAATACTTGGTGCATGCACACCTGCTGGCTTCAAGGCATGCTTCCCTGGCCATTTCAGCTTCCTTGTTTACATGAGAGCCTCACAGGTGAAAATCTAAATGAGCCAGACATTAGGAGGACTTGGCTGATACTAATGCTCATGAATATTTAGCAGGGGTTGCTCATTAGCTGGTGGAGCAAGGTCTCCCTTGCAGTCACTGAGCTATAATGACTGCTGGCATTTAATTGTGCTCATCCAATAGTAACTAAGCCATGGGGGAAGGAGGTGAGCTGAGACACGCAATACAGTGTGGCATTATGGTTTAAGTCAAAGCTGCACACAGCTCTTATATCCTTCCAAAGTAATTTTGGGGTAGGAGAGGGTAGCAAAGGAGAAACTTGCAGGTATCAAACTAATCCTCCACCACTCATTCAGGCAGCTTATCTTCCATGACAGCTTTTATGTCAGGCTGATCTCAAGAAAAAAAAAAAATGTTACTAAAAATATTTAAAAAAAAAAAAAAGGAAGCCACTGTAGACAAAAGACTGCTTGGAATCAGAAGGCAAGGTATTTTGCAGGCTCAGCCTAGTATTACCTAAGGGAGACTAGATACATGGAGATCTCTGTGCAGCTCAGGTTTCCCCATGTCAGCAGAAAGAATGACTGATATTGTAGCCATCCTGGAGGAATGAAGATCTAAAGCCCCCACCCCCTGGTCTGCTTCAACTATCACACTACTGAAACACTGGACCCAAGAAGTTGGAATTTCCGTAGGAATTTCACAGTGGGAAAAGAAAAAGGCTGAAGCCTGGGCCCAGCCTGAGGAGCAACTGATCTCCCAGAAAGACCACACTTGGTGCTGACACCTTGTCAGACCACCCTTTCGGAGAGACTGGGGCAGAGACAATGATGAGTCAATGATGGGTGGGACTACACCTTGATGTAGGGTGGCTTAGCTACCTTACCCATTGCCTCTGTTTAAACAACCTAATGTCAGGTGTCTGACAGGCTGTCATAGGACCTCACAGCTCCTCTTCCCAATGCGGCCTCATTGGACAAATCCTCTTTTCTACTCTCCACTGCTGCCCCTCTAATTGGTCGACATCCACCTGCATGTTAGGGCTGCCAGAGTTCAGGCTCTAACAACTCCAGTAACTCACCAGACACATGGAGTTACAATGACATGTACAAAGTAAGCACCTAATCTATGCTACCCTGGAGAAGACATCCTCATCTTTTCTAAGAGGCACATTAACTCTAACACTTGACTCCTAGGGACCTAGGAACCTCCATGCATCTAGCTCACCATGATCAGACCCCAAACACAACACAAGACATCCTGCCACCTCCTCCTCCTCCTCCTCCTCCTCCTCCTCCTCCTCCTCCTCCTCCTCCTCCTCTGCCTCCCCTCCCTCATGAAATCATATCCTGTCTGAGTCAGGGCTTGATCCTGGCATCCAGTAATACCTATGCATTGAGCATCCTGAAAATGCCTCACTGCATAAATGACTACATAATTCAATTCAGAAGACTCCCTTGTTGAGCACTGGGGACATAAAAAAGTACAAATTAGGATTCTTTGACATTAAAGGACTCTTCTAGTCCCAGAAATGACATAGATGAATGGCATCTCACCCAGAGGAATAATATTCAATTTCTAACAAACAAACAGAAGCCTGCTGGCCTGATCTCTTCACAAATTTGAAAGAAAAGTATGTTTGGAACAGTCCACATTAAAACATGGTTTTATATGAAATTGACTCTGAATCTCACAGCCAAAACTGAGATGCAATAAAAGACCTGACCATCAAGAAATAGAAGCCAGAGATGTTAAATTGCCCTGGGTGAGGCCACACCAAAAAATTGCATTTTAATTTGAAAGAAATTTACAGTTTATAGGTGGTGATTTACAAGTGCGATGTTTCTCACCAGAGCGATGCTGTGTGTTAATCATGCTGAATTCTATCAGCATTGGTTATTTAATGGTGGTTAATGGTTCTCAAGAAAAGCCAGCAGTCTGAGTCAGTTGCTAGGATTTTCAGTCACAGCAGTGTTTGCCAGTCCTTATCCCTAACAGTGACAACATCCTTCCTGACCGGTGCTGTGCCTACTGTGCAAATGAGTTTAGTCAGCAGTCAAGAATTAAGTGCTCAAAACAACAACTTGGGAAGTATCCCAAGGAGGAACTAAGCCCCACACTCTGTGACTCCAAAGCCTATGGTCTCAGCTCCTGGGAGAAGAAGGAACTGAAATGTGAGACATCACAGCTTTTCTCCCAGACAAGCCCAAAACACAAAAACCTCACCATGGGGTCCAGAGTTGGAGGCTAAATTGTCCAGACCAGGGATTGTGGGGGCTCACATAGTCTCCCTAGTAAGGCCTTACTCAAGGTCAGAAAGTCTGAGCTTGCTTTGCCCAGCAGGGCTGCATAATAGGATGATTTGGCCAAAGGCATGGATACTAGATGTTTTAAAGGGTCTACACTTGTTGGTGCTCTATTCCTCGACCTTGAAAGGGGGAGGTCTTTTGCCCCTCCCCTTGCTGATGTATAAAATGCCCATCATGATTAAACTCAGGGCGACTGAGTATTGACCCAGGGCCCTCCCTAAGCTATCCTGTCTCTCTGTCTTTCTCTTCATCTAGGCCTATATTTCTAATACTTCTCCATTCCTCACTCCTCCCCTCAAGGACCCTTTGACAGGTCAGGGCTGGTCCCCGACAAGGGATGGACAGCTTTGACTTTGTGAGAGATGGACAACACACAAAGCACCTCTCTTGAGGAAGCCATGGATGTGTGGGATGAGCCCAAGGCATTTTCTGTGCTCAGTAGGAAACAAACCTCTGCCAAGGGCAAAGCATCTCTGTCGCGCTCACCTGGCCCCAGCCTGCCCCACTTGCTGCCGCCTCCCTCCCCTTTTCTGTCCTCTTCCCAGAGAGAGCCTCTGTTCCAAACTGAGAGTTAATCATTCTCTTGCTTTTCTCTTTAAATGCCACTGCTTAGATTTGCCAAGAAATTTCCACCTAGATTAACCTGATTGAAATCATCACAATGTTTATACAGAATGAACAGGGTCCAGAAGGGAAAGCCACAATCACCACAGCTAAAATATATAAGCCACCAGCTGCATGAAGAAAGATGGAGCCAGTGATGGGGTGATGCCTCCGTTCAAGCTCTTCTAGCAAGTTCCTTCTGATCTTTTACTGACTCCTGTTTTTCTCCTTCTATGGAAAATCAGAGAGAAAACACCTACGTCCCAGGGTGGTTTGTTTACATTCAATATCTAAAAGATATTTCCATGTTTACATATTCATAATTCTTTCCCTAACAAACCAGAAACATCTCCACAAGTTAGAATTATCCCTGTCTCCATGTCTGGCAGACAAAACAGAATCCCAAAGTACATTCCTGTCTTCTCCTCCATCCCCCCCTCCTTTCTTTTCTCATGATGGCCACGATTCCAGCCTTCTGTGCCCAGGAAGTCTTGACCCCATGACTCTGACCTGTTCTCAGTGATGTTTTATTTATTAATGTCTGTGGTTGGCTCACTCTTGGAAAGCTTAGTCAAGAACCTCGATTTTGTTTTCATTGTAGGGATTCTAGTCCAACAGCCCCTTTCCTTGTGCTGAGTGACTGATACACCCTCTCTTGTCCCCAAGCAGTTTATGGCAAGTCACCTAGAATTTCAACTAACACAAAACATGGCACCCACTTCTTCCGCTTCTCCTCTCCTGCAGTCTCCAGTTCTCCTCTCAGAGCTGCATGGCTGTAACTCATGAAATTTCATTATATCCTTCTACACCTCTTTTGACATCCCATAATTTCCCATGGCCATCTGAGTCTGTGGCTCAGCTTCCAAACTCAGATAAAAACAAACATGTTCCCTGATAAATCACAAGTTATGCAAGCAATAAATCAAAGGACAATTGCTCTGTGGGAAAATTTTGTGCTGATTCCCTTTAAATAATTGACCAGCAACCAGGAGATTCATCAACACAGTAGTTGACTCCAGACTGAGTCAGCCTTTCCTGCAGGCATATGTACACACTGGCACATGTTAAAGTCTTGGTAATGTTTTCATTTTTCATCCACGGTAGTCATGAGCATGATAATAGATAACCCATAGCTTACAACACACACTCACAGTGTTAAGCCCATACAGCATTTGATCCTCACACCTTATTAACACTATTTCACAGGTAGTGAGTTTGAGATTAGAGATGGTAAGTGGCCTGAATGTAATCATGGAACTGCTCAGAGTCCACCTAATGTGATTGTTTGATACATTAATTTTCCTTACTCTATGATAAACTCAATCAGATGCTCAATAAATATCTGCCAAGTTGATTAAATCAAGAAATATTTTGAGGCTCAATGTGGGGATATTTTGTTGTACTCTAATAAAATTTGCCTGAAGATCAGAGGACAGAGCCAGTCACAGAGTTAAACATAGAGGCCAGGCAGTGGTGGCACACACCTTTAATCCTAGCACTCAGGAGGCAGAGATCCATCTGGATCTCTGTGAGTCCAAGGCCACCCTGGACTACATGAGATTAATCCAGTCTAGGAAAGAAACAGAGTCAGGCAGTGGTGGCACACACCTTTAGCCCCAGTATTTGGGAAGCACATGAACCATTAATTCCAGGACTAGGAAGATTGAGATAGGAAGAGAAATGGCTGGGTGGAGACAGGCATATAAAGTGTGAGGAGGCAGGAGCTAGAGAGCCTTTCGGCTGAGGACACAGAGGCTTTCAGTCGGAGGATTCGTGGAGACAGAATCAGCTGAGGAGTTGGCAAGGTGAAAGTAGCTGTGCCTTGCTCCATTGTCTCTCTCTCTCTTTCAGCATTTACCCCAATATCTAGCTCCAGGTTTTTATTATAAGACCATTTAGGATTCATGCAACAGCTAGTGTAGTGTGTGCGTTGAACCGGCATGAGGTCTTGAGTTCAATCCCCAGAATCAAAAAATAATAATTAAAATATAAATATTTGGGAAAGCTTCAAAGACTTCAGAACAACACAAGCTCTTGCCAGGCCCCTTGGTTGTGGATGTCCTGCCTGCACTGGGTCTGCACCGGGTCTGCATCAGACTGGGTCTGCACCGGGTCTGCACTGGGTCTGCACTGGGTCTGCACTGGGTCTGCACCGGGTCTGCATCAGACTGGGTCTGCACCGGGTCTGCACTGGGTCTGCACTGGGTCTGCACCGGGTCTGCACCAGACTGGGTCTGCACCAGACCGGGTCTGCACCAGACTGGGTCTGCACCAGACCGGGTCTGCACCAGACTGGGTCTGCACCAGACCGGGTCTGCACCAGACTGGGTCTGCACCGGGTCTGCACTGGGTCTGCACCGGGTCTTCATCAGACTGGGTCTGCACCAGACCGGGTCTGCACCAGACTGGGACTGTCATCAGTCCATTAGGACCAAGGAGAGGCTCATGGGCCCTCCTCCTTCCCAGCTGAACTGCTGCTACTGATGGATCCTGGGAGAAGTGTGGGCATGGTCCTCAGTTGTGTGCCCACTTGAGAGCCCACTTGGTGACAATGGATAGTTCCAAAGCCAGGCTGACAGAGAAAGCCCTGGTTAAACTCAGTGGGTCTCAAAAGAAAACAACAAGGCAAGAATGTAGGAAAGGGAATAAAAGGATGGTGGATGAGAGTAACCAGAATATACCATATCCACGTATGAAACTGTCAAAGAACAAATGTAATTAATAAAAAAAAAGTGATTGAATTAAAATTTCTTGAATAAAATTTAGGAAAAAGGAGACCTTAAATAAATAGATGCAGATTTTTATTGGTAGTAATGCTGGCAAAAGTAGCAGTGGAAATCTGGAGACAGGATTCATGGAGGTAAAATGCAAATTCAACAAAACATCTCAGGAACATAGGAGGTAAGCTGGCTGAGGGGCAAGCATGAGATCTTCCTCCAAATATACACATGACCCAAACTGACCTTCGTTCTCCCTCTGGCTCCTTCCTCCATAATGAAGGGATAAGAGTGAGGAGGTCCCATCAAATGTGGTAGAGCAGGCACTTACTGTGCTGTCTAAAAAGAAGGAAAAACTAAACCTCTCTACAATTTCCCTAAGTGGATTTAAAAGAGCGTTTTAAAATCTAACAAGATGAGCAAGCCAACGATAACAAGATTTAGAAACCAAAAGAAAGAAATCGTGTTACATCTGAGGATAGAGATTTAACACAACAAAAAGAAAACAAAGAGTTCAGCTGAAGAGACCCCCAAATAAAAGCATGGGACAGGATAAGTGGAAGGTCTCGGGGGTAACTAGACCTAGGAATCCACACCACACCTCAGAACATGCTGGTAAGAAAGATCTTCTATTCTCATCCAATGGGACTGGAGCTCAGGGTGACTGAGAATGCCATTAGAACACAGGAGGCTGTGAGGCTATCTAGATGGGAAAATACTGAGAGCCTTGGCCCTCCCCATCCCAACCTCTTCCCACCTTTCCAAGTTCCCTCCCTAAGGGATTCTGAAACTTCCTTAGTCAGGTTTACATCATCCAGGTGGAAAATGAGCACGTTTTCTCTGGGGAAAAGTCTAAGAAAAGTGACCTGGTATTGAAAAAGCTGTAAATTCTCTGAGGTAGGAGCCTCCCAGCTGCCTGAAGGAGGGATGTCTAGGCTGCCAGGCTCCTCAGCAACTTTCTCGCCCATCAATTAAAGAAAACCAGCGGACATCTTAGGAGCCTTCAGCCCTTGAGAAAAGTGTCTAATGTGGAAGACAGAATTAAAGGTAACAAAGAGGGAAAAGTAACTTGGGGGAAAAATACTGTGTAGGGAACAGAGAAAAACATCTAATGGATGCTATAATTTATATCTTCAGAATGGTGACACCAGAACATTGCGTTATTTTTTTAAAAGAACACATAAATATGATAAAAATATTAAGAATTTGGAAATTATAGCAGAAACGAAAAATGCAACAAAGGGTAGAAAAACCAAGTTAAGGGAGTTTCCTAAACATAAGTCTTTAAAGCGGTTAAGGGGGTGGGTGTAAGAGGAAAAAACTAGAAAACCAGCACGTGGGACAAGACAAATGAACTAATGAGACCCTCAGGGGCCAATGAAAAGAAGAACCTCGGGAGAAAGTTACCAGAACATGATTTAACTTAAGGGGAATATCCCAGAAAACTTGTGTTACACATTTGAAAGACTGACTAAGCATAGTCCAGAGAAAGATGAGAATTCACAGATAGCCATGGCCATAAGACGCCTCTAAAGTCCCGAGGAAAGTGCCAGGGCTGTGACTCAGTTGTAGAGTACTTGCTGGCATGTGAAAAGCCCTGGGCTCCATCCGTAGCACCCAAGGAAAAGTCCTTTACCAGGCAAATTCTCACACTAGTCTGGCCATTGATGGAGTGTAAAGGGTCAAACAACAAGAATAATATAGCCAAGCCCTTCGAAGGCACCTTTGCCAGGCAGTGTTTCTCAGAAATCTACACCAGAACAATCTTCACCCAAACCCCGAAATAACAAGTAGGAAGCTATGGGAACCTGTAAAAGGAATCTAATCCAGGCCATATCAAAAGGGAATGTACTAAAATGGTAGAGAGAGCAGCACATATACATGCACATGCTGCAGATACTAATTGTATATGTGTTTAGTCAAATATATATCTGGTAGACTGAATGAGAATGGCCTCCACAGACTCACGTATTTGAATGACTTGTTTCCAGTTGGTGAACTATTTAGGAGATTAGGGGGTGTGGTCTTGTTGGAGGAGGTGTGTCACTGGGGGTGGGTGGGTTTTGTGGTTTCAAAAGCCCTGTGCCTCCCCTGCCTGCAGATCAGGATGTAAAGCTCTCAGCTGTTAGTACAGTGCCATGCCTATCTGCTTCCTGCCATAATGGTCGTGGTCTCTACTACCCTCTAGAACCGTGAGCATCAAGTTAAATGCTAAAGTTGCCTTGGCCAAGGTGTCCCTGCACAGCAACAGACCAGTAACTAAGACAGTATGTATATATTACATGGTTACCTTAGCATAAGCACTAGGTGTTAAGTTTCTAAAACAACTACTAAAAGATGAGCTGAGGGGAAATGGCACAGAGAGATTTCAATCATCGTTATGGGAAATCAATAGTTCATCTAACGCTGAAAAGGAAAAAGATACATTTGCAGAGAATTCAGAGATAAGCAAGGAAGTTGAGGTGCAACTGGTAAAGAACTAAAGATACTAATTACTTCTGAGAATGAGTGTCGGAAGCAGAGTGAAGGGTGACAAGGGACTGCTCCTTTTTGTTATAAATATTATATAGAAGATTAAATTAGCTGATCGGCAGTTCCCCAGGTTTTTAATTGGATTTTCAAAACGTCTATTTTGATAAATGAGTTCAATTTGAATTCTAAAAAACTTCCATGAATCACTCTTGCTAGAATCTAAGGGAAGAAACTTCTCCTTCCTGCTTGACATCAGTGCCAGGGTCACATGTCCTACATATTGTCAGACGCTAGCCCGGTTCCTGCACAGCCATGCACACATTCAGAATTCCTCTATGAATAGAAGTTTGGAGTAGGTTTGCATCGTGTGTAAAGCAAGCTGTCTAGGCAGGTGGAAGAAGCATTAATGATGAACTGGGAGTAATTAAGAACTAAAGCATTTGTTTTAAGAGAAGAAATCAGGGGCTGGAGAGGTGGCTCCGTGATTAGGAACACATACTGCCCTTGCAAAGGCCCGAGTTTGGTTCCAAGCACCCATCTCAGATGGCTCACAAAAGCCTGTAACTCCAGCTCGAAGGGGCTCAATGCCCCCTTCTGGCCTCTAAGTGCACCACCTGTATACACTTCACACAGACATGTACACATACACACAATTAAAAATAATAAAAATATACATTTTTAAAAAGAAGACATGTAATAGTTTCTTTGCATCTCATCCAGTCCTCCATGTCAGACAGACTTCGCGACAGCAAGTCTAATGGCTAGCTGTTGCTAGGAAGCAGTTGCAGGAGCCAAACAGGTCGTGTCCTGGCTAATCTCATTTCCAGTGGGAATTTCTCTGTGGTGTACTGTTCAGTGGTGGAAACAGAAACTGTCCTTTCTTGATGCTCTGAGACTCTGGCTATGGGAAGTTTTAACAATTTCCAAACAAACTGGGCCACAGATATGTTAATTAGTCCAAGTTTCCCCATAATACATACATAGAGAGAAGAATCCATTTTAAAGAAGAAATAGAGGTGCCCACCTTCCCATGGCCTAAGCCCCACACCCCAAGCTCTCTTCCTCTCCCATCCCAGTTCTCGGACCTCTGTGGGAAGCCATTCATCTGGCAGCCTGTCTCTCAGGTGGTCCTGCTGCACTGATCAATAAAGGGAGGCCCAGAGTAAGAAGAAAAAATCGGATTCCCCACTCCCTTGCAAACCGTCTCCACCAGGGAGCAGGTTGCTTGACACAGATGCAGACTGGCTTTGCAGGGAACATGGGGAATGCGTGTGTTTTCTCTCGGTTCACAGCTTATGAAGATGCTGTGGGATGTCTTTTTGTATGCTGTGAATATGTGTTGCTCCCATTGGCTAGTAAATAAAGTGGTTTTTTTGGCCTATGGCAAGGCAGCTTAGAGGCAGGCAGGAAATCCACGCAGAGAGACAGGAAGAAGGCGGAGAGAGACACAGCCGTCACCGAAGGAACAACATGCCAGCAGACCGGCAAGCCACAGAACACGTGGCAAAACATAGATTAATAGAAATGGGTTAATTTATGATATAAGAGCTAGCTAGCAAGAAGCCTGCCATAGGCCATGCAATTGGTAATTAATATTAAGCCTCTGAATGATTATTTTATAAGCGGCTGAGGGACTGCGAAGCCGGGTGGAACTGGAGAGATTTTCCGACTACAGGAAGATGTGCGCAAAGCTGTGCCTTGTCCATGGACCCCTTTGCGGTGAGGAGATGTACTCCGGTACTAATCTCAAAGTATGGGGAAACCAGCAATGTGGACTGATCTGGAGAGGGAGCTCCAGCATAGTATGGAGTTCCTCCATGCAGCAAAATAGTGGAGGCCACTGTCTGTCTCAGCCCATTGCAAGACCCCAAACCAAGAGGTGCTACATCATGGCCTTTTAGGAAAACCCAGCCTCTGGTTTCAGGCAATCTCAATGCCTGATTTTAAGGTAGACATAATTACTGCTAGCACAATCCCAGTTTAAATGTAAGAAAAAACACTTAGGAAGGACAGAATGACAAGGACCAGGGGGACACAGGAAAGAAAAGCAGCCTCTGGTCCCTGAGTTTGATTCAAGCCTCTCACCAGTTGAAAGCAAGAATTGCAGCAGCACACCCCACAGTACTGCCCTGAAGACACCAACCTAGAAATAATATTCCTTTCACGTAGCATATTTTATATTAAGGTCACAGTGAACCAGGGTTAAGGCATGCGTAGGGCTTTATTCTTTTTCCCAGACATTGTCTGAAAGTCTCAAACAAGACAGCTCACTTTGTTTACAGAGAAGATAATGTATCTTTCTGCATCCCAGGGATCTTATCAACTGTCAACCTACCATGGACACCTCTAGAATCACTTGATGATTTCATCCAGATTCCTCAGGCACTTCCTCAAGTTAAAGATGGTAACTTCCATCCCTACCAAAATCCTCTATATGATGAGCGTGGAAAACTATGAACTGTGACTCACCCTTAGGCTTTATCCACTCTTGAGTATGTCTTCCTTTCTGTGACTCTTCTTTGACAAGTTGCTCACACCCATGCTCACACCCATGCTCACACCCATGCTCTAAGGTATGTCTTACTATCTCCTGGATGCCTCCCTTTCTCTTAATCTTGAGCTCAAGTCTAGATTAATAAATCTTTGTTAAACCACACCTCTGCTTCATATACTAATCCTAAATTTCTTTTCTGCAATAAAGCCATGAATCCAGGTTTCGCTTGAGTCGAGGTCCTGAAAGAGCAGGTAATTCCTCAAACCACTGCAGATGACAGTGGGAAGTTGTGCCTCCTGCCTCTGTTCTCCAAAATGTTAACAACTCATGCAGACATCCTATACATTGTCCCTGTTTTCTAATGACTTTGATGTAACCATCAGAGTGCCAAGGACTGTGACACAAACCACCCCTCATCCTTCTCCACATCACCATATGGCGGCTGCCTTACCCATAGATAGACTTTGTGTCCTCAGAATACATTCCATTAGTCTGCACAGGCTAATTAAGTGACTCAATTTCAACCCTTTGTACTTTCCAGGGTTTGATGGACTTCAAAAGTGTTATTGACCTGTGCTAAATGAAGCAAAATATTCACATTCTTAAAGAATTCACTCCAACCATGCAAGACTTTAAAAAAGACTCCTCCGGCAGAAGAGCCAGTGTGGGGACTAGAGTGCTTTGATAGGGGTCATGTCAGGGACATCGGTGGACACTACCCACCACGTGCCCCTGACTTGGTAGGTATGTTGTACTAGACACAGTACATGGAGGCACTCCCTGTGCTGGGAAAGGAAACAATCCTATAACCCAGAAGGAAATACTAGGGAGACTCTCAGAACACTGCAGAGCTCACACAGAGAGAAAAAGAAAGCAGTTAGTCCTAACCAGGAGGATTTGTGACAGACATTGCCCTTCATATGAGCTCAGCTAACAGTGCAGCTTCCAAAGATGAGAAAAGTGGAATGCACCAGGCAAGGAAGTGTTGGGAATAAAAGCCGGGAACCCCTGAGGGAAAGGGGGGCTCTCTGCAATGGGTGGCTCGGGCACGCGCAGATCACAGAGGCAAAGCCTGATCCTGGCTTTTGTGAGCCAGGCCTTCCTGGGCTTCAGTTGTCCGTTGGGGTAAATGCACTAGGTGAAAAGAGCTACAGCAGCTGATGTTTTGTAGTTAGTGCCTGAGTCCGAGTGAGAGATTCTTCAGTGCTAGCATAAATCCCGGGAGACTCCGAGGTTGATGGAGAGCCTCTGTGCTGGCAGCTTGGGTGAGGCATCCCCTGCTTAAGGTGAGGGTGACAGAAGAGCTGAAATGTACCAAAAAAGTCAGTAAAACAGAGGCACAGAAAAATACGTGAGTCCAGACTCCAGGATGTGACGCAAGGAAAGCAAACTCCACCTGCCCAGGTGAAGGAGATGGAAGGAACCTGCTTCCTGTGCTCTGTCTGGAATGTAGACAGCGCCAAGTGCAACCTTTAACCTTCCCATTTTACAGGTGTAGAAACTGAACTCGTGGAACCTGCCAAGGACAGAGCAGACCGAGGGCTCTGTGCTCTAGATCTCCTGCTCGGTCTCATAGGATCACGTACCCCTTCAGGTGGGTACCACCCCATTGGCCTGCCGGATTTCACTGGTCTTCCTCCGATTTATCACAGAAGTGATGGGCTTTATTCTCCAACTCCTTTGTAGCTCTCCATCTCTCCCCTTGTATAAGGAATCATCACTGAGCTGTTCAGATCTGGGTCTCTAGCACTGAAGGTGAATCAGCCACAGGATCAGTAAATGCTGGCTAAAAGAACAGGTAAGCAACGGGTGGGTGGGTGGATGGGTGGATGGATGTAATAAATCTTTGTGTTGCCAGTCAGCTCCCAAATAATGACGCTGAGACTTCTTATTAATTACGAAAGCTTGGCCGATATCTTAGGCTAGTTCCTAACTAGTTCTTATAACTTAAATTAACCCATTTCTATTAATCTATGTGCTGCCACATGGCTCATGATTGCTACCTCCCCTCCTGTGTGTCTTGCTTGTTCTCCATCTCCTGGCATCCTGCTCAAGACTCCTTCTGTCTTCTGCCCAGAGCTCTCTGTCCCCAGAAGTCCCACCTAATCTCTTTTTGCCTAGCTAATGGCCATTCAACTCTTTACTAAACACAAGATTGGACACATAGTGGGTAAACTTTCCCATGATGGAATTCTGTCCCAGAATTTTGGAATGACCCTTTTGGTGGTGGCCATTTAAGAGGTCGCATCTTCACTGACATTTCATCCAGAAATATTATTCCTATTCCTCCCCAAGGGGGCAAATCTCACCTAGCTCTAGCCTGACCCACTCAGATGTACAGAACAACATGAGCCAACATGGTGACAGCCACACCGTGTCAACATCCCATTCTATATCAGCTGGCACATCCGTGAGAGCTGGAAGGACAAATGGCAGCCATCCCAACACAGCAGGCACATAATACTTCGCCACATACCTGGGGTGATGTTAATTTATTCAGCGCCAATAAATAGAGTTCATTTAGGAAAATGATTGTAGCCATCTTCCTATGCCAGCTAACATAAGCAATGAAGAATCACTGCTCAATCCATTGTTCCACCGTGAACTTGGTTGTAGACTATCAAGGGAAATACACTACTAGCTGATCTTCGAGTTTGGCCAGGTATAGGGGAAGGAAAGACCTGCACTGCCCCCTCCCCCCACCTCAACAGAGAGAGATTCCAGGCCTAAGAGCTTAGAGAACCATCTCTAACTAGGAGCCAGTTACCTATACATAGCCACAGGCCCTACCCAGCCCCTTTGAGTCAGACACTTTAGGGGGTGGACCCCTCCATCTTTTTTTTTAACAAGCCTTCCATGGCTTTTTAACACCTTCAATTAAGGTAGCAGTACTGGGAAGTGTTAAAATAGTTCAGGTGTTCACTCCGCACTCCTGGAATTCTGATTGGATCAAGCCAGGTGTGGTGGCACGCACTTATAATCTTAGCATTTGAGAGGCAAATGCAGGAGGATTGCAACAGGTTCAAAGCTACCCTAGCCTACATAGTAAGACTCTGCCTCAAAAAAAAAGCACCCAAGCAGGAGTGGGAGGGCAGAGGACCTCCCAGTAAAGGTAAGGTGTTGAGGAATATTATTCCAACTAGGCAAAGATGTGTTACATTTGTTTATACATTAATATTAGAATATTAGTTTAGCTGTGGAATGATGTGTTAATTTGTTTATGCTGCATCTGTTTAACTATGTAAAGATGTGTTGCGTCTGTTTCACCTTGCCTGCTTAAGGTACCTGATTGGTCTAATAAAGAGCTGAATGGCTAATAGTGAGGCAGGAGAGGGATAGGCTGGGCTTCCAGACAGAGAGAATAAATAGGAGAAATCTAGGCTCAAGAAGAAAAGGAAGAGAGAGAAGAAGAAAGAAGAGAGAAGAAGAGAAAAGAGAACAAGCAAGATGCTCAGGGCCAGAAGCCAGGCGGCCACCAGCCAGCAGACATGAGGAGCAGTGAAAGAAAGATATACAAAAAGGTAGATAGAGAGGAAAAGGTTAATTTAAGTTAAAATAGCTAGCTAGAAACAAGTGTATGCTGGACTGAGCATTTATAACTAGTAAAAAGTCTCCATGTCATGATTTGGGAGCTGGTTGGTGACCCGAAAGAAAAAGCCTGGTACATTTAGGAACACTAGAGAGTCAGGAGGAGAGCCTGCAATCAGATGAATGCCGTTCTCGGCCCCGATCAGAGAAGCCTCCCTTTGTAACAGATGAGAGTTAATGCAAAGGCTCACAGCTAGTTATGTACTAAGAGTAAGTGTACTAAGAGTAAGTGACTGTTGAGTGCTCAGCCCTAAATGGGACCTCTACATTATACATTCTAATGCTCGGGGAACATCACTGAAGAGTGGGGGCAGAAAAAATGTAGGGCTACAGGATAAGAAGAGCACTGTGAATGCTATCATCCAGACGTGACATGGTTGTTGGACCCATGAATTCAGAGGATCAGTGGTTACCTGCATAAGACCCACATGAGATGGGGCCCACCACCATGTCCTCATGAGTAGAGGCAGAGCTTTTGAGGCCCTGCTCTCCCTGAGGAGCCATTAATGGTTGCTAGAAGAGAGAGCCATGATCTTTAGGGCTGTAGTCACTGGTAAATTTCCCATACTCCAGTTTTAAAAAAAAAAACAAAACCCCGTACCCATGCTTATGCACACACCCTAGTTTAATTCATGAGGCACAAAAAGAAATTAAGTCAGGAAGGGTAGCTTGTTGGGAGGAAGGGGTTTAGTGGGAGGGACGTGGAAGTCTTCCTGACGAATGGTTCAGCAACCTGGTCTGGAGCTTTCCCCATCTTTCCCTGGGAGATGAAGAGGCAATGGCATCACTTCATTTTGTATAAGTGAGTGTGTGATCTCCATTTCATCCCTTAATAAGTAAGTTTTCTTCACAGAAATTCTTGGATTTCACACATTATCTGGTACCCAACATGGGGCATTGATCCACATAGACCTGAGAAAGCTTAAAAAAGATTCTGATCGCACAGAAACAGAACCACACTGGGCCTCCTAGTCTCGCGGTCTTATGCCAGGAGCAGCACAGAGACGTGTCTCCCGACAGTGGCCTGCAAGATGGAGCTGGCCACCAGTTGCCATGAGCTGAGCAGTGTGACAGTCTCCTGCAGTCTCTCCCTCAGGCCGAGATATAAAGAGGCTTCTCCCAACCAGTGCCTGCAGGCTTGGGAGCACAGCCGTGGGCTTAAAAACACAGGTATGCTACTTAATATTGCTTCCCAGCATTGAGGAGGTAAGCGTGACTTGTTGGCACCTGTACCATGACGGAAGGCAGAGCAGAGTGGAGACGCTGTTTTGGTCCTAGCCATGCTGCAGTTTAAAGCAATGGTCAGAAAATGCTTACAGATACACAATAAAACAGATTCAGATGGGGGAACCTCCAAATGGGTTAGAGTGTGCTTAAAAATATACCTAGACTTGAGAGAGAAGAGAAAAAGGGTAGAGAAAGTCCTTAAAAAAGAAATAGAGTGTAGTATGACTCTTAAAGAGTCTTACTAATAAAATCAAACCTGAGGCCAGTTATTGGGGTGAATTCTGGAAGAGCAGAGAAGCAGAACAAGCCACAGCTACCTCACCTTGCCAGTTCCTCAGCTGATCCTGTTTCCTCAGACTGGACGCCTCTGAGTCCCCATTTAGAATGAGTCTCAGCTGAACTGTGCTGCTCAAAGCCTAAAAACTTAACCAGCCAAAAGCTTCTAGTTTCTGGTCTTCATGCCTTATATACCTTTCTTCTTTCTGCCATCACTCCCTGGGATTAAAGGCTCACTTCTTGGGATTAAAGGTGTGAGTCACCATGCCTGGCTGTTTCCAGTATGGCCTTGAACTCACAGAGATCCAGATGGATTTCTGCCTCTGGAATGCTAGGATTAAAGGCATGTGCTACCACTGCCTATCCTCTATGTTTAATATTGTGGCTGTTCTGTTCTCTGACCCCAGATAAGTTTATTAGCATGTACAATATTTTGGGGAACACAATATCACAATAGAGTAATAAAAAAAGCCATGTAAAGACAGAAAATACACAGAGTGTCTGGATACTGTATATTATTGTGTTTTCTTTGGGATTTTTTTTTTTTAACTGCAGAGAAACCTTTGATTTTATGCGTGGCTAAGTTAAACTAACATATATATCTTAAAGGTATCTTGACTTCAAAATTTGGGTCTAAGGATCTGTTGCTTTGGAAAAAAGGTTCTGCTTTGTTTCCACAGAAGATGAGAAGCTGAGGATTCCTTCCAGGTTAATATGGTTCCATCAAGGAAGACCCCTGAAAGGTCTCCAATGGATCTACGGTCCAGATGATCCAACATCCAGAACAGCTTCAAGGCAACTGGCTGAGAAGATGCAGCCTCACAGACTACTACAGCCAATATTTAATCACAATCCTGAAATTTCTCAGGATCCCCATAAGATTGCCAGTGTCCCCACTTAGCAAGAAGTAGTATGGAAAGCTACGCTCAAATCCCCAAAATATTATTTATGAATGTTTGTTTTTATATAAAGGGGGTTGATAATAAATGCAATCTGTTTCTAAAGAAAAAAGGGAGATAATGATATAGAAATGATAAAAAAGATAGATTATTGAATCTACCTTAATCCAAAAACAACTGTTAATCTTACATATTTTACATCAGTATGGATTTTAGTTTATTGATACAAATTTAAAGTTAATTTTGTTATATTATATGTATATTTCTGCTCTTGTTTGGGGTATTATGTTTATATAGCTCATTTGAAATTGCAATGTATAATTAAGAAATACAGATTAATAGCCATCTATAATAATCAAACTTAGATTAATTAAGTTTTCTAGATATACAAAGATATATTTCATATAGATAAGCAATCTTCAAACACTTCAAAGACCTACAGAATGTGGCATTTAAACTGTTTTAAGAACTTAGACTTTTCTGGACAATGAGACACATCTGCTCCTGGCAGCACCGATTACTTCAAAGAGGATGATGGGATCAAAGAAACTCATTATGGAGTTTGCTTACAATATAGAAAAGGCTAGCCATTTGCTTTTGCCTAGACTGCTTCATAAACTGGACATGCAGGACCCATAGGAAGGTGATCACTAAACTTTGCCAAAACAAGGTGAGATGGTTCTTCAGGTTCCTGCTTCACAGAAGAAACTGCCAGATATTCTGTAGGGCACAGAGAAAAGTGACTGATGAACTTTGCCAATAGGCAGAACAGTCCTTCAAATTTCCCACTTCACTGAAAAATCTGACAGATACTCTAGGCCTGTAGGCTGAAGATAGATGCCCCAACATTACAGAGGAACTTTGGGTGACTGTCCAGGCAGCCAGATGTCTCTGTCATTTCCAGAATTATGGAAATTGCTTGCAATGCACTTCCTGTTTACTCAGATAATAGTGTATCCTTCTGGGGTCTTTGATGGAGTTGAAGACTAGATAGTTATAATTATAGTTTTCCTTAGTTATGACAAAAGGTAAATTAGATATGAAACTTTAGACTCACAAAAATAGGATAGATGTTAGAGTATTTTCTTTAATTTTGCCAAATACAAATAGACTAGATATTGTAACTATAATTCTTGCTTGATAACTGTTTTGTTATGTGTAATTTTACTATGTTAAAGTTAAAACCTTCCTTTTTGATTATACAGAAAATGGGAAGTGCTGTGGGATGGTCTTTCTGTATGCTATAAATATGTGTTGCTTCCATTGGTTAGTAAAGAAGCTGCTCTGGCCTATGGCATGACAGGTTATAGCCAGATAGGAAATCCAAGCAGAGAGACAGGGAGAAGAAGGGTGGAGTCAGGGAGATGCCATCCAGCCACCCAAGGAACAAGATGCCAACAGACTAGTAATGCCACAGCCATGTGGCAAAATATAGATTAATAGAAATGTGTTAATTTAAGATGTCAGAGCTACCTAGCAATAAGCCTGAGCTGTAAGATGAATCTTAAAGGGTCTTATTAATAAAAACAAACCCAGAACCAGGTTTTGGGGTGAACGCTGGAAGATCAGAGAGAAAGAACAGGCCACAGCTAACGTCACCTTGCCAACTTCTCAGCCGATCCTGTTTCCTCAAACTGAAAGCCTCTGAGTCCTCATCTGGAATGAATCTCAGCTGAACTGCTGCTAAAAGCCTAAAAGTTTAACCAGGTTCTAGTTCCTGGTCCTCATGCCTTATATACCTTTCTGCTTCCTGCCATCACTTCCTGGGATTAAAGGCATGTGTCACCATGCCTGGCTGTTTCCAGTGTGGCTTTGAACTCACAGAGTTCCAGATGAATCTTTGCCTTCAGAATGCTAGGATTAAAGGTGTGTGTGCCACCATTTTCTGGCCTCTCTATCTAGTAGCTCTTCTGTTCTCTGACCCCAGATAAGTTTATTAGAGCGCACAATATATTGGGGAACACAATATCACCATACTGAGCCATAGACCAAACAGTTTGTAATTAATATTAAGCCTCCGAGAGGGGGCAGACCAGGTGAGACAGAGAAACTTCTGTCTACAGGGAACAATAGAGGATAAGCACAAGGCTGGGTTCACTGTCTGCCTGCCTGCCTTGCTTCCCAGCAAACAAGCAGCTCTGTCTGCTCTTGATCTGCATGTTCAGCCCCTGAACAGACAGGCCAGCTTGCCACAGCCACCATCTCATTTTCAAAGACTCCGAAATGTCAAGCTTCTTGTTATTCACATTATTTTTGTGTTAGTTACGGCTTTGGTATCATTATCAAATCAAATCAGAAGATTTTACGGGCTTGCTGTGAAAATCTCTCTGGACGTCTGCCGCTCTAGCTGAGGGGCTTCTCAGGCAGTCACATCTGCTATCTGGAGGAAATGCAGGAACTAAACAAAAAGAGGGAGAGCCAGCGGAATCCAGGGGCCTGGCGTGTGAACCTTGGTTCAATCCACCCGCCCACGTGTCCCTGATCTTCATGGATGTCCACTCAACACCAGCAGTTTGGTTCTGCCCAGGTTATCAGTCAGAGCTAGGTGGTGTGTCTTCTGTGTCCTTGCGATGATTTGCTTCTTAACCACTATGTCTTGTTAATATTTCTAGTGACAATGTACTTTTCAGAGTCCCATTTATAGGCAATAACCTTTTTTGTGTTGTTTGATTGAGAAAATCTACAAAGAGTTATTCTGAGTTTATTTCATTTAGAAATTAACGTGCATGGCACATGTCAAGTGCATTTGAATATGCCTACCTATGTCAGAAGCAATTCTTTACTCAGCCTAGGTGCAGTACTTGGCAGAAAGGTAAATTGTCACTTTACAACTCGAAGGGACCCACTACATATATTACCAGCCCAGGCTCTAGAGCTGCCTCTCCATGACCAGGAATCCTGTGGTGTTTACAAAAGGTACCTTGGTTTCTGTCCACATTATCCTCCGTGTGTGTGTGTGTGTGTGTGTGTGTGTGTGTGTGTGTGTGTGTGTGTACACATTTGGAGGCCAGAAGTCAACCTCTAGTATCAACTTAATTTTTGAGACAGGTTCTCTCGTTGACTCTTTAGCTCAGTGACTTGTCAAGTCTGGGTAGCCAGTGAGTGCCAGGGATCCTCTTGACTCAGCTTCCCCAGAACTGGGGTTACAGGCACATGCCACTGCAGCAGGTATTTCAGGTGGGTTCTTGGGTCAAACTCAGATCCTCATGCTCAAATGGTAGGCACTTTGCCAACTGAACCATCTCCCTGGCTCAGGACCCTTCAACATTTAAACAAAAAAATTTGCCCTATTTTTCCTTTCAGAACAAAATTACATGTATAGAATTATTTTTCCCTTGAAACAAAGTATGTTTGTCAGGCAGTAGTGGCGCACACCTTTAATCCCAGCACTTGGGAGGCAGAGACAGGCAGATCTCTGTGAGTTCGAGGCCAGCTAGGTCTATAAAGCAAATTCCAGGACAGCCAAGGCTACACAGAGAAACCATGTATTGAAAAATCACAAAAAGTATGTTCAATATATGTGCCCTAAAATGTTGGTAAGGATAAAGAAAAAAGCAAATAAAACTAAAAAATTCGATATCCTAGAGTATTAGCACTTCCTTTTGGCAACACTGCAGACATGAATAAGCTTGTTCTGTGCTTGACATCATTGGCCTCGCGAGGTTCCCCCAGAAGATCCCTCTAGGCAGAATGTCCTCTTCCTTCCACACATCTGCCTGTTTTCCATCCTCTTCCCTGTATCTACCTTACACACTACACACTGGATGATGTCACATCCGACTGAAGTGTTCACCACACAGAAAGGTACACTAAAACCTGATTCAACAGATGGTAATTAATGAACTACTTCCTTCCAGGAAACCCTCCTTGATGTCCTCATTCCTGGGGTAGTTGATCTTGTCATGTGCTCTCATGGACCAAACACAAACATTCCCACCAGCTCCTGCTCTGACCATGTGACTCTTCTCTTGCTCCCTCATGACTCCACACTCTGAGACCAGTTCTACATAATTTACCCTGTACCTATCTCCCCACAGCCTCTCTAAAACACAGAAACCCTACACACTGTTCTGTAAACTGTCTTACTTTTTTTAGCCTAGACAGTGGACATATTGCCATGTTACCCAAGACAGAAGTCTGTTGTTATTTAAAACAGCTGCTTCCACTGTATGGAAATCCTCAAACCTTTAATCAGGTTTGTACTGACCATTGCTATGACATGCTATATGTACTCATGACTATTTTACAACACTAAATACAGTTGAAGTCACTAGACTCTGAGTTAGAGTGAAATAATTCTGTTCCAAGGAACTTTAATGCAAGAATTTTCTTATATCTTCCATCTGCTCAAAGGGTCTTTGCATGTATAGCATGTTTTGTGGATGAATAAGAAATGTCCCTCATAGGCTCATGTATTTGAACACTTGATCACCAATTGGTGATGCTGTTTGGGAAGGTCAGAGAACCCTTGGTTGATGCATCCTTGCTGGAGGGATATGTCACTGGAGGAGGGTTTTGAAGATTTACAGTCTAGCCATACTTCTTGTATCCATTCTCTCTCTCTCTCTCTCTCTCACTCTCTCTCTCTCTCTCTCTCTCTCTCTCTCTCTCTCTCTCTCTCTCTCTCTCTCTCTCTCTCTCTCCCCTATGTGCAGATAAACCCACTCCCTGATCCTGCCACCATACAGTACCCTCCTCACCACTGTGAACTATAGCTCCCTAGAATATACACAAGACAAATAAACTCTCTTCCTTAAGTTACTTTTGGTCATCATATTTAATAACGCCAACAGAACAATAACAAATTTACTGTGTGGTGACTACATTGTAATGGTTGGTGTTGTGACCTTATAGCCTTTGGCTACACAGTACATTGTTTTAAAGTTAGTGAGTGATCACCTGTACACTAGACCCCAGTGATCTTGCCCAGGAGGAAGACATTTCCTATGACATTTACTTTGCCCAGAAGACAACGTGAAATACAAAACCCACACCCTAACCTCAGCTTCACCAAGTTCTCTGGAAACTGAGAACATTCTAGGCCAGAGGCCAGACAGTCTGCATATCTCCCATAAAATCAGGTTTGGAGGGCTCTGATTGTAAGCCTGGAACTGTACTAGACCCTGTGGAGAGGGTAAATTGCACTTCTTGCTCCAGTGGAGCTTATCTTTTTGTACTGACAAGATATTCACATCCAAAGCTCTGGATCCCAAATCCAATCCACAGCCCCAAGGAGATACAAACAGGCCTGCATCCATCAACAAGCCTGACCCACCATCTGGAAAGTCAGATGAGTCACTGTGATGGCACTGTGAAGATAATTTGAGGACTTGGAGGGAAATGACTAATCTCACAAAGACCAAAGGGTCTTCAGGGCTATTGAGTCAAGGCATGCAGGAACTAGGCAAGTCTGTAGAGTCATTTTTCTCTCCAAATTTAAGTGTTATCCTTTATTGCTGTGTTAGGATGCAGACATGCAGCTGAGTAATGACTGGAGTTTGGGGACCATCAAACAGTGTGACAATGACACCAATATTTACATATTCCCTTCCCCTGGGGTGCTCAGAGGCTCTTTACAATTGTTTAAACTATAAACAAGAATCTCTGTAATGCTCAGTACATCCATCTCCAGAAGAGACACAATGAGAGTCCAGTAAGACCAGAAGTAGGGTCATATGCAACCAGCATGTGTTCACACCAGCATCCTTTACTTACCCTAGGTTCAGCTTCCCTTTTTATCAATCAATCTATCTATCTATCCATCCATCTATCTATCTTCTATCTATCTATATCTATCATCTGTCATCTATCTATCTACCTATCTGTCTACCTATTTATCTACCATCTATCTATCACCCATCTATCTATCATCTATCTATCATCTATCTATCTATCGCCTCTACATCTTGACTGCTTGCTCAGTGTTTCAGAGATTCTCCTAATACTGCATAATCAGCCCCAGAGCTGGGTTGGAGCCACTGAATAATGTTTAACAAATGCACAATGACAAATGTGAATTGTGTCACTCCTGAGTTGAGGCAATTACAATAAATGGTTCTGGGCTGGAGAGATACCTCAGTAGTTAAGAACAAATACTATTCTTGCAGGGGATCCAAGTTCTGTTCTTAGCACCAATAGCAAGCAGGTAACAACCTCCTACCACCCCAGTTCCAGGGGAGCCTATGCCCTCTTCTGGCCTCCACAGGCCCCTGCACTCATGAGGATATACTCACCACAGACACAGACACAGACAGACACAGATACAAATTAAAATATAAAAGTAAATAATTTGTTAAAATAAACTAAATATTCTCTATGGACACCTAGGAGGTCATGTGGAGACCTGGGAGGCCACATGGAGCTGGGGGCGGGGGTGTCATATGGAGACCAAGGGGTCACATGAGACCTAGGAGGCTCACAGGGCAGGAACAGAGGAGCAAGAGCCCCAGTCACCAGATGGGTAACAGACTCCACCTAGCATTCCTCAGACTCTCTGTTAGTGGAACAAACCTGTGCTGTACTACCCACTAGGGTAGCAGGGCTTACCTCAACTCAGCACAACCTCTGGTGTCAACTTAATTTTTGAGACTCAGCACAGCTCTGTCTATCCTGCTGTATACAATCCATCAGCCACTATTGCCTCAACAGTTATGACTGGTGAAGTCCCAGTTGTTCACAATTCCCTCCATCTGGGCACATGCTCAGAGTAACTTCCTCTCCAGCACCAAGAAGATGAATCCTGAGTTGATCTCAGCCAATCACAGTCCTTGATGCATTGGGTAGGCTCTGGCAGGTGCTCTAACTCTGAACAAGGAGAAATAAAGTTTTTTGGTAATTTCAGGAAAGGCTTTCTTCAACATGGTCCTGCACACATCCACAGCTTTGAGGCTAAGGACAGAATCTACACAGTGAAGATCGTGGAAGACAGAAGGAAAGTGTGCAAGTTCTTGAAATAACATAGGAGCCACAAGCTAACCAACCAACTCTGTCACATCCGCTGTTCTGAATGAATTGTTGTCTGAAAAGCGCCTGCCATGCATGTGCCAGCTTCTACCCAACTGCACACAGATCTGAGGAGAACTTGAGGTATAGCCATGCCTCAGTCACACCCCAAGTTCTGTGCTAACCCGACTGCTCTGGAGCACAGACATCAGCCCCAGAGGACAGCCCGCTGTGGGATACAAGGACTGCAAAAACACTTTTCGGATAGCTGTGCCGCTGGAAGCACCAGTCACAGGACTTCATCTGCAAATAGGCACTCTCAACCTTACCACATGGCAACTCTACAAAGTTTTACTGTACACTCTAAGATCAGATCCTGCACAGCAAGAGAAACAAAGTCCATGGTGCAGAGCCGGCCAGAAGGACACGGGCCACCTCCCCATTCCCTCTGTCACTGCTCTGGGACCTCACCCTCCGCAAAATGTGCAGACAACTCCCCAAATAACAGCTGCCCCTTCCCCTCTCTTGTGTTCCTAGGACTGGAAGGAGGGCCTTGACTTCTTCCAACTCCCCTGTGTTCCTTTCCCTTACAGAGCAAAATGGAGTCCAGAGGGCTCTCTTCCATTACCTGCCACTTAGCAGCAGAGTCCAGATGAAGCTTAGCAGGAGCCTCACTGTGAATCACCCTGAAGCCACAAAGCTATCCATATATCACATGGCCCTAAGGCAGTGCTTCACGGTGTGGCTCAGGGTGCCATGATTCACACATCATACGGCGTAGGAAGCGTGCTTGGGATGGCAAGGAGATAGTGCGGGATCACAGGATTGATGGCTGAGTTGAAAACGACTCTGCATTTCTTGAGATTTTAAGCTAAATCAGTTATGCACTTTTTTCTGGTCCTTTCCATGTTATAGTTTGGATTTTAAATATCCTACCTCTTTGCTACAATGCATTTCCTCACTACCAGCCCAGAAAATATGGAGCCAAGCTATAATGGACTACAAACATGAGCCAAGATAAACCCTTCATCCTGTAGGGTGATTTTCTCAGGCATTTTATCAGAATCCCAAACAGCTGATTAGCACCAAAGGTTTTCACATATTAACCGTGGGTTGGCACTGTCTCTGCTGCGGGACACTGGCCTGCTGGCCAAGAGTCTCTGAGAGCACACATGGGCTTCGGCACTCCAGCGAACTAGCACTGACTTTGTCTCAAAGCTGAAGCAGTGCGGCAAGAGAAGGCAGACCTATGACGACCCTTGAGGTCTAACCTTGGAACTGAGAAAACATCACTTCCTCTGCATTCTGTTGAGTACAGTGGGCCAAAAGGCTAGTCTGCCTCAGGTAGTAAGACAGAGACTCTACTCCTAAGTGAAAGAAGCACATGACACTGGAAACGGGATTGGGGAATATCTTCTATTTTAATAGCACACCACTAGATTGCATCATTGCTGCATGCTCGGTGGCCAACACTATAATCCCTGCTTCATTCCTGTTGCTATGATAAAACACCCTGACCAAAAGCAACTTAGGGGAGGAAGGAGGGTGATTTATTTGGCTTACACTTCAGGTGACAGTCCATCACCAAGGGACTCGAGCAGCCAGTCACATACCATGTGCAGTCAAGAGCAGAGGGAAACAAATGGACCCGGCTGTCTGCTTGCTTCTGCTCACATCCAGTCTGCTCCTGTCCTGTACAATTCAGAACCATTACCCAGGGAATGATGCCACCTCCAGTGGACTGGGTCTTCTCACATCAGCTCACAATCCAGGCATGTACCACAGTCATGCCCACAGACCAAACCTGATGGAAGCCGTTCCTCAGCTGAGTCTTTCTTCTTGGCAATTCTAGGTTGTTCCTAGTTGACAATTAAGAATTAACCAGCACAACTCTCCTACAAAAAGTCTGAAGAGTTCTGTGTTACCACACTTAAAGTGCTAAGAAATAAGGTGTCCTTTGTGAAACTGCAAGCGGTAACTCTTGAACAGTGAGAGACTTTTCAGCACAGCCACTTGCCCTTTGGAGAGCTGACAGTTCACCCAAATGAAGAACCCAGTACCAGAGTGGCAGCTCAAAACTCAGACTGTAATTTCCAAGAGAGCTTCCTCCCCAAACTCCATCTCATAAAGGCTGCTCCGCGACCTTGAACTCCCAAGACAAGCACACTTCAGTTTTCTTCAAATTACCTTCAAACAATTACATTCGTATTGCACTCATGTCCAGCAATCTGAAACCCAGTCCTCCAAATTGTCTGTAATGGGAAACATGACTAACTCCTTCCCCAGGCAAATATTTTTGCCTGGTATGTGTGGTGACATCTTTTAAACAGATTCTTACAAATTGAACTTCTTATGGAGTATGTAAAGTGCCATTCAGAATGTGGGGAGAAATCTGTGCTGCAGAAAGCCAAGTCCACAGCAACACGCACCGCCTCACAGTACCCCCACTCCTCCAGTCAGACTGAAGTTCCCGGGTAAATGGGACACACCCACAATACTATTGCTCATCTCCACTGTCACCCCCAATAGCTTGAGTGTCCCAAAGACCCATGGGATGCTGTATTCATCACTTTTATATCCCTGGGGCAACAATAATTTATAGAAACTGGTTTTGACTCATAACTTCAGGTTTCAGTCTAGTATTGTGGGGAAGGGATGTGGAATTTCACCAGTGGGAGTGTGGGCAGAGGCTCTTCCTTGCACGGTGGAAGAAGAAGAGAAAGCATGACCTGAACCCAGGGCTGCCTTTATTCTTCAAGGGTGCACCCTAGAGCCTACTGCCACCAGCTAGCTTCCACCTCCTAGGCATTCCACAACCTCCCAAAAACAGTGCCACCAGCTGGGGGTCCAACTGATCAAAATACAAGACTTAAGATTGAAACAATCACAGCATACTGTTGGGTGTGTCCTAGTCTCTTCAGGTTCTCAAAGTCAAGGGAAATTTTGCCTATAAAAAGTAACCCAGTTATATTTTTCATATTTTCCTTCTATTTTCTTCCAAATAAAAATATTAAAATATTGAAAGTATTGTATATGTTGTCTATTTAGAGGCAAGAGGCAGAGGAAGGTTCTGGTGTCTTCCTCTGTCACTCTCCTCCTTGATTTTTAAGACACGGTCTCTGAACCTGTAGCCCACCAAATTGGCTAGCCTAGCTAGCCTCCATTCTGGGGTTACAGACCAGAACTGCCTCACACAGCTTTTTCTGCGGGTGCTGGGAGTCCAAACTCACATTTCGTTCTTGCATAGCAAGCAGTTTACCAACAGAACCATCTCCCAGTCCGAAAACATTATTCTGTTGAGGGAAAAGGAGAGCAAAAGAGAGATTAAGGATGAAAACCGTTTTTGTGGGGCCCAAAATGATGTTTTAATTTGTGTTTAGAATACATAATGACTAAATGAAACTAATCAGCAGATCTACAACCAGCTACTTATGCTTTTGTTCAGAAGTCATTTAAACCTGTTTTAGCAATTGTTAAATACATAGTAGATCATATTTTTTAAAGATTTGTTTATTTTTTAGTGTGTGTGCATATGTGTGTGAGAGAAAGAGAGAAAGAAATTGTGTGTGTGTATGAATGTGCATTTGAGTGTAATGGCTGTGAAGTCCAGAAGAGGGTGTTGGATCTCCTGGATCTAGAGTTCCAAGTTCTTGGGAGCCACCTAACATGAGTTGGGGGAATGAACTTGAGTCCTCTGCAAGAGCAGTATGTCGTCTTAACCCTGAGGCATCATCTCTCCAGCCCCTCACATTGGTCACCACTCTGCAGCTTTTCTCTCTAGCTTATTCTTTCTGCCTAAATGGAAGTTCCTACTCCTTAACCAAAGGCTTCGTTCCCTTGAGCCACCCTCTCCCTTGTTGCTAGTTGAGACAATTGCTCAAGGATTGGAGAGGATTTCTCCAGGAAGTGCCTGTGTCTCCCGAGGGAACCCATGATCTATCCAGGGAGCCCCTTATGGTTTCGTATCCCTGTCCCGACCCCCTCAAACCTCCGCGAAAGATAGCTAAGCATCTCCAATTGCTTGCATCTCTCCTCAGCATTTTGATTGGCCAAGTTTGGCAACGAGTTGATTAGGAAACCTTAAAGATCAGACATGGCTAGCAAACCCAGATATGGGTTCTTTGGTGGAGAGGGGAAATCACAAGAAACCACTTTGCCCATGCATGTAACACTGCCTGAAGATGACATTTTGAGGACTCCAGTAGTTGTGAGCCATAGGAATTCACTAGGAGAGGAGAGAGAAGAGCCTTCCAGGCAAAGCCATGCCAGAAGAAACACCAAAGGTGTCGTCTGCAGTCAGAATACCTGGAACACGCTTGATTTCATCTGGTCTCAGCTCAAAGCTAAGCAGAGTTGTGCCTGGTTAGTCTTCAGATGGGAGATTGTAAACAAAGTCTTGGAAGAAATAAGGAAACACAGTACATACAAAAAAAATGAGCATCGGAGAAGGCTTTGTTGTAGTACAGCAGTTCTCAGCCTGTGGGTCTCAACCTTCCCAACAAAAAGTAATTAATTAATTAATTAATTAATTAATTAATTAATTGGAAAACACAGATGTTTACATTACGTTTCATAACAGTAGCAAAACTACAGTTATAATGTAGCAACACAAATAATTTTATGTCACCACAACTTGAGGAACCGTATTAAAGGGTCACAGCATTAGGAAGATTGAGAACCACTACTTTAGTGAGTGGTGAAGGGATTAAGCATTATCATAGTAGCAACATTAAATCCTTCTTTCAACTGGGAGGTGGGTGGTAAGGAGTTTATATATGACCTAGCCTACTACTTTCTACTGGTGTGATAAACACTGTGACCAACGGGAACTTAGGGAGAGAAGGGATTATTTTACCTTAAAGGTCATGGTTTGTTATGATTGAAGGAAGCCGAGGCAGGAGAAGAAACAGAAACCAACGGAAGATTGCTGCTGACTGGCTCGATTTTTCATGGCTTGCTCAGTTTGCTTTCTTCTATAACCCAGGACAATCTGCTCAGGGGTGGCATTGCCCACAGTGGGCTGAGTCCTCCCACAGTCATTGACCAAGAAAAATGCTCCATGGATGTCCATAGTCCAATCTGGTGGAGGTGATTCCTCAACCAAGGATTCTTCTTCTCAGGTGACTATAATATGGGTGGTGGGAACCCTAGTACAACACCAAACTGCAATTCTGTATAAACCTCCCTAAGAAAGTTAAAAACACACATGTCAGGGCTGGTGAGGTGGATCAAAGGGTAATGTTGCCTGATGCCAAACTCGGCTACTTGAGTTTGAAGTCAGGGAGGGAAGCAGATGCTATAGTTACCCTCATGTCCACACACGTGCCCTGTCATGCGAATGCACACACATAAATAACTATAAAGAGATAAAGTTTTAAGTACACATATTCAGCCCCTCTGCCACAAATTTCAAGGAAATGTCTCCAAGCACCAATTTTTTAAAAAAAAAATCAAGAAACTGCCTGAAAATAACTCAAAGGCCACGCCAATACAAACCTCTAAAGAAATTTAGAGAACTGGAGAGATGCCTCAATATTAAGAGAACTTGTTACTCTAGAAGAGGACCCGAGTTCTGTTTCCAGCACCCATGTGGTAGCTCACAACCATCCCATCTATAACCCCAGTCCTAGGGGACCTGACACCTTCTTCTGACCTCCCGGGGCACACAAATATATGCAAGCAAACAGTCATACACACAAGGTAAAGTAAGTAAATCTAAAAATAAATTTCAAATCTATAATTTATTGTCACACAGATGAATCTGAAGCCTTCTGGGGATGAAGAATGACTCCATAATAAGAGCTTGATTGGCTGGGTACCTTTATTTATACACAGATTCTCATTAGCCCATGAGTTAGATATGGCAAATAGACACAATTCCATTTCTTGTCTTTGCAAAACTACATATACAGTTTTTCTAGAGAATGCAAACCCCTATGGGCTTGGACATCTGCAGACAGCGAAGAGTGGATGCATTTAAAGATGGGGGTGCACCAGCAATCAAAATTGCACAGCACAGCCAAACAAGGACAAAATAGAAACAAAGGGAGGGTTGAGTCAAATTCTATCTGGGTGTGCAGGAAACTGCTGGGTCGTTATGTAGTTTTGAGGGGAATAGGGATGGATGTGTTTCTGAAGCAGTAGATTCAATGTTCTCTGGAATTAAGGATGCTTTATAAAGGTATGGAAGGGACCCTAGCTTTCTCAGGCAAAGGGACATTGTCTTCTGCTGACTTAGCCCATTATGATATAGAATAGGCAATTAAACCAAAATGAACATGACAGAAAGATAATTGCAAATCATATTTAAAACCATTTTCCTAGCACCACCACCAATAAAAAAGATCTATATTTCAAACTAATAAAGGCAGGCAGAGAAGTGATAAGTATTTCAACACAACTCATTATGCCAAACAGCATGGATAACTCAATAAAACCAAACTAGCTCCAGGTGCTTGGCTTTACACATCATCAGAGAACTCATTTGCTTCAGTTCGCCACCTACAACAGAGCAGAGTTTATTAAAGACACTTGGGAAATAGGGCATCTCAGTAGGATTCGTGACCGAAGCTCCTGGTCAAAACTCACTGCCAAAACCAAATGAGTGAGGAGCAATCCTTTCTATGGTCTTGCTTGTATAAAGAAAGTAGGAAAGAGACAAAGAAAATGCTAAGAATGCAGTGGGCTTATTCAGACAAAGGGAGTCTTCAACTTTGCACATAGAAGACCAAAGTACCCTGAATCTTTCTAGAAGTGTCTGTTTGAGAATGATATCAAAATTCTACACAGAGCTAGCATCCCATGATTCTGCAACAGTGGATACCTAAGACAAAGAAAAACAGGGCAAAGTTAGATAACAGAGGTATTTTTAAAAATTCTAATTCTTCATGAAATTCAAACAGCAGGAACCCTTTCTTTTTTTTTTTTTTTTTTTTTTTTGGTTTTTTCGAGACAGGGTTTCTCTGTGTAGCTTTGAGCCTTTTCCTGGAACTCACTTGGTAGCCCAGGCTGGCCTCGAACTCACAGAGATCCGCCTGGCTCTGCCTCCCGAGTGCTGGGATTAAAGGCGTGCGCCACCACCGCCCGGCGGAACCCTTTCTTAATCCTGTGTTCTGTAGTCATTTATAAGCTAAACCACTCCAGTGAAATAAGTGTCATTTAAGTGGCTACACCCGAGACTTAGGAGGAGTCACTTCCTCACTAGGGTGATGGACAATGATACCACAAGCTAAATAAGAGAATTTTTCCCCTGATAAAAGAAAAAGAATAGCAAATACTACATAAAGATAGCTCATTGTTTTTAACCAGTCAATCAATTGATGGTGAGTGCTGGGCAAAACATTGTGGATTTCTATGATAAATTATGAGTTAAAAAACAAGTCAGGAAAACTGCATTTAAGGCTTGCATTTGCTCTTAACACATATTTCTCCAAACTCACAGACAGATGCAGTGACATTTACAAAGGAAAGATGCTGTCATTTCTGGACAAGGAAGTATTTGTCTTCCTCTAGTTAAATTTACAGCCCATTGAAAATGAAGACACAGCAGGGTCACACTGTTTATATTTCACTTACAGCTAAGTGATGCTAGCAAGTGCTAATATTGTTGAAAGGAGGCTCATTTCCAACAGGCCAATCTCGGTTACTTTAGAAAAGTCACTGCTAAGGCCACCAAGTGCTCTAATCAACAACAAATTAAATGGTGACACTCCCTCTTTTATTTGAGATAAGATCTTATTCTGCAGTCCAAGGCCACCTAAATCTTTCAATGCTCCTGCCTCAGTCTCCTAAGTGCTGGGGTTATAGGTGTACACAACCACACTGAGGCTTAAAACAAGAACTTTCAATAAAACAAGAGCCTGTGTATTCTATAATATACATATTTCTTGAATGTCTGTTTTAATTTTTAAAAGATTTGACTTTTTAAATTTTATAATACCATTATTTGAGATGTTTTTGCATGAATAAATAAAATTAAGACCCCTTCCAGCACGTCATACCAAGGAACTGAGAACTTAGGTGTGCCCAGGACCCCATGTTTCCAGCCTCCTTGTAAGTGTGCCCAGGACCCCATGCCTCCAGCCTCCTTTGTAGGTGTGCCCAGGACCCCATGCTTCCAGCCTCCTTTGTAGGTGTGCCCAGGACCCCAGGCCTCCAGCCTCCTTTGTAGGTATGCCCAGGACCCCAGGCCTCCAGCCTCCTTTGTAGGTGTGCCCAGGACCCCAGGCCTCCAGCCTCCTTTGCACTGAGGCTCAGATCACTCCCCAGTCACTCCCAATCACAACATCCTTGGACAGCAGCTTCATCAGTCTCGAAGATTCACTGAGACACAATGGTGAACTGTGGACCAATTATAAGTCTGCTCTTTCTCCACCTCTGTTCTAGGAACTGAAGGGTAAAAATGTAAGATCGACTTGTCTTCCTCAGGCTTGCTTAGTCCATCTGTAATTGCATGAACATAAATATGGTCACACAACAGCATGACCTTCCTAATGTGAAAACTTGGTCAGAATCTCCTGTGGGTTTAAAGCACTGTGCACATCTGCTGATAGTCCCCATGTTCCAGGTAGTTTACACAAACCACGTGGTTTAATTCCGAGTGTAGCCTGTGAACCAGGCACTATAACTTCCACATTTTAAAGAGAGAAACGGGGGTCTGGAGAGGTCAGTAGCCACCATGGACCACACAAAAAACCCTCTGCTTTTGGCCTTGATGCAGTAGAGATTTACAAAGAGGAGATAATGAGCTTCATCTTGTATGGAATCAGGACAAAGAGCAGCAAGTGTCAGACAGGAGTTGACCCTAGAGCCAAGTTCAATAGAGTGAGTGGTGTGCACAAGACGGGCAGTAAACATCCAAGCCCTCCCATGAGTCTTCTGTATGAGGGCTGGAGCCATGGGCTGCACACGTCCACAGAGCTGGAGAGGATAGAACCAACTTAGTGCTTTAGAATTACCTGGTGTGCTGGGGTGACAGCTCATTCAGCAAAGTGCTTGATTTTACAACATTCTCAACCACCAGAACCACTGTGAAAATGCTAGGTGTGGTGGCACATGTTTGTAATACCTGCCCTGGGGAGGTGGAGACCAGGGATGCCGGGTCTCACTGGCAGCCAGCCTCGCCTGCTGGGTGAGCTGCCGCCCAGTGAGAGACCATGTCCCACAAAATGAGGTGAACAGCTCCTGAGGAATGACACCCAAGGTTGTCCTCTGATCACACACACACACACACACACACACACACACACACACACACATACACACACACACACATACCTGCATGCATATACAAGCACATGCACATACACACAAAAAAAGAAAAAATAGAATTATCTGGTGGTAGGGATGTAACCAACGGTCTTATAAAATAAGAAACACAGAGCCAATTCAGAGAAGAAAGCCAAGAGGTCAGAGCTAAGAGCCTCACCCTTCCTGATTCAGGGATCCTCTCCAGCCAAGAGAGCTCTCCGAAAAGGACCTACTTCCTGTGTGTCTGTCTTTAAAGTCTTCCTGTTCTGCCTTGTCATTGGTTGTAAACCCAAACATGTCACTGCCTCGTCACTGCCTGAATGTACCGCCCTCCAGGTCCTTAAAGGCGTGCGCCACCGCCGCCATGCACTTGCTATGACTCTAATAGCTCTGACCCCCAGACAACTTTATTTATTAACATACAATTAAAATCACATTTCAGTACAAGTAAAATACCACCACATTTCCCCTTTTCTATTTTAATAAAAAGGAAAAAAAAGAAAAAGGTTATAACTAACAAAAGAAAAACTATATACAAAAGTACAATGACTATATACAATATATACAAGTAATAAATGTCTAAACAATGTCTAGTCCATTTGTATTTGACAAATTCAGAGAAAATTTCATTATCTATCCTATTTTGTTAAGTCCAAAATGTATCTAATTCACTTTCTATCCTAATTAATCTTCAACTATAACTAACTAACCTTCAACTATAACTACCTAATCTTCAACTCCCTCAGAGACCCAAGAAGGAAATAATATTAGCTAACAAAAATAAAAACAGAAAGTGCATGCAAGCAACTTCCAAAAAATTTGTGAGTTGACAGAAACAGCCAGCTGCCTGGACAGTCACCTGAGGTTTCTCCACAGTATTGGGGCATCATCTTCAGCCTATAGGCTTAGCATATCTGACAGAGTCATTTGTGAAGTAGGATGTACACAAGGTCAACAGTTCAACCTCACATTGGGTGAGAATAGTCCATGTACCAGAAACACCTGAATTCCACTAGTGTCATGTCATGATTCAGGATTTTAAATTCTGGAAATTGTTGTTGATTTTTTAATTCAGCTGTCCATTCTTCTTGGCTGTGTATATATGGCTTCATCTTAGCATCCCGTTCTTCTCCACATCCCTCTGTCAAATGCCAGTTTACTATTGCAAGGCGTGAGCTTAGTTACTCTTCAAGAATAACTGTTTCAGCTGCTGTTCCATTGCACATCAGAAGCCATCGGCCCACTGCCTGTTCAGCTGCCTTCGAAGAAAAGGGCACTGTACCTTTTCCGAATTGCGAAGGCCACTTCAGGGATGGTGCCATATTGTCCTGGCCTCAGAAGATGCCTTTTGATAAAGCCATAACCACACTTGTTTTGGCAAGAATCAGTAGTCCTTTGTTTCATGTCCTGTCTGTCCATTTTGTCAGCAGTTGATTCAAGGATACTTTGTTGTCCAGTGGCTAACTTTTGCCACAATGAAAGTTAACTCCATACACAGTTTCTTCAATGCCCATATTTTCCCTGAAGTAGATTGGTACTGCCAGGAGCCGACATGTCTCATAATCATAACAAAAAAGAAAAATTTTCTAAGTTATTAAAACATTTTAAATGCCATATTCTGTAGATCTCTGAAGGGTTTGAAGATGACCTGTCTAAAATATATCTGCTCAATTTTTAAAACATATCTAATATGACTACAAGTTCTATTGGAATGTCTAACTACTAACTTTCATTTCTTTATATCCTAATAGTTGGTAATAATAACATTCAAGGATCAGAAAATTGCATTGTTAAATGAATGGTATAAGTACAATTAGAGATATACATATAGCATTTTCTAACAATATCAATTTCAATATATATAATTTGTATACAATATAAAACAATCCAATCCAATGTAAAGTATTTAAAACTAGTAATTGTCTTTTTCTTCTTCTTTCTTTTTTTTTTTTAAACAAGAACCTTAAATCTAATCTCTTTTGCTTAGCCTTTTTCCTAACCCTTGACAACAACTTGTAACCAACTCCCCTAAACAATGAAAATTATCCCAGACCCAAAACCCATTAAAAAGACCAAAAAACCACCCGCCCCACACCACCTCTTTGGGAATGTGGGCGTCGTATTCTTAAAATTGCTTCCTGCTGGGTATGGGCGAAGTTATCTTTATCCTGAAAGAAAAATTTTAGGTTAATTGTCAAATTCTAGGAAAGGTAACCATATCCTTCATTATCCAGAGGATTGGGTGACAGAGGAAGCCAGAAAGACTGGGTTGTTGCATTCACATGGGATAAATCCTCCTTCTTACAGCACTGAGGGAGGGAAAGGACAAACCCAATGAACTCTACAGATTGTGATGACTCATCCTGAAGAGAGGGATGGAGGTATGGTGGGGAGCAAGATTTCTGATTTAGGAGTCTGAGGGATGCCAGACTCTAGGAAAATCATACAGAAGGGGAAGCAAGATTAAGGGAAGGGAGAGGCCATGAGATCATCTTTGAATTCATGGACTATCAGGTTCCCACAGAGCATCTGAGCAGAGGTATATCCACTGTGAATAAGGGAGCAGTACGCACCAAATGCAGAGACAGGGAAAAGCCATGGACAAAAGTACCCTAGCTTCCTGGTGTGCCTGTGCACAGCTTGCCTTTGACTCAGTTTTCCCAGTACCACTTGTTGGTGAAGTGGTCCTTTCTCCAAGCATGTTCTTGATATCCACTAGATCTACTGACTATAAATGTGTTCATAGTATGCTAGACTCTCCTATCCCGTCCATCTGCTCTCATGTCAGCGCCCTGCTATCACTTAACCTTTTGAGGAACTACAAGACTGTTTCCCAAAACACTGAACCCTTTGGAATTCCTTCAAGAAATGTGTGGGGTTTGTATTTTCTCTCCACCTTCAACACTGGGGACTATCCATCTTTCTGTTGTGAACTATGCCAGTGTGAATGAAGTGGGACCTCATTGTGGTGTCGAAGAGAATTTCACTGTTGGCTAATGATCTCATGGCTTTTTGATGCCTAAAGTTCTGAGATGTGTTTTCCCCCCTACATTGAAATGAAAAACTGTCTTCTGAGAATTTACCAATATAAAACCATAGGATCTATTGGACCCCTTTAATATCAGTAGCACTTAAAAGATCCATCAGTGGCTAGAGGGGATCATTAATCATGCAGTCAATATAAGATGATAGATGGGCTGGGCGGCGGTGGCCTTTAATCCCAGCACTCGGGAGGCAGAGACAGGTGGATCTCAGTGAATTCAAGGCCAGCCTGGTCTACAAAGTGAGTTCCAGGACAGGCACCAAAACTACACAGAGAAACAAAAAAAAGAAAGAAAAAGAAAAAAAATGGTGGATGGAATATGCTCATATTTTTGGGATTTCAGAAAGAAAGAAACAAAAAGTACCATTCAAGTTCTACCAATCAGAGAGGGTCAGTCCAAGACCCTACTTAAGCAGGCACTCATTTTTCTAAACAATAAGAAAAATGGGAATTGGGAAGGGCAAACTACAGTCTGTGACCAGGTCCAGGGAAGATCTAGATTAATTTTGCACACTAGTCTGGAGATCCGACTATAGGGAAATGTCTGAGGTTGTAAAACCAAGAACAGATGAGTATGTTGAGCATGCGCAACCTGCAGCTGCTGATGTGCAAACGTGCTCTCACCATGGATGTGGCCATGACGACTGTTCACCTTTCTAGCAGCCTCCCCTCCCCGACCCTGAGATTTGTATGAATCACATGCACTATAAGACATTAGAGAAGCCACTTGCTAGATGATGGAGTTCTTAGAAGCAGCATTGAAGCATGCATGTTTTGAAGAATGCTACCGAATGCTCACCTCTGTGATTTATTTAGTATATGATATTTATCAGTACACCCAAGTTTAAAAAGTTAAAAGTCACTGTTTGGGATGAGACTGTCATTGAACTGATTGCCAATTCAAGCTGAGTCAGCATGCACCTTCCCAGGATTCCTGGCCATACCTGCACTCTGGGATATTTGGGACATGCTGTTCTGTAGCTGATCATCCATATTGCCCTCACACTGGATCACATGCGTGATCTTTACAGGGCACTGATGCCTCACCCTCTACTCCCCAGAATTCCCTTGCAATTATTCCAAGGTATAACCTGAACATCAAATGCTGAAAAGCTCTCCAGATAACCAGACTCAGGACAACTTTAAAAGATGTGATAAAGCCCTAATCAGAAAACCTTGGAAATGGAAATATCCTTTCATGCAAACGACCAATCCAGCCAGTCACTGCTCAACACTCTCCTTCCTGAAGGGCCACAGAGAAACAACCTTCAAAACCTAAGGGCACTGAAAGCCTGCCACTCTGCCTGGCAGCTAACTCTAGATCTGGTCAATTTAAACTCTTCCTACAAGCATTCAAGTTCACTAAAATAATGAAAGAGCCCCAGAGGCTGTGGGGTCTAAACCTCTTGCTTTGCAGATGCGGCACAGAGAAATAACTTCAGTCTGATGGAGGACCTGAATGCCACCTCTCTGCTGGACACATGCTGCCTTTGAGCAAAGGATGCTCATGGAGAAAAGATGCATCTATGGTCAAAAGTTCATCACCAAAATATTTGTTAAGGAGGTTGAAAGTTTCCACGCCAACCCAGCGAGGCCAGGTGGCTCCCATTCTTTCAGTTCACATTCATCTAATTATGGGTAGGTACAGTAATTAGAAACAGGCAGGGATTCAGGAAATGGAAACCTCTAATACAATTCTGTGTGGAAGGGCCAGCGTCCACAATGGCGAGCAGCTGGGACTCGCACAGTCTGGTCTGAGGGAAGTAAAAGGAAGCGCATTCCAGGAGTAGAAAAGGGTGGATTTAAAAGATAGGTCCTAAGGTCTAAGAGCTACAGCCCCTTCTGGATATAAAGAGCACTGGCCGGGCCACCATCCAGCTTGTGTATGATGAGGGCGGGCTATGGAAGATTCACTGTGCATGCTTGCCCGACGTCAGGAAGTTGTTCCACAAGCGCGTACCAGGTGTCTTCTCTTTCTATTAGCCCGTGTGACCCTTGAAGCCATTCCACGAGGCACACACCCCCATTTGGCAACAGAGGTAGCTGAGGGCTAGGATGTCTGAGTTATCACCTGTCTGCCCCCAAACCCCGGTCAGGAGTGGAGTCAAGACTAAAAGCCAGAGTTTGGGCATGCTCTATACCACACTGTCAAGACTAAAAGCCACATCCATCTGGAACCAGAGTGCTGGCACCCTCTATACCACACTATCAACCCCTTCCCGCATCAGCAACCTCCATTCCTAAAGAGGACTGACCTCATACTGACAGGCAGGGTGCTCAGAAGAACCAGGTCCCTCAGAACATTTGGTGGACAGAGCAGAGTGGGCACTGGAATGCAGGCCAAGCCACACACTGAGCACACACCCCTCTCTGCAGCTAGGAAAGTGCCCACAGGAGTTCAGTCATCCCAGACCTGCAGACTTCACTGCCAGGAGACCCTGGACCCATAGCTACTATTTGTACCATCTGGCTCAGTTGCCTGTCATACCGCCATGTCAGCCGAGCACAGGGTCTCCAACAAACACAGTTTAGCGAGTTCACAGCTCAGTGATTCCCTAGATGAATTACCCACACTCTGGTGCCAGATTTTCCGCAAAGCCAGCTGCAGGTGGCTTCTCCTGGTTGCCATCTGTCTTGTCAACAGACATGATATATAGGTCATCATTTTCCCCTCTGGTACCCACCAGCTGGACTATAGTGGTTGTGTGGCAGTTTGGAACTAATGTCCTCTCTCTCTCCCCCTCTACTCTCAGTGTGTGACCTGACCAGACCTTAATGAAGGAAGGATTTGTTCTGGCTCAGTCTAGAGGACTGTGGTCCATTGCTGGGGGAAGGTATGGAGTATGAGTAGCTGGTTACATTGTGTCCTTACTCAGGAAGATGAGAGAGATGAATGCTAGTCCTCAGTTTGCTCTTTTTTTTTTTTTCTTTTTCCACATTTTAGGATCACAGTTCATGGGGTGGTGGCACCCACATTCAGAGTAGGTCTTCCTTTCTCAGTTGAATCTCTCGGGAAGCACCCTAACAATATGCCTCCTAGGTAATTCTCAATCCAGTGGAGTCAATAGTGGAGATAAACCAGCATGCTCCTTCCTTGGCCATTCCTAACTCTGCATTTCCATTCTAAACTTTTGCGACAGTTTTGAACTTCATACTCTTTTGTGATTGCTTTTAAGCCTAACCTCCTTCGCTCTGCCTGTCACATCCAAATAGAATTCAAGGCTGGGATGCTCCATTTTGTCTACGCAGGGGAGGGCGTAGACCCTGCTGATTGAGGCCCCACCTTCCTTTTCCCTGAGATTTTCCAGGAGCTTCAGGGGACACGATTGACTTACTCCTTGCCTGCCTGACAAGAAGCCTAGAAGAAGAGCCTGTGGACGCCAGAACAAAGGCTTCTGGAAGTAACTAAAGGTGGGGAGAACCACCCACAGACACAAGTATATGTACACACACATGAACGCACATGGCACTCAGCAAGCTACCCTTGACTTGTGCTTTCCAGATACCACACTCCAAAACCTCAAACCTGAATCGTTCAAGCCTCCAGAGTCACACACACCAGAAAACACAGGGCCCAGGGAGCTGCTAGACAGGACCCCAGGACACATAAAGCAAGTACTAGGTATGGAAAGCTGCCCAGGACTCAACCAGGTTTCCTGAACAAATTATTACAAGGGGAAAAAAGAGGGAGAGAATACAGTACTACATGTGACGCTTGTTTCGATCCCAGCTTGGACCAAGGAGGAGGAGGGGAAGGAGGAGGAGGAAGAGGAGGAGGAGGAGGAGGAGGAGGAGGAGGAGGAGGAGAGTGTTGGAGAGATGGGTCATTGGTTGAGAGCACTAGCTGCTCTTCCCGAGGACCTGGGTTTAATTCCCAGCACCCACACGGCAGTTCACAGCTGAGGGGATCTGGCACCCTCACACGGGCATACAGGCAGGTAATACACCACATAAAAAATAATAAATCTCAAAAAGAGGAAAAGGTAATTGAATACTGGCTGGAATTAACGCTGCTGTTCTATGTGTGATCATTGGATTCTGATTTTTTCTTACAGTGCCGCATTATCCTCAGCTGTGTGCTGAAATATTTATGGATGAAATGACAGGATGTGAGCGATCTGCTTGGAAACAGTCCAGGGGCAAAAGAGAGAGGGGCAAAGCTGGGAGGAAGTCGGCCCTGGGCTGGCAATAGCGGAGCCCGTGACTGGAATGTGGGACCCGGCAAGAAGACCCTGCTCTTACCACACTGATTCGTGTTTGGAATGTCCCATGATGAACAGGGATTTTTTTATTTTAAAGGAAGAGGTTAAAAGGCCTCTGCCCAAGAAGACTTCCAGATCGGAACATTCAGAGTCTCTCTAAATCTCTGTCTCAAAAGCGAGGAGTGCTGCTTCCCAGGACAAGTAGCTAATAAGGGCATCATCATGGTGCTGACTTCTGCCCAGGATGTAGGCCTCTCCTTTGGGTCACCCTGACACTCTGCATGGATGTCACATGGCCTGGCCATCCCCTTGAGCTCTGTCCTGTGCCTCTAGCCTGCATTAAGTGTCCAGCAATATCGTTGGACTGACTAGTTACATGAACACTGTACTCCTAGCCCTTAGGATACTATTTGCAGACAGAATTTTGCAAGTTATGATTAAAAAAAAAAAGTCTGACTTCTCTTCCTTGCTGTGTGGCTCTGGGCAGGAATCTGAACCTCTCTGAGCCTCATCTCTCATAAGTCACACCAGCAGACTGCCTCCTGCCTGCTGGCTTCAAGCATGGCCTTCTGTTGTTGTGCCTCGGGAAGAGCAGGGAGCTTCCTGGTGGGAACTGCCCAAGTCCCCCCACACAGAGCAGCTCCCTAGGCGTCCCCAGTGGCCCTCAGCTTCAGAGGTGCCAGCTCGCCAACCCTCTAGCCTGGTGCTTAGTCCCTGGAGTCCCATGACGGCTCTGCACAGACTTCAGGTCCCGGGCGAGTTTTAATACTAAGGTCCTTGTAGAGGAAAGCATCCCCCAATATCATTACAAAACAAGTGTGTTGACATTTCAGACAAACCCACTACACAACCAACCCAATAAGGGGTTGCTAGGGAGTGAGGGTTACTGTGAGGAAGCAGAGTGCCTGACTGCAGGAGACAAAAGAGTCATCTGCTGAAGAAGAAAATCCAGCCTGGCAGGTGTGGCTTGACAAGCAGGTCTGCCGGCGGGCCAGAGACACAAGACCATGGCACAGACCTGAGTCCAGGACAGCCTGTGTGGAGTCAGTCTTGGAGTCCCACCAGACTCAGCCTCTCCGGTGCACAACACCTCTACCCGCCACTGTCATCATTTCCAAGGACCCAGTGGAAAGGCCAGTAAGGCTGTGGCTGAATAGCCTCCGAGCAGGGGCCCACAGTGCTGGTGGCCGGTGTCCCTGGTTCCCCAAAGAGCTTGGCAGAGGCCAGCTGAAGGTCATGCTGCAACAGAGTAAGGGTCTAGTTCCCTGGCCTGGAACAGCTTAGCTGAAGGGAAGGGTTCGGGAAGCTGGGGGAGCCGTCATCATCTGTTCATAGCCTGCTTCCAGAACACCCGGGCCTAGGAGAGGTGATGAGCTCCGAGCGATGGATCAAGCTGGGCCTGGAGGGGATACAGAAGAATGAGCACACCATGGCTCTGCTGGTAAAGTCGCTGGCTGCCAAGCCTGCGACCCGAGTTCCATCCCTGGGTCCCACAAGGAAAGAGAACAGACTCAGCAACTTGTCTTCTGACCTCCATGCCTTATCGTGTCCAGGAAGCTCGTCCTCGGGAGAAAAGGCCATAGTGAGGAGCAGGCTCCTAGGAAAGCCAACTCAGCTATGCCTGTGAGGGCTGACTGAGTCCCTAAGGTGTTCCCACAGCAGCCCAAGTCCCCAGGCCCAGGCCACGAGATACCCATCCCAGAATTCACTCTGGCAAAGTGGGACCAGATCTGGGCATAAGATGCCCACGGAAACAACAGACACACTTGAGCAGGACAGGGGTTAAGTTAAGCTTTAACTGTTAAGGAGCTTAAGGGGGTGCGAGAAAACAGTCTGCTGATGGCAGTGTTTAGAGGTCCCTGAGACTGCTCCCCAAACCTCGCACACTTCCAAGCCGGCTCCAACCCCAGGCTAAACTGAAGGACGCCTGCGCCCTCTAGTGGACAGAACGCCCACGGTCTCCATGGCTCTTCCGTCCGCGGAGAGGACGCAGACAGAAAGGGGCAACCAAGAACAAAGCTGTGGGTCGCTTTACACTCCTCTCCAGCCGCGGTTCCCTTCCCTCGCTGCCCCTCAGCGGTGCCCCGTTTTCACACAGACCATATCCAAACTTACTTCCTCCCTACAGCCCCTTCCCTGCGTGCTCTTTTGCTCCCACGTAAAATTCACACCGTGGATGGATAAAGGAGATTAACATGGGAGTCCCATCTGGAGAAAGTCGGTTTCAGCGGGCAAAGCCTGGCCTGAGCCCCGATCCCACACCATGGCTTAGGCACCAAAGGGGCGTTTCCAGGTGGCCGGAGGCACTTGCGTCCTCATCATGGACTTTGGAAATTATTTGCACCCTACTTTCGGGTAAAAACAAAGGTAGACCAGAGTGGGGAGTAAGACGGAGCCTGAGCTCAGTGATAGGGCTTTTGGAGCCCCCCTGGCACCAATGAATGGAAAGCTGGGGAGAAAAGCAAAGACCTGCGCCCACCCCTCACCTTCCGCAGCCTTTGCAGGCATTCATTCCTAAGGGTGCCTGGACAGCAGATGTCCCGCCGCCACAGAGGCCTCCTGCTTCCGGTGGACGTCGAGCAGCCCGAGCCACGCCCTCTGCCCCGCCCCATGCCCAGGCCGGGTCTCTAGCTTTCCCTGTCCTGCCTTCATTTCAGGAAGCCCTCCTGGGGTCTAACTCTGGCAGCCTGTGACAAGCAACTCTGCTAAGAAGTATTCGTAGGCGCACCCACCCTAGCTGTCTGGGCGGCCTCGGCCATGCTTTTTTAAACCTACCTAGGCCTGGGGCTAAGAACCCCTTGATGAAGTTCTATCGCCACCTAGTGGGCAGATCCGAAAAGTGCGGCAGGGCCACACCCAGCATCCTGGTACAGGTGGGCCCGACTGAAGGAAATGAAAATCAATGTATGACTTTAAGACAGAATGAGGTTGGGGAATCCCAAAGCCTGTTTATGCAGAGGCTAGTCAGTGTCTGTCAAACGCTGGCCAAGGAGTGGGCGGGCAGAAGACAAACGAGTTTGCCGGATTATCTGAAGAGACAGCGCCCTGAGCTGAGCTAACATTTAGCCATCCATCGTAATAAGCCACGCTGGGGCAGAGCGCTTTCCAGTGTGTTTGCTTTTTCAGGTTGTCACCTGTTAGGTGAAAGCAGGTCATCAGAAGACAGGCTCAAGACCTGTGTGGGGCTGGGACGTGAACCCAGGCAGCCTTGACCAGGGTCTGCTACCAGGTAGCAAAGCTTTGGGCACAACATCATGCAAAGACAGTTACACCTGAAGCTGCTGTGGACAGGAGGAAGTCTCCAGATACTGGCACCAATTTCCACGGGTTCAAAATTTTGTGTTGGCAATTTAGACTCCATGCCAAAAGAAAGCAATTTTTAGAAAGCACTCACCCATGACCTTCTATGCAGTGGTCATCTTTTCTTCTCCCTGAGGTCCCAAAGGTAAGATTGACGGTTCATCACATGCAGTGGTGATGTCCGGATTACCTACCTACCACACATACACACACAGCCACAGCTGCAGCCCCTTTGGGCTGGGCTGGGTTCTGGCATGGGGCTTCACATTTTGGATGAAATAATAACTTTTTATTTCCTAGTGCTCCTCCATTCTACCCCCTCTCCCTCCCTCACCCCAGATGAGATTTAACCACACTAGAGTCCTGAACTCCAAATATCCACAAAGAAGGCCAAGGCCGAAGAAATCTGAGGTTCGGCCTCCTAGTTGCCAATGTCCCCAGAGAAGCTAAAGAATTTGTGTTGAAGAATTTCGCTCCACTTCATCTGTCGAGTGGGAAGTGGCTGGTCCTGCCCGCACAGCTGGCAGCTCGGTGATTGGCTGTCAGTTTGTGTTCAGAAAAATCAAATTGCTCCATCTGCAGATTCAACTGGCCCTCTGTCCTCCATTTTAAAGATGTGTGCATTCAGAGACACTTCTGTCCACTTTAGAAACAAAACTGCACAGTCCCAGGGATCAAATGGACCCTTGGCACAGGGCATGGGCAAATGCAGAAATAGAAAGATACACATCTCTGTTCCCCATCAGTCCGCTACTCCAGGCAGGAGTGTGGATCTAACAACTTAAACCACGGCCATTGGGGGGCGGGGGGGACCACACGGACTTCCAACGTCTTAGAAAATATATTCCACTTGCTTCAAAAGTCAAGTGCAAGCAGATCAGCCTGGAGCCTCCAAGTCACCAGAGCGGATGGGGTGACAACATACAGATCCTGTATATGACCACTTAATAGTTTGTCAAATTGAATTAGCAGGCGAAATTCTGAAAGGTTCCCATCTAAACTATCTGTCCTTCCCCTTCCTTCAAGACCCAGTGAAAGGGTGTCTGTTGGATGAGAACCCCACAGTCATGCCCCATCTCCACAGCAGCCTTGGCGGGCTCTGGAACCACCCCATCAAAATGCAGTGTCCTTAGGAATTTTTCTTGGGTGTGGTCCTTGTCCCCTGGGGGATACAGTGCTGCTCCAGAGTCAGGGCAGGACACTTGTGTGGTGACACCTGCATGCTCTCCTCACTCTGAAGCTTGGCTCTGGAGAGTACTGGCACTTCCTGGACACTTAACTCCCAAATTTTGACATCCCCAACCACTGTGGGTAGACCTTTCTCAAAGAAACAACAGAGGAACCTTCCCCGTCACTACCTCTCACGGGGCTTTCATAGTGCTCATAAAATGCTGGAGAGAAGGCTCAGTGTTTAGGATCCCTGGCTGATCTAGGGACCCAGATTCATTTCCCAGCACCAACACAGTGGCTCACATCTGTCTGTGACTCCAGTTCCAGGGGATCCAACACCCTGTTCTTACCTGCAGACATGGTGCAGTAATACACTCACACGCAGGTACATACACATAAAATATGTTTAACCGTCCAATTTTAGTCTTTGGAAATGCTAACTCTTGACATGAGTTCACAGCTCAGCATTGTCTAAGGAAGAGTAAAGAAGACTGTCTTGGCTTGGTTTTCTAGAACCAGCCAAGAGACAAGAGTTCAGCACCAAGTCATCTATGTGTGTGCTGAGGCCAGGGAGGAGGAGCAGAAAGGGACTGACCAAAGGAGACAGGGAAAATGAGAACGGCGTGCTGAGTGGGTCACTGGCAACAGAAGCCTGCCAGCACCGGGACCCTCAGAATGTTCTGAGAGACAAAGAAGCCAGAGGCAGAGGCTGCGGTCGGTCCCACCTTATAAACTGAAGGTCATACATGAGATGCTGGCTCACCAGCACTTTGGGCAGAGTCTAGGAATGGCGTCTACAGATTCAGGAAGAGGTGGGTACAGGAGCTCCCACAGGTGACTGTCACGGCAGCCAGGCAGAAACAGGTCTGAGTCCACTGAGAAACCCTGCCTCGGGAAAACCCAGTACAATAAAAGAAGCCCATCTTCAAGCTGAGAATAAATGATACTTCCGGGACACTTCAAAAAACTCATCTGGCAGTTGCTTTTATTAGCCCCAATTTATAAAAGGGTGAATTCAAGCATGTGCCCAAAGTCACGTAAGCAATTAACTAACTCTAATTTGCATACTTGTTGAAGTTCATATTACAAAGACCTTGCCAGGCAATCACCTTAGGAGCAAAGCATTCAGTCCTACTTTGTAATTCTTGACAGCACTCTGGAACACATCATGTAGGTGGCACCCCGTCTGTGGCACTTGCTTGGCTGTAGAGACCCCACGGTCAGTGTCCACCATGTTCTAACTCCTCAGAGCCGTGAGATCCAGACACGCCCCGCTTTGTATGTCTGTGCATATGGTGCACAGGTGTGGTATATGTGCAAGTGTGCTGACGAGCGCAGGGAGAGACCAGGCAGGGCCGTGGGTGGCCTGCTCTGTCCACCTTATTCCCTTGAGATGGGGTCTTCACTGAACCTGGAGCTAGGCTGGAAGGCAGCAAGCCCCAGCGATCTTCCTGTCTCCACCCTCTGCAGCACTGGGGTCACGAGCATTCGCAGCCAGGCCTGGCTTTTTCCATCAGCGCTGAGATCCCAGCTCAGACCCCGTGAGGACACAGCAAGCACCCCATCCTAGTTTGATTCTGTCGTTACGGCAGAGCACTCTGACCAAGAGCAACCTGGGGAAGAAAGGATTGATTTCGGCTTACACTTCCGGGTCACCGTCCATCGCTGAGGAAAGTCCGGGCAGGAACTGATGGTGGAGACCATAGATGAAGGCTGCTCGCCTGCTCTCTCACTGCCTTTTTTGCTAGCTTTTTAAAAAATTTTTTTATATTTTATTAACTTTTATTGATTCTTTGTGGTTTTCACATCATGCATCCCAATTGAGTCCATCTCCCCACCTCACCCCTGCATCCACCCCCCACTCTTGCAACCTCCCCACAACGCAAAACGAAATTTAAAGGAAAAACCAAAAATCAAAAACCAAACCAAAGAAAGCAAAACAAAACAGAATAAGAAAGGAAGGAAGGAAGGAAGGGAGGGAGGAAGAGGAGGGAGGGAGGGAGGGAGGGAGGAAGGAAGGAAGGAAGGAAGGAAGGAAGGGAGGAAGGGAGGAAGGGAGAGAATCTTGCTGTGGAAGCTGTGGTGTGGCCCAGTGAGTCCCACACAGTTCCCTTTAGTTCACCTTCATTTGTGCTCATTGCCAACAGTCGTTGGCCTGGCCTCCGTCCTCTGTCACCATCAACACTGGGTTCTCACAGGGCTTCCCCTCCGTCGTCCTGTGCTGTGGAGATCCTGCAGTTTTGGATCTACAGGTTTGTTGCCTTCCCATGCTCCAACAGTTCATAGATGAGACGGAGGTTCAGCCGAAGAATGGATAAAGAAAATGTGGTCCATTTACACCATGGAGTATTACGCAAAGCAAAGGATAGCCAGGCTACAATCCACAACCCCAGAGAAGCTAGGTAAAGAGGACACTAAGAGGGGCACACATGGGTCACCCCAGGAAGAGGAAAGGGTTAAGATCTCCTGGGTAAACTGGGAGGGGGGAATAGAGGGAAGGGTATAGGAAGTGGGAACATGAGGGCTTGAAATGGCTGATATGGAGGAGAGACAGGGAGGGCGAGCAATGAAGGAGATATCTTGACAGAGTGTACCGTTAAGGGGATGGGGAGAAATCTGCAGCTAGGGAAAACCCCAGGAACTCACAAGACTGTCCCCAGCTAAGACTCCTAGCAATGGTGGAGAGGTGACAGAATTTTCCCAAGGGCCTGCCCTAAGAAGATTCTTCCCAAAGTCCTGGGGCAGAGGCTACATCTGGAGTGGGGTTACCTGAAGGAAAAGAATCTGAGGTGTACACGACGTTCTTTCATCCATTACTTTATTTCTCTAAGACAAAATTCTATCTATAGAGCTTCAATTCCGTCCTGACTCTCAGTTCCTCTCTGTACCTCCTTTTTCTGTCCCCTCACAGCCTAGTAATAACTAAGCCCTTACACTCTTGATCTCATCTTCGTCCCCTGTTCCTTCATCCTCCGTCTTTCCTTCCTAGCTCCTTACTCCTGGCTCTGAGAAAACTCTACAAGAGACCTTCCTAACCATCTACAGAATCTCTGCCTCTCTCTCTTCTCTCTGGCCATGAAGTTCTGTCTACCATCTACAGAAAACTGCCTTGTTCTTTCTCTCCTCTCTGCCTACCTCTGGAATTCCACTCCAGTCCTTACTGTACCTGGTTATGCAAAAAGCCCTATTGTCCTGAGTCCATTGCTCTGGAATGCCACTAGGCCTGAAGGCAAGGGATGGTCTGAGCTTCATTTGCACAAGAAACAAAGCTATGCATCTATAACCTGCCTGTCTCCTAGGCTCTGTTGGGGAGGAGGGGTTAGTTACCTAGTGGATCAGTGTCTTTGCCATGGCCTGGTAGTATATGGACGTACAAGAATTTCATAGCAGAAGACAACTGAAATATTAAAAACTGAATAACACCAAATATCCCTTTGATAAATGGCTTCCTCTAGAAAAATGCCTTGAATTTTCTAGGTATAGCTCAAATATACAGCTGAATCTCTATAATATATTCTTGTGGCCTGCTAGAGAGAGGATGCTTGAACTAGTCTTGCCCTGCACTCAGATTGGTGACTACCCTAACTGTCATAGAACTTACATCCAGTGACTGATGGAAGCAGATGCAGAGACCCACAGCCAAGCATTGGGCTGAGCTCCAGGAGTTCAGTTGAACAGAGGAAGGTTATAAGAGCAAGGGGGGGGGGGGGGGGGGGGGGGGCGGGAGAGAGGTCAGGATCATGATGGGAAAAACCACAGAGACAACTGACCCAAGCTAATGGGAGTTCATGGACTCTGGACTGACTGCTGGAGATCTTGCATGGGACCGTACCAGGCCCTCTGAATGTGGGTGAAAGTTGTGTGGCTTGATGTGTTTGTGGGTCCCCTGACAATGGGACCAGGACTTATCCCCAGGTACACGAACTGGCTTTTTAGAGCCCATTCCCTCTGGTGCTATGCCTTACTCAGTCTTGATGCAGGAGGGAGGGGCTGGATCCAGCCTCAACATGATATAACAGCCTGTGTTGACTACCCAAAGGAGGCCTTACTCTCCATGAGGAGGGGATGGGAGTGGGATGGGGGTAGGGGGGGAGCGGGAGGAGGGGGGGGGGGGACAGGGATTGGTATGTAAAAGGAAAGGAATTTTTTTTTAATTAAAAAACAAAAAGAGGGTCTTCCCCTTCCCACCCACCCTCCTTCATCTGCCATGCATGCGTGAGGGGAAGATGCCCTCATCCCACCCCTTGCTACCTGTGGCAGGTGGGAGTAGGCCCCAGGATCAAGAGAGTTGGGGAACTAGCCCTGACCCTCACCAGCTGCAGCACACAGGAGAGCAGACCCTGCAACCCACCAGGGCACCACACTAGAGTGAACCCTGTTGTCAGAGGCACAGATGAGGCAGCCCTGAGAGTGTAAAAACAGGAAATCTGACTCCAACACATACACACACACACACACACACACACACACACACACACACACACACACACACACACACACCTCATATGCCCCCTACAGCAATTGGCAGAGAGCCCCGCACCTCACCTGGGCAATACAGCTGGGCTGGCCCTGGTGGTGTGAGTGTGAGCGAGCATGAGTGTGAATGAGCTGAGCCGGACCGGAGGGCCTGAGAGCGGGGAACAGGCTCACTGGAGGGACTAGCCAAGGTAGAGCATGTGAGGCAGGGGGTTGGAGAGACAATGGGGGAAGGCGGGCAGGCTGACCAGTCCAGCTGATGCCCAGGCCCAGGCTCCACCCCAACATCCACCTCATCTATGAACTGCTGGCTTTCCTATACAGCCCAGAACCATCTACACAGGTGCCAACCACGTTGGGCTGGTCCTCTCCCCATCAATCATCACTCAAGACAATTCCTCAGCCACAGTCACAGGCTAATCTGATAAAGGCACTTCTTCAGTGGAGGTTCCCTCTTCCCAGGCTGCATCAAGTTGACAACAAAAACTACACAGGACACACTGTTACCCACTGACTGATTTCACTTTCCCCCAAAATGACCTTTCTATTATTTTCAGCCTCAGCGTCCTGTAAAATTAACTTCTGGGTGCTGAGATTTTATTATTATTAAAACAGCAACTAGAAACCCATCACTGAAGGTGACCCTCCTGAGTGAGCAGATAAGAAAAGCAAAATACATTTATATAGAGAGACACCCAAATGCAAAGATGTTGGAAATAAAAAAATTGAATTCCACCCTAACCGCAATGGGTGTGCTCCAGTGTCCATTTTAGGCATACTTTCACAAATTAAGTCAACTCCACACCTCCTGTGGAAGAGAACGTCCATGCAGGAACAAACATGAGGCTGGAAGGTGACTACAGATGCTAAAAAAAACTTCTAACTCCAGAGTTGGAAGCCATGTCGGGCACTCAAAAGGGAGGTCCACCATTGCCATGCACCTGTCTGCCACCATCTCCAGATACAGTCCTGGGCAGCTACATCTGGGTGCACTTAAAGGAACTACGAAATATCCATGCTCTCATAAAAGAAATCCCTTATTCTTTAAAAACAAAAAAGCCAGCTAATATTTTTGAGCAACCCTTATAAACTAGGGGAGAAAGGTAGGACTTCACTGTACTTTTGGTAACTGAATATTATGAAAGGTAGGTGATAGAAAGCGCACTAACAGGGTCCACTGCAACACAAGAGCATCTCTGGGATGTGAGTAGGCATCCCCATCTCCAAGGGCTTCATCCAGGTTGAAAGGCTGTGAGCCAATAAAGTCAGGCCTGAGAGACTCACAAGTTGATCTCGGGTCACAAACTAAGCATTTGAATAAAGCTCTATCTGAAGTCTAACAAGCATGACACAATGGATAACATGAAACTCATAACAGCGAATCCAAGACATTAAAAATGAGTTGGGGTTTTTTGGTGGTGGTTGTTGGTGGTGTTTCATTCAGTACAGTGGCTGCTGTACCTTAAGCAGCTGCTGTCCCAACCAGCAATTACACTCACTCCACAGCTAGTGGCAGCGGCGGCAGCGGCCAGGTGGGAATCCTGTTCCCTCAAGCACTGGCTCCCACAGCCTCTAAAGGAAACTTTACCTAAATCTCTATAGAAGTACAGAACTCAGGACTCAAAGGTTGAGGTGAAATCCTGCTAGCTCAGACAGGCTGAACAGTAAATAGCTGACCTTCTCTCCTTGCTCACATCTCCCAAACAAGGGGGTCATTCTTCTGCTCAGCCCCCACTTAAGAACCCTCGCTACCCTTAGTTCCTCCCTACCACTTCCTGTCAGCTAGTTGCTGACTCAGCCTCCTGACCCCAGGTTCATTTTATTTCATCAAACAAATGTAACACATCTTTACATTGTTAACAAAGGCAGCAGAAACAAATGTAACACACCTTTACACAGTTAAAACAATATTCCACAACAGACTGGGTTTTTTTTTCTGGTTTATTAAAACAGAATTCCATTTCCATGCTTCTCAGGATATACCATCATCAGGCATAAAAATCAGTGAGCATTTCCACAGCAGTGTCCCTCACAAAAATCATACAGTGCTATTCTACAGTAGTAGTCCTTTTTACAACAATCTAGTGTACTTTGTACAATGGGCAAATACTGTAACAAACACCTGGTATAGAGACAGTTAGCCCTTCAGCTGTTGGGAGGTAAGGTCAAGAGTCTCTAGAAGCAGTCATTGGTTGTACTAAAGTAAATGCCAGACGGCAACTCTCAGGCTCCTAAAAAGTATTTTTAAAAAACAGATTTACATCCCATAGTAAGTCTTATAAACCTTAAAGATAGGGTCAATCATTTCAAAACACTATAATTATCTATGGATAAAAATCTGCATTCAATTGTGCAGTGTTTTCTTCTAGATCTGAATTAAAACCTTTATTGTTTACCCCAATTAATCCTTGTATTAATTCTGCTACTTTCAGTTCTAAAAGGTCAGGGCCGTGGGTAGCTGATTTCCATCAAAGGAAAGCGCTCCAGCCAATGTTCTGTGCTTACTCTTTCCAATGAGGAAAAATAACGTCCACTCAGTGCATCATGGACGATACAAAAGCATGCAAATTCTGCCTCAGTGCCACTGTTTGTGACCATTTGGTCTGCTTAAAGAACTAATTAATGTAGTTTCCCAAAATGTTTTCCATGGCATGCAGCGAGGTGTCCCAGAGGGGAGAAAGGTCCTGAGGTCAAAACAGTTTGGGAAATTCTAGGTTCCGCAGGCTTGTGTACTGCCTTTCAGCACTAAAGTGAACTGTAGATTTCCCACGTCTCCCCAGAACCCAGACACACATGTCAGAGCTCTCACGTGACATAAACACTATGGGAACGAGGAAGCTTCCATTCACTGCCATCCCAGACATATCTTCTGTACTCACCCTCATGACTTCCAAGATTTAATAGAGCCAAGAAGGGTGCAGCGCATTCCTGGTTGCACTCACCTTAACACTTGTCTTTGCTTTCACTGTCCTTAGGATTAGAAAAGCAAACATCCCTCCCCTCTCTGAATTACTTGGGTTAGCCTCATTTAAAAAGAGTGCAGCTTCATATTGCTTAGTATTAGGTTTTAGTTATTTATTTTAAATTGACTCACAGTCTTCCCCTGAAGGGCATGCATTTCAGTTTGACAGAAATGCAGTAGAGTAAACTGTAATAAATGATATACAAGCACCTAGTTTGTTTAATCTTCCGAGGGAACCACCACTGCTGGAAAACAAGGGGATGTCTCTAGAGCGAACAGGGCGCCCTGCCGGCCTTACTGTAAGACCTTCTGGTTTTCTTTCCTTTTCCTAACGAGGCACTGAAGTATGGGTTGTGCTAAATTAACTCAAGGGTCAGCTTGTCGGGATGAGCATAACTTTGGTTGAGATTTGTCCTCCTTAAAAAAGGTTTCAAAGCACCAGTTAATTACAAAAAGCATGCATACTGATCCTCACAGTGAGTTAAGTGTCTGCGACAGCAAGTGAGCTGCAGTCCCTAAAATGAAACTGACCAGAAGGGAGAGCACAGCAAGGGAAGTGCATGTTTCTCTGTAAGAAGCAGGCTGCAGAAGCAGCAGTTATCTGCAGGTGACAGGCAGGCAGGCAGGTAGGGGGGCAGCACCCACTGGGAGGTCAGGTCCACAGCTTTGCAGCCACCTGACAGAGGGAGCCACCTTCAGTTTCCATTTAGAGGGTAAAGAAAGAAGAAAGACCAGCAAAATGCTTGAGTCCCCAGAAGGGTCTCCCCAAGGGAGTGAGCCCGACCCCCGGGTACTCCCAAGTACAGCCAGTATAACAATATAGAAGGCTAAAGGTGAACATCTCACTCCACACTCAAGTCGCTACAATTGACAGTGACTGATGCAAAGGGAAGAGAGATTTGACATGCACAACTGGGAAGGGTGCAGACCCCCACAGCACAGCTGGGAAGGGTGCAGACCCCCACAGCACAGCATTATTGCTATGAGCTCCAAACCAGCCACTTCATGCACTATGTGATGCCAGGCAGGATCCCACCCTCCCCGAACACACACATCTCTCATAGGATACTATTAGTGTTTAAAATTCAAGTTCAGGAAAGTACAAACTTCACCCCTAATACTTTTAATAAATCCAAATCATCTATGGAACACTCATCAGAAAAATTCCTAATTCCATAAAATCAAAGAGATATGGACAGAAGATTGTTAGAAATTGTATTGTCACATGATCATTAAGAAACTGCCATAATTACCACAAATAACTAACAATTATGCTCCTTGCTCACAAAAAGGCACCTACCCATTGAAAAGAGAAAATTTTCATAATTATTTGCCTTTAAGTGGCAATGGAGTTTTTTTTAGCCCATACAAATGTCTGAAGAACCAAGGATTCTTCTCAGAGTTTAAAATCCACATAGGCCTCCCACCACCTACCACTCTGTAGGGTCACTGTGCATGCCACACAGGCTGCACAGTGCACCATTTGAGCACTGGCCATCCAGACTGGGGTGCAGCACCCAGTGTGTGGGCAGTGTCTGGAAACCCCGGGTCAGCGGGCGGCAGCCAGTGTGCCACAGGCCAGCAATCCCCAGCCAAGCTACCAACCAGCACAGAAGCTGACTGGCTGGAGGCCCCTACGGGGCGGGGAGGGTGCAGCCATCAAACAGTGGGCGCTTCCGAACACTGCCTGGACATCACAACTCAATGGCACTTTGTCGGTGAGCAAAGCCTCCAGTGCCTCCTTCCTGGCCAAGTGCAGCTTCACCCTTTCCAACCAGAGTCGCCTCCCGACACTGGATCTTTTGTCACAGTATCTCACTTCCTGCCCTACACAGTATCGTCTGCTTTCAGGCAGCTATTCAAACATGTTTTGAGACTGCCAGCCCAGGGCAGAGTCATTCCTCAGTAAAGCACTTGAGATGAAAGGGCTCTCACAGACAGCGATAAGATGGAGATGGAGAAACATTATTACATACTATACAAGAGTCAGTTCTACATACACCTCTACGTCCATCACAGTAACTAGTCCTTAAAAGTCAAACTTAAAATGTGAATCTTTAATAAACTCCAAAATAACTTACTGAGACTTCACCTAGTAACCTAGTGATCAGGAATCACAGACGGCACTGGCCCCAAGCGCTCTGCGCAGGCCACGCGGCTGTGCTGGGCGGAGCGCAGGTCCACGGGGTGGGCAGAAGGCACGCATCTTCCTGGAGGTCTCCTCGGAGTAAGGCAGGCTGGACCACACCAGGACACCTGCCACACTGGGTCAGACTGGAGCCTTCGAGGGACTCATCGTTAGCCCCTCCCTCGCCGTAGGTGCTGAGAGATCCCTACAGCACCACAAAACTCAGAATATACTCCAGGAGCTTCTGCCGGTTGCACTGAGGTAGGAAAGTACCACTCAGTTCTAAAACAGAGACTCTCTTTTGCTTGGTCTCTTTGAAAACCTGAAGAGAGAGGTGAGGGAAAAGACAAGTCAAAAACCAAACAGAGTAGAGGGAACACCTTTGTTAGCAGCCCTAGACATTGCTCAAGACCCAGAAAGACTCACACTGTTCTATCAGTTAGGACAGAACACTGGAGGCTGCTTCACATAAATGTGGTATGGAGATTTGCACGTCCAATGCTAGCACTATAGGTGTGTGGGTCTGATGCAAGCGTGGAGACATGAGATAGGGAATTTCAGGGAGTTCAGCCAGTGCCTTGGGTTTCACAGCTTATATTAGAATAAAGTCAGAAACAGACCCTTATAAAAAGTCATGTGCAGCTCTGTGGAGCTCATCATACATGAAGGTAAAGAAACCTGAGGCTAATTCTAGCAATGTTAGTAAACATGCAAGAAAATAACAGACTATGGAATAGTTAACTCTGAATGTGCCCAATGGCTGTTACTTCTAGTTTGGGAATGAATGTGAAACCCGAAGAATCCTGAGACATTCAAACAAGCCTTCAATATGTCCTGCCCCAACCCTCACCCTAGGAAATACATTCCCAATTAGCCCAGCAGAAGATGCTTCTTCCAGACCCCACAAAGAGAGAGCAACAGATCGAGCCACATGAAACAAAGGCCGGCACGGTCGTGGACACATACCCCGATATCCTTAAACATTTTCACAGCGTTCTTCACAAGACAGTACGTGGCACTCTCAGCTGCAGAGAAACAACAAGGCCTGTCAGTGTTCAGGCTCTGCACACACAAGTCTCTCCATCGGAGGCTACAGAGTGTGAAAGCAGGAGTCCAGACTGGGGCAAGCTCCCTACTGCTACTGGCCACTCCCACGGCCTCCTTCAAATGATCTGCTATCTCTTTAAACCTATTCTACTATCTGCTATGAAACAGATTTAAAAAGAGGCAGAGAAGAGAGAAGGAAGACACACAAAGCATCCGTCTTGCAGGGTTTTGTGAGAATCAAACAAGATGGTGTGTAAAAATTTTTTAAAACTGGACAGTGATGCAGAGATGATTCTGAGGCCCATGACCACACATGAAGCTCATGTCTAGGGGTCAGGAAACAAGATCTCTAACCCATGTTTGCCACTGACTAGCCAAGGGCCTGGGACAGGTATCCCTAAAGTAGCATGAAGGGAATAACTATCTCCACATCTCTTCTGGCTCTGAAAGCTGACCGTCCTACGGACGTGCTGAGGGCACGCGCTAAGCTGTCTTGGTGCCCCACCACCTGGATTCAGACAGGCACAGGGCAGCATTTGGCAAAGGAGCTCTTCACTGCCAACAGCTCAGTGCCACCAACAGCAAGGCGAGAGAGAGGTGGCACCTGTACAGCGAAAGACCACACAGCAGACAGAACCACACGCAGTGTGAACGAATCTCACTCATCATGTAAACTGCAAAAAGACAGACAAAGGATACAGAACTGCACCATTTAATTTACATGACATACCATGGCAGATCTCGGGGATGAAAGGTCAGCATAATTCCGCATTTTTCCCCAATTTCCCAAAATCAACAGATAATAGGGAAACAGTTTTAAAAGAAGCCAAAACGATGACTCCACATACCATACACTGCCACATTCCTTTCTGTCCTGGTGATAAGATATCTGTGCAGCTTCTGCAGGTACTCAGACTCGGGAACTGGACCACTGAAGTTGTGGACAAAGATGGCGGCAGAGCTGTAGGCCTCTAGCAAGGGCCCCAGGAGCCTCTGAAGAAAGGTGATGAACTGCTGGTGTTCCTTGGATTGGCTCACCTGAGTGTGAGAGGAGGCGAGGTCACAAGAAAGGATGCGACAGCAGAGCTAGCTACTGGGGAATCTGGGAGGGCCCAGTACTTCAGAAGATGGTCCCTCCCACCAGCACTGCATGAAAGGCTTCTGCTGCTCCAGAACATGGTTAGGAAAGAGCAGCTGAGATCAGAGCACTCTTCAGTGCACTCATTCGCCTCCATAAACTTGAGGGGTGTGTCCATTCAACAGTCATCTAGAAGCAATCATCCCAACTGGCTGACAAGATCATAATGAATTCTCATCACTGAAAACACCTGGACTAGGGCCTGAGCCCCCCAGGGCCTGCAATCCAAGCATGTTTCGTGCACTTGAATATATAGTAGCAGGGAACAGCTATTCCCTGCTACTATAAATTCAAGTGCACGAAGCAAGACCACTGTGCAATGTGAAACTAGTAAAACCCGAATGGAGAGAGAGGGAGCGCCCAAGTGTCAGTTGGAAACACAACCACTGCCCTGTGGAAAGTGGGTACAAGTAGGTATCAGGTGCCGCCTCAACAGTTCTCGGAGGTGCTAAAGTCGCTTCCTTTCTTCTTGCTGCCTTTTCAAATCCTCTCCCCTTTCCACTTACCAGTCCCCAAACTTGACAATATAAGGCATTAACTCTACATGACTTTACTGGGTGAAAGGCACCAGAGCTGGTTAGAGCTGGCTCAGAAGTCACCAGTCCCTACTGCTGAGCTGCAACGTCAACTTAACACTTCACTGTTATATACCCAGAATCCTTCACCAAAGTACCTTCAGATAGCAATCTCGCTGCTCCTCACCAAAATCACTATCTTCATCTTCTTCGTCACTTCTCCAATTCAGGGGTTCTGGAAGCTTCTTGTCCCACTGCTGTTCTGTAAGACCAGGACTGACATCTTCCTGGTCATCTTGCTATACCAAGAAGATGGCTAAGAGTAATTACTATGCCTAGGCACACAACCAACCACCAACCAACCCTGACAAAACAATCCTCTTCTCAGAGCCTGCCTGATCCTTCTCTGCCTCACACCCCTCACGCTAATTTTCAGCCTTTTCCAAAGTCAAAACCACTGGGAGGTAGCAGGGGAGGGCAGACGGAGCTTGAGGGAGAGCTACAAGATGGAACTTCCATATCTTCCAAAACCGCTTCCCCCTCCCTCTGAACTACACTACAGCTGGCAGACCAGATCTGCAATCTCAAAAGATAAAAATGGTTACGTGTAAGCTACAAGTACCCTGATATGCTTCATGTCTCATCCCAGAATCAACTTCTGGATGCCAGAGAATCAAACCACGGTATATTTTAATCTAAAAATACCACTTACAAAAGAAATCCAAGTACTAAACAATCCCAAGACACTTGTGCCCCATTGCCACTGCCCTCTTCTATCGCCTGAACATCAGTACAGAGCAAATGTATTTTACTGGGTGAGATAACTGGTGGAAACACTGGTTTAACTAAACAACTGGCAGAAAAGAACGTGAAGAACAAGAAGGGAAACGAAGAAACCAAAGGCGGCGTCCTCACCTCCGCCACGGTAAGAATGCCGTACTGGATGAACTTTCCTACCGTCTCGTGACAGACCTGGTGAAACGTCTGGCAGGGCTGAAAAGAAACGTCATTTCCAGGTGAGTGGCCTCACAGCTCTCAGAGGCTGCAGAGCAGCTGCTAGCCCTTCCACCCCACCGCCTCACCCACCCCAGAAAGGCCTCGGGTCTCTGCTGTCCACTGTCTTGATAAATGGTCACGACAAGGCCAGAGAACGGAGCCCTTCCCAAGGGCAGTGCACGTATGTGGTCCCAAGCACAGTCAGAGCTCTGGAGCCCAATGCCCTGAGTGGGGAAAGGCCTGGAAGGACCAGCTTCCCGGACCTTCGGGGGACTTCTGTCTCTCGTTCTACGATGATCTCCATGCAGGAGCTGTCTCACAATGAAGATAGTTCACACAAGTCATCAACAAGGAACACAATACTCCAATAACAAAAAATTCCCATAAAAAACATGTGGCCCACTTTAGGAGCCCTATCTGCACACACCCCTCCTGATCCTGCCACCCAAGTGTCAACCACACACAAAAGGCATGTTCAAGAAGACCCCATTCAAAATGTACACACTTGTGAATGTCCCAATAATCAGTCATGCAGGAGAAAAAGTACAGGGCAAATATAGATTCTACTTGGTTTTGAGTATCCAAAATCTGCTCACTAGGTAGGCCTCAATTTAAACATCCACTAGTGTAGGGATGTGATAAAGTGAACACGAACACTTCTGAGCCTCTGAGTGTGAAAGCTGAGAAGGTGATCTCTTATCCACTTATCACCTGGTATCGGGGACTATGGGGGTCCAGCCCCTCGATAGTTCCCTCCCAGGTTCTGGGAAGAGTCTACAACCAGCTGATAATTAATCTTTGATGAGAAGAAATGAATCTATGTACACAAAACTCCTTAGTCTATATACTTTATTATTCTGTGTCAGCTACAAGCTTATATTCTGCTCTCATATTTAGCTCATTTCTAGCCTGATTTCTCTCTACACTTGTCTACGGTCCCCTCTAGGTTCTATCTTAATTCCTTCATCTAGTTCTGCCCCTTCTAGGTTCTCATCCATCTTGTCCTTTCCCATATCATCTCCTCTCCCATCCCCTTCTCTCTCCTCATCTCGTTCTTCCCCATCTGGCTCTTCCTCATCTTCCATCTCGTTCCTCTAGTCCTCTCTTCTAGCCCTTCAATCTAGTCCTTCCCCGTCTCAGTTTGTTCCTCTCAAGTTCTTACCCATCTAGTTCTTCCATTCTCTTTTCTCTTCTCTGTCCTCCTCGTGCCCTGAAAGTCCTGGTATATATACACTTACAGGCAGTATTCCCTTAGCAGTGCAAAGCCAGGCTTCCAGGGTCAAACGGAGGGGTGATAAGAATCACATAGGGAGGCAATAACTGTTAATTATCATTTGCAACCCCAAAGGGAAGTGAATTAACTAAAGGCTAAATTCAGGTAATATCTAAGAAGAGGGCTCTTATGTGCTCAACTATAATCTTAAACGTGATTGGTAGAAAATGTTAAGAATCTATAAGTTGCTAGGCCAATGGGAGAAAATAAAACTGTCTTTTTTCCTGTGGCTCCTATCTGTCCAAGCTATCTGCCATTATTCTGCAGGGTGGGGAAAAGTGTGCTCGGTCGCTAGGCAACCTGTACAGCTAGATGCCTCTGGTGATAGTTAAAGGGAGATCTGGAACTAGAGGTAAGGTTTGGGAAAGGAAGAAGTAAAGCTTAATTGGCACATCTGCCAGGCTTTCTCAAACAGGTAGCCTGGATGCTTAAGTCTGTTCTTAGAGAGTACAGAGGTATCTCTGATAAGGTACTTTCCTCCATCTGGGGATGGACCTGGCTGGATGCTGCCAATGATGATAATTACAGGGAAGTTTGAACTGGGGTTCTGGCTGAGCATAGCTGTCAGTGCAGAAGGTTATCCAAATATTCCTAGAAGTGGTTAGATAAGGAGTTAGAGGTCTATAAAGTTAGTAAGACTGTAAGAAAGGAGGGTCCGAGCTAAATTGTGTAAAGCTATTACTGAACATCCACCTGATCTAGGTGGTGTCTCCTTGTAGAATTTGTCTTAAATCAGGAGACTTGTATGTGGACTGTTATTACTGCTAGTCCTTGAAAGTGGCACAAATGATTTTCATAACAGAAGACAGATGATATATAACAAGCCAAGTAACACCAAAAGCTCCTTGGAATTTGGCTTCCTCTGGAGGAAATCCTTGATCCCTCCAGGTAGTGACTTTGCCATAACCAGCTGAGTTCTTATGATATATTCCTGCGGCCCATAGCAGCCTGGGTTCCAACATTCACACGTGGGTGTGTTAGTTACTGACAAGCCACACAGTACCTTCTGCACAGTCACTGTGCAGTACCTTGGGGTCTGACTGCCAAATTCCAGCAATCTCTCATGCCTCAGAGCCAGGGCACTGGGCACTTAGCCAGACACAAACCAAAACAGTCAAGGCCAAACTAGGTTAGTAGTCACTGAAACTCCGAAGTGGAACAGAGAGGTGCAGCAACAGGACACACGGAAGAGAAAGTAAAGGTATTTCACACCTGCATGCACAGAATCAAGAGAGGATCGGTAGCATGGAGGAGCCTTCACTCACCAGAGAAATGGTACCTTCGTTAGAAAGGAGGTAGCACAGGCTGGCCGCCTTCCGCACCAGCTGCTCCTGGCTGACCAAGTTGCCGGGGCCACCGGCAGACCCTCCCGAGCCCCTCTTGTTCAGAAGTGCATAAAGGCTGCAGGCTGTGGAAACACAAGGGACAGTGGAGTCACCAGTGCCATGCTGGGGACTCTGACATTACCATTAAAGCCTAATAACAAGTGAAAATAAGTCTGAAGTCGCTGGAGAAACGTAAGCGAAACCCCACAGAATCGCATTCTCTAAGAAGTTCTGGTCCTCCGTCCTCCCACAGGAACTCACCTCCACAGTAAGAACTGCAGCGCTGTGAAGGGTAACTCAGCGGGCAATACTTTCACCGGAGACTAAACTACAGTGGTGCATTCCCTCAAACAAGGTGCTGGCAACTAAACCAACCAGGCATCCTATGTCTTCCAGGCAAACCTCTGAGAATGTTTCAGGCCCTAACGTACCTATGATGGCTTCCATGATAAAGACATGAAGTACCCCGTTGCTGTAGAAGTTGAGTTCAAAGACTGATGGGACAGTTGTGCTGGGGGTAATAAAAAATTCATCCTTCCTGCTAGTGTGGGTGATAGTGACACAGTTTCCCAGAAGCTGAATAGCATGCATGACGACATCTTCTGAATTCCCTGAGAATCCCAGGTCAAAGTCACGAGCCAAGACTTCCTCCTTCATCACAAAGAAGTCTTCCACCAGTGTGGAGAGGTGGATTCCCTACAGAGAGACAAAAATGGACTGTGACAGCACAAAGCCTGATTTCCCCAGATTTCCTCCCCGCTGTGGCTGTCCTGCGGGCACACACAGAAACAGGCCCAGACCAGCAAGGCAAGCAGTAGGTAAGGCACTAAGAAGCTGCTCCCAGGAATGTCACGGGCAGACATCACATCACAGAACCCGAGCACAAGGGATCACACAGGGAAGGAGACATTGTGTGAAGTAGTGCCGAGTGCTCAGTGAGGACCCGTTTCAAGCATTCACCTCCCGAATGTTTATTTGGAGTCTATATACAGACCCCAGTCTGGTGTCAAGAGGTTGACAGTGAACATGAAAGTTGCGGTCTCTCCCATGGCCGAGCTACACAAGCCTACTGTGGGAAGGCAGAGGGGGCTCTGACATACAAAGCAAACTTCCTGGAAAGTGCTCTCCACCAGAACGCATGCTGTGTGTCACTGAAATACACCTTACTTAAGCTAACTACACTGGAGCGGCATCCTTCTGTTATATGCATTTATAGTCTGCCTCAATCTCATGCGAACCTCCTCCCTCACTGGGCTGGTGAACTCTGGGCAAGGTGCTTCGCTTCTGTCACGGTTTGTCGCACAGCCTCAGCCTAGAACAGGCTGACGGAACACCCGGCTTCCTACTGAGCCACCAGGAGCGTCTGACGTACCTGCCTGTGTCTGTAGAGGAGCAGGCAGGCCACAATGTGGGTGGACATGATAGCGCAGGACTTGCTTGCAGCTGGAAAGAAACAGAGCATCAGTCGGCCTTGCTCTAACTTAAGTGAGAGCTTGGAAGTACCTTAGCTTTAAACAGGAGCATGTGGAGCTAACCATGTCGTCAACTGTATTTCCCATAACTGCAGCTTACAATGGAAACACAACTGGATTTGCCAGTGTTCTGACACAAAGGAGCCTCACAGCAATCACTAGCCAGGAGACAGCATTCTATGACAGGTCCACTTTCAATTCAGACCATTGAGATTAGGTCACTAAACGAACGTCCTTACTGAAATACCAAAAAAACCCAAAATGTAGGCACACTCTGGAACTCTAAGGGGCCCTCCACTGTGTGCCTTGGCATGCTATGGGCTAGTCTTATGTCCCTCTTCTTGTATGTCTCCATGTGTAAAATGAAAGTTCAAGAGCAAGGAAACAGACTTAAGTCATAAAATCAGGGCTCAAATTCTAACTTTTACACTAATTGATTTCATGACTTGGAGTGAATTCATAAACTGAGGAGCCTCCATTTTTAAAACATCGAGACACTCAATGGGTTGTAGGAAATAGCCGACAGCCTGGGAGACTCATAGCAAGGATGCTCAGTGTGCTTGCATTTCCTCTTTTCAGTGTGGCCCAGAGAAGCAGTGGGGGAGACATGGAGATACATTTAGAATACCTATGCTTTGGAACTCAGAACTTTGAATTTGTACAAAATTATCATCATATAGAGATATATGAAACAGAGATGCCATTTCTGAGTCTTTTGAAATGACAGTAAATTTAGAAATATTTCACTCACAATTAAAGCTGCCTCAAGTATTTGCAAAGAACCCAGCACCATTTTACAGCCATTAGGAAAAATGTTTATGAAAAACTTAAAAACATCATAAGTAGAAAATAGTTCAAAGCCAAAAAATATTTTTAGAGACCAGACAGCAATACCACTGATTATCAGGAGGTAAATTTGCTATTTACTCCATTTCTATTTTCCAAACCTTTGACAATTAGAAAGAATCTGTTTGGGCATCCATATCTGAGGTGTGGGACACATTATCATACATTCTTAAGGAAGAGTTCTCTGGACACGGACACACACACACACACACACACACACACACACACACACACACACACAAGAGTCAGGAGGAAAAGCAGCAGCCACATTGGGAGAATGGGAGACGCAAGCTGAAGGAAGGACCCTCTACAACACTGTCCGGAGGAGTTATGACACTGACCAGAAGTGGCCCAGGAAATGGCAAGGAGAGCCAACAAGGGCCGAGCCCCGGGGCACCACAGTGCTATCTTCAGGTCTTCACGAGCCACTCCAATGCAGAACACTGCACTTGGAATTTAAAGACAGCTTGATGGTGGCTGGCTTACCCTCTGTTCAGGGTTAACCTGGACATAGAATTTGTGCACAGCTATTCCAGGACAGCAGCAGAAGTTGTCAGGGTGCACAGCCACTAAGGGTTCCATCTGCATTCCCCATAGCTAACCCAGCTTTAGGATGGGGAGCCACTCAGGACTTACTGAATTAAAAAATGCACAGGGTTAGAGGAGAGACACCCAACTATAAGTTCAGCTAGCATTCCACGCAATAGCTCGGGCACACAGTCTTAACTAAGCACGTGTTAAGAACCATGAGAATCCCGGGGACTCTCTTACGGGACACCTTGGGTATCCTGCTGTGCTTCTCAGACCCGACCCTCCCTGTCACTTTCCTTCCAGGGTCCCGCCCACTACAGCCTATGGAAGAGTGGACAGACTCAAGAGGACTGCCCTGAGCAGATGCCCAGCCTGCACAACCCACACTGCTCCACATGCAGTGTGAACTGGGGACAACGAAGTGTGGAGCTCAACTTACTGAAGAGGATGTGCTCAGCCAGGTTTGCAATCAGCCTTCTTCGGAAGGCTTCATCTACCGAGTTTCTGGACTCGTTACCAGATATGTCTTGATTTTCATCAGCAGCATCATTAGGTCTAAAAAGATTTGTAAAATCAGCCTCCTATAGCCCCACACTTCAAGTGTATTTTTTTTTTTTTTTGAGCTAAAACTCACTATATAGACTAGGTCCTCCTTAAGCTTGCAGCTCTCCTCCTACTGCTGGGGTGACACACACATGCCACACCTAGCCCTGTGCTCACAATCCTGCCTCTCAACTGCTGGGGTGACACACACGTGCCACACCTAGCCCTGTGCTCACAATCCTGCCTCTCAACTGCTGGGGTGACATACATGTGCCACACCTAGCCCTATGCTCAAAATATAGGACTAATTTCTAAATGTATGAATATCTCTGATCACTACATATTTTAAATTTTAACTATAAATAGATCGTTTATCTACATTGTTTTCCTCTACAACATAGAGTCTAATATATTTTTTCAGACAGAATACTTTACTTATTAACGACTAAATAGTCTATTGATACATCACTTCCAAACTCACTGACAGAAAGGGAGGGCTCTAAATTACAATGCACTTTCAGTTCTGAAAAATTCAGTTACTATCAAATACTCTTTTACGAATGAATCTCACTCACTTAGAATACGCATAACCCAAGCGAGCCCCAAATAAATTCAGTTAAGACATTCAAAAGCACAAATCAAATAATCCAACAAGATTCACAAAATCCAAGAGGTTTGACTTATAATTAGACAAAGCCTACATGGAGAGAGAGAGAGAGCAAGTGAGGTGTTCCCACATCCTTTATCCAATCAGGACTGTCACTGCACTGAGGAAGGGAACAAGATGGAGCATGCTCCTACTGACGCTACCCTACTGTCCCATGCAATGCAGGAAATGAGTCCGGGACGGTCAGCACGGGGCTGCACACCCTACCTTGTAGGAAGGATATCTGGTAACAATGCTTGCTCCAGAGAGAGGGGAGCAGACACAGGTTTCTGACTTTGGCTTTCTAAATATTCCTGGAAAAATTAAAAGAAAGGAAAAAAACCTTCATAACAACATATAAACTGTATTTTGGTCTTCAACAGTTGAAAGGAAGTGTTTGTGACACAGCTTCAGGCCAGTGCTTTAAAAGCCTCTCACCTTCAAGGAGAATGGCTGTGCAAAATCCACTCTGACATATCCGTAGTTTTTCCGCAGCATTCTGATAACACCTCTCGCCACACTCCAAAGACTCTCGTTCTTCTTGGGCTTGCCCTAAACACAACAGTAAAGGGGAGGGTGCTCTGCTGTGCTGGTGTTTCTTCTGAGGGGCTCTCACTACGCTATCCAAATCTGCAATCCTGCAGCCCCACCCCAACTGCTATGAGACACCATGCCTGGCTTAGAATAATTTTTAAATAGAAACTTGAGTTCTATCTTGGTAAAAAGACAATGATAAGTAAAGAAGGAAAAATGAGTGACTGGGAGCCAGGGTTGTCAACCTTTCCTGACTCTAGGTGGGTTGGGCCACATTCACAGCTACCCTGGGATCATGTGACCCACAGGCACAGACTGGACACGCCTGACTGCTTCAACTGAAATCTGCCAGAAATCTCTAGTATTCAAAGATGCTCACAAGACACAGCCTCGTCGTTCAGCGGGGGAGACTGAGCAAACATGGAATGCTGGTACATTTAGTATGCTTTCCCTCAGTTCACAAAGCTATAGCTCCAGAACAGTGAAGGACCAATGACGTCATGTCCTGGAAACTGCTCTCCAAGGACTGAGATTCAAAAAAGAAGAACAGAGGTGGGGACGCCAGCCAGCCTCACCATGGCCTTTCCACTAACGAGAACGGTTTTTAGAAAGTATTTTCTTCACAAGTCTTCCCGCATGGCACACACAGCGATGGCACAAACTGTCAAGAGTCATCAGCCACCTGTAGTTCCAGGTCCATCCCTTATTTTTAAAGCCTCAGCTGTCAAGCATCCTACAAGTTCTGACACACTGGAAGCGGGAGTTTTAAGCACATACTTTGCCCAGGACTTCCACACTAAGTCAACAAAACTGGACTCCTCTGGCACTCGCCCCCTTCCTTAGTACACACGTAGCAAAGGGAACCCGAAGGGCTCCAAGAGCAATGTGCTGAGACTAAGGAGCTATGTGTGTGATTCACTCACAGGGGAACCTTTCCCCTGTGGGGTCTGAACTGTACCCAGCAACAGGCTGAACCTCACAGGTGCCTGTGCTTACACAGGTAATCAGATACAAAGAACCACATACATTATTATTACTATTATTATTATTGTTATTATTTAGAGTTCAGCAATGGAGAAAACCATCTTTCATAAGAGGCTGGACAAGTGACTCTCCTGGAGGGAGCTAATAGGAAGGGTGTGGGGAAGACTTCTGGGGTCCTGATATCATTCCTTCATCTGGGTGCTGGTCACACACGTGAGTTCACTTTCTGATGATCCAATCTATGCTTATGACTCATGCATCTCTTGGGGAAAGTTCACTGAAAAACTTGCTCCCTTTTCTCATATTAGTTTGCAGTTGCTTTGCCAACATGACCCAGGCAGTCTTCGGGCTTCACTGACACTGGCTCATAATCAATCCACAGACCTCAGAGAGAGCAAAGCATAGACAACACCCCCCATGGTGGACATCACAACTTTCCACCTGCAATCCCATGATCAAGGCCAGCACTGACACATGAGTTCCCGTATGTCTCCAAGCCCAGGGAAACACAGGAAACTCACTCACAAGCTGACAGACAAGATGAAGGCAACTCACCCGTGCCCACTCAGGCAGGTTTCAGATGGGCAACAAGAAAAGCCATGTTTAGCAAAATGCCACTCTTATCTAATGCTAACCATTAAATATAAAAGCAAAGCTTGAAAGGCTAAGATGGCCTTGTGCAGGCTGGCTCCTTACCAACTGTTCACCGTTGTAGTGACCTTCGATTATCCGGTCGTAGGAGATGCCCACAGGAATGACGAGGATGTCAGGGATGGTGTTGGAGGACAGAGTATCCACTACCACTGACAACAGCCCTGCCCGAGCACAGGAGGTCTTCCCACTCCGGGAGCGGGTGCCTTCCAGGAAGATCTCCAGGAACTGCTGCTGCCGGAGCAATTCAACTATGTGCTGAGACAAGAGAGAATTAGACATGGGCTAAGACCATGTGATTCAGATGAGCTCAGAACAGCTGAATCTTAAGATAAAACACAGGGGAAAATATAACTTCATCACTTCATCACTGACTGAACACTTCCCCATATCCATAACTGCAGAGCATCCCACCAAAGCTGTATTTGGGAAATTACAAAAAAAATAATCACCTACATCTATGCAGCCACCTCCCAAATCAAAGAACAAATTTGTAAATTCCTAGTTCCACACATCTCTGTTGCCCTCCGTGACAGCTAACACTATGGTGTTGAGGATAATTAGAGGCTATACGCACCCCATGAAGTAACGCTCTATAGAGAATGTCTTTGCGTCCATCTGGGGTTTCATCGAGCCTCCTCCTTATGAAAAAGCCCCCAAGCTTGTGAATCAAGGTACTGCAAATGAGGGAATGCATGAATTATTTATAAGGAAAAATGTAAAAAGAAGGCTCAAATGTTAAGATACTCCAAAGCATTTTCCATTCAGATAGAAATCCCGTATGTTGACAGTGGAAATGCAGAAGCTCATTTTCCATGTTATTGACATGCTTCACCCATTCCTTGGCCTTTGGAGTATTGTTGTGTGAGTTCTGATGTGATGTCATTTGCAAAGGTTATGGCACAGCTTTGAAGATTTCGGAATGCTTCTATATTTAAAAGTAGAAAGTCACTGCCTTCAGCTGGTGAGTCCTCCAGGTTCCAGTGGATAGCTCTATCCAGTGGTCACACAGATGGAGTCCTCCAGGATCCAGTGGGCAGTTCCATCCAGTGGTCACACAGATGGAGTCCTCCAGATTCTAGTGGACAGTTCTGTCCAGTGGTCACACAGATGGGAGTCCTCCAGGATCCAGTGGACAGTTCCATCCAGTGGTCACACAGATGGAGTCCTCCAGGATCCAGTGGACAGCTCTATCCAGTGGTCACACAGATGGAGTCCTCCAGGATCCAGTGGACAGTTCTGTCCAGTGGTCACACAGATGGAGTCCTCCAGATTCTAGTGGACAGTTCCATCCAGTGGTCATGCAGATGGGTGGCCCTGGTTAAACTAAATGGCTCACGGCCTGGACAGATGGTTCAGGAGTTGAGAGCACTGGCTGCTCACTGAGGACCCCGGTTCAATTCCCAGTGCCCACATGGTGGTTCACAACCATTCATAACTCCAGTTCCAGGGGATCTAACATGCTCTTCTGAACTCCTTGGGCACCAGGCACACAAGGGATGCTTATACATACATACAGGCAAAACATTCATACACATGAAAGAAATAAATCTTTAAAATAATTAAACATAAATGGGTCACACACAAAATAAAACAGAACTAAAAGCCATGAATTTGAGAAAGGGGCTGACTGGTAGGGAGGGGGCAGGGGAAGAGAAGAGAGGTAGGATGAAGGGAATAATCAGAATACTCTACATACATCTATGAAATTATCAAAACCAAGATCAATGGCTGAGCTTGGTGGTGCATGCCTTTATTCTCAGCACTCAGGAGGCAGAGATTAGGATTTTCAAGTTTAGCCTGGTCTACATTGCTGGCCAGCCAGAGCTAAGAGTAAAACCCTGTCTCAGAAAGGGGGAGGAAAAAAAGAAATTAACCAATAAAAATTTCTTTTTTTTTTTTTTTTTTTAGGTTTTTCGAGACAGGGTTTCTCTGTGTAGCTTTGTGCCTTTCCTGGAACTCGCTTTGTAGTCCAGGCTGGCCTCGAACTCACAGAGATCCAACTGGCTCTGCCTCCCGAGTGCTGGGATTAAAGGTGTGCGCCACCACCGCCCGGCCAATAAAAAAATTTTTAAACCCTGTTCATTCTCTCTAGACACGGGCCCATGGAAAATTTGTAAAGTGAACAAATATTCTTTGGGGAAATATTCTCAAATAACTAATGTAAGAGGGTCCCTATGATAAGAAAAATTTTATCAAACTGAAATCAAATATAAGCATCTTTACAAAACAGGAAATGGCTGGAGAGACAGCTCAGCAGTTAAGAGCACTGGCTGCTCTTCCAGAGAAACTGGGTTCAATGCCTGGCACCTATGTGGCCGCTCAGAACCCTCTGTAACTCTAATTCCAGGGGGTCAGATCCCTTCTTCCAGTCTGTGTGTTTAAAAAAACAAAAACTAGGTTCATTTGCACACACAGGAAAAAAGCAATTCTGCTTCCTCCCCCAAGTCTCTTTCTGCAACCCTGATAAGCTTGGATATGAAGTTGAAAGTTTGTAATAAGATTTCCTGGATTCACAGCCTCCTCCTGGACTTTGCAGATGGAGTAATTGTTTTCAGATAGACATGAGTATTTGTACTGGTGTATGCAGCAATATTATATTAAAATGTTAACATTTTCTGGTCTCCTCCATAGTCTGTATATGGAAGTCAGAGTAAGATGTGGGTGAGGTGCATGCATGCACAAATGAAGCCAGAGCACAACCACAAGTGTCATTAATCAAGACCTATCTACATTTTGGGACTGGATCTCTAGCTGGCCTGGAACTTGACAAACAGGCTAGGCTGGCTGGCCAGAAAGGCCCGAGGCTCCCTGTCTCTGCCTCCCCAACACTAGGAAGACAAGCCGACACCACCACACCCAGACTTTTCCACACCTCAGGTAGGTCTTCAAGCCTGACAACAGTTTACCAACTTCACCATCTCCCCGGCCAAGCTTTCTGATGATTTTCTGATCCAGCTTCTCTGTTCCTTGATGCTGGGAAAAGACGCCCTTGAGTGTGACATGGGTGTCTAGTCCCTGGGAAAGCATATCTGTCCTGTAGGCTCCCACCGCAATGTCACTGTCGGCTGTTTGTCTGTACTCCTGTTACAGGACAAGCTCTTTGACAGCGAGGACTGAATGTGTCCTGTCCACGTTTGCTCGAAGCTCATCAGGATAATTCCCACTGACTCTGCCGATGACGCCAGTCAGGCTGGCTGCAGCAGTCTGGGGACCAGGACAGAGCGCCCTGTACCATGAGACTGAGGCCAGGACTTCGGATGCCATTGTGGGAGGCCCTGCCTGCCGGGCCACCAGCTCTTCTGCAGTCTCTCTCTGTGTTCACCCTCCTCACTCATGTGGGGTCACAGAGCTGGCCTCAGTGCTCTGTGTTGCTTGGAGTTAAGAGTTCCATTCCTCAGCTCAACCCAGTCCTCACTGGCTCCTCAGTGACCTGACTTCGTAGACAGAAGATCCAGTCTCCTACACCCTCTGCTGAGCCCCACATCTAGGAACTTAGTTCACTAATTCCTTTCAGTCTGACTCTGCCCTCCTCTCCAAGAACACGGCTAGACTTCTGATGTAAGCCCTCATCATCTGCCCGAACTCTCACAACAGAATCAGAATTAATCTCTTCAAGCCCAGAATGGCCACTCAACATACAGGTCTGAACTCATCAGTGTTCAAAGCCAGGACGGATGCCAACCTTAGCGTAGAGCTGCTTTGGATCTAGCCCTTACGATCTGTGCAGCTGCCACTCAGGCTCTCCTTGAGCTTCCTAGTACACACTCCAGCTTACCTACTTGTCCGTCACTGTCCCACCACCATGCTTTTGAGTCTCCGCCTTTGAACACTCTGTTCCCTTTGAGTGAAATGCCAGCAAACACCGTTGGTGTTTTATTGGATTCTCGAGGTCATCATGAGGTCAAGGTAACAGCAGGGTTACTCTTAACAACCTTCATCTGCTGTGGTGCCAGCACCTAACCTTCCTTTGACAGGTCTGGTACCATATCCCATCTCATTGCTTTTTAATAGCCTTTCCTCCACCTGATAAACACTGTCCCCCAACTTTACCCAAGCACAGTCCAACATGTAGCCCATAGACAGAAATATGGTCATGAATAATGCCTTGTTTTGTGTACTAGCCAAAGGTTACACAATGAAGCATTACTTTTTTTTAGTAAAAAAGGCTAATGCCATTTTTATAATGTATCAAAATATAACAAAACAAATCCCAAATTCAAACCAATCTTTTTTTTTTTTTTTTTGAAACAGAGACTCACTATATAGCCCTGAGACCAGGAACTTGCAATGTAGACCAAGATGGCCTAAAATTCACAGAGATCCACCTGCCTCTGCCTCTCGAATACTGTGATTAAAGTTGTGTCCAAGAATGTCTGACAGAACGAGCTCTTTCATTCCCTGGATTTCAAACCACACGGAGCTCACCTGAAGATGGGGATGTTGAGATTGTTGCCCGAGGCGATGTATGGCGCCTTGATGTTGTGGCAGAAGAGAATGAAGGTGAGCAGCAGGTAGTCGATGTGGGATCTGTGCACCGGCAGGAACAAGAGCGGCAGATTCGTCTAGAGCAGAGAGAGCACCAACTTTAAAGCTCGGGTGGTAGCGGTCGGTCCCACTTCACTGCATTTTGGTTCCAGTCATTCATCACTGGCTAACCAATGACTCACTCTCTACAAACATGCTCCAGTAATTCAATGCCCGCATAGCTGGATGGAAGATCCACCACTACAACAGCAGCTACTAGTGGGGGAGACTCAGTGAGAGTTCAGGCTGACCACACCTCTTCTGAGAGGCAGTCTTCATTATGGAAAAGGAGCAGAGGTTTTTGGAGCCAGGCTTGGTTTAAAACACTGAGAGAAAATCACTTATTATCTGTGACTTTGGCCAATGATTCCCCCTACCTACACCTCTATTTCCCTGTGTATAAAACAGGTATTGTGTGACCTGGTGTTCAGGTTGTTGCAAGGTAACTTATAAAAAGAATTCTATACATTTTTGATAGGCCCTGCTTCTCTCCCAAAATGCTACTGCAGTTATCACAAAGTGGGAAGCTTCCAAAAGGCTCCCAACCCCTGACCGCACGGAGGAGATACTCTGAGAGAGCTCAGAGCACGAGCCACACACTCGGGGGAAACAGAGTGATGGGGCGCAGAAATCCTTACCTCGGTTGCGGCTTTAACCATCTCCAGTTGACCCTTGTGAATCTGAATGTTCCAGAAGAAGCTGTTGAAGAGCTTTAGCAGCACCCAGCCAGTCAGCCTGAAAGAAATAAAAACATCCGAATCCACACAAACCTAGGCAAACATGCATAAGTTATAAATCTGCATACAGCTCACTTTTGCCTCCCACAGCTTCTGAGCCTACGACCTAAAAGCACTTGTAAATGACTTCATGTGTGTGCACTTAGGTATCTGGACTGATGAATGAGTGTTCTAACGTAAGCACACACTACTCACAGAAGTACCTCCTCACTGTGGACTATGAACACATTTTCCTCTGATAGCACTTAGTCCTTCGAAGGTGAACAGCCATGCTAAATCAGTGAGCAAAAGGATCCTTCTAACACATGCGACCACTCCCTGTAAGACACTAGACTCAGCCATTTGAGGAGAACAGACGATACCCATAATAGAGCGGCTGCTACCAATCAGCAGGGCAAAGTGGATAGAAGCCTCCACTGTGCTATTTCACACTTGAGTGGGTAGATTTAACACTGAAATACATTAACATCTTTTGTTCGTATCTTGAGCTAGGAAAAGAAGATCCAATGTTCTAATCTACTTGGTGGAAACACACTGGCCTTGGCCGCAATCCATCCATCCCCTTTAATACCTGATCATTCCTGGAGAGACAGTAGCAACCATTTCCTGCAGGATCTTTCTGGCTTTCTTTTTCACTTTCTGGATGGCTTTAGACTGTTGTTGGGCAGATCCATCCAGGTTCAACTCAGCAGCCACTTCAACAATCGCCTCTTCGACTCTGATTTGAAAGTAAAAGTCAGACAATGAAACCGATTCTATGTCACAGGACATATTTGGTAGATTCTAAACTATGGCTATAAATGAATAGGATAGGAAAACAGAATAAAATGTCCACTGTCTTTAATATGCAGAAAGAAGTAGTTCAGTGGCAAAAGAGAAAGCTCAAGTGAGGACCATCAGCCCCTGTTGTCTATCAAAACTGATGGCCAGGGCCTGGAAGGATGGCTCAGTGGTTACGAGTATGTACTGTTCTTGCAGAGGACCTGAGTTTGATTTCCCAGCACCCACATCAGGCAGCTCACAACTGCCTGTAATTCTAGCTCTAGTGGTCACCCCTCTGGCCTCCTACACAGACACATATATACATAAATAACAATAATAAAATAAAAAATGGGCAACACATTCCTAAGCCAAAGAATCCTTAGAAGTCTGGACAGGCCTAACAATTTTACTCAGATTCACTGAGTGACTGCTATGGAATTTGAATGCCCCAGTCATGTTACACTTTAGCAAAGGAAGGAAAAGGAAGGTTACTCCTGTGTACATAACCCATGAGGGAACATGTACTCAAAGAACACGCAAACTTCATGAAAATGGCTTTATGTAATCTAGTATAATAAACAAAGTAAAAAAAAAAACTGCCACAAAAAGTCAAAGTAATGTATGATTTTTCTTTAGAAATCATCTCTCTCATTTGCTTATATTGTCTCAACACTAGAACTGCCTATAAAACTCTCTGAGAAGCATTAAAATGGACATAACTATTTACTTTTTCTTTTTTCCAACTGAACCAGTCATTTTACAAAGGCAGAGTTCAGGATCAAAATCAACACAGCTACAAGAAATGTGCTGAAGAAAAAACTCCTCCCAGGTGGACAGATCTGGTCTTGATTCAGAGCATGTCCACCACCCCAGTTACCTGGAGGTTTAACCAGACGGCATTTACTGCCTGAGCCTAGGATGCTTCTCTGGGTATCTAATGTGATCTCTCCACTGTTAACTATTCAGCAATTCAGCTAACATGTTTTCCTAAGTACTTACTAAGAACCAGAACTATTGGGGTTGGAGCCACAACCCCTGGCAGGGCTACAAACAAACCTTATGAACTCCAAGTTTTCAGTCACCCCATCTCTGGTTTCCAGCTACAGGGAAGAAGGCCACACCCAAGAGGCGAAGCAGAGAAACTCTCACCAAAGCTCCCATGCTTAAGGGCTCAGAAACTCACCTCACAAAGTATGGAGCAAGCCGAACTTTAAATAAAAGTAAATGGAAGGCCTTGGAGTCTGCCCCCACTTCCTAGCTCTCCATGGTCTCCCTGACTTAAGGCACTGGGAGGGGCTCTCTGGAACTCCCTTGTTTGGCAGAAACTTCTCCCCAAAGAGACAAGAGTCTCTGAACCTCCTCGAATCCCAGACAGCAGGTAGAAAAGGCTGCTGGGCTGGGACGAGAAGTCCCAGCAGCATCAGGGTCATGGCACTAGTCTTCTGAGGAAGGCTCCAGCTACCAGGGCGAGCTAATCACTCTGTCCCGAGTGAAGTTCCATGGCTCATTCCATCTCCCTCAACAGGAAAACTCTGTCCCTGCTACTGATTTCCCTCGCTCACTCATTAACCCCTGCAGTTATTTACACCACCAAATCACCTAAATCCCATTGTTTCCTTTTCCCCTACAGCTACTCCAGTTTCTGGCTGCATTAGGCAATTGCTCTCCTGGAGACTGGTACACATTAATGAAGGTGTGTGGCTCTTTTCCTTGGTGTCTGCTGAGGTCAGCCTCCCTCACAGGTAAACATTTTCTCTGAGAGCAAAGGATCTTATTCTCCAAGACTGAAGCAGTGACCTCCTACTACAAGGACTTGGCCTTAGGTACTCAGAAATCATTAGACAAAACACCAAGCACTCCTCTTTGGGCTATCAAAACAGAGAATGGGCTGCCCCCAATATTCATATCATAAAATAGTGATGGGGACCCCTAGGCCTATGTGCACACATCTCTAACACTAGCTCACGACTTGCCTTTCACATTCTAGAAGACTATTCAGTACACAGTCCATAAAACAGAACTGCCCACCTATATCACACTCTTCGCCACACCTTCCTCTCCTGACTTCCCTCAATTCCTTTTGTGGCTTAACACTCACTGCTCAGAAATGCAAGCATTTCCCTGGGGAAAAGAAGCAGAGAAATCAACAGAAGAGACTTAACTCCCACTCCCGTCCCACTGCCACACATCCAACCTGTCCCCACCTTGTCCCCGGTGTCCCACCCTCACCTGCTGCTGTTCAGTACATTCTCGGTGATTCCGGTGGCAAACATGCCCTTGTGGACATCCCGCTCTTGAACAAAAAGGATGTAAGAAAGACGCCTTGCCAGCCATCCTCGGTGCCTGCAAAACACACACACACCCTCTCAGCAAGTGCTCCAGCACACCTCCACTAGAGCGGCTTTCCACCCGCCGATGGTCCTAGAGGTCAGAGTGCTATGCTGTCATTTTGACTCATAATTGCTTTCGTATATTCTCAGGTAAAACTGAAACTTCAGGGCTGGAGAGTGGCTCAGAGGTTAAGAGCACTGGCTGCTCTTTCAGAGGTCCTGAGTTCAATTCCCAGCAACCACATGGTGGCTCACAACCATCTCTACTGGGATCTGATACCCTCTTCTAATATGCAGGCATACATGCAGTTAGAGTACTCACATACATAAAATCAAAAAAAAAAACCCTGAAACTTGGAAACTGTTTGTCAATGCTTAAATTGTCTTATTTTCCTGAGTAGTAATCTAAATCTAAAAACAAAAGGAAAATTTGACTTTCTCACTAGTACTACAGAGGCACGCAAGTGGGGTGTTAGCCGTTAGCTGTGCGGGCAGGGTAGGCAGAGGTGTGCATGGCTTAGAGCTACAGTGTGGTATTGTGTTCCCCAAAATATTGTGTACCTTAATAAACTTATCTGGGGTCAGAGAACAGAAAAGCCACAAGATACTTAGGCTAGAAAATGTTAAGCACACGCCTTTAATCCTAGCACTCCAGAAGGAGAAATCCCTCTGGATCTCTGTGAGTTCAAGGCCGCATTGGAAACAGCCAGGCATGGTCACTCACGCCTTTAATCCCAGGGAGTGGTGGTAGAAAGCAGAAAGGTTTATAAGGCATGAGGACCAGAAACTAGAAGCATTTTGGCCTGGTTAAGCATTTGGCTGGTTAAGCATTTGGCTGGTTAAGCATTCAGGCTTCTAGCAGCAGTTCAGCTGAGAGCTATTGGGATGAAGACACAGAAGCTTCCAGTCTGAGGAAAAAGGACCAGTTGAGGAATTGGCAAGGTGAGATAGCTGTGGCTTGTTCTGTCTCTCTGATCTTCCAGTGTTCACCCCATTACCTGGCCCAGGTTTGATTTTATTAATAAGAACTTTTAAGACTCATGCTACACTACAGCCATAGGCTACACGAAGCAGACTTGGAGGTCTCTTCCCAGCACAAAGGGCCATTTTCTTTATTAAAGCATTCTTCCAAGATAAGCCCTGAGTCTCAAAGGGAATTAAAAGCTAATCAAAGCAAAGACATCCAGCTTCTGAACATCTCTGTTTTTCCACTGTAAACACACATCAGATCTATCTAAGGGAAATCGTATACTCTTGTAGGTGACAGCAACTATGTGGGATTAGCTGGGGGTACACAGAGATATACTTTGGAATAAGAAGCTATGCATCTCTCTGTGTAATGATTTGAAACCATGTATGACAATGGCATAAGGCAACATTATTATTATTATTTCCTCCACAGTGATACTAACAGCAGATTCAAACATGAGGTCAATAACTCTGAAAAGAGGCCAAGAGTGACTGTCTGTGAATAACTCCTCATGTCTCCTGACACCTCCTTTCCTGTCTCCAGCTTCAGAAAGGTTAACTCGGTGTGTTGCATTCTCACTAAACCCTGTTCAGTGAACACGTTCAGATGATTACTACAACAAAAAGCCCAAGCACTCTCTGAAAGGCCTGTGCAGTCTACTGAAACATGGCATCTGTGTGGTGTGAGTGTGGGTGAGCAGACACCTGAGCACGGAAGAGAGACAGCACAAGAATGTGCAAATGGACCTGGGGGTGTGCAGCAGGACAGTGCACACCCCATGCTTCTCAAAGCTTTTAGCCTTTGTCATTGAACACACAAGCAGCTGCACAGGCAACTTGCTTCAGGGAACAGTTTGGGCTACCGTCTCAAGTTGGTGTCTTAACTGCTCCAGTCAGGGCTAACAGACAAAACTTTTGGCTTCCTATGTAAAATGTCTATTTATATGAAGAAGAAACTGTTTCTTTACTTAGGACCACGGTCATGTCAACTAAGAAATGGGAAATAAAAACAAATTTCATGGACCAGTCTTTCCTCTCTGCTTTAAATTTAAACCAAGAAGACAGAGAGGAACCTGAGAAACGGAAAGAAAATACTTGGATTTGGACTCTGGTTCTATCACAAAGGCAAACTTGAACACACAAGCAGGACTGTCACCCTCACACAAGACCCTCTTCACCTAGTGAAGGGCAGTGCCGTCGGGGACCAGATCCACACACTGCACTCTTGGATCACCTTGCACAGAATTCCAAGCACTTCTCATCACCAAGAACACCTCTGCCGCCTCGGGCGTCTGTTCTTAGAACCGTAAGGACTGCTGGTGTCTCTGGCTGCTGTTCCTCTGGTGACACACATCTTCTAACTTCCCTTATCTGCTTGTCTTACATACAGCCAAGGCCCTTCCTCCCTGGCACCTACCAAGTCCCTATGGACTGGAATTGGGAAGTCAGAACTCATTTTTTAAATTATCTTCGGTAAATAATTGGAAGAACATTTACTGCATGGAGGGGGCCAAGAGGAGGGAGAAGGACAAACGGATAGAGAGTCGAACCTGAGCACAGTACAGTGATGTAATCATGCAAATATAACGAAACTCGCCGTTCTATACAACAGGTGCTCACTAATAAAAGGGGGCATTTACTCAGGACAGAGTATGTTCCAGGACTCTTCAGAGCGAGTCTAGAGAAGATTTTTAATCATTTGTGTTTGAAATTCCTGTGTTGGTGTATGACTGCATGCATGTGAGCATATATGGCAGTCAGAGCTGACCTCAGGAGCTGGCACTCTCCTTCCATCACTGATGCCAGGAATCAGCCTCGGGAGGTCATCAAGCTAAGCCACCTCATCGGCCACATTTATGTTTTTGAAGTATGAAACAGTTACAACATACCATACGACATTCAAACCTTTAATCTCTTGTCAAATACTTCCTACTTCATAGCAAAAGTCAGTGTCTTGATGTTTTAAAGAATACCACAGGTGACAGCTACCCCACATGCGGAGGCCTGACAGCAGAGCAGCAATTAGCTGGGCTAGGCCTCCAGCAGCTGTCCTGCTTCTAATCTTTAGAGGAACTCACTTGTATCAAAGGCTCACATTCTATCCACTCTAGAAACCACAGGTACATCTTAAAGTATGCTAATTAGCATTACAGAGTTTTACTTCTAAGACTTAGTAGAAGTATAAAAAAATGCCTTTTTACCTTGTGTGAGTTTCATTGATATAAATAACGTTCCGCAAACCCAGAGATGGGATACTGGGGTTGAAAAACCTCTCCTATAAAAAAAAAAAAAAAAGAATGTACACATGAATTCCCAGCTGGATTAATGGTCATGAATCCCAATAATGTCTCTAGACATTTCAAATTCAAGCATAACAGTAGGAATTGCTGCTTCAAAACTTACAGAATGAAGAAAACACATGTTTTATTAAATAGTACTTTTTATACTTTAAAGATAGTCCCAAACTCAAATTTAACTTTGAAACCCTAAAACCAAAGGCCATGGAATCTTTTCCCTTCCCCATTCCTGCTCCCTCCCCTACAGAGCAAGACCTACAATCAGCCTCAGTCACAGAGCAGGACCACAGTCAGCTTCAGTCACAGTCACAGAGCAGGACCCACAGTCACAGAGCAGGACCCACAGTCAGTCACAGTCACAGTCACAGAGCAGGACCACAGTCAGCCTCAGTCACAGTCACAGAGCAGGACCACAGTCAGTCACAGTCACAGTCACAGAGCAGGACCACAGTCAGTCACAGTCACAGTCACAGAGCAGGACCACAGTCAGTCACAGTCACAGTCACAGAGCAGGACCACAGTCAGCTTCAGCCTCAGTCACAGAGCAGGACCCACAGTCAGCTTCAGCCTCAGTCACAGTCACAGAGCAGGACCACAGTCAGTCACAGTCACAGTCACAGAGCAGGACCACAGTCAGCCTCAGTCACAGTCACAGAGCAGGACCACAGTCAGCTTCAGCCTCAGTCACAGAGCAGGACCCACAGTCAGCTTCAGCCTCAGTCACAGTCACAGAGCAGGACCACAGTCAGCTTCAGTCACAGTCACAGAGCAGGACCACAGTCAGTCACAGTCACAGTCACAGAGCAGGACCACAGTCAGCTTCAGTCACAGTCACAGAGCAGGACCACAGTCAGCTTCAGTCACAGTCACAGAGCAGGACCACAGTCAGCTTCAGTCACAGTCACAGAGCAGGACCCAGTCAGCTTCAGTCACAGTCACAGAGCAGGACCCACAGTCAGTCACAGTCACAGAGCAGGACCCACAGTCAGCTTCAGTCACAGTCACAGAGCAGGACCCACAGTCAGTCACAGTCACAGAGCAGGACCACAGTCAGCTTCAGTCACAAAGTCACAGATTTCAGTGGCCCCCAAATTCAAACAAACTATTATCCTAAATACCACAGTTACTGTTGAATTAAACCCCTCTGCGCACAAGACACATGAAAATTACCCATTATATGAGGAAGAAAATTGAGGCTGCCAAAACCTAAGCATTCAATCTCAGATATTTCCATTCTCTAAAACAACTGAACACCTAATAGTCACCTAAAAGTACACCTACCAGTCACTCTCTTTACAGATCTTAAAAGGACAGCCTAGCCCTTTAACAATCAAAACAGTAAAAGTCCAAAAATAAATGCAAAAAAAGTGTCAACAAGATGTAAAAATTACTGCAATGAAATCTCTTTATAAAAAATTAGGTTTTCAAAGAATGGATGTCAAATATCAAGAACTATAAAAAACTTTCTAACAAATTATTTAAATGAACATAGGAGGAATTCAAGATCAATGTAGTTCTATCCATTACTACCTCTACACAAAAAGCAACAGCCTGTTACAATATACCCACTCAACCCCAGGCCATAGCCTCACCACCACCAGTAATTCCCTATGCAGCTCTGGCTGACAATACACTCTAGCGCTGCAGGTGCAATACTGTGGTGGAGAACTGTAGTTAAGGCATTGCCTTGTGATCAAAATTAGAATTAGGTGAGAGGCCAGTCTACAAAGAAAAGCCTTCTATTTAAGCCTTTGTTTCCACTGTCCTCTATATGCAAACTGGCCTCACTCCTGGACTGGCATTTCCATGCTCCTGCAGTGGTAACAGAGTCCTGTGTTAAGGCACTTACACTTTAAAAGGCGCATCTCTAGCAAGCCGTTCTTGAGCAGACCTGGATGCTACACAAGAACTGCTCCGGCTCTGTCTGGACCTCACCAATGTTAGCAAAGCCATCTAGGCCAGGCTCAGAACTGGACCGCCGGCCAAGCCAGACTCCAGTAGAGAATTCACCCAGCACAGTCAGCCATCCGCACAAGTTCTAAACAACCTCTGTTAACGACAGTTTCCGAGTCCTAAATATTTGGTCCATCCCAAGAACAGCTTAACAACTAATACAACCTTTCAAAACCCTAACTCTGCTTAGAACAGGAGGGAAGGAAATACTAGGGTTGCTAACTCATCCCTCTACCAAATGCCATTAGCAGCTCACCTTTCACCCAGTCGGCTCTTCTCAAAGAACAAGGAAGGGTGTGGCATGCTTATCGCTCAACAAAATAACAAAAAACCAAGGACATTCCTGGAGGCTAAAAGTCAGCACCCAGCAGGTATTGAGCACTACCCCATCAAGGCTATGGATGTTAACTCAAAGTAAAATCTTCTCTCCCCCTAACTGTGGACCAACATTATTGAATAAATGAATTAAGTCCATTTCTTTACCTGAAATGTTTGACTTAAAAACAGGGGTCTTGGTTCTGAAGGAGTCAAATCCATTAAGACCAAACAACAAAATCCACAAAACTAAAGCCCTCTGTGATGAGCAGGGGAGTTCTTACCCAGCTCTGTGGCGTGCAGGAGTAGCAGCACCTTCCCACAAACGGCCTCTTCCGGCTCATGAGGCTCTCCTTCCATTTTAGCGTTGCGGATCTGAAGAAGGTAGGTTTGAACCCACAGTCACCCTGATAAATGTAAGGCAGAAACTGTGTTTAAATGGCATCAGAACTGTTCTCTTGGTCTCTAAAACTAAGATATTTCAAATAAAAGAGAAAATTATGCTGTTTCTTTCTTTGGGCAGTATAATTACATGTGCATTGAGTGTTTTCATGTAAAGTATCTTGCTCCACAATCATCACTTAGAAAAAAGTTTGTTACATAGGAAAAAGTTGATTTCCTAAAAACATAGTTTGTAACAGTTGCTAACTGCTGGATACAGCATTCACAGGTTTTGTCACAGTTTTGATGTTCACCAAAGGATGAATGGATAAAAATATGACATACATTATTACCCAGTGGAACATTATTCAGTCACAAAAAGGGATGAAAGCCAAAGCAGCCTGGAGTTATGTTAACAATAGCCAGGCACATAAAGGCAACCACTGCCATTCTTCCATGTATAAGCTGAGATGTTGGTTAACAAAAGTGCAAAGGTCAAAGGGGCTTCTGACAGTGGGAGGAAGAAATCAGACCCCTGAATCCCTGTGCTCAGTCAACCCTGAGCCCTTCCAAAACAGTCCCACAGGAAAACTAGGAACGCCTGACACAGTGAGCTGTTGTTCTTGCCATAGTCAGAGGAAAAACAAAGCATGCTTAATGACATTGTTATCAAGAGCATTTAAAGTTGGAATGTGAAGCGGAGACAGTTTGACTAGAGTCAAACCCTGTTCAAGGGTATGCAGACTCCTCTTTAACTCTGGGTGTGTTTATTGTTCAGATCTCACTCCTATGACAGTCTCTAAAAAACCAAATACTGAGCCGGGCGGTGGTGGCGCACGCCTTTAATCCCAGCACTGGGGAGGCAGAGCCAGGTGGATCTCTGTGAGTTCGGGGCCAGCCTGGTCTCCAAAGCGAGTTCCAGGAAAGGCGCAAAGTTACACAGAGAAACCTTGTCTCGAAAAACCAAAAAAAAAAAAAAAAAAGAATTTGTAAGCATACTACCCAAAACAACGGTTACTGTTTATGCCTCCAGACAAGTGATTTGCTTTTTAATATAATCATTATTTTGAAATTTTCCATCCAGTTTTTCTTCCCAATTAGTACTATCAAAAATTTTAAATTATTCTTAGGTTGCAAAAACACCACTTCTAACAGCTGGAAGCAGTTTCTGTGATGATTAATCTCTACTTGATATAAGGCAGACAGCTCAGTAAACTATTCTAAGGTTTCTCTTCCGCTTACCCAATCCTCACTTGTGTGTTTACACCGGCCAAGGCTGTATTCTGATGAACTGGGCAGATAAGAAACATCTATTGTGCCAAGCGTCACTGAAGACTCATCCATGTCACAATGTGGCAGTCCCAAATCATGTGCTGTAAAAAATAAGTACTATTCAAGGAGGCATCCAGAGACTTAATGCCAGGTCTGAAAATGCTGATGTCTACACCATTCTGTTCGGCAACAAGGTATCAAATGAAATGACAGGTTTCTAGTGCCGTGAGTCGCTGCATCAGGTCGGTGGTAGAGTGCTCATCTGGCCTGGCGTGTTTATGTTTCTGTTATGCTGCCCTGACCCCAGAGGAAAAAGTCAACATTTGTATACTAGTATTTCCTGAACATACAAGGATGCAACATCTGTACCCTTCAGATTCCTGAGCAAAACTGCCATAAATATCACTTGTAAGAATGAAAGGCTTAATGCTGGTATGCAACAAATAATTATTGCACTTTGTTAATAATCGATAATTCCTGAGAGGATGAAGACATAACTTTTTATTATTCATTTATGAATATGTGTGCATGTTTGTGCATATGTATGAGTGTCTGAGGAGGCCAAAAGAGGGCATCAGACCTCCTGGAGCTAGAGTTCCAGATGGAGCTAGAGTTCCAGGTGGTCAGAAGGCACCTAATGCAGGTGCTGGGAACCAAACTCTGGTCTTCTGAAAGATCAGCAAGCACGCTTAACCACTGACCCATCTCTCCAACTACAGCATAAGCTTACTTAATACAATACACGTCATATGTATGAGTACAGCTTTCTTATACAATCTGTAATTATTTTAGCTGTAGGCTATTTCTCACCTAGCATTAGATTCTTTTTGTAAAATCCAAAGATCACCTTCACTTAACAGTGTTCTCTAAAGGGAAAACTTGGACTCTTTACAATCCCCACGTGGATTTGTTCCAGTAACTGTTTAGCCTCAAAACAACTGCAACTACATAAGCTGACACCAGAGACCCAGAAAGCACAGCACCTGGGGCGAAAGTTCTTCTGTAGCATAAAGATTCGGCCCTCGGCTACCAACTTCCGGTCCAGAATGGCCACACAACGGGGGAGCACGCTGCTGCTTGAGAAAAAAAATGAGGCGATCAGAGGAGGGAAAGGAGGCTAGTGCCAAGAGAAGTCCCCGCCTTGCTCCTCCCGCCCCACAGGGTTTACCCGAGGTCAAGGCAGATTTTTTTTTTTTTAAACAGGAGAGGGGAGGAGAATTTTAAAAAGAAAAAACTAAAATCCTAAAGGGTACAGACAGCTGTGCTGACCAGGGCAGAAAACAAAATCTGACAGGCGGACACAGGCAGAGGCAAGCGGGCCGGCCCCCTCTGGAGTTCAAAGCCCCGGCTGCACAGCCAGCGTGTGAATTTGGACAAGTTAGTTAACTGCTACGCCTTGCGTTTTCCATCTGGCAAATGAGAAGCATTAACCCGACTCAACTGTCAGGGCTGCAGGGAGGGCAGGGGTCTCCAGAGCACGCCCACGACACCGTGGAGTGCACAGCGCTCAGTGCCACCACGCGTGGCTGCCGTCAGCGAGCGGTCCCCAGAGCCAGCTGCTCGCGGAGCGCCCTGCTGCCTCGGTTTCCCCGGGGGTCTGAGACGACAGCCCTGCCGGTGCTTCCACCGCAGGCGGGTCCCGCGGGCATTCACGTGCCGACCCATCCCGGAGCCCGGCCCACTTCAGGGGGAACCCGGAGTGCGCCCGGGACACTTGCAAAGCCTCGGGCGAGCCCGGGCAGAGGGGCGCCCACGCACCTGTCCCCGCGCTCGGGCCCCGCGGCGTCCCGCAGCCGCAGCCCGCACCACGCGCTGTTCCACCAGCCCCGCAGCTCGCGCCTTGGGCGCCCGCAGCTGCCAGCGATCCAGCTCTGCGCCTGCTGCAGCGGCGCGCGGCGATGACGCAAGCGGCGCGCGGCAGTGATGTCAGGGGCTGCCGGCCGCCCGGCCTTGCATAATGCCCCTGGCTGAAGGGTGCGCGGCGTGCGCTGAGCCTGGGGAGTGAACCTAGTGGTTGCGCTGCCCATGCTGCATGCTTCGCGCGACGGTCGGCGGGTCGGTCGGTCTGTCTGTCTGTCTTTCTGTCATCTTCCTTGTGTGGCTCACCAGACCCTGCGGTGGAGTGTATGTGGGCTGTGTAGGTTTAGGTACCTAAGCGTGATCTTGCCCTTTTATGAGATGTCTGAGAGTAAACTGAATCTGTTACGAATGTGGAGGCAGGGGTTGCTAAAGGCAACGTTGTGAAATTTCTGTGAGTGGCTGAGCCTCACAGGGAGAAAAAAAATGAAGAATGGACAAGGTAAGGCTTGAAAGATACAAAGCCTCCAAGGCAGGAAGAGTCAGCTTTTTTCCTTTGAGGTATATTGCGCTAAATAGTATATGCGCTGAATGTGCTAAATGGCCACGTTCTGCCTTCCTAGGGGTGTTGAAATGTACGTTTCAAATGTTCTCACCACAAAAACTGCTAAGTGTTTGAAATAATGGTATGCTAATTAGCTCAATTTAGTTACTTTGCATTGTACTCAGAAATCATTAACAGCACTTTAGTTCATATGTGTGTATATAAACTTATATATGAATTTACAGTTAAAAATGCCTTTTTTAAAACAGCTTGAAGAAGTCCCGATCAAACCTTACCTCACTTGAGCCATTTAAACAAAACAGCACTGGGCAGCAAGGGGCTCTTTTGCAGTATTTGTCAAAGCTATTGGCAAGGCCGATGGTTATCAAAAGCATTAGCAGTTTAAAATGAAAACGATATACCACTCAGCACACATGAAGTAGGAACTAGAATCTGGGAACACAGATAATTAAGACATGGTCTCTGTTCTCAGGTCACTGCTGTTGGTTCTTGTCCATCTTGCATGCTCTCACCCTAGTCCTCTGCTCACATACATCTTTGTGCACAAATAACCCAATAAAAACTTAGCCAGAACTCCCTAGTATTGAAATCCCTGGGCCCAGCACCTCAGGCAGGCCTACAACAGAGAGGCCTCTCTTTTCCCACTCTTCCTCAGCAGTTGTCCCTACCATGGTCCTGAGACATGCTGTGCAGTGCATATTATGCTCCTCCCAGCACTCCACAGTCCCTAACCCGGTTCTCCAGGCCTTCCCTGTTCGCTCTGGTCCTCAATTATCACGTTCTTCTGTGACATCTCAAAGATTAACCATAGCACCATGTCTCCAGTCCTCATCAGTCTATGTCAGAATTCCACAAGGTTACAAACTCATGATGGCAGTGCCCTGCACTAGAGTCCTAATCAATGCTCAATGCCATGTTATAATAAGCACCCCATAAATATCTGAAGCGGAGGCATGAGAAAAACACGACTTTCTTAACTTGAACTTTCTACCTCTCTCTATAAACCCATCCTAAGAAGCAAATATTCTCTTCTGGGAAACAACCCCAGAGAATGGAAGAGGATGTTCATAGAATAAGCAATACAGACCTTCTTGAAGTCAGAGACCCTGCCTTTATTTAGCTTCACATGTACCTTAGCAAAAAGCAAACATACTTCACCAAAGTTCTGGAGCACTGTATATTGGCTACAAAGAGTGATTCTTATCCCAAAACATGAAATTTTGTGCATAGGATACTGGGCCCTAACAACAAAACAAAAAATAATGGAAGGAAAAAAAATAAAAGCCTTAGGGTGATAAAGAAAACAACATGAAACAAAGTAGAAAGACTGACAGAAATTCTAAAATGTAAATCAGAGGGAAAATGTCTTACATAAAAGTCGTTTGTAGGGACTCCTCTTGCACAAGGATTACTGTATGTGTAAATGTGGGTTGCCATGCCAAAAAGTTCAGGTTACTTAATGAAAATTGTTTTGGAAACCGGTGACACCCTAAGCAATCTCTTTTATCAACAGAGTGAATTATAGTCACCAGTCCAGCCCGTCAAGATGGAGCAATGAGTGAATCCACTGCCTGATTTAACACAACAAAAAGCAAACAGGCAGGTATAAAGCAATAGTATTCACACATCAGACATCATGTACCTGAGACTGACAGTCTTGGGGGAGGGAAGCAAGTGAGCTGAGCCCTATAATTACGTTGATTTATCACCTAGAAAGAGTCATCAGGCTTCAATACAAAAAGGAGGTTTAGGTAGTCTATAAATTGAGGAGCTAGAACTGAGACACTATGGGTATTGGAGCTGGAGCAGAACACCAGAGGAGAAAGCTATGTGGCACAGGGAGCCGTGAAGACCTGCAGACCTCAGTCCAGTCTTGAGCTAATTCGCCTACACATGTCAGGAAGCTATCCACTTCCAGGGAAGAACACAGAAACATATGAAGAGTGGAGAGAGCACTTGTTGTGGCTTGCACAAGATGGGGAATTATTCTTGTTCCTACAAGTCAGAGTTAAAAGATTCTTGGTGGTCATGCTGTAAAATGCCTGATCTTCAGAGTCTGAAAACCCCATAATTCATGATATAAATGATCTCACCTCAGTAGCAGAGCAAAACTAGCCTTACAATAAAGTCTATTATGGTCCTATCTAACACATCTTAAAAAACAAGATCCCCCAGCCCCCTGGTCAATTGCTTTAAAAAAATGTATCTTAGAATAATGCATGAGAATACTCACAGGGAATAAAAAATATCCTGTATCCTGTACCTCACAGTGAAGTTCTCAGTGTTGTCAAATTGAAATTATTAGGTATGCAAAAAAGAAGAAAGAAAGACAGACGGGAAAGAGTAATGCACACCAGAAATGGGGAAACCCATAAATTGAAAATCTTAGATATAATAGGTTAATAGCAAGTAGAGTAGAAACATGTAAAAAAAATTAAGCCAAACTAGCCTGGAAGAGAGACTATAGCTCGGTTGGTTGATGGCTTGCCTGGGTAGCGTGCATGAAGCCATGTATTCCATATGTAGCACAACCACAACGTAAGAGCAGATGTGGTGACATAGACCTTTAATTCCAGCACTTAGGAAGTAGAGGCAAAGGATCAGAGTTCAAAGTCATCCTCCAGTATAAGGTGAGTTCAATGCCTGCTGAGCTACAAGAGATCCTGTCTCAAAAAGATCCAAATCAGACAGACGTTATGAAGTCACTGAGATTTTTAAAAATGTGTAAACGCATACACACTTGTGATGAGTTAAGAACAGATTAAATGTTACTGGAAAATGAATTACTGTAGAACACTGTGTCAGAACTACTCAGAGTGCAGCACTGAGGACCCGGAAATTAATAATGAATACGGCATCAGGGACTTCAGGCACATGCAACTGGTGTCCCTGAAGGAAAGGAGAAAGGTAAACACTAAAAGAATTCATCTCTAGAAAATGCAGGCTATAAGAAATGGTACTGGCTTCCAAACAAAAAGTAAAATGCTGTAGCTTGAAATCTGAATCTACACAAAGGTACTACAAGACCATAAGGACCCCCAAGGAATGTTCTTACTAAAATCTCCTTAAAAGATAATGACTACTTACTACAAAAACAAAAGCAATATATACGGAGTTGATGGCATGTATAACTAACATGAATGACAGCAGCAGAGAGTTCAACCCACAAAGACAGAAGGTGACAGAAGGGACCAGAACCCAAGCCTTTCTCACTGGGCTCCACAGTTTTTCCAACATTTGCAAACACTGCCTATTTAATGGTCCATCTCCAAAAGGCTGCCCCTGGTGATCAGAAGGAACCTGAGTATATTTGTTTCAGTTGTTACCGATCCACCTACAAATGTCTACTTCTCCAATCGAGAATAGTATTAGCTGACTTTTCAAAATCAACTCATGCAGGAACCATGGCATCCCTTGATCTAAAATATCACAATTATTCTAGAAAATTCTAGTCAGAGAAATCAGTTGAGCAATGAAGAGACTATGCTTTTTTCTCATCATCTGCTTTTCTCCAGGCTCCTTTTGGTTATTTAATTATTCAGTAACTGTTTACAAAGCCTCTCCTTTACGCCAGGCACTCTGCTGCACACACAGCTTTAACAAGACAGCGCCGTCTCTTCTCTGGAGTGGAGAGTCTGGTGTACTTACTCAACTCCTGTTAGTAATTGCTCCCCAAAAGATTCAAAGCTCCGCTTGGACTGTGGCTTGTGGCTTCTGAGGTTCTCCTAGTCTCTCTCCCTGAGAGAGCTGCTGGTCTAGCATCTATCTGTCCTTTCTCTCTGATTTTGTTCAGGGTGATCTTTTGCCAGGCTCTGAGAAAAGAATGAAGCGAGGTGTCTAAGCCAATTATGATAATCTCATTCCCGAATATTGCAACTGTTGCTGCAGCCAAGATGGTCACGTGACTTAGTCCAGGGCAATGTGACCTAAGAGAAAAGCTACTGTGGGGATTGCCCAGCTTCGCTCTCTCAGTTAAAGGGACATAGCAGGCATTGCTGCCTCCCCGCTTCCCCTCGAGTCCAGCTGTCTCCATCTTGTCAGATCCCCATCTATTTAAACCACTAACATTTAGCAGAACTCTGTTCCTCTCAGGCGAAGGCACATTTGCTTTGACTTTAATCATGGCAGTTCTTGCTGCTAGAATGACTCAACCATGTGAAAGAATAAACAAATAAAAGGGAAGGGCTTTAGAAATCAGCCTTACTAGCTCAGCAGGCTAAGGGCTGGCCGTGGAAGGCGTGGGCTCTATCTTTTAGAAACGACCTCAGGCCATAGGGGATTGAACATCCTTGACTCACTTTGGACACATTCATAGCACTGGGAGGACCTCACTTTCACTGAAAGTTGCTTCATAGGTGAATGGATAAGTAGATTAAGCTCCAAATAAACTCAAAGGAGGATTTGAGTTAAGTATGGTGTTGGCTAAAAACAGCTGTAACTACATGATACCTTTGGACTGATATGCCTATCATATCTTTATTGGTTTAAATAATAACACTTCAAATCTGAACAATTCAGTGCAGCAAATAATGACCGATCTCACTCCTAGAAAATTCAGGACCCTCCAAAATGCTACACCATAAAAAGTGGTTCCAGCCAACAGCCCCACTTAGTCTTAAGTGATACTTTCTTCCAAGGTTTGAAATGGAAGTGCAATGACTGATGGTAGTGTAAACTTCTGGCTTAGGTGTTGGGCATTGGGCCTCAGTTTAAGAAAGAAAAGACAGATAGAGGCAAATAAAAGTCCCCAATACTGAAGCTAATTTTAGTGAAAGATAATGTTCTAAGAATGTACCAAGGCCAGCATTAATGAATGCATAAGCCGAGGTGGGGGAGGATCCACATGACAGTCTTTCAGAATGGCCTTCAATTCCACCAGGAATGGTCAGACTTCCAGGAAACCTGTCCTGGCATGGCCTAGTGTCTAGCTGATAGAGTGAGGGACAAGGCTGAACTTTTTAGGAGGAAAACAAGGCAGAAACTAGGTGGATTCTAGACCACCAGCCACTAGCTGTGCCTCAGGGTAGTGAATTAGTTTATAGAAACTGTTTATAGATGAACCGGGTGAGCAATCAGATAATAGAGAAATTAGCTTGGATGTCTTTAAAAAGCCAAGCTATCTCACTCTTATGGAATGAAAGATATTTCCTCTCTGCTCTAGAGTGTAACCAGACTTAGCTGTGTAAGTCCTACATTTTCCTATCAGGGAGGCCAAGCAGCTGCAGTCTGTGATAGAACACAAAAAGAATGAGAAGCTGCCTGACTGGGGTCTCTTGACAAGACAAACTTCACAGAGCTGTAGTTTCTCACTGGAAGTTCGGTTTGATTGTGTGAGAGAGGAAAGTTGTCTGGGGGGGGGGGGTAGAATTCAGCATAGCCCAGACACTGAGAAGCGAACAGAGGTGAGGAATCTAACTGTGGTTCAAATTATGAGGTCCCTCTCATCCAGAACGAAGTGCTGGAGGCAAACAGACCCTTCATGGTGAAGTGAGTCTTTGGAGCCTCAGGGAAGGCCCACATGGTGGAGCTTGTCACAGAAGAAATAGAGCTCTGAGAGCCCCGCAGGACCCAGGCAAGGATTAGGAAGACCCAGCAAAATGAGTCAGGGCTTCCACATGGTTCTCCATACAGCATGCATACCCAGGTAAGGGACAGGGGCGGACTTCTAAAGATGATCATTTTTGACATCTGAGGAATGGCTTAAAGATGGGTTAATGCAACATTCACTCATTCACAGCCCACTCAGAGTCTGTTGGGTACCAGGTGTCTTGCTAAGTATTGGTGGTAGAAAAATAAAAATGTCATGCATGGATCTGGTCCTGGTGAGTAAAGAGTCCAGTGGACCTTGACACACAGGAGAGGGAAATAGGATAAGAGGTAATAAGCAAATAAAATAGGAAGGATGAAATAAGGACTATCAAGAGTCCATGTCACAGACTAGTGAGGAGAGCAGCCTTGTGACAGTCATGGTAAGACTCTAACTAGACATCAGTAGGCTGGATGGTCATTATGTAACCTTAGCACTCAGCAGATAGAGGCAGAAGGACTGGGAACTCACCCAGTCACCCTTAGTTACCCAGTGAGCTCAAAGCTAGCCTGGGCTACCTGAAACCCTATCTCAATAAGAAGAAAAAAAGTTAATACAAATGAGCCTGTCAATCTGTCAATTACCTGGATGGGAAAATGCCCTTTGGAAAGATATCTGTTCCTAAAATTTCAAGAAATGGAGAAAGTCTACCTAAACAAATAGGTCAACGTAAGGGTTAATCTGGCCAATGTCTACTCTCGTGGAAGGAAGGTGTTTTCCTAAACAATCATCTCTGACCATTGTGAGAGCCTTTCCTTCCTTGAGGGCCTCTTTGGTCGTTGTTCACTCTCAGCCTTGAGAGTGCCTCCTGTTCTAGAACCACCTTTTCTCACCTATGCTCTGCTCCATCTCGTCTTAAGTCATATGATGAGCATCACAGAGCTGAGAATCCCAGGGGAGCCAGAAACCCTAGTCACATTCAGATAGTGTTTCTAGGTGGAGGGCTCCACACTTACCCAGGGTGAAAATGACTTCCCATAGAAGGAGCACAGAGAATACCTGAGCAGGAGCCAAAGAAATTCCAGAGCCCAAAGAGAAGACAGAGCTGGAGAGCTGAGCCAAGACCAGTGAGGCTGGAGGAGAAGGAAGCCGCAGAGGAGGTCAGAAGAAAGGCGGGAGCAGATACAGCACAGTGTTGTAGGCCACGGTGAGTTTGAAAACTTAAGTTGTGACATAGGATATGAATGTCATGCTGGGGTTTGCATCTCTCTCACCTTGTTAGATTAGGTAAGAGCCAACAGACAGGTCTGAAGATGGGAGCAATCTGGAAGGAGGAGTGGGCAGTGGCTTGGGAGCTTTGCTGTTCCCAGGAGCCTGCCTGGGGCAAGTTGGCAGTGCAGGAGCTAGTGGGCAGCAGGTTCATTTTGTAAGCTGCCTTTATGCTGCACTTGCTTTGTGCCAAGCACAGTTCTGCGCACATTGTAGGCACTGTTTCAGGCTGGCCTCTCAGCCATGGAGCAGCCAGGAAAACACAGTCCATGCCAGAGAGCTCGAGAGTGGGACTTTCACACGGAAAACCACTTAGAAAGATCCTGGAATTGCCCTGGGAGGGCTCTGTGCCCAAGAGCACAGAGCAACCCAGAGATTAGCAGAAACACAAATCACTATGCTTCTAAAGTCTGGAGAGACAGTCAACTGGAACACAGGAGGCAGGCTGCCGAGAGGAGCCTAAACCTCAGAGCCACCGCCCAGCAAAAGGGCCAGAGCCTGCCTTTCCCTCTCTCAGCACTTTAAACACTGGGCGACCTTCCTATGAGCAAAAAACAAGCTGCAGGGAAGCCTGACCCATCATTTCCCCAATAAGAAAGCGTGGGCAGGGGCCGGGGTTAGAAAGGATCTGATGTCAAAAACGGAAATGCGGGATCTGTCCTTCCCACGGCCCTACAGGCTAGGAACTACTTACACATCTACTTCCAGATAGGGAAACTGAGGCACAGAGGGAAGGTCAAGTGAATGTAGTTAAGTGGCAGGACCCTCTCGTGAATTTAGATGTCTGACTCCAGAACACATGCCCATAGTCTTACATAGCCTGGCAGCTAGGGCTGGGATGCCATGTCCTTAGCCTGAGAAAAGAGATTCTTTTATTAAGGCCCTCTGCCTGAAGAGCACAGAGCACCGTCACTCAGATCTAGTTAACTGAATAACTGAAGGGTTCACTGGGAGATCAGAGCTCCCCACCCCCAACACACACACACACACACACACACACACACACACACACACACCCCTTTATAGCAGAATGTCTGAGAGTTCTGTGAGGGATGTGGAGACAGAGTCTGCTTCCCCTACTGCATGTGCCCTGCTCTAACCCTCTCTGACCTCCATGTCACCTACCCGGATTGTTGATTATCTATATTCACTTACCGACTGTATTATTTGGGAGTGAAAATGAAATAATGTATACAAAATCCTTAGTACAGTACCTGCCACAGGTGGGATTTCCTCAACGGCAGCCATCATTATGCCTAGTTGAGATGTGCTATGGACATAACCATAGTTCTTTGACAGTTCTCATCTCCAGAGATCTATGGTGTAAAGCCTGTGCTTGGAAAACACACTCCTTGTGGAGTCCTCAGGCTTCCTTCTGCATGGCTCACTTAGTGAGCTTCCTGAGCACAGTCCCTGTAAGAACTGTTTGCCAATAGGCATGCAGAATCTGCCCAAATTAACCTCTGTTGTCTTAGCGCTTGGGGTCGTTTGTTGCTGCATCATAACTCAGCTCATCCTGACTGGCCCGGAGGCACTCTTGTAAGTAAGAATCCCACTCTCTTGAGCTTGGATCCCAGCAAAGATTCTTCTCCAAAATTCCAAAGCTCACATAAACCCTTCAGGTTTGTTTTCTGGCAAGAGTGCCTCTGGGCCAGTCAGGATGAGCTGAGTTATGATGCAGCAACAAACGACCCCAAGCGCTAAGACAACAGAGGTTAATTTGGGCAGATTCTGCATGCCTATTGGCAAACAGTTCTTACAGGGACTGTGCTCAGGAAGCTCACTAAGTGAGCCATGCAGAAGGAAGCCGAGTATTGACAGACACCTCACTGATTGTCAAGACTGCGGAAAGACGACCTTGCCCTCTTCATCCATGTGTCAGTCTGTTCACATTTCAGTAGCTACAGTAATCCCACCAAGCATGTGGGAAAAGAAAGGAACAGCCCAGATGTCTCCAGAACAATCAGTGGCAATTCTGGTGGGCTGAGATAAAGCAAAGGCCTTAATCTGAGATGAAGAAATAGACGGAGTTCTTAGGAGCCAGGCCGGTGCACATGCCAGCACAAAGGTGTGTCTTCGTCTTCACTGGGAGCCTGGCCATTGCACCTCTGAAGACACATTTGTACAGGAAAAACTGTTTGTTCCTAAGTATTGTCTAAAACTTTGTCTCTGAACCTTGTCATTTGTTCTTGAAAGACACTGGGCAAGTTGTCTGGAAAGGAAGATGCTGGCAGGAATGAAGGGATACTAGGCATCTGGTCTCCCAGAAGGAGCCTGGGAGACTAGAATACCTCCAAGGGAACTTTTCTACTCCTGTGAGTTCTATAGTTTACAGAGCAAGTCGAAACTGAGTGTAAGGAAAACCAACTTCCCCTGACTCGACAACCCATACCCTCCTGAATTCCTTTCCACCACTGGATATACTTCTCTTGATGTCCTCTGCTGGCTCAAGGCTCTCCTCAGTTCTACCCCACACACTCTACTTCTCAGACCTGAAACTTCAGCCTCACCCTAGACTTCTTCCCATAACCAATCCTACGTGAAGTCCCATCTGTGTTATCTCCAAGGTCTCCAAGAACACATCACTCACCTATTTCCCTTCCCTCCACTCTAGCCTAGCCCAAGACACCCCTATCTGGGAGGCAGAACAGCTTACTGCGGGGTCCCCACATCTAGTCCTGCCACCCTCTGCCCTTTTAAGCATCCCCTCCTCACATTATCCAAAACAAACATTTAAAAAGACAACACAGGTCATGTCAACACTTATCCCTACTCCAACTGATTAAAATTTATTCAATTGTCCCTTACACACTACTCTCAAACATATTCTCTACTGCCTGTCAAAGTTTGCCTTTACAAACTTCCTCCCTCTGCTTTTTGGTTAATTTGGATAATGGCTTGTCTATCTTGTTGGTTTTCTCAAAGAACCAACTCTTTGTTTCATTGATTCTTTGTATTATTCTCTTTGTTTCTATTTCATTAATTTCAGCCCTCAATTTGATTATTTCCTGGTGTCTGTTTCTCCTGGGTGAGTTTGCTTCTTTTTGTTCTAGAGCTTTCAGGTGTGCTGTTGAGTCGCTAGTGTGAGACTTCTCTATTTTCTTTTTTTTTTTTTTTTTGGTTTTTCGAGACAGGGTTTCTCTGTGTAGCTTTGTGCCTTTCCTGCAACTCACTCTGTAGCCCAGGCTGGCCTCGAACTCACAGAGATCCACCTGGCTCTGCCTCCCGAGTGCTGGGATTAAAGGCGTGTGCCACCACCGCCCAGCGAGACTTCTCTATTTTCATGTGGGCATTTAGTGCTATGAATTTCCCTCTTAGCACTGCTTTCATAGTGTCCCATAAGTTTGGGTATGTTGTACATTCGTTTTCATTGAATTCTAGGAAATCTTTCATTTCTTTCTTTATTTCTTCCTTGACCCATTGGTGATTCAATTGGGCATTATTCAGTTTCCATGAGATTGTAGGCTTTCTGTAACTTTTGGTGTTGTTGAAATCTAACTAAGCCATGGTGGTCTGATAAGATACAGGAGGTTATTCCAATCTTTTTGTATCTGTTGAGATTTGCTTTGTGACCAAGCATGTGGTCAATTTTAGAGAAGGTTCCATGGGGTGCTGAGAAGAAGGTATATTCTTTTGTGTTAGGGTGGAATGTTCTGTAGATATCTATTAAGTCCATTTGAGTCATAATGTCTGTTAGTTCTCTTATTTCTCTGTTAAGTTTCTATTTGGCAGACCTGTCCATTAGTGAGAGTGGGGTGTTGAAGTCTCCCACTACTAGTGTAAGGGGTTTGATGTGCAATTTAAGCTTTAGTAATGTTTCTTTTATGAATGTAGGTGCCCTTGTATTTGAGGTATAAATATTCAGGATTGAGACTGCATCTTGTCGGATTTTCCCTGTGATAAATATGTAATGTCCTTCCCAATCTCTTTCACTTGATTTTAGTTTGAAGTCTATTTTATTAGATATTAGGATAGCTACACCAGCTTGCTATAACAGGAATCTTAAAAGTTCTTATTAATAAAATCAAACCTGAGCCAGGTATTGGGGTGAACTGGAAGATAAGAGAGACAGAACAAGCCACAGCTAACCTCACCTGGCCAACTTCTCAGCTGGTCTTGTTTCCTCAGACTGGAAGCCTCTGTGTCCTCATATCCGAATGGCTCTCAGCTGAACTGTGCTGCTAGAAGCCTGAAAGCTTAACCAGCCAAATGCTTAACCAGCCAATCACTTCTAGTTTCTGGTCCTCATGCCTTATATACCTTTCTGTCTTCTACCATCACTCCCTGGGATTAAAGGCTCACTTTCTGGGATTAAAGGCGTGAGTCACCATGCTTGACTGTATCCTTGAACAGATGGATTTCTGCCTCTGGAATGCTAGGATTAAAGGTGTATGCTACCACTGCCTATCCTCTATGTTTAATATTGTGGCTGTTTTGTCTCTGATCCCAGATAAGTTTATTAGGGTGCACAATATTTTGGGGAACACAATACCACCACAGCTTGCTTCTTAGGGGACACCCATACAGGGGGATCAGGATCTGTCCCTGGTGCATGGGCAGGCTTTTTGGAGCTCAGTGCCTTGCACAGCCTTAGTGCAGCAGGGAGGGGCCTGGACCTGCCTCAGCTGAGTGTGCCAGGCTCTGCTGACTCCTCATGGGAGTCATGATTTGGAAAATGTGGGGATGTGGGTGGCTTTGGAGGGAAGGCTGGGGGGTGAAAAGAGGGAAGAGGTAGGATCTGTGGTTGGTATGTAAAGTGAATAGAAAATTTCTTAATAAAAAAATGAAAAAAAAAGACTTAACTGAGTCATCCAGTCTAAAAATACAGAGAATTTTGATGCCTACATTTAAAAATTAAAAAATCTGTGGAATTTATAATAAGAAAAACACCCAAACTCCCTCCCCTCATTTTCTTATCATGCTTTCTCTGAATTTAGCCGCCTTGGCCTCTAGTGTTAGTTTGAATGAGAAATGGTCCCATAGCCTTGGGCATTTGAACACTCTGTCCCCAATTGGTAGCATAATTTTGGGCATTTTAGATGCTGCATCCTCGCTAGAGGAAGCTCATCACATGTAAAAGCCTTACACCACTTCCAGTTCACTCATTTAGCTCCATGACTGTGAATGAGGATGCGAGCTCTCAGCTTCTTGCTCTGGCTGCCATCCCACCATGATGGACTCTTACCCCTCTGGAATCACAGTCCCAAATAAACCTTTTCTTCTCTAAGTTGCCTCAGCTCTGGTGTTTTATCACAGCAACAGAAAAATAATACAAGTTCTTTCAGTTCCTCAAGAAAGATACATCTGCACTTCCCAGAGCACACTGCTTCTTCTTACAATGCAGAAAAATGACAATGGATTTCCTGTCTACTCCACACCCCCACCAACATCTGGGTCAGAGTTTAAGAAGCAATGTAAGCACAAAGAGAGTAGGTACTAGATTCCCAGAAGTGAGCAACTACACAAGATGAGGGGCTGGGGGCCATGGACCAGAACAGTGGTTCTCAACCCTCCCAACATTGCAACCCTTTAATACAGTTCCTCATGTTGTGTTGACCCCCAACCATAAAATTATTTTCACTGCTACTTCATAATAGTGATTTTGCTACTGTAGTGAATGATATATAAATATTTTTGGATACAATATTTTCCCAAGGGGGTCTCAACCCACAAGTTGAGAACCACTGGACTAGACTATCACAGCCATAAACAAAAGCCAAGTTGAAGATGGGATCTAAATACACTTCTGCCCAATAATCATGAAAAGACATTTCAAGTATTTAAAGGAAGGACTAGAAGTGGCCAGAGATGGTCTTATGGCTATCCTTCCTCTCTTAGCATCAGCCTTTGTTAAAGGAGAGAATTTCCATGAAAAGGAAGATATGATACTTCCAAAGAAAATGGCCCCCATAGGGAGCAGCACCATTAAGAAATATGGCTTTGTTGGAGCAGATGTGGCCTTGTTGGAGGAGATGTGTCACTATGGAGGTGAGTTTTGATGTCTCCTAAGCTCAAGCTATGTCCAGTGTGGCACACGGTTGCCTCTGTTGCCTGCAGACCAAGATGTAGGACTCCCAGCTCCTTCTCTAGCACCATGTCTGCCTGCATGCCTACATGCCTCCATGACAATAATGGACTAAACCTCTGAAACTGTCAAGCCTTAACTAAATGTTTTCTTTATAACAGTTGCTGTGGTCATGGTGTCTCTTCACAGCAATAGAGACCCTAACTACGACAGGTCAGAACTATTTTGAATGTTTTCGGTTTCTAATGAGTTCAAAGAAAACTAGGACTTCACTTGTTAAGTGTAATTGAGAGGAAGATCGACCAAATTTAATCAACACTTTTTTTAGTATACTTCTGAGAAAATTTGTTTTTATTACTTTCAAAGACACAGAAAAGCTCAAAGATTTTCTTTTGGGAAATGTATTCACTTGGGCATTAGAAACATGCTCTATGCAAATGTCTTTGGTTTTTAACTTAGAAATTTCCCAAAGAAATGGTTTCCAAAGTAAAGAGTTAGTCATCAACCAACTTGTCATTCAAGGTGAAGAATAAGTCCATCTCATTACATAAATAGGACACAAAGGAAAAAGTAAATACAAAGTGAAACTACAGTCGAGTGTGGTTTCAGTCGAGTCTAGTTCGGCTGTCATTCATCATGTCAAAACGTCATCTCCTAACACAGAAGCAGATACTAGGGGTGGCTTTTCCATTATCCAAATCCCAGGGGAAGTCAGGTTGCAGCTCTCTCTCCCTTTGTTCCTGTTGCCCTACCATTGGCTGGATCATGAAGCCAGCTTGTCACTCAGGGTGGAGAACACACCCATCTCATTGCACTTTTTTTTCTGCTTGTGTTACAGCGTGACTCCATTTATCAATGATACTACAGTTACTACATTCAAAAGCTGTCACCAGTTCTGCTCATGTGGCCCTGCTACATTTCCACAAGTCATGTGTAAATTATACACAAGAATTGTAGAATTCCTAGGAACTTTAGTTAATGTATAGGTAGATAAATGTCAATACCAGTGAGGTGGTTTTTCTCTAGGTTATTTATAAGTGAAGTCCTTAGAGTAGTCCATCTAAATTTCTAGGTCACTTGCTCATTAACTACTGAACAAATACAATCTAGACCAAGAATTAATGATTATCTAAAGCCTCGGCAATTGATCAAATACTGGAATGAATGGAATTTTAGCTTCTTGGAGATAAGACTGACTTGATTCTTAACTCTACAGAGTTGGGACAAGCCCATGCACACTATGTGAATTTTAAATAATGGTAATAGTACCTAAAATAAAATGGCCTATGTGGCTAATTAACCCCATGTATTTAGCTAGAGTGACTCTCAGACAAATTGTAATTAAGCAGAACAATCAACTACCTGGCCTCAACATATGACTGGCAAACTTTTATTATTCTAAAACCGTGGTGGCACATATATGTATCCTGTTATTAATTAGGAATGTGCTTTGGGATTATAGCAAGGCATCGCAGCTGCTCAGACATGTCCAATAGTATAATTATTCTGAACTCATACTTAAACCTGATCAACTACATATCCAAATTTTTTGAAGGAATGTTGATGTAAATGCAATTATGCAATTTGTTTTTAATTCTATCTATCATCATCTCGATATCATCTCTTTATCCTATAACTGTCAATCTTCCTTCCCTCCCTCACTCTCTCACTTATCCCCCTTTTTTGCATGTGTAAAGCAAAGCTTATAATAATACTTCCTTTATACTGCAACAAGGGTTTAGGGTTAAAATATGTCATGTGTATAATCCAAACACTTATGAAGTTGAAGCAGGAGAATAACTGCTAAGTGTGAGGCCAGCCTGAGCTATATAACAAGACCTTGTCTCAAAAATCCAAGAAAAAATATGTTTCTGAGATAGTCCCTGATATATAATAGATACTGTGGTGTACCTTTAAGAGAACTGGACAGTTGATCCAGGTATCAATACCAGTTGTCAATGTGTATTGACAATAATAATTGATAAAGGAGTTATTTGAGAACAACAAGCTTCTCCATCTTCAAACCCAGACCATTTTCCTTTTCTGATTATAAACTTAGAGGCTTTGTTTATGGGGGTAGTAACTGCACTGTTGACAGAGTTTGTAAAGCAATAATTCATAACTTTGTGACATCAAAATAAAGATCTTGACCCTGTGGAATTTCAGGCATTTTCTCTGGAAAACTCGGTGTGTACATGCTTTCATTTCTTCTTAGCCAGTTCACAATCACTTCTAAGGTCATTCATGGGCCCTGAACTTAAGAATATGTATCTATAGTATGACTAATATACAAAACAATGTTAGGTTCCTTTAAAATTTTAAAAACAGGAATACTATATGATCCACCCCACTTCTGGTTGTAATTCCAAAGAAAATGAAATCAGTGTGTTGACGAGACAGCTAAACTCCCGTATCTATTAAAGCATTATTCACAGTAGCGAAAATATAGAATCAATCTAAATGTCTACTAATGGATGACTATATAAAACACACACACAATGAGAAAACTAGTCAGCTTAAAAAAGAAAAACAAAGAAGTCCCATGATTTATGGAGACAATGGTGAATCTGGAATGCATTATACTAAGAATCATAAGCCAGGCACTTAAAATCTAATACTCTATAACTTAGAGTTTACATTGACTATGAAAGTGTTGGGCTCAAAGAAGCAGAGAGTATAATGGTAGTGACCCAGGCTGGCAGAAGAGACAAACAGTGGGAGATAATATATTTGAAAATTGCTGAGAGAGTAGATTTTTAAATGTTCTCACCACCAAAAACCACGACATGGTTGGGTGCTGTGGTATGGTCTATATGTCAAATCTATTGCTCTGATTGGTCAATAAATAAAACACTGATTGGCCAGTGGCTAGGCAGGAAATATAGGCGGGACTAACAGACAGGAGAATTGAGAGAACAGGAAGCTGAGTGAGGGAGACACTGCCAGCCACCACCATGACAAGCAGCATGTGAAGACGCTGGTAAGCCACGAGCCACATGGCAAGGTATAGATTTATAGAAATGGATTAATTTAAGCTGTAAGAACAGTTAGCAAGAAGCCTGCCATGGCCATACAGTTTGTAAGCAATATAAGTCTCTGTGTTTACTTGGTTGGGTCTGAGCGGCTGTGGGACTGGCGGGCAAGAGATTTGTCCTGACTGTGGGCCAGGCAGGAAAACTCCAGCTACAGTTAGGGATGGTGATACATTACCAGAAACCCAGCACTTAGGAGGTGGGGTCAGGAGGATTAGCAGTTCAAGGCTAGTCTCAGCATGAGGCCAGCCTGGGCTGCACAAGGGTCTACCTTGAAATTAAAAATAAATAAACAAATGAGTAAATAAGTAAGTAAATAAACAAATAAATAAATAAATAAGAAAGCTACATATGTGAGTCAAAAATGTGTATTCTCCTAAAACACACATTTGCACAATACTTCTGATACAGGCTATGGTGTGTGTATCTATGTGGGAGGGGTGGAGCTATGCTGGGCTTGAACCCAGGCCCTTGCAAACACTGGGCAAATGCTTTACCATTGAGCCACCAACATCCCAGCCCTCACACGGAAGCTTAATCAGCAGGGTCACGTGTGAATGGCAGTAAGAACAGGAACTTAGTCCAAGTATGACATTCAGAAGTCAACAGGGTTATATAAGGCAACAGGAAAGGAGATCCCATGCCTGAATGCTCAGTTTTATAAGAAGTAGGAAGGGATTACACTTATACACATAGCCTCCATGTTTCTTGACATGTGACATCATAGGACTGTGCCAGCAGGAATGCCATCACATATGTGGCCCCTCAACCTTACACCTCCAGAACTTTGAATATATAGACCTCTTTTCCTTATAAAGTTAGCCTTCCTTGGGTATTTTGTTATAGTAACAAAAGGCTGGTTATACTGCTTCAATAAGGGTGATTTTGAGGATGATAAAGGTGGAGAATGAAGGAGATAAAAGGGAAGTTATCTAAGTCAGAAGGCAGGGATTGTGGTTCCAATGTGAATTGTCCCCCACAGGGTCATGTGTTTAAGCACTTGGTCCCAGCTGGTGGTGTTTGGGGGAATATTCTGGAGCCATGGGCACACAGGGCCTAGCTGTTAGATGTAAGCCACTGGAGGAGCCTTCAGATCTCTAGTCCAGCTTCATTCCACCACTGAGATTTCAGCTTCCCAATCCTCCAAGATGGGAAGGAGCTGCGCCACCGATGCTGCCACCCTGGACTGAGCCCCTCCAGATACCACAACTTCTCCCCCGGGGTACGGGGCACCTTCCCAAACTGTGAGCCTAACCAGCCCCTGTCTCTGTGAGTTGTGTCTGTTGGGTAGCTTTGTCATGGCAACAAGAAAAGCAATTGCTACAGTAGGCAATCTAAAAGTCTGCTGGACTTCCAAGCAGAGTATACAGTTGCACTTCATGACTGTGGCTACTGCATGGATATTATTAGCAATTGTGGGGGCAGTTTGGGTAACTGATGGTATCTGAGGCTTTTATTAAGCCTCAAGCAGGTAAAATATTATCACACAGGCCCTTCACGCCTATTCAGCGATTAGGACAAAATAGAAATGCTAATTATGGAACCAGAGCCATGAATGCTTATCTGGTGGCCTTCTGTTGCTGGAAACTGTTGGAAGCTTTGAGATTACATTAACTGATATGCCTTTTAAGTGCTCTACCTGGAGAAGCATGAAGATTCCTGATAGAGTGATTTCAAAGAGTTACTGGCATTAGCCTAACCATTTGTCAGGTGAGTTAGGGCACTGTATGGAGAAAAGCCCCAGGAGATGGCTAAGCTTAGTAGAGTGGTGTGATGGGATTTTCACAACAGACACAGGGCTTGTGAGACCCCCTGCTCATTCCTGTGCTCATTCCTAGTTCCAGTGGTGACCAGTGCCAGCATCAAGGAGGAATCTACTTCCTACAAAGAACGAGGATTGAGGCCACAGGCCCGCGTTCACGCTGTCCCAGCTCTGTCTCAGATTTCCCTGATTCTGAGCTGAACCCCTTCCCCGGGCACAGGCTCTCACCTGCTTCTACCCTGTCTGCTGTCCCTCACCTGCCCTTTGCCACTCTCCTCTCCCTCAATGCCACAGTCCCCGCGGCCACCTCTTTCTTCTGGAATCAGTCAGTCTAAGCTCCTCTGGCTCAGGGCCTGTGTTTCTGGTCCCGCCTGCCAGGACCGCGCCTCCTCGAGTGTTTATATTGCTGATTCATTCTTATTTTTAGCTCTCAGCTCCATTTGCACTTTCTGTCCCAGCCTTGTCATTTTATCCTCTGTCATTCTACTTTATTTACAGCGCCTACCACTGTCTAAAATTAACCTGTCCTTTCCTTTTCCTGATCACTACCTTTCTTGCTCCCAGCAGAACGTAAGCTCAGGGAAGGCAGACTTCTGATAGGCGTTTGCTCTGCAGAAGGATGAGCAGTCACCCACACTCACACTTGCTCGATGTGGGAGTGAGTGGCCATCAGAGCTACCACTTAACTGAGCACTTACTCGGTGCCGGGCACATGGTGTAGGTTTCTGTAAATACAGTCTCACTCAGTCCTCCCCCAAGCCCTTCAAAGTAGGCACTTATCATCCCCATTGAGTGGATGCTGCTTTCATAGAGGGATTATGCAACTTCCCAATGTCACAGCTAATAAGAAATCAAAACTCTATTTGAACACCAGTATGATTGACTCCAACACTAATACTATAAGTTAGGAGTCAGAATATTATTTTTTTAATGAACCAGATAGTCAATATTTTGGGCTTTGCTAACCATATGGTCGCCATGACAACTGCTCAATCCTGATGTGTGAAAGAGGCCACAGATAACACATAAGCAAATCAATGGGGCCGTGTGCCAGCACAACTTTATTTACCAAGCAGGTGGTGGGCAGGAACTGGCCCGTGGGCCATGACTAATCGTTCCCTTTTGAAGTCTTTATTCTGTGTAATACTGGAAAGAAACTAAAATGAATGAGTAGAAGAGGTTTGGGAGGTGTCTCAGTGGGCAATGTGCCATCTCAGCTTGTCACACAGACATGACAACCTGAGTTCAGTCCCAGTATGCACATAAAAAGCGAGGCACAGTAGCACACACCTGCAATCCCAGGGTTGGGAAGGTGGAGAGAGGATTCCTGGGGTGTGCCAGTCGGCCAGTCTAGCTGAATTGGTGAGCTCAAGTTTAGTGAGAGAACCATGTCTCATTCATCAAGGTGAAGAACAGTAGAGGAAAACACCTGACCTCAACGTTCAGCTTCCACTCAGCTATGCACATGCTCCTGCACACACATGATCATACACACACACACACACACACACACACACACACACACACACACACACACGAGAGAGAGAGAGAGAGAGAGAGAGAGAGAGAGAGAGAGAGAGAGAGAGAGAGAGAGTATAAGAAAAGCATTAAGCATGTGATCTATGCAAGGTGAGTCTCTTCAAACAAGGAAGACAGCAGGCAGGTAAATGGTCAGTTGGGAAGGTTAAATGGAAGGCAGGATTCTGACAGGACTCAGGGCTGTGCCCAACACTTGACCGTTCTTGGCTGTGGTCCTTACTATAGTGTAACCTTCCTTTAGGATCACAGTGGAGATTAACTCATTTACTTCCTTTGGCCAAGGTTTCATTCTTACTGTAATTAGACGTGATTTCACAGGCCAACACCCTCAAACACCTGCATACACATCTACACCAGAAGTCCCACTGAAGGAAGGACTACACAAAGTAATCACGCTAAGTGCTGCCTCTCTCAACTGAGCCTGAGACAAGGAAACATTCTGGTCTTTTCCCAGCAAGCAGACTTAGGGGTGATGGATCACAGGCAGAGCGAGGCCCACAGCTCTGAGCCAGCCCAGAGGGATCTCTTGCCATCTCATTGAGTGTTGTGTGTGTTGAGTTGTTTGGCTCTCAACCCTGAGTATCAGCATTACAGTGAGAGACCAGTTTGCCAGTCCCTTGGATCCGTGTTGAACTTTGAGACGGTGAGAGCCAGGGACAAAGGATGTGTTTTTTATAATGCTGGCTATGCATACACAACACAGCTGCAGTCTGGATTTTAAAGGGCCTGTCTTCCTTGGGCGCTCTGCTTTGAGAGACAATGCATTGATGTATGAGATTGAGCGTGTGCATGCACATGTCTGTATGAAGTATATGTGGCATGCAGAAAGGGAGGTGCTGGGGAAGAATTGCATATTTGTGTAATATATGTGTATATGTGTGTGTGTGTGTGTGTGTGTGTGTGTGTGTGTGTGTGTGTGTGTGTGTGGTCTGTGTGATATGTGTGGGGTATGTGTGTATGTGGTCTACATGTGTGTGAAATGTGTGGGATGCATCTGTGGTATGTGTGTAGTGTACATGTGTGCTATGTGTGGTGATATTTTGTGTCCACCAATATAGTGTGCACCCCAGTAAAGCTTTTCTGAGGATCAGAGGAAAAAGCCAGCCACGTTCTTACCACTTGGAAATCCTCAGCCAAAGAGACCTACTTCCTGTATACCCACGCTTATTTGCCTTTCTGTTCCGAATCTCTCTTCCTCTCTCCACCCAGCTACATCACTTCCTGTCTGTCTGTACAGACCTCCAGACCTCTATGGTTAGTTCTGGGATTAAAGGCATGTGTCACCACACCTGGCTCTGTTCCCAGTGTGGCCTTGAACTCACAGAGATCCAGATGAATCTCTGACTCTCAAATGCTGGGATTAAAGGTGTGTGCTACCATTGCCTGTCTTCTATGTTTAGTATAGTGGTTGGCTTTTTCCTCTGATCCCCAGATAAGCTTTATTGGGGTGCACAACATATTGGGGGACACAATATATCACCATAGCTATGTACATGGATTTGTATGGTGGTGTGTACAATGTGTGTATATGGTATGTGTAATATATATATATATATATATATATATATCTATATATATGTATGGTGTGTATATGACATGAATGTGTGGTGTGTAGGTGATATGTGGTATGTGTGATGTGTATGGTATGTATGTGTAGTATGTATGTGGTATGTGTAGTGTGTACATACTGTACATATGATATGTATGATGTATAAGTATGGTGTGCATGTGTGGTATGTATGTGGTATATGGTGTGTATAAGTGATGTGTATATGGTATATGTAGTATGTATATGTGATATGTATGGCTTGTGTGGCTTTCACATGGTATGTGTAGTCTATATGTGTATTAGGCATATAGTATGTATCTGTAATGTAGTGTGATATGTGTATGGTATGTGTAGTTATATGTGTGGCACATCTGCGTGGCACACATGTGTGATGTTCATATGTGTGGGTGTGGAGAATTAGAACCCCTCCCCAGGGTAACCTTGTGTAATTAGAGACACAGTAGGGGAAGCAATCATTTTCCTGACCCGGAAGAAGTTATCCCACTAGCAACAGCTATGAAGCAAGCTTTCCATAAACTACACACGGGTCTTAGTTTCATTTTCTTCAACTTTTGTACAGTTTTCTAAAAATGGGCTTTCAGTGTTTGAACAAGAAAGCAGCCTCAGCAAGAGGGAACCAGTGTCTGCAAGAGATGCCAGCTCCGTTGTTAATCAGCACTCGGTGCCTGGGAAACCCTCCCCAACTGGCCTCTATCCAAACTGCTTTTCTTATGGGTAACGAGTCCGCCTCTTGCCTTTCCCCCACCAACTCCTGCGCTTTAACTGTGTTTGCCATTTCTTTGTACTGCAGGTAGTCGCTACTCAAGTGTTCTAGTTACTTTTCTATCCCTGTGATAAAATACCACGGCCAGTGCAACTTATACAAGAACGCATTTAATCTGGTTTACGGTTGCAGAGGCTTCAAGTCTATGATGATGGAACAAAGGAACAGCTGAGAGCTTACATCTTGGCCCTCAACCATGAGGCAAAAGAGATGACTGGGAATCACAAAAATTTCCTGAAATCTCAAAGCCTGCCCCCAGTGATACACCTCCTCCAACAAGGCCACACCTCATAATCCTTCCTTAAAAAGTTCTACCAAATGGGACCAAGTATTCAAACACAAGTCCATGGGGGCCATTCCCATTCAAACCACCACATTAAGGATGTGGAGTTGGATGGGTAGGGAGGTGAAAAGGTGGAGAGGATCTGGGAGGAGTTGGGAAATGGGGAAAACATGGTCAGAATATATTGTATAAAAATAAACTAAAGTAGTACAGATTATTGACAGTGGATTTCTATTCAGTACTTGATACCAACAGGACCATGGTATCAACTGTGTGCTCTCTATAGGTAATATTATTTCACAATTTTCCAAGCAAGGATGGACCCTACCATGAACTCAGTTCCGACAGACAGTTGAGACTCTGGAAGGAGACCTGAGTTCCCCAAGATGAGCTGAGTAGCAGTTGGCCAGACCGGGGTTGGAATGAGAGCTAATTTCGTCAAGAACTGCTTTCTCTAGAAGGTCTCCAGATACCTCAATGGAGAGGAAAACACAGGCTCCCATTTCCTCACCCTGAAGTCCTTCTTACTCGGTCACCATGTCACTCCCCAAAGCAGGGTTCCAGTCACCAATGAGCTTTCCCCAGCTCTGACACAGCGGCCACCATGCTGTGAGGCACAGCCTCTGCCTTGGTTACACGTAGAATTCAGAGGGGGTGGGAGCAGTTGGTGCCCCAGGAGGAAGAAGAGATCTAGCAGCACCCATAGAAGGAGTACCCTTGCTCTTGGTCCCTTGTCATTTGCATGCATAAGCAAGCGGTGAGCATAATGAGCAGTGAGCAATGACTTCTGCAAGTCTGTGCATCAGAGAATCTTCCTCAAAAGAAAAAACAACTCCTTCAAGGAAGGCCCTGGTCAACAATCTGGAAATACACTCCTTCACACACAAGGCTCAAGGAAGGGGGCATGCTAAGAGCAGGAAGATATGGAGAAGTGTTGTGAAATGTCCTCTGGACATGGCATGCTGTTGTACACATGCAGCTGAGGTTACTTGCACAAGATGAAGCCAGTTAAAAGCTTCCAGCAGGAGCCAGGTGTGATGGAGCACTCCTTTAATCCCAACACTCAGAAGGCAGAGGAAAGCAGATCTCTGTGAGGCCAACCAAAGATGCATAATGAGACCCTGTCTCGAATTAATTGGTTAATTAAAATAGAATTCCAGCACTTAGCCAGGAGGAGCTCCAAGGCCTTACCCTTTGCTGGGGAGCTACTGGCAGCTGCTGACTCTGGGGGAGGGGGCGGGCGAATGACTTTTCTTTGTGTAGGTTCCCAGAAGATGACCCCACACCCACCGACATATGGGTGACACTAACAGGACTCAGTGGCTTATAAATTATTTTGAAAAGACATGCAGTTGGTAGGGAAATAGTTGTGTTGAGGGGAGCAGAGGCAGAGAATATCAGAAGGAAGGAGTAGGGGTGAGTATGATCAAGATACATTGCATAGACGTGTGAAGTTTTCAAAGAATAAAGATGCTAGAATTTCTTAACTACAAAAAGAAATAAAATAAAAGACCCTTGCTCCGGCCACACACCTGGCTGATGGGAACACCACTGATGCCTGCCACCGTACTCTAGGCATACACCCTCCAGCTGCTGAACAGCCATCAGACGACTGCCACAGAGAGGCACGCAGTGGGGAAAGCTGTCTAGGAAAGGAGCCCAGGGAAGTCAACCACCTTATGTGAGTTCAAGTGGACAAGGCCTGTTGTTCACCAGTCTGGACAGCTCTGGAATAAGCACCCAAGGAAGGTTCCAGAAGACAGCAGCTCAAGACCAAGCAGCAACCCCACACCCACACTCACCTGAGGGCTGTTGCTGCTTCTTGCTCCCCACGCTCCACCCCTCCCTATGCTTAGGTTGCTGATTAGTCACAGCAATGAAGCCAGAGAAAACTTTTAATAGCTAAACGGGCAAGTTAAAAATAGTAGCAGTCAAGGGTCACATAGATTAAGGTAGAAACTTCCAGAAAGAAGTTGTCTCTGTCTCTAAAACAGATTAGTCAGTTGTATTAGCATTCTCCGCAACAGGCCACACTCTTTTTCTTTTCTTTTCTTTTTTTGGCTACAGTACACGCAAGGAAGAGAGGTGGGCAGACAGCGAGAAGAGAGCGTCTATCGATATGATGCACGAGTCTGACTCTAAGCAGCTTCTCGGTCCAAGCGTGAGCCTTTTCCATGCAGTTGAACATGGCTAAACAAACCCACCTTACAGATGAACATCTACACTGGGTGAGACCCGCTTATTTTAAACAATACATAACCCAGAAACATGCAACTGCGGCCCAATGACTTGGACACTACTACTGCGATGATCAGAATTTGAGTTGTCTGGTGGGTGTTTTCTCTTTTCCCCCACGCACTGGTGGCAGGGGGTTGCCAATGCTCTGGACCACACTGAAAATAGGGAGATAGCCAGATGTCTTCTGATCTCTTGTATACCCAGAGCAGATCTAATGGCCCCATGATTCCCCAGCCTCAGAGGAGCTGCCTGCAGGCCAAGCTAGACCAGTCTCTAAGAGCATCTAAGAGGAAGCGACAACTTGGGTTAACACAACTCCTTTTATCTTGAAATACCAATGAAAAATTGAGCAGCCTGATAACACTGGGTACCGATGGCTTTTATTTCCATTGTAACTGCTGTCTGAGACGGATAATTCCCTTTTAGAATTTCATGAGTTTGGCCCAGAAAGCAGATACGCAAGGCATTAAACATCCAGGAGCCCGGGGCACTAAGAACACAGTAGATTCTATTTAAGGGTCTGACTGTCTCAGCAAGTTGAGCATCTTAGGAAGTGTCCCTGCCACTCAGCCAGTCTGGAACCCAGACACTGTGAAATACACTCCAGGGGCTCTGCTTGGCTTTGGACATTGGTATTAGCCTTGGTGACAAGCAAGTAGTTTGTTGGACAAGACTTGCTGAGAGACCATGACGTAGAGACAAAGCAGAACTAGGTTTTTAATTGTACACAGCCATTGTATTAAACTAAACATCAAAACCTGCAATTAGGGGAAGTTGGGGGCTGGGAGGTAGCTGTCCAGTGGAGTGTTTGCCACCTCATGTGGGAACCTGAGTTCTGTTGGCATCACCCAAGTCAAAAGCTGGGTGTGGTGGTGAACACTTGGTGCCACTAGGGTGGTAAAGACAGGCACATTCCTGGAGGGCACTCCCCAGCCAGGCTTGCCTAATTGGCAAGGCCTAGGTCCCAGTGAGAGACTCTATCTCAGAAACCAGGTGGATACTGCCTGAGCGACAACATCTGAGGTTGTCCTCCGGTCTACACATGCACATCATCATACGTACACCTGCACGCACTCTCGAGCACACACATACACCTTGTAATTTTTATCATTACTTCACTGCAAAAGTCATCTGCTGCCTATGTGGTTCTGTGAGTACTGAGGAGTCAGGAGAGATCCTTGGAGAAGAAGCTTAACGGCTCGGTTAAATCAGAAAATATACCAGGACAAAGGCAGAGAGCAGAGCAGGAGTCTCAGGAGGGACAGGGCTGCCCTGTGAACATCCTGCTCCACACCACAGTCACATTTTGCACATTGCAATGTCACATTCAGTTCCTATTAATGACCTGTCCCCTCTTCTGGGCTGTGAATTCCTTAAGTGGGATTGACTCTGCCTTGTTGCTAAATTCCAGGACTAATTAGAGGTGGGTCAGGGATACTAGCCTACCTATAGAGTATTGAAGAAACAAAGTATTAAGGACCCAGAGTGATGCTTAGCAGACCCATGGCACATTTTCTGTTATCTAAGGGTGGCTGCTGTGCTGCCTAGTATGGGGGTCCCCCTATCCTGTTCAGCAGGCTCACCCTAAGCATCAGTGAACAAGATAATTACATGGGACTTAAGGGGGGTTCACTGGGATTAAGACCACTGCAAGGTGCTCGTAAACAAAATCACAGCACCCCCTGAAAGTCACTGTGGAGGTCCAGTTAGGGCATTACCAGGGGAGGGGGAGCCAGTCTTCTGCTATTGCCTGGTCCTCTGGTTTCCGTTGTCCAGGCTAAAGTTCCCATTTTCCCAGGCCCTAGTTCTTCCAAGTTGCTCTTTGGAACTGATTCAAAATACACAGTGTTACCAGCAGTGCTCAAGAGTTCCATCCATAGCAACTACCCCTCCTCTGCAGAGAAGTCTAGCTTAAGGGTTCACAGGGAAACGGATGTCCTGGCCTTTCAAGACTCAGGTGGAGCAGTGTATGGGATTGGTGGTAGTGGTTTGTTTTGTTCAGCTTGGTTAGGTTTTTTTTGGTTTGTTGTTTTTTTTTTTGTCTGTTTGTTTTATTTTGTTTTTTTTGGGGGGCAGGATTAACTGCCTTGGTTTGTGGCAGGACACTTGAAGTCCAATACACAGCTACATCCCCATTTTGGGTGCAGACAAAGCAAAGCTTCCTTACCAAGTGCAGTGAGACAGCAGGATGGGTAGGGGCTCCTGCTGAGGCACTAGGGATGGTGACAGAGTGCTTTCATTATCACACCCGGCACGACACCCAGAACCCTATTGCACACCTGAAATGCCGCCGGCAGCCAAAGAACTGGATGTCACTGATGTAGAGTGATCAGGTTCTGGGAACTGAGTGTTGACAGTGGACTCTGCCTTGTAATGGTACTGTCATTTCTGAGTGGAGGGAGAGGCGTGGGGTTGCCTTGGAGTATAATGTGCTGTCTGAACTGCCTTTGGAAATGGTCTTGGTGTAGTGTTTCTCTGCATAACATCTTTGCTCCTTTCTCAACATCTGATCCTAGAGTGCCCCATCCAATGAGGAGTTTTAAAACCCAGAATACAAGTGCAGAGTGTTCTGTGCCCTAAAATACAGTGCTGGTTCAGCCTCCCAGGAATTGTTTCCTTGAGGCATCTTTGGCTAAAACATCCAGGCCTCTGGGAGGTCCCTTTATACCTTGTGTCCAGAGCAATGGGTAAGGATTGATTCACAGACTGCTAAAGGCAGGAGCGAGGTCCCAGGTAAGGAAAGGGAGAGATGGAGCGAGTAGGTGTGCTGCCAGAGACCAAGGGGGCAGACTCTAGAAGGAAAGGTAGGGGAAGCTAAAGAGGCTTCCTTCACTGTTGTTCAGGAGCCTGAGGCTAGCTGTCTCCTTTTGTCACTTACCCTTCCAACGGCCTCCCTAGCCACTGGCTTTGTCTGGAAAACATACCAACCAACTTTTATACATGCTGTCTCTAGTGTCCTGGCCTGAGTTCGTCAAAGATGGTGATGCAGGCACACGGTACTCCGAGAGCAGGCCCAGTGGGCAGCTTTGGGAACACGCAGGGACAATCAAGGAGGAGACCAGGAGCCCATCTCCAGATCTTCAGCCCCCAGCTCACCTCCAAGGCCCTGTTCTCAGAACTCCCCCAGCAGAGAACAGCACTCTGGGTAGGTTTATCACCAGGCTGCACCTGTGGGATTTGGTGCGCAGGGAGGCAGAATGCTACCTACGGGAGGGACATAGTTCCTGAGACGGAGTAAAGAGGAAGTAGTTGTCACTGCCAGTGGGGAGCAGGAAGTAAATGCTGGCAAGGGACTTCCTGGAGATGAAGTGATCAGTCCCTCCTCCCGAAACAGCCTCTTCATTGCAGAAATGGAACAGAAATGTTCCAGAACAAGAGTCACATGGCTCTCTCTTGCCGTGAGCTTGGACATGGGTCAAGAACATCTGGGATGTCAGCATGAGCAACTCAGTCTTAAAGACCACTCAGCCCAGCTTTCTCCTCTTGTTCACAGACCCTGAGCCCCAAAGTGAGCAGGTCCTTGGCCCATGCAGGGCCACTGCTGCATGCGCCCTCAAGTGAGGCATGCAGATGCTGTGGTTTGCCAAACAGCCCTGTCTTGACTGACCCCCACTCCCTTCTGAGTCTAGTCCTTTGTCTTCTCCACAGCTGCAAACGGCCTGTTTGTATGCTGCTTTTAATGTCTGATATCCCATTCAGCCTTAGCTGCTGTGAGGGCAACTGGTTTTTCTCTCTGCTCTGTTCCCTGTGCTGAAAACACAGTAAGTCCATCACATAATCTCTTTTCTCAAAGTCATTTCATGAACAAAATATTGTACCCATTTTACAGATGGGGAAACTAAGGTTTAAATGCAAAGGAGAAACATAGGATTCAGTTAGAGATATAAAAAACAAAACCTTTTTCCTTACGTGCTCTACTATGATTCTAGTAAGATTAACTGAGCAGGGTCAGGCAGTCTATGGAAGCAGGAGGTGCCTAGTGGGGGAAGCAGATCTTGACAGAGGGTGAAGCTTAGACCTCAAAGGGTTTCATTTGGAGGTCTGTACCTACTTAACCACCATGTCCACTCAGCCAGGCTCACAAGCTGACACAGAGTCAGCACTCACAGCTCACAGGCATGAAAGCATCTTCCGGAGCATGTGGGACCCTTGCCATGCTCCTGCTATTAGCTGTCACTCATGTGCTGTTTCTTCTCTCTGCTCCACCCTGTCACTGTGCTGCGAAAACACAGGACTCTGAAATCTCCGTTTACTGAACAAACTTATACATGTTCCTTGACTTGCAGTCTGCTTATCCCTGAAATGGGTTGACACATTTCTTCCCCAGCTTGGTCTGAAGATGGAGTCGGTCAATGAAAAGCACTGGGAGGAGTGTTGAGCAGGTAGAAGATGGTTCTCCATCAGTGAGGGGTGAGAATACTACATGTCAGTAACTGTGCCGCTCCAGGGCCTGGCTGCCATGCTAAGCCTGCTCCCTGCCCGCCCGAAGCTGTTGGTCTGGCATTGGCAATAGATCAGAAACCAGCAATCACAAGACAGCCTGGAGTAGCCCAGGACAGGAAGTTCATCGACTCCTGACTTGCTTGCAGAGAGAGTAGACACACTCATCAGACAGAAACAGACATAGTAGGCATTAACTTGACCAGACCCAGGATCGGGGCAGAGCGAGGGTGCTTTTAAGCAGAACGTATTCAATGTGAGGTAGTATGAGTATGGAGGGTCTCAGAGCTCAAGTACCGTCCCTTTAGCAAGACAGAGAAGAAGAAGAGTGAAGGAGACGGCCAGCAGAGCAAGCAGAACCCAGGTCAGCCAGGCCATAGGAAGGAGGAAATGTTCCCCAAACAGCAGAAAAGAATCAGGCAGGGAGGTTAGCCCTGCCATGGCCTATCCTCCACCCCTGTCAGTCATGCCCCTTAAGTGATGAAGAAGAGCATGAGCCACTCTGGTAAGCTCCTCAGACCTATGACTGTTGCTCCCAAAAGGCCAGTGGGGCCCCCACAAATGCAGCTCCTGGGAAACCCACAGAGTAGAGAGCAAGGAGAGACCTCCATCTGTGTAGAAGCATATGCAACAGAGCTATCCTCTCCTTCCACCACAGACAACAAAGTAGAGACAACCTAGATCCAAACATTTGAGAACTGCGACACCAGGAGAGGCACACCTGGGAATGAAGATGGTGACCAAGAAAGGCTATCTGTATGGTTAGTCCCTAACCTATGATGTGCACGGGACGGGGGACTTAAGGAACCCAAAGTACCTGGGCATGGTGACACAAGCTTTGAATCCCGGCACTTGGGAGGGAGAGGCAGGCAAGCAGATCTCTGTGAGTCTGAGGCCAGCCGGGGATGCATAGTAAGACCCTGTCTCAAAGAAACAAACAAAAAATCCAAAGTAGCATGAAAGAATACTTTCCCACTCAACCACTAAAACAAAATGGCTTGCTTTGTTTTAATGCCACCTCCTTTCCTCCTCAGCCACCTCCAGGTCTGACCTAACGATTATGTCCTTTCACTGGCTCTCCTCCACCCTGGAGCCGAGCTCTCGTCTGTAGAAGTGTCCATCACAGAGCTCTCTACCAGATGCCAGCTCGGAAAACCTCTTTGTGTTGAGAATGCGATGGCATCAGAACAGTTACGGCACGTCCAACACAGATCTCAGTCCAACTGGGAAACTAACTTGGACGTGAAGTGCTTGGCTCAGAGCTTCTCCTTTATTCTTCTATTTTGCCGGAATACGGATACAAGGACTTGGAGTCTTATCCCTCAACCGCACATTTGAAGGTCGTGTCCCATTTGCAAATCAGATTTATGTTTCAAGTGAAAGCAATTTTTTTTTTCTCTGAGCCAGGGTAACAGATGGCAGATGTCTACAGAGTATGCAGACCTCAAGAAGAATTGCTTGGGGTGCAAACAAACCCATGCAACAGCTGTATTACAAACACCCCCGCATGTGACCCAGGCAGCAAACACCTTCTGCCCAAGAGTGTCACTTTTCAGAAATGTGCCATGATGCTCAGCTCTCTCTCCTTAGACTTGCTTCCTCCACCTTCATCTACTCATTCTGTGTTCCACTTCATTTCTTTCCCAGACTCAACCTATCCCCATATCTAAAGCCATTGTACCCTGAGAAATTGGTCCCCACGTTCCCAGTTGCTCAAGTACCTGTATCCTTGATGAGGTGTCTGAGGAATTATTTCCAGTCAGTTGACTAGCAAAGCTGTCCCAGACAGCTTCAGAAGAAGACGGCCTCGAGCGTGGGTGATGTAAAAGCTCCTCCAGGGGCCTATTTGTGTGACTGGAGGCCGGAGGTCTTTGGGTGCACTGCAGTAGCCCCAGAAAAGCACCGCAGGCAGCAGCAAACACTCCCAGGATGGTTTTGCAACGGCAGAGGAGGAAAGAGAAGGCTCTTTCATCAAATAATAACCAGCAGGAGATAAGGCCTGCTAGGCTGAGCTTAATCAGCCAATCGCAAGCTTGAGAGCATGAGAAGAGGCAGACCCAGGCTTCTGGAGCCAGTTTTAGGGCTTGTTATAATTTAATGATGCTGCACGGGGGTGGGGGGTGGGGGGTTGGGGTGTCTTCTTGGCTTTGCCTGGTGGGGATTTTCTAACCACGGAGCAAAGCTCTGTGCTCAATAGCCCATTCTCCATGGGGGGCAGCTGCTCTGAGCATGGCAGGGGTCACATGGAGCTCTAGGCTCCCAGCCTGGCTGTGTCTGCTTTGCCAAGAGTTCTTTCCCACCGCCTCTGGGGAGCTGAGAAAGAGGCCTGAGTGGAGCTGAGCAATGTAGGGGTCAACAGAGGGCAAGCAGGTCTGACACTGAGTATGCAGCTCCCTGTTGGTGGCATTGGTGAGGCCAGGGACACCTTGGGGACTTGTGCTCACCCCTTCAAGATGGTACCTGCATACCATGCTACCTTCTTGATGTGAAATTTCCTGTTTGTAGTGATGGGGCCCCTCCCTCCACCCAGCCTTTCCAGCCACATTCTTTCCAAGGTAACATTGATCTTTTTAAGATAAAAGACTCATGGTAAAGATGTGTTCTGGAGGCCCAGCTGTCCTGGAGTTGCATAATGGCATGACATCCTGCCAGCCCTATGACTTGACTGCAGAAGCTAAATGCAGAGGAACTTGCCCCAACTCTAGAAACATAAACCCTTAGCTGGTGTTGATATGTTACAGCTGAACATTGAAAGGAACTCAAAAGAGGGCCATCTTATCTACTGTATAGAGTTTTAAAGATACCTCTTCCCATTATCACTCGCTTCCTCTCCGCCTTCCGTCCTCACCAACTCCCCCGGAAGAACCCCTGCCATACTCTAGCCAACCCCTGATCTACTTGGATTATCTGTGGATTCTTCTGTTCTAGACAGTTTCATAAAGGCTGCCACCTCCATGCATTTCTTCTTTCACTTAGCATAATGCTTTCAAAGTTCACTTCTTTCCCTTTTAGTGGGAGAAACATCCATTCTATTAAACATATTACAACTTGCTTATCCACTGATAAACAACCTCTTGCTACTATGAATAATGATTGTGGTATATTCATGGGCAAGTGTTCTCTGTCTTTTACCCTCAAAATCACAGGGGGACAAGAAGGAGAAGCAGGTGAGAGAACCGGCCACTGAAGGGCTTCTCTCTCAGCAGAGGTAGAACAACACAGCAGTAGCTGAGCCTTGGCACATAAAGCCAGGTTACACATTCATTCCATATCTACTCTCCCCACCTTGTCAACCATGGCAAGACAAAGGGACATTTTGCCATTTCAAGAGGTTGGCCGTGGGAAGCCAGAAAGTTTGAGTGATTTACCAAAAGCCACCTATCCAGGAATTGAAACAAGAAGTTCCTCACACATAAACATCTCCTTACTCTTGTCCAGAGTCAGCCTTGGCTTTCAGGATGCTTAGCTCAGCGTGGGAAGAAACAAAGAAGACTCTTCTAAAGTGAAGGGGGAGCCAATAGTTGATACTGTGGCTGATGGTTTTTACATAAGGCTAGTGGGGATGAAACTCCTTGTCTTAAGGCTTAGAGCCAGTGGGCCCTTTGCAGTGAGTGTCTTACTCCTGGATGCAGCTGGCCCAGGTTGCCTTCCTCCCAGCAGCTGGCTAAGGGCAGTACTTCTCCCAATGTTTTGGTTGTTCAAGTAGGAGACATGGAAACTTCTGGTGAGTCTCTATAGATTAGGGTGAGAAATGGTGAGGTGACCTCCTGTACAGCAGGGGGGTACCGATGTAGATCCCAAGACCGTGGTAGCTTGAAGATGCAGGGGAAAGAGGCTATGAAGAGACAAAGAGCAGGAAAGAATGCAGAGAGAATCTGAGGATGGTTACACTGGGAAGCTGGTCAGTTTCCCAGTTTGCCTGTGGCCAAGAATGTTGCGTCCCAACCCTTGTGGTTATTTGATTAACAGCCTGATCAGATATGCCAGACTGAACCATGTAGAAAAAAATCAACTGGAGATAGCAAGTGTGGTAGTAGAACAGGAGTCAGTAGAACAGATTCTCATCACCTGTCCAGTCCCAAAGTCCACAGCCCTGGCAGAGCTCTACCAGGGATCTCCAACAATAGGAGGAGCAGGAGGAGGAGGATCTCTGTGGGGAGAGATGAGGCTGAGCTGAGCAAGGGAGAGCAGGCAACAGGCCACTTCTGAAGGTGGGACTCCAGGCCAAAGTGCTTCTCATCTGAGACCAAGGATGACAGGACAGGTATCGGGCCCCTGTGAGTATCAAAGGTCTTGGACCACCATGCAGCTCACGGATCCTGAACCCTGGACTATTGCATCACAGTAACGCCAACTTTCTTTGATTTCCATTTTATTTATTTAGGCTCATGACTTGCAGCATTCAAGGGCATCTGGCTAGTCATTATCAGAAAGAACATCAGTTAGACAAGCTTTCTGAAAGGAATGGGTGTGGTCCTGCTAGTTTCAGGCCCTGCTTTTCTAGGATATCTGTGCGATCCTTTGGAAAACCACATTTGGAGCATGAGGCAGTGGTGGGCATCTGGATTCAGAACAGGACCAGCACAGGTCAGCAGGTTCATCTTGGTACTCACCTAAATCAGTGCTTCTTAGTCACATTTTCATCGATAAAAGCTCATAATCATTTCAAAGAATGAAAAAGCAGAACTTAGAGGTCAGTTAACCTGCCTGAGCCCATACCATAACACATATATGGAGGAGCTGAAACTTGAATCAAAGGCTGTGTGACTCAAATCCATGACATTCCCATTTCTATCCCATGTTGCCAGGTGCTGTCACCCGTAAGAGTTCTTTTCATTTTTTTACTTATTTATTTATTCACTTATGTGTATGTGGTGTGTGTGTGTGTGTGTGTGTGTGTGTGTGTGTGTGTGTGTGTGTGTTTGTGAGAGAGAGAGAGAGAGAGAGAGAGAGAGAGAGAGAGAGAGAGAGAGAGAGAGAGAGAGAACATGCACTTGTCATGACACACATGTGGAGTTCAGAGGTCAACACCTTTGGGGAGTTGGTTCTCACCTTCCATATCTTGTCTGAGTCCAGGTCTCCTGGTTGTTTCTGCTGCTGTGCAGTGTCCTCCAGGCTGGCTGGCTCCCAAGCTTCTAGGTGAGTCCTTGAATCCCATCTCACAGTAGGTGTGCTGTGATCAGCACCACCACATCTCATTTTTTTCATGGATTCTGGAGCTCAAACTCAGGTCTCCGGGCTTGTGTGCTGAAGTCTTTTCCCCGTGGTCCATCTTCTTGGCCCCACAAAAATTCTCAGGTACAGTTTTCTGTCCATTTTACAAGCTTCCACTCACTTCCACCATCTTCCAATGACTTTTGTATAACCATCAAAATAACTAATCATTTGTATGTTAGTATATAATTGTACACCTAGATCTACACACATACAGACACTCATCTTTATAAGAACATCTGTCTACAAACATGCACCCCTCTCTCTCTCTCTCTCTCTCTCTCTCTCTCTCTCTCTCTCTCTCTCTGTGTGTGTGTGTGTGTGTGTATGTATGTGTGTGTATGTGTGTGCATGTGTGTGTGTGTGTGTGCCACATCTTTAACCAGATATGTTCTGTTGCCTTCACAGAAAGGTAGAAGTGGCTTCAGTTTGAATTGTTGAGGCTCTGTGAAGACCTTGGGATAGTGAACAGATGGCAGGCTTCTTGTTTCATGTCAGTTCTGTTTCTTTGTTTCCTTCCTCAAGACAGGGTCTCACTATGTAGCTCTGGATGTTCTGGAACTCACTATTTAGACCAGGATAGCCTTGAACTCACAGAGATCAACTTGCTTCTGCCTCCTGAGTGCTGGGGTTAAAAGCATGCACCACCCCACCACCCAGCTTCATATCAACCCTTAAAGAGAGAAATCAGTTCCTTGTGACTAGAAAAACCACCACATTGCAAGTAATTCTGAGTGCCTCATCTGGGAATGGATCTCTCATCCCAGACAAGAAGTTTTGAATAAACTTCCATTCTTGGGACATCTCTAAAATGGTACCTAATGATGTATCTGTCATAACCAAACAAACACCTTTGATGTGGGCTAAATCTTCACTGACTCAGGATGGGGTACACACCCATTCATACACATGTACCTGCCAGTGAATGTGTAGACTGCCCAATATGTTACAATGTCAGAAGCACCTAAGCACTAGGCAGCTAATGTAGAATAAATATGGTAGATATAAATGATGTAGAATAAAAATGGTTCTGATGTGGCTAGCATGATATAGTGGGGTCTTAAGGACAATGGAGGATGACTACAGACGTCTACTACCTCCTGATAAATATTGCAAGGGTAAAATGTGGAGGTGTAATCTCTCTAACATCAAGAAAGGCTGGACGTGTCAACTGATCTGAAGTCTCCATTTATTTTAGTCCTGGCATCTATTTAAGACAGTACTTTCCAAAGTCCAAAAGCCCGCACAGATTTGCAAGATTACACTGTAGCTAGAGTTTTCTTGCCTGGCCCACAGTCAGGACAAATATCTGTCACCCGCCAGTCCCACAGCCGCTCAGACCCAACCAAGTAAACACAAAGACTTATATTGCTTACAAACTGTATGGCCGTGGCAGACTTCTTGCTAACTGTTCTTATATCTTAAATTAATCCATTTTTATAAATCTATACCTTGCCACGTGGCTCGTGGCTTACCAGCATCTTCACATGCTGCTTGTCATGGCGGCGGATGGCAGTGTCTCCCTGCCTCAGCCTTCCGCTTCCCAGGATTCTCCTCTCTCCTTGTCCTGCCTACTTCCTGCCTGGCCACTGGCCAATCAGTGTTTTATTTATTAACCAATCAGAGCAATTTGACATACAGACCATCCCACAGCATTACATTAACCCATGGGTTGCTGGTTGGCTTTGCTCTCTCTCTCTCTCTTTATGGATAAAAATGTGCATTTTGCCAACATAGTGTCAACTCCTGCAAATGACTGGAGGTTCTCCATGAACCATGAGAGCCAGTCCTTCTGATGTTATTCTGACACTTGCTTCCTCTGTCTACTGTCACCAAAGTGTGGTCAGATGACCCCTACATCAAGGGTCTAAATAACGGTACTAAATAAATGGATTTATAGGATCAGCTCTCAACACCTACTCAGAAATCTGCATTATTTTTGAAACAGGATCTAATTAGCCCAACCTACTCTTCAACTTGCCATGAAGCTGCTATTAGGGTCAGACCTGGATCTAATAGGCTTGACCTCCATCCTCAATAGAACACTAAAGAATCAAAACATAGGGAAAAACAGAAAAGAGAGACTGATTCAATGTGGCCACATCGGGAAGAGGAGCAAAGTGGTTCCATGATGCCTCCTCATGAAGTTTATCTTCTGGGTCCTGACTTGGGGGTTAGGTTTAAATAGAGGCATGCAAACCTGAGCTGTTCTGCTCAGTATGTGGTCCCACCACCACCAGTGTCTCTCCTGCAAGGGGCTCTCAAGTTGTCAGAGCCATGGGAGGTCTCCTGCTAGACAAGCTCCAATTAGCTGGTACAAGCTTCAACGTTCTTCTTCTCCCAATGTGAGAGTTTGGGAAATTCCACTGTGTGTGTGTGTGTGGGGGGGGTGTCAGCTACTGTTTCAGTAGTCTAAGAGATAGATAGAGGGGTACAATTGACTATTTAGAATATCTTTATCCCTGTGGACACACTTACATACCTGAGCTGCTCTTGAACCCCAGCTCCTTCTGACTCTACTTCCTGAGTGCTGAGATTACAGAAATGCACTGCCAAGCCTGGCCAAGAAATTTTAACAGGACCATGCACATATTCTGAAACACACTAACATTAGGGAACTGTGGACTCTCGGCCCTGAAGGGACATAGATATTAAGATAAAGCATTTGAGTGTGTTGTGGATTCTCTGTAAAGAACATGGAAAATAATAATAAGAATCAACTTTGTTCTAAAAAGATTATCCAAGTGAATCAGAAGAATCAGAAGAGAGCATCTCAGACTGTGGTCCAGGTCCTGCCTGCCTGAGAGTCACCTTGACATCCTGTCAGAGCGCTGACTTGTGGCTCTTCTGGTTCATAGCTTCTCACCTGTTACACCCATAGTAGGGAATGAAATTCAGCAGTTACCATGGACAAGGCTAGGAATGTTATACAAACCACAAGTCACACCTCTGCCACATATGAGGTATGTGTGACAGTATGAGGTTCAAAAGTGTGAAACACTTCACAAGAGTATCATGGATATATTTTAAAAGAAAAAGAGCATCTTTACATTTCAGCAATGAATACCATAATATTCACCAGTGAAATAAGAGAGTGTCTAGGAATTATCACCAAAATAATGACAGGGAGATGTGAGTGAGGCCAACATGGAATAAAATCTGCCATAGGAGATGTTTGTTGTTATTGTGAGTAATAGGTATATTCAAGGCCCAGCGTGATTCATTATGCCATATTTTTTTAATTTTTCTATATGCATGTTTTTCTATTAGTTCATAATAGTTCATATTAGTTCATTTGTGAGAATAAAAGACTTAATCCCTACATACCACTTCATCATGTGCTAGAGAACTTGGTAAATACTTGGCTGCTAACGAATGGCTTACTCACCGTTTGTGCCTGGCCACATTCTAGTTATTAAGGGTCCCACAGGAAGCCAAGCCTCTTGGCACAGGCCTGGAATCCCAGCTTCTCTGGAGGATTGCAAGTTTAAAGCTAACCCAGGCTACAGAGTGAGTTCAGGGCCAGCATGGGCAACTGATGAAGCTCTCCCTCACAATTCAGAAAAGGCAAAAGAAGGTGGAACATGTACAAGGTCCTAAAGTCAATTTGGGTTTCAGTGGGAGGGGAGGAGAGGAGTAGTCCCACAAGAGGCCACACACCTTTCTGTAACTGCTTTTAGTGACTCATTAGTGACCATAGCTCCTTCAGTGCCATAGGCTTGTTTATAGTCAGATGCTGGCTAATAAAATCACTTAATGTGGATGGTACTTGAGAGGCACTCAATTAGAGCCAAAGGGGTGGAGGCAGTTCATGGGTACAGGGAGGCTTTAAATGATGCAGAACACCCCCACATGCCTGTCCTAACACCAAATGGACGCACCTCCAGCTTTTCTCCTGGGGTCCTTCTTTGATGCCTGGAACACCTTGTTCCTGCCATCGGACCTCACCTCCACCCACCCTTTTTATTACAGCCTTTGCCGTCAATCAACACCTCTTTGCCTGCTCAGGTATGCACATTTGGCATTCCCAACTAAAGCACAAGCTCCGTGGAGATGGGAACAATGGCCCTCAGATCTCTGTAGTCTCCGGTGCTGGCACACAGCATGGTCCACGATGCACACGTAATTGATGGATGCCACAGCAGCCACAAGAGGCCCCACCCTGATTCCTCTTCAGATCACCTGCTACAGGAGCACAGCTGACCAAAAGTCTCTTGGAACTGCTCCTTTAGGTCCACCACAGCATTCTGCTCAAGCCGATCCTGTTCAGTGGCTGAGCATAGGGATGGAGTCAACCTTCCCTGCCACTCATGTGTGTGCACATGTGCACACATGTGCGCGCGCGCGCACACACACACACACACACACATGCACGCGCACACGTGCACACCACTGTTGTGGGATGTTCTCTATGCTGGGAATGTATTGCTAAGACTGATTGATAAATAAAACACTGATTGACCAGTAGCCAGGCAGGAAGTATAGGTGGGACTAGCAGAGAGGAGAACTGGGGGAACAGGAAGGTGGAGTGGAGGAGATGCTGCCAGCTGCCACGATGAGGAGCAGGATGTAAAGTACTAGCAAGCCACAAGCCACGTGGCAAAGTATAGATTAATAGAAATGGGTTAATTTAAGATAAAAGAACTAGATAACAAAAAGCCTGCCACGGCCATACAGTTTGTAAGCAATATAAGTCTCTGTGTGTTTACTCGGTTGGGTCTGAGTGGCTGCAGGACTGGCGGGTGAGAGAGATTTGTCCTGACTGTGGGCAAGGCAGGACTGGAGAAAACTTCAGCTACACACCACTCACACACACACACACACACACACACACACACACACACACGCACGCACACGCACACACACACGCACGCATACACACACTCACCTTCACTCCATCAGACACCGTAGTGTAACTGTGCCACATGACCTCTCCTTCCTCCACCTCCATTCCTTGGACTCTCATCTGATCTGTGGTCCATGTGCACCTGCTTCTGTTTCCTCCACCTTGCTCCTGCATGAGCATCTCTCACAATGGACAAGAGCTCTCAGCTTCTCCTTGGTATCTGCCTCTCAGGAGCTCCAAACTGTTGAAGACTTGCTGCAGACTTGCTACTTAATGCACCTGGACTTCCCCGATAAGAGTGGACTTCCACACTCTTTCTTGCTCATAAAACCAATTCTCTTTAACTTCCCACTTTTCTTTTAGTCATTGTGAACTTCTTGTCCTAAAGCAAACTAAATAAATTCTTCTGCAATAAACTTGAATCCTCTATTTGAGTTTGTTTTTGAGACAGGGTCTTGCTATGCAGCACTAGCTGGGCTCAAACGCACAGTAATCCTCCTGCCTCCAGCTCCTGTATGTATCATCAACCCTGCCTGGTTCAAATAATTCTATTTTGAAGAACTATGCATCAGTGGCTTGGGGAACCCTGTATAGTTAAAACTCCTGCTGTGACTTTGATCTCAGCACATCTCACAGGGACTTACATTCATTACTCTTAAAACGGGGTTAATAAAATCTTCCTTCCTCCTTCATGGAGATGTTAGAGGGATGTATGCTCCAAAGCTGTGACTGAAGAGAGGATTCCAAAGTTAAGGGTGCATACTGCTCTCCCAGAGACTGAAGTTCTCTTCCTAGAACCCACATCACTACTGCCTACTCCAGTCCAAGAGGATCTGGTATTCTCTGGCCTCTGCATGCATCTGAACTCATTTACACATAACACACACACAATTAAAACTGAAATAATAAATAATAATAATAAATAAATAAATAATAAATTCCAAAAACATAATAAAGGCTCTAAACCATTCTAATGCGGGTTTGGTAAACTTGGATGCAGAGCCCAGAGACAAACATTTCAGGCTTTGTGGACCACAGTCTGTCTCATGACTACTCAATCTGTCATGCAATGCAAAAGCTGCCCAAAGTTGTGAATGAGGGAGTGTGACTGCGTCTCAATAAAACTTTATAAAAAATGAAGCTAGAGCATTGTACGAGCATGAGATGAACTTGGTCAAAGAGCTTTGGTTTGCTGATATTTGCCCCAGAGTCAAGTTCATAGGTATCATTCTAATGGATGCCCAAACTATTCCTCAGACATTCGAACAAATTCAAACTGTTCCTCAGACATTCAAACTTGACTAATCAATCAGAAGCACCCTCATGCAGTGCTAGAGGTAGCCTCAGAATCCTCCTGGAACCAGGGCTAGAGATGAAGCTAAGTTGGTAGTGTACAGATGTCTATTGATGCTCCACCCCCAATCCTGTTCTGTTTCCACAGCTCATAACTGAGAAACAGAGGCCAGTGGTTCAGTAATAATAAAGACAAAGGCAACTTAAAATGCATAGAGACAACTTCTTCAATGGTAAGCATGCTGATATAGAGCTAAAAACCAGTCATTTGCACTTTTTAAATAATAAAAATTTAAATCATTTTACACAAGGTGGTTGTGCTGGTTATCTAAAGCAAGAACAACTACTCCTAAAGTTCCTTCTTCCCTCTCCCTGGAAGGCTGGACTCCATTCTGCTGGTGTGAGTAGGTGTTTGCTCCAATTTACCACTGGCAGAAAGTGGGACATGCTCCCTGGCCCTGGGCTACAGTCCAGGAGGCAGGGTCCATGCCCCTCTTCTACAGTACCGTCCAAGCGGTGAGAGGCAGATGCAAGCTGCCACCTCCTCTCCCTCGAAGCCAGTGTCTGTGTTCAGGGCAAAGACACAGCGTTCTGTGCTCTCTCTTCCTCTTGCAGTTGTTTGCCACTGCATCTGGAAAGGCATTTCCTCTCTTACATCAACCTCTTCACCAGGAAGATCAAAGGCTTCTGTAAACCATGCAGCTTCCCAGTATTGAAAATCCACTCTCCTGCCCGAGAAAGCCAAGCTCCTTACAAATAATAAATAATAAATAGGTGAACCTTTGCCCTCTGGGGCCAGCTATTCCTTCTGGAAACTAATGATGGCCATAGAGTTTCTCCACAGTTAGAGTACACATCCCATAGGCACCCCAAATTCCCCAGCCTGCATGATTGCCTCTTTGTTTATGTGTAAACAACAATCACAAAACAGCTATATTCCTCAAGAGGAATTGCTAACCTTGTGGTTAACATATGCTTTTAGATGACTTCACCTGGTTAGGGCTTCCCCAGTGGCCCTATTTGGGTGACAGCTTGGCTGCCTGGCAAGGAAGCTTCCAGGGAGTCCCTCAAAGACCAGGGGCTGCAACATGGGTGGTAGCTTCCATTCTGGAAGGCAGTGAGCTATGCTTTCACAGTAAGTCATTAACCATATGCCCTTAGCACACATAGCTCAAAGTTGCCCACAACCTCAGGATTCCAGAGGAGAGCTAAGCACTGGCAAAGTTGTTCCTCCTCCTCCTCCTCCTCCTCCTCCTCCTCCTCCTCCTCCTCCTCCCTCTCCTCCTCCTCCTCTTCTCCTTCTAACCACTTTTAGATTTTTTTTTTATGTATGAGTGTTCTGCTCACATGTGTATCTGTCTATCCTGTGCATCCTGGAACTGGAGTTACGGACAGTTGTTATCTGCTTTCTGGGGACCAAACCTAGGTCCTCTGCAAGAACAGCAAGCGCTCTTAACCACTGAGACATCTTTCCAATGACCCTGCCTGAGAGCCATTGGCTTCTAGAGAATAGACTTGAAGTTGGGGACTATTGAGTAGAGTCTTAAAAAGCTACAGACTAAGGTTCAAATAATCAGAACCCTGGGTCACCTGGCCATGTCTGTCACCAGATGTGTATTCATCTGACATCTCTCTTTGTTCCCACTCCCCACCTGGCTCCCACCAGCCTGATTTTACTCCCAGAGTGTCTGTGAGCAAGTAAAGGGAAACAAATTGTCTTAGTTAGCGTTTCTATCACTCTGCTGAAACACCAGGACCAAAAAGCAAGCTGGGGGAGGAAAGGGTTTGTTTGGCTTACACTTCAGCAGTGCTGTTCATCACTGAAGGGAGTCAGGACAGGAACTCAAAACAGGGCAGGAACCTCGAGGCAGGAGCTGATGTAGAGGCCGTGGAGGGATGCTGCTTAACGGGCTTGCTTCCCTGGGCTTTTCAGCCTGCTTTCTTATAGAACTCAGGACCACCAGCCCAGGGATGGCACCACCATGGGCTGGGCCCTCACCCATCGATCACTAGTTGAGAAAATGCCTTCCAGCTGGATCTCATGGAGGCATTTCCTCAACTGAGGCTCCTTCCTCACTGATGACTCTAGCTTGTGTCAAGTTGACAAAAAAACCAGTCAATACAAAAATGTTGAGGAGCAGTGAGTTGGAGGGACTTGAGGAGGATCCTGGTGCTGGAGTCTGCTACAGAGCAGACCAGTCCCCTTTATAAGGAAGCCCACCTGACCTCTTCATAGAAAGTGCCAGCCTCCTCCTACCCCACTCTCAATCAGTTCATCTCCCTCATCTGTCTTCATTTTCCTCAGCTATACAGATCACCACGAATCACTCACAAACTGCTCCATAAAATGGCACCGAGGTCTACTTTGTTTCTGTCCCTCCACCAGGATGTCAACTTCTTAGCAGCAAGCCGGCACTCATTATTTTTTTTCTGCTCACTGTAGTATCTCTACCATCTAGAAGGAAGTCTGACACAATATGTCCTTTCTAAATCCACTTAATAAATTAGCTCAGGAGTCACAGAGGCCACAGCTCTGGAGCCAGGCTCAGACTCCGCCTCCTCCAGGAGCTGCTGCCATGTTCTGGGGGCCGCCCCATTGTCCTGCAGTGCTTGAGCTCTTTTTCTCAAGAGCTCTGTACCGAAGCCCACTGTGTGCTGGATTCCAGCTAGACACTGAGTTTACAGATAAGACAAGCAAAGTCCTTCTCCCCACAGCTTGGAATGTCACTTAGCACATGCAAAGTAGCCAGCTTGGGTTTCCAGTTGTTCCTGAAAATAGGATTTTCTTTTTCTAATCCCTTTCTCTCTTCTTCTCTTCTCTCCCCTCCCCGACTCCATGTAGAGTGTGTGTGTGTGTGTGTGTGTGTGTGTGTGTGTGTGTGTGTGTGTGTGTGTGTTGTGTGTGTAGGCTGGCACTGTCTGAACACTGACCCTATTTTTAACACAGGATAGCTGTGCTCTTCTGTGATTAGGTGGGTCCTCGGTGGGTTGAAGGTGGGGTCAGCGAGGGGCAGCGAATGCAGAGCTTTGGGGTGAGGATTCTGGGGTGAGGGGCTGTTGTCCATAGGGAATACTTCCTAGGCCTCGTGTCAACCCTCTGACCTTGGGTGAAAGGTCACCAGGCCCATTGTGAGCCCCATGAACTTGGGAAAGTCCTCTCCCTCTGTGGTGTTTCTGTATCAACAGCAGCAAACGTGCATCTAAACGACCTCTCAGGCTTTTTTCGTCCATGAGTGTCCATCATGATTGCCAACCAGTGCTCCTTCACCCCCTGCAGATGGTCCTGACACCCCAGTCCTGAAACCGAATATAGTGTTTAAAATGGTCTTTCCATAAAGGAAGCGCCGTTGAACTTGAACTTCTACTTCAAATTAGTAGAAGAATGAAAGAGCATACAAGAGCCCTAGCATTCCTCTGTCCCTGCTTCTCCATCCACACCTAGTGCATTCTGACTATTGTCCACTACACACTCCCCACTGGGGCCACCTCCTCCCAGAGCCCAACCATTGGCTGTCCTCATTCCTGTCTTGCTCAAGTGACTTATCTGATTGCCATAAGGTCCAAAGCCCATTAGGCTCTTACACTCACCAGGAGACCTTGACTTTTGGCCCCATGGCCTCCTCCAGTCAAAAGCCAATGAACTCATTTCTTGAGCAACTTCTCCCATATCATGCTGGTCCTGACTGCAGAAGATGAACTGAGCTGAGAAGAGACATGAGGTTAAGACACTTGAGCTGCTGGCTCTTGTCTTACAGCTGCACATGGACAGGAATAACTCCAGGTTCCCTGCCCTCATTCCCAACCATTGCCCAACCACACACAAGAAGAAGTGCATGGCAAGTTCCTGCTGGCTTTTGGAACCACAAACAGTCTAGATTGATTTGTTCTTACAGCTCATTGGGTAATTGTGCTGACCTCTTCCCTCTTTGCCAGGCCATGAGGCTCCCTGCTGACCCACAGCCCATTCAGATAGGCAGGAACAGCAGCCTCTCAATTCTAAAGATCTGAGATGCACAGCGCACTCACTGAGTACAGCCCATTCCAAGGCATGATGAGACATGAGCAAAACAACTGCCTCCTCACTAATCATTTCCAGATCTTTCCCAACACAATCTTCCTTTCAAAATTAATCAGGTTACCACCAGCTTCAGATGTGTTTGTAGCAACAACACCTGAGCGACTGAGTGGTGACTGGAAATACTTTGAATCAAAGTTTATGACCATGTCATTTTGTCAGATCTGCTTGATTTTTTTGAAAAACAAAACATTTCGTGCTTGTGGGTTCTATAACGATATTTAAATCTATAGGATACATAATATAAAGAACTGTAGGGTGCCATGCCTGCACCATCTGTCACCAGCAGCTGGCCAACTCAGCTGCCGTCTGGGCTGAGATCCAGAGCTTTGAGTCAGTCCACCCCAACATCTACTCCATCTACATGCTGCTGGAGCACATGAAGGAGCCAGTGGTACAGAACCAGATCCAGGAGCACGTCATTGCCATCAAAGATGAAAACCTGATGCATGGCTGTTACACAAGATGGCAGCTGCCTTCAGCATGCACGTGAGACCTTGGAGCAGTTCTGAGGAACCTGAGAGACCCATGGAGTATCCACAGGGAGATGCAATGGCAGAGGAGGAGTCTGTAGAGCCTGCAGTATCCCTAAAACAAGCAACAAAAAAGGCAGGTCCTATGGGAAGACGCTTTTTAAAAGGGGACTCACAAAGTTGGAAGGAAAGATGGAGGAGTAGAGCCTTGCATGGTAGACAGTGCGGGGCCATGGCACTGTCCACAGGCTGGCTGTAAGCACAATGGTTGTGCTCAGTGAGTCTTGGGGTGCCAGGCATCAAGGGGGGGAAGGTGTGTGGAGGACTGGAGTTTGCACAAATCCTGCCCATCCCAGATGCCCTGCCAAGCTGCAAGATCACCCTGACTCTGGGCAAGCACAGGATATCCGAGACAAGTCTCGGCAATGGTCCAGTATTTATGGTGCTTTGGAAATCAGAAACCTTAAACTAGAGCAATGACTTGTTGTAACAAGCATTTGCATGTAAAGCTGTTTGCGGGGGGTGGGGGGGGATATGCACTGCATGACACACTGCCTTTTGCACTGCTACTTCAGTGAACAAATATGAGGCGGAGAGATGGGAAAGGTGGAGGAACAGAGCAGAGCAGTGTGAGCACAGTAGAGAGAGGCAGAACCAGAGATTCCACAGAGGTGACAGGTGTGGGAGAAGGCTGTGCTGGGCATCGGAGCATGTTGTTGCCAAGTAGGGCTGACAGGGTGGTGTACAGCAACCTGAAGCTCTCAAAGGTTCTGCCCCCAAACATACCACCCAGCCACACAACTGCCCTGGCTCTGAGCAGTAATGGGATGCCTGAGATGCAGAATGGCTCCTTTTCTGGATTCATCTCCTCTACAGACTCCCATGGGCCCCCAAGGCCATGTTGTTCTATATAATCCATGCTGCTGCCCCAGGCAGTGTTGATACCTGAGGTTCTTGTTGATGTCTGAGTTCTGTGCTGCCACTGAGAGCCATGATGGAGTCCATAGTCCATGCTGCAACCAAGGATCATGTCGATGTCTGTGCTCTGTACTGCCTCTGGAGACCATGTTGAAGTCCATGGTCCTTGCTGCAACCAGAGGTCATGTGGATGTCTGTGGTCTGTGCTGCCACCTGAAGACATGTTGATGTCCATGGCCTCTGCTGCCATCAAGGGCATGATGGTGTTCATTGTCTGTGCTGAGGCCAAGGGCCATGTTGATGTCCATGGTCTGGCCAGAGTCTATGTTGAGGTTCATGGTCCTTGCTGCTGAGGAAGACCATGTGGATATCTGTGATCTATGCTCCCTCAGGAGGCCATGTTGGTGTCCATGGTCAGTGTTACCACTGAAAGCCATGTGGATGTCCTTGGCCTTTGCTGCCACCTGAAGCCATGTTGACGTCCATGGCCTACGCTGCCACCAAGGACCATGATGGTATCAATGGTCCATGCTGTGGCCAAGGGCTGTGTTGATGTCCATGGTCTGTATTGCCACTGGAGACCATGCTGGTGTGTGTGTGTGTGTGTTCAAAACCCTCATCTACCAAGGAAACGCAAATTAAAACTACGTTGAGATGTATCTGCTTCAACCAGTCAGAATGGCTGTCACCAAGAGAAAAATATCCTAACAAATGCTGATGAAGAGGAAAGCCACCCTGGTACTCTGTGGTAGAAAAATGAACTAGAATAGCCACAATGGAAACCAGTAGGAGGTTTGTCAAAAGCTGAAAACATAGCTAGCTTGGGATCCAGCTATACCACCCCAGACAGTAGATATGAAGCAATCTACCATACTGCAGAGATTCTGGAACACCAGGCTGATTGCTGCACTGTACAGAGCCAAGTTACGTAAGCAGGTTAGATGTTCAGCAGTGAATGGATTGAAGAAGGAAATGTAGCATACAATACAGAGGTGGAGTTTTACTTAGCTATAAAGAAGAATAAAACTAAATCACTGGCAGAAAGATGGGTAAAAGTGGAGATCATGATATTGACTTAAAAGAAGCCAGATTCAGAAAGACAAGTGCCAGATGTTCAATCATATGTGGAATTCCCATAAGAAGAGCTCGCGCGCGCGCGCGCGCGTGCACACACACACACACAATGTGAAAACAGCAGAACAATTTGGGAAGAGGAAAGAAACCAACAGGAAGGGAAGGGGAGACAAGAGAAGGTAATGGAGGGTGACTATAATCAAAGTGTAAGATGCACACGTATGAAAATGTCATTATAAAACCCATTGTTTTGTATAATGAATATATGCTAATGTTAAAAGCCTACAAAGATTATCCAAATCTATAGTCTCCAAAATCTTTACAAGTTCTGCCACCAAGACATTGGAGCATTAAAGTCAACCCTCTTGTATCTATTGAGTGCCTGCTCCTCTCAAGGCACTGTGCTATAGGTTGTCACACAGAAGTGTGCAGCTCAGTCTTTGAGTTGGGTGTGTGACATTACTACTGGATTAGCCTATTTTCTGTTAATATGACAAAATACTTGGGGCTAAATACTATATAAGAAAGAAGTTTGTTTGGCTCACAATTTGGGAGAGTCAAAGTTCAAAATCTGGGGGTCCATCTGTTTAGTCTTTGGAGTGAGGATCCCTAACTGCATCACAATAATGACAGAGAATCTGGAAAGAACCAGCCACTCACAGGAGGGGCCAAGTTCACTTTCAAGCACTCTCAATAACCAGCTACAAGAGGCCAACATTAATCCTTCCTAAGAGCAGCAGCCTCAGAGGCCCCTCACCCTGTATTCAGCTCCTCTTCTTAAGGATCCCAGCACCACAGCACTCAGGAGCAGCCTCCAGCACACACCTCAGTGGAACAAACCACATCCAACCATAGCACCTGCATGGTGGGCGAGGTCAGAGAAGCAGCACATCCTACATAAAAACAACGCAAACTCAGCCTGATGCTGGAAACTCCCATGGAGATAGTTATCCAAGGAGGCTCCTTGCTGGGAGGAGGCAACATGGCCCCGGAAGTTCTAGGTCCAGTGTAAATAGAGGCTTTTCTGTCCCGCCCAGTCCTGCAGCCACTTTTAAAATAATCATTCAGAGGCTTAATATTAATTACAAACTGTTTGACCTATTGTTCAGGCTTATCATCAACTAGCTCTTACAACTTAGATTAACCCATTTCTATTAATCTATATTTTTTTATGTGACTTAAATGTTCTCTAGCACATCTTGCTGCTCCAGCAGCTCACTGGCATCTCCCTGACTCCTCCCTTCTTCTCCCTGTAGCTCTGCTTGGATTTCCCGCCTGGCTCTATCCTGCCTTACTATAGGCTAAAGCAGCTTCTTTATTAACCAATGGTAATAAAACATATTCACAGCATACAGAGGGGTTAGCCCACAGCAGTCCAGTTGATGGTTGGCTTGGAGCAAAGAACAAAAACAAACAACAACAACAACAACAAAAACCCAGCATGAGCAATAGCAGATTCAGTCAAATACCATGTGCAGGAAGGAGGTCAGGTTGGAGAGTGTGCAAGTGCAAGCAGCAGAGAGCTCCTGGGATGCAGTGGACAACTCTGAGGAATATCTTGTCATTACCAGGGCTGTCAGGAAGACAGCTGGCTCATAATTGCGGAAGTTACTGTGGAAACCGTCCATGTTTTCTGCTTTTTCCACACTCTATCATCTGCTCATGGACCTTGTCCTGATTTCAAACTGGCTGAAACATTTGGGAACATCATGTCCATACCCTCAGGATGGATAAAAAGAGTCTTTCTCCCACTTTTTACATTTTAACTAAATTTGATCTTTGACAAGTTGGTAGATACTTGCACATTCATTCTGGTCACCCTGAGCCCATCTGTTCTCCTCCCACTCCCACTCCTGTGGACTCCCCTCCTTCCTGCAAGTCCCTTTCCATGTCCACGTCTTTTTGTTTTGTTTTGAAACACCACTGGTTTACCCCCCACTGCAGCCATGAACTTGTGGCAGCTACAGCTGCCTGCACTGGGCTGCACGAGACTGGATGTGTCAATGGCCGGTCATGGGGGAAGACCCTGTGGTCCTCCCCTTCCCTGGTGACCCACTGTTTATGAAGGCCTTCTCATTTAAAGATGTTGTCTTTATTGGAAAGGATCTTCTAAGGTGTCATCAGGCCAGGACGGATGTCATGGCCACATAGCAGAAACGGAATGGAATTTTGTATTTTTTCAAGTTCCAAAGAGGAGGTACGCAAGAGAGCAGGTTATTAAATAGAACTCATAAATCAATAGCATCTGACACACAGCAATAGTAATCATCTAATAAAATGCTATCATACTATAAGAGGTCATCAATGGCCTCAGTAAATGTACCACATGACCCTGTTTTAAGTTTCCTAAAACTAAGTGTTTAGTCAAACTACGGGATTTTTTTAAAAGCTTCGCTGTAGCAAATATAAACTCTGCACAATGGTGGGTATGTCATGGCGTTTTCATGCTAATGTCCCCCCTTACTCTCTGTCGCTCCCCTCTCAATCCTCTTCTCAACTAGTCTTCCTTCTGTGTTCCCCCAGTGCGCTCATTTTTCATGGTGAGCCAGTCGGTTTAACTGGGGTTACTTTCAGAAGCACGACCAACTTACCAATAACTATACCACTGAGGAAAATGTCTCCCCTTTCCCAGCAACCACTGTCTGCCCCTCAGGGAGGGGCTAGCCTCGTGAGCCCCTCCCCTGTCAAGGAGAGGATGCTGGTAGGCCTAATTTTGTGTGGATCTTGTGCTGGTAATCACAACTGCTGAGAGTTCAAGCATGCAATGGCCATGGCATGGTGTAAGACAGCATTCCAAACACCCATCCCTTGCCCTCTTCCCTGGTGTTCTCTGAGCCTTGAGGGGTCGGCGGCAAGGGTGTGTGTGTGTGTGTGTGTGTGTGTGTGTGTGTGTGTGTGTGTGTGTGTCACATTAAGGCTGAGCACTTTGACCAGTCAGGAGTCTGCAGTAACCACCACAGACTGGAAGGAGGAGGCACTCTGATCAAAGCGGTCAGCAGCACTAACCTGCAGACAGAAACAGAAATACTCAGAAGGCAGCTCTGCAGGCACATCATGTCTGTTTGACAAAATGACAGCAGTAGTGTCCCACTAGAGCATGACGGGACTTTTTAATGCATATACACATAAGTAAGTGTGTCTGTATTACATGTATTATGTGTTTTGTTGTTGGTGTTCAAGACAGGGTTTCACTATGGAGCCCAGGCTAGCCTTAAATACACACTTCTGCCTCAACCCCCTAAGTACTGGAATTACAGTATGTACCTCCAATCCTTACTAAATATGTATCTTCAGGAACAGCTAAATTCACATTTTGTACCAGTTGTCTCTGAAGGGTGAATTTCAGTGCTTTTTGTTGATTTTCCCATGCTACCTGTTTTATTCTTTTATTTTGCTTCTTAACTATAAGGGAAGTTTATTTTCTTATAGTAAGTAAGCAGAAAAAATATTCTTAAGGACAGTTGGTGGCCACCTGTGGTGCGTTGTCATGGAACATCAGTGTGTATGATGTGTTCTCAATTTCCATAAATATATGTGAGGAAAGCAAGTCTGGAGAGATGCCTCCAAATGCTTTGAGTATAGACTGACATTTCCATTTTCTTCTTCTGCTTTTTGGTGGTTTCCAAATTGATCATTATTTATATGTGAAACAAATGGCATTCATGGGTAGAGAAGTTGTTCTCATGGGCCTGGAAGAAACTGAGAAACTGGCTTTGGGAAGAGGAAGGGAAGAAGGGACAGGGAGGGAGAGAGGGAGAGAAGGAGGGAGAGAGGGAGGGAGAGAGAATGAATGGGGATTCTATTGAGGAACAGGCCTTTTATTGTTCAGACCCAAAAGGCCAGAGTAAAATGTTGACACCTCCCATTTTCTTTCTCCAAAGGCAGTTTCTGCTAAGAAATTCTAAACCCCCTTAACATTCTTTAGGGGATTCTCAAGTCCAGGGCTCAGAGCTCTGCATAGAGAGCTATTTGTTCCTGTGTGGAGAGGCAGCTGGGAAATGTGGCTACAGGAAGGGGAGCTCTCAGGTCACCCCCTTGCCACATGGCCAAAAGGCTGGCCAGCAGGAAGGCAGCCTTGATTTTTGGTGAGGGTGTTAATCTCCATACAAATCCAGTAGCTATTTCCTAATCACACACAAAGGGAAGAAAGGAAGGAGGGAGGGAAGGAGGGAAGAAGGAAGGAAGGAAAGAGAAGAGGAGGAGTCCCTTCTTGCTGAGAGCTTTCAGGACAGTGGCCTAAATTGCATGGTCTGGTGAGCACAAGCAGGCCAGGACTTGATGGAGGAGGAACAGACCAGACCTAGGAGAGGATGAGGATGACCTCGAGGAGAGTGAAGCTTTAGGACCTCCCCTTACACACACACACACACACACACACACACACACACACACACACACATATACACACACATATACACACACATACACACACACACACACATACACACACACATACACACACACATACACACACACATACACATACACACACACACACACACACACACACACACACACACACACACACTCCTCTTTCTTCCACGGCAGGCATTTCTAACTACCACAGCTCTTTTCCACTTGCCTGATGCTCAAAAATCTTAAATTAGCAATTTAGGCAAGTGTTCCAGTGTCCACAGAAGGCAAAATCTTGGCCTAACCCAGACATTAGGAAAAACAGAAGGAGAAGAAAAGTCTAAAGATGGAATGTGAGTTACCTACAGGAGGGCAAAGGTCCCTCCAGCACAGCCCACGTAACAGCCAGGGGTAAGGAAAGCGGGGAGGCCAGTGATTTTCTGTAGCCATGTTATAAGGCAAGGGAGAACGAAGCTTGAAAGCCAGCCACAGAGGACAACAAGGGACCAGGTAGAGTCTGGATATGGTGCAGCAGAGTGGGGCCACTCCGCAGGGCTTAGGCTGGAGCAACATGGGATCAGGGTCTAAAGAGCAAATGAGTGGATTCTTCGCAGAGCTGAGCACATGCGGGTCAGCAAGCTCTTCTGGGAACCAGGGACCTGCACTCAGATGGGGTCAGGGAGTCTACAGTGTGGAAGCTGCTCAGAAGATGAATGTCCTCAAAATTACCGACTAGCTATGAAGGTAGGGAAAGGAGTCAAGGATGGAGGCATGGGAGCATGTCTTACTTAGTCAGGGTTTCTATTGCTGTGAGGAGATACCATGACCACAGCAACTCTTATAAAGGAAACATTTAATTGGGTGACCAGCTTACAGTTCAAGGGTTCAGTACATTATCATCATGGTGGGGAGCATGGCAATGTGCAGGCAGATGTGGTGTGGTAGCTGAGAGTCCTACATCTTACAGGCAACAGGAAGTTAACCCAGACACTGGGTGGTATCCTGAGCATAGAAAACCTCAAAGCCCACCCCCACAGTGACACACTTCCTCCAACAAGGCCATATCTACTCCAACAAAGCCACACCTCCTAATAGTGCCACTCCCTATAAGATTATGGGGGCCAGTTCCATGCAAACCACCACAGATCGTGTCTCTATTCTGCAGTGTGACATCTGAAGAGCTCTTCACCCCTCCAAGGGAGCCTTAGGGTAAAGCTGCATCTTCAAGCCTCAGCATCGCTCTTGGTTTCATACTGTGTACCAGGCACAACCACGTTCATTGTGCCTCTGTTGCCAACTCCCTCCTCCCCACAACCTTTTTAGTCACTATGGCAAGAAGAGGCTTGTTAGGTGCTAGTCTCATGTGTGGGGTGACAAGAGGCCCAGGTATAATGCACATGGCCCTCCAAAGTCCACTGGCTGTCTTGTTCCTCTTGGCTGACCCAGTCCCAACCTCTCTACAGCCTAAGTCCTGATCAGTTTTGCACTTTGGACGGCCACCACTCTGGCCACATCCATCCCTCCCGGCCCCTTCCTCTCTCAATGGCAGCCCTATGGACTCAGTTTCTCTCAAGCTCTGAGTGTACACTCACCCTGGGATCTTGAAATTTTCTAGAGACCCTTCAGCCTGGAGTGCTCTTCTGTGGGGGACAGGATGACCCCTCAGTTCCCAGTGCCTCATGGGGGATTACTTGCCCCACCACCCACCACAGGTCCTCGTCTCTTGCACACATTGTATTCCTTATGATCCCTCTCTGATTTTTGTGAGGGCCTTGCCACATGTGTCTTGCCCAACTTGGGGTATTTCTATTTACCATCTATCTTCTTCGCTGTGAGGAAGCTTCAGGAGAACAGATTTCAGCCAGGGGAATTCGTTGTTGGAGCCCCAGCACCCAGAACACAAGAATGTTTTTAACAGCTAGTTGTTGAATGAGTGTTGAGTGGAATGAATGAATGAATGAATGAACTAATGAATGAACGAACGAACGAGAGTGGGCTTATACTGCCCAGTATTATCCTCACTGTTCGGCTTCTGTTTCCAGCTAAGTAGATACTTCCCTGATAGAAGCTCTCCTGGCCTCTGGTCGGAGGCTTCCCCTCTCTCCCTTATCTGTGTCTCTGGGTCTCTACATCTGTCAGCTGTTTCTCCAATGCAGTTCAGCTCCTTCGACTTGCCTTCTGCACCCCGGTTCAGCCCAGGAGGGCTTGGAGTTCCGACAGAAAACATTAAGACACCTCTGCCTCTCCCTGCTCTATACAAGGTGTTTATCAGCAGCTTTGGCTGGAGGGCAAGCAGCCGAGCCTGACACACAGTGACCACACAGGCACCTAATCAAGGAGACCAGGATAACCGCTCACAGTCACAGCTATTGTTACCATTCACTCGTTCTTGCATACACTCATCCAACAGCACTTAGAGCCGGTGTTCTTCCAGATATCAGGGATGTTACCGTGAGCAAATTAACCACTGTGGTTTTTAGAAACCGCCGCAGAGTTAGATAACACAAGGTCACACTGAAGTAGTGAGCCATGGATTAGGGGGAAGTGGTGTCCTTAAAAGGTGGCATGTGAAGAGAGGCACGGTGAGAAGGCCTTGTGACAACAGAGGCAGAGATGTGTGTGAGACAGCTGTGAGAAATGCCGAAGACCCCTGGCAAACAAACCATCAACACCTACAAGAGGCAGCAGGGAAGCATGGCCTTCCCACACCTGGGTTCAGACCGCCAGCTTTCAGATCACACGGCAATACATTTCTGTCCTCCTAAACAAACAACAGCACTTAATAACAGCCGCGGTGGCTGCTAGCCATCCTTGCCATCCTCCTACAGATACGGCAACGTAGCATCTTCCAGACTGGAGTGAACTTGTACCAGCCTTTTTCTTTTGGGGCCACCACCCCACTCCCAAATCACAGCACTGAGACTTACTATTCTTTGTGACAGACGCCCGGCCTCAGCTTAGGCTCATTTCTGGCTCTTTTAACTCGAGCTTTTGCCTTGGGGCCCATTGCCTTTTATTTTCGAATAGCTCGCTTCCACTTCGTCTCTCACTGCTGGCTGGCGTGCAGCTGCCTTCTTGCCCCAGGCATCTCTCTCATTCTTTCTCCTTCCCTCCTCTCATTCCTCTCGAGCCTAGATTTCTCCTCCTATTTACTCTCTCTGCCTGCCAGCTCTGCCTATCCTTTCTCTGCCTAGCTATTGGCATGTCAGCTTTTTAATAGATCAATAAGGTGCCTAAGGCAGGTGAAACAGATGCAACACATCTTTATATAATTTAACACACATCCTTACATTGTTAAACAAATGCAGCATAAACAAATGTAACACACCTTTACACAGTTAAAATAATATTCCAAAGCATAAACAAATGTAACACATCTTTTGCCTAGTTAAAACAATATTCCACAATATGAACTCACATTCTTCCAGCAGCAAAGGCTGGCTTCTAAGTTGGCCTTTATGTATATTGCAAATTCATACTCAATAAAATCAGATCGAAAATTGTAAGTCTTAAATTCTTCCTTGCGTTAGTGAAATGTGGTCAGCAACTGTTGAATCACCCCCATTTAGAGGCGTCAGTTGGTTATAAAGGCTTCTCGCCAACATGCCATCTCTTCACAATTATCAGGACTACTAAATTGTCTTTAAGTTGGTCACCTGGGACATTCAGAAATTTTTAGCCAGGAAAGAGCAAGCCCTTGAGAGGGATTGTGAGAGAACACAGTGAAGACATGAAGGTCTCAAGGCAGGGAGGGGGCTGAAGTTGAAGAAAAAGTGCCCCCCTCATAATGGAATGCTGAGCTCAGATTTACAGACAACAATCCTACTTGTTAGGGTCTAGAGATGACCACCCTTGATGGGAAGTCTCATCCAAAACAGATAAGGAGTCTTCTTGGAGACAGGACATGCACTGGTGTCCTGTCTTCTTGCCAGACCAGAACCGTCCCATCATGTGGGAAAGACACTGCCTGTGCCTTCCAGTGTGGTAGTGGGGATATGCAGAGGAAAAGAACTCAGCCTGTGACTCTGACAACTCCGAAGTCAGTTATATCCACTTCACAGTTAACTGAAGGCTCAGAGCTTGAGTTTCTTCATGTGTTGGAAGTTTCATCAGGGTCCTTACCTTGTAGGAGTAGAGAGAGACATGGAGGATGTACTAACAGCAGTGGGCACCCTGTAAGCATTGTGAAGAGTCTGTCTTCCTGTATTGTCATTGAACTTGACATTAGCGTTGAGTTCTCAGGCTGCCTTTGACTCAATGCCTTCCAGACCCAATAGTTGTACAGTTGCCACGGGGTCCAACCCTACCACAGCTCTATTGCCCTGCACCTTCTGTCTCCAGCCCTCAGTACCTCCCTTCATCATTCCATGGACCTCATCTGGATGTGTGCCAACCTGAACCATAGTTCTCTAATTTTGCTGTGACAGAAGGACCACCTGGGGCAGTGGTTCTCAACCTGTGGGTCACAACCCTTTTGGGGACTCAAGGATCCTTTCACCGGGGTCACCTAAGACCATCAGAAAAATGCAGATATTTACATTATGATTTCATAACAGTAGCAAACTTACATTTATTACATTACAGTGGCAAAACTACATTCATAAAGTAACAATGAAAATGTTATGGTTGGGGTCACCACAACATGAGGAACTGTATTAAAGGGTTGCAGCATAAGGAAGGTTGAGAACCAGTGCTCTGGAATCTAGAAAAGATGAGGAAGAGACAAAGAAAGAACTCACAGAAGGGAGCCCACCTCATGGTGCCCTGACCTCTCACTGACTTCTAGAACTGTAAAATAATCAACTTTGTCGTTTGACATCATTAAGCTTGTGTTAACTTGTGGGAGTGACTATGGAGAGCTAACCACCCTTGCACGCCCTTCAGTTCCTAGTTCTGTGTTTAAAACCTGCTTGGTAGGCAAAAGGCAGTGGCCCAAAAGTCCAGACAAACTGAGTTTTATCCCTAGGACCACTAGCAGGTTGTCCCTGACCTCTTCCCATGCACACCACAGCATACACCCACACAAAATAAATGAATAAATAAAAGTAATAAAAATCTTAATGTGCTATGCTTAGGCTCCCCAAATCTCCACTTACTGAAATGCTCTCCCCCACTCTATAGCAAAGATGAAAATTTACAAAGGGAAAGAAACTTAGCTGTGTCACGATGCATAACATATTCCAACATTGTTCATAATTCCAGTATTGCAGATCAAATCCAAATGAGGGGAGTGATCACTATACAGAGGTCACCAGAGTCAGCTGCTGTTTAGTCCTCCATCTACTTTAGACCTCTCGAGTCCTTGTCATGTTTGGTTGTTCGGTGTAGAGAGCCGTGCATGGCCGTGCCTCAAAGATGGCACGGCGTCTGGCTTCTGCCTTCCAGATGGCAGATGCTCCTTATTTGGCTAAGGCTAGGATCTGGCTTGCTTCCGCACACCTGGACCTAATCTGGCTTGCTTGCGTATGTCTGACCCTAGCGGCATTGTCCACGTGGCACCACGGGGTTGATTGCCCAGTGGCTATAAAGGGCGTAGGCTGGCTTTTGAGGGTGGGCGAGTGAGTGTGAGAGAGAGAGAGTGAGTGAGAGAGAGAGAGTGAGTGAGAGAGTGAGTGAGAGAGTGAGTGAGAGAGTGAGAGTGAGAGTGAGAGTGAGAGTGAGAGTGAGAGTGAGAGAGAGAGAGAGAGAGAGAGAGAGAGAGAGAGAGAGAGAGTGAGAGTGAGAGAGAAGAAGAAGATGGCTTTCCCCAGGGTCAGAAGATTGTTCAAGGTTCCTGAATAAACTGCTTGGAGAAGAGCCTGGCGTCGCGTCTTCCTTGCTGGCCGAGGCGGACACGACAGTTCAGCTGTGTTTTGTTTTTAATGGGTGTTTGATTCAACCCAGTACCACACATACACAGAACGCTCCATCGCTGACATTCCACCCTGTCCCTCTTCAATGGCCTTCTCTCTGTCACTTTGGATGTTGGCTCGGCTACAGTTCCAGGTGGCCTGTCAAACACTAATCAAGGGTTAAGAGGACATTTTGACTTTAGGAATAGATATTGTCCTACATGATTTGAGTAGGTCTGATTGGTTCCAAGTGGGCTGGAAGCTTTAAAACCAGGCTAGACTTCTCTGAAAGGGAGAGAAATTATGACTGTGGATCATGTGGCGTTTCCAGCTCACCCTTCCCTGCAGCCTGCCTAACAGGTTTCAGACTCACTTCACCAGCTTCCACAATGGCATATTGTCCATTCTATGCATAGACGCTCTCCAGATAGACCTCATTGTCTCTGGATCATTCACTGGCACCCACTAGTCCTTTCCTCAGTTCTAGACATATGTCCTTGCCTTACAGCTGAGAACTGCTCTCTGATTTCACAGTCTGCCCAGTTGTGGTGGTTTGAATGAAAATAGCCCCCACAGGCCCATGCCATGCTCCCTGGCATGACGATGATGGACTAGCCCTCTGAAACTGTAAGCAGTCCCTCAATTAAATGCTTTATTTTATAAAAGTTGCCATGGTCATGGTGTTTCATCCCAACAATAGTAACCCTAACTAAGACACCAGGTGACTTTGTGTATTCAGTTGGATGCAAATTTGTTGCAAGTAGAAACTTGAAAGATATTGTATATGAAAGGACCAAGCAGACACCATAACAGGCTGTTCAGTCTTCTCTCAGAGATCAGGCCTCAATTTCAGTTTCCTGAGACTGAGCAAGAAGTTTTCTGAGGAAGAGCCACAAGCAAAGGATGAGGAGGCATACCAGGCCTGAGCCACAGTCAGCAGATATCCAAATAAGGACAAAGACTGGGACTTGTCCAGGCCTGCCTAAAAATGGAAAAGCTATAGCCTTAACCAAACCCTGATTAGTCCTGCCCAATTAAATGTACTAATATTATTGCTACTTGCTTAAGTCAATCGTATCTAAAATGACCTAACTGCCCTAGGAACTCCCCTTAGCTGTGCTTAAATGGAGCCTGTATGTCGCTCTCGGGGTTGCTGACGTTTTGCTTTTGTGTAGGATGGTCAGCCCCAGCATGCTGGAAACTTTCTCAAGATAATAAATGCTCTTACTGATTGCATATGTGGATGGTCGTCTTTAGTCAGACATCTCCAGAACCCTAACAGCATGCTGGGTTTATCTTCTCCTGTTATGCCCAGAACCACTTTCTCACAGTGTGGAGAAGCCCAGGCCAGCTTGATGAGAGACACATTGTACAGTCCCAGATCCACAGAGCAGAGCCTTTAGCTGATAGCAGCTTATCACAGACACCAGTGGGCCCATGGGAAACACACAGAATGGCCCCATAGAGCCCTCATCAAATTCCGTATCATAAATTCTAAGTTTAAAGCTGTTTTATAAGCAACTATTTTTGAAGGGAGGGGGTAACTTATTACACTAACTACTATGGGAATAAAATTGACGTTCTTTTAAAACCATTCAAACTGGACATTTCTTTTTAAGTAATAATGACAATATTACTTGGATACAGGGGAACAGACTTCCTTCCTAAAATTCTTTGCCCATAGAAGTTGTTACAACTCTTTGAAAAGAAAGTAAATAACAGATAGAACACATTTAAGAACTTTATATGCATTCTCTTTGGTCTAATAACTCTAGCTCAACAATATAAAGAAATGATTAGAATGTGCACAAGTATTTATGAACAAAGACGCTAATGGGTCAAACACTTCACAATGTGTTTAGTTACAGAACAGCAAAGAAATGAGAATAGTGAGTTACCAACAGGAAGAGGTTATGGAACTCACTCCAGGTGCAGTAATTGAAAAACTAGACACAAATTAATTTGTCAAAAATTCTGCAGTACCTTAAAAATTCTTAGATTGTTCAGTGAGAACTGAGGCAGTAAATCTCTCAAGCAGCATGCTCCAAATTTTATGTTGTTTTGTTTGTGTATATAGAGGAAGAAGAAATAAACATAATGCTTAAAACTTAGTCAGTGACTACTTCTGGGAATGGGGTTACTGGTCATTATAGTTGTAGTGTGTGTGTGTGTTATAGTATTTTTATGCTAGATGTACATTATTTGTATTTTCAGAACAATAAAAGACTTCAGAAATGTCAAGCATTCTTGAAACCCATGTTAAATGCCAATTCAGCAAAACTTTTCAGGACCTCAAACCCAGAACAAGGGGGACTCCCCCTTACTCTTTGTTTCTCTTGACGTTTATCTGACACTGTGTGTATTGCAGTCATTTCTCTACCTCCCCCACTGCTATGTCTTCACTGTGCACGCTTCAGCCTGTGCCATGTTACCCTGGGCTGTAGAAAGCTCTTACTGCACTGTATCAGATAATTTCTTGTGTCCTCACCTCCAAAACACCCTGAGTACCACACTCCGTCCAGCTCAGGTCCCTGTACCCTTCGGCATTGGTTACTTTTCTATTGCTGTGATAAAATGCCATGACCAAGGCAACAAGGTTTTATTGGCTTGTGGCTTCAAAGGAATAAGAGTCCCTGACCACGGCAGGTAAGTGTGGTGGCCTAAGTTGAGAGCGCACATCTTATACTGCATAAATGAAGCAGAGAGAATGAACTGGGAATGGTGTGTAGCTCTGAAACCTCAAAGCCTGCCCCCAGGACATCTTCTCTCCAGCAAGGCTACACCTCCTAAACCTACTCAAACAGCTCCACTAGTTGGGTACCAAGTCTTCAAATATATGAGCCTATGGGGGACATGCTTTTCCAAACCACCACACCCTCTGACTATTACTAACTCACAGACCCACCCAGACTGGCCTCCTAACAGCTGTCACCTCCCCAGACAGGCTTCTGCCATCCAACAGACATCTTGCTTCTTGTTTCCTCCTCCCTGCACGACATCCCCTCTGTGATTGGTGTACCCCACATTCTAACCTTCCCCAACTCTTTGCCTAAATTCTCTGAATTTCCTCTTCCTAAAACTCAACAGCTAAACTAAACCAAAATGAAAGTCTGTAACCAGAGGCAGAGCTTTCTGTCCCATCTGCCTGACTATACCCAGCAGTCGCTTCTCAAATTACCACTAGAGGTTTATATTAATTATAAATGCTTGGCTGATAGCTTAGGCTTATTACTAGCTAGCTCTTACAATTTAAATTAACCCATATTTCTTATCTGTGCTTTGTCACATGGTTCATAGCTTGTTACTTCATTTTCTACATGTCTTGTTTCCTCGGCCACTGCAGGAACTGCCAGGCAACTGCCCTGATTCTGCCCTTCTTCATCTCTGTCCTCAGTTTGATCATACTGCCTAAACTTACCTCGCTTCACCATTGGCCAAACAACTTTTATTATCAACCAATGAGAACAATACATATTCACAGCTTACAGAAGGATCCTCCATCCAACTCAAAAGTTGGCAAAGGGTTACAATAAGCATTTCTCCAAAGATGATGGGACAATGAGGTATCACCTCAGACCTAGGACGGCTGTTAGCCAAACACCAATGGTGAGCTGACAAAAGTAAGGAGAGACTGAACCCTTAGACACCGTTGGTGGGAATGTAAAGTGGTGCAGCTGGAATATGGAGGCTCCTCAAGGCAATCGAAGGGAGGACTAGTCCAGGCCCTAGTGATCTCACTCTTATGTCTTGGTTTGGGTTACTACTGCTGCAACAAAACACCACAAGCAAAAAGCAAGTTGGGGAGGAAAAGGTTTATTTGGCTTATGCTTCCGCATCACTGTTCATCACTGAAGGAAGTCAGGACAGGAGCTCAAACAGGGCTGGAACTTGAAGGCAGGAGCTGATGCAGAGGTCATTGAGAGGTGCTGCTTACTGGCTATCAGAATATTGAAACAGTGGTCCCCAAGGCACTGAACCTTCTCAGCAACAGGCTGAAGTCCTGGTACCACCCAGAGGAGGAATTTGTCTCCCAGGAAGAGCTGTCACACAGTTCTGACAACTTGTCAGACAACCCTGCAGGAGAGACTAAGCTGCGACAATGACCTTGACCAGGACTGCTTAATTCTTCATACTGCTTACTCTCTATGTGAACCTAAGCCTCATCCAGGATCACAAAGATGGACTTGTGGGGTTATGGAGACACTGGCCCTTTATTTGTTCCTCTTCCCAAAATGACCACATTGAATAAATCTCCTCTATTTCACAATCTTACTTGCCTCGTTAACTGGCCTATTGAGGACAAGTGGCCGAGGACAAGTGTCAGATCCAGCAGCTCCAGTAGCACTACTACAGTAGAAGGCACACGTAGGTCTCACTTCCCTTCAACGCGAGTTCCAGTCTTCACTTGGGCTGTAAGGCCAGGCCAGAGAAGCTGGTGACATTAAATGGCAAAGTTCACTTTTGGCCAAGCATTCTGGGCTTCCGTCAGGCTGAAGAGAGAGCAAATCTCAGCCCTGTTTATTGGCTATTAGACTTTGAGAAATTAAGTGTCTTCTCTGGGCTGCCATTTCTGCTAGGAAATGGAGATGAGATCTGTTATCTTACAGAGGTTTGAAGACTAAACAAGACACAGAGTAACACGAAACACCATACCCAGCCCCCAGCAACGAATTTTGGTTCCTTCTTCCTCCTGACTCTGGACTTCAGGATTCTAGCCATTGGTGCAAAAAAGCCAGCTGAGCTCTGCATTAGGTGAACAAATATGTTGGCTACACTCACATCCTGATGCTAGTGAGGATCCCAGCTGCCTTGGAGGAGAGTCTTTGTGATGATGAACAGAAAATTGGGAGCAAAATAGCACTTAATAAGAAAAATATTGTGCTACAACCTTGCTACAAGGCTGGGGTCATGCTCAGTTGGTAAAGTGCTTGCTACACAAGCTGGGACCTGAGCTTAGACACCCCCGGCCCCCCGAATCCATGGAAGCTGAACACCTGCCCTGAAATCCCGAGTGAGATGGGAGGTGGAGGAAAATCCTCTAAAGTTCATGGGCCATCTAGAAACACAGATATGAAAAAGGAACCCCATCTTATCTCAAACAAGGGGAAGTGAGAACTGATACCCCAGGTTGTTCTCCATCTTCACCCTTCTAGGAACCACAGAGAGAAAGCTGAAGGACAGAAGGATGCCTCACTTTTCAAACTCAGGGCTGGCCATAGATAGGAGCACTAGCTGGTGTGCCCAGAGGTGGGACTGTGCTCACCAACTGAGATACACTTGCACTCAAATGTTTCAAATTCTATTTTTATGTTAGTTTTTAACTGGCAACACAAAACCTTATCATTTATTTATATTAAAATAAACATAGGAATATTAGGATGAAATGTGAAGGGTTTGGGTTTTGCTTTTGTTTTTGGTTTATTGTTATTGTTGTTTAGTTTTGGTTTTTAGTGGGTTTTAAAGACTAGAATGAAGAGGAGGCATACCCCATTCATACGGGCTGTTGTGAGGTAGAAAGGTTTAATAAATGAAATGCTGTGGGCTCCCTAAATTCTCATGAGATCCATCTATGGCAGCTCCAGGCTGCCTCTCCAAACAACACTGTCAGAGAAACCAGAGACCAGTCACCAACTTAACATATAAAATCAGAGAAGAAAATTCAAGTTCATCTTGAAAAGAATTGGCTCAAACAGTGCACAAGCCAGAGACAGTTGACAAAGTGCTACCTGGCGCCAGGCTGCAGGGTTGACGGTCCTGGAGGATGTTTCCATTCTGTGCCTGGGATGAAAGGCCTTTGCGGACATCCCATGGGCCGAGGCAGGTGCCCTTGTGATGGAGGCAGATAGGGAATGGGCCACTCACTCTCCTACGTGCAAAAGGAAGCCCTGAGGTCAAATGCTGCTGTGGAGAGCAAGGTTCCAAGTCAGCAGACATCAAGGGTGGCAGCATTCTTATTTCTGGGCATTGCTTATGTTCTGAAAGCGACTCATCTCATTGTATGAAAAACACAAGCCAGGGGCAAAACTCAGCCAGAATCCCCTTCTCCAGCAGATAACAACTTCTGAATGTGTAGTAGAATTTTGGTGCAGCTGTCTTTTAGACTTATTTCATTTTTAATGGAGTGTATGTGTGAGGGGAGTGTTATGTACATGTGAGGGCAGGTGCCTACAGAGTTCAGAAGAGGGTGTAGGATCCCCTAGAGATAGAATTACAGGAGGTTGTGAGCCACCTCTCATGGGTGCTGGGAGAACTCTTCTATAAGTACAGTATGCACTCTTAACCACAGCCCCTTGGTGTTGTATTTGTGATAGACAAATGGGTTGATGTATGTCTGTGGATGTGTGTCCAATTTAAATCAATGATCATACTATCCACAATGTCCTGTAATCTACTTTTCACTAAATATTGTGAGCATGTTTTTACTAGTATGTTCTAAAAATTACTAGTAGTTCATATTTTTATAATGTATTACATATTAAACGTATAATAAATGACATATTAAACATATAATAAATGTACATTGTACATATACATTGTACATGGGCATTTATACATTCATGTACATGTACATTTCAATGTATAAATGCCCAAGATTATTGGGAATTTATTCCTGATTTTCAGTTATAAACAGTACTAGCAAAATAGCAATCATGTGTTGTACTGTGCACTCATTGACGGTTATTTTACTTAAGTCTCACGGTAATGCCATAAGTTAGGCACCATTATCAGCCCCATTTTTTTTTTTTTTTTTAAAGATTTATTTATTATGTATACAGCATGTATGACTTCAGGCCAGAAGAGGGCACCAGATCTCATTACAGATGGTTGTGAGCCACCATGTGGTTGCTGGGAATTGAACTCAGGACCTCTGGAAGAGCAGTTAGTGCTCTTAACCTCTGAGCCATCTCTCCAGCCCTTATCAGCCCCATTTTACAGCTGCAGAAACACAGAGAAAAATCACGGAACCTACCCCAAGGTGACAGAGCTCGGAGGGCATGCACCCAGGATGTGTACCCAGGACGTACAGGCAGGACCTGAAGACAGGCAGTCTATTGACCATCGAGAAATCTCGCTGAGGTTCAGCTTCTTCATCAACACAAATGTGAAGGAAGTCCCTTCCAATACTTGGTCCACCTCATAGCTGAGGACAACCTACAGCAGGGGTAAACACAGGAGCCATGCAGTCAGGGTAAACGCAGCAGTCATGCAGCAGGGTTTTTCCGAGCCTAGCAAGCCTGCACCATTTCTTAGCAGACTGCATTCCCAAGGCTTAGCTTTTCTGTCTGAAAAGTGGGGATGACAAAAGTTTCTGCTTCACTGGAATGCTTTGAGAAATAAGGGAGAGGATGCTAAGACAATGCTCTGAAGCTGCACACAACTGGTGAGACACACACAACTTGTGGTGGAATAATGCTGTCTAGTTTGACTGAGGGACTCACCGAGACTGCAATGTCCCAGTATGCAGTCCTTGGAGAACTGATAGTTTTCTTATTCTAGGGAGACAGCTCAGCTGACAAATCTTATTGAATGAACAGGGGGCTGTGTGTTAGATCCACTCCCCAAACCCACATTTTAAAAACAAAACAAGCCACCACAGCAGCCACAGGTCTGTAATTCCACTGACAGGAAGATTACCCAAAGCAGTGAGCTTGAGAGCCTGCCTCACAAGAGAAGGTGGAGATAGATTGAGGAAGACAACTGACCCCAGCCTGTGATCTCCATATACACCTAGTATTTACCAGCATGTGTGTATATCTATGCATACACATCTGTACCTGTGTATATACGTGCATGTATACCTCATGTGTGAATATACACCTGCACATGTGCATATACGCCTACATATGTGAACATGCACGTACATCTATGTGTGTATATAGATGCATGTACACCTGCACACACACATACACACTTTCATGCATGCACATACAGGAGAGGGGGGGCAATTAATCCAAGCAGCATCCAATTTCCTCTAGGTCAGGAGTTTCACCTACCATTAACAGCTATGACAAAGGATTTAGCTAAAAGCCACATGTGACAGTCAGTCATTCCTTCCCAGACCAGAGACTGGGGAGCGTGAGTTCTCTGCCCTCTGTGTCTTGGCCAGATCCAGGACTAAATGTCCTTGGGGGCGGGGGTAAGGAGGCCAGGCAGAAGAATGATACTATGGACGAGCAGGTGCCAGTGGCCATCTGTGTCCTCTCAACAGTCTCTGGAAGTCTGCCACCACAGTTCCCTTGCAGAAAGGTTTGCTTTTCCTACTAGTAACTGGACTAGAGACTTGTTCTCTGTGGGTGAACAAGTCCTTGACATTTGCTATCCTAGGAAGGTGCTGTCCTCTTCTCAGGGGCTGTTGTGTATTCAGGTGATGCTCCATGATGACATCTCTGTGGTGTATACAGGTGATGCTCCATGATGACATCCCTGTGGTGTATACAGGTGATGTTCCATGATGTCATCTCTGTGGTGTGTATAGATAGTGCTCCATGAGGACACCCCACAGGAGAAATGAAAAGGCTTCATTGTCACCCTCCTTCCCTGGAGGACAGCACACAGACTGACGCGTCACCAACTAGCTGCTCCTTTTAGTCCCCCAAACCACCTGAAGATGTGGAGGCAGCCAGCACCCAGAGGTCTAAGACCAGCCAAGAGGACAGACACGCTGAGCTGTGTTCCGCTGGCCCTCTTTGACAACCCCCACCCACACACTGCTTACACAAACCTGATAAAAATCCCACTCTTCTTTCCACTTTCTCATGGTTTCTTCTCACACAGGAGGCTGTTTCAGAGGCTGCAAAACAACCACTTTGCCATCCCCTCTCCATCCCTCCCATGAGTACCTGAAAGCGCTTTTCTGTCTGAAGCCAGTGTAGGCCTTTCTCTGTGTTGACCTGGAGAAAGAAGCCAGACAGGCTGAAGTGAAACGAGGGGGCCTTAGGCAGGCAAGGTGAAACAGCAACACACCTTTTCATAGTTAAACAAATGCAGCAGAAACAAATGTAACACATCCTTACATCATTAAACAAATGCAGCAGAAACAAATGTAACACATCTTTGCCCAGTTAAAATAATATTCCACAACACGCCTCCTCTGCAGCCTTTTTAAGCTTGTATTTTATAGTTTCTTCAATGAGAAATACAGACTCCTGGAAAAAATGGACCTTTCAAAGCAAACCAAAATTCTGGTTCTGCCTGTAGAGGTGTGGAAGAACGGCTTTACTGAGTGACTTTGAAGAAACCTCATCCAAACTTCTCCTTTGGTAGATGGGACACCTGCAACTCAGAGAAATGGCTTCCTCCAGATAGGATGTAGTTGTGGTGACCAGAAAAGGACATTGGCTTCTACTATACAGGAAAGACCTCTGTCACCAAGTGGCTGAGACCCGAGCTGTGACAGTAATCCTACTGCCAAGTAAGGGCAACTTAGCCCTCACCCCATCCCTACAAGAGAGCAAGGGAACTTCTTACGAATTCAAGGACATTGTCATGTGTTTCCAAAAGAGCAATTGAGGGCTCCCTTAGGTTCCTGATGTCACATTACCATTCTGTGCTGCATTTTAATGGTTGACAGGAAGTAGGCACTGTGGTAGTACTGTGTTCCCCAAAATATTGTGCACGCTAATAAACTTATCTGGGGTCAGAGAACAGGACAGCCACAATATTCAATACAGAGGATAGGCAGTGGTAGCACACGCCTTTAATCCTAGCATTCCAGATGCAGAAATCCCTCTGAATCTCTGTGAGTTCAAGGCCACATTGGAAACAGCCAGGCATGATGACTCATGCCTTTAATCCCAGGGAGTAATGGCAGAAAGATATACAAGGCGTGAAGATCAGAAACTAGCAGCATTTGGCTGGTTAAGCTTCAGGCTTTTGGGCAGCAGTTCAGCTGAGATCCATTCTGAATGAGGACTCAGGATTCCAGTCTAAGGAAATAGGGTCAGCTGAGGAACTGGTGAGGTGAGGTAGCTGTGGCTTGTTCTGCTTCTCTGATCTTCCAGCATTCACCCCAATACCTGGCTTCAGGTTTGATTTTATTAATAAGACTCTTTAAGATTCATACTACAGGGCGACAGTGGCTTTTTAGGGTCCAGGGCTTCTGCAGCCTTTGTTTCTGGTCTCCAGAGTTCTAGTGCCACTCTCTCACCCTATACACATGTAGCTCATTTCAGCTATGTGTTGACTTGCTACAACATTTCGCCTTCCAGAAGGTTGCCTGAACTCTCCCTGAGCTTCAGCCATGGAAAAACACTGCAAGCTGGAAGCCAGGGGGAGGAGAAGATGCAGAAGCCTGTTTTCCTGGATGGTCCAGGTTGGAGGGTTAGAACACACAGAGGGGAGGAGGTAGCAGGGTCTCTGAGGAACGTCCTAGCAGCAGGAGTAAGGAAACTGTAGCCAAAAGCTCCCTGGGGAAGAAGAGCACTCAGTTCCAGCATCCCCAGCCTGGACCAATCGTGCATCACCTCAAGCTGACATTTAAAGATAAGCCCTACAGAAAAGAGCCTATAACTTTTAGAGAGTAAGTAGTGATTAGAATTTCTGAGTTTGGGTGAGGAATTACTCTTGTATGGCACTCTTGAGAGAGAGAGAGAGAGAGAGAGAGAGAGAGAGAGAGAGAGAGAGAGAGAGAGAGAGAAATGAAGAGGCCAGGCCACCCCTCCAATCATACCATTGAATGTCGGGTAGAGACAAGACAGCATCCACAGAAGTACTCCAGAGCTGACTCTTTTCTTTACCTCCAAGCTTCCCCTGTGTGGAGACAGGTTCCACCACACGATTACAAAGCATTTAAAGCCCTCTTCCCACAGTGACTGTAAGAATCAACACTCCCCTTAGTTTCCCCTGCCCCTCTTCACTCTCAGATACAGTCTGGTGTGGTAAACAAAAGCACCAGAAAAAGTCACCCTGGAGAAGGAAGGAAAATATGCGTCCCAAGACCCCCTGAAGGTTGTCACAATATTAGCTGGTTCCATTCAACCAAGTCACAGTTTAACAGTTCCCAGCGAACTGGGACCCAGAGTTCCGAGTCTCAACCAGAGCCGACACTGAGACATCAAGACTGGAGCCTTTAGTTTCAAACATTCATGAAGATGGATGGGAGTGTGTGTGACAACATGGGAACCTCTTTCAGGGAATGTCTTCATCAAAACGATCTTATCTTTAAGGACTTCAGTTCCAAACAAGATCACATTCTGAAGGGACCAGGTTAGGACTCTGATGGGAAAATTCAGCTCCTAAAAGATATCTAACAGGAACAGCAAGCCTGACAGGCTGGTAGCTGTGGGTTCCCTCCCAGCTAGACTCAGTTTCCCCTACGTCAGCACATGGTAAGGCCACCTTATTTTATATTATTTTGAAACACAGTCTCGTGTATCCCAGTCTGGCTTTGAACTCAATATATAGCTGAGGATGATCTTGAACTTCAGATCACCTGCCTCCAAGTCTCCCACTTCCAGACTGTTGGTATTACAGGTGTGTATCACCACACCTGCAACATGCAATGCTTCGAATCAAGCCCAGGGCTTGGTGCGTGTCAGGGAAGCGTGTGTCAGGGAAGCGTGTGTCAGGGAAGTGTGTGTCAGGGAAGTGCGTGTCAGGGAAGTGTGTTGGGGAAGCACTCTACCAACTGAGTTACAGCCCCAGGCCCCAGCCTAATCGCCATGCCTGAGGGACCCCCTGGCAGTAGGATCAGGATCCATCCCTGGTACATAAGCTGGCTTTTTGGAGCCCACTACCTATGGTGGGACACCTTGCACAGCCTTGAGGCAGGAGGAGGGACTTGGACCTGCCTCTACTAAATGTACCTCCCCATAAGAGGCTTACATTCTTGTAGGAGGGAATGGGAGGTGGGTTGGGAGGGGGAGGCTGGAGGGGTCGGAGGAGGGAAGAGGGGGATCTTTGATTGGTATGTAAAATGAATAAAAAATTTTCTTTAGAAAAAAATTAATAAAGGAATGAAGGAGTTCTATGAAGAACAAGAAGAAGAAGAGGAGGAGGAGGAGGAGGAGGAGGAGGAGGAGGAGGAATGAGAGCCTGAATGTGACCCTTGCCTTCTTTCTGTGTCTTCCACCTCGTATTCATCGCTCTCCCATGGTGTGTTATGGCCTCTATGGTGGTCAGTTAGACTGGATTAGCGTATCTCCGAGGGTGTTTCCAGAGAGGTTCAATAGGAAGACTCATTTTGAATACAGGCATCAACATTCCATGGGCTGGAGGCCAGGAACGAATAAAAGGAAAGGGCAAGCAAATAGAACTCGTCCGGCATCCCCCCACCCCACCCCCATCCTTCCTGACTGCAGGTGCAGTGTGACCAAACCACTCACACTCCTGCTCTCCTGCTTTCGCTGCGGTGACTGAGCCATGAGCCACAATAAACCTTTCTTCCTTAAGTCACTCTGCTGGGTACTTTGCTACAGCAGTGAGAAAAGCCACGGAAGCAAACCACTCACCCACCCCGTCTGTAAAGCAGTGTAATTTTACTGGAAGCAGGAACTGTAAACATAAATGCCAGGTGCACGCATGAGAAGCAGAAGATGAGAGAAACACACGTGCAAACTCTCAAGGAGAGGTCAAATGGTGTGGTGGAGAGACTGTGATTAATCCAGCAGAAAGGACGGAAAGGAAGAAAATAAAACCAGAAGTATCAGCTAAGGGAGGTTATGGGTGGGGGAGGCAAATACTGGAATCTGGAAATAATGAGGAGTCATTGATAATGCTTGAGCAAGGGAGTGGCCATGACAGGCACTTGGCTGCGCATGCGCTAGAATTTCCTCCTCTGTAAGTAAATGAGTTGGCATGCTGGGGAGGGCTGCATCCCTCTCTGTGGTGCCAGGTCATCTGAAACCTGAGTCCAGAGTAACCGCGCTGAAAGACTGACTCCGTTTTGTTCTTCTTTCCAAAAGCTGCTTTCTTGTCGTCTTCTCACTTGTAATGTGTACACTACCTCTAAAGGGACACCTTGAAGTTACTTAATATTGGTCCCCAAAGCCCCAGGACAATGGGGACAACTCCATGGGGACGCCATCGGCTCCCTTGCAATCACTGATACAGACAAATGGGGATTGCCCGGGAGGATAATGGTTTCGGTGTACTGAAAAGGAGGCCCTGGCATGAAGTTATGGGCTTGAGTGATGAGGAGAGGCTGATTCCACTCCAGATAAGCCTGAGAGCGGAGAAGAGAGCAGCGTGCGCCTCTCTCCAGTGGCCATTTGATAGGGTACCTGTGCAGGGCCCTGGAGAGAGGTTCTGGCCTGCTGTGGATCAGGCTGCTGTTTACCCATCCTAAGCCCCATTTACTAGCTGAAAAGCAAAGACTTTCGCATTGACCCTAAGTGAGGCTGTTCTCTGAGGCTCCAGTTGTCCAAGAAGTGGGGAAGAGAAAATAAAAAATGCCAGTTTCTGAACAAAGCAATATTTATCTGCAAGATGAAAGGGGCAGTTTCAGAATAAAACTAGATTCCCATTCCCAACTCTGTATGGAAATCAACTCATCGTGAGTCTTAGGCCTCAATTCGAGACCTGGCACTCAGAAAGTGTTAGAGAGAGAGGCGTCCAAGGACTTCCTCAAAAGGACTCTGATAGCTCGGGAAGGAACACCGAGAACATGGGTTTTCATGACGTTAAAGAACTTCTGGATAGCCAAGGAAACAACAGAGCAAGTGAAGAGATGGCCTTCTGGAAGGCAGAGAAGTCTCTGTTAACTACACACCTGACAGAGGATTAATAGCCGGAATATTCAAAACACCAAATACCAAACAGTGCCATCAACAAATGGCCTATGAGAACAGACAGTTCTCAAAAGATGATGCACACAGGACTAAGAAATATGAAACATGTCCAACATGCTTAGTCAGGGCAGTGCAAACTAAAATTGCACTGGCGTTCCATCTCCCATCACACTGGTTATCAGGAAGACAGCAAAGGGCCAAGGTACGGCTCTGTGGGGACAGACACTAGCTGTGCGAGCCTGGCTCTATGTCAAGGCCCATGATCCGCAGAAGGATGGAACCAGTCCCGACAGTTGTCCTCGCCCTACACACACACACACACACACACACACACACACACACACACACACACACACACTGTGGCACACACAACCCGAGTAAATCTTTAAGCAAAACAAGTGGTAAGAGTTGGTTAAGTGTGGGACAGGGCAACTGTTGTGTACTGCAGGTAAATGCACTGCAGAAATCAGTGTGGAGTTTCCCCGAAAGCCAGAACCTAGAGTTACCATACGACCCAGTTATGCCACTTGGGGATCCACACCTGGAGCACACTGTCATTGCACCCCAGGGATACTTACCCAGTCTAGAGTCAGCCTGAGTGTCCAACAACAGATGAAGAGAAATGCAAATAACATGGGTATCCTCAACAGTTTTATCTGGCCATAAGAAAGAACGAAATTATGTCATTTGCCAGAAAATAGATGCAAAGATCATATTAAATAAAATATATCAACTCAGAAAGAAATACATCATGCACTTTCATTGATGGATTATATATATAATGTATATGCATATAATATATATGTATATATAATGTATATGTATATGCATATATATATTGAAGGCAGAAGGGAGAGAGGGAGAGGGAATGAGGGAGTCTATGCCAAGGGAAAGGGATGGTGAGAGGATGAATACATTCAAAATATATAACATACCTGAGAACAACTGTCTTTATGAAAACAAACATTATGCTCAATGAATATAGACCAGTAAAGAATATTTTATTTATTTTTAAACAATAGTGAGCTTTTTCTTTTTTATTTATTTTTATTTTATGTGCATTGGTGTTTTACCTACATGCATGTCTGTGTGAGGGTGTCAGTTTCCCTAGAACTGTAGTTACAGACAGTTGTGAGCTGCCAGTGGGTGCTGGGAATTGAACCCAGGTCCTCTGGAAGAGCAGTTGGTGCTCTTAACCACTGAGCCATCATTCCAGCCCAAGAATATTTTAAAGAAAAACTAAAAAAAATATGTCATAATAGTTGTAATGAGACAGGCTTTCAAATAGTGGTGACAGTTATCAGTGGCACATCCCAAGAACATGGGTGGTAAAAGCAAAACTCAAAGCCATAATTTAAAAAAAGTGTGCTTTTTAATATAAGGAACACTCTTTTTAAAAAATCAATGAAAATTTATTATTTATTTAGGTTTTTTGAGGCACAGTTTCTCTGTGTAGCCCTGACTGTCCTGGATCTCACTCTGTAGACCAGGCTGGCCTTGAACTCACAGAGATCTGCCTGCTTCTGCCTCCTGAGTTCTGTGATTAAAGGCATGTGCCAGCCAGGCTTCACCAAAAACTTTTAAATTGTAGAATCAAGGAGAGCTGGTTTCATGGGTAAGGCCATCTGCTCCACAAGTGCAGGGACCTGAGTTTGAGTCCCCAGAACTGACATAAAAAGCCAGGCATGGTGCACATGGCTGAAATCCTAGCGCTGGGAAACGGAGTCATGTTGTTTGTTTTTCCTCTTTCAAGGAGCCTGCCACCCAGCTCCAAAATAAATCACACACAGAGGTTTATTCTTAATTATGAATGCCCAGTCTTAGCTTGGCTTGTTTCTTGTCAGCTCTCCTTAACTTATCCCATCTACCTTTTGCCTCTGAGCTTTTCCCATTCTCTTACTTCTGTAAATCTTACCCTTACTCCATGGCTTGCTGTGTAGCTGGATGGCTGACCCCTGGAGTCCTCCTCTTTCTCTGGCTACTTCTCCTTTCTCCTCCCAGATTTTCCTTCTATATATTCTCTCTGACTGCCAGCCCCGCCTATCCTTTCTCCTGCCTTGCTATTGGCCGTTCAGTTCTTCATTAGACCATCAGGTGTTTTAGACAGGCACAGTAACACAGCTTCACAGAGTTAAACAAATGCACCATAAACAAAAGTAACACACCTTAAAATAGTAATCTACAACAGAGTCAGGTGGATCCTGAAAGTTTGAGAAGCCCATCTAGCTGAAACTACCAACTTCCGGCTCAATGAGAGACTGTCTCAAGGCAATAAAGTGAGGTCAATAGAGGTAGATGGGAGATGTCCTGCTCTATCTAGCTTCTGCATGTCCATGCATGCAACACACACACACACACACACACACACACACACGCACGCACGCACACACACACACACACACACACACACACACACACACACACACACACACACACACGCAGGCAGTTGAGACAATCACACACCACTGTCCTCATTCTGATGTAGAGGTCAGAGCACCCTTCCTTCCTTCACACATATGGTTTTCTACTACTGTACCCCTTTCCATCATTGTTGAATATTTGAGGTTGGAATTATTCATTAGTGATCCTAAGCATCAAAGATAAGGTGTTGTGAAGGAGGCCCGGGTTATGGGATCCAATGCCACAGTCAGTGATGGAGAGAGGTGTGTGGGCAGCAGTGCAGTACAATTGCTATCACTCATGTACTAATTAGTGGGAAAGAGGGTATCATGGCCTCAGCAGAGGTGAGGAGCAAGGAAGGCAACATACAGAGAGAGGTTTCAGCAGCGACTCATGCTGTGGGATGGTCTGTATGTCAAATTGCTCTGATTGGTCAATAAATAAAACACTGATTGGCCAGTGGCCAGGCAGGAAGTATAGGCAGGACTAACAGAGAGGAGAAATGAGAGAATAGGAAGGCGGAGGGAGACACTGCCAGCCACCACCATGACAAGCAGCATGTGAAGACGCCGGTAAGCCAGAGCCATGTGCCAAGGTATAGATTTATAGAAATGGATTAATTTAAGATATAAGAACAGTTAGCAAGAAGCCTGCCACGGCCATACAGTCTGTAAGCAATATCAGTCTCTGTGTGTTTACTTGGTTGGGTCTGAGCTGCTGCGGGACCGACGGGTTAGAGATTTGTCCTGACTGTGGGCCAGGCAGGACCAGAAAAACTCTAGCTACAGACTCATGATCCAGATATGTGTTAGCAGATGAAGGTGTGTAAGGAGGTCCAGATTCCATACCCCGCAGGTCACTGACATTCTGCCGTGTGACCACTAGAAGTGAGACTTGCAATAGTGGTTTACAAGCAGGGAGCTCTCAAGGATGTCCTGGAAGGGCACAGTTAAAAATAGTAACAGCAAGACAAACAAAGAACTAGGTCAAAGTTTGAACAGAGGTTGTCCCTTCAAGGGGATAGAACCCTGTATTTGCCTTTCTCTGCTTCCTCACTATTTTATACTTGTGAATGTCCTAATATTTCTGTAACAACCCTGTATTATTTCTGTAGTATGAACAACAAGCAAGAAGAGAAGGTGGAAAGACGAGAGCAGGAAATATAACAAGGAAGACTGGAGGGGACTGAAGAGCTTAGGAGAATGTCCCAGCCAAGTGCTAGCAAACCTCAGCTCAGGGTCACTTCTCAAGGCCTGTCTCCACCTGCATACCCAAGAGACTGTAGTCAGCAGCACCTTAACCAGAGATAAAGGTACTATCAGGCACAAGGCTAGCTTCACTATCAGAAATGCCTTGTATGGGTGACCTTGTAGCTTTGAGAATGCTTTCACAACCTCTGCCCATCTGCCAGCCTCTGTGCTTAGCAAGATATGAGACAGAGATGATTAGATAGAAGACAGATGGGTAGACAGAGGATAGACAGGCAGATATAGATAGATAGACACATTCATATAGATGTGGATTGACACAATTTCCTATATGAAATATTTTGGGTTTTTTCTTTCCTTCTTTCCTTCCTTCCTTCGTTCCTTCTACCCTTCCCTCCTTCCCTCCTTCCCTTCTCTCTTCCTTTCACATAGGAGTGGAATTCATGGTCATTATTGCAGTTAACAAGGTTAATGACTAGGTTAGACTCTCCATGCTATTTATTCCCCCAGGAACCTGTATAGCAGGTCCCAGTGCTAGGAAAGCTAGCCAGCAGGCAGGAAGCTCCCTGGTATCCTTGGAAATAGGGTCTCACCATCAAGTTCTGCTGGATAACCAAGAGTAATGGTACTAGCCTGGGTTTCAACACACTTTCTGAATGTCTCTCTCATAATTTTTACCAAAACTTTTTGAGGTGCTTGATAGACATTCATGACCAAAGCAGATCCATTTGCCCATGGTCATACAGAGTTAGAGGCAGGAATGGAACAGCGGGGTGGGAGACTGTCTAACTGCTTTCTAAGCTCAGATCCTGTTGTGGAGGGCCCTCTGCCTCTCCAAAGCAATCAATTCTGAACTGTGTAGATCTTGGAGGTATGAACAGAGTGGTATATGGATTTCCTATCTTAAGCGCCTGTTAAAAATTGCTAGATAGATGAATTCCATAGTTTTTGAAACTGGCCTTAAAGAGAACAGAAACAGGATTTCAAATAAGACTCCAAAGCAGACTTTGAATGACCCAAAGCAACTAGGAGAGGACACATGCACAAAGCCAGGAGGGGAGATAACAGCACCACTTAGCATTTATAATATTCAGGGAAAAATATAGGCTCAATCACGTAACAACTTAGTCGCTCAAATTCAACTTAGTGGATCATTGTTTGATTTTTTTTTTTTTAAATCAAACCACTGTACTATGCTCTCCCATGCATAATCTTGCAACACACATGCCCAAGTCTGGATGATCCCAAAACATCAATCATTGTTCAAACTAACGTATCCTCCTCACTAGGGCACAGTAGAACCCATCAACCGTGAGCTGTTGGTAAGATGGGGAAATACTCCACAGCCTGAGTCATTGGCAACACTGGCTCTGGAGTAAGAGTTGGTCGACACACAGTGAGCTTGCAACCAGGGGAACACCTTGCCTGTGCCCCAGTGGTGTGGGTAACAGGCCGTATAAAGGGCTGACCCAAATTCTCCCTGTTGGCTCTGATCCTGATTGCTCTGCTTTCGCTGGATGGATTTTCCAGTCACCTGAACAGACAGAGGTTGATCAGGTAGATATGGTGGGTGATTCAGGCCATTTTAAAAGCAAAAGTAACCTGTGCAGTGGTACATGCGTTTGATCCTAGCACTCTGGAGGCAGAGGCAGGTGGATATCTGTAAGTTCAAGGCCAGCCTGGTCTATCTATCAAGTTCCAGGAGTGTAATGCCACAGCTACATAATGAGACCCTGTCTCAAAACAAACAAGCAAAAGGGAAAAAGTGGTATTAGAAAAACAGTGCTGTGAGGTCAGAAGCAATGTAGGACTCTTGGAAGCACTCAGATTCTTAAGAGTGGCCTCTGGATAGCTGGTAAAGCTAACCCAAGTCCCTAAACATGATGAGTCCCTGAAAACCTAACCAGTAGAAGCCTGAGGAACTTCTATGGAAAGAACCCTAATAGTATAAATGTGATTTCAATGTTAAGCACCTTCTACCTTCATACCCAGACACATAGGCATCACACACAGATTTTCACCCTAACACTCACTCCATCTGGACATCCCTCCCACCTCTGTGTTTCCTCCCACCCCACCATCCATCATCACTGGAACAATGATATCAATGTATCACAATCATGTAGGCTGTGACACTTTCTCCTGATTGGCAGAAGACTCAGTCAGAAATCATGTTATTTTGTGTCGTCATTTAACATTCATGTTACATGTTGGGGTTCAGCAGGGTAAATGGGAATTCTAAATCAGAGACAGTACCATCACCACCCCTGATGGCAGAGTGTGAGAGGCCAATATGCAACAAGAAATACTAAGAGCATGCCCAGTAACACAAACTGGATACCTTCGAAGGGCTTAGAAAATGATGGCACACAGAGGTTGTCTATGAGCTGGAACAGCAGTTCCCCAGAGTGTTTGAACAGCCTCTGTGAGTCCCCAGGATCCTTTCAGGGAGAAGCAAGTTCAAAACCACTTTCCTAACACGACCAAGACATTATTTATCTTTTTCACCAGGCTGACATTTGCGCTAATAATGTGATAGCCACAATGGATAAAACTGCTGTCACCTTAACCAGAACCAAGTTAGGCAAGAGTGCCAGACCATAACAAAGGTCATTTCTGTCAACACGGCGTACCTCCAGGGATTTTTAAAGTCCCTGTTTTGTTTTTTACTTAAATGAATCCTTGATGAAGCAACCACTATTAATTTAAATAGGTTCTTTCTAGTCATGCACATAGATTATTAATAACAACATTGCATATAGCAAAGTGGAAAATACACATTAAAAAACATACATACCAGGGCCAATGAGATGGCTCAGTGCATAAAGATGCCCGCCACCAAGCATGAGGACCTGAGTTCAATGCCCCCAGAACCCACATGGTGAAAGGAAGAAACCAATCCTTAGAAGTTGTCTTCTGACCACCACAATGGAGAAGTGGTGCATGCGCTCCTATACACCTACGCATAAACACGAATGACAAATAAATACAATAAATAAAAACCACATACCAGACTGTGACTGATCATTATCTGGAGCAAAATTGTGCTTGAATTCATGGGTGAACTCACACATGTTTATAGAGCCCTCCTTTTACTTAGCAAACAACTGACAAGCGGGTTATGAATGTTCAGACCTGGATCTTTGATGTTCCCAAAAGTGAGCAAGGGAGCTTGCCAATGCCGGGTAACCACTGACAGTGTTTGTTTTCAGTGATGAAAGTTGAGCTTTCAAGCCAGCCATGGTGGCGTACAACTAGCCCTTAAGAGGTGGAGGCAGGTGGGTCAGGAGTCCGAGGCCAGGTCAGTTTCTAAACAAGACAACAAAAAGGTGAGCTTTGTTACAGAAGCAGAGTTTCCAAATCTACTGTCTGGTGCCATGAATGGCTTGTTCAGTACCCCCCAAGTTTCCTGATGATGTTCAGTAATAAGGAATATGATTTTCAGTGTATCATGACCTGTCGACCAGAAAACTCTGCAAAACTCAGAAAACCAACATTGTCCAAAAGACCAAGCCACAGGTAGGGTGTTGTGATAGAACATCTCCAACTAAAAGACCAGTTAAAGTGGAAGATGAGGCCTGATCTGTACAGAACTGTTCATTGAGCTTCCCTTGCGTGATTGAAATAAAATACCCACAATTACCATAAAAGACCTGTTAAAATACACCACCTTGGGCCAGGCAGTGGTGGCGCACGCCTTTAATCCCAGCACTCGGGAGGCAGAGCCAGGCGGATCTCTGTGAGTTTGAGGCCAGCCTGGGCTACCAAGTGAGTCCCAGGAAAGGCGCAAAGCTACACAGAGAAACCCTGTCTCGAAAAACCAAAAAAAAAAAAAAAAAAAATACACCACCTTGTCTCTGCTTCCTGCGCTTTGCAGCTACAGAGGTGTGTTGTAGCTCTTGTTGCTTTGGTTTTCTTATGTAGGTGCTGGAGACATAGACCTGGCAAACTGTACAAACCAAGCCATCCTCCCAGCTCTGGGAAAAAAAAATCCCTTTTAATGATAGATTTATTTTGCAGATGAACATACAAGTTACTAAAGAGCATGTCAGTGTCCCGGGCAGACCACTCAAAAGGTCTCCTTCCTTATGACCCTTCCCTGAAGGAAGAAATTCTCTCAGAAACCGCCCACACTTTACCAAACTTGGACTTGACTCTCCAACCTCAGCTGATTAGACAGGGATTGGTCCGTCTACAGGCTCTGTGTAACTAGAGGCCATCAGCCAGCCAATCATGTCTTCTTGTGCAGCTATGCTAGGAATCGACAGATGATGTCAGCATGCAGGCAGCAGAATTGGTAGTCTCTGCCTTGGGCAGGAGAAGAGGATGCATCAGCACTGGGCCACGATTGGCTGTTTCTGAACAGATGATTGCCAAGGTCCTGCCAACTCTGACAACTACTCATCCAGCTCTGACGCCCACACACATCTGTGCCCTTCCCACCCTTCCAGCCTAAAGCCCAGAACTCAGAGTAAGAAGGTGTGCATGTCAGAGTCAGAGTCCAAGCCGCACAGAAAGGGCACTATCTTTACACTGCATTTTGTCCCTTTACCTTTATGGGGCCTGTTCTTTAGAGTACAAGGGGGCAGGGCAGAGAAGGGAAGATGGGAAGGACCACTCCAGCTGTTGGACTGTTTCCCCTCACACATGAAGGATGTCAGCTGCCATTAAAAAAACTTCCACATAGTCTGCTGTCCTTCTGCAGGGCCAGAGGCCCACAGGCAGCTGCCAGGGGATACTCCTGACGCAGCTGGAGCTGCAGCCTTGTCCCAGCATGGTCTCCTAGAAAAAATAGGGATCTTAGCTGGTGTTAAGGGACACAAGGCAGAGCTCTCAGCACTGGTTTTCCTGGGTAGCTGAACAAAAAAAGGCAGGGAGGATTGGAAAACCCCAGCTTACTCTAATCTACTTGAACCATTTCAGCCTTTGACATGAACAATGAAGATTATTGTCAGTCTTACGTAAGGTCCCCTTAATCACCCAAGTGCCTCCATTTTCCAGCTGGAATCTACCTTAAAGCCCTTTCTTACTGAAAAGCTGCTGCCACCATTGTGTATAAACCAGTTTTTCAAGCTAAATCACCAGATTAATGAATTGCACTCCCCTCCACAGGCTCAGGAATCCCATGGGACCCCTTCCTTGTCCACAGCCAGTGTAGAGGCTTATGGACACGTGGATCCAACTGCCATATGGCCTATCCCAAGACCACTCTTTCCTGATGAAAAGAGAAGCCTGTGTGATCTAAAGAGTTCTAGGAGTAAGCCTTGGAGAACAGAACCAGCAAAGACGTCATTCTTTAACACATTCTTTAAAGTTTTGTTTTGTTGAGACAGGATCTCACTATGCAGCTCTAGCTGACCTGGAACTTACTATGTGGACCAGGCTAGCCTGGAAGTCACAGAGACCCACCTGTTTCTTCCTCGTGAGTGCTGAGTTTAAAGGTGTATGCCACCATGCAGAGCAGAATGGAGCTTTTTGTCCTGGCCTTCCTTGGTTTATGAGAGTGTGGGAATTTCTGGAATTCAGTATATACCACCATATCATTTCCAGATAGCTCTACTTGGGGACAGGCCAGGGCCTTTATTCTGTATTCATTAGAAAGTTAGTTAAGAAATGCTTACTAAACATTTATTGAAGACTTTCAGACTGTGAATTGATTATCAGAGCTGTGTTTTAAGATTTATCTGTTCCCCAAAAGACAAATGGGGTATGTGTTCTCTTATGTATGGTATTAGCTTTTAAACCTTTGATAGGCATGCTGTTGTTTGAATAACCACAGAGGTTAGGTGTCGAGTAAGGAGGAGGGAGGGAAGGATCTCCCAAGGAAGGAGAAATAGAATATATAGTTGTGGGGGGCAGCTGGAATGGGAGGATTAAATGGAGGTGAGGAGAGAAAAGGGGGGCAAGGCATGGAATGTGGGAGGGACAACTAACACTAAGGGTCACTTGAGGGGTCATATGGAAACTTACTACAGCAGAAGCTACTTAAAATATCTACATATATGAAGGATATCTAAATGGAATCACCGAATAATGGGGGAGGCAAAGTCCCAACTAGACATCTCTCACCACAAGATGAAACCTCCAGTGCCGAGAATGGGTTACACTTAATTGCCTTGTTGGCCAAGGGAGCCCCATGGAAAACCCCAAACAACGAAGGCTACTGCCAAGGCTATTGGCTGCTCGCCACAAACTGACAGTAAGGCCCTATTATAGATATTGCTGAAGATAGTATCTATAAATCTCCCTTAACATGGAGAAGTCAAACTGGTGCCTAACTAGAGCCTTTACCCTACTGCCTAGTGCTCACGGTACTGGGAGGCATTCTGCATGCTACCAGAGAAGAAAGGTAAACATCAACCCTGCTATAAACCCTTCAGTCTATAATGGTGACCTGCCTGCATGACATGCCGGTGCAATAGTGGCATAAACATTGTGGGAGTAACCAACCACTGTCTGATTGGATTTAAGGCCCACTCCATGAGATGGAACCCTTGCCTGACACTGCTCGGATGGCCAAGAAGCTGAGACTGGGTAGGCCGTGGACCTAGGGAAAAACCTAATACTCTTGTTCTGTTAAAAGAATATAGCAATAAAATGACTCCTAATGACATTATATGCATAGATCAATGTCTCATTCAGCCATCAGCCAACTTTCTCCTGCAGTATAGGGGAACTAATACAGAGACCCTGATGGGAATGGAAGTTGCTTACAATGCTCTTTCTGTTTACTTAGGTAATATTAGATCCTTCTGGGGTCTTTGACATAGTTGAAAACTAGATAGTTTTAATTATAATTTTCCTTGGTTATGATAAAAGATAAATTAGATATGAAACTTTAGACTCATAAATATAGGATAGATAGAATATTTTCTTTAATTTTGCCAAATACATAGATATTATAACTGTAATTCTTGCTTGATAACTGTTTTGTTATATGTAATTTTACTATGTTGAAGTTAAAACCTTCCTTTTAAATAGAAAGAAAGGGGAAATGATGGGAATGTCATTCTGTATGCTGTGAATGTGTGTTGATAAATAAAATGCTGATTGGCCAATTGCCAGGCAGGAAGTATAAGAGGGGCAAGCAGACAAGGAGAATTCTGGGAAGAGGAAGATCTGAGTCAGGAGACACCAGCCTGCCGTCCAGGGAGCAGCATGTAATGGCACACAGGTAAAGCCACAGAACACGTGGCAACATATAGATTAACAGAAATGTAAGTGTAAGAGCTAGTCAGTAGTTAGCCTGAGCTAGTGGCCAAGGAGTTGTAAATAATATTAAGCCTCTGTGTGATTATTTTATAAGCAGGCCACAGGACTGCAGGGCCTAGGCAGGATCAGAGAAACTTCTAGCTATAAGACCCACAACTGGATAATGTACTGAGAGTAAGAGACCTTGGAACACTAAGTCCTAAATGAATTGTCTTCATCAAATCTCTCCCCTTAGGGCTCAGAGAGGAAGAGGAAGTAGAAATCTTGTAAGAGCCAGAGGGGATGGATGATACCAAGGAAAACTGTTTCTAGCACAACTTCCTCCAAACACAACAGGATTTATGCACATATGAACTCACAGAGACTGAGGCAGTATGCACAAGGCCTGCACAGACCCAAGTCCCCATACTGAGATGGGGAAGTAGATATGAGCTCCCATTCCCAACCAAGTAGCTCTTTCCAGCTAGCATCCACTTACAAAGGAAAGGTTAGTTTCTCCTAGGGAGTCTCATTGGGTATATAAACCACACTTACGGGCAGGCACCATGCCCAGTACTAGCAATACAAAATGAACTCTACGGTTACAGTTCACGTCTGTGAAAAAGTCACTGTGGAAGGAACAAGAGAAGGCTGGTTGAATTACATCCATGGTCAAAGGCAGAGATAAATAAACAAATACACGATTTTAAAAAAAAGATTTGTCTGTCAACAATTTTTCCTTGTTAATGCTATCAAGAAGAGCAGATTGGGGTTATTACAACAGGTCAATTAGGCTATTGTAAGGCCTGTATGTGAATAGTGATAAGAAAATATAAAAAAGGGGGCTAGGATAAGAAACCAAGTTTAATAAGTAAATGCAGTATGGTGACTTTAGTATAATGACAACTATGGGTCAAATTCTAGTAGACATGATTTCCAGGTTTCCATTTTCTTGTCTGCAAAGTGGGAAGGATAAAACCCTCTCTCGGATCAATAGAGATAAATGATAGATTATCTACAGATAGATGATAGGTAGGTAGGTAGGTAGGTAGGTAGATAGATAGATAGATAGATAGATAGATAGATAGATAGATAGATAGATGATAGACAGACAGATAGATGATAGATAGGTGGTAGATAGAGTTCCCCCCAAAATAGCTCTCTACGTATAATTAGACTATTCCCTGTTCACTAAAACTCTTTGCTCTTCTTTCCAAGCAGACACAAGTTAAAGGTCACTATATGACTGAGTTCTAGCCAATTAACTTGATGAGAGTTGATAATGCCAACTAGAGATCCCTCATATCTTTCCCTGTCTGGTGGTTCAATACAGAGATCTTCCTAGACCCAACATGTAAAGCTGGGAGATCCAAGAACTAGTCTCTGAGTGACTGGTGTCTATCTATTGTGAATGTGCTGGTGAAAATGAATTTATATCCTGTTAAGTTAGAGACTTGGAGCTTCCTATCTATCTATCATTCTTCTACCTATCATCTATCTATCTATCTATCTATCTATCTATCTATCTATCTATCCATCCATCCATCCATCATCCATCTATCTATTATCTATCTATCCTTGCATAGAACCTAACATTAAATTTACTCCATAAATAATCATTATGTCAATTTTCAGTAAGAAAAATTCAAAGGTATACACATTCTTGGTTTAATTAAGAAGGCAAGACATACAAAGTAGCTGTATTCACGGCCCAAACAACAGACATTTTATAAAGTTCAAAGTCTCCAGAAGAATGAGGATCTGAGAAGACTTCAAATCACAGGTAGCCCTGAGCTTATCTTTGAAGGAGGATGAACTGTGTGGACAATGGAGATGTCATTGATTCACAAATATTAAAAAAAGAATCAACAAGAAAGCCCTCACCATATAGTATCTACCCCTAAAGCCTATTGGCTACTTCAGCTCTTGGTCAGTGTTTCTCCATCATTCATAGCCTCTGCTTGTGATTTCCAAAGCCACCTTATTCTTCATTTCAACCATTTACTCCAACCACCTGCAAACTTTGGAGACCCTGTAACCCAGTAGTTCTCAACCTTCCTAATGCTGTGGATCCTTTAACACAGTTTCTCATGTTGTGGTGACCCCAACCATAACATTATTTTTGTTGCTACTTCATTACTGTAATTGTGCTGCTGTTATGAATCATAATGTAAGTAAATATCTGTGTTTTCCAATGGGCTTAGGTGACCCTGTGAAAGGGTCACTCCAACCCCAAAGGGGTCTCGACCCACAGGTTGAGAACTTCTGCTCTAACATTTCTACACTCACACCAAGAAGCCCTGCTCCCAAAGCTTCCTAAAGCATGGGAATTTTTATATCCCATCCCTTAGGTTCATTCCAGCTCTGGCTCTGTATCTTTAAGAACATGTTTGACAAATAAGATGGCAATTTTGTGTTATATTTCCATTTTTCTTGCAAGTATTGATCAGATCATCCATTTTAACTACCATTTTCCTGTAGCTAATCTTCAAGACTGTATAAGCAGAGAACTAAAGTTTAGGGTCAAAGGCCTGACCCATAAAGAAGAGTTCTTTAATTGTTGTCATATAAAGTTTGGAACATAAACTTAATGCTCCTATTCCCCTCTGCCAAATAATGACTTAGAGATTATGTGCTAGGAAGTTGCTATAATTTATAACTTGTTTTTTTATAATAAAAATTATTGCCTCTTTGTCTTTAAAAATGGAGTTTATTTGATATGAACAACTGAAAACTACCTTTGTAATTTCCCAAGTTTTCAACTTTCCCAAAAATGCTAAACACAGGCATTGTAATTCTCCAATGTCCATGTATTCATATTTCTCACATTTTAACTTAGCATGTGGAGACTCAGAGTCTCATTTTCCCCAGCCCATCTTTGCAGCCAATAGTGTTTACCATACTGGTTTAGATATAGACTAAATACACTTCCACCGGAAGCTAACATTAGGACAGTGGCATTGCAGTTTACAAAGTACTTTGCAACTGGAAAGATGCCTCAGGTGATAAAGTACTTGCCTTGCAAGCAGGAAGACCAGAGTTTGCTCTCCATAGCCCATGTCAAAAAAGAAACTGAGGGCTGGCATTCACAATCCCAGTGCTGGGAGGCAGAGCTAAGCAGTTCCCTACTCACAGCCATTAGCCAAACCTACCAAACCTGCTCAGTGAGTCCCAGTCCAGTGAGTGATCCATCTCAAAAAAAAAAAAAAAAAAGATATGATGCCCAAGTTGTCCTCTGGCTTTGGCATATGTGGGCACACATGCACATGCACACACACACACACACGCATACATACACGCACACACACACACACACACACACACACACACACACACATGCACACTCACTCACACATATGCACACACACTCACTCACACACACACACACACAGTAATTAGACTTGTTCCAAGTACTTTGTTCCACTCATTCAGCAAATTATTTACTAAGTCAGCTACATATGATGACCTGTGTTGGAGCTAAAGCTCTGGCCTTGAGCAGATGCCCAGGCACATCCCTTGCCTTGATGAAGCTTTCAGTCAGATGGAAGGGTCTTTGCACAAAAAGGCAACAACTACCTGAGCCCTCACAAAACCTATGAAGGGAAAGTGAATGGCACTCTAATGTGACCCGTTAAACCCCAGAAGCAGCACATTGGTTTGTTTTATGAACAAGTAATGAGTTTCTATTCCTGGGTTATTTCCAATAGATTGCTAGTGTCTGTTTGAGCAGTGTCGGGAATGTTCCTGGGGTCATGTTAGAGATCAGAGGGAAAGAATGTTTTTTTTTTTTCTTTTTGTTTTTTCCGAGACAGGGTTTCTCTGTGTAGTTTTGGTGCCTGTCCTGGATCTCACTCTGTAGACCAGGCTGGCCTCAAACTTACAGAGATCCGCCTGCCTCTGTCTCCCAAGTGCTGGGATTAAAGGCATGTGCCGCCACCTCCTGGCAAGAATGTTTTGCTTAGTGATGTGTAGCATGGATGTAAAGGAGGATGGCATTATGTTTTCTGTGTACTCATTTGACTACGGTCCATCTGGAGCTTGTGGGCATTTGAGAAGGAAGTGAAGCATAGCTATGACTCCGTGGTCATTGAGTGGCAGAGTCTTCACATTTTCTTCTGCTTTGTAGCCCAAATGTGATGTCCCAGTGAGGTAATTCATGTAGTTCTACAGTAGCAGAGCAAAGAAAGCTATACATCAAGACAAGAAAGTGGACGCCCGGCAGGCCAGTTCTACCCAATGGGGAGGTCTGCGCTGCAGGACAGCTGCTGCCTGGTGACTTCTGAGCCTTTACATCAGCAGAAGCCAGAGGTCTGTTTGTACCTTCTGAAAGTTTGCTTAATAGTCAAAAGGACGTTAGGTCGCACAGAGGTGAGCAATCAACGGCTATTTGAGGGGCTAGAACTCAAGACCATTTGCATCCCACCCTGTAACATTACAGTTCTGCACGGTCACAGGTCTAACCATTCAGTCGGCCTTGGGGACAGTCGAACAGGTGTAGCTTTTTCTTGGGCACTTCAGTTCACAGACACCATTGGCCTCTGTGACTAAGTCAGATGTGGGATGGGGAGGAGAAGTTTCTGGCTCTGTCAGCAGGGGGTCCTCCCTCAGTCCTCAAGTTCCCCTCCTGAGTGCACTTTCTCGGGAGAATTGCTCATTCTCGGGGACTTCTGGGAGGCTAGATCCAGTGGAGTCTAGAATGGAATGCCCACTCATCTGCGAACTGGCAAACAGCTTCCCACAAAGTGGAAGAAAGCTTGATTCAGAGCTTGCAAGGAACAACAGGGTCCATTTAACAAATCCAACATTTAATGAACTCAAAACAGTGTGCTGTAAAAAAAAAAAAAAAGCTAATAAAGCAGTATTTAAACACCAATGCATGCTTATTAACCTTGGCTCAAAAATCCAGCCCCTTGCTCCTGGAACCTTGCCTCTGATTTCATTTCAAAATGTTGATTGGCATTTGCAAAGGGCATCCTTTTTGTGCCCGGGCTAGCTCTCCCAAATCACTCAGGACCTTCAAACAGGAAAGGTACCCTTTGTTGCCTAGCAATTCATAAAACAAAGATGCAGGAAAGATGAACTCGTCTTTTGGACGAGTCTTCCATAAAACTATCTTTGATGGGCTCTTTCAAAATCCTAGGATTGATAAAACCTTCCAACGCATTTTCCCTGTTTGAAGAATCTGCAATGGTCTGAGCCAGAAGTCTGCTTTTGGACTCCATCTGAGGGGTGCCTCTCTCACTCCAAGGGCATATGGGGTGGAGGAGAGTTGAAAAGCAGAGAGAGGATTGAGTGGGGCATAAGAGTGGAAGGCAATTACTGCAGAAAATAGATGCCTCCTGCCTTTTATCAAGAACAGTATCAAATACTGTTTGGCCCAAGCACATTTGGTCCCCTTCTGTCTCTTATGCAAATTAAACATCTAGAGACCAGCCTGCCACAAAAGTGGAATCACTGCCCCACCCCACTCACTCCTCTCACACTTGAAAGCAGTATCATGTACCTGATTGTTAGCTGATTCTCCGCTCCAAGAAATCATAGGAGAGATCTCTTTCTCTGTCCCCAAATTTTATCCTGATGAGACCTTTCTACAAATCAAAAGTACCTGCTCTTTTGTTAGGGTGGGCTTCCAAAGAGAAGGCTGTTACCATAGAAACACTCAGGGTTCATCTGGGAGCACTGGGAAATGCTGTCCCAGCCTGAGGACACCAGCCTTGCCTGCTCATACTTTACAGCAAGGAGTCTTTACTGCTGAGTCCATGCCAGACGCCATGCTAAGCAATTTATGTGGATTGTTTCTTTACACACTTGGACCAGCTACAGAAGATGAGAAGCCTCACTTTACAGATTTGAAACCAAAGGCTTCAAGAGGTCAAGTTACTTGCCCAAGATGACACCCCTGGAACTCTGACAGAGTCATGACGTTTAATTCCAGGACCGACACTTGTGGTGGCCTATGACACACGTGGCACTGGTAAAACTAATGTCTTCCCCATACTGGGACCCATTCCTAGCAGACCTTACATTTCCCAAATAGAACTTAACACAGGCACAAAGGCTCTCTGGGTGCCTTGTCCTCGATGAGTAAGGGTCTACACATGTAACGAACATTAGCATTACTCACTTAATGTTCTGACCAACACTGTATTACAGACATTAATATTCCCTTCCAAAAGAGGAAGAAACTTAAGCTCACAGAACCTAACACCTGCCTAATAACAAACATACAGCCAATAAATGGTCAAAGTGGTCTCTGGGCTCCAGGCAGGTGTCTTACAACTCAGCCTTATCCCATCACACCGTGCAGAATTTTTTCAGCCTCCATCCCACCTTTCCACCAGAGACAGGAAAGAGGCAGCTCCACTGCCACCCTCTCTGTGAGTGATCTCTCTGCTTAGCTCTCTCCAGAGACGGGAGCTACTGCTGACCTGGCTGGGTCAGAGCTGGGTGTAAAGAAGCATGCATTTGAAGTAACAGCAGCCTGTTGCAATGGGAACATGCATCCCAGCAAAAGCAGAAGGATGCCATTGAACTGTCAGCGATGGATACTTACTTCTCCAAACCAGAGCCCATTCCATGTAGCCAAGCTGCCTTGGGCTTCTGTGCCTTGGCTTTCCTGCTCCTTCCTCATCAAGCGCTGGGAAACTCTTTCCTTCTTCCCTTCCTACACTCCAATCGCACACTCACCTTGCCCTGTGCACTGCTCTCCCCGCTAGTTCCTAGACAAGGAAGGAAGAAACAACTTCTAAGCTACCCGTGTCTTCCAGGGCCAAGTGCAGAGGCTGGCAACTTACCAGATGGGCACCTCTGGTGTTTAATAAAAAAGGAGATAAGAAGAAACATGGAGAAACAGTGCTAAGCCCTGGGGAAAAGAAACTCAAAATCCACACGGATGAGATTCAGCAGCTTCGTTTTGCTCAGGAATGGGCATTGGCACATACAAGCTGTTGCTGCTGTTTCCAGGCTGCTCTGAGCTCCATCCCAGTATGAAAACAGTCTAACTCACCCCTTCCCCCCACCCGCTTCAGTCCATTTGGCTCATGTCTGTAAACTACATTGCTTGTGTGTTATCAATACAGACACGCCTTCTGTTGCATGAACCTGAAGTCAGGTTCAACGTTCAGCTGTTTTAAGAGAAAGCAGCACGACTCACAGGACACGTGCACGTGATCAGAAACTGGGGTTTTCCTTTTCACATAAACTTGTGTGTCTGCCGTCTTACCATTTGGCAAGGGCCTTCATCTCGTCGCTCTGCTCTGCCCTGGGGTATGACCAGGGTGATGGCCTCCGTTTTGCAGAGAAGGAAGCTGAGTCCCAGGAATTTTTAATGGCTTCCCATGGAGCTCTTTCCTTAATCCTTGACGCTATTGTAAGAGAACTCTATTATAGTACTTCTGTCCACAGTTAGGGACACCCGGATGTCACTGAGTACATGAAATTACACGTACACCCACGGATATGTCTGGAACACCCACCAGAGTAGCATCCCCAGCATTGACTAGAGCAAGGTCTGGTTGGGTGATTAAAGACTGATTCATAGGGGAGTCTTTCAAAATTCTTTTTTTTTTTTTTTAATTTATTTTAATTTATTTTGCAATACAATTCAGTTCTACATATCGGTCACGGATTCCCTTGTTCTCCCCCCTCCCGTCCCCCTCACCTTCCCCCCAACGCCCCCCCCCCATTCCCATCTCCTCCAGGGCAAAGCCTTCCCCACAGACTGAGGTCAACCTGGTAGACTCAGTCCAGGTAGGTCTAGTCCCCTCCTCCCAGGCCAAGCCAAACAATCCTGCATAGGCCCCAGGTTTCAAACAGCCAACTCATGCAATGAGCACAAGATCTGGGTTTATATGAGCGAGAATTGTTGAGACCAAGGTTGGATAAAGCACAGGGACAAATAGCCAAATGAATGGAAACACATGAACTATGAACCAATGGCTGAGGGGTCCACACTGGATCAGGCCCTCCGAATGGGTGAGACAGTTGATTGGCTTGATCTGTTTGGGAGGCATCCAGGCAGTGGGACCAGATCTTGTGCTCAAAATTCTTTTTTCCAAGGAGACTAGTAAAGCTTGAAAGCCTAAAGGCTTTGCCATTTAAAGTTATATTTCAGGATGAAGTTATAGACATCAAGAAACACTGGAGGGAAAAAAATTTTTTTTGAGGTTGAAGAAGTAAAAAGTTTTAATGAAAAATTTCCTATATTGCCACATTTTCAGAATTTCCCTCAACATAAACTTGATTTTTTTTCTAAGCTTTGAACATTACTTAAAGGCTTTCACAAGTTTCTCACGTTCATAACGATTCTTTAGTGTGGAAAATTTTTTTAAGATCTTTTTTAACATTAACATGACCTATGTTTTTGTTTGGCTTCCAGATGTAATTATGACGAACTGGAATCCTTTTAGATTCAAAATTTCATTCTCCTATATAAAAATAAGACAGCAAGAAATAGAATGAGAAAAAATACAGAACAGAATTACTACCTGGAACAGTACAGAAAATGTTTGTCTCCGTCAGAGAGTTGTTTGTTTGTTTGTTTGTTATTTTGATGTTTTGCACAAGAAAGAAAACTCCAGCTTCCCTCTCCAATCCTGATTGTAGCAGTAACAGGGGTGAGGTGGGATTTCCAACTCTCCAAAGGAGAAATTAGATTCAGGTGGTAACTGAGCTGCCATCGGATCATTGTACCGAGTTCCCTTTTATTCGCCCTGCAGTGGATAATGTGCGCTCATTGTGACTTATCTCTAGTTGGTTTCTTTTACAGCTTCTGGATATATAAGGGGGAAGTAGGACAGGGGCTGGAGGTCTGGGGAGCATCCGGGAGGCAGCATCCACGCTCCAGAGGGAATGAAAAAGGCAGGAACATGAGCAAGTGCCTGTGGCATTAACCTCTCCAGCGGTACGAGCCAGGGACAGCACCACCCATCGCCCTGGGAAACTCCCCCACAAGACTGGATGATAACGCACTCTTACCCTTGACTTTAACTTTCTGTTCATATTTCCGATACAGAACAATCGAGACCCGGGGCCTGGAGGGAAGGTGAGCATTCGGCCAGTTCGGTTTGGTCACCTGGTAGAGACCGGCTTTTGAGAAGCAATGCTGGCGAGGACCTTCCTCCTGTTGGCGCTCTTTGCAGAAGCCTCGGCAAAATCATGCATTCCAAATAAAGCAGGTACCCCAGGGCCACACTGCTTTCCCAGAAGGCACCCCTAGTCTCCACCTTGCTGTGATCCGAGCTCCAGGCAGCTTGGTTGGGAAGGAGTAAACCGTCACCAGGTGGAGGCACAGAAGCCCCCAGTGCCAATCAGACATTCCCCCACAGGGGCAAAAAGTGTCCTGAATGAACCTTTTTTTTTTTTTTTTTTTTTTTTTTTTTTACAAATTAGAAGATATTTCCTTCCTCTTTGGACTTGACTTTCATTTTCCTAATTTGTTGGGGCATGGGGATAGCAGAAATGGGTCCCCTTTTTTATGTGTTTGACTATGCAATGCATGCTGTGAGTCTCTAAACAATATTTTGCAACACTGAGCATAAAATGATGCAGTGGACATTTTAAATTATAAGAAATCTAATTTTCATGGGAAGACAGATATCAGTCTGTGATTTCCCAGGTATATTCTTTCAGATCAAGCAAAAGTTTTAGGGCTGGGGCTATAGCTGGTGGTAGAGCTCTTGCCTGGTAAGCCTGAGGCTCTGGGTTTAGTAACCAGTATTGCTGAACAACAACAACAAAACATTGGCTCTAAAATAAAGTGACAGTTTTTTTAAAAGTGGATCCAATTAAATAAATACTAAATAGTGATGCTATTACATGTGACATAAGTTGTAGAAGAATTGCAATGGCTGAAGTTTGGGACAGCTCACCACAACTTAGCAAAAACATGATTTTAATTGCCTCTGCGTGACATTTGATGACCATGACTGACTCAGACCGTGTGTGTACTCTTCCAGATGTCATCCTTGTGTTTTGCTACCCCAAAACCATCATCACTAAAATCCCTGAGTGTCCCTATGGCTGGGAAGTCCATCAGCTGGCACTCGGGGGGATGTGTTACAATGGGGTCCATGAAGGTGGCTACTACCAGTTTGTCATCCCAGACCTATCACCTAAGAACAGGTCCTACTGCGGAACCCAGTCCGAGGTAAGGCCAGCCCACTTACGCAGGGATGCTGAAGCGGAAGTGATGAGACACAGAGGGATGTTTGCTGCCATCCTTAAGAGGATTCATAACACCCTAAATTCCTTTTTAAAGTCAGCCCTGTCGCTCAAATTCCCTAGGAGGCTGTAGTGACTAAAGTCTTCTCTTTCACCTAATTTGGATGACTCTTTGTGTGTGCCCACGTACAGATGTGCAGACACCGCTGATATTGCATTAACATTGTGTCCTCTTAAAGCTGGGCAGTGATGGTGCATGCCTTTAATTCCAGCCCTCGGGATGCAGAGGCAGGTGGATCTCTGTGAGTTCAAGGCCAGCCTGGGCTACAGAGGGCTACAGAGTGAGTTCCAGGAAAGGCTCCAAAGCTGCACAAAGAAACCCTGTCTCAAAAAAAAAATGTGTCCTCTTCTGTCACACTCCACTTTATCTCTTAAGATAGGTCTCTTACTGAACCCAGAACTTGCTGATTCAGTGAGACGGGCTGGCCAGCAAGCCCCTAAGATCTGCCTGCTCCAGCTCCCAGTGCTGGAATTGCAGGCATGTGCCCCCCCACCATGCCCAGCATTTTATAATTGTGTTAGAGATATAAACTCAGGTCCTTGTGTCTGTGCAGCAATCATTTACCCACCAAGCCACCTCCACAGCCCAGGTGACTCTTAGGACTTGACTTTCATTTTCCTAATTTGTTGGGGCATGGGGATAGCAGCAAAGCTTCCTTCTGTGAGTAGAACAAAGCACACTTCTCACTTTGGTACTTTCATCCCCACATTGGATACCCAAATCAATGGGCCATCCTTTCCCCAAGAATTGGAAGTGGCAGGTGCATTTGGGAAAGCGCTAACAGGATCTAAGCAGGGTCACGTGAAGCATTCACGGCAGGAGACCATGGAATCACTAGCCTCTTGACAGGTGTCCTTATTTGACAGAGGAGAAATCTGAGGCCTCCCCCAGACTCATCAGTTCTCAGTCACAGAAGTACTAGGAGCATGGTCCCTGCCACCACGGGTCAGAATTCCTACTGCCTTGACTACCAGAAGGGTATATGCTTGTATGCCTCAGAGAAAAAAAAGCCAACTCCTCTTCCTGGAGTGCCAGAAGGATTCAGGTTTGATGGGAAGAGCCATGAGCAAGGTGAACAGAGCATCATATCTGTGAGTGCATCCTAGTGAGCTGAAGTGGAAAACATCTCCATGCTTTCAGGCCATTTCCTTTAAAAAGGGTGTTCCCAGTTCTAATGCCGGGGAGTTTTGAGACCAACTTGCAGAATTTCATAATTGGTGCTTTATGGTTAAAAGATGTTTTAACTACAGACTTACGGTCTAGAGTGGAGGGTGGACAAAGACATTCATGGGACTTTGCACAAGGGGAGTGGAAGAAAAGTTGAGGCTAGGAATAGCCCTTGACCTAGTCCCTCAGTCAGAGTCCAGTAGGACTTTTCCTACACATATAATATCGACCTTGTTGGAGGGATTCCAGAATTCTGCTAATGTTTTCACCACAAAGAATGGGTTCTACTGTTCCTGATAAATATTTCTGTCTCCTCATTGGGTTTTTTGTTTTGTTTTATTTTTCGACAGGGTCTTGGCTTCAAACTCACTATGTAGCTGAAGTTTGCCTGGAACCCCTTAGCTTCACCTCCCAAGTGATGGGATGACAGGCATATGCCACCGTGCCCAGCTTTCTCCCAGGCTTTTTTTTAACGAAGTCATCACCAACCACTTTCCCCAGAATCCTCAGTCCCATCAGGGGGACAGCATACACCCTAACTGCCTTCTTCCTTCCTCCAGTACAAGCCCCCCATCTACCACTTCTACAGCCACATCGTGTCCAACGACAGCACGGTGATTGTGAAGAACCAGCCTGTCAACTACTCCTTCTCCTGCACCTACCACTCTACCTACCTGGTGAACCAGGCTGCTTTTGACCAGAGGTAAGCCGTTCTGGGGGTGGAGGGCTGGCCACCATGAGGATGCTACAGTCCCTGTCAATCAGGCATGTTTCAGTCCTTATGCAAAATTCTCTCCCCTTTTCAGAGTGGCCACTGTTCATGTCAAGAATGGGAGCATGGGCACATTTGAAAGCCAGTTGTCCCTCAACTTCTACACTGTAAGTCCAGGTTGCCTTTCCTCAGGGCACTTACGTCCACGGGAGTCACTCTCTCCCGGCCTCTGGGCAGAGCCCCACTCCAGAACTCCAACGGTGGCATACTGCCTTAAGTTGGCTTTAAAGATGCAGTGCAACAGGAGGTTGGTTCACTTCACAGGCCAATGGAAGAGCTAAATGGCACAGGCGTGGCTGACCTTCCCATTTCACCAATGCAAAAATTAAGGCACCCATGTCTGACTCCTAATCAAGATTAGTTTCTACTACATTACTCTCCAGAGATTTATTTGCCATTAGGATCTCAAAACCATTAGTCAAGAGCATTGCGCTCCCTGACTAGACCGGAGCTAAAGACAAGGCTTAGGGCTAGCCTCTACTTTTTAGTTCTTTCATACCGTAAGATTTCCCCACTGTTCTAATTGGATCTGCTGCCTGTGTTGACATGGAAAGTTAAAGGCACACTTTGGTCTCTCTCAAAATTAAGTGCTGCAGAGAAACCAAATACGCACTGGCCATGAGCCCAGCAGCTCTCCCGATAGAAAGGGCATTTTGTTTTTAAGCTGTAGCTTCCAGTAAGGACACAGGCACACAGGGGGCACACTGGCCCAGCTGGCTAGAGGAAGAGGCAGGCAGAAACACAAACCTTTGTGAGGAGCGTTGGAAGTGTCCTCAGAGGGCAGCACATCTGACCCATTTCATTTTGCAAGAGAAAACAGCATCTCATCTGAAACCTCACTAACACTGAATGCTTCACCTATTGCCTGGAAGCCATTATCCCCCGGAATTCATCAGTGAGTGCTGGAGAATCCTAAAACAACCTAGTCCATCTTGCAGATAAGGAAGCCCAAAAGAAGGAAGGCATTTGCCCAAGACCACACAGGGGCCTCGGAGAAGCCTCTGGTGAGAACAGAGATTCCCCAACTGAGGTACTGCCTGTAAAGGCACAAAGTACAGTGTCATAGCCCTTCATCCACAAAGCCCATGTCTAATGTGGGATTCAAATGTTTTACTCTTTTTAAAAATTATTGTTAAAGAAGGATCTCTAAGATGCATTTGCTTCAAGTTTCCTTAAAATCCAGACTAGCCCCGGCTTCATATCACTAGTGGCTGAACCAGAGATAAATGTCCACAGCCACTTGACCTGTGTCCAGAGCTCAATGCACCGTGGGTCACCAGGGGTGATCAAATGAGGCTGACAGAGCTTCCTGCAGAGGGACTACAGTCTTTCATAGGAAGGCCCCGTCTAGAAGCTAGCTATGAATGTTTGATCCTATGAATGTTTCCAATAGTTGGTGATAGAGACCAGGGTTTTTAAAACTCATCTCTCACCATCAACCACATAGGGTTGAGTTTCAGACGTAAACATAACCTCAGAAGTAGAAGGAACATATTCCTTCAGTCAATCAATCAGCCTTCACCAGCAGGCCATCTGCAGAAACAGAGGGACAAATTCCTTCCTGAATTGTCTAGAAATGAAGCCAAGGTGTCCCCAAACCCTGTCAAAGCTGCTCCGGGACAAACAAACTCCAGCACAGAGCAGTTTCCGCTGCCCAGATGCCTTTGTTTATATTCCTCATTGGGCTCAGTTTCCTACGCCTAGCCCATGGATTTTTTTTTTCCACTTTGAGGGCATTTTTGAGCATTTCTAAAGCAACAACTGCCCCCTTGCATATATTTCCATCAAATTACCAGAAACAGAACCATGCCCTACATAGCACAATAGAACCAACACACTGCTAATTGCTTAGGATTCTGGGAAGTTCAGAGCCGGGGCCCCCAAATACACTCCTCCTACTCTGCATGTGTCCTCTCTCCTTTCTCTCCAGCCCTTCCCACTCACTTTGGCCAAGAACCCATAGTTGATATTCCCAGGGGAAAGTTATGACTCCCATTTTGAAGACAAAGGAAGGTTGTGGATTTACAGATATAGCCTGGGACTATGGATTAAAAAAAATGGGCCGTGCCCCAAGGCCTGGTTTTACTATTTACTAGTTAAATGACTCTGGGAAAGTTAGGGAGCCTCCCTGCGGCTCTACAGCCATAAAACAAGAACTTAGTGACATGTATTTCTTAGATATTAGGAAACTGGGTCGTGACATCATCTTTAAGTACTCAGCATGGTGGGTGAACTTGGTAAGTACCCAAGAAGACAGCTGTTCTCCTTGAGTGTAGACTCAGGCCCCATTTAACATGGATGCTCTGAATGTTCTTAGAACTGTTGCGTTTATAAAGATCAATATCAATGTCAGTGTGAGACTAGGTTAACTTCTTAAAATCAAAACAGTACTGGCCTGCTTAGTGGTACTACAAAAAGAAAGATTAAAGATCCTTCCCGAATCAGAACAAACCGCAGAGACCACCCTGGACTTCCCACGTGAAGTCCGCAGAGCTTCCACTGCTGAAGGCGGGCCACTCCACCTCTTCCAGTGACACAGGTGAGCGGGGCCTCTTGTTTCAGGTTATCATGTGGAACCTGACCCCTGAACCCTTGTTTGTGTTGGTTCTGACTGCTAAAATGATTCTATGGGATTATGTTGGTCACAGCTCTCCACAAGAGCCCCCATCTTTTCTAAACTAAACATCTTCTCATTGGTTTCTCTGACATCCTAATGCTTTCCCCTGAGCACAAGCCAGCTGTCCAGTGCCTGTCACAAAATGGGACCCAGAATTGAAATGTTCTACTCTAGTCCTCTGTGGAGCCAATAAGAGGCCTAGGGGGCCACAGGTGACCATCTAAGTTCTGGAAAACTCTAGGAATATGCCCTGAAGTACTTGCTTCAGGTTAGTTTTCTTTATTAGGTTTTTTTTTTAAATTTTTGGTTTTTTCGAGACAGAGTTTCGCTGTGTAGCTTTGCACCTTTCCTGGAACTCACTCTGTAGCCCAGGCTGGCCTCGAACTCACAGAGATCCACCTGCCTCTGCCTCCCGAGTGCTGGGATTAAAGGCGTGCGCCACACCACCACCGCTCAGCTGGTCGGAAGTCTTAAATACAGGCTTACAGCACATTGGGAGAACCCCAGAGGGCAGAAGTTTGCTATCGATGTTTTACAATCTTGCATCTAAGCTGTTAATACCCATTATGCAGGATACACAGACAAGGAACTTCCCTTAAGCATTCAGGAGGTTGAAACATAAAACATAAAAAAGTTTTCTTTATTGTTATCTCACCTATGAACAAAAGCAACTACATTTCCCCATATGAACTGCTCATTGAGGCATGCCTATCCTTAGCTTGGGCAACTAGCTACTTGTGAGTCAACCTTCTGATCAAGAGAAGGAATGCTGGAACATGGTTTCTCAACAGACTCCTCTATCCTATAGGGTGGAGAAGGAGTCTTTGTGATCTTTCTGCTTTTAGGGGTGTCAAGATAAACTTCGCTGGCATAGAATAGCTTACCGAGGTAAAGCTGTCAGAGGCAGGCCTCTGATTTTCATGTTAAAAAGAAAGTAGGGGACACCAGGCATGGTGGCTCCTATTTGTCATGCAGCACAAGGAGCAGAAGCAGGATTTCTGGGAGTTTGAAGCCAGTCTGGTTTACATAGTGAGGTTCAGGCTAGTCAGAGCTGTATAGAAAGACCCAGAAAGGAAGGAGGGAAGAAGACGGGAGGGAAAATCATACTAAGTGTAGTTATCAGAAATGAAGAGTGCAGCTTCTGGTCTTCACTCTGATGGAGAACTGGACAATTGTTCCATCTGTAGAGACCCCACACTCTACCAGCTGATCTCCAGAAGAAAGGCTTCACAGAAGCATCTCTGGAGACTTGAGGACTAAATTGCCATCGTCAAATTAGTTTCCATGTTTGGAAATGTCCCCTGAAATCTCATACATTTTAGGCAATACCAAAAATACTTCAAAAACTACTGAACAGGTGTCACTTTAGCCGCATGCTACGCAAATAGATCACTTATGCCAGGGACTGTTATTGCTTAATTGTGGCAACCAATAACGTGGTGCAGAGGCCTAACATGGAAAGAAGGGAGCCAGCGTCTAGGTGACTTATCGTGGGAGCCTCGGCTGGACCTGCTTCAGCAGAATAATGGAAGTCATCCTAAGGTGCCTACCGAGTTGCAAGTCTCTAAGCTTATAAATTCAGGTTTTGAAATACCCTAATCTAAACTTTATGTTTCTATTCTCCAGTGTCCCAGAGGCCAGTGTCTCTGTCCCCCATGGCTAACACCAGAGAGTAGTTCCAGGTTCTTTCTTAAGTGAATTGAACAGGAGACTCACAGAATGGAGAGCCTCCTTTGAGGAAGTCAGTCACGGCTGTAATTCCTAATAGCTCACTGTGCGTTATCTGCAGATGATCGAGTTTTTAAAAAATATTTTTATTTTATAATTAATTTAATTTTACATATCAGCCACGGATAGAACAAAGCTGGACCAGGGACCAGACCCTGACACTCCTGAGCCTGTCATGGTAGTGACGCTTTGGCACACTCAGGTTTCAAGGCCTGCTGTCCTCGATCCACCTCTTAGCATCGTAATCCCATCCCCTGCTCCTTTCTCTGCTTTCTCACCCTCCTCCAGACCTGGCCTCCTTGCTGACCTGTCAGCCACACCATTACCCCCAGGCAGACATTCTTTCTGGTGTGGCTACACAGCCCCCTTCCTCACTTCACTCAAGCCTTGTTCAGACACTTCCTCCTCAAAGAGGTCTCCCTGACTGCCCCTCCTCAAAAATGTAGCCTAGGGCTCCTTTGCTGAAGGCCTTGCTGTGCCGGCGTGAGGACCCGAGGTCACTCTCCAGAGCCTGCGTTTAAAGAAACAAGCTGAGCATAAGGGCATTTGTAATCCCAGCCCTGGGGACAGGGACAGGTGATCCCTGTCACTTACTTGCTGGCCAGCCAAGCCGACTTGGTGAATTCTGGGCCAGGATGAGACCCTGCGTTAAACTCAAGGTAGACAGTTGCCTGAAGAATGAAACCAGAGGTTGACCTCTAACCTCCACATACATGTGCATACGCATACATGCATACCTTTATACACTCATGTACCCATGCCCACACAAACATGCATATAAATACATACACACACACACACACACACACACACACACACACACACACACACTAAATGCGGCTTACCCTTCCTCATGTTTCTAGTCCCTTTTGCTATTTTTATGGCTTCCAATATTACATACTATATGCTAGTCCAATGTACTATGTAATTTACTTTTCTATTGTCTTTCTCTCCTGCTAGAAAATTCAATCATTTAGAGACAGATCTTGCTTCATTCACAAATATTATATCTCAATACAGAGTATCTTGACATAGAAACTATCCAAACATGTAGAACAACACCTAAATACATTGCAGGCAATCAATAGTGTATGCCTGTTGATAATCACACTGGTAATCAAGTCACAAACTTTAGAACTTAGGCAAGCGTTTGCTCAGACAGAGTGCAGGGAATCAGGGATCATGAGGGGCTATGTATTTGGTTGCTCTTGGCCTTGAGTGATTTGTGAAACCATTGCTTGGTTATTTTTCTATCAGTCACTTTTATTGGCATCACTGAGACAATGTGTGTCAAACCATGACCAGCAATGTCCTTACCTCTTCTAAGATGACATCCGCATCCTCAGAGGTAGTTTCTCTGGCTCTGGTGTTTTCTCGATGGTCTCATGTGCTTGTTCCTTGATTGGTTAGTTCCATCTATATCCTATCCCCAAAGTTTCTGCTTCCGCCAGAACTGACTGTTCATTCTGAGAGGTCACAATGCCTAGTGTCCCCATTTTCTTCCTAAGAATGCCAAGTTTTCCACCAAGAAAGAAGCTCCTTTCATTCTGGAAACATCTGAAATTGGTTCAGACCTGTTCGCAGGAGTAGAAGCCAAAGGGCTAAGCACTCGGTAAGTTCCTTACCTCTGTGTGTCTTATTAAGTACAAAGGGGAAAAAGACCAGCCAACAGATTCCAGCCTTCAGATGTTTGCGTGCTTCAGACTGCTTCAGAGTGGCATCTCCTTGTTTTATTTCCAGGTTTAAAGTAGTCCTGAATAGCTGTTGGGCCACCCCCTCGGCGGACTTCATGTACCCCTTGCAGTGGCAGCTGATCAGTAAGGGGTAGGTGCTACTCTCTGGAGTCAGTGCAGAGCAGTGGTCCAGTGTACCATGGTCTCTTCCACTGTAGCTTAGAATAGCTTGGGAGGAAACCTTTTGTTCATACCAGATCCTTTGGGTGGAACTCCAGTTTTCAAGAGCCCTTAGTGGTATTATATATATAATCAGCTATTTTCCTGTACACATGAGCACAACTGCAACAGCACACCCCCCTCAAAGTGTGATTCCATGTGGGGCAAGGGACTTGTTCAGGGTAAGATGGAGAGCTCCCCACGGCTGCCACCATCCAACCAGAGTGAGCTGTCACTGAGAGGCAGGTGCCACAGCCTACGCCAAGAGATGTGGTGCCAAGACATCTAGGCTTGCCCATTATTTGCCTTCCTTCCCCCACCACAGAGCTCCCCTTACATTTCTTTCCACTGGCCGATATGGGGCCAGAGCACCCTGGCTACAGAGAGCTATTTTAAGGCTCTGTGTCTTGAGTTCAGGCAAGGATCTCAGGTTTATTGACCAAACAATCCTGTTAGAGCCTCATTTCATAAGTTGGAAAATTCTCACAGCCCATCACTGCCAAGGCCACAACAAACAGAAATAACTCTGACCCTTGGCCCAGATAGGAAGGCACAACCTTTGTTTCTCGCTCATGACTCCTGAGAGAGAATTCTGGGATAATATTTTTTAGTTCCTGCTTCTGTCTCAGCAAACATACATTTAGATATTTCTTTCCATCATCTAGATAATATATGGAAAATTACTATGTTTTCTACAAAGGTTACTATATATTATATGTATAATTGATTGAACATAAATTTCAGGCAAAACCTAACAATGCACATAGGGATAAGCAGTGGTGTGACTTGAATGTGGTGTCTACGGCAACATTGGAATACTCTACTCCCATCCATCATGTTGGTCCTTACCTTGTGTTACCCTGGGGTCTTCCAGAGGCTAGTCCTAAAGAGGGCTTGAGAGTTCACTTCTTTAGGACAGGGGTTCAACTTACCAGATGTGTGGGTTCTTCTCATAAGTCACCCTCTATTTTAGGATGGAGACAATCTCATCCACCCCTCTAGCCCTTCAATTATACCTCACACTCAGGAATCAGAGTTCTTTGAAAAGACAAATAGCTGTGCACAGAACACTGTGTGAAATTTTGCCTTAGAGCCTTTTTGGAGTCCTCTGGTGTGATATTTCGCTCTCCCTTCCCCCATGTATACCAGCTGCCCCACCGATGAAACAGTCCTCGTGCATGAGAACGGCAAGGACCACAGGGCAACTTTTCAATTCAATGCCTTCCGGTTCCAGAACATCCCCAAACTCTCCAAGGTTTGGTTACACTGTGAGACATTCATCTGTGACAGTGAGAAGCTTTCCTGCCCAGTGGTGAGGATCCTGGCTCTGGAAGGAAGATAGTACCCCAAAGGGCTGGTATTGGAGGAGCTGAATTTGATCTGGGAGATGTGGGCCCTGGGTGCAGAGGCAGAAGGTCTGGGCCTGTCTACCTTGCTACCAAAACTTACCAACTTGGTTTGTGTTGTTTGCCCACAGAGCCTGGTCTCATCATCTTTGAATAGAGGCCATCAATTCTGATGGCTGTTCCCTTTTCAGAGAACAATGTAAGATAAAAATGAACACAGTAACAGGCATGAAAATGCTTTGAAAAGGTTAAAAGTGTCAAAAGATCCAAGATCTAGACAGAACTCTAAAGGCAGGTGATTGTAATCTGGATTGGACCATCTTCAGAGAAACGCTGAAAGTCTAGGTCAGGATGGATTGCACAGTGAGGGAAAGGACCAACGCAGTTCTGGGCCGTGCAGAGCTGTAGAACACCTCCTTGGGAACCTAAAAGTACTGAGCTCCAAACTGTCCCCTGTCCTCCATAGACTGGAGGCCTCAGAGCTTCTGAAGAGGCTGCCAGCCCACAGGGCCTGGAGGAATCAGCAGAAAGGAGGTTGAATCTCTCCTTCCATCAAGTCACGTGGTTAGAAAGCATAGAGAAGAAAAGAAAAAAGAACCAGAGGGTGCAGGGCTGGGGTGGAGGAGAACCAGTTAGTACTTGATCATGGTACGCCCAAAGGATGGGCGTCGGAGTTGCAGTTTTTAAACAAAGAAAATAGAGCAGAACACATTTTGCAAGTGTCCTCTTCTCCTATCACTGAGTTAAGAGGAAAGTAAAAGCCTTCCTCCCTATGGAAAGGCACGGTGCCCATCCTCTGCTGGAACGGTAATCAACTACTACAGCAGGGTTTTCCCACCCTGAAGAGCCAGTGAACTCTAGGCGCACGTGTGCGTGTGTGTGCGTGTGCGTGTGCGTGCGTGTGCGTGCGTGTGCGTGTGCATGTGCGTGCGTGTGTGTGTATGTGTGTGCACACTTTATGTATGTAGTGACTGGGGACTTGGACTCCACGAAGTTTCATTTTGTTTTTTTGTTTGTTTCTTGTTTCCTTTGTTCATTTCTCCTCCCGGTCTTCAGAACTGTGACAAACGGAAGCGTATGCTACGTGACCAGACAGGGGGTGTCCTGGTTGTGGAGCTGTCCTTGCGGAGTAAGCTGATTGCCCGATAGTCATGTGCATTCTGGGCTGTGTCCACAGGCATGACAGGTTTGAGCGTTTTGATCGAATTGTCAAACCAGGCGTGCCTGTGGACACAGCACTCACCTGCTCCTCGAGTAGCGGGGGTCTGATCATGTGGGCCCAAGGAGGTGAGAGGTTTGTTGACTACCTTGAACGTCTTATTGGGGCCCAAATCCAAATGTCCCTAAGGAATTAAGAAGTGCAGAGCTGAGCTTCCAAACTGGTCATGCAGTGAGCAATAGTAACGGAAAGGAGCGTGTCCTGGGAATGTCAGCCAGCCTTCACTGCCCAAACCTGGCCTGGACACTAAATTCCAGAAATGAGCAAGACTCATAGAGACCCTGTCTCAGGAGTTTACCCTCTAGCCAGGAGACAGACAGTCCACACTGAGGGACAGGGAATGTTGAGGGGTAGGGGATGCATAGGGTGATGCGGGAGTGTGTGGCCACAGGAACTGACCCAGTACAGGCCTTATAGACTGTTGGAAAATGTCAGTGTGACCTGGAGAATGCTGTGAGCAGAGATTGAGCCAGACTTTGGTAGTGTTGTTTGTTTTTGCTCTTTTTTGGGGGCCCACCACCCAGCTTGCAAATAAATCACACACAGAGGCTTATTCTTACATATGAATGCCCGGCCTTAGCTTTGCTTCTTTCTCAACAGCTTTCTTTGTTTTTTTTGTTTTTTTTGTTTTTTTTCCGAGACAGGGTTTCTCTGTGTAGCTTTGCGCCTTTTCCTGGAACTCACTTGGTAGCCCAGGCTGGCCTCGAACTCACAGAGATCCACCTGGCTCTGCCTCCCGAGTGCTGGGATTAAAGGCGTGCGCCACCACCGCCCGGCTCAACAGCTTTCTTTAAATTATCCCACCTATCTTTTGCCTCTGGCTTTTCCCTCTGTAAATTTTACTCTTACTCCATGGCTTGCTGGTTGTGTAGCTGGGTGGCTGGTCCCTAGAGCCCTCCTCCTTCTCTAGCTGCTCAATCCCTCCTCCCAGATTTCTCCCTCTATTTATTCTCTCTGCCCGCCAGCCCCGCCTATCCTCTCTCCTGCCTTGCTATTGGCCAGTTCTTTATTAGACCATCAGGTGTTTTAGACAGGCACAGTAACACAGCTTCACAGAATTAAATGCAACATAAACAAAAGTAACACACCTTAAAATAATATTTTACTGCACTTTCGAGTTGTACCTCAAAGCATGATTGCCAAACCACAGACCAGGGCAAAGTCTCCATGCTTCCTCTTGGTTTTATGGGGTCTACAAACTAAAACAGGTTTTCTACACTTTCACGTGGTTCCAAATATTAAAAAGGAAAACACGGTGCATAAAAATTCAATGAAATTAAATCTCAGTGTCTACAAAGCTTTATTAGAACACGGATGGCATTATCTACAGGAATATTCACACTACAAGGACAATGCAATAAGGCCATGCTTGGTGTGGTTGTACACACCTGTAACCTCAGTACTCAAGAGGCTGAGGCAGGAGGATAGTGAATCTGTGGGCCATCTAGGATATATAGTAAGTCTCTGCCCAAAAGTGTAAAGAAAAAAAAAATACTTCATGGCCCCTGCAAAGCTAAAAGTAGTATCTTGTGTTTTCCAAAATATTTAGCAGCCCCTGCTTTAGATAGCCAAGGAGATGATGCTGTAAGACAAGTCTTTGTAAACCTCAGTATATGCTTCCTCTCAAAGGCTCATGATTTAGTGGAGGTCAGACATGGTCAGCTCTGGGGCTCAGAAGCAGTCCTGGTACTTCATTCATGGCCTTCTTCAACCCGCATTCTCTCTCTTTGCTCACTCCAGGCAGGGGACTCTCCAGTCTCTGTGACTTCTCAGGTAAGAATAAGAGGCACCTACATGTCTTGGGGCAATGCTTTTGTGAAGTGGATGTTCTGTTAGAGGTGTTTACTTTACCCCAGCAAAATCTGTCGTTGAAAATATACATCTTGAAGTACACCTGAGCAGGGCAGAGGGGCACAGAGGCAAAGAGTCTCACTCCAACCAGCCTGTGACCCGAGAGAGGGCCTGTTTCAAATGGACGAAGAGCCATCAGATCCCACAGCACCCTCTGAACAAAGCCATCACTCGGTGGCTTTCCTAAGGTTCCTGCGTTTGCAGAACATAGTTTTTGATCAGATCATCTGCTCATTAGCAAATATTTGAGGCCCTGCTATGACTCAGCTGTTCATTAATGGAGTGACTTGGCTAAGAGAGAGCCTCAGCCCTCCCCTATCAGCTTTGCTGTGTGAACCGGGCTTTGATTGTCCCTAACATACACGGTGTGCTATGAATTATAGGTCAGCACTAAACAATACAGTGGACAAGGCAAGGTCATGGGGTGAGGGCCGGGGGAACTGACGTAGCAACAGCCAGAGCCACTTAGAGGAACTTCCTCTTAGAGGAAGAGCCATTCCAGCTGCAACCAGGGTCTGGCTGGAAAGATGACAGGGACATAAGAATGAGGGAGACGGGCTGGGGCTCTGGCAGTGGTTTGCAGACTCACAGACGGAAACCACTGCGTCATTAGAAGAAAATCATGTAAATCGATTTCAATGCCCACTTCTCATTTTCAAGGGAAATGCTCCAGAGAGCATCCTACAGTGAAAGGTGTATGCCGTCACTGTGCCGTCCAAGTTCAAATGTCTCTTTGCCAAAGGTCCACAATCTAGGCTTATGTATCAGGACCTCAGTATTGATAGAAGTGGACAGTGCGAGCCCCAGGGAATGAACAGAAATGACTGTAAAGAGTTTGGAAGCTTTCAGCAGCCTTATTGCATTAACTCTGGTTGATCAAGCAGTTGACCTTATGCAGCTGTTTCTCAGTGTGTCTCTGCCCCTCCGCTCCACAGATGTTCTTTATCACCTCATCCTGATGTTGGGGATCTGCGCTGTGTTATAAGAGAGAGCTGGGCAGCTACAGCAACTCTCTTCAAGGCCACCCTGAACTATGACACACTGCCAAAAAGAACAAATAGAAGACTTCGCTGCTGGGGAGCAGAGAATAGCGCTTTGCCAAATATGTGTTCCCCATGATTATTTTGTGTGTGAATTTGGTGATCCACTGCCGTTGGAGCCACACTTCCCCTTATTCCTTCCTCTGGTCATAAGGTCCTGCCAATGCCCCTCCATGAAGGTGGGGAGGAGTCTTTTCTCCTCTACTCAAATTAGGGTAGCATTTAAAAGTTACTTTCATCATAAAAGATTCACACATACATCATATACAGCTTGGCATTTGGAGGCAAAGACAGATCATAACCACAAAAAAATCAATGCCAAATACAGAATCCACAGGGATAGCCAACTTTACCCAGCAGGCACTATCATTGAGACAGTATGATTCTAAGGACCAGAATTGAGCTCCTAGGCAGGAGATTCCAATCTTCAAGTGACAATAAAGTTAAATAAAACATATTTGTTCAACCTTTTGTAATAGACAAGAAGTGGGTTCCTAAGAGCCCCTAGCACTAATTTTTTTTATTATAGGGTTTCTTAACTAGATTTAAACATTAGGTAGGTATTATGATGCCTTATCCTTATAACTGATTATATTTCTCTGTAATCAAAAGTAAATAGGAAATAGACTATGAAAGGAGTAAAAATTCATCCTCATTTCACATAATAATGTGGCATTGCCTACATGAAATGCATTTGCACGACAATGGAAAGACGGTACCTGGGTCCAGGTTCTCTGAGATTCGAGAGCCAATCCTCCCGCGGAGCTCGTGATGCTCCGTGGACTCATGAGCCTCACTTGCTTCCCGTCTGGGATGGCCTAATGCATCCCACCTTCCCTGAAAACACTCAAACCTGTGTCTGCTTCCAGCTTGTTCACTTAGGATTGTGAGAACTGAACCAATAGAACGTCAGAAACACAATGCAAATATAGCCAATGACATCACATGAGAGCACACTCTCAAAACTGGACACCCCTGTGGTCTAGAGCAAGACAAGGTCAGTGATTCACACTTGTCAACAAGGAACAAACTGAGCAAACCAAGCCTGCCGGAGCCTTAGCTGTGGGGTGACACGATAGGCCAAGTTCTACATTTTTTTCTTTGTCAAGTACAAACATTTGAGTTCATGTGCCAGTTTGTCCTCTGTATTTAATGCCCTTGAGAGGTTTTGGGGTCTGTAGTTTGCTGATCTTTTTACAACCTGCATAAATGAACTTAGAAATTAAACCAGTTACCAAGTCTTGTTTGTTTAGCCATAGGCTGGGGTAAAATGGTTCCACGCAGTCTAAACCTAGTATCTAGCTGGTGCTCCAATCAGTTTAGATTCTCTTCCTAAAGTCAGAGTTAATTGTAATCCAGAAATATAAAAAACATACTTCATTGGTTCTAGTCAGAAACTGTTATATAGCACATATATAGCCAAGTTTATGTCATTGGCTGCCAAGATAAAACAATGTTTAGTTTTCTCACCATGATTTATGATCTTGTATCTCTACCTGGTGCTATGGACTAAATAAAATGCCTGGAATAGATAACCTATGACTGCAGTTTACATGTTCATGTATTATGATAGAAGCCAATCCCACAACCTTTCCAAGGACTTCTAGACTTCATAGAATCCAAATATTCCACAAACTTTTGATCTTTTGTACTTCAAACATTCCTGGAGTTTACAGACCAAGAGGCGAGGGGGTAAAGCCATCTTCATGACTAACATTAGAGAGTGGGAGGATCCCGTGGGCCATCCCTGCCTGTGAAACTCTAGTGTCTCTTAAATTGTTTGGCTTAGGGTTAACTGGTAACCCCTACACAGTGTTTGGTTACCCTTTCTGCCTTAGGACTTCTCTATGAGGGATTAAGAGAAAGGGCCTTCATTGTAATGTCTGCTGTAAATTCCAACTCATACTAAACACAAAACAAACATCCAGAGGGGAAAAATACACATTCCCTTAGGTATCATTAGTACACAACACACACACACACACACACACACACACACACACACACACACACACACATCACTAGATACAGAGTTGTGAAAATTGCTCTTATAAAAATTCCTAACTATGATATCTATATTCATTCCCTTTCTGTCTCCCTCCCTCCCTCTCTTCTCTCCCCATGTGTATACATACACACATATACCTAGTATATGCATGTATATGGGTGTGTGTATATGAATATAGGTATGCATGTGGGTGTCTGTGTTTGTATATGTATGTGTGTTTTGTGTGCATGTACAGGTCTGGATATCAAATGTTTATGTTATAATATTAAATGAAGACAGATTTAACAAAGTCTTTATTATCTGAATGTAATTAGGTAAGTAGATGGACTAGAAGCAAATGTACATCATTGATACAAAAACAAAGATGGAACAATAGACAATTACCTTATTCAACCCCATCTCTAGAACTGAATAGCATTTTCTAATGCCCTTTTACTATAACAATATTAGATTATTTGGTTACTTCATTTTTTTGTTTATAGCTCTGCTAGTCCCTAATGTTGCATTGTTGTGTGTTAAAATTGTCTCCTTCCAACTAAACTGTAAGATAAAGATGAAAGTTTCATATTCTCTTATACTCCCAGCATGGCAGCTAGCAGAGTGAAAACTTAACACATGGTCCTTGAGTTCATGAAATTCTCAGATGGATGGATGGATGAGTTGGGGAATGGGCAGGTGGATAGATATCAGATGGGTAGACAGATAGATAGTTTAGTAGGTGGATGGATGGATGGATGGATGGATGGATGGATGGATGGATGGATATATGGAAAGATGCATGGATGGATGAATGGATGGATGGACGGATGGACAGACAGATGGATGGACTGATGGATGTGTGGAAAGATGCGTGGATAGAAGGATGGATGGATGGATGGATGGATGGATGGATGGATGGATGGATGGATGGATGGTTGAACAGATGGGTGGGTGAATAGATGGATGGATGGCTGTAAAGGGCCTGGCCTATCAATCTAAGAACTACACAAGAGATTATGGTTTGTTTTCTTTCATGATGGAGCAAAGTGTTTAGGAACCCATGCTGCTCAACCAGGGAAGAAGGTAGGAAGCCTGAGAAGATGCACTCTGGTCCATTGTCTCCATTCTGGAGGAGAAGGGAGAAACTCCCTAGCGTAAATGCCTTCTGCCTCACCTCCTCCTAAGTAGCAGTCTAAAACATCAGCCCTTGATGCAGAGTGCTTTGGGGGGAGCAGAGCCTCTCGTCAGAACTCTACCCAGGAGAGGACGTCTCTGAAGGTCAGAGAAGTCAGCCATGCACCTCCAAAAAGAAACCAAGTTCAGCAGATGGGAACGCTGGAGAGGAGTAGGGAGGTGGGGGGGAGTGAAATGGGCGAAAACCAGGAAGGCTTTTCTTGGTTATGAAGAAAGGCAAGCATTTTTATAAATATGGGCATGGAAGCACCCCAATAAATTAAAAGGTAGTTTGCTTCCTAATACAGTACTCAAAAATATGGCCACAGAACACACCAGCAACAGAGAAAATCTAACTGCCCTCACTTCTTTATTCTTGGGAACTTTAACAGGAAAAGGGTCTCAAAAGCAGCATTTTATCCGGACATTCTCTGCACTACCTAGCAACCACGTGGGCTAGGGAGATACAAGGTGCCAAGAAAGAAGTGTCATAAGAAAGAGCAGGTCCGGAGACCCATTAAAATAATCCCCAAACAATTCAACCCAGAACTTAATTTTTTGTGAAAAGGGAAAATAATCACCACAGGACCAGACAGGCTCGTCTTCCTCGGCCGGATTTGTTAAAGTATACTCTGTGTGCATAAATCAGTGGAGAATTCCAGTTAGCATTCAAGTCTTTGTTTCCAGAGATGCTGCTGCTTGATGTGTAGGAAAAACAGGCAATAACAGGATATTTTCTGTTGCACTCACAGAGTTGAGAACCAGGCCATCTAGTTCGCAGTGAGTCTTCCTCTGTAACCGCCTGGCACGAGCTTCAGGGCCTGGGCGCTCATGTGGGATTGTTTCTGTCTGAGCTCATGCTGAGGGGGAGGGGGGACTCCTAGTTCCTTCTAAGCTGGTTAGCTGCCTTGCAAGAGAAAGGTCGGGTGCATTTTTGCCCAGGCTTTATCTTCCTCTTTCCCTCTTCTAGGAGGAAACAGATTTTAGGCAGATTCATGAGTCTCTGTGGCCGGCCATCACAGGAAATGAGTGCTCTCTGTCCACCTCTTCCAACTGCACACTGGGCAGCAGTCTGGGAGCAAAGTCTGAAGCAGGAAGGGCTGCCAGTCAGACAGTACCCCCTAGAGGGAGATCGACTCAATGCCCCAGAACTACACCTCTTCAGAGGGATGGATAATGGATGCATTTCCCCCAAAAGGATCCCGGGACACGGACATTCGTGGGGCTCTACAAACATCTTGAAAGAACATACCCACCTCACAAGATCTCTGGACCTTTAGTTTCTTCCTCCTCGGTAAACTCGGGGAGCGGGACAGTGAGGCCGTCTTTGCCTTTCAACCAGAAGGTCGTCTGTTCTCCCTTGCCCTGTGGGAAGCAAAAAGGGTCTGGTGAGCAGCTGACATGGATGGATGCCTGGCTGGGTCTGCCTCGATTGGTGAGAGAGCAGGAGCCACCTCTTTGAAAGAAATAACCTCTTTGTATATAAAATCCTGATGGCTACATGGATGGTCAGTCATGTTCTTCTGTGGAAAGGCCTGCAGAGAATAAACTCCATTGGCCCCCTCCCCAATCTTAAAAATATAGTCTGAATTCTTAGTGTGACTTGGGTGCCAAGGAAAACACCTCACATACGTGTGTACATAGAATCCTCATGCTCAGCATGATGACCATGCCGGTTTTCCTCATGCACAACCAAGTCCTTCCATCACCAATCAGGAGGGGACATCATCCCAAGAAGACGCTACAGAACTGCTAGCAACCCCACCCCCACCCCCCCCACCCCCCATCCCCCAACCCCCCCAACCCCCCCCCACCCCCGTCTACCTGCTGGAGGGATACAGTGCCCTGGCAGCGGGGAGCTGATGTTGCTCACTTCTCTCTCACTTCCCAATGCCCCTACCTCTGGCAGTACTGGGGAATGAACCCAGGCCCTCAGACATGCTAGGCAGCTACAGCCCATGCATGCCCTTCCCTTTTTACTTCTTTTTCTAGGTGTCCACCCCAACCCAAACAGCCAGTGTCATGGTGACCACCACTGCTGCTATGTGCACATCTCCAAGATGATACTGAGAACATCTCCAGAGGAGCAGCGGTTCTCCTCCCCTCCCCCACCCCAGGAAAGGGAAGTCTGAAGTGGGTGATGAGGATGTGTCATCCAGTCATTTCGGTAACAAGCCACAATGAAGAAGACAGAGAACACAGTAAGAGCGTTTTGTATTACATAGAGATGAAAGAGGTCCTAGTATCTCTGAGGCCAACCAATAGATTTCTGTCCCCTCTGTCTGGACATGTTGGTCCTAGGGGAAGGGACACAGAAGGAAAGAGGGTTGTGTTCACTGTGACTTTGTATGAGGGACTTCACTGGAGTGTTCAAGTGGAAGCTGAAAGACTATTTGGTAGCAGAAAAGGCATCCCTCAGGAGTAACAGCTAAGGTATTTTCTATTGGAAATCCATATCTGACCACTGAGGGGTCTGAGTCATCTCCTCAGGAGACAGATCCAGCAGTTACCAAAGCCTTCAGAGAGCTCCCAGAAGTCTCATTGCATCTCTGCATAGAGATTCCCTCATCTCCCCCAATTCTTCAACATGTCCATCAAGGACACAAACCGGGGAAGTGGAACACAGTCAACCTGGCCTTACCTTGACTGCAATGGTGCCTCTCTTTTGCAGATGGTACCCTCTAGCTGCTAGAAGAGCTCCTGCAGTGCTCTGAGAAACATGGATCCGGAGAGCTGTCAGAAACCAGGCATTGCCTAGTTAGCATCGAGTTAACAGAGGAGTCAGTGTGTGAAGGCCTCTTTGGAGAGGGGACCAAACTTACTCTCACTCTTTGTTCTCCAGAACTTCTCATGAAACAAAACACGTAGCTGGGTATCATAATCCCAGCCCATGGAAGCAGAGACAGGGGATCTGGAGTTCAAGACCAGTTTTGACTACATCATGAGTTCTAGGCCAGCCTGGGATGAAGTAAGACATTTTTCGGATTGATAGGTAAATTAGGAAGGTAGGTAGGTGCTGTGGGATGTTCTGTATGGCAAATGTGTTGCTGATTGGTCAATAAATAAAACACTGATTGGCCATTGGCTAGGCAGGAAGTGTAGGCGGGACAAGGAGGAGAATAAAGCTGGGAAGTGGAAGGCTGAGTCAGAGAGACACTGCCAGCCGCCATGATGACAAACAGCATGTGAAGATGCCAGTAAGCCACGAGCCACGTGGCAAGGTATAGATTTATAGAAATGGATTAATTTAAGCTGTAAGAACAGTTCGCAAGAAACCTGCCACGGCCATACAGTTTGTAACCAATATAAGTCTCTGTGTTTATTTGGTTGGGTCTGAGTGGCTGTGGGACTGGCTGGGTGAGAGAGATTTGTCCTGACTGTGGGCTAGGCAGAAAAACTTAAGCTACAGGTAGGTGTAGGCAGATGATAGATAGATAGAGATAGATAGATAGATAGATAGATAGATAGATAGATAGATAGATAGATAGATACATACATACATACATACATACATACATACATAGGCAAATTGATAAATGTAAAGCACAAATAATACCCAGTGTCTGGGACACATAGGTTTGGATGTGTCCCCACCCAAGTATTGGATACTGACAGATGCTTGTCAGCATTTGGTTTAGGAACACAGAGAACTAATTCATTCTGCAAGTTGACAGTCCCCATGTATGGAGGCTCCCTGGGTTTCTCAAACTTCCTGGGATGAACTGAAGACATACTACTGAAAACATTACCATAACCGAAGGTGCACACAGAAACAGTTTTGGGGCTTGCCTAAGCAGCCAGCTTTTGCCTTTACTCCAGCCCTTTCCTCACAAGCTGATAGGTTTAATCTGTGTTTTCAAGTTGGTTGATTAACTTGAACAATGAAGTAATTGTGTGTGTTTATACATGGTGAGAAATCAGTACCTTCAAAATAATGGAAACCTAAATTCTTTGAAATTTCAACCACTGAGAAATTTTTTCCATGTTTCAACTGAAAAATAGCATGCACGCACACACACACCGCATGCACGCACACACGCGCGTGCACACACACATCATATATCTCAAGTAAATCACTGATTCAATGAAGTTACTAAAAAATACACAAGAATATGGTGCTTCCTAGAGTTCTGGTCATAGATTTCCTCTGCACTACCAGGAATATACTCTACACCAAAGATGGAACCATTACTACTCACAGGCCAGTCTGCCTGTTTGCAAATAAAATTTTACTAGAACAGGGTCTTGCTATACATTTACATTTTTCTAAAGCTACTCTTGAACTACAACATCGAATTAAGTAGTTGCAACTGAGCCATGCGGTGGTGGCGCACACCTTTAATCCAGTACTCAGGAGGCAGAGACAGGTGGATCTCTGTGAGTTCGAGGCCAGCCTAGTCTACAGAGTGAGTTCTAGGACAGGCTCCAAAACTACAGAGAAATCCTGTCACGAAACCACCCCACCCCCAAAAAAAGTAGTTGCAACGGACACTGATGGCCCCTAAAATAAAATATTCACTGTTTAGCCCTACAAAAAAAATTTTCTAATTTGTGCTTTGTTCTTATATGCTTTCATTGTGTGTAGTTTGCTAAGAGTGGGAAGAAAGGCTGAAGGGATGGCTTAGTGGGTAAGGTGCTTACTATGCGAGCATGAGGCCCTGAGTTCGGATCCCCAGCACCCATGTAGGAGCTGGGCGTGGTGCATGTCTACAACCCCAATGTCGGGGGATAGAGACGGTGAATTCTGAGAGCTCACTGGCCACCCAAACTAGTCAATTAGTGAACTTCAGCCTCAGTAAGAAAAGGTAAGGTGGACAGTAGAGAAAACACCTGATATCTGTCCTCTACACACACACAGAGAGAGAGAGAGAGAGAGAGAGAGAGAGAGAGAGAGAGAGAGAGAGAGAGGAGAGAGAGAGAGAGAGCGAGCTTGATTTAAAGGGAGGAAGCCATATGTGTTTATGTAGCTCCACTGGGCACACGGGGAAAATGCTGTCTACACAGCTGGTGACTCAGGTTGTCTCCTGGGAATAATGATCTTCTCTTCCAGATGGAAAAACGAGACAAAATGCAAATGAGTTTCTTAAAATACCCCCTGGTTAAAGATAGAGGACTTGGGGGACAGGGATAGCGTGCTTGCAGAGCCTGGCAAATGATACCCACGTAAACTGCTGCTTTCCATTCTGGATGCCATGTTCACAGTGTCTCCAAACAGACAGTATCTGGGCATGGTGATTCCCACCACACCGGCTACCACAGGACCTAAGGAGGGAACAATAGAAGGGTCTAACTGCCTGCATTCCCAAGGCTGGGCTCCATACAAACCATCAAGTCCATAGAAGAAATTAACGCAACAAGTATTTATCAAGTAAGTACCCTTTTGGAGCAATGCTTGACAATATGTATTGTAGAGTGCCTTAACGCCTCTACGGGATGCTCACACTTCTTATAGAAATCAACAGTTGAACCTTAGCCACGTTATTTTTGAACTGCAGATGTAAACAAAGTTGACGGCAGCATGAACTTGAGGAATTAATTCTGGCTGGAGATCGGGTTTGTTTTCAGTTGGATAGTAGGACCATGGCTGCATAAAATTCGGGGGGGGGGGGGAGTATTCATGCAGAAGGAAAATGTGAAGCATTTGCTCAAAGGGGTATCAAGACATGTGTCTGCCTGTATCTTCAGGGAGGTTGAGGCAGAAAGATCACAAATTTGAGGCCAACTTCAGCTGTGACTCCCAGCTGCAAGACTCCCTCAAATTTTCTTAAGTAATAAAAGAATATTAAACCAAGTAGGGGTCACTCATCTGCAAGTCACAAGCCCATGAGTGTGACAAAAAGAGAAGGTACAAAGGAATGTGAAAGGGAAGCGTGAGAGAAATGGAGCCCAGCATGGCTCCCTCACTCTGCCTGCCCATTTTTTTTTAAACATCTCAGACTTTCTGCATATCCCTATTCTCATAAATCAGTTCAACTAATTGGAAATATATGTACATTCAGTGGTCCCCTGGCACTGTAGCCATTTAATGACGGTGTTCCTAAAAGCCTCAGACATGGAGCTCAAGTCCAGAGCCACCTGTGGTCATGCAGGGACTGTCTGCCACCTGCCATCCATTATGTTGACCTGTGTGGAGGCCTATCCGGAGCTTGAGTCTCTCCTCGGGCATGTGCCCAATCTGAAAGTGGGTGGTGGCACTGAGTAAATGCAAGGACATGGTGGCAATCTCGGCTGCATGTTGAGCTCCATTGCGGATGGGAAGCCCGCTGGCCACCATGTACGCATCTCCGATGGTTTCAACCTGGAAATGACACGAAGAAATGCTCTTAGTTTTCCACTAGGGAAGCCCTGGATAAATGAGCTGATGGGTTTACACAAGACCACCATATTCCCAGCCCCTCTCCTGAGGTCCCATACTCCAAAGCTCAACTCACATGGATCTCCACTCCACCTAGGTCCAGCATTTCTTATCGTGTGTTCTTACCCTGGTTCCTCCACAAATCATTCTCCTCCCCATAGCCACTGCCTGAATCTCTAGACCTGATGACCTGGTGCCATATTTCCCTAGTCCAAGGTCAGAACCAATTAGACAAGCAGCCATGTACAAGTCGGGTAAATCCTCAAGGATCAAGTGGATCTCTCAAGCAGAGTTCATTATTAGCCAACCCGAAATGTCCTCACACCACTCAAGGACTTAGAAACACTTACATACCATTCAAAATGCACTCACTTATACACACATTTGGATCACTGATCTATGCTCCTCTCCACCAGTCCTAATAAAACCAGAGTCCAGAGTCCTCATTGGCATGGAAGCAACTGAAGACTAGAAGCCCAAGGCTTCAGCCTTTTGCAGACACAGTTGTATCCAGTAGAACCCAAAGATGGTATGGAAGGCCACTATATTAGTCAGATAATAGAAAAACTTCTGCCTGTGGGAACACTTCTCTCCTGGTAACCCCAAAATTACAAAAAATCAACACGTCTAACCGTGTTCTAGGCCACTTTCCCCCTCCTGAGAACAACCTTCACCAACGCAAAGCAGATGTAACAGCCACCCATGCCATGTGCCCTCGTGGAGAGAAAGCTAGGAGGAAAATTCCAGGGGACACCACCCTAGGCAGAGCAGGAGTGGGGATCAGCTCTCAAAGGCTCTCTGTTCCATCGTCATTTGTGGGGAATACTAGGGGATGTCCAGTTGGCATTTGTCACTCAGGGATATGGCCACAGTGTCCCCCAAACCTTGTCTGTCCCTGGACATGAGTAGAGACAGAGGAGTTCTGGAGTCATGGGCAGGGTGGTGCTGGTGTGGCTGTCTGGCAGGTACATGGAGGCATAGACACAGAGTACTCCCTTAACCGTGATCTGACCCTCCCCAGAAAGAGGTCTAATGACCCACAGAGCAGCATCAGCACCACTATGCACACCAAGTCACACCACTGCTGCTTTTGCTGTCCTCCTTCATCTTCTCTTTCTGGGGGACCATGTTTAGATGCCCCCTTGAGTAGAACCATGCAGGTCATTGTTATACAATTCTTAGAAGGTCTTATTAATGAAAATAAACCTGGAGCCAGATATTGGGGTGAATGCTGGAAGATCAGAGATGCAGAACAAGCCACAGCTTCCTCACCTCGACAACCCAGCTGGTCCTGTTTCCTCAAACTGGAAGCCTCTGAGTCCTCATCCAGAATGAATCTCAGCTGAACTGCTGCTAGAAGCCTAAAAGCTTAACCAGCCTAGTTCCTGGTTTTCATCCTTATATATCTTTCTGCGTTCTGCCATCACTTCCTGGGATTAAAGGCGTGAGTCACCATGCCTGGCTGTTTCCAGTGTGGCTTTGAACTCACAGAGATCCGAATGGATCTCTGCCTCCAGAAGGCTAGGATTAAAGGTGTGAGTGTCACTATTTTCTGGCCTCTATGTCTGTCTAGTGGCTGTTCTGTTCTCTGGCCCCAGATAAATTTATTAGAGTGCACGATATATTGGGGAACACAGTATCACCACAGAACATAGCTGCTATCTCCCCTTTAGCTGCAGCCTGGCAGACTAAATTTGAAGAGTCTGTCTTCACCCTGGATTACTAAGGATTATACCAACAGAAGGGAGATTCACAGAGGATCTAAAGGTAGTGAGTGTGCTGTGGGATGTTCTGTATGGCAAATGTGTTGCTGATTAGTCAATAAATAAAACACTGATTGGCCATTGGCTAGGCAGGAAGTGTAGGCGGGACAAGGAGGAGAATAAAGCTGGGAAGTGGAAGGCTGAGTCAGAGAGACACTGCCAGCCGCCACGATGAGAAACAGCATGTGAAGATGCCGGTAAGCCACGAGCCATGTGGCAAGGTATAGATTTATAGAAATGGATTAATTTAAGCTGTAAGAACAGTTAGCAAGAAGCCTGCCACGGCCATACAGTTTATAACCAATATAAGTCTCTGTGTTTACTTGGTTGGGTTTGAGCAGCTGTGGGACTGGCAGGTGAGAGAGATTTGTCCTGACTGTGGGCCAGGTAGGAAAATTTTAGCTACATGAGTGACTATAAGCTTCCCAGGAACTGAAGGACACATGTTCAGTACTGGCCAATGCCTCTTTACAAACATGTTTACTGTGAAATTAAAATAATGGGTGAAGATACAGAGTATTGATAACAATGGTGTGTGTGTGTGTGTGTGTGTGTGTGTGTGTGTGAGAGAGAGAGAGAGAGAGAGAGAGAGAGAGAGAGAGAGAGAGAGAGAGAGAGAGAGTTAGTTCATGTAGATGGAAGCAAGAGGAAATCTCAATTATCAGTTTTTAGGCGCTGCCCACCTTGGTTTTTGAGACACCAAGGTCTTTCATTGGCACTCACCAGTTAAGATGGTTGGCCAGTGAATCCAGCAGTCTACCTGACTCTGTCTCCCCAGTGCTGAGAACTTTGTACCATGAAGCCCTGCTTATTTTTATGTGGGTTCTGGGGGTCAAATTCAAGTCTTCCAGCTTGCAAGACAACCACTTTAGTGACTGAGTCATCTGCTGCCCCCACATGGTGACTCTGGACAAGCATGTATATCTGGGACTGACCAAGCCCCTTCCCAAGAAGACAACAGAAACAAAAATGTGGAGTCTCTGCCATGAACGGGGATGAACTGAGATGTGGTCTGTCCTCAGTCAGCCCGAGACAACAGATAATGAGTCTGCAAAGGTCACACAGCTCACCTTGTACACATCATGGGTTTGTATTATGTGGTCGAACAAACTGTACAGGTCATTGAGGAGTTTCACCACTTGCAAGGGGGAGCTGAGAGAGCACAGTTTTGTGAATCCCACAATGTCAGAGAAAAATATGCTGACAGACTCAAAATGTTCTGGTTCCACAGACTTTCCAGCCATGAGCTGCTCGCCAACGAAGCTGCAATCGGAGAAAGGACAGTTCTTAGTGAACTCCTGTGTGTTTGTGCTCCCACGGCTCTGGGCAAAGCCGACCTTCTACAGACCTTTTGGCTTTGGTGGGCCAGGTTTTCACTAATAATTCACCATCTAGAGGGAGTCTCGTGACATGCATTTATTCACTTGCATTTTCTCTAGAGAGATATTTTAAGTGGTGGTTACAAATTGTGAGAGAGGGTGGAGGTCAGGGCCAAGTCACATAAATGGCTTCATTAAAAACATTTTCTCCCTGAAAAGATCTATTCCTGTCTGTTGAATACGGAGTTTGATGGTAGAGACTTGGTGTGTGCGTGTGGACGTGGATGTAACCACTCACCAATCCACAAACCAATACTTTTACTTCAACCAACCGTTCTCTTACTGGGTGCATTCAAATCCTCTATGCTCCAGACCAGTAGTTCTCAACCTTCCTAATGCTGCAACCCTGGAATACTACTCCTCATGCTGTGGTGATCCCCCAACCATACAATTATTTTCTTTGCTACTTCATAACTGTAATTTTGTTACTGTTATGAATCATAATGTAAATATTTTTGGAGATAGCGGTTTGCCAAGGGGGTCACAACCCACAGGTTGAGAACCACTGCTCTAGACAGATATGATGGACCACACCTTTAATCCCAGCCCTTGGGAGGCAGAAGCAGGTGGATCTCTGTGAGTTCAAAGACAACCTTATCTACACAGTAAGTTCCAAGGCAACCAGGGCTACATATTGAGACCCTATCTCAAAATAAATATTCCCCACTCCCACTTTTTACTTGACATTCAAATGTACAAGAATTTTAACAGCAACGATTTTCCCAATGTCCAGAGAATGCACAGATGAAAAAGAACAAAAGTTCTTTTTGTCGAAGTAATTATTGAATTTGATGCTCCGGGCACTTATTGAACTAAGCAAAGATTTCACAGGCACATGTGAGCAGTTGTGTTGCGTTAGCGGTTAGACATGAAGCTAGACTGCCATCTAGTGACTGTACCTACTGCTGCATCCACCACCTTACACGTAAGCCACACAGTAGCTTCCATTCCTGTGGACTGGGGAGGTTTGCCTGTATTTTCATTAATAAGGAGGGCCAATTTGCCAACTTTTGTATGCATACACAACTCTCTCTCTCTCTCTCTCTCTCTCTCTCTCTCTCTCTCTCTCTCTCTCTCTCTCTCTCTCTCCCCCTCCCTCCCTCCCTCCCTCTCTCCCTCCCTCCCTCTCTCCCTCCCTTCTTCCTTCCCTGCCCACCCCACTACCCATAACTTCTCCCCCTGCTTGGTCCCCTTTTACAAAGCTTGATATTCTCTCAGAAAAAGAACAGTGGAACTATTCCTCCTCGTGTGGAGCTGCTAAGACAGCAAATTTCTTCTTCCTCGTGTTGTTTTTGGCCTGCCCCCCCCCCCCACACCCCCACACACTGCTCCCGAATACCTTGGCAACATGGTGGACAGGAGTTTCTCAACCTTCCTCTTCTCTGTCACCAGCTGGTAGGTCCGCTCTTCCACTACTTCCTCCAGATGATTGGCATACATTTCCAGCTTGCCCATCATGCTATCCAAGATGCTCACATGGCTTTAAAAGAAGGCAGGTGTTAGCATCCTTTTCCAGGAGCCCTAGGACCACAGTGGAGACACAACTCCCAGACACAGCCCAGGAAAGCACTTCCTGCCTGTCTTGCTCTGGAAGGACTGACTGTGGCAGCAGTGAATTGACAACATTGGCAAAGCTTCACAGGAAGACTGTCCTGTGTCCGGCCCTGAGCCTCAGTTTACTCATCTGAAAAATGTACCTTGCATGTGGTTTTCTGGGGATTCTGGGAGCTAATGTATATAAAATGCCTAGGGAGTGAATCTGACAGCCAGCAGACATTCCAGGAGTTAACGTGTATAAAATGCCTAGAGGTGAATCTTGTGGCCAGCCAACAATCAACAGCCTTTGATGGCTCTTCCTCACTTCCCAGCATGCTCCATGCCACAGTTATAACAAAGTGAAAAAGTACAGATTGCAGAACGGGGCATTTCTCAGATTGCTCAACATGGATCATGTCTAGACTCTGTTTCAGCATGCCCCTAAGAGATCACCTAACTCTCTCGCCTTTCAGATGAGAAGGCTAAGACTCAGGTAGGAAATATGTTGGGACCATAAGACAAATAATGTATATTTTGAAGCATCATATTTTATATGATTACTATCAATATTTCATATATCAATTAAAATAATTTAAAAATTAGAAATTAAAAGTTCTGTTGTAACCTGGAAAAGAACACAGGCTATTACATTAAAGATGCCAAATTAAATGGGAAAATTAGAAGTAGACACTTTCAGGCCAGGGAATTGGACACCAACTTCTGGTATCCACTGACACAGTCACTTGGTTCACATAAATTAAGAAGGCACACACACACATACGCATAAATAAATACTTTTTTAGAAATGATACCATCAGCCTAATATGTAGGAAGCTGCTGTTGAAAAATGGATTTGAGAGGCAAGCTTAACCCAAAGTCAATTGCCAATTATAAGATTGGCAGTTAGCTCAGTGGCATCCCCTTGCCCAGACACACAAGGCGCTGGATTTGATCCTCAGCTCTGTAGAATAACATAAATGAGTGATAATCTAAAGTTGGGGAATGATTTTTATCCTGTAGTCCAAGCACAAGTATTAGTTATGATCCTTGGAAGAATAGTTGAAAAGGATGCTAAGACAGTGTCCAAACTCCCTGGGAAAGAGAGCCTTAACTGATTAGAGATGTCTGAATGGGCCCAGTGGGCAGTGACATTATTCATGTCTGATTCATGTTCACAAAGCAAGTGAAGGCTCTATCACTGCACTTTAGCCAGCATGTAGAACATACTTTGCATACGGTGGACATGAAATGGGTACATGAAGACGGGAGGGGGGGTGATGAGTAAGAGAGGCAGGAAAGGAGCGGGGAGGAGGAGGGGGGGGGGAAGGAAAGGAATAGAAGGGAAGTGTTGGGAAGAGAGGGAAGGACAGACAGACGATCCACCTGGAACCTGTCACAGCCATGGATATTTTTCAGTTTCCATTGGCTGAAAGACTGGACAGGAGAACCTATTGCACAGTTGACTCACCCTCTGGGACTGGCTTCTTGTAACATCTTCTTGATGGAAGGGAAGGTGGGCCTTTGCTCTGGAGACTCATCCCAGCAGGCCCTCACCAGGGCGACAATCTTTTCATCACCTTTATCCCCCAACAGGGATGGTCGAAGTGGAACTGGTGCCCTGGGGTCTTTGATGCGGCTGATGATTTCTGAAATCATTTGAGGCTTGGATAAACAAGCTACAAAGCTTTGCTGCTCAACCCAGGCCTGTCTAAATGGTGATGGGGCCCACCAATTTGAAAACAAAGTTTAAAATAAATAACATACTTGAATTCCAGGACAATCTAGATATGTGCATAAGTGTTCTAGATTCTTCTAGAAAATTAAACAGTCCAATGGAAACGTAGACAACCCCTGACACATCAGTTTCCAAACTTTTGAAAGTAGCACTTCTCTGGTTGACCTCCCAAGTGGAGAGGCACTTGGTGCCCAGCTCTCCAAAGTGTGCTCCATACAATTTCATATCCTCTGCTTCATGAAAGCGATTGTAATGAATAAATGCTGCTGTCTCCCTGACGGCCCAGTGTTGCAAACCTGCTTCCTTCCACCTCTCCATTGGCTCCCACCAACATTTGTCAAGGATTTCATTCCCACCTCTTAAGAAGGAAATACTTTGAGAACAATGCATACATATTTTGGTATAAAAATTGTTTATGCAGCAGCATCAGAAGTGAACACTGAGCGCACACTGCTCAGTAGAAGGAGCTGGTGGGAAAAGGGTGCGTACGCGCATGGTCTGTTAATCAAGTCTAGAAAAGCAAAATTATAGTCTGGAGACGGCTGTGAGTTTTGGAGGGGGTTGCAGAGGTTGAGGGGAGGTAAATGGGGGGGATGGTTCATATTCTGTTTGATATTATAACGGTGGCCACATGGGCATTGAATATTTGGTAACACCTAGGGAAGTTCATAGTACAGTTAAGTTTAAGGAATGAAAACATTGCTTTTTAAAATTATCAACCAGGACGTGAGGAATGCTGGAAGTGGGACCCAGGCCATAAGAAAAGGGTTTAACTGTGCTATGTGTGTGTGACTTTGCTGACGTAGGGTGGGGAAAAGGTGCGGGCCCACATGATGTCTGAAATTAAAAAAAATTTAAAAAGGGGCTATTCACAATTCTTCCACCCATAGCTATGTTCTAGTTGCTTCTTGTGAGGTCCAGTTAACAAGTTTAAAACACTGAACAGCAAGTAGACAGACAGCAGATGGCAGGAGCCAGGTTCACACTGTTGGAGATGGAGGTCACAGAATGGAGACTGGAGTGAAGCACAGTGGTGGTGAGGTCAAGTTGCCCATGTCACTATGAACTCATGCTTAGCTCGTACAGCTGCAGATGTGTGCTGTGTCTTATTTGTGTACCTACAGGTTTCTACACACAGCTAAACTCCCATCTGCTGAAGAGGGGCTGGAAGTAACAATACTCCAGGAGCAAACAGCATCCTTACTGCCCAGGAAGCACCATCTAAAGAAAGAAGCCAGGGCTGCTTGGAGAGGGATCTGTTTCTCATACTGAGCAGGGGTGTGTAGCCCTGAGCAGGTGAGAGGTGGTGCAGCACTGAGCAGGGGGGTGTGTAGTACTGAGCAGGGGGTGTGTAGCACTGAGCAGGGGAGTGTAGTACTGAGCAGAGGGTGTGTAGCACTGTGCAGGGGAAGTGTAGTACTGAGCAGGGGGTGTGTAGTACTGAGCACGGGGGTATTTAGTATTGAGCAGGGGCTGTGTAGTACTGAACAGGGAAGTATGTATTACTGTGCAGAGGGTGTGCAACACTGACCGGGGGGTATGTAACATTGAGCAGGGGTGTGTAACATTGACCAGGGGATGTGTAACATTGAGCAGGGGTGTGTAACATTGACCAGGGGGTGTGTAACATTGAGCAGGGGTGTGTAACATTGACCAGGGGGTGTGTAACATTGAGCAGGGGTGTATAACATTGAGCAGGGGGTGTGTAGCATTGAGCAGGAGGTGTATAGTACTGAGCAAGGGTGTAGTACTGAGCAGGGGGTGTAGTACTGAGCAGGGGTGTAGTACTGAGCAGGGGTGTAGTACTGAGCAGGGGTGTAGTACTGAGCAGGGGGTGTAGTACTGAGCAGGGGTGTAGTACTGAGCAGGGGTGTAGTACTGAGCAGGGGTGTAGTACTGAGCAGGGGCATGAAGACAAACCTAGAGAGTCTTTAGTACTGGGAAGCGGGAAGCACTGAAAAGTGAAACAAAACTCAGTGATGGCTGTGTGTCCAAGAGACCAAGGCACCGACTGAAACTGGACAGCCAGAAACGGAACCATCTGAGCCACAACATTAAGCAGAAAACTTCCACGGGTCTGTACTGATAGATATTAACAACTGAAGGAACAAATAACCGGAATCAAGTCGATCGATCCATTACAGAGAATTCTATACAATAGCTTCAGTAATTCTTGATTTAATACAGCCCACACGTAGTGACTTCTTTCCAGTGTGGAAGGATGAAATCAAGAAGAACTCTGCAGTGGAGATATCAACAGGACTACCTCAGCCAGGCAGTCAAAGTCAACATCAGCTTTGACAGCTGTGTTCACGATGTTACATCATTGAGAATTTGCAATGTCACAAAAATGACAATTTATTTTTAAAAATGACATTCGGCAAGCTTCCCCCCAACACATATAGCCCCAGAATAACCATGAGAAAAAGAAAATGTCAGATGTTCCAAGTGAGAACTGATCCATACAATATTGGACCAGGGCTGGGGTTGGGGGTGGGGGATGGCTCCCCGGGTAAAGCACTTGCCGTACAAGAAGATGGACCAGAGTTTGAATCCCAGAATCTGTGTAAACGCCTGGTGGGTGTGGTGGCCTGCCTAGAGTCCCTGTACTTGCAAAGTAGTGACAGGGTCTTTTCCAAGCAAGATAACTAGCCTGGATAGCCAGAAAGGCAAGCTCTGGGTTCAATGAGAGATCCTGCCTTGATATGTAAGTTGGAGAGCTACAGATGGCAGCCTTGGGCTTCCACACGGGAATACACATGCATGTGCATCTGAACATATGTACACTGACACACAGGAATACGCATGCATGTGCATCTGAACATATGTACACTGACACACAGGAATACACATGTGTGCGCATCTGAACATACGTACACTGACACACAGGAATACACATGTGTGTGCATCTGAACATACGTACACTGACACACAGGAATACACATGCGTGTGCATCTGAACATATGTACACTGACACACAGGCAAACACACAGAGGTGTGCATATAGATCATACACCCATCAAAAAAATCTGATCAGTACTTTCCAAAAACTTCAGGGTCATAAAGGGGGTGGTGCATCTGAACACAGTGTGGTGCCTAAACCAGAATGGTGAGACAGGAGAAACTGGAGCACTCTGAATAAAGCATGGCCTAATACAGCACAAACCACTGGTTACAGACTATGTGTAGCTGGGTTGGTGGTGCCCTCTTGAAATCCCAGCACTGAGGAGACTGAAGCAAGATGATCACTTCAAGTTGGAGGCCAGCCTGGTCTACACAGTGAGTTCCAGGCCAGCCGGAATGGCATAATGAGACCCTGTCTCTAACACCAAAACAAAACACAATTGTATATGAGCTATGCCTGTAAGTCTACATTTTAATACCTAAAATATATTCTGAAGCAATTCCTTAAAAATGTACTTTAAGCAATTATGTTTTATATCCCAAAGTAAAACTCAAACCTGAGGGACAGCAACGGCCTCAGGAGCCGAGATAGAGACAGGGCTGGGCTATCCACTGCCCTGAATTTAGAGTCCATCAGACAATAACAAAGCTGAGAGGATGTGGGCTTGTTACCTAGCAACACGCACCCTGCTGTTGCCATTCCCATCATTTCTGCAGTGTATTAGCTACTTTGAAGCAGCCGTTCTTTGTCTTTGGCAAATAGGCAGGACACTGGCCTGGGGTGTAGAGGTGGAGTAAATACTCTGGGCCTGTTTCCACATTTCCACAACAGATCTGGAGAGTGGCTCGAAACAGAGCTTCTTAAGTTTCCAGGTGCTACTCTCACTGCTGGTCCAAAGACAAGGAGGACCAAGACCAGTTCTTCTCAAATGTGCCTTAGCAGGGATGCTGACGCAAGTGCATAGTCTCAGGCATCACTGCAGACCTACTGAGCCAGAAACCTGGGCCAGAGTAGGGGAGAGCAGCTAGTCTGTGCTTTAGCAAATTTCTGGGCTATCTCAGCATCGGGTAGAACGTGAGAACCACTGGGTTGCTATGCAAATGGAACCTGGCTTATTTGTAGGGAAGCATGAGAAGCAAATAGATAACCATTTGTCTTTAATCCAAGTACACAACTGTGAAGACACAGGCCCATGTGACTAGCCTGCAGTTGTTACCGTGAGGAACACATTGACTGCCGCAGAGTTTTCTCATGGTGCACTCAGATCCCTGTGGCCAAGAGCAGATGGGAGTGGAGGTCCAGGACTGAAGGCGGCCTCCACCTGGACTCAGCCAGTGGCATGTGTGCATTTGGCTTGGTTCCAAATTCAGGAGTGCCTGGCTGACTCTGGAGCTACTACTCTTGGGACTCCCTCATTTTGAGACCCTTTCATTGAGCTAGTAATTAGAAACTGGAGTCTGGTTTAAAAGAAACTGCCTACATTCACAGAAACTTCAGGCTTTAAAAGTCATTGGATAGGATGATAGTCTAAAGACCAATCTTTTTGTTGTTTTGTTCTTTTAATAATTTTGCATGCATGAGTGTGTGTGTGCAAAGTAGTGGTAGTACCTTCTGATTATTGTCCCCTGATCTCTTATTTCCCTCCCACTCCATCCCTCCACCCACTCCCCACACACAAGCACCTACTCCCTTTCCCATGAGCAGCACACTCCAGTTACCTTCAGGAGCCTCCTCAAGGTCATCAAAGGGCCCATGGGCTTGCTGGTGGATCAAGTCCCTCATGAGAATAGCAAAACTGTAAACATCTCCTTGTGGGGTGCCAGACCAGGGCAGCTCCTGAAGCCGCAACAGCTCTGGGGCTGTCCAGTAGAGTTCTGCAAGACAATGGGGTGCCATTTTGATGGAAAGCTACATCCATTCCTTCCATCCTGCAGGAGCTATAGGATGGCAGACCCTATGAGTATCTGCCTGGGAAAGCTCGGAATATCCATATGAAAGACCTTGGAGAATATAACCAAGGAGGATGCTCTTAAATAAGTTCATAGTTTACCCAGTACCATGATACAATAGATGGTTTCTATTTACTAAATGATAAATTTATATATAAGTCAAATAATTGGTGAAAATAAATTTTATGTAATTTTTTAAATCAGTAAATGTTTCATTTGTGTGCCTACTGCATATAGCTATACACCTGGAGTTACATAAAAATTTGATTGAAAAGGGGTCATGAAAGAAAAACGTCAAGCATGTCTGGCCTAAGAGACAGTGCATGCCTGGACTTAAGTTGTCTTTAAACAGCCTGTATGCTGGCTAGTTTTATGTCACCTTGACACAGGCTAGAGTCATCTGAAAGGATTGAACCTCAACTGAGAAAATGCCTCCATAAGATTTGGCTGCAGAGCATTTTCTTCATTAGTGATTGATGAGGGAGGGCCCAGTCCACTGTGGTTGAGGTCATGCCTGGGCTGACTGTCCTGGGTTCTATAAGAAGGAAGGCTGAGCAAGCCATGAGGAGCAAGTCAGTAAGCAGCACCCCTCCATGGCTTCAGCATCAGCTCCCGCCTCCAGGCTCCTGCCCGGTTTGAGTTCCTGTCCTGACTTCCTTTGATGATGAACAGCTCTGTGGAAGTGTGAGCTGGATCAACCCTTTCTTCCCCAGCTTGCTTTCAGTTATGGTGTTTCATCACAGCAATGGTAACCCTGACTAGGACAACCTACATAGCAGACCATCTATACTGAACATAGGATGAAAATGGGAAGATACAGATGACAACAGAGAAGAGCAGGGGTGCCTTCAGTGGCCCAGTTAAGGCAAGATGAAAACCAGCCCACTAACCCAGGCCTTACACCATAGAGTCATGCCACCCCTACGGTGATTTCTTTTCTCACTCTCCATGGATGGACTGAACAACTTCACTCCATCACCTAGAAAGGAAAAACTACCCATGGGTCCCCTTCAAGGCAGCATCATGAAGCAAAGATGGACAAAAACCCTTTGACTATTTAACCTACAGCAAGTGGGTCTAAAATCTGCCAGTGGCTACCTGAATGGTCGGTGGTCTTCTGGTTGTAGATCCTGTGTGTGCAGCCATATTTGAACTCCCACAACCCAAATCCTGACAGCTTCACTTGCATACAACCGTCTACCAGGCAGTTGGAAGGTTTCAAGTTGCCGTGAGACCTCAGTGGGCTCCCGTGGAGGAAGAGCATGCCCTGCAACAGTGATGGTCAGCGTGGAGACAGGGCCAGAGGGCGCTTGCTTCTCAAAGCAGCACACAGACACACCATCTCCATGCTTGTTTTAGAAAAGCCACCAGCTCCTTGACTATGAAGCCAATCCAGGCAGAAAAAGGAGAAAACTGCTTATGACTCCTCCAATAAGAAGCCAAGAAGGCAAACGTGGCTTAAAATTAGAATATCCTCATGGTCAGGAAGCTGAGCTCAAATCTCAGCTCTATCACTAGGCAGAGGGGAAAGTTACTAGTTACAAAACAAACACAATGCTTGGGCCTCAGATCTAAGAGCCTGTGTTAGCAGCAGAGTATCCATGCCTCAAGCTGAGTTTGAGTATTTAGGGCCCAGAAGCGAAAGAGTACTCAACTGGGGGAGACAGTGCTTAATGTGGAAGATACTTGTGACTCATCAAGGCAGGAAAAACCTCCGGCCAGCCAGGGGAGGGCAGAGTGTTTTTCCAGAGTACTGGGGCCTTTCCACAGGCAGGGAGGGGCTCAAAGAGCATCTGGGATTGAGACAGGAAATATTTTAGGAAGACAGGTGGGAGTAAGGAGTAACTTTTTAAGGGAAAAAAACTATCATACGTGAGACATGGTTGGTTAAATGGATCTTTGCATTTGTCTGTAATTTCCCAAGGCGGACTTGGAGCTGCAAGATGCAGGTCAAAGGGGAAGCATCTAATGTCTTCGTCCTGTTTTCCTTACCACCGGGGAGGCACTGAAAGAGCATGTATTCAGCATTTCCAATTTCTTGTTTGTTTGTTTGCTTGTTTGTTTGTTTGGTACTGCTGTGAAAGCTCTGGGTATTTTCAGCCAGGATCTCTGAATTGTCCATTTTTAGAATTTTAATATAAGCTGTCAGAAAACTAACAGCCTCAGTATGTCCAGGTCCAAGGTCAGCACAGAGCGTGTGAACCTGTGGTGGCCTGGGTATCCCGGGCCCCGCCCACCTGCCTCAGGAAACAGGTGTCAAAGTGAGAACAACAAAGGACAGTGTTTCTTTCAAGGACCTATAGGATTCTGGTTTTCCTCCTAAGGATAACTGTCGGCTGTGAATACTGTCAGGTGTGAATACTGTCAGGTGTGAATACTGTCAGGTGTGAATACTGTCGGCTGTGAATACTGTCAGGTGTGAATACTGTCAGGTGTGAATACTGTCAGGTGTGAACACTGTCAGGTGTGAATACTGTCAGGTGTGAATACTGTCAGGTGTGAACACTGTCGGCTGTGAATACTGTCAGGTGTGAATACTGTCAGGTGTGAATACTGTCAGGTGTGAACACTGTCGGCTGTGAATACTGTCAGGTGTGAACACTGTCGGCTGTGAATACTGTCAGGTGTGAATACTGTCAGGTGTGAATACTGTCAGGTGTGAACACTGTCAGGTGTGAACACTGTCAGGTGTAAATACTGTCATGTGTGACTACAAGCCCTAAACTAACTCATGCAACACTCCTGAACAATCCTAGAGAGGAGGGTGGCATCATCATGGCGGCCTCTTCTTGCGGGTGAGTTGGGGGAGGTAGAGAAGTTACCACTCCAGGCAGTGTAGCAGCAGGAGGCTGGGCACTCTGAGGTCAGATTCCAACCATGGCCTTGACCAGCTCCAGCTCCCTCCCTGAGGACAGAAGCCAGTGACAGGCAGACAGACAATGGCTGCTAGCCACAGGCTTCTGTGGAGCCTCACACTGTGGGATTGATTTGTGATGGGCAACCAGACAGCAATGAACGTTCATGAGTACCTCATACTAAGCGTGCATTACACATGTCGTCATATTTAGCCTTTTCTGAGGCAGGTTAGTAGTCTCATTCTTTGCTTCACAATAAGAACAAAGCAGTTTTAGTGCTCACATGAGGCCGGTACAGAGCTGGTACCACCCCAGGCTTCACAGCCTTCACAGCGTAGTCCCTCAGCACCACTCTCTGTTTCCAGAGCTCTGGTTGGCTGTTAAGGTCAGTGGGAGAAAGAGGAGGAGGGACCACATTCCTCCCAACACCCTTGCACATGAGCAAACAAGATCCCATTAGGCTCAGAGCCAGCTAAGAAGGAGGGGGTGATGAGGCAGGCTGGCTCAGAGGCACTGGGTGGCACAGTAAGGAGGAACTGAGGGAGCCATTCTTAAAGGTTGGGACCCCTGAGCTTTGAGCCTCTTAGATACCATCTCAAGTGGTGCTGACAGGCTATGCGCCCCTCTTGCTCCCGCCAGAACCCTAGGGCCAGTATTGCATTGGAAATGTGGGCTAACACAGACAGCAGCGGGGAAGTGGCCGAGGGAGTGGATCCATCACTAGCCCCACCCCGTATCAGGAGACAGGGTCGCTTTATCCGGGCAGCACACTTGTTGAGATGGCAAAACTGAACCCCAGTTCACATCAGCAGGCTAAGATCCAAGTGTGCAATCCGCTGAGACCGGAGCCCAGTCCAGAGCTCTCCCTGGCCTTGCAGACACACAAGGTTTTCCTTCTGCCCTTGCTGGTCCAGCCCCAGGCAGTGGACTTGTCAGTTTCACACAGGTTCTCATTCTTTGCCTCACAATAAGGAAACAGCAGTTTAAGTGCTCAGCAGAAGGCACGGACTTTAATGGAGCTCATTGCATGTCTAAAATCAACATGCTTAGGGATGGTGGGGTTCTGGGAACACAGCCCTCTCCACAAGGTGGCGTGCATGCTTTTGTTTTCATTTTTCTTCCTAATGGTATGATAAGGCATAGCGTCAGAGAACAAACAGAACTACGAGTGTGTCCATGATTCACGTAGGCACTACCGCCCGACCATGACTTGTACTACTTGCTCTACTGGAAATTTCTGGAAGGTCCCCCAGGGCTCTTACGTCTGACTCTCGGGTGTGTGTTCACTGGTGCTTAGCAGGAAGCATGAGAGAAAGCGCAGCCTCTAAAGACAAACTATCCACACTCCCAATCTGACGCTTACCAGTTGAGCTGGTGACTTCACCTCACTAGGCCTCGCTTTATTTCCTATTGAAAATGGAGTCATTACTACTACTAATGGGTAATTGGTAAGATCACCACCTGACCAAAACATAATGCTAATCACATGTGTGTCTTTAATTTCTCAGCAGCCATCTTAAGAAAAGCTAAACGAGTGAGAATAATGTTAACAATATTGTGGATTTAATTTGGTATCTTTTACCAAAATACAACCAACAAAAAAACATCTGTGGGATTTTTTTGTTCACTAAGACTTCAAATTGCATGTGAATTTCTTTCATAATTGAGACATATCTCAAGTTGGACTACCAGTATTCACTGTTAGCACTTGTACCCTGAGGTGCCATATTCAGACAAAGCAGGATTATTCCACAGAATTCTTGAGAGATTTCAATGAGAGTGTAGTTTTTAATACCCATACTAGAGTTATAATGAGAGTACTAATAATTATGTTAGTACTAAAGATTAACATTTATTGCATATCTGTTATGGGGTAGCTGCAGAGCTAAGCACTTTATATACTTCAGCTCTCAAATCAATTTCAGAGATGGCTTTTGATATTGTCTTTATTTCTGAGTATGTGATAGAGTCAAAGTCTAAATCTCTAAGCCAATTTCTATGTCAAACGGTCCCTCATCCTCAGACTTCATCGATGCTTCTTCTAGCTAGAAATGAAGGACCAGCTTTAAGTCTTGTGGACTTTGTTGTGTTTTCCAAAGCCTTTTGCAAGGATCACCCACTGATCCAGTTCCTGCGGGGGCAGGAAATGAGCCTCGTTCCTCTATACCTTCCATGCTCAGACTACAATCGGATCCAGAGTAAAGACTCAACCCTTTAGTTCTGCTCATTCTCTCCCTGCTCCCCGATATAGAGGAAATGCTGGCAAATACACGCCCGGAGAAGACTTGTGTTTTATGATTGGTATATGACAGTCAAAAGTCTGTCTGAGATTTTCTAGAGGTAGGAAGCCTCTCTAGTGGCTGGCTGCTCTGCTTCTCTGACCTTTCAGGCAAGCTTTATTTGTCAGAACACAAACAAAATATCATATAACATTGTAAAATAAACCTATAACAGACACTCATTCAAGGTTTATGGCCATAATAACAGTAGTTTTCCGGGATTGCCCTTGGAGACATAATCATGAAGAAGACAATGTTTGTCTACCTTGCTTGGCAACAGAATACCAGCTTTCCACCAGATCCTGGGAGCCAGAGTCTCACTAGACCAACCTGGTTCCTTAGGAATAAAGGGCAGTGAAACCTTTGAGAAAGGGAAGGTTTTGAAGCCAACCAGACCAACAGGCAGTCCCCTTACAAGAAAACACAGAGAGGAATAGATTAGCAAGGTCATTCAGTGAGTCAGTGTCCCAAGCTTCAGGAAGGACAGGGCTTAGCTTTCATGCTTGTGGCCCTTCCAATGCCCAGCAGGGTGTCCTCTAAGGAGTTTGTTTATTGATGACTGAATGCTGGCTGGAGGTTGCTCTGACAGTTTCTACCACGGGTAAGTTGAAATACCTTCCTCTTTAGGATTTACTTCCAGGTGCTTTTCTTTTCTTTTCTTTACATCTTATTTTATTTAATTTTTTTTCATTTTACATCCCAACCACAGTTACCACTCCCTCCCCTTCTTCTGCTCCCCCCTTCACCCACTCCATCCCCCATTCACTCCTCATAGGGGGTAAGGCCTTCCTTGGGTAGTCAACACAGGCTGGCATACCAAGTTGGAGCAGGACCAAGTCCCTCCTCCCTGGATCAAGGCTGAGCAAGGCATCCCACCATAGAGAATGGACTCTAAAAAAACTCACTCTTGTACCCGGGATAAGTCCTGGTCTCTCTGGCAGGGGCCCCACAAACAGATCAAGCCACACAACTGTCACCCACATTCAGAGGGCCTAGTTTAGTCCCATGTAGGCTCCAAATAGATCTGTGTCTAAAGCCCTGCACAAAACTCAAGTCCAAATGAATCAAAGACCTCAACATAAATCCGGTTACACTGAACCTGATAGAAGAGAAAGTGGGAAGTAGCCTTGAACACATGGGCACAGGCTACCTCTTAAATATAACACCAGTAGCACAGACACTGATACAACAATAAATGGGACCTCCTGAAATTGAGAAGCTTCTGTAAGGCAAAGGACATGGTCAATAAGATAAAAAGGCAGCCTACAGAATGGGAAAAGATCTTCACCAACCCCACATCTGACAGAGGGCTGATCTCCAAAATATATAAAGAACTCAAGAAACTAGACATCAAAATGCCAGGTGCTTTTCTTGGTTCTTTTAAGTGGCAGAAGTGTACACAGCAAACCAAGGACAGCCACATCCTAGTCCTGCTTGAGGAGGCAGCCTCCAGTTGCTGGATCATGTCTACTGAATGTGGCACACTCCATAGCTCATCTTTTCAACTACACACCTGCCTTCCTCATCCCTCATCACCATCTGTACACCTACTATGAGTTATCTGGGCTTTTGGATCTAGCCACTCACTCTCTGCAGACTCCCTACCTCCATGGAAGAAATGGATCTCTCTCTACCCTCCTCTGAATGGTCCTTGCCAGACCCTGGTGGGAACCTATATGGGAGACTGGATTCCTCCCTTTTATAAAGCATAGCAGAAATCTCTAGTTCTTCATGCTACATCATGTGGTATGGGAAATGTGTGTGTGCTGTTACAGTTATTATCATTCTCCTCTCAACTACAGCCGTCATAGCCCCTTGTGCCCCAAATAAAAGCTATGCTTTTCACACCCTCTAATATTTACACCTTTAGCCCACATTTGTAGTACTGATCCCCAGGTTCTTGGGAAGGACTCAAGAGCTAAAGAGAAGACAGGCATATCTTCCTCAGCTCAACTTGTGGTCTGGTGATTGAATTCTCTCTGGGACAAGAAGTTCTTGCCAAAGTCTAAATGCCCTGCTCTTTCCTGATTGGGCAAGCCTGGTATTCATTCCATCTTTGGTTTAAAGCACTTTTCTCCCTCCATATTGACATGTGATTAGAGAATGAAAAGATCATGGAACATCTGATTGAAGTGATCAAGTTTAAACCTGTAGTCATTCCATTTAAATGAGATTTAAAGAGAATCAGCAATGATTTAACTCAATATGGAGGAAAACTCAAAAATGCTATGATATATATTCTTTAAGTTAGTTTCTGTTGTACTCACATTGACTATGTCATATGCAAATGAGAGCTTGAATATCCAGTCCATCTCATAATCGGAGTTTCTCAAAACATCCTAGAAAACACAGTTATTCCAATATCACCCAGACTTAAGCTGACACACAGTGATCAATGCTTCTGACATGGAGCAGGACAAAAGATGATATAGCTCATGTCCTTTCAGCAGGAACTAATGTAAGGAGGAACATGGGACATGTAAGTGGAAATCTTCACAGAAGATGGCATAGTCTTCTCAGTGCGGAGAAAGGATACAGTCTTGAATTCTACCAACACATCTTTTCCCTGACAGAAAACTGATGGCCATGTGCCAGAGGAGGGGTGGGATTCAAGAAGAGGGGTGACATTATATAACAAATCAAATTCATACAGTTTCCACCCAGAGCAAAGGAAACCAATAGTTGGCGGAGTCACACTACTTTGACCCCGGGAAGAAGGCTAAGATAATTCAGGACTTTCAAAGAGACTAAAAAGGAACCATGCATGGATGAATGGGAGGGAGATGGATAAGGTTTCCCACTCACCGTCTAATGAAGCCCAACATAAGACTTAATATTTTTGCTTACCTTGAGACTTCCTTTTTTGCAATACTGGGTGACAATGCAGATGTTAGGTGGTTCTGTGCAAACGCCAAAGAAGGGGACGATGTTTTCGTGCTTTAATTCACACATCTGGAAATAATGGTGGCAATATCATTATGTATGGAGAGTGCCTTGCATAGTGATCATACTGTGTGCTTCGTCTACTTTCAGTTAACTGCCAAGGTGCTAGGAGAGAAGAACTCCTTCCATTTTACAGGTGGAGGAACAGATGCCCAAAAGGTGAAGCAGCCTGTTGAAGGAGATACAACTGACAAATGGCACAGCCAGGAGGTAAACCCAGGGAGTCCGGCAACAAACCAGGGGGTTATCAAAGGCCAATCCAAGCCGTGGCTAGTAATTACACCTCATTCTCCCAGGTGGACCCTGCACTGCTTCCCCGGTCGTGGCTGTGAATGCCAGCATGTGACACTGGGTCACTGGCAAAGCTTCAAACCCTCCCCGAGATCCAAGTTCAAAAGGAAGCAGACAATCATCACAGTCAGGGGATGAAGGGCTGAATCAAGGCCAGGAAAAGTTAAGGGGGCAGGTAGAGGTAGGAGGGAGCCAGACCTCATGTTCCTGTCTAAGGCCGAGAGTCTGAGGTCCAAGCCCCCGCAGCAGAGAAGGAGTAATCTCTGAGGATGTACTCTGAAGTAGTACATCAAGCTGGAGAAACACCCTTTCACCATTGAACCTTTGGGAGGGAGGCCACTTCTCACAGTGGGAGCAGAGGGCTGGGCAGAGAGGAGCCTCACCAGCCAGACTTCCTGCAGCACAGTTGGCTCCTTAAGCCATGCTTCTGCTCTGTCATCAATATGGCAGAGGGCCACGCGATTTCCCTGGAATCAGAGACAAAGTAGAAAGTTCTTTTTTTTCTCTTTTAGCATTTTAAATGCGTAGGTGTTTTGCCTGCATGTATATCTGTGCACCACATGTGTGCAGTGTCTGAGGAGAACAGAAGAGAGCATTAGATCCCCTGGGATGGGAGTTACAGGTGGTTGTGAGCTGTCATGTGTGTGCTAGGAATCCAACCCAGGTTCTCTGGAAGAGCGACCAGTGTTCTTAACCACTGGTCATTTCTCTAGCCCCAAATGTTCTTAACTCAGGATGAGCCAGAAACATTGCCACTCGGAAAAGGTGAGAAAGGGAAATGGGAAAACTGAGAAGAAAGCCATGTATGGGAGATAACATCCAGCTCCTCTCTGCCCGGTCAACCCCCTTGGTAACATGGTGGTAGGTCTAGGACTCTAGCTGTTCAGCAGTAAGGTCTCCTTCAACTGTCAACACAGCCCTGCAAGGTAGCTGTGGTTGGCCCTGTTCTGGATAGGATCACTGAGGTTGGGTAGCTTGTCCAGGGTGGCACATGTGTAGTGGTGCAGCCAGATCGGAATATCTGATTCCAAGACTAACTCTCTCTTCTATGTCTCATTATCATTCAAGGAAATAGTGAGTTGACACCCTAAATCTAGTGTCAGGTGCCTAGTTCAAGCCCATGGTGACAGTTCAGTTTAATTTCTCCCAACCTCTCTTTCTTCCCTTACATGTCAGGGGACACCACCACCATACTTTTATGGTTTGGGGAAGGATGGGATCAGTTAAAACAACACTTGGCACATGAAGCTTTGTGAAATGGCAGATCTTACTTTTGTTACCTACTGGGTCTGCCTTTAGAGTCACTCAATCCCCAAGTAGCAAACCATGCAATAATGAGGTAGGAGCTGATTAGAAGGAAGGATATAGTCCACAAACATGAAGGAGGGCAAGGCTCAGTCAGATCAGCTAAGTATCATCCCAGGTCTGCCTCTTCGAAGGTAGAAGCAACTGTGAAGGATTTGGGACGGAGACGTAGGGGTCCCCTACAGAAGAGGGGACCCCTGTGGGACTGAGGAAAAGGTTCTTGGAAGAAGTGATGCCCGTCCTGAAACCTGAAGGGTGAGAGGGTTCCAGCTGGGATGAGGAAGACAGAGTGGACAGGACACTGCCAGAAACTGAAGCCACACTTTAGAGCAGTGGTCATTGATGGCTTTGCTTGGCACTTTCTGCCTCCATTTCCCAGGACCTATTTAACTTTCCCCAAAGGGAGCTGAGCTTTTAAAGGGTGACTAAGCATGTGCTCTGGGGCATTCCAGGCTGGCTGAGAAAGGATGGGGGAAGTGATGTCTGTGCTTCAACAGCTGCCAGTTTTACACTGCAGATGTGTCAGTACCCAGCACAGAGTCATCAAAGTCCCGGGATAAAGAAATCCACACTCTGAGACTGTGCTACCTACTAAGTTTGCCACTAACCACAAGGGACTATTCAAATGGTGTATGTGTAGCTGGGCACGCATATGTTATCAGTGTCAATGTTGGGTGTTCTCATCTGTCGGTGTCCGCCCTACTTTTGAGACTGGGTCTCCTGCTGAACCTGAAGCTCCTGGGTTCAGCTGGACTGGCTGGTTAATAAGCCTGTCTCACCTCTCCAGCGCTGGGGTCACAGGCACATGCTGCCGCGGCTCCCGGTTGCTGTTGGATTTGGGTGCTGGAGATTGAAACTCAGGTCCATGCACTTACACAGTGAGAGCTTTCCTGGCTGAGTGATCGCCACAGTGCCTTAGTTATTTAAATTTAATTACCTTTAATGCTCAGCTCCCTTGGAGACACTAGTATTCTGTCACCTGTAGCTAGGGGCTACAGTAGCGTTGGGATATTGCCATCACCACAGAAGGTTCTACTGGGGGTTCTAAGTCTGATTGAGTTCCTTGTGTAGGAATCACAGGGGAGCTTGTGGCAAATGCAGAATCTCAGCCTCTGTCCTGCTGACCCAAATCTTCACTTTAGAAACATGTCTTAAGTTCTTTTTAAAGTAAGACATAGTATTGGTGCATACTTTTGTATATTTTTTAAAAATTTACTGTGTTTCAGTTCTCAAAGTTAGAGAAACACCAATCTAGAGACACAAAACCACCCAGGATTTTGCTTGGAGAATGTCCTTGTATTCATAAAGCCTGGCCTGACCAAATTCAAATGGAGAATGGGACAGAAATCCACATCGACACTCATATGCACATGAGTACCTGGTAAAGCCCCACAGGGGCATAAAACATCTCTTCACCCTGTTGGCTCTTGGGAAAGGAGCTGCAATCTGCAGAAATATTCACAGTAGACGCATTACTAACGTTGTATCTTGACACAGGCGTGCCTCGTTGGGACAGCTGGAAAACAAGACATAGCCTGGTTGATCTCAGCAGCATGGCCTAGTACCCACAGGATGCTATATTTTGTAGATAAAGAGGGTGAATTATGAGGTTACATAGTCAATACCTGGGAAAGCCAGGCCTTGAACTCTGATCTTTCTGATCCAAAACGCATCTACTTGCTGCATGCCTCCCTCTTGGCCTCAGCACTACCAGGGGGAGCACAGGCTGTAAGGCCAGACTGCCTGTTGTAGAAGTGGGGATGGAGCTGTTTTCCCGAGTGAGGCTGGGTTACCTCTATGTTTAATGTTTCCAGCACTTCTTCCATCTTCAGAGCATAGGAGCCTACTCCTGTTTAAAGTGACTATTAACGGCACCCTAATACACAAAACCGAGCAAATCAGATTAAGCTCTGTGTGTAGAGAGGGAAGAGGAGACTCCAATCCCTGGGGACATTAGTCAGAAGTAACTGACTAATAGAAGCCCATCTCTTGGTTTCAGGACACCGAAATCTCCCAGACTTGGTACCAATCTTTCCAGCCTTCAGCAAGACACGTTCTAATATTCTGATAGCCTGACACGTTCTGTGTGACTTCTGTCCTTGTCAATGTTGGCGATTCACTCTTCCTAAATGGCACCTCCTCTCAGAAGCCTTCAAGTGACTCTCCATTCTGAGGCTTCCACCTTACCACGGAGACCTCCCTTTGCCTCTCTCTGGGGCATCCCGAAGGCCTGAACTGTGCCTGGGCGACCCTGGAGAGTAGACTGCTATGATTTTATGCAAATGAACTGATTGTAGCACTCATTGGCAGTTAAAGGGGTTACTGTTTTGGACAGGACCAGATGCTCCACAGGAACCCCCACAGAAGAGTTGAGCATTAGAGGGCTGCCAGTCATTTCCAAAGAGTCCAAAGCTGAGACTCAGTCACAAATGGAAGCACACATCAACCTCCCCTCCCAAGGCTCAGGGAACATTGTGGAAGAGGGGGCTGAAAGAATGTAAGGGCTGGATGAGTGGAAGGTTGGCCTTGGCGAACTCACAGACACCATGGTTACCAGCACAAGCCCAACACGAGATCAAGCCAGTTAAAAAATCCAATATGGAGCACAGAGGAGCTCTTGGAAGCTTTGGCTGCTGAGGAAGAAAGAGAGAGTCACTCTTGGAGTGGAAAAGGTGGCCACCAGTAGGCTCCCCATGACCCCACACACATTCGCATATGGACTTAGTGTTGGGGGGCATGAAGTTGGGAGAGAAATGAAGATGTTTTGGGAGAGAGAAGGAGGGAATGGAGGCATGGATACACTGTATAGATGTATGATATAAACAAAAATGTTTAATGTTAAAAAAATTTGAGTTTTTGGGAGGCAGGGTAGTGTTCTCAGATAAATGTAGCCTAGAAACTTAACTCAGGTCTTAAGATTCTTCTGAGTGCTCACTTCATCAGAGTCGCCCCCTTGCTCTCATGAGTTCCTAGGGACTGTCCCTTTGCAAGTCCCCAGAAAAGTGTGTGGCCTCACCTTGCGCTGGGGCAGAACAGTGATGCTGTCATAATGGATCTGCCACAAGGTGTTTCCATGATGGCTCTGCACTTCTCCTCTCAGCATCCGTAACACCAGACCTACAATGGCAGCTACTGTGGCAAGAGCCAGAAGCGTGGCTGTGAGAATCTCAACAGGTGTGGTCATACCTGGAGGTGGACACAATCTTACTCAGGCCCACCTATGAGCAGAGGTAAGCACGTTCCTGCCAAGCAGGTGTCTCCAAGACTGTCCAGATGTGGTATAAGTTTGTGACATGCTGAAGCCATTCAGACTTGGCTCTGCTGGGATCCTACTATGCTAGCCCCAGCCCCAACCCAACCCAACCCAACCCAGCTACCGTGGCAAGAATTTCATAGACATTTTAAAGATAATTTCATAGATATAGTCACCTCATTTTTTGTTGATAGAAACTTCTATAGTAAGAACATAGCAATGACTCCCAACACTTCTGTTGAACACTACTATGCATTCTCATAGTGTTGTTCTCCAGGCACAGCCTATCTAACTCAAAACCAGGCTCCTAACTGTGGTAATTCAGCCACATCCTCCTGCCCAGACTACTTCTACCTCCTTGAACAGAGTTCTAGGACTCAAGTCTCAAGAGGTTCCTTACAGTGCTGGCTCTAAACAGGGAAAGTGGCCAGGGGTGCCCCGGGTGATACTGACGGTGTCTGAAAACACTCTCAGTTCCATCTAGCTAGAGGGTTGCTACTTCTCATTGTCTAAAACCACAGGACCGTCTCACACAGAAAGGCTTTCTGGCCCTAACGACAGTGCTGTTGAGAGGCCGTCCCTGCTACCTTCTCAGAGCTGCGTGCTCACCTGCTACAGGAGAAGGCTCAGTTTTGCAAAGCTTGTTATGAACTCCACAGCTAGGTCTGTCTTCAGGAAGGGAGCCACGGAGCCAAGAGATGTTAGAGACATTCCTCTGGGGTCTTTAAAGCAGAAAAGACAAAGGTCCGTGTTCAGTGCACTTAATTCTACTTGTCTTCACCTCATATACAACAAGAGCAATGGAGCCATACATTAAAAAAAAAAAAAAAACAAAAAACGGGGGCTAGAGAGATATCTCAATGGGTGAAGGCCCTTGGCTGTGAAGCCTAGTGACCCAGTTGAATCCCTGGGACTCTCACAATGAAAGGACAGAACCAACTCCCCAAAATTGTCCTTGTAGCTACACATTCATGCCATGGCATGAACATGTCCCTCATGCATGCATGCATATGAACATGTCCCTCATGCATGCATGCCCAGAGAGGAGTAAATGTAAACAAACAACAACAACAAGGCAAACGGGCTCTGGTCACTAATTCAATCCTCTGGTGGCCTGACTGTGTTTTTCTACTTCCCTTAGGCTCTTCAAACTTCACATCTAGCCTCCAGCCATGTAATTCAGGGAAAGCAATGTCTTCTCTTTTTTTCCAGGTAGAATATCTTCCACATCTTGTAACTTAAACCATGTCTCTTTTGACTAAAAGGTCATGAGCCAATGCTACAAGTGTCAGTCGAGCTTGGCATAGCAAGTATTTTGATAGGTCACAGACCAAATGTTGCTCCTTGCATGGAATGCACCCCTTCCTACCAAACTGAGGATTTGGTTTGTTACCGTTACTTTGTTTCTGTGCTGGCCTATTCTGGACCTTAACTTTTCTCAAAGAATAAGGGAGGGGAAATGTCTCACATGGAATCTGGGCTGGTGGCAGTAGACAGGTAGACATTGAATTAAGCACTAGCATTCCTTTTCATTTCCTCATTGGTTTGTAGCTGAGAAAACAATACAATGGATTTTTATAGGAGTTCCTGGTACTGGGAGCCCAGAACAGCACAGGGCCCTGATGTCCATGTGAGTCTCAGGGAGGCAGATTTATAGGTGAGTGCATTTACTGAATGTGAGCTTGGGCTTGTAGGTGACCCCATGATTCACTGCCTTGGGGGCTCAAGACTTCTTCTGAACACACTGGGAATGGGATTCAGCTGGGGCGTCAAAGGAGGCAAAGCCCCTATGGAGTTACAGTTGGGGTACTGCGTTTCTGTGTTCTCCCCTGGGACCTGGAAAAGTCCGTACCCACAATCTGGGCAAAACCACCTTAAAGCCCCAAAGTTGATCTTTGTGAGTTCAGAAGCTCTGACATCGTAGCAGGATGTTGCTGTCTACAAAGTTCATTCCCAAGAACTGATTTTGACTGGATGGTGGTGGCGCACACCTTTAATCCCAGCACTCAGGAGAGAGAGGCAGGTGAATCTCTGTGAGTTTGAGGCCAGTCTGGTCTACAGAGCTAGTTCCAGGATAGCCAGGGCTACACAGAGAGACCATGTCCAGAAAAACACAAACAAAAACAAAGAATTGATTGATTGATTTTGTGTGTGTGTGTATGTGTGTACATATATATCAAAAAATGCCTCATGTTTTATGTGCATTTACAGTATTATATTGGGCTGCATTCATAACTAAGAGGTTTTCTGTATCATGACAATAGGTGTCTTGGCTGACACAGTAAGCCAGATTAAGCTGAATTAAAAAGCAAAAGAACAGGTTTATTTGAGCAAAGAAACTCCTGGGTGAGCTCTCCAGCCCCAGAGATGGAGGCAGGAGAATCCACGTGCCTGAACTAAAGCCGGGAGCTTATATAGCCTGTAGGCGAGGGGTGATGATGTGTCCGCCACGAGCTGGGTTTGTGCCCAAGTATGGTCAAAAGCTGAGCACTTTGGGCAGGGACTTGGGCTGCTGGCAACTTCAGGGGAGGAGCTGCCACAGCCGCCAACAATGGGTATCTGGGCTTTTTGGTGCCTTTTCTTTCTCGGAAATTCTCTGAGAGGGCCCGGTTTGAGAGAGAGGAATAGAGTTTTCCAGATCAAGCAAGAGTGAGCTGGAGTTTCCAGCCGAACAATAGCTATCCTGAAACATATGCAGCCCACAGGCCACTGGTTGGACATACTGTAGTGAACAGACTGTTTAGTGGAATACTCTAGAAATGGATTCCAAAGCTCTGGTCCCCCCACCCCAGGTTCTTCTTACAGCATGATCAATCTTACAGAAGTGACCACCAATACCTGATCACTTTCTGAAAACTGTCATAAAGAAGAAAAGGAAGAAAAACGGACTTGTTTCCAGATTTCTGTAGAGCATAGACTGAGTAGTCCAGGTGCCTTTTCCCCTGCGAGTCCAAAAGCACAGGGCCAGTGATTCCTGGAAAGAGAGATTATACCAGGTAAGGACAAAGTGACACTCACGGCTGAAAACAGCAGCCCGTACCAGCTCTGATTGGCATACCCACTCCCCACCAGACATGGATGGCAGGTTCGGCCATTTGACAGAATCTGAGCTAGGGTCAACATGTACACTGAGGGGCAGAAGGTGACTCAGAAGTAGAGTCACAGTGGGAAGGCAAACTATCTCTTTAGCTCCAAATCGGGAGGCTCATCCAGTGTTGAGGGAATAAATGAAGCCATCTTGCATGCATTTCATATAAAGCCACTTCCTATGGATTCAGAACATATAGTGACTGGAAGCTGAATGTCCCTAGGACAGTAGCTGGATGGGCATGAAAGACAGACAGCAGCCTCTCTGGTCCTTGCCATGCTGGTTACTCCCTGTAAACATCCCCGAGACACAGGTTCCTTCTCTCTGGGCCCTTCCTTTTGACTCTGGTAGACACCGAAGCTTTGGTGTGCTCAGTTCCACCCAGCAGTCTTGCTGTCCTGATAAAACTCCATTTATCAAGGAGAGACTTCAGAAAAGGGAACGCCTATCCTATGCCCCAAACCAGCAGCCATGCCCTGACGTCAGGTTCCACTGCAGACAGGACACAATATTGTCATTTATGAAGTATGTGCCTGGCTCTGTGATCTTGGTGACCACACACATCAGGTCTCAGAAAAGGAGAATCTCAGTCCTATCCCAGGGTCCCAATTCTGCCTTCCAGAGCCAAGGGAGGCCGAGTTGGAATGCAACTCAGGGCTATGGGGCCTGGTGCCCCTTTCTTCCTGGAATGTTACACTGCCTTGCTATTTAGACATGTTGTACAGGCAAAGTCTCCTGAGGAGGGTATTAATAGAAGAAGCTGTGAGAAAGAGTGCCCAGGAGAAGAGGATAAAATGCTCAGAAGCCTCTTCCCCTGGTTGGGGAAAGTCAGAGCAGTCAGCAGGCTTTCAGCCCGTGTACCCTGTGGAAGACTGGAATCTTGTTGAGATGATAAAGATTCTGTAGCAGAGCAAGGTGGGACTTTCAGGAAGCCGATGATGCATGGCAGCATCTCCAAGTCCACAGGGATGAGGTTAAGAAGCCTGAGCTCAGAGACCGCCTTACCCTGCAGTGTGATCTGGCCAGCCCTTAGGGTGCTAATCAGCTGCCGCCCATCCCAGAAGTCTTTCTCAGCCTTGATCATCTCCTCCACAGTCTGAGCATAGAGTAAGAGGGCATCGTGGAGGTAGGCAGAGAAAGGGCTCACCTTCAACGAGAGAAGCAAACATGGTGTTCATACACCGGGCTTCCACCACCTAACTAGAAGAAATCATTCTCTATCACCTGAGCACAGGACCAGCCTAACTGAGAGGGGCAGGGGATACCTCATGCCCATGCCCGGTGGATATCAAGCCTAGCTATCCAAGTCTTTGCCTTTCCTTGTGCCCCAGTTGTCCAATTGGATCACATGCTCAGACCAAGACCAGCTTCAGATGCTATCAGCTATTCTTTAGGAGGGGGTGTGTGCCTTAAGTGAAATATTCAGAAGCTAGAATGTCTGCCATTTTCTGGCTGTAAGTAGAGGCGAGATCTGTATCCTCTCCAGACCTCAGCTCACTTATTTGTAATATGGAGATAAAATGACTCATGAAACATTTGTAGCACTAGATGAGGGAGAATAGGTAAACTATTACAAGCCAGATGTCCATAGTCGGTCTTCAATACCTGCTCATTTAATCAACAAAAGTGTAAGTGCCTATTCAGTCCTAGGTGCCTTTCCCCCACAGCAGCAGGAACAGAGCAGTACCTAGAAATAAGTGTCTTCTCACCCTGGTAGGATACACAGTCTAACCCTCATTCCTCATCAAGCCCTGTCTTCAGTGTCTCAGCATGACCCCAGAGTGGAAGTAGCTTCCTCTCTTGCCAACATTCTCTATAAAACATTTCCCATGTTGTTGTTCTTCTATATAGACTCATATTCCTGCTGGCTGATACCCTTCTCATGACTGTCCTGACAGAGCCTGTCTGAACTGTGCTGGCTCCATGTTTGACTGTTCCATCCTGGCTATTAGTCCTGTTGTCCTGCTGACAAAGGCAATCAGATAGCCTGAGGGCACACTGGTATTTCTTCTGCTACATCAACATAGTGTATTGTTGGATACTCAGGGCCAGTCTGGAAGGTAGATGCCATTAATGATTCTAGTTCGCGTTTGAGGGAAGCCAGCTATGAGGAAATTAGGTAATTCACTCCAAGACTGCACAGATAGCAAATAGCAAAGGCCAGTAGCTTTCCATCGGATAACTCTGACTCCTCTGTGGTCATGGGTATGGACTTCACAAAAGAACACCAAACCACTGTTTACTTTAGGCTGTGGAAGAAAGACAACGGTGTGTATAGTGAGGGGTTGTAGGGGTTGGGGTTGGGGGCAGGCAGAAATAAGAAAGATAAATGCAAAAGCAACTGGGCAAAAACCACACCAGACCTGCTCCTCGGAGGCAATGGAGCTTTGGAAGGGTGGGCTCCTCAGCCTTTGGTAGACTTGTTTCCGGAAGTCATCATCGCCAGGGCCTTCTCCATAGGAGCTGGGGGCGATGAGAAACACTGACTCATAGACTTTGGGGAAGCCTGTCACCGAGCCATTTGTCAGTACTTCTTTCCAAAAACTGTCCTGAAAAATAACAAAGTAAATTTCACCATGTTGTAGGAAATGACCCATGGAGTCCAACTACATTCATGACAGTGCAGAACTTTAATTGTTGTAGGCTAATTCTTGGAAATACAGTAATTCCAGAAGGTTCTGCAATACTGGGTCCAAATTTGCTAGCGAGCACACAAGCAGCAGGAAGGAAGCCAAAGGGTAAAGAAGGAAGAACATGGTGGGCACCAAGCAGCTAAGGGACGAAAGCTTATGTAACAGCAAAGATTGCCAAGCTGAACACATTTAGGACCGTCTGGTCTCCATTTGCCTTGTGGTTTCAGTGTTGATTACCATGGCTATCATCTATATTATTATCACTACTCTGACAAATGCATACCACTCACTCACTGCGTGTATCCCAAATTCCCTAGTATAAGCAAGGACAGAAACACACGTGCTTGTGTATGTGTGTGTATACATAAAATATACATATTTTACATAACTGATATTACACTACACTGTTGATCTGCAGATTGATTTTTTTGCAACATAAACCTAACGGTTTTGTGCATTGTTTTAAGACGCAGGATGAACTCAATTATATAGATACTTCATGGTATATTTTACATTCTGTTCTTCCTATACTCTAAAGCAGTTGGAATTGACCATCAGAGTTTTACGAGGAAGAAAGAAGGGTTGGAAGGGATTCTCTGAAAATCCCAAGGATTGCCCCATCCTCTCCTTTCATCATCTTTTTGCAAGTAGAGATGAGGGGAAAGAAAAGAAAGGGGGTAGTGATAACGAGGAGGAAGGAGGATACCCTGGAAAGTAGAGAGAGAGAGATTTCCAGCTGCCAAGCAACAAAATCAGAGGCAATTTTGCCATCTAATACTTCCTGACAAAGGAAGAGAAATATGGTCATTATTATCCCTCTCTATATCCACTTTGCCCATTTTAGTTCCTTCTGATTACATAAAAAAGCTCATTTTAGAAAGCAAAACCTACTGGAAACTACACTGTGGTCACACAGCCAAAGAAAGGCAAATGGTCCTTCTAGATGTCTTTAGTGTAGTATGTGCAGACACTGAGAGCTAGAATACTCTTGTGGTAGCTGTGCAGCATGGAGTAAGCTAGTTTTACTTCACTGGGCCTCCACTTCTTATTCTGTAAAAGAAGCTAACAAACAAACAAAGACTCAGTCTGAAACAGTAGCAGTGCCACTTGGGAGCATTGAGATCACAGATGAGGCATCCCACTCGCCTTACCTAAGTCTTGGTTTTAAAAGTTGGAAGGATAACCACGTCTGCCTTGCAGCAGCACAGGTCAAATATCTAACAGTAGTGTGGAAAGTGTGTGGTTCTTTAGCTTCGTCCACCATTAATCAAAGAACCAAACCACCTGAGAACTGCCTCACCCGGCCCATGCGATGGCCTCTGCAGGCCTTTGTTAGGTTCAACAGGGACATGGGGAAATCTATGGAAGAAGAGAAATGAGAGCCACTTGCAATCCTTCAGACAGGCTTATGTACCTGGCAGAAATGAGAGTTTGGCTGGTGTGTGCTCACCTGGAGGGCAGAGGCTGGACTCTGGAGCCAGCTAACTTCATTCCAGCCCAAGTCTAGTCCCTCACTAACTGTGGCGAAGAACTCTGGGTAAATGCTTTCAGTTCAGTCTTGATCTACTTTAATGTGTGTGTGTGTGTGTGTGTGTGTGTGTGTGTGTGTGTGTATACATTCATGCTGATGTGATGCATGTGTGCATGCGTGTATGTTTGTGTGTGCAAGTGCATGTGCACCTGTGTGTATGTGCGGAGGCCAGAGGTCAACCTTGAGTGTTGTTTTCGATGCCATCCTCTTATATTTTTGAGCAGGGTCTTTCACAGGCCTGAAGCTCACCAACCAGGCTAGGTTGGGTAGTAATAAAGTCCTAGGAAGCAATCTATTCCTCACCTCCCCAGAACAGGGATTACAAATGTGGGCCACCAAGCCTTTTAAAGTGGGTTCTGAGGACCAAGGTGACACTCACATCTGTGTGTCAAGCACCACTAACTAAGCTGTACCCCCAGGCCCTCAGCCCTGGTGTTAAGATAAACTTTCAAGAGTACTGAGCTACTAGAGCTGTACTGAGCATCTGGTTCCCATACACATCCTGTTGCCTGGCCCTTCTCACTACAGAGCCACTGACCCGTAGATAGACCCCTACCTCCAGCTGCTGCAAAAGGATGAAAACGAATTCTCCAGTGTTGAGTTCCAGGTTCTCTGCAGCTTGCAGAATGCCTTTTGCGTCCTCTGAGCTGCATATTAGAATTAGAACTAAAGGGAGGGGAAACAGTCAGACAGTTGCCCATGCTCCCACATGCGTGCGTGTGTGTATCACACACACACACACACACACACACAGACATACATACATTCTTTTTTATGTCTAAAATAAAAACACTCCAAACAAGACACAGCCTTTTTATTTCTTTGAGCATACTTCAGGAAATAGGAATGCCTAGGCTATTGTAGGACAGTATGTTTAAACTAAGCCTATGGCACAAGCTGCCAGTCTTTGCCCTTCAGAAGCTAATCTTTGCTACAGTCTTCTGCCACCACAATGTACAAGTCCAGGAAGTTTGAGATCATTTTTCTTCCTTGATTTTACTTGACTGACCCCAAAATCAGTGACTCCTCAGCTGTGCATCAGTTAGGAGGAAGCCAAAGTGGACCTGGAGTCAAGGACATTTGGGGCTTCTGAGTTGGGGTGGGGAGGAATGGCCAAGATGCCTTGCTTCTTTCTATTCAGTGACACCATCATTCATTTTGAAGTCACACAGTTGACAGTTTATCTTTTAGATGAGCTATTGTCTTCCTCTATAATCTTCAAGTGTGTGACAGGCACTGTGTTCTCCACAGGAAACAGCTGTGGGCAAGACAGACTGGGCTCCACTGTCGGGAGGGCATCAGCTCTTGTCTGTCATCATTCTCACACAGCTACCACAGAGAATGACTTAAAAGAGGAAAGGCTCATGTGGGCTCACAGTCTCAGAGAGTTCAGTCCATGGTCTCAGGGCCCTGAGCTGAAACATCATGGTGGTGGGAAGGAGGGGGTGAGGAGGAAACAGACCCAGGTGTAACCTCCAAACATACTCCCAGTGACCTATTTTCTGAAGCCAGGCCCATCTCCTAAAGAAGTGGCTCTTAACCTGTAGGTCTTGACCCCTTTGGGGATCAGACAACCCTTTTACAGGGGTCACCTAAGACCATCAGAAAACACAGATGTTTGCATTACAATTCATAACAGTAGCAAAATTACAGTTATGAAGCAGCAACGAAAATAATGTTATGGTTGGGGTCACCACAGCATGAGGGACCGTATTAAAGGGTCGTAGCATTAGGAAGGCTGGGAAGCACTGCCCTAAAGATTCCAGAACCTCCTAAAATAGTCACCACGTGGAGTCTAAGCATCGGACACATGAGCCTACAGAGGACATTTTTGGAGTCCCAGACAGAGTGGAAAGTGGAGAGCTTAGGGGAAGACTGAACACTCTCACCAGAGAGAGGCAAGGATCTGATCCCAGTTTAGGAGAGAGAATTCAGAGAAGGCATCCCTAAGGGGGGGGGGACTTGGGGCTGAGCCTGCAAGGCTGAGGGCAAGCTCCAAAGCATGGCCATGGGTGTCACTCTGAGGACAAGGATTTGGCAAATCCCCGTGGAGGAGTCGGTGACTGATGAAGGCATCTCAGCAGCACCACCAGAGTGACTGCTCCCAAATGTTGGCCAACTACCCACCTGGACACAGTACTAAGCCCTTCCCACACATAACCCTGTTTAGTCCCCACCTTCCCGGGAAAGAAGTATGATGGGTCATCTTTATTTAATAGAGAAGGTGTCTACGGCACAGAGAGGTTAGGATTCTCACCCATGGACACACAGCTAGAAAGTGGGGAGACTGGAATAAAAACTAAGTGTGTCAGTCTCCAAAGCCCATGTTCTCAGTAACAAAGTCCAAGACCCAGATTACCAGAAATATGCTTCTAGAACTTACTCTGTGCAGCACAGCACTATAACAGCCAAAATTTCCTATCACACAAAAACATATTTATTATTATTATATATATAAAGAAATTACTTTAATGTATCATTAATTTTGTACATTGTTTCTACTTGCTTTTTAAACTTATAAAAAAATAAGTATAAAGACAAAGAGTCCAAAGCTGTTTCTAAACAATCTTCAAACACAAGCAAAGGAAGATTCTTGCCTACTTACCCCTGGCAACAGATGACATGCTTCTGAGGTTTTCCTGCAGAGAGTCTGGGCTGCTGTTGCTGTACCTCATGCTGGCAGTGATGGTGAAATGCAACTGGAGTCCATCCTCAACAGCCCTCCACAACTCATCCACTCCTTCACTGGAGGAAGCCCTAGAGGAGCCTCCAAACAGCCCGATGTCTTCCCAGCCCAAGTACCGCAGGCTTTCCCGAAGCACAGCACCAATTTCCTGCTTGGGTGGCACGAGGGTCACGCAGGTATCACACCAGAAGTGGTCCTCCAGGGCTGCCCTTTGTCCAACAAAGTCGAACATGGGGATGTTCCACTCAGAGGCCAGCAAACCAATAACCTTGAAAGTGAACAAGGGAGTGCCTTCCATAACAGAGCTTATGCCACACCACACTTCATGTCCATGTCTGCAGAGAACTCAGATGCAGGGAACCTCTGGGTCATTTCTGCAACTTCTCTATTGGAATGTCAATGACAATGTCTTCCATACGGTCTGCACTGCAGGGACCTCAGGGCACAGGAATAATAAATGTAAGGATTTATCAAGCCCTTGCTATGTTCTAAGGCCTCCATTAAGAACTTTTATGTTCGCGTCAATCTTTTTTTAAAAGTTCTATTAAAAAAAAAACAAAACAAAACCAAAAAAAAACCCACTGTAATCAAACTTGATTGACTGCAATGGTTTTCAGGTTGGATTTTTATTGTTTGAAAGTTTTGTACATGAATACAATGTGTTTTAATCAACTCCAACCCCATTCCCTCTCCTCCAGTTCCTTCCTGTTCCCCAAAAATATTCCTTCCCAACTTTCCTTTTCTTTTCTTCTTTCTTGCCTTTTAACCCACTGAGTCCACTTAGCATTGGTAGCATGTGCATGGGTATGGGGCCATCTACTGGAACACAGGTAGCCTCACAGGAGTTGCATCCTTGAAGAAAACTGACTCCCTCTCTGAAAAAAGCCAACAATTGCCAATAGTTTCTCAGCTGGGGTGGGAAATCTTGAGCGCCTCCCCATTGCGTGCTTAGACTTTGCTTGGCTTGATCTTACACAAGTCTTCTGAATACTGTGACAGTTAAAGTGAGCTCTTCCCTGTGTGCAGCTTCCCTGCTGTGTCCTGACAGCACTGTTTGGTTGTGGTCACCCACTGCCTTTGGCTCCTATATTTTATCCTCCTCCTCTTCCTTGATGATCCCTGAGCTTGACAGGAGGAGTATGATGTAGACATCCCACTTAGGGCTGAGCCCCCATTTAAACTTCTAGGGTTTCTATCGCTTCTCAGCCTTTTGGCTAAGATCAAGTGTAAACTTCTAGGGTTTCTATAGGATTTGCTTGGCCATTATTCCCATCTTAAAGATGGAAATGTGGAGATGCAGGGATGTGAGTTACATAGCTAACGCTACCAGAGTGGGATTAGAACTCAAGCCATGTGTCCCCATTTACATGCTTCCTGAACTCATCCATTATTTGTTTCTATGTATTTTCTTTAAGATCCTACATTTTGCAAAGAATTTTGAAGACCTTTACCTTAAAGAAGTTTATGGCCCCTTATAGGAGCTGAGATATATAAAAATATCCTTAGAAAGCAATATGCCCTATAGGATTTATAGAAAAATATTTATAAGCATTTAGGAAAGCAATCAATTATCTCTTTTTTAACTTTCAAAACATTTAATTTGGAAGAAATTTATGTGGGTTTTCAATCTCACCACAGTAAAGCTTGTAAAACAAAATTTATAAATGAACTTAAATAATAGAATTCAATGCCTGGGGGGGAAAATAAAGAGAATTTTATAGTCTGTTTTACAGACTTCCTGCAAAAAAGGAGCCAAATTCACATACACAGAGAAACATACTCATACAAATTAATGATAAATTACTTCAAACTGCGGAATTATGGACAGGTAAAATGAAAGAGGAGGGCAGAAGTTGCCTCAGCAACACTTGGAATTGACCTTGAAGGAGGAGTAGGATTTGGATAGCCAGAGAGGTGTAAAATGCAGAGAGATGGATATTTCAAACTCAAAGGTCAACTGAATCTTACAGCAACAATTCCAGAGAGTTCTGCCGCATTAGAGAGTGAGATCTGCAATGCTCCTCCTTAGGCACCCTCCCCATCCTCTCTCAGATGGTGTGACACCAGAGGACATTGACTAAGCAACTCCCACTAACCACACATAGCATGTCTCCCTCATTTGCTGTAGCTTAAAGCAAACTGTCACACTGTATTCTCTCCAGCTGATTGTCAGCATTCCTGAATAATTTATTATGCACACCAAAGGAAGCCTCCTTTAACAATCGATACTGTTATATTTAAAAACAAGCATTGTTGTCAATCTCAAATTCTCCAAACCATGTGACTGACAACATAAGAGAATAATGACTAGGAGTCTACCTGCAACACCAAAGTCAAACAAGCAGGAGGAACAGGGTTCATGAACTAATCAGTTTTCCTTAAAAGTCTTTAAAGACTTCTAACTCTTCTAGTTATATGATCTCAAAAAACAGAAACTAAGACCTAGACAGCAATTGTGATGATTTTTGCTCAGAGACTGATTAGATGCAAGCACATACTTGTCTTGAAAGATGGCCTTATATAATATAGTACCATGTACAATGAATATATACAATTAACCTTTTAATCAAAAATGTAAAAAATCAATAAGAAGAGATGAATGAAATCAGTATCTTCAACTGTACACTCACCCTCTTTCAGTAGAAACTCAGACAACTTTTTTTTTTTTTTTTTTTTGGTTTTTCGAGACAGGGTTTCTCTGTGTAGCTTTGTGCATTTCCTGGATCTCACTCTGTAGACCAGGCTGTGCTCAAACTCACAGAGATTCACCTGCCTCTGCCTCCCAAGTGCTGGGATTAAAGGCATGCGCCACCGCCGCCCGGCTCAGACAACATTTTTAGAATACTGCATACTCTACCTCTGCTGCTTCTGAGCATGCTGGTCCAAACAGAGCAGGAATGTGTTCTCTCTGGACCTGGTCGATGAAAACTGCAAGGGACTCCTTGGCGCTGCATGCTGAGTTGGTGTAAGTGAACTCCCAGCTCAAGTTCCCGAGGCCCACTGGCTCTGAGTTGAGCTTGTCCACAGCAATCTGGAGGCCTGCCCCCAGTCTTTGCACACTGAATGGATGAGAGATGTTCCACGGGGCATGGAATCCCACGGTGAGCTTAGCAGCTTCAGGACAAGTCACTAGCACAATGACAAAGAGCATCAGAACCAAACATGAGTGGCCAGTATGGTTTTCATCTCTAACACAGAGCCTAGACTTCAGTGGGACCTCAGAACCTGTCCTGGAAGCCATGGATAGAATCTAACAAAGTATCGTTATACAGCTCTGGTAGGCTCAGCCTTCTGACCACCCTTGCCCAGAACTTATAAGAGAGTGAAGAGTCCCCAGAGACCACAGCTTGCTTTCTAGTCAGTGACACTAATTAACAGAAGCTGTCCCTTTCTGAGTCTCACAGAAAACAAGCAGAAGTGGCGAGTCAAAAAACCCCTGGATGTTGATCCAATGATATCACTTACAACCTTCATGTTACTGAACAAGTCACATGACCCTATGTGAAGACGGGCCCACTCACCAAAGCCTGCGCTACAATTCTAAATGCACTTCACGTTATTTGTATGACCTTGGACCTAAATGGTGCAGGTCTTCTCTAAGTGGTATTGGGGGGCAGGAGGATTACAGGAGAGCTTGTAAATCTAGTCCTCCATACAAAGCTTGCACAAAGAACCATTCTATCAATGGTCTTACGGCCTGGGGCGATAGCTCATTTGACTAAATGCTCGCTATGCAAGCTTGAAGATCTGAGCTTCAACTCTTCAGAACACAGTTTAAAAGCTGAGCATGAGGATGTGAGCCTGTAATCCCAACACAACAGCGACAGAGACAGGAGGGCTCCCGAGGCCAGTAGGCCAGCTTGTCTAGTGGAATCAGTGAGACCCCTTGTCTCAGAACTAAGGTGGGAAGCAGTCTCTCCAATGACCGCCACATGTGTGCACGCACATACACGGACAACACACAAGAAGTTAGATTTCATATGAGTATCATAGTAACAATGATAGTTACCATTTGCTCAATCAATTTTACAGAAAAATCTTAGAACAAGTAAACTAATGTTTATGAAAAGATTTACTGCCAACCCAGGCATACCGTATCTCCCTTTCCTGGGCTTGGAGGACCAGGAGCTGATTAGTACTGGATAAATATTGGCCTTCTCTCTGCATAGATAAGAGCAAGAAGATTTTAGATGGCGGGGGGGGGGGGGGGGGGGGGGGGGGGGGGGGATGTCACCTCTTCACTGCTTGACACATCACAGGGAGACCAGGACTTTTGGAAGGCCACAGCCATCCCAGGTAAGATGGCCCAGCCATTTCCCAGGCCCATCCACACTAATCTAAATGGTCAACTTTTCACCTCCCATGGCTTCCATCTGGGAAAAGTCTGCCCTCTCATACTCATCCATTACTTAGATAGTTTAGCACGGTAGACTCGTTATGATTCTCAAAGCTTCCTTGAAGTCTCTCCCAAAGGCTAGGACAGTGATTCTAGGACCCCACTCCAGACTTTCTGAGCCAGAATGTGCTCCAGGAAATCTGAATTTGAGGTTGTCACTTAATCTTAGATGCACTAAGTCTTGAGAAGCCCTGACAGTCTGAAGAGGAAGGGAAGAACTCAGTTACTGCTTCTCTTCCTTCAGATACAATCCCTTAAACAGCCTTAGCTCACTCAGGCCTGACTCAGAAGGAAACCACGCTACAGAGGCTATTTCTCTCCTCTTAGAGTTAATGTGTGAAGTCTTGAGTCAACACCTCCTTCCTTACAAACTCCACCAATCTTTTGCCTTGGGCAAGTCAGATAGTGCTGTGAATTGGTTTCCTTCATTTCACAATGAGGCTAACACCAGCCCTCTCAGATTGACTTGTGTGGATGCTATGAGCCTACATATGCAACCTAAGACCTCCAATTCAGTAGGAACTCAGTAAGATTTAATGGGTTAGGGTTTGGAATAAGTCTACTCAATCTTTCCCTCCAGGGAGGTGGAGAGGCAAAAAAAAAAAAAAAAAGAAAAAAAGAAAAAGAAAAAAAGGAAAAAAAAAAAAAGGAATTAGCTTACCTGGAATGAGGTAGGTCCAAGATGGCATGTGGGAGAAGTGAAGACAGCCAGTGGGATGCATGTAAGTCCCTCTCCTGGCCTATTTTATGGGGAAAGGTATCAACTCTATGGAGTCTGTCTGCTCCTCTGTGAAGTGGGGATAGAGGAGAGAGACCTATGAGCTTGCCAGTTTCTTGCCCTAAGATCCCAGGTGGATCCTGAGCTGAGTACTATGGGATGGCATCCTGAGTGACAGGTGCATGCTCTCTTTCAGATATGGCTCCCAGGTTCCTCTCAGGCATGGCTTGCACTAACTGTTCTGGGAGCAAAGGAAAGCAGCTGTTACCTGTCTGGGTGCGAACCTCCAACCTTCCACTATATCCTCAGGCCTTGTCCACAGCCAATGGGACCCAGTGTCTGAGATGAGGCTTCTATTCAGCAAGAATTTGGGGAGCCAGATGAGTTAAGACCAAACTGGGGGATCCTGTATCTTAGGTCTGCAACAGAATAATTTGCTCAGGATTCAAAGACCACTGCTTTAGAAACAGTGTCTGTTGCTCCTGGAAGATGGGGCTCAATCATTGGCTCTGAGTGACTGCTAATGACAGAACTGTGGTGTTCCTGAAAGGCCCCACACAAGAGGAAGAGAGTCCTGGTCTCCTTCCCAAAGGCTCTGCCACCCGGGTATTCAGTCCCTCTATTATCTGCCATACCTCTTTCCACAAGGAATGAATCTTCGACACCTGAGCAGGCGCTTTTAAAGATCTGGGCCTTCAATAGTTGCGTTTTCTCCCAGCCATCATCAGAATCCAAGCTTAGCTGGTTGGGCTGGCCTGAAGTACAGAGTTCTAAATATTTATTTCATAGTCTTTGGTTCCACTTCCAGGGTTACTGACCCTAAAGCCATGGCATGAAGAATAAAATCTGTCAGAAGTTAGCAGCGGGAAGAGGAAGCTCACTGCTCCAGGGGTATGTGGTATTCAAACAAACTCATTGATCAACAGTGAGGTAATTAATTGCAAACTACTTTCTTGTGATTTTAGATTTTCTAAGGTCTTTTTTAAAATTGTCTTTTTATTCAAGCATATATTGTACATTGAACATGTTACTGCCCACCTCCAAAAATGTTTTCTTCTTTTTATAACTTTTTATTGATTCTTTGTGTCTTTCACATCATGCATCTTGATCTCATTCATCTCCCTGTCCCTTCATATCCACCCTCTGCCCTTGCAACCTCCCCCACAAAAAATAAACTAAACAATAAAATTTGTTTGAAAAGAAACAGAGAAAAAAGGAAACGAAAAATCTCATCGTAGACACTGTAGTGTGACACAGTGAGTCATACACTGTACCCTTTAGAACACATATCTTTACTTGCACATGTTTGTTACAAACACTCATTGGTCTGATTTGAGGCCTCCGGCTTCTGCTACACTATTGATACTGGGCCCTCACTGGGACTCCTCTTCAATATCCTATTGTTGCCCTGTGTCATGGAGATCCTGTACCTTTGGATCTGTAGGACCAGACCCTTCATATGCTCCAGTAGATCATAGATGAGGTGGATTTTGGAGTGGGCCAATGCATAGTCCTGGTCCTAGACCTGGGTAGTTGCAAGGTTGGTCAGCCTGCCAGCTCTCCCTCATCCTCACCACCAGGGTGAGCTCTCCAGCTTTGCCCTGGCTAGCTCACCCTAGGCAGCAAGGAGCAAGGGGTGGCACCGGTTGCCCTGCTTTCGCACCCTCAAAGCCATCTCACCCACACCTACACCACTAGGCGACACCAGTTGCCCAGGCAAGGTGCAGGGGCCACTCTCCAGAGCACTGCAGCTGGTGAGGGGCAGAGACCACTCTCACAGCCTCAGGGCCAGCTCTCCCACCTGCCACAGGCAGTAAGGGGTGGGAATGGGGGAGGGCATCTCTCCCTCATCCACACCACTGTATGGCAGATGAGGGGTGGGGTCAGATATCCATGCTCGTGTTCTCAGGGCAGCTCCCCCGTGTTTCCTGCTTTTTCTTGGCTAATGGAAATGGAACCTAGAGCTTCTTGTGTGATAGGCAAGTGCTCTATCATCAATCCACATCCCAGACCAGGCCTCCAAGACCTTGTGTGTGCGTGTGTGTGTGTGTGTGTGTGTGTGTGTGTGTGTGTGTGTGTGTGTGTACATGTGGTATGTGCATGTGTGTGGTGTGTGCATACATGTTTGTGTGTTCATGTTGTGCACGCAGTATGCAGAGGTGAGAGGAGGCTAGAACAAGATGTCAGGTGTACTTGTCTGTCACTCTTCACCTTACAGCCCTGCGACAGGGTTTCCCACTGACCCAGAAGTTCTGCTTCAACTAGGTTTGTTGGCTAGCGGGCGCTAAGAATCTGCCTGTCCCTGTCACCCAGCGTTAGGATTACAAACACACGTGGCCGTGTTCAGCTTTTTCAGAAGGGTGATTGGGATTTTGAACCCAGATTGTCATGCTTACACAGTAATCACTCCTACCTACCGAGCCATCCATCTCCTCATCCCCCATGAACTTCTTTATTTTCACACATCCCAAACACTGGGCCGGTCTACTATACCCCAGGTCATCACTCTCTGGTGCTAACATGCTTTTGACTCATGAGAAAATGTTTCCCGTCTGTGCCAACTGACAGAACTGTTTGTCCTGCATTCAGCATCTGGCCCTTAGCTCTCTGCTGGACAGTCGAAGAGAACCAGGCAGGATGTCCCTCCTGACTCCCCCACCCTCCTCAGCCTCTTGTCTCTAGACAACAGAGGCCCTCCCACTTCCTGGCATTTCCTCTCAATTCCAGTTAAAGGCCCTGGATTAGCCAATCAAGCCCTCAGGGTGGCTCACACCAGGCTGTAAATTCAGGGAGCCACAGCTGTGAAGCAGAAGGTATCCTTTAAGGACCCAGGAGGAGGGAGGTGCAAAGAAATGTTCTGCTCTCAGTATCATTGCTCTCCCTGCCTGTGACACACAGGAGCAGTGCTCCTCAGTTCCTGCCTCCTGTAGTGCAGGCTGTGGGATGAGACCCAAGCTGGCTTGGACAAGTTAAGGCTGCCTAAACCCTCAATTTCCTTATCTATAATTAGCCAGGATGACTTTATGTGGCCAGTAAAAGGAATAAGAGACATAAAACACCCAGCATAGTGGCTGACACAGAACAATAGCCAATAAACAACACAGTTTAACAAAGGACTGTAGCTACAGTTCAGATCATAAACTATTGAATGGAGACTGTGTTATGCTGCGGGGAAAAGCTGCTACTTTTGCAGAAGCCAGAGGAGCAGGTAAAGGACATTTCTGGCACGGCTTGTAATGTATGTACATAGATAGTGGTGACACATGCATCAAATGGAATGACAAAGCTTGGGCTGGGTACCAGAAAGAAAAAGAAAGCTCACACAGGCAAGTTTCCATATGTCACTAACATCAGCCTGTGTGACTGTTCTATATGTATTGAGTCAACGAACCTTTGGCTTCTAGTAATCAGCATTATCCCAGAACTATGCAATGCAGGACACATTCATCACTGACATCTTTCCCATTGATGTATTTAAAAAGTGAAAGCGGAATGGACAGGTGGCTCAGCTGGCCGCGTAAGCATGAGGCTCCAGTTTGATCCCTAGCACCCAGTGCAAATAGACACATGCTTTGATAGGTGCTTATAATCTTACTAAGGGGAGGCTGAGACAGACGAACCACTGGACCTTGCTGCCTGGCCACCCTACCCACCTGGGGAGCCTGAAGTCTCCCTGAGGAACCACCCCCAAAAATGACCTCTGGCCTCTACATGTATACACACATATACAGACACAATGCACCCCCCCCACACACACACACAAAGAGTGAGAGCAGTGGAAATCTAACTTATATCTCAAATATTATCACTTCAACATGTAATTGGAATTTGAAAACTTGTTATTTTTTCATACCAGATCCCCAAAAATCAGCATATATTTTGTCCTTACATCTCATTTAGGCTCAGGTCATTCAAGTGCCTGGGAGCCACCTGTAGCCTGGGGCCATAGTCCTAGACAGTGAAGGTGTAACTCTTCTCTATGAACTGTCTTTCCTGGCCCCTGTGTGGTGGCCACACTCTGTGAGGGTTGGAGTTCCTGGAATTTAGGCCTTGACATGTTGCTCAGGGACATTTAACATTTCCATCTGAATCTTTTTTTTAATTCACAGAATGAAATGCATTTGGGGTGAGGAGATGGATTGGTGGGTGAAGTGATTTCTGTGCGAGCATGAAGAACTGAGTTTAATCCCCAAGAACCCACATAGAAAGCTGTGTTTTATGTACTTCTGGTCCCAGTGTAGAGGAGGCTGAAAGAGGATTATTCCTGGACTGGCTAATTAGGGAGCTACAGGCCAGTGACAGACTCTGTCTCAAAACAAAGTGAAAACCCTGAGAAAAAAACCCTGAGGCTGATCTCTGAGTTCCACACAAATGCACACACACGTCGTGAATGTGCACCTGTACACACTCATGCACCCACACCCACATGAACACACATAAATACAAATTGTATGCACTTATCCTGTTCAGATGGATGCTTTGAAGCATTTAAATGTTGAAAAGTAGTCAAATCCAGCTATTAATAATTAATAAACTCATCCTCACATAGCATAGTTATTGTTTTGTGACGAGAACACATCTGCTCTCTTTGCATTTTTCAAGAATATGGTATATCAGTCCAGTAAGATGTCTCAGTGTGTAAAAGCATTTGCCATGTAAGCCTGATGACCTAAGTTCGATCCCCAGAGCCCATAGTACAAGGAGAGAACCGATTCCCAAAAGTTGTCCTCTTACCTCTGTACAGGCACTTGAGTGTTTGTGTATGCACACACACACACACACACACACACACACACACACACACACAAATAAATAAAAAATTTCAAGAGAATACAATATGTCACTCTGGTGATTTGAATGAAAATGGCCCCCATAGTCTCACAGGAAGTGACACTATTTGAAAAGATCAGGATGTGCAGCCTTGTTGGAGGAAGTGTGTCACTGGAGGTGGGCTTTGAGGTCTCAGATGCTCAAACCAGGCCCAGTGTCGCTCTCTTCCTACTTCCTGCTGATCCAGATGTAGACCTCTCAGCTCCCTCTCCAGCACCACGTCTGCCTGCATGCTGATATGCATCCCATCATGATGCTAATGGACTGACCTCTGAACATGTAAGCCAACCGCAATTAAATTTTTTCCTTTATAAGAGTTGCCGTGATCCCGGTGTCTCTTCACATCGACTATAGTCTCTGTTACACAGCAGAACTGAACTTGCGCTTCCTGTTTAACTGTCATTCCACCCCGTTTGACCATTGTCTCCCACCCTCCACTTCCCCTTCACCACTCACCTGTGTTAACCATTGTTTCATTTCCCCGGAGAAATCCACTTTTGTAGCTTGCACTTATGAATGAGATCAGGTGGCTTTAAATTTTTTGTGCCTGCTCTTTTTATTTAACATGATGTCTTCCAGGTCCATCTGTGGTGTCACAAATGGCAGGATTTTGTCTCTTTATGTGTGTGTCACTTTATTTATCTGGGACTTTCATATAGCCCAAGCTGGTCTTACTCTCCTTAGGAAGCAAAGGAAGACTTTGACTTCTGATTCTCCTGCCTCCACCTCCTGAAGGCTGAGATTGTAGCATGTATCACCAACATACAGTTTTATGCAGTGCTAGGGATTGGACACACAAGGCTGCACTCGGGCTAGTTAAGAACTCAATTCTCCCAACTGGGTCATGGCCTTAGCCCCTCTACTTTAGTTACACATTGGACTTTCTTTGTTCGTTTGTTGACACTTTAGTTAATTTTATATCTTGTCTCCTGTGAATAATGCCACAATGCATATAGGAATACAGATGTCCTTTCAACATACTGATTTAATTTTCCTTGTATCTATACCCAGAAGTGGGATTGCTAGATCTCAGTCTGGATGTTTATTCCTTGCTGATAAAGGAGCAGGGAGCTCATAGCTCCATGTTCTGATTTGTTCACTCCATGACACTGATAATTATGCTATTTGTAAGGCATAATAGACCCCCTAGAATACAGCTGTCCGTCAGCACAACAGCCACCCTCAGTAAAGAGTTGACTGGTGTATCTTGACCTACTAGTGTATCATGAATCACCAACTAGGAGGCTCAGTTCCAAGGTTGTAATTCAATTTGATTTCTGTGGTTTGGGGGAAGGAGGAATGAAGAGCTTGAAATTGGGGAGATTTCTTTTTTATATTTTTATTAATCGGTTGGTAATTTCATACAATGTATTTTGATCTTATCTATCCCCCATTTTTACCCCTAACTTCTCTCCAGACTTAGTCCATCTCCGTACACCCCCAACTTTATGTCCTATTTTTTAATAACCCACCCAGTCCAATTTGTGCTTCCCATATATTCCTGGGTATGAAGCCACCCACTGGAGTGTGCCACCCTACCAGGGGCTACACCCTCAGAGAAAACTGACTGTCCCTCCCCTAGAACCAATTAATTGTCCATAGCTCCCCATTTAAGGGGGGTGGTGCTAATAAACCTTGTCTGGTGGATGCTTCTTCTTCTTCCTGCTATTGTGCAAATAGCATTAGTGTCAGCCAATTGCATATCTTTGGGTAACACTTCCTTCCCAGAAAGAATGAACAAATGGCCTCAAGATAATGCATGCCCAAGCAATCGTTGTCAGTAGCTGGAACTGAGGGAAATTAGCAGCTGTAGACATCGAGCTGTGGGTTCAGGTTTCCTTTTGTCCTCTGTGAAGCCCCCAGTGATGCAGCAATGTCAGCCCCTAGAGTGGAGCTGAAGCATTTCGGCACTAAAGGATTACAGAGAAGGGAGAGCTGCTGGTGGAGAGAGAACCCGGCTAGAACATGTAGCTCATCAGCGCCTGCCGTGCGTGGAGTGAGGCTTTTGAGGGAAATGAGCTCGGGAGCAGAAAGGCTGTTCACCCTGTTGAAGGAGGGAAAAGTGGTGATGATCAGCTTGACATCTGGTTTCAAGGGCTTATTGGGTCCTGCTGACTTAGAGCAAGGGTTCTCAATGTTTATCAAGAGATCACTGACTGTCCAAGAGAAATGTGTGTATGCACACAAAAGAATAAGGGAGTTGTAGAATTGATGGCATTGAACTACAGAGATAAGTTTACACACTGGACTAAGACTACCTGAGCTCAAAGTTTAACCATGAGGTTATTCCGACTGCTAGTCATGTACTTCGAACATGTTCATTGGCCTCTTACTCCAAGAGGACCATTTTATTTTCCTCCAAAGGGCAATAAGATCTTCCAAGGGTTGCGGTGAGATTAGATGAGATGCTGCAAAACTCTTAGTGCAGGGTAGCCACTTGGCAAGTGTTCCATAATGCTCTCCACTGTGGGCCTCAATTATAGAAGGCCTCTGCAAGGATCTGAACTAAGGGTGAGGAGCTCCCTGAGGACCTTCGATTGCTGCCTTGGAAATGTACTTTGAGCATCATTAGCCTTTTGAAATAGCAGATAAGCAGAATGGCATGGAATTCCAACAGCCAGTTAGGAGAGCCCTTCTAGGAGAGAGTTTTCGGGTACTTTGCCCCTTCTTTCCATATCTCAGTTGATGACAAACTTCAGCGTCAGCTCTGCCATGTGGGAAGCTAAAGTTCAACCTTCACAGTCCTCACTCTATGACACTTCTACCTGCCAGTCAGTGAACTCTGGGACATGCCATCCCGGCTCCTCATTTTCTGGTCCATCACTGCTAAGCTGTCCTGAGTTGTTTCATCCTCAGCTCTGACACTGCTTCTGTTTGCTCTGGGCCGTTCTGCCTGACTTGGACAAGCAGTCAGACAGCATAATAGCCTTCCCGTCTACATGTTGGCATCTCCACATCTCCAGCCATTGCAGGCATCTTGTGCAGCCATTGTCCTCCTCCTCCTCTGCTCCTTCCTCTTTCTTCTCCTTGTCCTCCTGTGCTGGGACTCAGGGCCTGGCACATGCCCAGTGAGCTCTTGCTCTTGGACTTCCTCCCCAACCCACATCTTTCCTTTTTCATATTCCACCTCTCATTTTTACTCTTGCCCAAACTTCTTGAGGAAAGCATTATTTTGTGTACATTCTACAATCTGAACAAAAAAATATTCTAAAACAGACACTCTAGAAGCTTAAGAAGACTCTTCTAGATTCTAAGGTCAGAATATTATTAAAAGAAGAAATTTCAGTTTTCCTTTATGACTTATTAGAGTCAATATTGTATAGAATCTTAAAATAACCTATACTATAAATTTTTTTTGTTATCATGCTGGAAGTGAATAAAATTTTTAAATAACACTTTATGCCATGCCATACTCTTAAAGGACAATAGGGAAATCACCAGATGCTACAAATACCCTAAAATTATTTAAGAAGTAAGTGTGCTCTCCTGCCCCACAGCATCATAGCCTAATCTCCAAGGTACAGGACCTCAGGGAGTGACATGTTCTATCTGAGTTGTCACTTTCTCATTCAGGCAAATTGCAACCTCCGTCTAGCTGATTTTAAGGACCAAATGAAGTATTCATCTTGGGGTCTGACTCCCGTCCCTTACTATTGGTCTGGATGTTTGAAGTTCTCGTTGACACTCACACCTCACAGATATGAAGCAGCAGCTTGGAAGAGTTACAAACTAGGAAGTGTGGTACAAACATGTCTGCCTTCCTCTGCTTTCAGGCCCTTGGACAAGCTGATTTCTATCTGTGAAGTACTCCCAACCCTGAGCCTAAGAGTCAGCATAGCTGTTCTGAGGCTGTGTTATAGAGTTCTGGAATGTCAGTGTCTGGGATTCCAGAACTATGGTGGATTGGATGTACAGTTCCTTTGTCCCTAAGAAAAGGGAAAGAAGGTCTATGAAGACCATCAGAGGGTCTCGTGGAAGAGTGTGTCAGGCTATCGGTCAGGCACCACTCATCTCAAGAACCTCGCCTGTCAGTGGCCTAAGAGAATGAAGGTTTGTACATTTTAGGGTCTGCTGGATGCCCAAGTTGAAAGGGATTTAAAAACAATTACTGTATTCTAAAGTATATGGTTGTGGGTACTATAAAGAAGCCTGGTCTAACACACCAGAGACAGTGGTTCATCCGTGGGAAAATCACCTGCTTTTGCAGATACACAACAGACACATACATGCCAGGTGGAATGGAGACCTGCCTGTAATCCCAGCTCTTGGAAGACTGAAAGCTGAGTAGGTGGACTAGCCAGAGAGTTCTGGGTTCAAGTGAGAGCCTGTCTCAATATATAAAGTGGACAGCAACCAAACAAAATACTCAATATCAGTATGTACACACACACCTGCAGATACACTCAACAGGGACACCTACAACATAAACATGTGCAAAATATTTTATTTTATTTTTTAGGAGAGAAAAAGATGGTATGGCCTGCTAGAGTGTTAGAGACCTGGACTCTGGGCTTTTCACCACCTTTTGGAGTCTGCAGTGTCCCTGAGAATAAAGCAAGGTTGCTATGTCATTGATGGCTCATTCATACCTCATTCATACAAGGCTACCCGCTTGTTTTGTCCACTCTGACTCTGCATGATTTTGAGTTAGATTTGTGGAAAGGTGGTGTGAACAGTCAGTGGCAGGACTCCTGTTCAGCTAAAGTCTCCTTCTGGGACTCAGTCAGCTGTCCAGATTCTCCAAAAGCACCAGTTCAAGTCTGGGTCAAACTTGGCCATAACCAAGGCTATCCCTAATGCAACCTCTATAAATATTTTAGTATCTGGTCCTATTGAAGGTAGGGTAGATGTTTGATGCAAACACTCATCTTGAGTGGCACCCATATTACCTGACACTGATATAAACGCAGAGTCAAAACTGTGGCATGGGCCCAGACAATGTGTTGTAACATTCCCTCTGGGGAACTGTGACATTTACTAAAGTTTGGAAACCACAGCTTGGCTTGGCATATCTTACTCTCTGGAGAGTGTGGTATCAGCAGGTGTTCAGTCAGTAGTTTACTGACCAACATACCTTGGCACTGGTCCAGTCTGATGGCACTGACACCCAAAGTTCTCATCAGTCGGCTCTCTTCAGAGCCTCTTAGAAGCCTTTTTCTTTCTGGTACTAAGGAAGTGTTAAGGCTCTTTAGGGAGAGATGACCTCTGAGGTCCATGCCTCTAAGACCTGATTGAGAAGACCCTGTGTCATGAACATGCTAACCACCCCACACAGAATCGAGCAGGAAGAGGTGCTGATGCCTGACTTTGATATTGGACACCTGACCAGGTGCATTACAATGTAAGCCTTTCTCTACATTTCTAAAGGGCTGGCACACAGAAAGCAGGCAAGCATTGAAGTTTCACTGGTGGCATTGACCAGAGAGGTAGCATCACAGAGGGACCAAACATGGTGATGGGCATCTGTGGCCCTGCCTTAGGCCTGGGTTGTCTACTACCTGGTTGCAAGATTTTAGCACCTTCTTGAAAAGGGTTCATTGGTCTGAATCTGAAGTAGAGGTTGTGCAAGATCTGCAGATCCTCTTTTATCTCTCTGTCTATATTCCTTCTGATTAGTGATGCCTTTGCAACCTTAATGATTTAGGAACAACGTGGGTAATGCGCATCTTCCACACAGATAGAAGGAAGAAAATAGACTATGCTATGAGGCAACAGCCACAGTGCTTCTTCTTGCTAGGGGCGAGTAGGGCAGGCTGTGCCCATGACTCTGCTCTCTCGGAAGACAGCCCACTTGGGTTGGTCTTTTGGTTCATATTCTATACCCCAGGCCAGCTCTGCTTGCTTGCTTGCCTTGGAATATCCTGGATTATCCTGGCTTTCCTAGAAGGCTCATCTCCAAGCACAAACTTCCACTTTGTCCAGATCTTAAAACCATAGCCTGAGTCAGTCAAGTGACTTCATTTCCTGTCATCCTGAAATTAAGGTACACTTTCTCAGCCTTATTAGTCTCATCTGGCCTCTTCCCATCTCAGTCCCAAAGATGGTGGCAAAGAAAAACCTCATATGCAAAGCCCTATGCGTGCCCACTCCTTCCCCTGAAGTCTGGGTTTTATAAGTTTCACCCCACTCAATGGCAGCTTTCTGAGCGAGCCAATTGCTGTTTTTTTTCCCTCTTAAATCCATTGCCTAACAATCTCTTGTTTAACCTTTTGCCAAATTCTCCACTTCTGTCAGAGGTGACTGAGTGTTTGAGCAGGTAACTTCTACCTTTGCACCTCTATTGCAACAGGTCCAAAGGTTCCAGAGGAGCTGGCAGGACACTCTCAGGACAGGATCCAGTGGCTTCAGGTGTGCCCAGTCCCCGAGCGAGCGTGGAAAGGCAGAGGCAGCTGAATGTGGTGCTGAACCAACAAGCTAGCTGCAAGAGGAGCCATTCCTCGACCCAGCTAGAACTGTGACTGTTCTCACAAGGTGAGCCGCCTTCTCTGGTCTATAAGACAGCGGGAGCAGGGAGGTTGTGGGGAGGTGGGATGTATACTCATCCTCAACCTGCTTAAAGTTCTTTCATAACATGAATGGTAATCTCAGCTGACTTGTGTGGGAGGCAAAGAAAGAAAGTGATTGGAAAGGGAAATATTTGAGCCATTTGAATTCCAGAAGTGGGGGAAGGATTGAAAGAATGATCAATCTCACTTTTAGAAGGCATAAAGCTTTTGAAAGGTTAAAGACCAAGTCAGGATGTAGTGTCCCTTCATCTTACATTCAGAACTTCTTAGAGGAGCCACTTAACAGAGACTCCTGAAGGACGGGATCAACAGTGATGCTATTAGGGGCTGGCAAGCATCCTAAAGGACATTCCATGTGTTGGCTCAGGGGAACATCTTCTGTAAGGGATGCAGCACTAGCCTCATTTTTTGGATACACCTCTGAGCTGTTGAGCAGTGTGGCCTGGCTTTAGATAGGATGTGATGGTCAGTCTCTGCTGACCAGACTGTAAAAATCTTGGGTGATGTCAGAATCTTCCATATAAATCTTTGGGGCTCATAGAGGCTGCATAGAAAGGCAACCCAGTGAGATTCTAGAATGACCCAGACCTCGCTGAACTTGACATTCAGTTCTAGAGGAGACCAATGACAACAATATTAGTTGGTATCCTCTGAACCTGCCACGGGCTAAGACAGGCCTTAGAGAGAAGCCAGGGGCATCCCAGGCACTGAGGCTTGGCACCCACTCTGCCAAAGTTCTCCTCGGGAGAAAATTGTTTCCCGGGAAGCTGAGCTCTGAAACTGAACAAAAGCTGGAGGCACTTCCTTCTATCCTTCCATCCTTCCAAAGGGGACAGACCTGCTGTTCTTGAGATATGGCTCCATTTTCCTGACCTTTCCAGCAGGAGGGGGTGCTCTCTGCAGAGAGAAGGAATCCTAAAGTAGCCAGCACTCTAGTGAAGAGCCAGACTCACCTTGAACTTCCTCCCCATCCTTCTTGGAGGGATCGAGGCTGAGAAAGTGCTGTGTAATTCTGTCTGTCTGTGAGTTTGCTGCTGGGAGTGGGGTTGGGGGTGCAGGACCTGTCATCTGTCTTCCAAATCCGAGAATGAGGTCTTCTTGTGCCCCCGGGAGATCAGAGCTTTAAAGGGTGATTAATAAGGCAGCCATGAACCCGGGTTGTAAGGTGGAAGTGGGGAGGCACAGGACACAGTTTTGCATTAAACTTGCCTGAGTGAGAGACTGTGTCAGAGGAAAAGGAGCCACGTCAATTTAATGGCTGGCTGCCCCAGTGGTTCCTGGCTTATTTTGTTTATTCCGTTGTCTCTGTGAGGTCCACATGTGTCCCTGAGCAGGGCTGCTCTGGGGACCGGGAAAGGGGCTACATGGAGAAGACAGTTGTGTTGAGACTGCCCCAAGGGCGGAGGTCCCTCTCGCTGGACTTTCCTGTCCTGCGAACGCAGCGGGGAACAACGTCACCTCCGTCTCTCTGGCAGTGAACCCAGGGGCACCTCAGCTCGCTTTCATTTGGATTTTCGTCTCAGAGGAGAGCTAGTGGGACCAGCGGGAGCAGGTGGACTGGGTGGATGCTAGGTGGCTTTTGTTTCAGCCCTTAGGGGCTGGGGCTAAAGGCTTTGAAAACCGGCCGGGGTAGCTTAGGCTGCCTGTCTCCTCCTGGTCAGAAGCGCTTCCACTTTCAGTTGTGAAAGAGGAAAAAAAAAAAAAAAAAAACCAAACCAGGAAGTGAAGTCCCCGGCACCAGCATGTCAGAAAGCCGGGCTATGGCCTGGCTGGGACGGCTCAGGGCAGGGCAGAAGTGCGGACTCTAGCCCGGCTGCCTGCCTGCCTGCATGGACGCTCTGAAGCCACCCTGCCCCTGGAGAAGCCCGGGGTGAGGAAGGAAGGGTAGGGGCTCTCCAGCCAGCGAGAAGCCGGAGCCGGGAAGCCCCACTCAAGCTCCAAGACATTCGGCCCCTCACAGGGTAAGGGATCTGTAGCCGGGTGTGATCCAAGGACGGGCCCCTGGGCGTGCCGCAGAGGCATCCGACCCCCCTCCTCCCTGCCCAGCTTCAGGAAGCTGGTTGTAATTCGCGGCTTGCTGTGGCCCACGTGGGCGCCATGCTCTTTATGCCCCGGGGGTGGGGGTGGGGGGCTCCCAGGGCTACCCGTGCTCCCTGGATCAGGAGAGGTGAGGAAAAGGTGGAAGGGACGATGGGAGGGGACTTTCTCCGTCCCTTTTCCGGAGGTGGATTACAGAGACCGTTTTACGGGCCTGAGCACGTGGCGGCGTAGCTCCCTGGGGTGGGCTGGGGGTTTAACCTTGATTTTCACTGGACTTTGACTCTCGGATGGTAGGAGCTAAGGAATGAGACTAAGGAGATGGAGAAACAGACTGAATGGCTCCTGAATGAAGTTGGGTCTCTTTTCAGGGCTATCAGCACAGGTTAGATCTAAGATGCTCTGGAAGGGCTTTGAGGGAGTGAGCACTGAGAAGGGGCTCCATGGCTGGGTTTTGATGCCCCATGTGATGTCACACCCCAACCCCCCTTTGACAGTCTGAATGGCAGGACTGAATCTAAACTTTCTACTTGTGGGTGACTGGTGCCCTGTAAGAGGCAGGGTCTAAAATAGTAAAGCTTGGTCAGGTTTCAAAACTGGAGATAGAAGCCGTAGATTCTGACCCTGCCCTCTGTATCCATGTGGCAGCTGTTTCAGGCCATTTTAGAATGCACCTTGGGAGAAGCACAGTGTAAAAGCTTATGAGCATCACTCATGTGCCTGTGTCGGCCAATGAAAGGCACAAAAGCCTAAATAAAGCAACAGCTGTAAATGCGGGCGGGCAGGCGGGAGCTTTGAGGGAAGCGGTGACACGGGCAGGTGAAGTAGCTGGTGTGTAATGGGATATTGGTGATGGGAACGCCAGAGAAAATCGCAGCACATAGAACCCAGAGAAACACATTAAATTTAATTAAAAAAAAATACTGTCCAGACCACACAGAGTTTCAGACAAGCATTCTGACTTAAGGCTATGTTATAACTTTGTTTGCCCTGCTTTGTTTTTTTGAAGTAGAGGATCACTGTAGTCCAGGCTGAGCTGGAACTCCTTACGTAGATGAGGCTGGTGATCTGCCTGCTCGGCTGTCCAAGTGCTGGGATTATAGGTGTGTGCCACTATGCCGAGCTATGTGATAGTTCTTTAGGGCAAAGACAAATACCACAATATCAATGTGCCTCTGTGCACCTCAGTGCTACATCACGGCGAGGCCGCAAGTTCAAGGAGGGTGGACACGGCAGAAGGACAGAGATCTCGGTCAAGTACCAACACATAGCAGATATCCTATTTGGTGAAGCCAATCTTTTGAGGTGGATGGTTTCACTGTCTGATGGTTAAGAGAGTATCATCAGAGAGGCGAAGCTACTTCCCCAAGGTCACAGAGCAAGTAGGCTGTCAATTGTATTGGAACTGTAAGCAATCTGATGCTTTCAAAAATAAAATATTTACAATTTTATTTTAAGAACTTGTTTTTCATTCACTTGTAGGATTAGCCTTCTTTTGAATAGCCTAAAATTTTAGCTTGTAAGAAGATTTTTGTATATGACACTTGGATACCAGATATTGAGTTTATATGGTCGTCCCCTATTTGAGGTTTTCCTGGGAGCATGAATATTACCATTGCTGTCACTGGGGAAGCACTATGCTTAGAGTCCTATGGGCACTTTTCTTGTGATCGTTAGCCCATGGAGTAGGGTTAAAAGTGTGACTTAGAAAGACACTCAATGCATCATGGATGGTTGGACCTGGAATCTGAACTTGGGCTCATTTAGTTCCAAGGGTGATCTGTGCTTTAATGCTGATGAGTCTGGCTGGCTTAATGCATAGGCCAAAGAATAAGAAACTGTAAGGTAGTTAATCTTTAGCAAATCCTCCCATCTCAATCCATAGAGGCTGAATGTAGACAGACCAGTTGTCGGGTTGGGGGAAGGAGTGAGGGGTGAGTGCTTCACAGGTACAGGGTTTCCTTTTGAGGTGATGAAAATGTTTTGGAATTAAACAGAAGATCAGCGGCCTAGCATTGTGAATGTACGTTTTAAGAAAGTTTAAGTTTTAAAAAGTGAATTCACCTTAAAAAAAGAAAGAGAAGAAGAAGTAGTATTTTCTCCCCTCTTCCAGGTAGCTGAGCTCCGAGTCCCAGGTTTGGAGTCATTTTAAAAAGCAGGAGTGTGCTGCCCTCTCGCTGTGTCCCATACTCGTGCCTAGCCGACGACGCAGTGACTCTGGGTGCAGCCAAAGGTGACCTTTCAGTCTGGCAGAGCTGCAAGTGTGGTGTGGTCCCAGCAGTGACCTCAGCCTTCACAGCTTGCACCACGTTCTGTGGTCAGTGCCTCTGGGTCTGCCATGGTGTTAGATCCAGGCTCTCAGTAGCCCTCCCCACTGGCACAGGGCTGGGTTCTTCCTAGCCTCCCCATTCCTGGTATGTGAATAAATAAATGAGTTCATAGGGCTTGGAAGGTCAGCCAGTCCGTGAACTGCCTTTACAGACCTCTCGGTCTTCCTGGGTCATTCTTTTCTAAGACTGGGGTTGTGAGAGGCTTGTAGGAGGATATGAGAAAGGGAATGGGGCTGGGTCAGTGACAGCCCTGTCTCCTCCAATTAGAAGTGCTATGTTTAAATAGAAACAAAGACTTGTTAAGACATTTGGCTGTAAGAGGAACCAAGATGACGATTGTATCTTTTGGGACGTCTTATAACAGATCATGTGATAGGAGTAAGGATGTGAAAATGGAGGTAAATAGAAGAGAGAAACCCTTTGTGTTGGTGTGTGTGCAGGTACACATGTGTGTTGGTGTGTGTAGGCGTGTGTTTAAATGCATCTGGTTACCAGAGGACACTTGGGAGCGCTTCCTCAGGTTCTCGCCCTCTTCGTCATGAGACAGACATTCTCATCGGCCTGGAACTCATGATCAGACTAAGTTAGCCCCAGACATCTACTGTCTCCCCTTTCCCGGCTGGGATTACAAACATGTACCACCACACCTGACTTCTGTTTTTCCAGACCTGGGTTCTGGGAACCTAACTTAGGACCTCAAGCTTGTGCGGCAAGTACTGTACTGACTGAGCCATATCCCCGGCCCTGACAAGAGAGGCCCTTTCCTCAGGTCTTGCCACATGCCCAATGGTGCACCAGGTACCACAGCATTTTTGCTGTGTGCAGTTGAAAGAGCAGACTTGCAATGATGTTGAGTAACTGTCCCTGGGTCCTCTCGTCTCATAAATGACAGCTCTGCTGCTCTGAAGTCACAGAAGCAATGACCTTGGAGGTTTGTTTCTGGACAGGGGAGTCCTGGCAGTCAAGTTCACTGCTTACACTTCAGATCTGGTGATGCTTGGCCATTGGTCTAGCCAGGTAGTGTGAGCCCGGATTCTGAGCTCGGGCAGGAAGGTCTCTTTCGCAATCTCTTGCATCATCCACTCTTTATCGCGAAGGAGTGATGAGGACCAAGCACTTTGTCCATTCTGTCTTTTTACAGACCCTCTTATCAAATCTAGGGGACTTGTGATACTGGCTTTGCTTAACTTGTTCTCTCAAAATTCGCTTGGTCCGCAAGAAGTTGCGGCTGCCCTTTGGGGGTGTTTACCTTGACAAGTTTTTCTGTAGGGTGGGGCCATTGGACTGATTAGTTGGAAGCATAATAGTAGATCAAGGTTAGTTTTATCAATCTGAGTGCCCTCGGGATTTGTCACTTCCTGTCACCACCCTGTGGGTGGCTCCACAAATATCCTAAGGGATGGAGTTAATAGGCTGTTGGGATTTGAATTAACAAGGGGTGTCCTATTAAGTACCGCTTGACTCAGCTGGCTAAGGGCTGTCACCACCTTACCCCCCCAGTGGCTGTGTCTGAGAACCCAGTCTGACTCCACTGGCGTGGTGCTCCCGCTGAGCACTCTCACTGATTCCCCTCGGAGCCTTTTTCTTCACTCTCTTTAACTAAAAACGAACCTTCCGCCTCCATCAGAAATACCATTTCCCAGGGTCAGTGGGAGTAGGAGGAGAAAGGGTATTGGGAATGAATGTGAGCAAAACTGCATTAGACATGCATGAAAATGTCCTAATGAGGGGTTGGGGATTTAGCTCAGTGGTAGAGCGCTTGCCTAGCAAGTGCAAAGCCCTGGGTTCAGTTCTCAGCTCGGGGGGGGGGGGGGGGGGCGGGGGGGGAGAGAAAGAAAGAAAATGTACTAATGAACCTGTTGTTACGTACAATCGATATTACTACAAGGAAGAAAAATCTTTCCCTCGTTCCCTCCTCTAAGTACTGCCCTTTGTCCATTCTTGTCTTCAGCCACCCCTGGACCTTTCCTCTCTTCCCTTCTACTTAGGTCCATCCAACCCACGGTGATGGGGTTTATTCAGGAAGATGGTTGATAAGACACAGACAAGAGTTGAGAAAGATGGTTTGCTGAGTGTGATGGCAGCAACCTTGGTTGACAACAGAGTGTGTGGGAGTGTCTTCCTGTCCGTGGGCTTCACTGGTTGGGTCACTGTCTTTGCCTGGCCCTGGAAAAGAGACGATTAGCAGTGAGGCCTGGGATCAAGGGTCACACACCTGGGCCTGTAGTGATCCAAAGGGCTGTCCACTCTACTCCTGTCTCCAAGGGCCTGTTCTCCCTCATTCTCGTATGCTCGTTCCTCATCTTTGTTTTTTCATGTTGCAGAGACCTGTAATGCTGCAGAGGGTGGGAGTTATATATTCCAATGTTCATCGATCAACACTGGCTGTACTGGGCACACAGGCCCAAGGTCTTTGTTTGCCTTCTCTTTCCTTTCCTTTTTCCTTCCGTTCTGCTCTTCCTTTCTTTTTTCATCTTCCTCTTGTTCTTTTCTGTTTTCTTGGGGTCTTTTAGTTTTATTTTATTTTGGCGTTTTGTTTTTGAGATAGGCTGTGTGTAGCAAAGACTGGTCCCAAACTCACTGTGTAGCAGAGGATGTCCTTGAATCTGACCTTCAGATTCTCCTGCTTCCACCTCCGGAATGCTGGGGTGACAGGAATATACTGGTACCCCCTGGTTTATTTGGTGTTGGGGATCAAATCCAGGGCTCTATGCATGCTGACCCAGTACTCTACCAACTAGCTACACCCCCAGTTCCACTCACCTTTTTAAAAGTGAGCATAGAAATACAAGTGTCACAGGGTAAATAAACGTACTCTTGTCTACCCCAAGCAGCCAACACTTGGATACACCCCAACAGAGCACATTAGCTCCCTGAGAAAATGGCTTTATCCCCTACTAGCTAAAGAACTCCAAGCACACCTTCTCCATTCTGAACATTGTGGCTACCCGGATATAGTGGGTTTGAATATCCGAGTGCACACGTGATATGCTTGGGACTCTGCCTTGGCCTCATTTACATTGTGTGTAAGTGTGAAGTGTGTAAGTGTGAAGTCTCAGCAGTGGTACTCCCAAGAAAGATCAAGCAGACTCCAGTCCAGGCATACATCGTGTTTCTTCTTTGAATTCTTCAGTGAGTGTCCTTTAACAGACTCCTCCCCCTGGTTGTCTTTCTCTGAGCATGTGCCAGTAGTGAGCAACAGAAAGGTGACGAAGTCTCCATAGGTTGGTGGGTTCCCACTTTACCTTAAAGTCTGTGCTGGGTGTGCGGGACTCTAAAGGCTAGGATGACCTTCACATGGAGTGCTCCTGGCACATCACAGAGATGTTCCCTGAGTTTCAGAAGCCTTGTTGAGAACCAAACCAGAAGAAGATGCCATGGCAGCTCTCCTGAGTTCCTGGCCCTGTGTGTGCAGTGGATCTTTCTTGACAGTCCTATGATTCATTTACAGTGTGCTTGCCTATGGCAGGTGTCTTACATCTTCCAGCTGTGGGACTCATTCTAGCAGTTGGGCTCAGAAGGGAGAGGGCAGTGGGAGGTGGTTCTTATTTGGTTCTTGTTCTTACCCCTCCCGCCTTAATCATTTAAACAATGGAAGTCAATCTTTCCTTGCTGTGGAAAGAGCTACCCGTCCACCTCCTGGGGGCTTTAATAGAGCTCCCTCTTCTGATGTTGTTGTCCTGCTCTGCTCACAAATCTTTGTGAAGAGTCCAAGATGCCCTTTCCTGACTTTCTGAGCACATGGGCATGCCTGTGCAAGCATGTGTGTGTGTGTGTGTGTGTGTGTGTGTGTGTGTGTGTGTGTGTGTGTGTGTGTCTTTCAGAACACCCAGGAGCAGGTCTATGCCTGATCACATGGCTAATGTGAGGTGGTGGCCTGAGAGCGTGGGTGCTGCTAAGTGGCTGGGAAGTTATCTACTGGCTCATAGGTCAGGATCTCACACCAGTCTTTCTTCTCAGCTACTTGGAGTAAATGTTGAAAGTTGCATATTCATAGCTCCTCTGGCACTGTGACTCAGGCTCCACCTTTGTTCTGGATTCTTATCTGCTCCAGAGATGAATGAAAAAGTTTCCACCCTCAGAGCTGCAGTTCAGGCTGGCTTGCTCAGTGGCTGAGACATGCTTTACACACTGCAAGTCCTGGAAAGGCTCCTGTGGAATGTTGTTTTGGTGAGGGGAGAGCGGCACTGATGGAAACAAGGCTGAGAGGCGGTGGTGTTCCCAGGTGTGTTCCCAGATGCTGTACTGAACTGGGGGTGGGGCATTCTACACCAGCTGCCTGAACCGGGGTGGGACATTCTACACCAGCTGCCTGAGCCAGAGGCAGGATAATAGGTGTACATATTAGTTTGTAGATAAAACAAAATATGCATTTCAGATTAAGCAATATATGCCATCAAGCATTTCCTTCCCAGTTAGAGCTAGCTACTCAAGCCTCCCTGACCAAAACTCACCCCTTCCTTTAGAACCCGGTCCCTTTTGCTTACATAGCTTTGCTGTCAGTGTTCCACCACGCTATAGTGATCTATGCATGCAGGCTTGCTTTCATATTCTTCAATGGACAACAGTCCCACTTAGCTAGATACAGTGGCTTGTGCTTTTTTTTTTTTTTTTTTTTGGTTTTTTGAGACAGGGTTTGTAACAGCCTTGGTTGTCTTGGAACTGGCTCTGTAGGCCAGGCTGGCCTTGAACTCACAGAGATTTGCCTGCCTCTGCCTCCCAAGTGCTGCAACTAAAGGCATGTGCCACCACTGCCCTGCTGGCCTGAGCTTGTAATCCTAGCTCTCAAGAAACTGAAGTAGAATTGTGAATTCAAGGCTCGATGATGAGACCCTGTCTCAACACCACGTTCTCCCCCCTGCACACACACAAAATAACAATTCCATAAAGGTGGGATTTCATAGCTGTACTCTCAGTATCAATAATAATTACCTGATTTGTTGTTGGGTCTTTTAAAAGTCTTTGACTGAATGATTAGAAACCTAAAAGTTTCTGGGGAAATCTACTTCTAATTATTCACCTTCCATCTGTCTTTCCTATGAAGAGTATCCCTTCAGAAACATCAGTCCCTACACTGTAGCAAGAATCTTAAAAAGTTCTTATTCATAAAATCAAACCTGAGCCAGGTATTGGGGTGAACACTGGATGATCAGAGAAACAGAACAAGCCACAGCTAACCTCACCTGGCCAACTTCTCAGCTGATCTTGTTTCCTCAGACTGGAAGCCTCTGTGTCTTCATATCCAAATGGCTCTCAGCTGAACTGTGCTGCTCAAAACCTAAAAGCTTAACCAGCCAAATGCTTCTAGTTTCTGGTCCTCATACCTTATATACCTTTCTGCTTTCTACTATCACTACCTGGGATTAAAGGCGTGAGTCACCATGCTTGGCTGTATCCTTGAACACATGGATTTCTGCCTCTGGAATGCTAGGATTAAATGCGTGTGCTACCACTGCCTAACTTCTATGTTTAATATTGTGGCTGTTCTGTCTCTGACCCCAGATAAGTTTACTAGGGTGCACAATATTTTGGGGAACACAATACCACCACACTACACAATCCATCGCAGTTGTCCACATGCACTTTATTTAGCAGTAGATGCTGGGGCTGCTTTTATATCAACACATTTGAATCTGTTTGCCTACTAAGACTTCCACTGTGTAGAAGTGCTATTGTTTGGCAACCTACCTAAACAGGTAGACTTGTCTGGGCTTTTGTATTTGAAATAAGTCTTTTGCTTTAGTGATGTTGACCATAATAGCAAAGACTGGATGGGCATAGCTCTAATGCTCTCCACATACATTTGTTTAGTACTTAAATCACAGAAACAGCCTGATTAGGGAGATTTTATTGCCATTTCATAGACAGAAGCCACCCAGAGGATAAGTTACCTGCCTTGGGTAAGAGAAGACAGCATGGCAGGAATTAAGCTCATGGGCTGACTCAATCCCAAATCCTTAGGTGATACACTGTACAATGTTTCTAATCCCCTTTGTTGAGCTGATATTTTTCTACTGGATAAATTGATGGTAGAATCACTGGGACAAATTGTTAAACAGACATTTAAATTGTAGCAGAGGGTAACTCCCCATCTTAAGAGGTTGTACCAAGTTTATATTCACAATTAACATCGCATGTTGTACTCTCTTGTTTCTGCTGGTTTAATGGGGAGTGGGGGAGACAGGCTGGGGCTTTTAAGTTTGTAATTTTCAAGAAGCATTGCTGAAGTTGAGTGTCTTGTCCTCACTTTGAGGACTCTTTTGCCACACATATGCTACTGATGCCCCTGCCCTTGTTTCATTGGGCTGGATTTTGTCTTTATGTGGCTTCTGAGAGTTTAGTGCAGGGACTTAGATCTTGGCCTACGTGCAGTGCTTGACACTTTCCTTGTGTTACCGTCCAACAAGTCAGTCATTTTTAAAAGTGTTATGTAATCAATCGAGCTTGTTATTGTTTCCATTTCTGGATTTCAGTTTACATGTACATCTTGAATCTTTTCCACCAATATTTTAAACTATGTTTCTGTAATACTCTCTCCCAGATATTCTTAGGCTTCTTGCTGTGTTATGTTTGAAGACTGCTCCATCTCCAACTTGCTTTATTGGAGTATATCAATAATCAGCTTTATATGTTTTCTTTCTGTGTGGCTAGCACATTATCCCAGAATATTTGTTGTAAGTAAAGAGACTCTATTTTGATATTAAATGCTATTTAGTATATATTTATAGTGCCTACTGGGTGTGTTTCATGATTATTTTATTAAATAAAAGTATATACTCAGTAGCCACTAGAAAACTTTCATAGCTCATTAGTGAAATTAGAATGTGATGTTTGCCCAATTCCATTCTTTTTCAGAACCTTTTTGACTCCTTGTGAGTTTTATTTTTCTGAGTGTTTTTACAGATAGTGTCAGGTTAGCAAGAAAATCACGTTGGTTTAGAGTTGTGGCGGACATATAGATTTGAGGAGACAGATCTCAGCTATTCCAGGCATGTTCTTCCATCTTCAAGCTCTTCTATGACTCAGATCTAACTCGTCTCTTTTAGTTCATGACATTTATTATTTGTGTGTGCACTCACATGCCACCATGCACTCGTGGAGGTCAGGTGATAGTTTCCAGGAGTCAACTCTCTCCTTCCCCAAGGGGTTTACAGGGGTTACCCTCAAGTTGTCAGCCTTGGTAGTAAACACCATTACCCTTTGAGCCACCTTGCCAGTCCTAAACATTTACATTTACCCCCGTAATGGTATCTTTTCCATGATTTTTAAGTTAGTTATTTGTATGAAGTATGGGAAACTTTGACTTTCCTATGTGCTGAGTGTTCTAGCCACCTTACTGGATTATATCGGCAATTAAAAAGTAAAAAGTACTCATTACCTCTGTCTCCTTAGAAGGTTTCCTTTTCTTTTTCTCCTCTCAGCGTTTTCCCCATCTGTTTATTTTACATCCCAGCCGCACCCCCTCTTCCTCTCCTAGTCGCTCTCTTCTACCTCCCCATCCCCCTCCTCTTCCATCTCCATCTAGGAAAAGGCAGGTCTCCCATAAGTATCAATAAAACATGGCCTCTCAAGTTGCAATAAGACTAAGCACCTCCCCTTGTATTAAGGCTGGGCAAGGCGATCCAGAATGAGGAGTAGGGTCTCAGGAGCCAGTAAAAGAGTCAGAGACAGCCCCTGCTCCCACTGTTAGGGTCTCCTTTCAGCTTTTGCTTTGTTTGAGACCAGGTATCACTATATTGCCCAGGCTAGTCTCCAACTCCTGGGCTCAGATATTCTTGATTCTGCTTCATGAGTATACACCATCAAGTTTTGCCTTGTCTTTAGTGAAAACTGATGCTACACTTTGTGTGTATGTTGTATGTGTATGTGCCTGGTCATGTGTGTGTATGTGCTGAAATGCATGCACTTGGGAACACATAGAGGCCGACAGCAAGTGTCTTCTACCTTCCCACCTTATTTTTTGAAGTGGTGTCTCTCACTGAAACTGAGCCTTGCTAGTTCAGCTAGATGGTGGTCAGTCAACCCCCAGGATCCTCCATTCTCTGCTCCCCGGTACTGAGATTACAAGCATGTGCAACTTTTTTTCATCTCTCACTTGCCTGGAAAAAGTACACACATCTAACTCACCTTCATTGCACATTAATGAAGAGGCTGCTATCCCATCCTTCCAGCTATACAAATGGTACTATTGACTCGCAGTGCCCTTTCGACCTTTGGCCATTGCTTTTTCTGGACATAGAGGCTCTGTGGTTGATAACTGAGGAGGGGTCCTCCTAAGTTGAAGGCTGAATTAGAAATGGGAAGCCCAGGCCAGAGCTTTCATACTCAGTATCCTAATGACCCCTTTGGAATCATGGGGAGGTATAAGACATGTGACATAGTCTCTAGGAGACAAAAAGCACACCAAAGTATGGAATAATATGTTAACTAATTGGGTATGAGAACTTGGGGGACCCTGGTCTCCTTTTTAATGAGCTTTAACTCACCACAGGATAAGTCCATACATGCAACAAGAAAACAGAGAAACCAATTAAGTCTAAATGAGCCTGTCCACTTTCTAGAAGGCAGATTTTTTTAACTTTATAGTTGCAAATGTAGATATCATTATTGCATGGAAAATAATGAGTTCTCCAGAAATAGAAAGCAAAGATGCCCTGCCTTATCGTCTGTTGTTCCCAAGATTCCAAGTAACATAGTGATGTTGGCTAGACTTTCCACAGATGGGAAAACACAGGTCACTTAGTTCCAGTTCGCTGAGTCTGGTTTTGGTGTGTATTGTAAACACACCCTTTCCACTATCTTCCATCTCTAATTCGTTAGTTCACCAAAAGACTGATGTGAGAGGATTCTTCTTAAGGTTGGCTGGAGTGAAGCATGTGCATGTGTGTGTGTGTGTGTGTGTGTGTGTGTGTGTGTGTGTGTGTGTGTGTGGTGTGGTGTATGTATGTGTGTGTGTGCATGTGTGTGTGTGCATGTGTGTGTGGTATGTGTGTGTAAGTGTGTGTGTGGTGTGTATATGTGTGTGTGTAAACATGTGTGCATATGTGTGGTGTGTGTCTCTGTGTGTGTGTGTATTGTACACATGCTTATGGAAGCCAAAAGCCAACCTCAGGTGTCGTTCCTCAAGCACCATATACCTTTTTTCTTGTTTTGTTTTACCTTTTTTCATCAGAAGAGTTGGAGGGCAGATTTTTAGCACTAAAGTTAGGAAAAAGACTCAATGAAAGGAATACCAAGAACATGGGAAAGACTTCCCATAGGAGAATCTCCCCCTTACCCATTGGGCCTGGTCAGTCAGTCAGTCTGTCTGTCTGTCTGACTGTCTCTGTCTGTCTGTTTCTGTCTGTCTGTCTGTCTGTCTGTCTCTCTCTCTCTCTCTGTCTCTCTCTCTCTCTCTCTCTCTCTCTCTCTCTCTCTATATATATATATATATATATATATATGTGTGTGTGTGTGTGTGTGTGTGTGTGTGTGTGTGTGTGTGTGTGTGTATGTATGTATCTTTTTTTTTTCTTTTGGATTAAAGGCATGTGAGCCTGGCTCTATCTATCTATTTTTGAGACACAGTCACTCACTGGCCTGAAACTCACTAAGTAGCCTGGGCTGGCTTGCCCATGAACTGCAGGGATGCACCGATCTCTGCCTTCTGCCTCTTTGGCACTGGGACTTGAAGCATGCACAGCCATGCCTACCCTTTTCCTTTAATGTAAGGTCTGGGGTTTTACTCAGGTCCTCCTGCTTGTGCCCCAAGCACTGTATGAACCCAGCTGTCTCTCCGGCCCAGCTTTAAAACAAAACAAACAAAACCAAAGCAGTGTTTCACTATGTAGTCCAGCCTGGTCTTGAACTTGTATCCCCCTTGTCCTGGTTTCCTAAATGCTTGGGTTATTACAGGTGTATGCCACGGTGCCTGACTTTTCCGTGGTCTAAGATTTGAGAAAGCGGCTTAACTGAAACAATTGAGAACAGATTATCTTAAACTGGAAAAAAAAGTGAGTTATTCGGTTTAGAGTCTACTAGAGTCTCAGCATGGTGTAGACATGGGAGCCCAGCAGTGAATGGAACACAAACCTTGTTCCTATGAGGAGATTAGCTCAGGAGGGGCAGTGGATAACAGATAGTGAGCCGCACTAGAAGAGGGGGTGGCCCAGGACTGGAGAGGAGAAAGCAGCGTTAAATAGGGCAAGCAGAGGTGACTCCAGACCTGTCTGTGAACAACGCACAGTCCTGTCGGAGCTGGGAAGAGCGGCAGGCAATGGGATGAACAAGGACGCAGGCTGGGAGGTGAGAAAGAACGTGAAGGGAAGGTTCTGAACAGAGCAGGGGGAGTAGAACAAGTACAATCTTAAAAATTCAGCTGCTTAGGATATTATGTGTGTGTGTTTATCTGTGTGAGTGAATGCCGTGTGTGTGTGTGTGTGTGTGTGTGTGTGTGTGTGTGTGTGTGTGTGTGGTGTGTGCAGGTGCCTGTGGAGGCCAGACAGAAGAGGGCATCAGATCCTTGAGGCTGGAGTCACAGGTGGTTGTGAGCCCTCCCCATCCTGAAGGTACCAGGAAACAAACTATGGTCACCCACAAGAGTGGTGCATGCTCTTGACCACTGAACCATCTCTCCTCCAGACCCCCAAATACAGGCTATTATTTGTTTATTTTTAAAAATTATTTTGTGCTGCTAGGACTCCAACCCAGGCCCCTTGCACAAAAATAATATATTACAAGAAAGGGACTATCAAGGGGGAAAATGAGCCTATAGAGTTAACCCAAAAGACTTACAGCAAACAAGGGCAGCTTGAGTGACAGTGTAGAGAAGGTCCCTTAAGAACTTCATTCAAATGAAAAGAACTTAATGAATAAATGTTGCCCTGACTCCACAGAGGGCAACATCCAAAGCTGAAAATAGAGTGCTCATAACCTGGGCAGCAGCATTGGTCCAGGGAGTTTGTAAGGATCTGCAGCAGGAGGTGTGCTTCAGAACATCCCAGACATGAACACAGTAGGAGCTAGGAAATGTAGGTTGGGGTGTCCTCATGTATAATGTGGCTCCCTCTCTCTGTGTAGACAACCTGGAACTGAAATTCCAGGCGCAGCAGGACACACCTCTTTCCTCTTTTTGTTACTATGATCGCACTTCTCCCAAATTTTCCCCCACAGAGGCATGATATTAAAGCAAAAAGCAAATACCATCACACCAGTGCTTGCAGGGGATTCCAGAGGGGGCAGGACCACAAGGGCAGTTTGTTTCACACAGAACTCAGGGCAAGAGGGGTGGTGGCTTTGCCCCGGTTTATTTGAGCATGTCTGGGAGTGCTTGTAGATTCTAAGGGCTAGAATGGTAACCATAGCGTCCTCATCCAGTGAAGTTTCAACCTAAGGACCCAAGAGCCTGAGAAACTCACCTTCTCTCAGGCTCTGGCTTTTTGCTACCTAAACAGCTACATTTACATGTCCTATGTAGTGCTAAACTAATGTTATAGGGTGTGTATGTATGTGCAAGTATGCTTATGTAAGTGTACATGTGAGTATTCAGATATACACGGGAGAGTGCATACACACAGGTGTGCATGGGTGAGGTTCCTCAGGAGATAGTCACCTTATTTTTTTTGAAGCAGGCTCTGTTGCTGGGACTGAGGCTTGCTCATGAAGGTTGGCTAGGCAGTGAGCTCCAGGGACCTGCATATCTCTGTCTTCCTATTTCAAAGATTATAAATATGTGCCACCCCACCCCCAAGCTTTTACATGGGTCCAGGGGATGGAACTCACGCTTATATAGCAAGAACTTCACTAACTGATTTATCTTCCCAAGCCCCTGAATGATACATTTTTAAATGGCTAGTTCTGCTGGATGATTTTTGTCACAATTTAAAAACAATTCGAGGGCAGCAGGGAAAACCATCTGAAAGTCCATGAAACTTCTTGAGTTTGAAACTCAGTTGGCAATAGCAAGCTGAGCAAGGAAGCCATTTCTGCGGACAAATAGAGCCTTCAGTACCTTCTCCTCATCAGATCCCTTGCCAGCATACCAAGGTCCTTTCGTTCTCTTTAAACATGTAAGTTGTCCATTGTTTGTAGTGACATCTTCAGACTCATTCTCTTTGTAGGCAATATGACCAAAGTAGGTGTAAAAGGACTAGCCAAATATAGGCAGACTGTGCTTCAAATTAACATAGGAGATGTGTTCTTATTGATTTCTTTTAAAGCTTCCCACTCATTAAAACTGAGGTTTTACGATATCTTAGTCTTCTGGGTTGTCCAAGGATGAAAAATTTGACAACCCAGTGACCCTGGGCCCATGTGACTATGTGGTAACAATTAGCTGTGATTGACAGCATTTGCCCCTCTTGAGATAAGTCAAGGATTCCCAGTCTCCTTTCTCCCAGTGGTTTACCTACCAGGCCACTGGCCCTCCCTCCCCCTTTTCACCCCTACCCTACCCCACCACCACCGAACAGAAACTTTACCTTTAGACCCTACTTTGAAGACAGTGTTTGTAAGTCTCCCACTTAATGTCAGCTTGCCACCTTGAGGAGATGGCAACATTCTCAATGCCACAAACTTGTTCCCACAGTTGAAGGAGGCCAGGTAAGGCTCTGTTCATTTGCAGGTGAGCTTGGGGCAGAGGGAGAGAGCCCAGGTGATAAGATCCAGCTTGGCTAACAGCAGTGCCCCAGCCTCACGAGAGGACTGGGGGGGCAGGTGGGGGCAAGCACCAAGTAGATTTCTAATCAGCTCTGCTATTTGCTGCCAAAGCCGCAGATTTCCTGGGGCTGTCTTCCTTTCATCCTGTGTTGGAATGGCTGTCCTAAAAATGGTGACCTACCTGGCTGCTCCGACACACTTTGATTCCTGAAGTCCAGCATGGCTGTACAAGCCCAGGCACAGCTGGATTCCCAAGCCCCAGCTGTCAAACCCTGCCAGGGAATCATGATAGCTCCCTATTGTTTCACAACCCAGCTGGGCAATTTCTGGCTCCTGTTTCTCTTTTATTTTATTTTCTACCCCTGACTTCAATGTAGAAAACAGAGAGCTTGAGGACTGTTGTGTCAGCCTCCTGGAGGTGAGTTTTCCTCCATAAAATGGAAAGAAACCACTCCAGAGTCAGGCAGCGGACTGACCCATGAGAACAGTGACCCAGAATTCTCTTTCCATTTGTTCTTGCCCCCCCCCCCCCCATGCCTTATGGCTTTTCTTGGACTAGAATGAAGAGTCGCCCTCACTGAAGAAGGTTCCAGGTGCCAAATAATGGCAGCTGCCTCGAAACACTCTAAGGGTAGCTGAGATCCTGACCTGATAAAACTTTTTCTTGGGCTTGTTTTGTCCCTTTGATTTTGAGTAGGATCAATTTGGCCTGGACTCTGAGATGCTGCTCTGTCGTGCGTTGCAGTCAAGTTTGAAGAATGCAGATCTGGGACTTCATTTGCTGTGATCTGTAAGGCCCCAGATATTTGGTTCTTGAGTCCTGAGCCTAGAAATGATAAGAAAACAACAAGGTACATGTTTGTAGCTCTTCCTAGAGAAGGAACAATGGAAACCGTGAGTGGACTTGGAAAAGTCACTGCACCCTTAGAAGCTTCTATGTTGTTGTCTGGGGAACGGTTCTCCATGGCGTTGGTGTCCACCTCAACTCATTGCCGGCTATAGTCAGTACTCATCAGCTACTGTTAGCCTAACCAAGTCGGAAAGTCAGGTGGGGACAGACATCCCTTATAGGGATGCTCGTAGGGCCTTCCCCCAAGTTAGTTCTTCCTGTAGAATAGCCGGGAGCAGAATGTGGCTGGAAATGCTATGGAAAGCTAGTGAGGAGGAAGCTTGGTCCGCTTCAGTACCTTTAAGAGCCTTTTCTGGCCCGAATCCTTATTTGTTCATTGTGCGTTGAGTACATTCTTGACAGCCTTTCTCTGTACTTCAAATGTTTGTCTCAAGGCAAAAATGGCTCCTCTGCGCGTCTAAGATGGGGGTAGTGGGGATAGTGGACACAGGAGGTTGGACCGCCGTAAATCTTAGTGACCTGCTTGGTGCTTCAAAACAGAAAGCGACAGGCAGAGCCTATCTGGCCAGCAGGAAATGTCTTTCGTGCACAGCGATTGATTTGTGGAACCTGTGACGTCACCCCTGCAGAGGTCCCTTCTGTTTAGTTTATGCCAAGGGAAGTCCAGACGGAAGAGCTGGACTCTGCCTGAGCAGGGGAAGCTGTCTGGCGCACTCTCCCCTACTAGCATATACTGGGTGCCAAGGCGGCCTTCTGGGCTCTGTGGGCCACAAACGAAGAGGCAGTTGGTTCTCACAGTTGGGAAATGATTAACTTGTCTTCTTTGATTCTTTCTGCCTTGTGTGAGGACGGTCAAGTGGCCAGGGTGGAGAACGCTTCCATTATTTTCAACATTGCTAAGGTAAACAGTGCAAGAAATTCTAGAGAGGCCCAGCTCTGTTTGGAGAGCATGAGTGTGTGTGTGTGTGTGTGTGTGTGTGTGTGTGTGTGTACATGTGTGCACCTCTGTAAACAGTGTAAAAAAAACACGCCCACTTCCTCTAACTTTTTCTTTCTTTCTCTTTTTTTAAGGTCTGAATTTCCTGTTGGTATTCACAAAGATGCTTTTTATTTTTAACTTCTTGTTTTCCCCACTCCCGACCCCGGCCCTGATCTGCCTCCTGACGTTCGGAACGGCCATCTTCCTGTGGCTGATCAACAGGCCACAGCCAGTCTTACCTCTCATTGACTTGGACAACCAGTCTGTGGGGATTGAGGTAATGTTCCCAGCATCCTCAGTTTCTCAGCTTGACTGAACACAAACTGCAATTCAAAACCCGGGGGTAACATAGGAACAGAAAGAATGTGGGAAAGTGAACTTTCACTCTCCACATGTCAATTTCTTCCTCTAGCAAATTTCCCTTGAAACAAAATAAAACAGGTACTGGAGCCTTAGGTGACAGTGGTTGAGATCACAGGTTGCAAACTACTCCCTTGTCTTTGCAGATAGAAAGCTGAGGATAGTGCTCAAATCTTTAAATGGATAAATTGTTTATAAAGGGCAGCTTTTATGTGTTCTATGAAGCCTAGGATATTTATTGTCTAGCTGTTTAGAGAGACACTTTGCCAGGAGACCAGCTTCCTGGAAACATCTAGCATTTGAGAATGGTAGAGAGGTTGTTTTATTGAGTTCTAAGATTCAGTTAGTTAATGTTCATCAACACTGGTGGAAGTTGGGCCAGGCTCATTCCTCTGTCTTTCAGACAGATGCTCAGCTCCCTCCTGACCTCTGAGAGACAGTTCCAAGGACGTCCTCCCTACCCTTTCTTCCTTCGCCCTCCGCGAGTGGCACTGTCCATTTTCGTGCTATTCCTTCTCCGTGGCCAGTTGGCCCCTCCTGCTCTTCTCACAATCTTCCTTCGCCTGCTCCATTTTTAACCTCTCCTTCAGCCTTCCTCTCAACTCTATTGAAACCCCTCCATCTTCTGCAGTGAAGCTCCACCCTTAGTGAAACACCTCCTAACCCCCGGGGAAGTCATCCTCAGTCATCCGGGTTCCTTCCTCTCTTCTTTGTATGGTTTACTTCACATTTGGAGTCCCCTACAGCAAGGAAACCTCTGTAAGGCAAAGGTAGTAAGTTGTGTGGGCTTCATGGACCATCTGGTGTCTGTTACGACCACTTAATGCTGTTGGAGAGTGAAAGCACCAGCAATGTGAGAATAAATGAGCAAGAGTGTGTTCAATAAAACTTTATTCATAAAAACAAAGGCAGGACAGATTCAGACAGTTATCTGCCAACTCTGAGAAGACAGCTGCTTTTGCTAGTGAAATGCTCAGTGGATAAAGACTCTTGCTCTGCAGGCTGGTGACCTGAGCTCAATCCCCAGAACCTGTGAGAAGATGGAAGGAGAGAACGAATTTCACAGAGTTGTCTTCTGCCCCCCATGTGTGTGCCATGGAATGCACACCTAGACATTATTCCAAGAAAATACATACATACACATGTATGTACTCACATGCACACACACACAAATACATATACTCACATGAACAAGCACACATACATGTAACATATAATATGACCATACTTTGAGGTTTAAGACATTGACTGAGGGGCTGCTGAAATGCTCAGCGGGTAAAGGTGCTTATCTCTGAGTTCAATCCCCTGGGACCTGAATTAAAAGAAACAAAAAGAAAAGAAGAGATAAAAAGGAAGAAGGGAGCTAAAAGCAGAAGCTGTGGGACTGCAGTTCCCAGGGGAAAGCAGGAGACAGCTAGAGAGGATGAGAGGGCAGGGAAGGGAGACGGTAAGTGCCTGTGGTAGATACCCAGAAGGGTGCAGCAGGCCAGAGCCCAGAGATGTGGTGAATGCCCAGGCTGGTGCCTTGGGAGGGTGTAGAAGGATCTAGGAGCCGGAGAGACACTCCTGGCATAGACAAAGGGAGGAAGTGTTAGAGCGCGTGGAGGGGAGAAGTAGCTGAGAAGGCACACCCTAGAATATGGGGTCAGATTTGATGGAAGGCAGGAGCCAGCAGAAACAAATCATCTGCACACACCTCAGGAGAGTCAGATCAGCAGCAGAGAGGCCAGGTTCCTCAGAAGGGAGCTCATATATGCCAGTCCCGGGTTTCAGCATCAGATAAATAAAAAAGAAAGAAAGAAAGAGGAGGGCATGACTGCTCCTAGGTGTGGAGGAGGAGGAGGTTTAGTGTAGACAAAAGGGGGGGGGCAGAGCCAGAAGCAGGGACATCTGGGAGAGTCCAGAGTAAGCATGACCCTGAGCCGGCCCCATGAGGAGAGGGGAGATCCAGAACAAGAGGCGGGGGGGGGGGGGGAGGAAGGGTAGACAAAAAGGGCTGGGTAACCAAAATGGCTGGATTATATAGGGAAGGACAGCCCTGCTCCTTGGCTGGAGAAGTTTAGGGTAGGGGCTAGGTTATGCTAGCCATACCCTGTAACTCTTCAAGACTGAGGGATGCTGGGGGAACCTGGCAGCCAGGTCCGCTTTGTTAAATGTTAAATGGGCACCTCATCCATTTGTTCCAGGTTTGAGGCCTAGCTGAGCCCACATGGGGTAGAAAGTGAGAATCAACTCCAAGTTGCCTTCTGAACTCCACAAGTGTGCTATGGTACACATGCCAACACATATACACATGCATGCAATACATAAATAAAAATATATATTTTTTAATTGTCTGAGCATGGAAGAAGGAGAGGCTCGTGGGGGCTGTGCCTCACCCCCCCTTGGGAACTGTCAATTGTTGGAAGCTGCTGGATATGTAGGAACTTAGAGAACTCTGTGATGTAGCCACTGGCAAATTTCCTACAATCCACTGGATTGCTCTTCACTCATACTCATGTGGACTCTGTCAGTCCAAAGGAAACTCCAGTTTCCCAAACTCCAAAAGGCAATCCTGGACTACAGGAGACAAAAGCCAGTGTTCCTCAGGAACTTGTGAAGCCAGTTCCTGTAGCTGGAGTTTTTCTGCCTGGCCCACAGTCAGGGCAAATCTCTCTCACCCGCTAGTCCCAAGCCATTCAAACCCGATCAAGTAAACACAGAGACTTATTTTGGTTACAAACTGTATGGCCGTGGCAGGCTTCTTGCTAACTGTTCTTACAGCTTAAATTAATCCATTTCTATTAATCTATACCTTGCCACGTGGCTTGTGGCTTACCGGTACTTTACATCTTCCTTGTCCTGATGGCGGCTGGCAGTGTCTCTCTCACCCAGCTTCCTGTTCTCTCAATTCTCCTCTCTGTTAGTCCCGCCTATACTTCCTGCCTGGCCACTGACCAATCAGTGATTTATTCATTGACCAATCAGCAACACATTTGACATACAGACCATCCCACAGCAAGTTCCCCTCTACCTAAGGACTCACTTTCATTTATCACTGGTAGAAGGGACAGATGGCAGTCTGTGACACCTATTAGCATACCAAAGTCCATGCTGGCCTCCAGGCTCCCTCACTTTCCTAAAAGTGGCAGTTACACATTTTAAAGTGCATGTTAGTGTCTTAGTCCTTCTTACCCTAAACTCCCTCCATCTCATAGCTCCCCCTCCCACTCATTCTCCTTATAACCCTGCTTTTTTTGATATGTTCCCTCTGTCTCTCTCGTTCTCTCTATAACCACCTCCCTCATGGCCTGGCTCAGTCTGCTGGCCATGTTCATTTACTACTTTCTCTCTCTGCTCTGGACTCTTCCGGATGCCTCTGGCTGTCCTCTCTCTCATCTACAATAAAAACTTTCCCCTTAACCATACCACAGGGCAGGCATGTCATCAGTTTGTATAGATCCCAAGCCCCTATGAAAGTGGGAGGGGGGATTGTTGGGAGGAGGAGAAGAGGTTGTAGTGAGGAGGGCTAGAGAGGGTGAGGGGGCAAGTATGATCAGATCAAATCACATACATGTATGAAAGTTGCAATGAAGATTGTGTCCCCATGACTTCAGATGTGATATCTGTCCATAAAGTTTTGGAGAGAATAAAGAGAAACTCAGACTTTGCCTAAACTCGGTCTTGTGTCCTAGGGAGGAGCCCGGAGGGGTGCTTTCCAGAAGAACAATGACCTAATCCTTCATTACTTCTCAGATGCCAAGACGGTGTATGAAATTTTCCAAAGAGGACTTGCTGTGTCTGGTAAGCCTGGGTGTCTGGCCTTGTCTGTAAGAAGCCCAGCTGGCTTTGGTTCGCCCTGGTCCTCCCCGTCTGTCTTCTAAACCTCCAGCAATGTGAAGGCTGTGGCCCATAAAGACCTACAGTGTACATAGAGGCCTGAAGCACCACATCAGAGTGAGGGCTGCTGGGAAGAGTGCGGAGCTCAGTTCTTCCACATCAGGTTTCCACGCACTCTGTTTTCTAAATCAGCACCCAACACAGGAAGGAACTTCCCTGCCCAGGCTTGGATCAGACCTGCGGACGCAGGTGTTTTGAGGAGCTCACTACGCATTATATTTGTTTAAGAACTGCTTTTCATAATGTATTTCCTAGCAGTGACTACGTGTAAACAACATGAGCCAGGATTAACTACCGAGACTTAAAAATGTTCTCAGCTCTTTCTTGACTTCTGCATCATGCTTTTGGTCCTGCCATCATGTTCAATATCACATAAGTAGTTATCTCTGGGTCTTGGGGGAGAGGGACATCAAACAGGCTTTGTTAAGTTAATTTGGAACAAACAGAGTCTTGATACTTACTGTCTCATTCTGTTGAGCCAGTGCAAGGCATCCACGTTTCCTTTCCCAACTGCCTGTCTTATAGCTCTCTCTCTCTCTTCTCATGAGCAGTATTTTGCCTGGTATCAGTTTGCCTGTGTGGCAGTTCTCTCTCCCTCCCTTTCCATTATCAATGACCAAGTCAGTAGCCAACCCCCAAGATGAACTAACTGTGCAACAGCTACTGCACACACATTATCTACACAACCAGCTAATTACTAGCTAATTACTGTTACTCTCCATCTTCAAGATTAGGAAATGGAGACTCCAGGACTCAAAGACATTCACAAGGTCAAAGAAGTAGAAAGGGTTGGGGTTGATACTTAAGCTTACGTCTGTTAGGTTGCAGTCTGATGGATTCTACTAGTGAGATTGGTCAATATTTTAACAAAAATGGTTACTCCTCCATAGGAAAGATTTCTTTTATTTTTTAGCCCTTTAAAAATTATTCACTTGTAGCCGGGCGGTGGTGGCGCACGCCTTTAATCCCAGCACTCGGGAGGCAGAGCCAGGTGGATCTCTGTGAGTTCGAGGCCAGCCTGGACTACCGAGTGAGTTCCAGGAAAGGCGCAAAGCTACACAGAGAGACCCTGTCTCGAAAAACCAAAAAAAAAAAAAAAAAAATTATTCACTTGTTTTTAATTTTCATTGTGTATATTCATTGTTCATGATACTGTTGCATAAGGACACTTTCATATAAGTCTATAATGTATGGTAATACATCCCCATTCTCCCAAGAATAAAGTACAGAGATCAGTTCCTCACAAAAGTAAAAATAAAACTACGACATGACTCAGCTACAGCATTCCTGAGTATTTACCCAAAGGACTCCAAGTCAGCACATCACAGAGACTCCTCCATGTCAATATTTATTGCAGTAATATCACAATAGCCAAGGTATAGAACCAACCTAGGTGTCCAAGAATAGAAAAATGGATTAAGGAAATGTGGTATACATACATACATAAGTGAGTGTGTGTGTGTGTGTGTGTCTATAAATATGTGTACACAGACACACACAATATACAATTTTTTCTTTGCACATTTTTTATTCAAGGTAAGATAGTAAATTTCTAAAAATGACTTTAGATATTATTCAAAATGTCGACTTGGCATATTTTCAATGCGTGGTATATTGGCATGTACATGAGCATGTTATACCAACTTTCCATAAAGAAATAATTTGTGTGGGAATAACACAAAAGTATGCTCACAGGTGAATTCTTAAGTACTATTTCATGAAATATAAGTTACTAAGATGAGCATTTCCTTCTGCCAAAGATTTGAGTGCAAAGGACACTCTGCATGGTAAGTACCGCAATATTTATGGAAAAGATATATGTGTCAATTCCAATTTATTGTGTGTAACGATGAAGACAGAAAGTCAATAAAAAATTAAACTGAGAATTGAAACATAATATTGCACTTGTATAGTAGCTCATGTTAACTTAATATAAGCTGGAGTTATCTGAGATGAGAGAACCTCATTTGAGAAAATGCCTTTGTAAGACTGGGCTGTAGGCAAGCCTGTAGGGCATTTTCTTAATTAGTGATAGGGGAAGGCCCAGTTCATGATGGGTGCTGCCACCCCTGGGCTGTGGTCCTGGGTTCTATAAGAAAGCAGACTGAATAAGCCAGGGGAAGCAAGCCAGTAAGCAGCTCCCTTCCATGGCCTCTGCATCAGCTTCTGCTTCCAGGATCCCCCCCCCCCCCCCCCCCCCCCCCGCTTTGAGTTCCTGTCCTGACTTCCCTCAGTGACAGACTGTTACCTGGAAATGTAAATGAAGGAAGCCCCTTTATCTCCAAGTTGCTTTTGGTCATGGTGTTTCATCACAGCAATAGAAAACCTAACTAAGGCAACTTGCTAAACTTATTTGCTTATTTTCACCCTATCTTTCCTTTTTTGCTTGTATATGTACAAGAGTATTTATAGCCAGGCGGTAGTTGCGCACACCTTTACTCCCAGCACTCCTGGAGGCAGAGCCAGGCAGATCTCTGTGAGTTTAAGGTCAGCCTGGACTACAGAGCGAGATCCAGGACAGGCACCAAAACTACACAGAGAAACCCTGTCTCGGAAAAAAAAAGAGTATATATAGCTAAGCACGTATGACGCACTGTTTACACAAAGACATACCTATTAATTTTGACTTTTAAACTTAGAGCAGATTCCATGACTTTTAAAATGCAAATCAGATGCACAATGCATTGAACAAATACCGAACAATGTGATTCTTTCAGCCTTAGAAAAGAATGAAGTTGTGTTGTCTGCAGGAAAATGAATGCAACGGGAAATAATCATATTAAGTGAATCAAATCAGTCTTAGGAAGCAAATGTCATATTTTTTCTCAGTTGTGGTTCCTAGATTTTGTAGATATAAAATCATATATATGAAAGGTTTATTTTAAGGAAATTTTCTGTCTCCACAAGAGTCTGTGCTCACACTTCTGGGTCTAAATCAGCATTTGTTTGGATTCCATGCAGACAACAAAAAACAAATCAAACATTAAAGGCTTAACTTCTCTAGGGACTTCAGAGAGTAGATGGCTGAAACCGAATTGCCTTCCTGATTATCTATCTTCAGAAGTTCTCTTAAGCGACTAGATTATGTGCTGTTTTTCACCTAAAAACAAGTCGTTCCACACTTTATATGTGACTAAAAAGACCTTTCATTTGAGACCTTTTGAAAATTTTAAATTAGAATTCCAGTGGTAGGGCCAGTTGAGCATATTACACAAACAGGCTTATGGACTGGCATGGCTTCTGCCCTAGGAGAAAATGGCAATTCTGATGTTTTCTGGGGTTGAATGTATCAGTCAGTCCTTTAAACTTCCAGACTGATCTGGAAATGCTGGTTAAAATGTGTACTCCATGGTTCAAGCTTTTTTCCATCAAATCAGAATTCCAGGAAATGAGACCTAGCGGTTCTTGGGAAGATTCAAAAGAGGAGTTCTGGAGGTTCCGCATGCAGTGTAAACTCTGCTCAGCTTCGGGTGTCCACCTAGCTGTGACATGTTCTCAGCTGTACTCTTTGAAGTTAGCCACACCTTAGAACTCAACCAAGTCGAGTAAGTTAAACAAGGAGGTCAGGAATTTGCCAGCAAAAGCTGACGGGCACAGAATTTAATGAGACTTGAGCTGTTGCCCCCTTGGGCTAATTATTTGACTTGCTCCTTGGCTAAGGGCCTCTGCCAGCAGTTTTATTACTCAGGAAGTAATGAGAAGGTGTGGGAGAGTCTCCTCCACATTATTAGGTGAGCTTCAAGGTGGTCCAGGCCTTCATAATTCTTAGTCCAGTGGGAATGACAATAGTCCTGAAGACCAAGTGTTAGTGTGCCTGCGATGGCGTATGCAGGCCATCAACAGGAGCTGTCATTAGTGACCATATCAGGACAAAGGATCTCATTGGTGGGCCCAGAGACACCGCCCTTGGGGATCAGTGACTGTGGTCAATGGGCTTGTCAGGACTTGCTACACTCCAGGGAATGTTTTGGCTTGAGATTTTATTTCTCCTGAAGCTGCTTTGGCAGGAAGGGAATCCCTCAGTCTCCCCATTCACTTTTCGCATCTCCCTAATCTTTCCTGCTTTCCCTCCCTTTTTCCCTCATCACTCGATTGAGAAGTTCACAAATCTGCCCTTCAGTTCTCAGTGAGGATTCCCTGGGCAAGTCCTGAATTCCTCTCAGCGATCTGGCTGAGTTCTTGAACTGTCACTCATTTATTTCTATTTATTTTGGTGGTGCTGAGGATTGAACCCAGGGCCTTGTGCATGCCAGGCCCATGTTCTACCACTCGGCCACATCTCCAGAATCTTCCAGACTTGTTCTGATTTTAAGGCAGGCCAAGTGGTTCCGATACTTATATTATAAATTTATACTGTAAATTTATTTATATTTATATTATTAAATTCTCTTACTGTCCAATGTAAGGCACAAATTGCGGAAATACTGAAGGCAAGCCTGTGTTCTTTTTTTTTTTTTTTTTTTTGAGACAGGGTTTCTCTGTGTAGCTTTGCGCCTTTCCTGGAACTCACTTGGTAGCCCAGGCTGGCCTTGAACTCACAAAGATCCACCTGGCTCTGCCTCCCGAGTGCTGGGATTAAAGGCATGTGCCACCACCGCCCGGCTTAAGCCTATGTTCTTACAGTCTGTGTGAGACTCCCCACCTTAGAAGACACTCTCAGATAAACAAGTAAAGTACATGAACAGCTGATTCATGAGAATAGATCAAAATATAAAAATATTTGGAAAGATCCAGTTTCATTATCTGTTAAAGCAGATGAAAGTAACAACTTTTCAGATCTACAAGGCCCCCAAATCAATTTTAAACAGTCCTGCCAAGTTGCACAGAGCTGGGCGACCGAAGTCCCGCCCCTTCTACCCTGTTTGCTTTCTATTGCTGTGATCAAACAACAACAACCACCACCACAACAACAGCAAACCAACCACAACCAAAAGCAACTTGGGAAGTAAACGGGTGGTTTGGCTTCCACTTCCTCTTCACAGTCGCTTACTGAGGGAAGTTGGGGCAGGAACTCAAACAGGAGCAAAGGTAAGAATGATGGAGGGGTGCTGCTTACCTGCTTGAGTTTTAATACAACTCAGGCCCACCTGCCTAGGGATGGCACCAGCTACAGTGGGTGGGGCTCTCCCACATCAATCATTAATCAAGAAAATGCCCCCAAACTTGCCCATGGGCCAATCTGATAGAGGCAATTTCTCAGTTGAGGTTCTCTCTTCTCAGATGACTCTAGCTTGTATCAAATTGACAAAAAAAAAAACAATCAACTCTTTTTATTTCATACTAAGGAACAGTGTTTAAGGGAATATTCTAAATTGAAATGATAAATTTGATAATACTTACCATAGAATTATTTAGAGGGACTGAGGAACTTGGAGCTGTTACACAGAACCACAGTGAAAGTCATCAGATGGCTGTTGAAATCTCTACAGAGGAAAAAAAAAATAGCATGGAAATGTTTACACCAGATTGGGGAAGGAAGCACAGAACCAAAATTCTCTGTTTATTCCAAATATGTTGATGACCACAACTGTGTAAAACCATGTATAAGAACAATGGAAGGAAATAGTATTAGTAATGGTATAGTAAGGACCATGATTCATATTTTGATTTTTTGTCATTAGCATATTTTTATTATAGAGATGCTCAGTTTTTCTTCTCTCTCATTTGGTACAGGCTGTTTGTGTCATTTGCACAGCGTAGTCTGTTTATGTTACATGGGCTAGTCCAACTGGCAGCCTGAGGGCCTGTCTTCTTATGGTAGCCATGGAATCAATACTGAACTACCCTGCCTTGTAATGTTTTCTAAATGTTTGCCCTTACTTTTCCTGGACACCATAGAAATTCAGATTCTTGTTAGATTTATCCTTTGTGTCTTTGCCTCTTCTGGGTGGTCTTTTTTCTTATCTGGTCCAAACAAACAATTTGCCCTTAGAATTGATTTGCTTTCAATGTTGTATGTTTTAGACAATGGACCTTGCTTGGGATACAGAAAGCCAAACCAGCCCTACAGGTGGATATCCTACAAACAGGCAAGTGGAGCTCATGCTCTAGGAAAATGCCTTTGCTGATATGCCATGAGCTGCTTTGGTCTCTTTTTGATCTTGGCTTCTTCTCCCTGACCCCTTATTCTCTCTCCTAGGTGTCTGATCGAGCAGAGTACCTGGGTTCCTGTCTTTTGTATAAAGGGTACAAGCCATCACAGGACCAATTTGTTGGCATCTTTGCTCAAAATAGGCCAGAGGTACCATGTTGATGCTAACTAAGTGAAATTATATCCCCCAATACAGCATTCTGACATTTGCTGATGACTTACCAAAGCTATTTAAAGATTCCATATTGTTCTTCTAGTCAAAGAGTGGGGCTTCAGAGCCTCCTTAAATCCCTGCTGAGTGTCTGCTGCTCTAGTCTGAGTAGTTGGACTTATATTTCCTACTTCTGCGCAGAACATTTTAAGTCAGTCTGATTTTCCGATGAGGAGAATAAAGACAGTGCGAGAGACGACTAAGTGAAATCTTGAAGGTGTTGAAGAACAGGATAAGTCAGCGTTTATAAGAAGTAGGATGTACGCTCTGTACTTGGCCTGGTAAACCAAGGCATCCGTGGCTGTTGACTCTGGCCGTCACTGTCTTCACACAGCGAGCTAGAAGCAGATGAAATACACTAAGATGGTTGGAAATAATCTTCTTCCCCAGTTACAATAAAACCATTAGCCCTGACATCCCCAGGAAGAGATTTTTTGGGGGGCCCATGCATTTGTTAGGGCCAGTTGCTTTATTAGATTTTTAAATTAGTCCTGAAAACCGCTGTGTACCCCAGTTTGGGAGCTTCAGTAAGAACATGTGACCTTACTCTAATCTGGGAACTTAATATCAAACCTGGTATATCAGTCTTCCAGGGCTGCCACAGTGAAGCATGAGATTATGGTACCTGCAGCTGACTTACTGCTAATGCATCTCCCATTGATGTGCAGGTGCTATCTTCTCATTATTTTCTCATGCTGTCTTTTCTCTGTGCACATGCATCCCTGGGGTATCTTCTTCATCTCTGGATTATGACCACATTCTTATGTCTGTATTTAACTTTATAGTCATACTGATGGTTAGGGTTTCAACATGAATTTGGGTACAGAGAATAGGGACATAAATCAGTCTCTAAGACCTAGACTGCCATTTAAGGGCAGTGGTTAGAAGATAATGGTACTCTTTGTGCCACACTCTTCATGCTGTTAAGTGTGTGGACACGGTGGCATGGTTTTCTCTTTGTTCATTTCCACTGTATTTAGATGGATTTTTACCTCCATGTTCATAATCCAATAATAGCAGTCCTTTGAAGTTCTGTCCAATTTCCCTAGCTGCTGGAGCAGTCCCAGATAATCTTGACCCCCACTCTTGAAAATGACCTCTGCCTCGCATAGTCTCCCGAATGCTTTTCACATCTCTTATGGGTGGAATGGCCACTCTCTTCTTTGTATGATGGTCTACCTCAGTTTGGTGGTGATTTCTGTGCATACCTTAGCTCGTGTATCTCCCTTAGAGCAGGATCAGTGATAGCCCTTATGGCCATTCCTAAAGGTTTTTTTTGAACATTAACATATCAAATAAATATTTGTTAGCTGAATGTCTGAATCAATGTTCTTCAAAGTCATCTTCTAGGTCTTAACTTAAACTTTTTCTCTGCAGTGGGTCATCTCTGAGTTGGCCTGTTACACATATTCCATGGTAGCTGTCCCCCTCTATGACACTTTGGGAGCAGAAGCCATCATATATGTTATCAACAAGGGTAAAACTTTGCTATTATATTATAACTTTATTTTTTCTTAATGTGGAGTAATTCTTCAATTTAGTTTTTTTCTTTCTCTTTTCTTATTTTTCTGATATTATAGTATTTAGAATATCATTTACAGGGAAACTACAAAAATTCCTATGAGACGAAGGTATGCTTAGATAAGAGGTTCAGCGAAATTATTTAAGATGGTATAGGATAGTAACTTGTTTAGAGACAAGACATGGACTAAAAGTCTGCACGCAATAGGCTTGCTCAAGTCACAGTACAACTACAGAGTTTCCTTCCCATCCTTTGAAAGCTTAAGTCAGTAGATTTAAGCAATATGCACCAATATGCATGTGAATATATAAAGGAAAACTGCCATTGTTAGAGAAACAAGTCCAAGTTCAACTGGCAAGCAGCATCCTTTCACATGTCTCAGGGGTTATTTTATGTCTTTGCATTGAGACTGAGTAGATTTGTTTGAATAACAGATACTTCAGAATTTTCTATCTGTGACCATAAAAATCAGAGAAAATGATGAAATTTAGAATCATGAAGTGTTTGTCTACTAAACATTCCATCTGCACTCTGCTTCCTCGTGGGTTATCTGCCCTGCAAAGCACACCAGAGGGAATGAGCTCTAACAGAAAGTGTTTGAATGAGTTTTCTTAAACAAAAGGATTTGCATAGTTCTAGAAACTAAAATGTGTCAGCAACATTAAAGGGGTGGGGCTTGTATTTCAGTTAAACTCATTTTTTTCTTTTTCTTTTCCTTTTTCATAATTAATAGAGTATTTTGGCTTGAACTCTGTAAATCTCATTTATGGATGTAATCTCATTCAGGGACCTACTGAGTTTGACTTTTAAAAATCTGCCCCCACCCCCTTTGCAAAGCAGTCATGTATTTAGCAGAGTAGGTTGGTGACCTCTGGCTTGGTTTTTGCTTTCAGCTGATATCCCTGTAGTCATTTGTGATACAACCCAAAAAGCAACAATGCTAATAGAAAATGTGGAGAAGGGCCTTACACCAGGCCTGAAGACAGTCATCCTCATGGACCCCTTTGATGACGACCTCAAGAAAAGAGGAGAGAAGTGTGGAGTTGAAGTGTTATCCCTATCTGATGCTGAGGTATGAGTCAAAAACAGCAGCTTGCAGCTTATAGCCGATTTATCACTATGAGCAGCTTGCAGGGAGCGCATCTACACAAGAGCATGTGGACTGTTGTTGTCCAGGGATGTCATACACGACATAAATCAGACTCAGAAGCTTGAAGAACAGTCTTTTCAAGATGACTATAAAACTCATGACAGAGGTGGACACGTTTCCTTGGCTAGCTGTATGCACTTCTGAGCAGAGAATGTACGGATAGAGAGAACTCAAGGATGATTATACATCTGGTCCCTAAGGCAGGTTGCCTGGTTCACATTCTAGTCCTTCATCTGTTAGGAAGCACATCTTTCCCTAGCTATATAAACCGAGTATTAAAATGGTCCTAATCTCACAGACATGTTGGCAAGAGTTAAATGAATTAGTGTGTGTGAAGTGCTCAGCAAAGTGATTGGCATAGTGTAAATCCTGGCATGTTCACTATTTATATCATCCAAGAAAGGTTTAATTATGGTCTTATAAGACTAGACTCTAAGAGAATGATGAGAAGTTTGGACATTTGAGCTCGCCTTCTTTAGATTAACATTCTTGAGAAACTTTGTACTTTTCTCTGGTGCTTCCATTATACATCAACACTGGCTTATGGACCCAATCCAGGTTGGAAATTGGGAAGTTGGGAACAGGGAAAGAGAGAGCTGAGTTTGTCGTAAGTGTTTCTGTCCTCAACAACCCTTTCTTCTTCTTGATTTCCGGTGCATGTAGAATCTAGGCAAAGAGAACTTCAAGAAGCCAGTGGTAAGTGTTCTTCCTGAATCTGAGTTTTATAATAATCCACTCTGAGCTTATGGCAGACTAACACCCTTGTGCTTCTCCTCCAGCCTCCAAACCCAGAAAACCTAAGTGTCATCTGCTTCACCAGTGGAACTACAGGTCAGTGCCCATGAGACCTTGACAGAGCTCCCAGGGAACTGTAAACAAGGCTCAAGTCCCTGGAGCATACCCTGCCACTAGCCCTGTCCCCGGGGGCTTACACCAAGGCATTTATGAATGGATTCCCAGATAGAAAAACCAGAAGCTTAAGAAATAGACTCCATTGAATACACATGGCTATATTCACATGCTATGGATTTTGGGAGTCTTAAAGATGATGTCAAAATGTCAACTTTTCCCTCTAGTCTTCCACTGTTCAATTTAGACATATTACTGGGATGGTTTTATAGAACACACCACTGAGATGGTTTCATTCAGCCAGGGTTACTCAGTGATGGTTCTCCACAGATGCCTGTGTCCTTGCTCAACAACATTTAGTAGAAGGTTTAATTGTGTTTACTGTGGTCCATTCCAATATGCCTGGTTTATAAAGTTTATTAGTGGTATTGTAAGGTGATCTTTGGTATAAAGTCTTAAACGTGAGCAGCACAAGAAGGGTTTATTTGTAATTTTCTTTTTGACTATTGTCATCTGAGATTGTGGCTGTGCTGTATCAGGAAGAGGTCAATAATACAGTAAGTGTACGATTTCCAGGGCCATGAATCCGTCCTAAGCAGAGGCATATATATCCACAGACAGCTACAGCAAGGGGACAGACGTTTGTCTCTAGAACAGAACCAAATGGAATTTAACTTCTTTCAAAGCCAAAGCTTACCAATTAGCACACTAAGGATCTTTCTCTTCGCCCCTGATTTCCTACAGGTGACCCCAAAGGAGCTATGATAACCCATCAAAATGTTGTTTCAAACATGGCTGCTTTTCTCAGATTGCTGGAGGTCAGTGGTCAGTCAAAAATGAGGCCCTCACTAAAGTGTGAATCAGCTATAAGATTTGTAATTATGGAATTTAGATGGAGCACAGGGAGGAAAATATAGGTAAAAATCTGTACTATTTTTCTCATCACTGTGACAAAATACCCAACAGAAGACACTTAAGGGAGGAGGGCTGATTTTGGCTTCACGTTTGTGGAGTTACAGTCCAGCATGGGGGAGAAGGCATGTTGCCAGGCAGCCCCGTTTGTGAGGCATGCACACTTGGGATTCTTCATATCTTGGTGGACTGAGAACCAGTAGACAGGAAGTGAGACCCTAAGTAATCCACTTCCTGCAGTGAGGCTCCACCTTCTAAAAGATCTACAACTTTAGGAAACAGTAGTACCATCCAAGGATCAAGTGTTTAAACACATGAGCTTACAGGGCCTTTTGCATGTGAACCACAGCAGTACCTAAGTATGGAAAACACTGACATGGTCTTCAGGACTACATGTCAGGCCTCAGCCTTTTAGAATCCCTGTAAGTCCCTGTATTCCATATAGTTCAAAGCAATTAATGGTTACAAAGCATATCGGGTTGTGGGATACACCGAGTACACAGGGAGATGTTTATGTGCTATGGATTTTAGGACTCTTAAAGATGATGCCAAAACGTCAACTTTTCCCCTACCCTACCACTCTCTCAATTAGATAGGATGGTTTCAGTCAGCCAGGCTTACTCAGAGAAGAGAGAGATTGGTTTTAAAATCTCTGTTGGAAGAGAAACTTAACATGGATCCACTCTTGTTTCCTTGTTCCCTCATCTACAGCCTATCTTCCATCCCACCCCCGAGGATGTGAGCATATCCTACCTTCCCTTGGCTCATATGTTTGAGAGGGTTGTTCAGGTGAGTGTCCTGTGTGTCTAGCAGGTAGGAAAGGGGTTTTCTGACCTGTCGGTCCCACATTTATTCAAAAGCCAGAGATGCAGTTACAGGCCTAGTCCTTTCTCTAGGGAATCAAGCACAGGCATGCCATTGGATCCTGAGTCCTAATCATGGTAGCGCCCTGGCTTACTGAGGTCCTTCACATAGTAACTCTGCATGCCTAAGGAGGTTAATACTTGCTCCTGACTTCACAGGGTGCATACTGTCTGTCTTTTCTTAATCCTGAGGTGACTCACCAGACATTATGTCTTCTTTTTTACTTCTATGTTGGTTAGCATTTTTTGTTTGGTTGTCTGTTTTTTGTTTTTCGAGACAGGTTTTCTCTGTGTAGCTTTGTGCCTTTCCTGGATCTCACTCTGTAGACCAGGCTGGCCTCGAACTCACAGATCCGCCTGCCTCTGCCTCCTGAGTGCTGGGATTAAAGGCATGTGCCACCACCACCTAGCATTGGTTAGCATTTTGAGAGGATCTAGGGTTAGAGAAAAAAGTGTCCAGAGGGACCAGGGAAGGAACATTTGATCTAGATCAAGGGCCAGCTATCCCCAAGGAACATTTTTACCCCTCACTTGAGTGTGTAAGGTGATATTGCCAGGTACAGTGTGTGTCCCTTCTGGGAATGGTCTCCAAAATTTCCAGCCATTCTAAAGCCGATTTGAGAATAAAAGAAGTATTGACCTTTCAAAACCACAGGTGCTGTGGTAGAGAGGTCTTTCCACTCTCTTTGCCTTGAGGATCTCTTTACCCAGTATATGTTTGGTTAATGTACAAAATGCCACATTGATTCTAATAAAACTTTACATACATTTTAGCATTTCTCAAATTGGGATGGTTTTATCTGAAGGCATGTTCTTCTCTTTTAACTGGCAGCAGATTTTCTTAGTGCCATAAGATGAGTGTTTCTTATGAAGGGTGGTATCTTAGACTGGCACACAGAACTGTAGTAGAGCCTGAGGGCGGGACCCATAGTGTCACAGTTTATTATCTGTCTTACCACCTCAACAGTAGTGCTTCCATCCTTTCTTGGGGGGAGCCTCCCGGAGATACCTGGGTATCTGGGTTGGTTGGAAGCAGGTGATAGGCAGAGGAAAGTGCCTGTGGATTTCAGCTTATTGTCTTACTTGGAGATAGGCCCCACCTACAGTGATGCATGGCTCTGAGCCCTGTCTCCCATCTTGTTTCAGGCTGTCATATTTTCCTGTGGAGGCAGAGTTGGGTTCTTCCAAGGAGATATCCGGTTGCTACCTGACGACATGAAGGTTTTGAAGCCCACAGTGTTTCCCACGGTGCCTCGACTCCTCAACAGGGTCTATGATAAGGTATGAGCCCTGTTCTGTTGGGATTATAGTGAGAGGCTCTGGGAGACTGTATCCTGACAAGCATTAATTCTACCTCTATTCCAGCCCCAACAAGGATTGACATAAGCCAAGTTACAACTATAACCACGAGAAGCCATAATATCTTTGTCTGGATAATATTGCTGATCTGAGGAATAACTGCACTCAGACTTGGGGGAGCACCTCAATTTTTAACCAGCACACTGCAAAGTTCTTCCTCTGATTGGCATGTGCTGGTGATACAGCATTTTGCTGAGCTGTCAGATCAAGGTCAACATTTCTGATGTGTCCGCTTATTTAACCCTTTTAAGAAAAATAGTAAATCATGCTTGTTCGCAGAACTCTGATGAGGAGGAAACAGAGCCTTGAATGTTAAAAATTTTTCCCAGCCATAGCAAATAAGGAAAAAGGACCAGAATAAACTATCACTTAGTAGTTTCGGCCATCACTGAGTACTACTCCCTGAGGTTGCAAAATGATGGTTTTCCTAATTCTAACTCTTGTTTCTTTTATATTCTTTAGTTGACATTCTGCCATAAAGACCCAATAAATATTTTATTCCCCCCTTCATTTATCACTCATAAATATAATGAATTCATGCCCCCCAAATCCTCAAAAGTAGCCAGTGAGAATTTTTTTTTATATTATCACAAACTCATTATCTTTATATTTGTATTTTTTCCATCCATTTTAGTCATTCATTTTGATGTTCCAAGTTTGCCCATAAAATTCTTATATGTCCTTTTGACATGACCTCAGTAGTCTATGATGGATTCTTTGCTTTCTGATACAAGTTATCGTAAGCTCAGTTTTCACCTAAATCTTTGATTAGCTAATTTCTGCAACTGGCCATTGAGAGCTAGAATCTGAAGCCAGGCAATATAATACAGTACATGTTATTCCATAGACCTTGAGCCCAAGGAACTAATGCCATTATTCATATGCTTCAGGCTTTACCTCTGATTCTGATATTGCTGTTCAGTCTTACCAGAGGCCAAATTGAGCTGTACTAAGAATGGACAGTGTTCTAGAACTGAGATGATGTGTAGACACTGGAAGCACTGTTAATAATTCTTCTTTATCAGACTGTGGAATCATTAGGGTTGTTATGGTTTTTGTCTGTGTTATTGAACTTTTTATTTTTGAGAGGAAATATTTTGAAATATTAATACATAATAAATAACTTGAATCTGGAGCTTATTTAGTAAAATGAAAATTTGTATTAGATGAATTTCAGTCGTAGCTTTTTGCAGGTGATGTCAGGAGAGCTAGTCCTGTGATTGTTAAAGGCAAGCAGTCTGTGGTTAAGAGAGGTGTAACATGAATCTTAAAAGGTCTTATTAATAAAAACAAACTCAAGGCCAGTTATTGGGGTGAATGCTGGAAGATCAGAGAAGCAGAACAAGCCACAGCTTTCTCACCTTGCCAGTTCCTCAGCTGATCCTGTTTCCTCAGACTGGAAGCTTCTGTGTCCTCATCCAGAAGGAATCTCAGCTGAACTGCTGCTAAAAGCCTAAAAGCTTAACCAGGCAGTTCCTCATCCTCACGCCTTAAATACCTTTCTGCTTCCTGCCATCACTTCCTGGAATTAAAAGCTCTTTCCAGTGTGGCTTTGAACTCACAGAGATCCAGACAGAATGCTAGGATTAAAGATGTGTGTGCCACTATTTTCTGGCCTCTCTGTCTAGTGGCTTTTCTGTTCTCCGACCCCAGATAAGTTTATTAGGGTGCACAATATTTTGGGGAACACAATATCACCACAGAGAGGCATCAGGCCAGCATGATGTAGGCAACATTTAGTGTACTTCAGAATCAGATGGGGAGATGTGGCTAAATGATGTCACAAGCCTGAGCAGATGCTCACAGCCTGGACCACAGCCTGAGCTGGGAGGTGGGGATGAATACCACGGCTGTTTGAGGCCTGTAAAAGGAAACACGAGTCAGGGGAGTCATCCTGCACATTTTAAACTGGAAAGAGCTCCAGTGTCCATGAGTGCAACTTTCAGTATAAAAAGGTCCTGAGGTTGGAGTAGAGTTTAGGCTTTAATTTTGAAAATGAAGAGGTTCCTGTGGGCTGCACATGGGGATGCTCTTCTCATAGAGGAGTGTGGTTGATAGATAAGTTACAATGGCAGGGTCATGAAAATAACATGGATTGGGAAAAATGATATTAAGTGTTTAAGCTCAAAGGGGAGAAAGATGTCATTAGGGACTTCTGTTGGATTTTGTATGATGTGACTAAAGGACATTTGTTATAAAGATGGTAATTCTCCAGATTTGGAGGATGTGAAAATGTCATTGAGGCAGGGGAGAAGAAAGGTGGTACTAAGTTTTAAAAGTCAGATTCTGGGGGTTGGGGGAGAAAAAAATAACTCAGATTCCTAAACCTTTCTCCGGGCTCCTAAGTCAAAAGCCACAGGGTGATCATGCCCATGGAGTGATTTCCTATCTGATTTTTTAACCAGTGGTGGCTGTGGCCATCTTTTTTGATTTGTTTATCTCAGTTATCAAAATCGTTTCTCAGGGACCAGGAGTCTGTGCACTCTGGGGCTCTGTGTTATGTAGTACCTTCACTCGTTTCGGAGTGTGGCTACAGTTCTATGGGTGTATTAGTAAGCAACCTAGTTCATGAGTATGGGCTGCTTCCTTCTGAAGCAAGAAGTCAGCATCTTGGCCCCTAACAAATGGCCTTATCACCCTCCAGGTACAAAATGAAGCCAAGACACCCTTGAAGAAGTTCTTGTTGAACCTGGCTATTATCAGTAAATTCAACGAAGTGAAAAATGGCATCATTCGGCGGGACAGTTTGTGGGACAAGCTGGTCTTTTCAAAGATCCAAGTAAGCTGAATGGGTCCTGGACACCAGGGCTGGCTGGTACTCAGCATCCTCCTCTCCTCTCAGGTTTCAGGGGCACCCTAACTAGAGAGCATCCTAGATCTTCTATGCCTACTCACCTTTTTCTTTGTGCCTCTCTTCCTTTGTGTGTGTGTGTGTGTGTGTGTGTGTGTGTGTTTGGGCGTGGTTGGTGGTGGGGAAGCATGTGCAATGGCGTTTGTGTAAGGTTCACAGGACAACTTCAGATGCCAAGCCTCACCTTCCACGGGTTCTCTCTTGTTCACTGCTGCATCCATGAAGTTGCCATTTGGCCTGATAACTTGTGGGGATTCTCTTACGTTCATTTCCCATCTCATCATAGAAGAGAACGGGGATTACAGGTGTGCGCCACAGCATCTGGCTCCATTTGAGTTCTGAGTGTGAACGTTGGTTTTCGTGCTTGCACACCAGGTGCCTCACCCACTGTGCCACCTCCTTAGCGCTGCTGTGACCATTTGAGATCACTCTTGGGCAACTTGGCCACTAAAGAGAAGTGAGAAAGCACACAGCAGCTTCTGCGTAGGTGTGAGCACTCTGTATCATTGTCTGAATCTGTTTCGCTGGGTTTATAAGTGACACAAATTGAAGAACTTAAAAACAAAAATACATGGAAGGTCTCCCAGGCATGGCTGGCGATGACTCTAACAGGTGGCATGGCATTTTAAGTGATTTTCCAGAGTGTCAGGCTGTAGTGTAAGTGCTTATAAACCAACCAAGTCAGATGGCTGGGCATGTGATTTCACCCATTTTGCAGTAGGGAAATGAAGCCAAGAATGGAGGTTCACCAGCTCTTCTTGTTTCTACCGAACAGGATGGCCTAGGTGGGAGGGTTCGCCTCATGATCACTGGAGCCGCCCCCATCTCCACTCCAGTCTTGACATTCTTCCGGGCTGCAATGGGATGTCCGGTAAGATTCCACATTTACATCAATGGCACACACTGTTTAAATAAAAAGCCTTTAATCCCAGCACTCGGGAGGCAGAGCCAGGCGGATCTCTGTGAGTTCGAGGCCAGCCTGGGCTACGAAGTGAGTCCTAGGAAAGGCGCAAAGCTACACAGAGAAACCCTGTCTCGAAAAACCCCAAAAAAAAAAAAAAAAATGAATCATAAACGAAAAGTACTAAAGAGATGATCACCCCAAATCTTGGACAGAATACCCAACCCTACTATTCATTTCTTCATGCATCAAGCATAGGAATCTTTACACAAATGGAATCAGTGTTCCAAAATACCCACTGCCTCATGCTCCAGCACACACTCGTTATCAAACAAAGAGGAGTTAGCACTCAAATGACCCACAGCCACAGCACGTGTGGCAGTCAGAGGACAGTTTGAGAGTTCTGGTTCTCTTCTTTCACAATGTGAGTCCCAAGGGTGGAATTTAGTCTTCAGTTTTGGGAATAAGTGGCTTTACCTATCTTGCCAGCCTTGTGCCTATTACATGTTAATATACACCACCAGGCAGGTCTTGTCTTTTTCATATGTTTGGGTAATACTTGAAGTACCATTCTGTATCACAAATCTTGAAGGTCTTATTAATAAAAACAAACTCAGAGCCAGGTATTGGGGGAACGCTGAAAGATCAGAGACAGAACCAGCCATAGCCACCTCACCTTGCCAATTCCTCAGCTGATCTTGTTTCCTCAGACTGGAAGCCTCTGAGTCCTCATTCGAATGAATCTCAGCTGAACTGCTGCTAAAAGCCTAAAAGCTTAACCAGCCAAATGCTTCTAGTTCCTGGTCCTCACGCCTTATATACCTTCCTGCCATCACTTCCTGGGATTAAAGGCATGTGTCACCATGCCTGACTGTTTCCAGTGTGGCTTTGAACTCACAGAGATCCAGATGGATCTCTTCCTCCCAAGTGATAGGATTAAAGGTGTGAGTGCCACCATTTTCTGACCTCTATGTCTGTCTAGTGGCTGTTCTGTTCTCTGACCCCAGATAAGTTTATTAGGGTGCACGATATATTGGGGAACACATTATCACCACACCATTCCCCACACACTTGACAATGATAAGATTTTTCAGTCAGTTAGTTGCTTCTAAATGAAATACTTCATTTCATGCTGTTTCTCTTATTAATACCAAACTCCTCTGCCCACTTACACTTGCCTTTCTTCCATGGGTTACTCTATGAGTTCCTTAAAGAAAACAGGCAAAGGGAGATTAGTTCCCTTGCCTGTCTCTAAGAGTACTTCATATACTTAAAATTAATCTCTGCTATGCTAGACATTTGCTCCTAGTTCATCTTTTTCTTTTGCCTTTTTTATAGCGATATAAAAACTGAATTGATATTCAGGTCAATTGATGCATGGTTTTCTATTGTGGTTTTTTAATTGCAGAGGCAGGCCTTTCCTTTTTTTCCTTTTAGAATTTTTGTTGTTGCTTTTTGTTTACATTTTAAAATTTTTTTTCATTTTATGTATATGTGTATTCTTCCACATGCATGCTTGTTGCCTTCAGGGGCTGGCTGCTGTATCCCCTGAGACTGGATGGTTTTGAGCTGCTGGGAATGAGCCTAGATCTGGAAAAGTAGCCAGTGCTCTTAACTTCTGAGCCATCTCTCCAGCTCCTATAAACCATTCTAATCTCTGAGATTTCTTAAGACTGTCTGTTCCCACATTTTCTGGTAGTTTTATGGATTTATTACATTTTTTCATTTATGCCTCATCTATCTGGATATGGATATTTTCTCTCCCATTCCAAATGTGTGCCTAGTTTGCTGACTCAGCCAGCCACTCACAAACAAAATAGAAAACAGATACAGGCTTACCCTCAGAGAATGTTCCTTGTACATGTGCCCATTATCAAAAGACTGGTACCAGTCAGTGATGGGTCTTTGGGGTTTTCAAACTGCCAACTTCTTGGTCATTCTTAGTACCTTTTTCTTTCAGCCCCAAAGACTAATAGAAAGTTCTGCTTCCAGCCCCTTCCCAGAAACACTTCTCTCACCCTCTCCCTTTATCTCTACCATCCCTGTCGATTGCAGGCCACACCTCTGACTGCAGTAGCCTATCAACTTGCTTCCAGTCAGCAGCCTTTCTTTAGTCAAGATTATCTTCTCTGTAGGAGGGTTATCAACTTTAGTACTACCCCCACTGCCTGCTTTATAGTTGAAAATTTACAGGAACTCAGCTAACCCATTCATTTATACAAGGTCTGTGGCTGCTTTTATGTTACACTGTCAGAGTTAAGTTGTTGGGACAGAGACCAGATGTCTCACAAAGCACAGAATAAAGTCTTGTCCTGTGCAGAAAGTTTGCCAACCCTTGGTCTTTGTCAAAGCTGGAGCTCTTTCCTCAGGAAGCACACTGCTGTGTTTCTCATTTCCTTCAGAGGTGCTCTCTTGCCCAGGCTAAGTCCAGTGGCCACTGGGCTGTCTACCACTTAGTGAACAATTTGCATTCCCCACCTACCTTGATAGGCCACATTTTTCACATAGGCTTCTGTACTTTGTTTTGTTTCTGAATGATTTTGCTTTGTAATGAACTCCCAGTTGTGAAGAACTAGTAGCTGGGCATGCTTCAAGATTTCACAAAATTATCTCCAGCTCTTCTTGCTATAGCCTGTTTTCCTGCCTTGGCCACAGGGCATGGCCAGTCAACACTTTATCTTAAGTCTCAAAGCTCTTCTTTGTTTTCCCAGGTGTTTGAAGCTTATGGCCAAACAGAATGCACAGCTGGATGTACAATTACATCACCCGGGGACTGGACAGCAGGTAGGTTTTCCACCCGCTGGTTGGGAGAAGGCTTCTAACTGAACCATAGTCTAGGGATTTAGGTAATTTTGGTGTTCTGGATAATTGTGATAAATGGCAAATTTAAGTCCTGTTTCCATTTTTAGAGTCAATCGCATAAACATCTTAGAAACACCTTTGCTTTATGGTTGCTTAGCCCAGAATATCTGGCATGTTTTAGGTCATGTTGGGACTCCAGTGGCTTGCAATTTTGTAAAGCTGGAAGACGTGGCTGACATGAACTACTTTTCAGTAAACAACGAAGGCGAGGTGGGTAGGTCATGCCCAACACTCAGATAACCATACTGGGGAGGCTTAGTCCAAAAGGAACATAGAACTGTGATCTGGCTTGGCTTTGACTCACCTTTTAGGAAGGAATACATTATCAGTGAGCTGCATTCCCTATAATGGGGACTAAAAGAGCCTCCACACTGTAGTGGAAACCAAGAGAGTTTGATTGGACCAGGTGTTTTATAAGGTGCAAGTAGCAGTCATTTCTATTGTCTTCCCCTTTTACTGCCTGGTACACAGATCTGCATCAAAGGCAACAATGTGTTCCAAGGCTACCTGAAGGACCCAGAGAAGACACAGGAAGCACTGGACAAGGATGGCTGGCTTCACACTGGAGACATTGGTCGCTGGCTCCCAGTGGGTATTTCCATAACTTCTCGGAGTCTCTGCTATGGGACTGGGGAGAATAATCTACTTGTTGCAAGAGGAACAGGAATGTGACATTAATTAGCTGGGGCGGCTGCAGACCTATTTCCCTGTAGCCACCTTTTATGTGGTTTCCTTTAAGTATAAAGAGAAGAGAGTACCAATTGAAAGACCCTAGCTTAAGAAGTGGGAGACCTGTGTTCTAGTCCTAGCTCTCTTATGGACTGATGTGTAAAATCCAGAAGAAGCTGGTTAACATGTGATTAGAAGCTGCCAAAGCTAGCCCTTCCTCTAGCTAGGCCAGACTATCTACAGGATTTTGACCACATGTTACAGAAGACACCAGAATGTGAACCAACTGAAAGGCTTTCTTCTTTGTATATTTGTCAAATGCAATGTGTACACCATAGGTAGTGGTACTGATGCTGTGTCCAGATACAACCCTAAGTGGGATGCTTTAGGGTTAGATCATCCTGGACCTCAGAGTTGGCATGGTTTCCTTGCAATGGAAAAGGCTGGCTCATGACCAGGGAAAAATTAGGTGACTTCTCCAGGAAAGAGGTGGGTAAGTGCAGTATTCTTTTCAAATTTCCCCCCTTTTCTTCCCACTTTTCTCAAGGTAGAAATTATTGTTAGACAGCATCTTGAGCCTACAACCTTTTTCTATTATGAGTTTCAAAGGAGTGTTTTTATTTTTTAATTAATTCACGGGGACATATCAAAACAAAGGAATGAGGGTTCCATATTTACCTAGGCCAATATCTGCCTCTGAGCGCCCTTCAGTCCCCCTCGGTGGACGACCCAGACTGTTTTACAGCTTGGTTTGCTGATGGACAGTTGGCGGGCGGTCAGTCGTTGTTGTCAATCTCATCTGTTTTCTTAACCCCCCAGGGGGATTTCCCAAGGCTCTCCTTCCTCATGCTTTCTTTTTCTACTAAGAGTTAAGGGAATGGTGCTATACTACCTCTTCAAACTCCTTTCTTGCTCATTATTCAAGATTTAAGAGAGATTCAGAATGCTTGGCTACAAAGACTTGCAAGAACACACAGTCCTCATGATATACTTTATCGACTGAGTTTAATATGCTTCTGTTTAATAAGTGTCCCCTGCTCTAAGTCTAAGCAATAGATATGGCTCCCCACACGGGTGATAAAAGGCTGTTCATTATTGATCACTTTCAGTCTGGATTGATGAGTCTGACTCATTGATCATTCCAGTGTTAGTTCATTGTAGAGCCCTACTTATGGTGTGGTCATGTGGATTTTGTTTGCCCCTTGTCCCAATTCTACAATTTAAATCCCTGAGAAGATAAGCTCCTCAGAGAAATTAAGTTCAGGGAAATGAAGCAGCAAATGACCTGTGATGGTGGTCAGAGCCCTGCCAGCCCTACTTCAGTCCTAACAAGCCCAGTTACTGGCTGGCTTGATTAGTAGCATGCAACCGTTTTAGCCTGCTCCTGGATTTAACAGGAAGTGAACATGGCTGGGAGAGCTGAATCATTAAGCAGTTTTAGTAAAAGATAACTCCTCCGTTCCCAGAGTTCTTGAGATGGAGTAGTTGGAAATAAGTTATTAGAAATAGAGAGCTGTGGCATGTCTTCATTGAATGAGGCAGCCATTTGCATAACCCAGCAGGCCCCTGGGACTTTCCCTGAGGCTTGCTGGTTGGCTTTCTGTAGACAGGCTTTGTGGAAGTCACTTTTCATTTCTCCAAAGCCAAGAAAGAGAAACAGAGAACTCCAGAGAAACCATTTTAAATAAGGACAATACCAGTGCCTTTCCCACCTTCCTTCTGATACCATCACCAAGGCTTCAACACAGGTGCTTTTATCTGCCTCATACAGAATGGAACTCTGAAAATCATTGACCGGAAGAAGAATATTTTCAAATTGGCACAAGGAGAATACATTGCTCCAGAGAAGATAGAAAATGTTTACATCAGAAGCAGACCAGTATTGCAAGTTTTTGTCCATGGGGAGAGCTTACAGGTAACACACCAGTTTCAGAGATGGCGCATGTTGGTTCTCGTAGCCATAGGACATTTGTATAGCTGGGCCCAGATAAGACACCCCAGCTACTACACAACTACATTCTGAATCATAAACATCCATGAAACAATTTGTTGGGATTATGAAAACAGCTATTTCAAGAGGTAGCTTTTATTTCACATGACTTTGGGTTGTTGGGACCCTTTGTGTCCACTCTGAGGAGCTTCTCTGACACAAACTGTCCTCTATACGCCGCACTAAAACCGGTGTTATAGGTGCTGGGAATGGTGAGTTTCAACATGGATTGGCTAGGGGTTCTTTAAGCTTAATGACAACTGCCCTTTGAAGAGTCCAGTCGGGTTAGAATATCTTTGCAGTGAAGTTCTGAGTGGGAGACCGTATGGTGAGGAAAACGGAGTACCAGATTAGTCTGAAGGTCTGCCTATCACAATAACCCATGTTCCTTCCCACAGTCGTTCCTGGTAGGAGTAGTGGTTCCTGACCCAGACTCACTTCCCTCATTTGCAGCCAAGATTGGGGTGAAGGGATCCTTTGAGGAACTGTGCCAAAACCAAGTAAGCATGGCTTAAAATGTTCACCAAGTAAGCATGATTGAGCACAGTGAATGAGCCTTCAAGGCCTGCTGTGGCAGAGGGGAGGCCCTACCATTTGTGGCATCTCTGGATTCTCTGAGCCTCCTCTCTGGAGGGATACTCTTTCTGCTTCTGTGACAGCTAACTGCACCCTAGATGGACTTAGTAGTTTATTAGACTGAAAAATAGAATGGAGGGTTTAAAACACAAAATGCCGTTTTTTGTTTTGTTTTTAAGCAGTAATGTGCTGCTTGAGAGAGAAAATGGAATATAAGAGAATGAAAAATGCCACACAGACAGAACCTGTTAGCCTCTGGGTTTACCTTTCCTTTTCCCTGTCTCCTTTGGTAAATGCAAAGTACATGATATACTTCAACATACTTTTTACTTTTAGGCATTGTAAGTCAGTTCTTGCTCAGCCTTGCATTTAGACCTCTTTTCAGACATACATGCTGTAAGTGATGATTTTCTTTTTAGAGTGTAAAGGAAGCCATTTTACAAGATTTGCAGAAACTTGGGAAAGAAGGTGGCCTGAAATCCTTTGAACAGGTCTGTACTGCTCATGTCACACTGATCCCTCAAGTACCACTAGAGAGTTTTTATTAAAGCTCCCACTTACACTGGTTTCAAACCTTTAACTTCCAACCAACTTATTTTAGATTTACTGAAAAATAGAGGTTTATAGTTATGTATTCTGTCCCCCTTTGCTGTCCATTATTCATTCTTCCCACTCATTTATCCCAATGTCCAGTATAGCCCAGTTGATAGAGCACTTGCCTAGCATGCATGGGTTCAGTCTCCAGTGCTGCATTAACCTGACGTGGTAGAGCATGCTAGCAACCTCACCTGTTCAGGTGGGAGAAGGTGGATCAAGTTCAAGATCAATCTCACCTAGACAGTGAGTCTGAGGTCAGCCTGGACTACAGAAGGCCCTATTGCAGAAGGGACATGGGTCTGTGTCTTTACTTTCATACGGTAAAATAAACTTTGCAGTTTATCGTGGAGTAGCTGGGACACTTTGCAGATGAAATGCCAACAATCAACACGTGCCTATCTTCCAGGTCAAAAGCATCTTTGTCCACCCAGAGCCGTTCTCCATTGAAAATGGGCTTTTGACACCAACCCTGAAAGCCAAAAGAGTGGAGCTCGCCAAATTCTTCCAGACCCAGATCAAGAGCCTCTATGAGAGCATCCAGGAGTAGGTTAAGGTACTCACGGCCGCCCTCCCGGGAGCCCAGGTCTGGATCCAAACTACCCCTCCTCTCGTCTCTTCCTCACACCTGTTGTCTATCTACTGAACCATCAAACTAAGATACTTACAGTGGGAGAGTCCGGCCAAGAATAAAAGCCCATTCTTCCTGGCTTAGACTTTGCTGACGATTTAGGCCTTAGGGCCGCTTATCAACATGCTGTTCTTCCCTGTCACTTCCTCATGGCCATAACCCCAGTGCCATCACTGGTTCTAGGGTCATGGGGATCCTCTAGGTAGGTGCCTTCTGTTTTATAAAAACCCTGCTTGCCAGCAGCTCAGGACTTCCGAAAGTGCTGAGCACTAACAGTGGTCCTCAACCTTCTAATGCTGTGACTCTTTCATACGGTTCCTCATGTTGTGGTCACCTCCAACCATACATTTATTTCATTGCTACTTCATAACTGTAATGCTGCTAGTGTTATGAAATGTAGATATCTGATATGTGACCCCCAAGGAGTCAGGATCCCCGGGTTGAGAACTGCTGCTCTAACAGACCAAGAGGTGTTTAATGTGTGAGTCGTTTTTCAGTCACTCCACAAAACTACTAATTTGAGTTTTAGCCTATCACCCACATTAATCATATTTGAGACAAATTTCTCCATACTTCTGTGTACATCAAAGTTTATGCAATGAAGGAACAATGTAGTATAACAAAGTGTTGCCTGGGCCCCTAGTAAGACTTCTGAGTTGGGGATATTAAACATGGTAGATGGTGTGTCGACAGAGAATGTTGTTCTGAAGTGTTATCTGCAGTGGCAGTTTTTGACACCGTCTGTTCCCTACAGTTTGCTGAGCTGGAAGCTATGGAGGAAGAAGCAGAAACGTATGTCCAGTGAACTTTTCCAGTAAATGAGGCAAGCACTGAGCTACTCTCCCGCACTGCAGGCCCATCTTCTGTGAAGGATCGTCCGGGTCTTTCTCCCTGGACTCCAATTCCTGCAGTATCTTACTGTCAGATGGCACGTGGTGTCTCTACTTGTAAATGTCAAATCTTTGAAATAAACTATTGCAGATGTTGATGTTGTGACTGCTATCGTGTGGATTGTGATGAGAATCAGTGAAAAATCAAGTGGTTCTTAAATTCTGGCTGTATGCTAGAATCACCTGATTTGAAAATAGTAGGATGACTGGGCACTTCTCTGGAGTCCCTGAGTTAAATAGCTTTGTAGCCAGGTGTGGGGACACATACTCACGATGACAACATTCAGGAGGCCAAGGCAGGATTGCTGCAGATCTGAGGCTAGTTTGGGCTACATAATGAGACCCTGTCTCAAAATTAACTCAACATTGTCCAGGATGATTCTAGCGTAGCACAGACTTGGGCGACTGCTGGGGTGAACTGATAGCACTTGTCCTCTTACCCTGCTGCACAGTTCTGGGTGATTAACCCTGAAGGCTGGCTCACGCTCTAAGCGTGCTTACGTTTTCTCCTTTACTACCTTTGTTCTATGGTTCTCTCTCTCCTTTTCTTTTTAGATAGGGTCTCACTATACCCCTGACTGGCCTGGAACTTTCTATGTAGACCAGGCTGGCCTACAACTCAGAGATCCACCAGCCTCTGCCTCTGAAGTGTTGTGCTGTGATTAAAGGTGTGCGCCACTAGGCCTGACTGTTATACTATAATCTTAACTTGTATTCCTTTCTAGCTTCTAACCAGAATTTAGAATATCCATGGTTTTTCTACACCTTGAGCTCAGCAAGGCTGAAACAATGCCCCTGAAACAAAGGGAAGGCAGGACTACCTTCTAGGGCCCTTGCTGGGCTAGAGCCTTCTCAGCTCTGACTTTCTATATGCCCCTTCCTCCAGCTGACCTCAGTGGCTGCCTTGCTGGTCTTCCAACATGCCAGGCACACCACAGTATGTGTTCTTGCCATTTCTGTCTAAAATGGAGACACTTCCACAGGCACATGGCTTGTCTTCTCATCTGCTTTGTCAACTCAAGACCAGCCTGCCTTCAGAAATGATTATAATGACACATGCTTACCTACTGCTCCTGCAATGGAGTAAACACCATGCTTGCTTCACTGCCGAGTCCCCAAGTGCCCATTTCTTACTCTTACCCACTACAAGCCTGGTGATCCCAGAAGCCTTAAGTTCCTGACTGCAAAGAATTAAGGAATGTTCAATTAGTTTACACAAGGGCAGAGTAGCAGGCTTTCCCCTATAATTCTACTTACTCCCTCTTTAACACTTTTACCTTTAGATGCTAGTATTTTCACAGACTTCAGGTTCTGACATTAGACACAGTGTCTAGTGACTTCCACTAGGTGTAAAGCTGTTAAGCCAATCTACTAACAACAGGGCTCACATACTGAACTGAATATGTCATTTCTTAAGACTCATGACTCAAGATGCCAAGTCTGCACATAGTAGCGGGGCAGTGTTTCTATAAGGACGTAAGAGAAACTTTTTTCCTCAGAAAAAAGAAAACACACTTTTGAGTGAAAACTGTAATTTTTACAGAACATCCATTGACCTTTATTGGATTTGACAAAATCTGCATTATTAAAAGTAACAAAATTTGAGTTTATTTTGAATCTGACAAGTTTTATAGTCTCTAGATTATGAAAGAAATGTCGATTGAGGAAGAAACAGAACAACCACATGCAGGCAACCCTGGCCAAGGGGAACTAGATCTGCAGGTGAAGTCAGATGTACAGCACACAGAAACCCTGGAGAAAGTGCAATTTGCTCAGTTGGCTGGAACGACTTCCTTCCTTCAGTAGGAAGAAGTGGAAACACAGCAGGAATTCAAAGGCGTATGCAGAGTGGCTTCTGTTTCAATGGTAATCAAGATATTGAAACCATGGCACTAGAGCATCTTTGAGGAAAAGAATACCTTAAGCAGAATAGGCTTGTTGCATAATTCTTGGGTAATATGTGTGATTTTTCAAGTAATGAAGACTTAATGATTTCACTTTAACAGTGGCTATCTGTTCTTCTTCTCACCCTCTGGGGCTGGATCTGATTCACCATCACAGGGACACTTTTCCACACAGTTTCTAGGGAACCACCCTCTTATTCTTGAAGTACCTAAGGGAGAAAGTTATGCTATGGTGAAGCAGGCAGGACTAGGTGACATTACTGAGAGCAAGTTCTACTACTTCAAATGAAGATAAGCTTAGTTAGACATCCTGCTGTCCCTCATTAGTTCTCAGACACAGGTCAGGGAAAGCATGGTTTCCAAATGCTTCTACCAAGCTAGGAAACAGACTCCCCAAATCCCATTAACTGGGAAAGTTGCTGGTGTGGCTTAGAGAGTGCATAACTGAACTGGGGTCATCAATATATGGGTGATTGTTCTGTCACACCATTACATTGTGTTCTAAGGATGACCTTTCCACAGCCTTTATGCATTTTCTTCTTTTTCTTTCTTTTTTGGGAGTTTTGCTATGTAGTTCAGGATAGACCTGAACCTATGATCCTCCTGAATATTGGGATTACCGGCATGTACTCCCAGCATATCAATTTCTATACCAAAATCACCTAAGCTGTCATATAGGGTTAACTTATGATTAATCCGAAGTATTTTCTTTAAGAAGATCTTAGGTTAATCTTTACTTTAAAAAGAAATAATTCAGGAAAACACACTCAATTTCAACCTTCGCTTTAAAAGGAGTGCTCCCTGAAAGGGGCTGCAGAGATGGCACAGGGGATCTGGGACCTGACTCTTCAGGTTTGGTTTGCGGGGTGGGCTGTGAGCAAGCTGCCTTTGCTAAGTCTCTGGGCTTCACTTCTCTCACGGATAACTAAAGGACAGCTCCTGCCTAAGATGTCCATCAGGATTTAGTTACTTTTTAAAATTAGCACACAAAGTAATGAGTTTCTTCACAGCAACTTTATAGACTATTTTTAATGGTTCTTTTCTTCCATCCACCTCCATCATCTTCCTCCTAATTACTCCTGCTGGTTCCCTTCCTAATAATAACCCTTTCGTCTCATATCACACACATCTGTATCCAATCACCTTTTAAAAATTGTTTTCAGGGGCTGGAGATGGCTCAGCAGTTAAGAGCACTGGCTGCTCTTCCAGAGGACCTGGGTTCAATTCCCAGCACCCACATGGCAGCTCACAACTGTCTGTAACTCCAGTTCTAGAGGACCTGATACCCTTACATACACATACATGCAGACACAGCACCAATGTACACAAAAAATAAATTATTAAAAAACTGGCCGGGCGGTGGTGGTGCACGCCTTTAATCCCAGCACTCGGGAGGCAGAGCCAGGCGGATCTCTGTGAGTTCGAGGCCAGCCTGGGCTACTAAGTGAGTTCCAGGAAAAGGTGCAAAGCTACACAGAGAAACCCTGTCTCGAAAAACCAAAAAAACAAAACAAAACAAAACAAAAAACAAAAACTGTTTGCCCATTTCTAGTTTAAACATAACCCAACCCACCCTCTAGAATCTACATATGCAAAAAAAGTTGTAGTTACTTGTCTGAGTTTGGCTTATTTTACTTGACATGATGAATTTCATTTGCATCTATTTCTTGGAAATGGCATTGCACATTTTGAATAAAATTTGACTGTGTGTATATGCTGCATTTTCTCTATCCATCATCTGTCAGCGAACATGTCAGCTGGTTCTGTTCCTTAGCTACTGTGAATGATTCAGCAATAAACATGGGTGCAAGTGTCTATGTGGCAGGACCTGAGAGTCATTTAAGTATATACTGCAGATGGGCACACCTCAGTAATATGGCAGTTCCATTTCTAGTTTTTTTAGAAACCTCTACGCTGACTTTCCAGGGGGCTGTAGCTCTACACTCGCAACAGCAGTGACTAAGGGTTCCTGGTCTCCACACTTTCCCCAGATTTGTTGGGAAATTGTTGGCAGTTGCTTACTTTCAGGGCTTGAGATACACCATTCCAAACACGCTTGACTTTTACGGTTACTGAGAAGAGGTCTGGTTATTCCACCGGTTTGCCTTTGCCATTCCCCTTACAGCTGTTTTTCTTTGCTTTGCGTTTTTGACATCTTTCTTGGGTTCTTCTCTGGCCATGACTCTTTAGTCTGCATGTCTACATGCATCTTGTGCCCATTTTTTCCTCGTAGTTTGTGAAACTTTCTAATTTCATTGACTAAACTGCTTATGAAATTAGACTATCTCCTTCAAGCCTGTGATTCTTAGGTTTAGTTTCTTGACTGTATCTCAGAGTTTTTGGAAGCTTTTGCCTTGCTGTTTTGTTTCATATAGAGAGTGTGTTGCTGTCTCACGTCATCTGTCTCTAACAGCTGTCCTTCTGCCTGGTCTTTGCTATGCTTCCTTTCTAGGGCTCTGTTTGTTGGGGTGTGTGTGTGTGTTTGATTGGATCTTTCTTTGTCGGTGTCCCTGCACTTTGCCCGACTAGCCCTCTGGTAACTTTCCTGTCTAGCTTCTGAGTTATTCCTTTATTGCCTTCATCTCCTCTGTTGAGTCTTCATGAGGTCAGTGATCCTTCAAGGAAGCAGAACTCTGAAATCTTGGCCAGGAGTTCAGCTTTCTCTTAGTTTGGGGTTCTGGTACTGAGAAGCTGCAAGCTTGGGCAGGTGTCCTAGTGGCTGTGGTCTGATGTCTCAACATTTTATCTGTGTTTGTGCACCTGTTGGGACTAAGGCATCCTCTGGTGTTTACTTTGCCTTTGCCTTCGGGAGGTCTACCGGTTAGGGTCTGCACTCAGTAACAGCTGTAAAGACGGCAGTGCTGGCAGGGATCTGCATTGGGAAGGCACAGGCTGACTTTTTTTTTTTCCCCTGGTTTTCCAAGGCAGGGTTTCTCCGTGTAGCTTTGGCGCCTGTCCTGGAACTCACTCTGTAGCCCAGGCTGGCCTCAATCTCACAGAGATCCGCCTGCCTCTGCCTCCCAAGTGCTGGGATTAAAGGCGTGCGCTACCACCGCCCAGCAACATGCTGACTTTAATTGTGTCCCTGATGGGGCCTGAGTCAGCAGCACTGGGGTTTTTAGATTAAGAGTGCCAGAAAGTAGGGAAATGAACAGGGAATGGAAGGGAGGGAGTGAAGGGGTAGAATAGGAATGAGATGGAAGTGCTTGCTCTAGAGGTCACTGAGAAGTGGGTGCACAGAAAGAAGCACCATAAAATCCTATTCAGGCAAGACACAGCTGGCAGACACACAGAACAACAAAGCACAGAAGCAGAAATAAAACAATAAAGTAAGCAGAATGAAACAGGGCATTCCGGCCTTGGCCAGCACTTCCTCCTAGCTGTCTTTTATAGCAGTCTATGCAGGTAGGGGCAGGGCTGTTAGTCTCAGACTTTCAAACAAATTCAGTCAGTGTTTTCTTCCTGCTGAGAGGCATTTCTGTGGGAAAGCTCACTTCCTGCTGGAATTCCAAGGTCTGAGACAACTCCCCTCCAAACCTCATCAATTACAACTCTGGTTTTTGGAACTTGTTCTTTCCAAGTGCAAGGCTTTCTGTGATGAGGCTCTGAGCAAGTGTGGAGCTCTTTGTCTTGACATGCCTGCCAGAAGACATGTGGCTCACAACAGAGTGGCAGGAATACGCTCCTTATTCAGTAGCTCTGGGTGCCAACCAAGAATCGCAGCTTCAAGTTCATGTGCCAGACTTCTGTCTCCACAGCCTGCCACATACTGGCTATCTCTCCACAGACCTGAGTTACATGTCCACAGCCTGGACAGTCTCCCTCCAGCTCATTCCTCTCATAACACCCATGCCCAGGAGGGGGCAGCACCTTCATGGAAGCTGTTGGTTGGGCCCACCATGAACAGCATGATGCAATAAGTTGCTGGCTTGGCTGCTTTGCAGAGAAGACCCAACCTCTTTGGCTTAATCTTTCTCCAGCTGTGACTCTTTTCACTGGGTCATGCCCAGGTGTCTTCTAATCTGCTCTATTACCCATAGGTGCCTACTGGGGACTTTGTAAGTATCTGCCACATAATCATGTAAGGACTTGGATGGTAGCTATTATCATAAGGACCTAATAGACATAAGTACTGGAGAGAGATCTGTAAGAAGCATCCTTGTACATAAACACAGTTCCCTAATGTGCTTTACATATAATTACACATAAAAGTTATTCTTACAGAATTTGGAATTATTGCTAACCGTCACATACTTTAAGTATATCCTTCTATTTCCATACCTTCTATGAAGGAATCATCGAGAATTTTGTCTCCATACAACCAGTATCTGAAATATTTAAAAGATTAAATTACTTTTGAAGTTCATGTCATGTTTCCTATTAAAGAAATGCAACATTCCCATCTCTTACCTTAATCCTCTTGTTGCTAAAATGAGTTCCCCTTTCTGCAGCTGTATCCGAGGCTCCTCTGTGCAGGGGCTTGTGAAGAAGGTTTTAATTCCTCTATTCAAAGGACAACAGGCACCACTATAATCTTCTATGACTTTATAGCGAACCTGCCATCAGTGGTCAGAAGAACAATCTCAATATTTACCATATCTGAGTTCTTTCGTGCTTAAATAAGAAATTTTAAGGTCAGATTCAAACTATTCAGTGATAAAACATCTTTCCCACCATTTCCCATTTCCCATAAGGGAATGATGATCCTTGTTCTCAAGTTGTCGGATCCATCATTTTAAGTACACATCTGCTAAGAATATGATCTCCAGAGTGCTGTGTCCAGGAGAACTTCCTGCAATGAAGAAAGTGTCTGCATGTCTCTGCCTGTGGTCTTGAATGGGTTGCTAGGTAGAGACTCGCAGCTACAGAGTGCTCAGTGTGGCCAGTACAAACAGGAACTTAATTTTTACTGTTATTTATTTTTACTTTGGACTTCCTTTGGCCCACAGGTGGCATCATCTTTACCAGTAGGTCAGTGTGCTTGCGAAGTGGTTTCATCAGCTGCACTAAAGGTATTTTTCTAGGTCGGCAATACACAATGCCTAAATGCTTTGGAAACCTCCAGTTCAAATAAAGTATTTTAAAGAAAACAAAAGCCAACAGTATGTGCTGGGCATGGTACCACATGCCTTTGATCCCAGCTCTCTGGAGGCAGAGGAAGGTGGATCTCTGGCTTTAAGACTAGTCAGGGATATATAGTGAGACTATCTTAAAAAAAGTGGGGGGGGGGGTTGTATCAAATTTCAACAAATATAAGGAAATATGGATCCCTGGAGCCCACGTGGTGGGAGGAGACTCCCATAAGAATCTGTGCTGCCCACGCATGGACAATAAACACAATAAAAGGAAATATTGTTGGCCAACAGCCAACTGTTTCCAGACCCACAGAAACACAGTGCCTGACTGGAGAGAACACGAATCAGCTGCAAAGAAGTCACTTACACTTCGGACTCTCTTGTCTGCTTTTTGTTTCAACTGTTCTCTCTGTTTGAAAGGCAGAAAAGGAAAAGGTTAGGTACTCTGTCTCAGTGTTGAACAGCCTCTCCCCTTCCACCAGCATGTCCCAGTTGCTGGTGTTTGGTATTTGTTGAGCCACAGTCTGGAATGGAGCCCTCTGCTCAGACTCTGCTCCCTGGAGTCTTCACCTCTGCACACTCCTGAGTGCTCGCAAGGCACCAGAACTGGGAGGGACAGTCTCTGTTCCCACAAAGCTTCTAGGCTGCCTTACTGATTTCCTAAGAGACAAACGAGAAGACTCATTATTAATGAGTCTCGACTAAGCAACTCTCGCTACTTGCCCCTTTAGTCAGCAACTACTAGACAGAGCTGTATTAGAACAGCCAGGGAAGCCACGTTAAAGACAAGAGGAAAACTTCATGAGCTACACACAAGAATGTGGCATGTGGCTAGTGTCCAGTAAGGTTGGAACTAGCCTGGGTAAGCTAGACTGCCAAGAGGGACGGGCCTGGACCAGGCCTTGGAAGGAACAACTGAGGGGCAGTTGAGAGCTGGGGAGGAACAAGGCACTCATGTCGCAACGCAGGACAGAAGGTAGTTCAAGGCCAGACCTGTATAAATCAGGATTAAAAAATCAGACTTTATGGCAGTCTGGAGTGTTCAGGAGAGAGTTGAAGGCCATGATACTAAGAATCTCTACAGATGTTAGTGTTGCAGGAGAACTGTTTATACAACCAATCTCCTGTACCAATAAAGCCACCTTAAATCAAAGGGTGAAGTCAGCAATTGGTTGACCGGGATTAGCCATAGAGTTCTTGGAGGACTTAGGAGGTCTGCTAGATGGACAGGAAGAGAAGAGAGAGGATTTCCTGGGCTGGTGGATCAGGAAAATGTGGAAAGAGGGTCAGCCAAATGACTCTCCACTTTCCTTAGATTTATCAGGTCTTTATCTCAATTTCTGACTCCCGAGTTTTTATCATACTGGACTGATTTAGGTAATCGTTTCATATTAGGCTCATTCTGACATATTGAAAACACACGCACTACTATGTGACTATGATGTTTCAGTAAGTTGAGGGAGTTAACAAAGTAACCGCCAGGAAAGAGGAAGGCTTTTTGAACAAAACTACTTACTGTTAGGCTATACTGGTCACAGCCTTCTCTTACTGGCCACTCCAGTCCATCTCCTTCAGGGACTCCTGACCATGTAAATACCTGTTTAAAGTTCTTCCATTTACTTCCCATGTCATAAGGAAAAACAAAGACTTCATCTAGTTGGTAATACTGAATGCGATCTTTAGCCTGTGGAAAAGAAAGGTGTAAATCACCACTGCTTCTGCCTGCATGGGCTTTGGTAATATGTTACTGAGAATACTCACTTGTGAAATTTGTATTACTCATAAAAATACTTTCTTATTGCTAGAATATAGGTAGTATTGACAAAGAATATAATTTTGTCACAGTATAGAGGGGATTTGACTGAGAATACTAACCTTGTTTGTGATACCCAAGAAAGCACATGACAAGGTGTGTCTTAGGAACAAGCATTCAAAAGGCTTATGAATAACAGAATTAGCTAACTGTATCCTATGCAGAAAACCCTCAATGCTTCTGGTTGCTTAGTAGCACAAGACAGTACAGGCAAAAAGAAATCTCCTGTTAATAGACTCAGGAGAAAGTGTGGGTTATGGACAGCCAATGGCCAGGAAGGGTTAATAGGGAGGCACTATTTTACACAAAACAGTTTGCAATGATGGTGAAGGAGATTTCATGGTTTTATATCTGTTGGAGCCCAACTAGGTTTCCTAGTGGCTGTACTTAGAAGGACTGCACAAGAGTTGATTGGACCACGGGCCAGAGTATCAGGTGTTAGTTCAGGGCTACACTTGGCTTTGTTCTATACTTGACCTTTGCCCCTCCCCTGGGTATTGTTATAAACAGCCCTTTGGAATAAAGCTCTGGCCCGATGGATCAGGACCCAGGCCCTCCTGAGGCTATCCTGTATTTCCTATTTGTTTCTCTCCCCTCTATCCTTCTATCTACTATTTTCTGCTGCTTCTACTCAAGAGTACTCTGGGGAAATGTGGGGGTGTGATGGCCCCTCACATATACCATGACATACACATACACTTTATCTTCATTTACACATGCATATTCTGATGGCACAGCTCATTTAGGCATTTAAATGGCTAGCTTTCTCTTGGAATAAAGTAGCTTTGAATTTGTTAAATTCTACTGCCACCTAGTGGTACAAACATGCATTATTTAAAGCAAGTGTGGCCCCTGTGCAAACACATTCAACATTAGTGTCCGGTAATCTTAATATGTTTTTGATGATCTATTTCCTTATATGAAGGTTTGTCTGTGATAAAGTGTCAGCTTTAATAATTTCTAGATTAACATAAAAATATAGGGCCACAATCATTAGCAAAATAAAACAAACAAAAACCCTCCTCATCAACATATTTATTATGCTTACCAGAAATGATATTATGAAATATGTGTTCATTAAGGGACAGCATGTTATGCAAAAGTTTCTTGTAGTTATTTATAATGTAATATGGGTGCTAGCTATTTATTGAAACAATTGTCAAACTATGATATGAATTTACTGACTTTTATAAATCCACCTTCACCTGAGTAAAGGGCAATTCCTTTCCCTGTTTTTATAAACGGAAGCTTCAGGTGTTTGTAGTACAGCTCAGTGCTAAATCATTTGCCTTGCCAAATGACAATACCAGATTCTTTAAAATGGACCAAATTTAAAAACCCAAAATACTTTAAAAAAAAAAAAAGGTAAGGATACTATACACTAAAAGGAAACATAGACACATGGTGTTCTTAGGGGGGAAAGGCAGCAAATAGTACTTAGGCAAGCTTAGAGAGTAAAGGAAGACTTCTTGGAAGAAATGATACCTAAACTATATCATGAGGGGCAGAAAATCAGGTAAAAAAAGAGGGAAGAGTATTTTAGGCAGAGGAAAGAAACATGGGAAAGATCTAGAAGTATAAGACATACAAGCTATGAGAATGAGATGGGGCAGTGGGTAGGAAAAGAGGTTGGAGAAGCGAATAAGAGGACACTGTGAACAGTCACATAATGCGTATAAGCTATGGAGGCTGAACTCAAACTGTCCACGGCGGTCCAAAGCCTTCCTCAGGGTGCAGGAAGGACAAACTTCTCTTTTCACTTTCCTGACATTTGTAATGGTGGGTAAAACTGCCAGGAACTTAGAAGAGAGTGGCACAACCCTGTGTCAGTTATCACATTGTCAGCAAACGGACTCAACCTCTGTGCTCAGTCTATAATCCTGGATTCAACCAATCATGGACGGGGAGGAACAAAACTGCCCACCTGAGGCAGGCACGAGGGTGCAGACCTTTGACCCCAGAACTCTGGACTAGAGTGAGACCACATCTCAAAAATGCAAACACGCCGGGCGGTGGTGGCGCACGCCTTTAATCCCAGCACTCGGGAGGCAGAGCCAGGCGGATCTCTGTGAGTTCGAGGCCAGCCTGGGCTACCAAGTGAGTCCCAGGAAAGGCGCAAAGCTACACAGAGAAACCCTGTCTCGAAAAACAAAAAAAAAAAAAAAAAAAAAATGCAAACACATCAAAATAAATATTGCACATGCACAGAACATGTACACATCTTTTTCTCGTCTTCTTCCCTAAACAATGAGTCTAACTAACTATTCAGTGCATTAGGCAGGGTCTCCAGAGGAGCAGAACTTGAGTGTTTGGCGCCTATGTTTGCAAAGGTAAAGTCAGACTAGCACCACGGCAGGTAGACAACTGTAGGCATCTGCAGCCAGATGAAGAAAATTCAGGCTTCCAAGTGAAAAGGAGAATTTTTGGGAAACCTGTTTTCCCTGCTATGATTCTGACAGCTTTCCCATATTTAAAGGTATTTCTATTTCTAATATAAAAGTTTTATGTTACATATAAATAATTAAATGTGAATAGTGTGAATTTTACTATAAAAGAGGACACAAAGGTCCCTGACGAGAGCTGTTCCCTGCTGGCCTGGGGTGCGGCTCAGCGGCGGACTGCTTGCTAAGCCTACATGAGGTTCTGAGTTTCAGCCACAGCACCGGGATGTGTGGCAGGCAAGTACTCGTCAAGCTTCAATGTAAAAATCACAGAATATCTATTAGAGTCTAAAGTGTCCACCAAATACTCCAATCTTTTCTACCTACTTATCTGTAGGAAGCTGGGCTTTCTTCATAAACGTCAACCAAAGTAATGTCTCAACAGATTGAATGCAGATGTAGGTGTGAGATTCCAACTGTCTGTTAAGTCAGATATTAAAGAGATTTGTAAGTCTTTAAAACAAGGCCACCTTTTCTATTTTTAGTTGTCACATATAATTATTTTTTACAAAATGTTGTATTAACAGAATGGATTGTCTTTAAATTTGTTTATGAATTATTTCACTTAGAAAATACGGCAATTATCAGTGAGCACAGCACACACACACACAAGCTCTTTGGTGAACCTGGCAATCTGGGACCAGAAATGACTGAGACCATAGGGTTTGGGAACTGCTGCTGAAGTTAAAGTCCACGGGTTGCATGCCAGGGCCTAGGCATGTTCTATAATGCTGGTGTTTCACTACAGTGCTGTTTTGTCCATCCAAACGCTAACCATACCTGCCCTGCTTAGCTTCTGAGAACAGAGGAGATCAGAAGAGTTCTGACAAGCCGAATGTTGCAGGCCCGAGTTAAAGTCTCATGTTTTTGGTACTTTCCCAAATGGGTTGTCTCTCTTTCTGCCTGAGAGATATCAGTAGCTCAGGGGTGTTAAGAAAGTATCCCTGTGGGAGTTCATTGAGGTAGAAAGAGGTCTACGCTCTCTATGCTCACCTTTCATGTGGCATGCCAATGACCCAAGTTTTCACATCCCAGCGCCCACTAAATTAGTATTCAGTACTTTAGACTGAAGAAACAATTATTAAAATTTACCTTCTCTTCAATCCATGATTCAATAGAAGTTTTGTTTCTGAGAATAATTTTTATCTGGAAAGGAAATGTCAGTGAAATTTGAGAAGGTAGCTTTGGTTTACTTCAGATCATTATCATTGTAATAATTCCAAGACAGCTTTTATTGTCCTACCCCAGAGATAAAGACACCAAAGATGGCAGAGTAAAGTTAAGTAGCCGTTAGCATGCAGCTCACCTGACTTTAAAGTACTTCTTAATTAATGTACTATGGCATCTCTATGCCAAACTCATCATGACCATCCAAAGCAACCTACCCATTTCCCTCATGTTATGGTTTGAATGAGAAGCATCCTCCACAGGCTCATCTGGAATGCTTGGTCCCAAGGTGGCAGCACTAATTTAGGAGGTTCTGCAAACTAGTTGTGGGCTAGCTGGATGATGTAGCCACTGGAGATGTGTCGTCTGGTGACTGAATCTTTACTGGTTCCCTCCCACAATCCACTTCATTTCTTGTCCACCATGCTGGGGACAGCTTCCTCCTCTCCAGGCTCCTTGCTACGATGTTCTGTCTCACTGTGGGCCAGAGGCGACTTTCAAAGCCAATGATAGGAGCCTGTATTTCTAAACGTGAGCTGAAGTAAACCCTCCTCCTTAGTTTTGTCAAGTCTGCCTCAGTGACACAAAAGGAACTGACACAGCTACGCCTGCCTGCCTGCCCTGGTTTCCTTGCTATGATGAAGTCCATGCAAGATGCTACAGCGAGGTCTTAATTTGTTTTTAATTATGATTCTTAATTTATAAGCATTAGGGAAAAAATCCAATCTCTGTGCATTTCCTCAGAAACCTCTTTATTTTCATTAATAATTATGTTTACTAAACACACGAATGGGTAACCATGGGTGAATCATTTAACCTTTTTGACAATCACTCATTTATTTGTACGGAAGCCAAGTCAGTACCATTCTTCTGTTGACCTCTCCTGGGGTGATGTGAAGATCCTAACTGACTGTAGGGTGAGAACAGCTTTCTCAACCACAAAGGTTTCTACCAGTGGATATTTTCACATCACAAGAATTGGTGGCTGGATATTCTGGCAAAATTACTTCAAAATTATCTACTGTACATAGGCGATTAAGTAATTATCTACAGATAAACAAAAGTTCCTCTCACATGCTGAAACTTTACACGCAGGTTTATCTCTTTCTTACTGCAATCAGCCCCAACAACATGGCAGCTTTGAGACAGGTGACTAAGAACTTTACCTGTATGAAAAACAACATCCCAACAGCGATGGTGGTCCCCAGTGCTAATCCCAAGGCAAACAAGGTGGCAGCAAATGCAGCCAATCCGAAGGGAACAATGGGAAGAGGATCTCTCCGAGCTGCACTCATGTCAATCTTGACTGTGTTCCACCCAAAGGAGAGCTGCAGGCAATAACAACGCACATGTGAAATGCTTGTGGAGTAATTGCTGTGGACTTACAGCACAATCAGGGCAGGAGACGGCTCGGCAGGTAATAAGCTTGCTGTGTAAGTCTGAAGAGAGCTTAGACCCCAGCATCCACACAGAGGTGCCACCGGCACCTCCTATACATCCAGTGTTTGGAAGGCCAACACAGGGGATCCCCAGGGAAAGTTGGCTAGCCACACTGTCTTACCTCAACCTCTAAGTTCAATTGAGAGAGCCCACCTCAATGAACAAAGTGGAAAGCCATCAAGAAAGACACCTGGCATCAGCTTTGGACTTTTATGTACATGCACCCCCACAGGACCCTACACATGTGAACATGCATGCACACAGGTACACTACCCATGGGAAAAAAATAACATCAACAATAAAACCCCAACACGACCAAAAAGATAACAATAATGACATGTTGCCAAGCCAACTGCAGCAAACAGCAGCTTCTGCTGAACACAGTATCTTTTTTTTCTTTAAGTGTAAGGAATCAAAGCCAGGGCCTCACACATGCTGGGCAAGAGCTCTAGCACTGAACTGTATACACCCACAGCTCCACCATTAGTCATTCTTCAGTATTAGTTTGTGATGCTTCCTCAGAAGAGTGAGACTGACCCCACAAACGTGAATAGTTATGAATAAGGAAACACTTATGCTTCCACTGTCTCCATGCTACTCTCACATGACAGTATTCTTCCACAGCAGCAGGTACAGCATATGCCATAACCAGTGGTCAAATAAAATGTTGGATAAACAGATCTTGCAGATGTGTAGTGCCTGGCCTGTACAATGTTCTAAAACAGTGGCTCTCAACACGTGTGTCTCAAACCCCTTTGGGATTGCATATCAGATATCCTACATATGAAATATTTACATTATAATACACAACAGTAGCAAAATTACAGTTATGAAGTAGCCACGAAACAATTTTATGGTTGAGGGTCACTACAACATAAAGTTAGGTGCTGACATTTAAAAATCTGGAGAGCTCATATGAAAATTCCAACGCTTTAATACTAGAAGGTCAGCGCTGCTGGGCTGGGACTGACTGCAAACCACAAACTGGCTGAAATCACACATGGACTGTCCTCTCTGTGGAGGACATGGACTCTCCAGTTTGCTATGCACCTATGGCCTGTGTCCCTCCTTTACTTCCAAGCCTATTGAGGGAATTTTTTATTTGGACAACCTCTGAACTTTCTCTCGTGGTTAAATGTCCAAGTCAACTCAAACTGTTCCTGGTTTAATGTGTTTATTTTAGGAGTGTGCTTGCTCCATGATCAAACGCACAAAGGAGTATCAATCTGTTACAGGAACTGAACACAACAGAAAGGAAAGTACAGTGTCTTTTTCTTCTAGTTCTTTCAGCCCACCATCCTCACCACAACCACTAAGTTAGAAATGTAATGAACCATAGATAAGGGAAAACAATAAGCATAACTTCAACTGGAGCATGAAAGGTGAGCTTCCAGAATAAAACCACCTTTCCTCATTTCCAAGATGAAGAGCTCTTTCAAAGGAAGAACCAATGTAGACAGCAGCAAAGCTGATGCACTAGCTAAATCACAAAATGGGTATTTCCAAAAGGGACCTCACCAATAACCATGGTACCATCACTGAGGAATGGCAGTGTATCACCATGTCCACTCACCCGATTATAAAGCTGTGTGTACATAGTCATCACAAAAATAAAAGCAGCATGGATGCAGCCCAGAGGCACTAGCAGGAGGAACAGTGTGAACGAAGCATGGTTCTGGTGACCACAGCAGTTGTTGATCCAGGGACAGTGGTGGTCCATCTTCATTATACATCTGATAAGAAAAATGTTTTGAAGCATAAAGCAGAAAATCCTGTGCTCTTTAGCTCTGGTTTTAAAAGACCAAGCAAATAGAAATCCAGTATGTGCAGGAATCACAGGGCATTAACTACATAAAACAGATAAATCTTTTTGGTTTTTTGAAGTTATAGTGCTGTGGGATGTCTTTCTGTATGCTGTGAATATATGTGACTCCCATTGGCTAATAAATAAAGCTGCATGGGCCTATGGCAGGGCAGGATGGAGCCAGGTGGGAAAATTCAAGAGAGTGAAAGGAGAAAAGGAGAGTAAGGGGAGACAGGAGACGCCAAACCGCCATCCAAGGAGCAACATGTAATGGGACACAGGTAAAGCCGTGGAACACATGGAGATACATAGATTAATAGTTATGGGTTGAGTTAAGTTATAAGAGCAAGAAGCCTGAGACATAGGTCATATAATTTGCAATTAGTATTAAGCCTCTGAGTGATTATTTTATAAATGGCTGTGGGACCACAGGACTGGGTGTGACCAGAGAAACTTATGGCTACATTATAGTGACTTCTTTAAAATTCTAAACAGCACAAGAGCAAGCAGATATTATAATAGCTTCTAAAGTAAACATGTCTAAGGCGGATCTCCGAGTTCGAGGCCAGCCTGGTCTACAATGTGAGTTCCAGGACAGCCAGGGCTACTCGGAGAAACCCTGTCTTGAAAAACCACCCACACCAACAACACATTTCTTACAGAAGCTGGGAGGCTCCAAAAGAGTCTCAGTACAAAGAGGAAGCTGGCTGTCATTCTTAAGCTCAGAAATGCCATGTCATGACTGATGTTCACACAGGACTCTAGAGAATGAGTATAAAGCTCCCCAAACACAGCTGCACTTCCTTCCTTTCTCACAGTATGTGGTAGACTTGGAACTTCTGGCCTAAAACAACCTTAGCACAATAAGATGACAGAGCTTGTGTTCTGTCTCTTTGCTAAAGGAAAACTTCCTAGCAACAAACCAGATTTTAGTCGTATCTCATGACTTCCTAAATTTCATATTCATCAACAGATGTTGCTGAGAGCCAGGTCCTGGCATATTTTGCATTTTTATAGTGATTCAGTTTTCTTCCCATTAAATTTTTGATAACACATATGAATGAATCTGAGAAAACCAGTCTAATTCAGACTCGGAATAATTCTGAAGCTAGTCAACATGCAATTAGTGAATGCAACTAATTCTGATACAGCAAATGAGAAAAACTAAAAGAAAAACTTTTACTTTGCTAATCATAGGATGAGAAGCAAAGGTATATCTATTTTTCTAGAAAAATCTTTTCCTTATAACAACAAAAGAATGAAATTATCTTCATTGACATTTAACTGCAAAGGAGTCTTAGAGACGCAAGTATTTTGATAATATTTTTGACTAAATGGATTCCTTGCTGGTTTGTTTTTGTTAACTTGTCCCAAACCTGCACATACCTGGGAAGAGGAGTTCTCAGTGAGGAATGCCTCCACCAGACTCAACTGTGGGAATTATCTATGCGTCATTTTCTTGGTTGCTGAATGATATGGAAGGGCTCAGTCCACTGTGGTAGTGTCACCCCTAGGTAGGTGGGCCTGACCTGTCTAAAAATGGTAGCTGAGTAAGCCAAGAAGAGCAAGCCAGTAGGCAGCATCCCTCAGTTGCTGGTTCAAGCTCCTGCCTTAATGATGGACTGTAACCTGTAAGCCAAACAAACCCTTTCCTCCCCCAAACGCTCTTGGTCAGAGTTTACCACAACAATAGAGAAGTAAAGTAGGAGAACTGCAGAGAACAGAAATGGGTTCTATTGCCACGACAGGAGATGAACAAAAGCGTAGAGACCGAGTGGATCAGCCCCCGTACAGAGGAAAGTCACAGACCTGTTACACTTCCTGCAATGGTGTGAGCGAGGTGCCTTGTATGCTTGGCAGACTTTACAATACTGGAGATACATGCTATCCTGAGGATTTTCCTTGATTAAAAAAAAAGGCATGTTAGTCACTTGATCCTAAACAGTAACAAGTCAGGCTTTATAGATGAAGTTTCCTACAGTGGTATTAATTTCTTTTACGGATGATGGGGGAAAAGGGTCCTTAGCTTGCATTTTCAAAGCCTGTATTTATGCTAAAATACTTCTAAGTGATAAAACTGTGAGAACGGCCTCCTTCTGCAGATTATTCAGGGGTCCTTTTTATTTTCTTTTCTCCACACTCAACCCAAATCTAGTGTCAGTTGGTTTGACTCACCCAAATCTTAGCAGTTGTTTTAGACAACTTGACTAGTATTTCAGAGTGAAGTGTGAGTTGACACTTTCTGGATACTGTCTTGCCATCTCTCCTCCTTGGTGTCACTGCAGTAACTCGCTACCTGGTTGTTTCCCTCATCCAAATCTATGTATTTCACAATAATGTCCCACCCAGCTCTCTGCCAGCGCCTCGCCTGAAACCTCCACACAATCCTGGGGTACAAGCAGCTCCCACACATTCTGACCCACTTGACTTTGTTTTACCCTTATCTGCACTACACAGTTTTGTTTTGTTTTTTTCTTCAGTCACACAAGGCTGTCCATTTTCTGGATATGTGTTCCCACCTGTTCTCAGCCTGAGGCACCACCCTCTTCTCTTTCTTCTCTGGAAACTTGCTATTTTGACCAGGTGTGGCAGCTCACAAGATGACATGCCTCTGCCTCCCCAGTGCAGAGATTAAAGGCGCGGACTACCACACACAGCCTCTTTTTTTTGTTTTTTTTTTTTTTAAAAAAAAACAAAGAACAAATAAGTACTCAATTGCTTTGAAATAGCTAATGCAGATCAATATTTCAAATAGATATCAATTCTAAGCACAAGTGATCATCACTGACTGCAGTAGCCCACCCAGTGTCTCCTAGGACAAAAGTTGACAAGGCAAAAACAAAATGTAATTATCATGGCAAATTAAACATAAAATTATGCAATGATCACTGTCAAAATGGATTGTTTTCTTACCGGTTTCCACCCCCGAGGGACAAAGCCAGGACCAGCAAACATGGCATTGAAGTAATTGTAAAGAATCATGACAGTCCAATTTATCAACATGATGAAATTCACACTTCCTCCAGTTGTGTGTAAGGGCCAATACCACAAGACAGAGTCAATCATGGCCATTGTGGAGCATATTGCTATAACACCAAGGGCTATTATGGGACCCCAGTGACACAGTCTCTTTAGTTCTTGAAGATTTTCAAACTTGATCACTGAGCAGAATGTGCCCATTTTGGATGCCTTCTTTCTTCTAAAGAACTAGAGATTCTCTTTTTCTGTGCACACATTTCTATGCGCAACAAGTCCGTGTGTTCCTGAACTGTCATGCCTTTGGCTGACAGAGTATTAACTTGGAGTTTGGCATTTTCACTGTTGACATCCAGAACTCTTTATCTCAAGGAGAATCTAGGTTGGTTTGAAACTCAACCTAAAGAAAACAAAATGGGAAAATTCCGTTTAAAATTCCACATGCCATTTATTTAATTCCAAGAGGCACTGAAATGGCACCCCAAAAGCACTCTAGTGTGAGGCTCACATCTTATCAATCCAAAATACAGTCAGCCAAGCTTGAACTGCATGTAAACCGGACACATTAAACACGTTTTACTCCTTTGTTCAAACTGGCAGGAAGGATTGACTAGCCCATGCTCAGTGGATCCTTTGAGAGAACAAAGACTTAAGAGAGCTAAGAAGTAAGGTCTTATCTAATTATCACTTATCTAATTCTTCCTACAACAGAAACTGGCTTAGAGAGGCTGAGTGATTAGGCCAAGGTCACAAATAACAGCAGAGCCCAGAATAGAAGCCACGGCACCAAATTTCTTTTAGGAAGTTCTAAACTGCCTCTCAGAGTTGTGAATTAAGTGTAGCATGCTCTACGCATATAGTACTTCGTGTATTAATAACCCGCAGTTGTTTCCGCAAGCGCCAATATTAACAATCGATCGGGGTTCAAGGTACACGAACAAGGGTGAAAGCAAAGCGAAGAAACGGCGCGCGTGCGCGTGTGTGAAAAATCACGACTGAAGCAATGCACGAGAATGAGCACAAATAAGGTTAAGGAAAAATTAACTCCCTCCGGGGGCGAGGGCGGGAAGAAGGAAGAAGACGGAATAGTTGGCGGAGAGAGTTCTCAATGGAGTGGAATGAATCCGGGAAAGACCTGCGATTTATGGGTATGACATGCGCGCAACGGATTCCCACTCAGCTGTTGCGCCTGCGGGTGCCTCTGTTTCCCGCCCGTGCCGTGGTGCAGGACGGTCTGGGGTCGCCACTCACGAGACAAATGTCTTATTAAGTAAGGTTGGGCTCAACATTTTGGAGATCCTGGCCCGACTAGGTCGGGACGAAGACCACCCTACACGCGGGTTGAACCCTCTGCGGTGACTTCCACCTGTCTGGTCTCCCGTGCCTGCTCCACGGCCATCGCATTTCCGGGACGGACTGGGTTCACCCGCGACAGATTTTCTCCTCCTTATAGCTCCGTCATGAGCACTTCAGTCCTGAGCAAGCCGAATGCGAGCCCTGAAGGAGAGGAGTGCGCAACCAGCTCCGACCCGCGCGTCTTTGGCTCACACGGCCGCCGTGCGGCTGCCGCGCAGGCCCTTGGCGCAAGCTCCGCCACAGCCACTTCCGGCAGGTCCGCGGCGTCAATCTTCCCTCCGAAAGCAGGCGCCTGCAACGACTCACAGGTTGGGGAAACTCCAGCCGTTTCCCTGAATGTAGAGTGTGGGGAAGTGTTTTCGGTGACCCGACAGCATGCAGGTTTTTATAGTTCTCTAGGGGACACTGAAAGTGAAGTTTTCCCTTAGTATTACTCTCGAAGACTGCGTGGAAAAGAAAAGGCGCAGGCAGCCCAGTTTCCGGAGGACAAGGACTGCGAAGGACAACCAGGAAGCGGCTGGGCTGGGAGTTGTCCCGGGTTCCCACTGTGCTGTGGAGGCTTCTTCCCAGGGTCCCTGCGCCGAGGGCCGGCGCCCTTCGTGAGTCCTGCTCTGAGCTAGACCTCGGCTCCGGCCGCCCGTTTCCGAGCTGCCATGTCTTCCGACTTCGAAGGCTACGAACAGGACTTCGCAGTGCTCAGTGCTGAAATCACCAGCAAGATTTCCAGGGTCCCTCGACTTCCTCCCGGTGAGTACCTTGCCCGGCCGGGTGGGGGCGACCTGGAGAGCCGGGAGCTGCGGACCGTCACCTGGGCAAGTCGGTCTCCTGGACCCGAGGCTGGTGTGGGCGGTGCTGGCGTCCCTGGGATGTCTTGACTTAGACTCCAAAAGTGCTTCAAATGCAAAGAGCTTCCTGCATGGTTACCATTTGGGGGTGGAGTTGAATTCTTACCCCATGTCTTTTAAAGCTTGTTTAACCTTGGAAACATTGCTCTACAATGGTACAGGGTAATTTTGCTCATTTCTAAAATCCTCCCTTCCTTTCTGCGCCTAAACTAGAGTGAGCTTAAAAGTCTCTTGATGAAAACCTGCATTTGAAAAAAAGTCTGCTCAGGGCTGTGGGATGTGGAAGTGGAAATGGTTTTGAATCAGGGTATCAAGAAGGAGGGGAATAGAGGGAGGGGAGTAACAGTGATGGAGGAAAGCAGATGTCTTTTAGAATCTTTTCTTCCTTTATGTCCTTGTCCCCCTCTCCCACCTGTTTTCGGTTACTAGGGACATTTGCTTGAAGCCAGGACCTCTGAACCTAACACCCCACTCATCTCCCGAAGTCCCAGTTAGTTCTGAAGGAGGTGGATGATGGCTTAAAGAGGTTAGAGTTCAAGTAAGGGAGCAAGAGGAGAGAACCAAGGTAGCATATACTGCGGAGCTGTGTTGCCTCAGAGATTTTTGGTGGACAGAGGAAGGCCTCCTGCCTTCATGATACTTCACCTCGCTGTTCTCTTCAACCCCACTTTTCTCCACTGCCCAAGATCATCTGATTTTGTTGTCACTGTTGTCTGAGACTTCTGCCTTTGAGTTGAGTCCCAGAGCCTCAGAGCACCAGGACTTGTAGCTGCCCTTGGATTTTGCTCATTTTGTATTTTAATGTGCTTTTTGTTTGTTTACTTTTAGCAGTAGAAATATTTCTTGGGCAAATAGCTTTAGTATTGAAAAACTGTTTAACAAAGTAATATCATCCAGGGTACAGAGCTGTGAAGACTCCTAAGAAAATAGGTTTTGTTACAATTGAATTTTCTTGCCTTTGTGTTTAAAATCCTTACCACATAGAAGGAAACAGTTGAATTAAGTGTCTTAAAAAATAAAGATACTGTTCTGCCTCTTCTTATGTGTAGTGTAACGTGAGGCCCAAACACAGCAACCATATTCATTGGAAAGGAAATTGTATTGCTGGCACTGTGGGAAAAAATGTGTACTTGAATAATTAAATAGCTCTTTAAAATACAGTGGTTTTCCTCTTAATAACGACTTGTGTTTGCTGCCTTTTTAATCTGCTCCTAATTGAGAGAAAAAGGATATTTTTTCATGAGTTTATGAACTAACAAGAACTAATAATTTAACCATAGTAAAAGCAGCAGAGGAACATGCTGTTTTTTATTTTTAATTAATATTTTTAAATTAATATTATAATTACTAGTCATTATACTACCCCACAGCATCAGAGTGATTGTGTCACTCACCTGAAATAGACCAGAAGATGAGCTATAATTTACTTGAATTAAGATAAAAAAAAATTGGAGCAAACTTTAAAGTCAAAGTAGCTCATTCCCCCTAATAATTATTTATTTAGGTTGGAGTACCCAGAATCTGTGGAAATGAACTACTCTATATTGTGCATGTATACATATTAAGGTGACTTCCAAATAGAATAGAAAAAAAATTCTGAAAATTTAAAAAGAAACTTGATTACTTTGTGATGCTTTATCAATAAAAAAAAAACTTTGCTCTTTGAAGTGTTTGAATCTTAACTAATTTTAATAGATGTGATTTTTAGATGGTTGAGTCCCTTAATGAATACTCTTGTGATTACTGAATTTAAAGTTTGATTGATTTTTAATGATTATTGTTTTGTTCAAAAGTTAGGAAAATCAATGAGCTGGGACCATAACTCACTTAATTTCAAATCCTGATTTTGTGGTGTTGGGAGTGAATTCCTTAGCAGAAGAGCACTCCACTGGGGCCGGGCTTCCATTACAGTGGGCAGATGGGAGGACCCTCGCCAGAATTTCATTTGTAACACAACCCCTTGAGCCGACCCCGGAGCCCGCTGTGTGTGCTGTGCACATGCGTGCACTTGCCTCCCACTGGATGGTGGTTTGGCATCTCCCCTTACTCTCCTTTTTCCTTTTATTGTCTCTCTTGGATTTTTTTTGCCTGGCTCCATCCTGCCCTGCCATAGGCCAATGCAGTTTTATAAATCAACCAATGAGAGCAACACATATTCACAGCATACAGAAAGACATCCCGCAGCAGGCTGAGGTGGTGTTTGACAGGCTTTCTTAATGTAAATTGTGCCACAACTCTCCTCACTACTTGGAAGGAATAGAATGTTCTAGAAAATTGACTGGCTTCTTTGAGTATGTACTTCCCCAACCCCAGTTTGAGCAAGGGGTTGAGCCACTTAAGATGAGTCCAGCTGTTGACTGGAAGGTAGAGTCGTATAAGAAAGCAGCCTTTCTTTGTCCTGCTGGAAGATGGGAGTCTGAGAGGAGTGGGTGTTCTAGCTGAAAAGAAAAGGGTGCTGAGCAGAAAACTGAAAGTGGTCAACATGAAGTGTAGGTGGGGTCTGTAAATGAATTTGATGACCTACTAGAGAAAGGGGCTGAGGTTATGGCTTGTTATAGTATCTAAGTAAACCATTGAGATTCAGCACCGCACAGTTTAAAAGTCATTCACTGGGACACACACACACACACACACGCACACGCACACGCACGTACATGTGTATTTTAAAACTCCATTTAGAAAATACAGGCCAGATTTTAGAAAGAAATTATTTATTGTCCAGGTTCCCCAACCAGTGAGTAAGACAGTGGGTTTGGGTTTGGAGTCAGAAGTTAAGACTAAATATCTATTTCTTCTATGATACTTTACTCTTTTTTTAAAAAAGTTTTTAAAATTTTGTTTTATGTATATAAATGTTTGCCTGCATGTGTGTGCACCACATGCATGCAGTGCTGGAGTTCCCCTGAAGCTGGAGTTGTAGACAGTTGTAGCCATCATGTAGGTTCTAGGAACTGACCCCTAGTCCCTGCAGGAGCACCAGTGCTTGGAACTGCTGAGCCCTCTTTCTCCAGCCTCATACCTTATTCTTAACACTGTTGAAAGTATATAGTAGTAAAGACTTACAAGACCTTGCCTGGTTTGTGCAAGTGTTTTTATGTATGAGTTTTAAATTATAGTCACAAAACAGTGATTCCAATTTATTACAGTGGTGACTTAGCAAGCTTCTCAGGTCACCACTGGATCTGCTATTCTTGGCATAATCTCCACCAGGGAAAAAGTCTTCTTTGTAAATATATGACCTCTTAAAACTTTGGCCCTTTGTTGGATTATGTATCTCCACATACTGCAAAGTCAATATTCAGTATGGTTTGTAAGCTACTGAAGAATGATTTTTTAAAAAGATTGATTTATTTATGTACTTTATGTGTATGGGTGTTTTGCCTGATGTATATTTCCATACCAGAAGAAGGCATCATATCCTGGGAGACTACAGTTATAGATGGTTGTGAGCCATCATGTGGGTGTTGGGAATTGAACTGAGGTCCTCTGGAAGAGCAACCAGTGCTCTTAACTGCTGAGCCATCTCTCCAGCCCCCACAGAATGATCTGCTGACTTTACATTTTTTTGATGTGGTTGATCAGAAAGGAGAAGGGTATATTAAAATACGAGGCTTTAGAGCAGTGATTCTTAACATGTGGGGCGTGACCCCTTAGTGGGGTCACATGACCCTTTCAGAGGGGTCACCTAAGACGATTGGAAAATATAGCTGTTTGCATTACAATTCATAATAGTAACAAAATCACAGTTATGAAGTAGCAGTGAAAATAATAATATGGTTGTGGGTCCCCACAACATGAGGAACTGTATTAAAGGGTTGCAGCATTAGGAAGGTTGAGAACACTGCATATTCAGTTTATGTCGTATAATCATCATTTCTTTGATATCGCTTGTTTTAGATGAGAAGAAGCAAATGGTTGCCAACGTGGAGAAACAGCTTGAAGAGGCCAGAGAACTGGTGCGTAGCCTTAGGGGTGTACTGAACACAACCCCTTGAACCGACCCCAGAGCCCGCTGTGTGTGCTGTGCACATGCGTGCACTTGCCTCCCACTTCCCAGTTCATCCCTTTTCAGAGTCAAGGAGATTTAGTAGCATCTAGAGATCTTACTCTTTTTAATAACGTGGCTGATTAAATGTCAACCTCTAATTTATATTCCTTCAGAATACACCTCCTAAGAACCACTCTCTTAGTACATGATCTTAGTAGCTAATGTTTGGTAAAGGCACACCACACACTAGGGGAAGTGCATTGTGTTATAATCTTTAACTCTCTCAAACCCCCTGTGGGATAACTTGTCTTTCAAAACTGATGAAAGTCTAAGATTGCCACCAACTTGGAAGCTGAAGAAGTTCGCCAGTCCCTATGGATGTCCACAGAAGTTGTGAGATTTCTTGTGTGTGTGTGTGTGTGTGTGTGTGTGTGTGTGTGTGTGTGTGTGTGTACATGTGTACATGCATATGTGTGCACATAAGTACATATTGGTGTGGAGGCCCGAAGTTGACATCAGGTGTCTTGTTCAATTTCTCTCCACCTTCTGTTTTGAGGGAAGGTCTCTCCCTAGACCCCAGGCTCACTGACTCACCTAGAATGGCTGTCCATCGAGCTCCAGAGATCCCGAGTCTCCTTTCCAAGGACTGAAATTGCAGGCATGCGTCTCGCCACAGCCAGCTTTTATGTGGTTGTGTGATCAGAACTCAGATCCTCCTACTTGTGTGGCAAGCACTTTGCTGACTGAGCCGTTTGCTGCAGCTCCCAGGACAGGAGGCTCCCGAGTGAGACGCTGAAGCTCCTGTTACAACAGAAGCAGCTGCCAGGGTGTCAGTGTGGTGCTTTAGTTCCCTGAGCCCCAGTGTCCACCGAGGAGATGCAAACACTTGCTTCCAGCGGGAACACAAAGCCGGGGCAGTAAGCCACGTACAGCTGGAAGCAAGCCTGCTCTTTGTCCCAGCGAGTCGTAGTTCATTCTTCGGTTGCTCTGTGTGAACAGACCTTGAGATATGATGTGGACAGACTTGTTAGAAAATCACATTCATGCACAGAGAACCCTGTAGGAGCATCAGAAAATCATGGCAGAGTGATGTTTAGTATGTTGCCACCACCATTATAGATGAGGACCAAGGCTTAGAAAAAGGCAGGAAATGTGGGGCCTGAGGTCCCACACTCTCCTGGGTGCTCTATAGGCCTTGTGCTTGGGTGTCTTATACCTTGAGCCCTGGCTCATACACTGCCTTTTCATGACGATAAATCCAAGGGAGCAAAAGAGGGAAACGTATTTTGTTCCAGTTGTGGGTGTTGAAAGCCAAGTGTTGTAGGAACTGTTGGATAGATAGTTGCTGTGTATCATGGGCCGAGTGAGTGGGTGGCTTGTCTGAGTGCTGAGGTCACCATTTGGTGTTCCTTCCGTACCTGTACTGGTAGACTGAGGGCAGTTTTCTGAAGGATTTCCATTAACTGCTGTTATTTACTCATAACTTTTGCAACACTACCTTAGGTGTGGCTAGGGGTTCAGGCTTCTTGAATATTGTTTTTCTTCAGAACCTCCTTGGACCCTTAGGTAGTTCAAGGGCATTTTGAATCTCTGGGAAGGCAGAGACTTCTCTAGAGGGCAGCCGAAGAGCCTGACATTTGGATAATACTTGGTGGTGGAGCCATGTACCAGAGGCAGCAGATTTGGGGGTTTCAAGGAGGAAGTTGTCCCCCATTGCACAGCATTCTTTTCCTGGGGTCGACATGACTGGGACCTACAGAGCTGCTCCTCAGTTTTCACTGTCTCTTGTTCTCCTTGTGGTCAGAATGGCTAACTGTCTCTGTGCCGTATGACTTGTAGGTGCTGCAGGCTGCTACCATAGTCTCCATCTCCGTTTCTACAGCTTCTAATGCCTCTCTTTCTTTATCCTTTTCTCCTTCCTTCTCTTTTCTTTTCTTTTCTTTTTTTGGTGTCAGATCCCCTGGAACTAGAATTACAGACAGCTGTGAGCTGCCATGTGGGTGCTGGGAATTGAACCCAGGACCTCTGGAAGAGCAGCCAGTGCTCTTAACCACTGAGCCATCTCTCCAGCCCCCTTCTCTTTCGTTTTATATTAGCTGTTTCTTTCAGTTTCTTGCCTTTCATATGAAGATACTGACTTTAGATGCAAAGCATCCAATCAGTACACTTCTTCCTTCTGGTTAGTGGGATGACTATAAATGATACAACCGGTCAGTTGTATGGGGGTCTTGATATATTTTTCCTCTTCAGAACTACTATTTGTATTTCTTTACTCTCTGGAGACATTTTGTTTGCTTGATAATGAGAAAAAGCTGGTCTCTTTAGGATTGAGGTTCTACCATAACTAAGCCCTCATGGAGCTTGCAATACTTTATTATTAGTAATATAAAGATTTGAGTCTAAAATAAACATTTTTGTTTGTTCAAAATGTTCAGAAAGTTGAATTATTTAGTTTTAATGATATCTTAGATTATATGTTGTTCTTTTGATGAGGAAGCTGACAGAAAAGCTTGATTTTGATTTGACTGCTAGGATGGTTGTAGTAGTCTGTGGACACTGTACTTACTGGACTTACCATGTGTTCTACTCTTCAGTGGCTACATGAGTGTCGTGAAAACAGAATGAGTATATGTGGTCCTTATTCTTGATTCTAATAAGACATATTTTACTTTACAAGAAATAAATACTTACAGAGGTCTACACTCTCCAGTCTTACGTGCTGAGTAAGACTGGAGTCCAAGTAGAGTGATATGATGAGAAAGAACTGAAAAGAATACAGCCAGGGAAGGAAGAGGCCAAATTGTCACCCTTTCAAGATGACATGGTCCTATTTGAAAGATCCTAAAGACTTCTCTAGACAGTGCTTAGATCTAGTGTGCACTCGCAGCCAAGCAGTCGGATACAACATTACTGTGCAAAAGTCAGTCAATAATGAATGAACTTATCAAGAAAGAGATCAAGAAAAAAAATTCCCATTTACAGTTCTTCAAAAAAGAAAAGAAATAAGAACAAAACTACCAAGGAAATGAGACCTCAGTAATATAAACTTTATGACACTAAAGATGTTGAAAAAGAGAACCAGGAGATGACAAACCTTTCCATGCTTACAGATTGGCAAAATTAATATTATGAAAATGGCTATATTTTTGCAGATTATCTACATGTTTAGTTTACTCTCCATCAAAACCCCAGTGCCATTCTTCATAAAGCTAGAAAAAGCAATGCAGAATTCATATGGAAGCGCAAAGGATCCCACGTAGCCAAAGTGATCCTCAGCATAAACACCAGTGCGTGGAGCACCATGAAACCTGATCGCAAGTGATACTACAGAGCCATGGTAACTAAGGAGTATGGGGACTGGCACAGAAACAGCTGTGGAGACCACTGGAATGGAACCCAGAAACAAACTCACATAACTACGCCACCTGTTTTGTTTTACATAGGTATCAGAAACACCCATTGCAGAATAGGCAGCCTTTACAGCAAATAGTGCTGTGAAGACTGCATCCCACGTGTAGAAGAGTGAAAGTAGATGCTTCCCTCTCATCCTACACAAAAATCAGTTGAAAAGGAACCAAAGAACTTTGTGTAAAGCTTGAAACTGCTACGGCAAGCGCATTTATCTTTATTTATGTGTATGTGAGCACATACATGTTTGTGGGTGCTCACAGAGGCCAGAAGATGGTGTCAGATCACCTGAAGCTGGACTCACAAGAGGCTGCAAAGTTACGTGGCAGAGAGTCCAGCAATCAAACTCATGTCCTTGGCAAGGCAGCCAGTAAGCTCACCTTGAGCCATCTCTCCAGCTGTGAAAAACACTGTAAGATACAGGCCGAAGCAAGACCTTTCCTAAGGACTCTAACAGAATATAGCTCCAAAGACTGACAGATAAGATTACAGGAAAGTGAAAAACTTCACAAAGCAAAGGAGATAATTACCAAAGTGAAGAGACAACCTACGGGTCGGGAGAAAAATCTTGGCCAGCTATACTTCAGGTGTGTCGGGGGGAGGCTTAGTGTGTAGGAAATGTAAAGAACTGTAAAAACTAGGCACAAGAAAACAGATCTTCCAGTCAAAGAAACAGGCTGGTAGAAAGTGTTTCACAATCTTCCCATCAGGGAAATGCAAGCTAAAGCCCTAGAGGTCCCGTTTTTCTGTCAGTAGCTCACATCCAAGGGTGAGGACCCGGGGAGTGGCAGATGCTGGAATCTCAAGAAGAGGCAGGAGGAGCAGAAGTTTAGAGGTCATCTCCTCGGGTATACAGTAAGTTCAAGGCTAGCCTGGGCTATATTAGACACTGTCTCAAAAAAAATTAAAAAAGCAAACCAAACCAAAAGGTAACCAGTATGGCAAGGATGTTGGAGAAAGGAACGTGTTCACTGTTGCCGTGAATGAAGACTACAGAGGAGTATGGAAATCAATACGGAGGGTTCTTAAAACTCTCCAAGTGGAAATGCCAAATGACACAGGTATGCCACTGTTGTGTATATCCAAGGGACTTCTATGTCCTGCCAGAGATACTTACATACCCACATGTCCACAGTAGATAAGACATGGAAGCTACCTGAATGTCCACTGACTGACGAATGGATAAAGAAATGTGATGCATACATAATGGAATTATATTCTCCTGTAAAGATGGAATCATGACATTTGCAGGAAAGTGGATGGGACTGGAAACTTAAGTAGAAGAAGCCAGACTCAGAAAAACAGAGACTTTTTGTTTTTGCTACACAGATCCTAGATGGAGAGAGAAGGTGTGTGTGTGTTGGGGGGTGGGGGTGGGGGCGACAATAAACTAGGAAGGTGACGGTGAGCAGTGGAGAGTTCTTAAGGGAAGGAGAGAGAAAAAAGGGTGATTGAATGCATGTGACATGAGAGAAGAGGAGAAAAATGGAGGAGGAAGCTGAGCAGCCAGAGGGAGACAAGGGGTGGGGACAAATGACAGCAAAGTGTTTGGAAATGCCTCAGTAAACCCACTACTTCGTATGCTAACCTCAAAAACTAAAACGCAAAGGCAGAAACAGTGATGCCGTCAGAGACTTCAGTGCCTTGATAGTGATGATTTCATTTCTTGCCACACAAGCCTGGGGACCCAAGTTTGGAAACCTAGCAGTCATGTAAACAACTGGGCTAGGTTGTGTATGTCTAAACCTGGCACTGGGAGGTCAGGGAAGGGAGATAGGCAGATCCTTGGAGCTGGCCAGCTATTCTAGCCAACTGGTGAGCTGCTGTGGGATGGTCTGTATGTCAAGTGTGTTGCTGATTGGTCAATAAATCACTGATTGGTCAGTGGCCAGGCAGGAAGTATAGGCGGGACAAGGAGGAGAATAAAGCTGGGAAGTGGAAGGCTGAGACAGAGAGACACTGCCAGCCTCCACGATGAGAAACAGCATGTGAAGATGCCGGTAAGCCACGAGCCATGTGGCAAGGTATAGATTAATAGAAATGGATTAATTTAAGCTGTAAGAACAGTTGGCAAGAAGCCTGCCACGGCCATACAGTTTGTAACCAATATAAGTCTCTGTGTTTACTTGGTTGGGTCTGAGGGGCTGTGGGGCTGGCAGGTGAGAGAGATTTGTCCTGACTGTGGGCCAGGCAGGAAAACTCTAGCTACAGTGAGTAATGGGTTTAGTGAGAGACTCTAGCTACTTTTTAGGAAATTTAGCAAAAGAAATATAAAGCATAATGTTAAAATGATTAATGACAGTGGAAAAGAAATCCTGCTTTTGGTTATACATTGATAGAATGAAAAGCAGTCTCAAAGTGGTCTCACCTACATTCATAGCATTTTTATAAGAGCAGCTAACATGCCACTGATGGGTAAACTGACACACTAAATGTCTCCTTAGGAAGGGATATTAGGCCTTCACATTTATGATGAGCTATCTCAGTTACTTACACGATCACTGTTTGAAAAGAGCTAATTAAAAGTATCTCCTTTTCTTATAAAAGTACATATCTTAATTACAATTTCCTGTTTGGTCCATCTGTATTCTACTATAGTTATTCAGTCTTCACCAGTAGACGCTAGGTGATAAGCTTGTGTTGGCCATGATGTGTTGGAATGCTCTCAGAGGCAAAAACATCTTTTTTTTTTTTTTTTTTTTGCTATCTTTTTCTGTGGATGTTATTGCCATAGTCTGGGCCAATTTGCTCTTGTTCCTGGTCTTTCCTCTTTTAGGGGCATGTACAAATTAGCTTCCTCTGCTGCCTTGTAGAGTGCTTGCTCTATTTCTTTGTAACTATTACTATAGTTACTGTCAACCTAGTGATACAGTGCTTTAAGCACATTATAGGGATTACTCATTTAATTTTCATGACTGTCCTAGGAAAGAGATTATTCTTAGAGGTGAGGAAAGATGAGGCAGAGGGTCATTAAGACCTCCGTTGAGGCCCCCATGACTGGTGAGTAGTAGCCTGCAGTGTGAACATTGTCTCACTGCGAAGCCTGGACTCTGAACCGTTATTGCATGTCTCTCTCAGCACCTATTAAACTCTCAAGTGCTGTATCCAAAGTGTTACAGGGTGACAGATGCTAAAGCATGCCCTGCTGTGATTTCAGTGAGCAAGGTGCAACTAACATATTGCCGTATCCATTAGTGCCTCATCAGTGTGGTTTTAACGTGTAAGAGTTAGGCTGGCGGCCGAGGTCACATGTTGGTTGTATGTGATTTTCCTAATTAGGAAAGACTTTCTCAGAGGAATTTCCTTATATGACCAAGCCAGGCTGCTGCTTCACAGGTGAGCCACGGGAAACAATCTCCCATCTTTCTGGAGAGTCACAGTGAGAAGACCAGATCAGGTTGCACCGAACAACGGGCTGATCCAAGGAGGACAAGTTCATGAGAGTGTTTTAATTAACGCACAATTCTCAACAAAGCAAGCAGACAAGTTCATGAGAGTGTTTTAATTAACGCACAGTTCTCAACAAAGCAAGCAGCTTAGCAGCCGCTGCCATTCTCTCTGCTTCCTGAGCCAATCAGGATGCAAGCACTAAAGCATTTCCAGTGTTACTTGATCGTCATCAGCCAGCACCGTAGTTCTGCTTCCTCAGCTGCAAATCCAGGACTTAGAATCTAATTCTTTTAGCGTTAACCATTTGGGCGAATAAAGAATATGCATGTGGCCCGAACTGACCTACTCTGGTGATGGGATGGCCAAACACCCTAATTGTCGTGCTAGAAACCCCATCCAACGTCTGAGGGATCTGGATGCAGAGATCCATGACTAGGCCCCGGGTGGATCTCTGGGAGTCCAATTAGCGAGAATGAGGAGGGTTTATATGAGCGAGAATTGTTGAGACCAAGGTTGGATAAAGCACAGGGACAAATAGCCAAACGAATGGAAACACATAAACTATGAACCAATGGCTGAGGGGTCACCAACTGGATCAGGCCCTCTGAATGGGTGAGACAGTTGATTGGCTTGATCTGTTTGGGAGGCATCCAGGCAGTGGGACCGGGTCCTATGCTCATTGCATGAGTTGGCTGTTTGAAACCTGGGGCCTATGCAGGATCGCTTGGCTCGGCCTCAGAGGAGGGGACTGGACCTGCCTGGACTGAGTCTACCAGGTTGATCTCAGTCCTCGGGGGAGGCTTTGCCCTGGAGGAGGTGGGACTGGGGGGTGGGCTGGGGGAAAAGTGAGGGGGGCCTGAGGGGGGAGAATGGGGGAATCCGTGGCTGATATGTAGAACTGAATTGTATTGCAAAATAAAAATAAAAAAAAAAAAAGAATATGCATGTGATTCACTTTTTTCTCTCCCCACTTCAGCTTGAACAGATGGATTTGGAAGTCCGAGAAATTCCACCCCAAAGTCGAGGAATGTACAGCAACAGAATGAGAAGCTACAAGCAAGAAATGGGAAAGCTGGAAACAGATTTTGTGAGTTTGGTTCCCCCCTCTGCTCTCTTCAGAGTGTGAAGCTGGCACTTGTGCTTCATTTCTTTGCTGTTTCCTCCCCAGGCCTTAGTCAGCATTAAATACACAGTCTCAGAGCTCCTGCAAAAGATGAACACAGGTTTGTTTAGGAAGATGACAGGAATTAGAGGTGGCAAATGATGGGAGTTGGAGGACATGGCTCTCAGCTAGATCCAAGATGCTCAGTCCTTGAGTCAGCATAGTACTTACTAGTATTTAGCATTGGTTACAATTCTTTTCTAGTTCATGGGGCTGAGTAGATGGCTCAGGGGGTCAGCTGCCACACAAGCATGAGGACCGAGTTTGGAAACCCAGCAGTCATGTAAACAACTGGGCAAGGTGGTGCGTGTCAGCCTTCTGAATATGCTACAGCATAGCAGGTCCTTGAGGACCCGAGGCAAAAGGAAAGAAGTCACGCCCAGAAGACAGATGAGGTGTCCATCCTCTTGTACAAAGTTTCCAGAATGGTCAGACCCAGAAACAGAAAGTAGAACCGTACTTGCTGGGACGGGGCAAGGAGAATGGAGAGCTGCTGGACGTGTAGACTTTGCATTCTATAAGAAGTGGGTTCAACAGCTCCGTACTGTGAATTTGTCTAGCCTCGGTTTGCTAGGCACCTAGAAGGACCTAGAGTAGTACATTCTATGTCATTTGGATTTCACCACAACTTTAGGACTCAGAGAAATACACTGATAAAATACTGTGAATGATAAAGAGATAAAGTAGTATATGCAATGGTAACAATTGTTCTGTATAGATGGGCATAGCAAACTAGGATTTCAATAAACAAATTAAATTTCATACTCTTCACATTTAAAGTAAAAGAACATGCAGGTGAGGAAAGAATTGTCCCTTACCTGTGAGTGACACAGTTACGTTTTGTCACACAAATCTGCTGTGTTTGTGAATCTGGGTAAAGAATTTATAAGGATCCTTCTGTGTCTGGCTCCCCCTTAGTTTTTTATTTGGAAAGTACACTTCTAGACTGCATTATACCTTCCTACCAGTGGCAGTGGGATTCAGGGAAATGCTTCTGAGCTCGGAAGCATTCTGACTTACATCTCAGTGGGAAATTCCCTGAGAAGGAAGAAGGCTGCATTAGTCACTGTGTTAGTCAGCTATGGTGAGGGACGGTGAGAGGCTGCTGAGAGCTGAGAGGTGGCAGGTGAGGAGGAAAGGCAGATTTGGCTCCAAGTGGCAGAGGACTCCATCTGTGGCTATTAGAACATCGTGCTGAAGCAAAACAGTTCTTTGTGGTGGCCGGGTCAAAGAGAGAAAGGAAGTAGCCACTGTCCCCGTCCCCATCCAGGACATCCCGCACTGCCAGACTTCCTCACAGGCCCCATTTCCTAAAGACTCCGCCTTCCAGTCGGGCCCTGACAGACAGCCTACTAAGCCTTAATGTGTGAGCTTTGGGAGGGACATTGAAGTTCCAAACCATAAGTCACTCTGATAGAAATGCCACTGTGTTCCTATTTTTAAAAAAGGCACACGCTGGGTGGTGGTGATGGTGGTGGTAGCGTGGGGGTCTATGATGGTTCCAAATGTCATTGTTTAGTTCCTGTGTTCCACTGGGTCAAATCTTCTCCAACTGCTCTTTGAGAGGCTGACTTCTCTTGCAGAAGAAATTTGGGATAGGAAGAAAATGACACTGATTTGATAATTTGTGTCCTATATAGTGCATTAAAAAACAGAACTTGTCAACTCCAATTTATACTTAGAAAATTCTGGCCTGGCTTTTAATCCCAGCACTCAGGAGGCAGAGCCAGGCAGATCTCTGTGAGTTCAAGGCCAGCCTGGTCTACAGAGCAAGATCCAGGACAGGCACCAAAACAACACAGAGAAACCCTGTCTCGAAAAAACAAAAACAAAAACAAAAAAGAAAATTCTAAGATTACTGTCCAGTGATAAGTAACGATAACAGTAAAATATCTGTAGGGATTATTCTTAATTCGCTTATCTCATTTTTATGGAATACTTTTGCAGAAATTTTTTTTCTTTTGAGTGCTTCCCCCAACACCCCTAAAACCCAGCAACAAATGTATCATTTAGGAGAGCTGTCTTAACAGAAGGCCACAGTCTGGAGGCCAGAAAAGGTGACCCCATTGCAAGGCTTCTCTCCTGTCTGTGGATGGCTTCTTCTTGTCCTTACAACATCTCCTTGCACATACTAGTGACCCCATTGGAATTTAATCTCCTCTTAGAAGACCAGTTCTCTGAAGTACCTCTACATGCTGTGTAATGGGAACTAGGGCTTCGGCATGTAAACTTGGAGATACAGCTCAACCCAGAATCCCGACTTTCATTTCAACCTTTTCATGTTAGATGTTAAATTACCCAGAACCCCGACTTTCATTTCAATGTTTTCATGTTAGACGCTCTTACCCAGAACCCCGACTTTCAATGTTTTCATGTTAGACACTAAATTACCCAGAACCCTGCGCTTCATTTCAGTGTTTTCATGTTAGACACTAAGTTACCCAGAACCCCGACTTTCATTTCAGTGTTTTCGTGTTAGACACTAAATTACCCAGAACCCTGAGTTTCATTTCAGTGTTTTCATGTTAGATGCTAGATTACCTCACTTCCATAGCTTCCACATCACCTAACCCAGTGTTTAATCTACTTGTTTCCCCAAGGAGATTAATTTTGGGTAGACTCCTTTACTTTAGGTATTTAGAAGTTATATTTTTGGATGAGTGTTCCTTTCTCTGTTATATTTTCTACTATGAAGAAAAATGGAACCAACAACCGTGAACTTAAATGTCATTTCCTATGACGTCACTAAGTAATCATGTTTACGTATGTAAATACTCACTGTTTCAGCTTGCTTCTCTTGTCTGGAAACATTCACCAGTGCTTTTTATTCATGTATTTACTTACCTTTTTTTTTTTTTTTTTTTTATTTTGAGGGAAGGGTTGGTCTCACTATGTACCTCTGGCTAGCCTAGAACTTACTATATAGAACAGGCTAGCCTTGAGCTCACAGAGCTGCTCCTGCCTCTGCCTCCCAAGTGCTGGGATTAAAGGTGTGCTCTACCATGCCTAGTATTAAAACACTTTTTAAAAATGTGCACTAGTAGTTTGCTTTCATGTATGTCTGTGCACCACTTGCATGCCTGGGATCAGCAGAGGAAGAAGAGGGTGTTGGATCCCCTAGAACTGGAGTTACAGACAGTAGTGAGCCACCATGTGGTGTTGGGAACCTGGGTCCTCTGGAAGAGCAGCCAGTACTCTTAACCACTGAGCCGAGCCCCTAGCCAATCCTTTTTTATTTTTAAGATTAAATATGTTCTAATTGCATATTAATAGGGTTCACCGGAGCATTTCCATGCATGCATATACCCACTGTATAGATCAAGTCTGCCCCCTCTCTGCCCATGACTACTGTTCCCCACACTACCACTTTTTTTTTTTTTTTTTATACCTAAAAAGCCCCTCTTAATTTCTTTTGCCTCCCTTTGCCCTTTCCTGACTCTGGTGACCACTGTTCTACTTGTGTTTCTATGGATTGACATCTGTTTCCATAAGTGAGTGAGGACATGTGACATTTGTCTTTCTGCTCATCTCCCACTGATAGCTCATAGTGATTGGCTGTAGACGAATTTCTAACCGGTCTTATTAAATAAGGAACACTGACCCAAATATAGGGGTGGAAGCCTTAGAGATCAGGGAAATAATGATAGCCACCAACCTTACCTCTCCAGCTCTGCAGCTACCAAAAGGGGGGCTACTTCCTGTCTAACCTGCACCTTTATTACTTTGTTGTTCTGCCCTCTCATTGGCTCTTAGCCCAGCTACCTCACTTTCCTTGCCACTGCCTGTCTGTACAGACCTCCAGGTCTCTATGGTTGGTACTGGGATTAAAGGCGTGTGTCATCACACTTGGCTGTTCCCTAGTGTGTCCTTGAACACATAGAGACCCTGCATGCCAAGTGATTGAATTAAGGGCGTGTGCTACCACTGCCTGACCTGTGTTAATGGCTTGCTATGACCTCTGATCTCCAGGCAAACTTTATTTATTAACATACAAATAAAATACCACCACATTTCAGCACAAATAAAATATCACCACAATTGGCAGTTTGTAAAGTTCTTTAACATACAGTCTTTCATCTCACGTTATGGTCTCTAGACAGAATGGTTGTGGATTACTGGTTTCAACATACAACCATAGAATCAAGGAGGCTCAGATGGATTACAGGTGTTCATCAAGTCTTCTTTAGCCCTACTGTATGCTAGGCCCTGTCCTAAGTTCTGGAATACAGCCTGAATTTGGATCAGCATAATGGTGTTGTTTTTGTGGAGTTGAAACTCTAATATGGACCTTGGAGGGGACTCCTGAGAAGATGAAAGTGCAGGTGTGTCATGTTGCTCTTGGAATTTATGTTGTCAGTATTGGTGTGAGCTTCCCTAGGGCTTGAAAAACAAGATGTGTGAAGCAGTTAGTTCAGGAGTTAACAGGTAAGAGCGGTTCAGTTCCTGGGAGAGAGCACACGAGGTTAGCAGAGAAAGGCCATGATGTCAAAATATTCAGAGAAAATGAACCAGTGAAAGGAGAAAAACAGTGAGCCGAGCGTTGTTTTTTCCCCCTTCAAATTTAAGATTGTTTCTTAACAAAACACAATAAATAAACCCCATTGAAGTTGTTTTTTTAAAGTTACAAACATGTATAAGATGTTTGGCCAAGACTCAGTAAATAGCAAGGAATTGGAAAAGTGTGTGGTGAACCAGGGACTAAAGATCTGTTGAGCGCTTGGGACAGCTGATGTTGCATTGTGATGCTAGCTCGCACCATCTTGTGGTTGACTTCTGTGGTTGCATTTTTTTCTTGTTGCAGAGCTGAGCTTCCTTTAAGACAGCACACTCCCACAGCAAGGAGGGTCAGACTGTGATGGAGTTGGAAGTGACACTCTGTCCCCCAGTCTAAGTCCACTCCTCTCCCAGGTCAGGGTGCCAGAGTGCTGTCCTTTCCTGTCTGGCAGGCCATGTGATGTGATTGTTAGTCCAGCTCCCAGAGCAGAGCTGCCTGCATCAGAGAGAGGCACTTCTATTGACAGTCTCCGCAGTGAGGCTGAATGCGCCCAGAAATCCAGCTGCCTGCAGACCGCTGGAGTCGGTCCCTTAGGTCAGGGTTCAAAGGATGGTGTGAAACAGCTGGAAGCTTTTACTGCTGTTACCTGTGCTGTCTCTTTTCACAGGTGGCAGACAACTTGAGTGTCTGTGGACAGCCAGCCTGCACACATCTTCTTTTTAAAGTCTGGGACTAAAGAAGTGGGAATGAGAAAGAGGAATGTAAATTTTTTTTTTCTTCAAAAGGTGAAGAACTTGATGCTTCTGTTTACATTCTGTTTCCTTTTACTTGTGGCTGCCCAAGATAATCTTTGTGGGAACTGTAGGAAACATTCAAAGCATGTTTAGAAGTATGGCTGGTCTCAGCTTTAATATGTAGCAATTATCACATACTTGAACCTTCTTGCAGGAACATACATGTATTCTAGCAAGAAATACAGGAGCTAATGTGATGGTGAACATTACATGTAAAGTGTAGACTTACTATACTTGAGAGACCAAAAAGCAAAACAGGCCCCTAACTTGTACAGGCCTGTACCCTAGCAGCCCACTTCCCTTTTTTTTTTTTTCCAGACATTGAAGACTGTTCTTAAATTGACTGATCTTTTAAAATTTGCTGTTTTAAGTAGGTCATAAGACTGCTATATTTGCTTTTGTAATCAAACTTACTCACTCTGTGAAAAGATGACTAGGACAGCTGCAAGACATGTGTTAAAGTCAGACTCTGCCTACACAGACGGAATACATAGAATCTTGTGGGTTTGCCTTGATAAGCATAGGGCTAATGTGGTTAGGGGCTGTGTCTCAGGAGTGCTCCCGTGTGCAGTCCTGGCCTTACATTGGATGCCAGTACCTAAATAAAAAGCCTCTTTGTATTAACATGTATCTGTGGTCATGATGAATCCCTGAGCAATACCAGACTGGACAGGACCGTCTGAGCAAAGAACCTCCCCTTCACCATGTACACATAACATGTCTACTGTTTACAAAGATTATACTTCTTCATTCTGTATAAAAATAGCAAAGGATTCCAAAAGATTTTGAAAAGCAAAGAAAAGTAGACAGAAGAACAAAATCACCTTAGACCTATTGCTCCAGGAGGGTCAGGTTTTACATTTTGGATGGTTGTTTTCCAATTTCTTCTTTCCTTTGCATAACTTTCCATAATAATGCTGTCATACCATCCACATTTTAAAAATGTATGTTTTAATATTTACATTTTTGATATCTATAAATTCTAGATCATTTTAACTGGAGCATGTTATTTATTCAGTGATGTTAACTTTTGTTGAAAACCTGTATGTTACTATTTATTTCCTTTACAACTTATTGTGCTGCAGTGAACATATTCGAAGGAGCTTTTAATCAGGATCATTTCTAAGAAAGCACATTAGTAACGAGTATCTAGTTTTGCAGTTCTTAATACCACTTGGCAGGTTTGTGTTCTGGACCCTTCACACACTTCTATTGTAGATCATCAGATCATTTCTGTTCTGTTTCTCCTCCATGTTAAAATGTACCAACCATCGGTAGACTGGGGCTGAACATTTAATGTGTATTGTTCATTGAACTCTCAAACAATTGTAGGAGAAAGAGACTGTGATTTCGGGGTTTCGAAGACTCCAGGGTGTAATGCCACTGGGATTCTTTTCTAAGGTACCCCCTTTAGGGAGACACACTGTAGATGTATCCAACCTTCTTATTAAATAAGAAACACAGAACCAATGCAAAGAAGAAAGCCAAGAGGTCAGAGCTAAGAGCTAAAACCTTACCCTTCCTCCTGCGGTGGTCCTACCTCTCCGAACCAGAGCTACCCCTGTGTTAAAGTCTTTATATAGAGTTCCTGTCCTGCCTTCTCATTGGTTGTAAACCCAACCACATGACCGCCTTCTCACAGCCTGTCTGTATAGGCCTCCAGGTTTTCCATGATTGGTATTAAGATTAAAGGCATGTGTATCCAATAATGGCTGTATCCCTGAACACACAGAGACTTACCCAGCTCTGCCTACCAAGTGCTGGAATTACAAGCGTACGCTACCACTGCCCTGCTTTCCTATGGCTTGCTAATAGCTCTGACCCCCGGGCAACTTTATTTATTAACATACAAATAACATTTTAATACAAATAAAATATCACCATAACACACAGTGTTGACAAGGCTAGCAGACGTGTGTGGTTCCCAGAGCTGGTTGAACTTTGAACTCATTTTACATTTTCAATATTTCTTAATCAGAAACTGTCGACTGTTTCTTTTAGGCATTTGTACATGCTTGTGACCTTTCAGGGGAAAGGCAGTGGTCTATTTAGATCGCACACACATGTGTGTACATATGCTTCTCCTTAAGAAGAGGATTTTGTCAGTCCCCTCAGGGAAAATGATTAGAAAGCTGTCATGCAACCTGCCATCTTTGTTTGTAAGAGTCTTGTTTAGACTCTTAACCTTGGGAACTCTGCTTAGAGGGCCTTGTTGATTTCAAAGATGAACACAGAAAGTGAACCAGCATGGTAGGAAGACACCAAAAGCCTGCTTTCAGCTGGAGTTACTGCCCTCTGTGAGGCGGGCCGCGCCCTGTGTTGCTCTGTTTTGCCACCAAGAGGATGGAAGGCTCGTGCTCTTGAGCCCGCCCCATCATGTGTGCTGGAGGGAAGTAGGTCCTGAGCTAAGCGTTGAAAGCGTTTTCCTGTTGGACCTACCTGCTGCTGACTTTGAGGTTGGCCTTAATAGATTTTCTTCATCTATGAAGCTTTAATACTTTTCCAGTGTGACTGATTTTATGACAACCACCTCAGTCTTGAGACTGTTGACTTTAGGTACTGTAGGCCTCTATTTTTGTGAAAATAACTTCCATATTCACTGAAGCCATGGCATAGGTCACGTGTGCCCTGGTACAGATATGTGTGTACCCACATATGCATCCTGTGTAAACTTACCTTTCTGTGGTCTTAGAGTCTAAGATGGGCTTTGCTGTTTAAATGAAAATTTTCCTTACGTAACAATGCTTTCTTAAAAAAATTAAAATTATGTTGTCATTTAATCATTTTATGATTAAAGGAACCCATTTTTTATTCAGGCTTTATAATGTTTTGATTTTTCTTTTTCTTTTCTTTTTTCTTTTTTTCTTTCTTTTTTTTTTTTTTTAGTTTTTCGAGGCAGGGTTTCTCTGTATAGCTTTGCACCTTGATTTTTCTATGTAGCTAAAGTATGTATTTTTTAGAGAAAATGCTAAATTGATGTGTGTGTATGTATGTGTGAATGTGTGTATGTGTATGTGTGTGTGGTTTATTGGTTTTAGAAGTCTTCTTAATTATCCTTCTTAATGGCAAGCTACTTTTAACTTTTTTTGATGTTTACTTGTACTCGTGATCTCACTAGAAAATAAGAGAAATTTTTATATAGAGAGATTAACTATGAGCCTGTGACAGATTTGGTTTTCTCATTAGTCACTAGGTGGCACTGTTTGTTTGCAGAGTGCCATTAAAAAAAAAGGAGAAAAAAAAAGAAAGGAAGCATCTATGGTAGTAACAGAAATTACTGCCTCATGAATAAAATATTTCTGATGGGATTTGCATTTCTATATTGGCTGAAGACACTGTGTTGAATGTTTTATTAACCAGCCCAGTGCAACTGTCAGCCTATTAAAGAGAGCCAATGGTCCCTGTTTAGAGAAATAAACTAAATAAATCCAATTCGTCAAATTGTGTTCCTGGCTGTTTACTTTACATTCTTTTGATGTACAGTTTATTTTAAGTTAAAGCCACATTGGTTTAAAAATTAATGGGAAAATGTTATTTGGTGTTTGGAACATGAGGAAGTTAATTGCCATAGTCAAAAAGCCATCTCTGTCTTAATGTTAAATTGTTTGCTCATAAATAGTAAACTTTTCACCAGTTGCTTACAAACTGTGTCGTGGTCAGAAGTCATCTGATTGATATTCTGTAACTGGATGGCCAGAGACTGCCGTCGCCATCCGCACACTGCTTCGTCTCCCTGGCATCAACCTCATATGCTTTTCACTTGGTTCCCATGGCATCCTGCTCCTTTCTCAGGTGTGACCCTCGATTCCTTGGACATAGCAGCAGCTAATTCATTTCTAAGTGAAATGTCTTTTATGAATGTGCTTTCCTGGTGCACTTCAAACCTGAAAGGTGAGAGGAGGGCAGTGCGGGATGACATTTGTGAAGAGACTCCATAACAAACCAGTTCCCATCTGTTCATTGCCCTCTTAAAGTTGATGCTCAAGGGAAATTCATGGCTGTATAATACAGCACTACCAACTGAACTAGATATTTCATACTTAGGCCCTAGGGCTACAACAATATTTGAATAAAGCACGTCAATTTTGTGCTTTGCCAAACTAAAATAAGTTGGTAACTTGAAATGATAGATAATGGTTCTGACGTCTCATTTCTTTTCCATGAGTTCTCAGTTGCGTTTTATGCTATTCTTACTGTCTTTTACCCACGTCTGCATTGGTGAGGTTCAGAGCAGAGCTCAAAGTGGGTTAGGCACTTTTGACTTTGCACACAGCTTTTCAGGGCATTCAGCTGGTGGTGATGGGACTGTGCCAGATCTGATCTTCAGGGTGAGGTTTTCAAGCTGTGTAATAGTAGTTGAAGACGTGTGCTCTGTCAACTATTTTAAGCTTTCTTGTACAAGAAGTTAAAGTAGGGCTCGGATGGACTTTGCCAGACTTTGCTATTGATTTTAACTTAGTACAAACCTGGCAGGCAGTGGGCCTTGTGTAAAAATAGTTTCATTTTTGTTTGTTATTTTGCTTGAATTTGTGTCCTTCCGAGGCTGGAAAAAATCATTTAAGGATATAAGAAAATTTAAATATGGAGTCAAATTGCTTTAAATTGTTTGTTTTTGCCTTGCTTTTAAGAAGTTAGATAATGGAGTAAGTGCTCAACTGTCTCTGAAGTGCCCAAGTGTTGCCACCATAGGACACCAGGGACAGAGACTTCATTTCCCCAGCCCTATCAGACACCAAGCTCCTAGAGCGTGCTTGACCTAGAAGACTAAGGAAACAGTCTACTTGTCACCCCACTCACTGTTGAACACCTCCGAAGAACGCTCTCCCTCAGAGCTGGAACCCGGCTGTGAAAATGGAGAGCTCTTCTATTGGTAATGACAGAATTGAAATTCATCCCTAAGATGAGGAGAGGGGATCCAGTTATCCTTTGGAAGGACACTTTGCCCAGCCTTAGCCTTGCTGTAAAGCATCTAATTTATAAAATTAAACAAGTTTCTTAAAATGACTTCCTGTGAGTCAAAACAAAGATACCCCCCCCCGCCTCTTTTTTGTTTGCTCTGAAGTTTTCCTTGGACACTTGTTGGACCTTTATGACTGGCCATTGCTTCTTCATATACTCACCAGCTAATAATTGTTGTTTTTTCTTCTTTTAGATATTTTTGCATTGCATATACTCATTGTACGTTTTTAACCCGGTGCATATTGTGTGTGGAGCACATCCCCACAGTCCTCCACGTTGTTCACTATGCTCTTGCCTAACTGACAAATACATTTCAGCTGAAGGGAGAGGAGAGTACAGTTGTCTTATTCATGGTCACATGATACTGAAACTAAACAGGGAGAAGAAAGTTTTCATTTCAGTTAGAAACCTACAGGTTGATAGTTGCTATTTTAGTGAGGTTTAAACTTTTCTTCCTTTTCCTTATTGAAGGAATGTGGCTCAGGGTTAGTCACTGCAAATACTGTCTGATCCAGGGATTCTATTCAAAGGCTTTATTTACACTTCGAAAATATCAGATAAATATTGTTGCAGGTTTGCTAGAAGTAGTTAATACTTTTTTATATTGTATTTAAGCTAAATTTGGTCATGGATCACGTTTCTAAGACACATGTGGGAAGTAGTGAGAAAACCCAGAGCCTGTGGTCTCGAGCCCTCTTACACGTGTATGTCTGTACTGTGCTTTACTTCTCTGGTAGGAACCTTTGAAGGCTGCCTACAGAAGGGGGAAGGATGAAGGTCCAATAGGATCATAAATAGGAAACCACTTGGAGAGCTGCATTAAGTTTTAGTTGGCAACTTTGCTGTGTACAGACAATAATCCTGTAATTACAGAATTAAAAGGTTAAAGTATCTCAAGGTCAGAAGATCCTTGAAAATCCTAAAAAATGTAAACCATCGTCCTCGGGGCTCCAGGGGGCGAGCTGCAGGAGCTTACACAAAAGGCTGAGACATGAAGTCTTCCATTGCATTCTCAGGCATGACCTTCGTATTTGCGTTGCTTTTGTGTGCCAGTACATTTTGTTTTTTAAAAGACATCTTAGAAATTAATCTATGGTAACAGAAAGCAAGCTTTCTCCTTGACCTTGTGGGAATAGAGACAGAAATAAAGGTAGAGGAATTATGATATTATATATTCTATGTCATTTTATCATATGCATTTATTACTATTTAGAGTTGTCTTTGTACTGAGTTTTCATCTGGAGTTCAGAATACACATGCAATGTCTTTGGCTTTCTTTCATATACTTTCTCCAGTTTCTAATAATTAACAGTTCCCAGAAACCATTAGGAGTCACCATTGTGACTAGAGGCAGAGAAAGTCTATAGTTTCTCCTAAATGTTGTCGTTAACATGAATGAGGAGAGTTCTTGGTAGCATGCCCAAGCCAACAACCAAACAGCCTAGTAGTTTAAAAGCTCCAGAATTTCCCATCTATCGAGAAATTGGTCTGAAACATAGAAATAACATGGTGGAAAGTGAATGACTCGAGTCCAGTTCCTACCAGTAAAACTCGTATGTCAAAGGAAGGAGCAAACCTGGAAGCCAAATAAGGAAACTGCCAAGGTGGTGACGTTTTGTTGCTTCGTTGACCTTAGTTTTAGATTTGGTACTTCTCAACAGTTTGCTGTTGTGGATTTGGATGTGTGATCCTGGGAATTGAACCTATGGCCTCACAAGTGTGAGACAAGCACTTAGCCACTGATCTATATCCTCAACCCCAAATTTGCATATTTTTCATACTGATTATAACCTTACTAATTGCAGACCTATAGTAAACAGAATTATGGAGGGGTCAATTGAGTAGAGTGTGAAAATAGGGAGAGGTATCCAGCCTTGGTGTGAATATTGTGGATAACTATAGAAGGAAGGGCTTTGAGAGAGATGCCTTGTAGGAGCTGATATCCAAATTGAGACTTGAAATAAAGAGGGGTTTCAGAGAAGAACATAGTCATATTGAATGAGCAGAATAAAGGCAGGTGGGAAACTGCAAGATGGGTTGGAAGGTCAGCAGGGTGAGGGTGACACGAATTTGGAGCTGGTTGAAAATTTTCCATGCACAAAATATGAAGGCAGAGCTCTGGTCTCCAGCCATTGTTGCACATTGGAGTCTGGGTATCTTTAAACATTGCTGATGCCAGATGGACTTCCACTCACACACTTAGGACTCTGTCGGTATGGTGTGATTTGGGCATCACAGTGGTGTTTTTAGTGCAGTTCTTCAAGTGACTCTCTGTACATTTGAATTTGGGGACTAGTAGCTGGTGTGGAAAACTAAGCCAGAGAGGTGGGCAAAGCCCTGTTGATTAGGCTGAACAGCCCAGCCCTGACTCCGTTTTGATTAGGGGCTACTAGTGGGTTCCATGTACTGGGTGACACAGTAGCTTTGCACCTAAAACTGCAGTTCTTTCTTCCATGTGAGTTAGAGTTCTGTTTAATTTTAATTTTGTTTTTCTGCTTTCAAATCCCTAAAATGATTTTAAATAAAAATTTTAATTCAGCAAAATCTCTTATCTTACAATAACATGTGTATCAAATTGCCTTAAAATTAATTTCCTTTTGGTATACTTAGGTTTTATGATAATCTTTACTTGGAGGAAACGAAGAAGATATGCATACATAATTTTTCTCTCTAGGTGGCAAAATGAATATTTTAAATTCTCACTTGAGCTTAGAAGAAGACAAAAGCAAGCTGTGAGCTTTAGTTAGTACTGATTTGTGGCTTGACCTCGAGCCTTAAGTCAATGCCAATAGTGCATCTTCATGTGCGTGTTTTCACTTTGAAAGTTGCTGTTTCAGCCAGGTGGTGGCGGTGGCGGTGGCGGTGGCGGTGGCGGTGGCGGTGGCGGTGGCGGTGGCGGCGCACGCCTTTAATCTCAGCACTCGGGAGGCAGAGCCAGGTGGATCTCTATGAGTTCTAGGCCAGCCTGGGCTACAGAGTGAGATCCAGGATAGGCACCAAAACTACATAGAGAATCCCTGCCTGGGGAAAAAAAAAAAGAAAGAAAGAAAGTTGCTGTTTCAGAAGCATTGAATCAGGCGTAAAGTCTCTAAAAGTGAAATACAAGAGTCTGTGTATATGTGTATACGTGTGCTTTTTCTGGATTTAATAGGACAAACAGTGTGTTGTACACAGGTGCATTCTTGAAAACGTACTCTTTCACACACTTTTTTTTACTCTGTGAACTCTTGAAAGATAGATTGTAACTTAATTTTGTACAAAAATTGTGCAGAAATTGCTAGTAATCTCTAATGAGAGAGAGAGAGAGAGAGAGAGAGAGAGGGAGGGAGGGAGGGAGGGAGGGAGGGAGAAGTGTGGATGTGATGGATAAACGGGGTTCTGTTGTGGCCGGCATCTTCATTGATTTCAACAGAAATGCTTTGCTTCCTGTGTCTGTTTGCTCTTGGCAGAAGGCCAAGTGAATTTGGAATAGAAAGAAAGTGACTATCTCCTTAGTTCCAAATGATGATAGTTGTGTACTGGTATATGGGGAAAGTTACTTGCAACCTAGTAACAGAATTATTAGAAGATTGCTTACCTCTTGTTTAGGGAGAAACTGGAAGTTCTTTATATAGCCAGGTTGGGAAAATTTTAATTTCACACTACCCAAAGCTTATGATTGCAATTTAAATCATCAAATGACATGATACAGTGGTTCTCAACCTTCCTAACACTGCAACCCTTTAATACAGTTCCTCATGTTGTGGTGACCCCCCAACCATACAATTATTTTCATTACTACTTCATTACTGTAAATTTGCTACTGAATTGTAATGTTAAATGTCTGTATTATCTGATGGTCTTAGGTGACCCCTCTGAAAGGGCCATTGGATCCCAAAGGGGTTGGCAACCTACAGATTGAAAGCTGCTGATATAATAGTTAGAATTTTAAACTGTGAAAAATTTAAAATACTTCTGAGTAGAATTTAGTTAAAAATACTCAGGTTGGAAAAATACTACCATTTGTCTTTTTAAAAAGTGCTATTTTAAAATCTACTATAATTTTACACCAAATTAATTATTTTTCTAGTTTTTAAAATATAGCATATTTACTGAAGCGTTTTGCCTTACTTTGTTGTCATAGAGATCTCTTCCAGAAAGTATATGATTTCAAAGTATTTTTTATCATTAAATTGACCTCTTTTGAGTTCTTTGTTATACCCTCAGGTGGGTCCTACAGAAGTATGCCTGCCTCTGTGTCAGAAAGATACACTTGGGGGAAATCATTGCCAGTGCACTTCCTGTCTGAAAGGGATTCCTGTCTTCTAACTGTTCAGAAACTGTCCACTCAGTAAAGTTGGGCTTTTGGACTCGAGCAGAAAATGGCCATAGGTGGCACTGTGACTCCCACTGACACTTAAAATATGCCGTGTTGTAGCATTTTGATATAGAAATTTCCAAGACCAAATTCATCTAAAGTAAACCCCTTTGCACTCTGAATTTACTTTTCACTCTGAACAGTTTATTTAAACCCAGCACAATTAAAGTGCTCTCTGCATTTCAAAAAGCATCGGTTAGGAAACACTGTCAGTCAACACACTGCTCAAAGCTGTCTGTCTTGAGATCTTGACAGTGTCTTTGGAAATTGGGTCTGTCTTCACACATCTCCGCAAAACCTTTTCTACAGGGGTAACACTTCAAATGCAAAAATTAAAGTGTAGCACCCTCCCCCATTCTCCTTATCTCTCCAAAACTATCACCGAGACCTAGCCACCAAATGAAAGTATTTTGTCTTCTGGAGTTCTGTCATGACTAAGTAACTGTACAGGTGAATGACAAGAGGTACCAACCACAGGCAGAAGAATTAAGGAACAAAGTAGGAGAAGATGTAAGCAAGAGCTTTAGAGAAAGGGGACACAGTTCCTTCAGAGTGAGGGTGCTGTGACTCCAGTCCCATGCCAGTGTGTGTGTTCAGCAGCCTGCCTGCTCCTGCTCTATCTCATGTTTCCCAGGGCCTCAGGGAGTCTAAGCAGTTCGAAGAAATACCTCCAAGTACATATGGATGTTGTCATTAAGTGAATATTTGACTAAAGAAATTACCTAAAGAATTTCATCAGTTAGTATAAAGACTTACTCCACTTACTCCACATTGCTGTCATGTGTAGATACTCACCAACCTGTCCGGCAGGGAAGACTAACTCAGCTATTTTCTTGTACTCTGTGTTGTAAACTGGGATATTGGACGCATTCCTGCCTGGATGCTAATGCTTTGGTAGGAATAGGATGGTTCCCTTTTAGGGCACAAGGAGGTATGCTCTCTCTTAATTGAATAATAGTAGTAATAGGCATTCTCTTAGGTCTAGAACAGGATCCTTAGCCTAGGTACTGTGGGAATTTGGAATGGACCGTTCTTGGCTGGAGAATACTGTGCTGTGGAGGGTGTTGGTCAGAACGCAAGCCTCTACCAGCAGCCACCCCTTGTTCTTCAGCTGTGACCATCAGAAGAAGGTCGGTGACATTTAAGAGCTATTTGGTTTGAATGGTTTCTGACAGTTTCCAAAGGGAAGGGAACATGTGAATTAAATTATGGGCCCCTGACAGACTAGATGTGTGTCATTTATTCTTCAGCCTTTTATAGTTAAGATATAAGATATGGAAAACTAAGAGGTTTTCCCTAAGTTCTCACAGTCTGGATCCACAGCTAGTGGACTTTAAAGCCATGAAGTTCTACTTCTCTGTAGCATCTGTCTTTAAAGAGTTCTGTAGTCTCTTAGAGCCAGGATATAGAGTTGAAAGATGGTTGGTCCATTAACCAGCCTGTGTTTGTTTAACATAAGCTGTGAGCCATGAGAGGCACTGGACGCACACTGGAGTTCTGGCTGTGAGTACCAGCTCTGATGCTAACTAAGCAGCTAATGCTGTCGGGCAAGTCACTGTGCCTCAGTGTGCTCAACTCAGAATGCAAGGCCGATCTCCATGCTCTGTAAGGGCAGCCGGCTCCTTACCCAATGATCCAGCAGTGGAATGCTTGGTCTTTCAAGATTGCTGGTAGTTTTCCTGTAGCTTTACCATTGTTCTGCAGGCCGTTTAGATAATTAGTATGCTTTGGAACCTTTGGCTCAACTTAATCTATTAATCTCATATTGATATGTCTTCATTTTCACAATCCCTAGACCATTATTCACCTCCTTTGTGGAGTCGTTTCTAATTATCTTTCCTGTCATGATGGATTTCCTTTACTCTTCGCTCACCTTGGTTCTATATCTGTAACCTGTGCTAACTCACACACCATATCTGTGGCAGAACCAAGATGATTTCACTTTCTACTTGCTTGCATTTTATTACTCCAGACAATTACAGATCTTCACAAGAAGAGAGTGCGTCTTCTGCTCTATGCCTTACCAGGTATTTAATAAATATGGGACAGAGTAGACGGTCAATGGATGCCTATGACCCAGAACTTATCATCTTAAGGAAAAACGTGTTTGAAAAGAAACACATATGGCAGGGACAGGTACAAGGTGACATCCAAGATTTCCAGTGAGAAAGTCATATGTAGCTTGAGTTGTTCTCTGAACACAGTTTCTATTAAATAGCACTGGAACGTGCTTGTTACAGGGAGCGTTTTCTCCCTGCTGACTGATTGTAAATCTCCCAGACCAGGATACTTTAAGAATGAGGGCTCTGGGCTAGAGAGATGACTCAACAGTTAAGAGCACTTGGAGCACTTGGAGCCCTTGAAGAGGGCTCAGGTTCAGTTCTCAGCACCCGCATGGAGGTTCACAGCCATCCACAACTCCAGTTCAGGGAATCCAGTGCCTTCTTCTGACCTCTGTGGGTATCAAGCATTCACATGAGATACACACATACATGGAGACAAAAATATTTACAACATAAACATAAAATAAATAAGTCTTAAAAAAAAAACTTTACAAGAATGAAGGTTCTGTGGTGCTCCACTGACTCCATCTCCTCAGAAATAGTCACATGTAGGAAATACGACTCGGCCATTGCCAGAGAAGAGCTGATAAATAAGACTCAATGTAGTCTTCCATTTCCCTGTGGGCCTTACTTACCTTATCAGTATTTACAGTGACATATTATTAAAAGTTTATATTAAGACCAAACTAATAAATTAAATATGTTGTATTTCCATCTGATAAAAGGTGACATTTAGGGAGAGTGTTAAAAAGCACAACAGGTCCCTTTCCTGAGTTCTTTGGTGTAAGTGTATAGATGACAAGTTTATATATTATTTGTATACTTTCTTATAGAGAGTACTGACAGCATAGCAACTCACAATTTAACCTTTCTGTGTAGAAAAAGATGTTAGTTTTGCATTGCATCTATCTTCTAATTTTATTTCAAAGTTTTTATTATTTCTTAGTTTGTTATCATCACCGTTTTATGTACCTAAAAAGCAGCTGTTGCAGTAAGATTCCTGCTTCAGGACCTCCTGTGGACTTTGTACTTAAAGCATTGCCAGTGTAAAGATAGGGGCATGCGTGCGTGCGTGCGTGCGTGCGTGCGTGCGTGCGTGTTCATTCATTTCCTAGCTATACAAAGTCTTCTGAGTTACTGAGACTAAGGGAGATGGGGTATGAAGCCCTCTCCTGATGGTCCCCTCCTCCCACTTTATGCAGACACATTCCTTGGGACATTTTGCTAAATTAGGTCTGTGCTAAGGGAGAGTTGTTGAGGATGCCAAGTAACATTGTAAAAACAAACAAACAAAAGAAACCCTTTTAGAGAGGTTCATACGAGGCAATAGTAGCATGGGCTGGAAAGAGCACCTGGTTACAAGTTAGAAGCCTGGATTTAATTCTTGCATTAGCCACCAATCATCTTTGAGAATTTTCACATTTGAGGGGGTCCCCATCCTTATTTATCAGCTTGCAGCAGTAGTAGAGAAGAATCTACCTTCTTCACATTGGGGTCATTATGAGGTAACACACCATGAAAGGCTCTGGCAGATGCATTTTGCAAAGATGTCCTTACAGTAGTGCCTTAGGTGTGTCCTTCCTGTCTTTCTTTATTCTGTCTGTCTCTGATTGACTGGCCTTCTGCTCAAACTCAAAGCTAGTTTTAGAAATCTGAATCTTGGATATTTTTGAGTTCAGTTTACTAAGATTTGATAATTTGCAAACAGTACCTATTAAAAATAATGGCATATATCTACAATGTATATTATGTTCCATACAAGCAAGGAACACATACATACTGGTTCCTACTGTAGCATAACGCCCCCCAAACCATAGCTTCTCCAGTTAGATAGACCTTTTCCTTCCTTACCTTTACAGCCACTTCTAGATACTTCTATCCTCCTCCTTCCCTCCCTCCTTCCCTCCCTCCCTCCCTCCCTCCCTTCCATTTGTTGTTTGTTGTTGTTGTCTGAGTCAAGATCTCATATAACCCTGTTGCCTTTGAGCTCACTGACCTTGAACCTATAAACCTGCTTTTGCACTGGGACTGTAGGTGTGTGTTTCCGTGCTTGGTTTACACCATGATGGGTATTGGACCCAGTTCTTTGTGCATGCTAGGAAAGCACTCTACAAACTCAGTTGCAGCCCATCTCACCAAAATCATTGCATTCCCACATCTACATTTTTCTGTCCACAACATATCCTTGACTTTGCCGTCTTTAACCCCTGACACATGTACTAAGGCATTTTTTTTTTGTGTGTGTGTGTGTGTATTAAAACAGTAGTATTTCAGCTAGAAATCGTACCACTCTCTAAAGGGCAAAGTGATCTCAGAATAGGAATTATACAGGAATGTATGTCTGACAGATGTTCTGTGCTTGGGTTGAGGAACATTCACTACAATTAATGAACTTTAAGAAAAGGAGTTGTGTGTGTGTGTGGGGGGGGGGGGGGCTCTGCAGTTTTAGAGTCCCATGTAGTGTTATCATTGCCAGCTGGATCAAATTTGTAACATCCCAGCATTACTTCATTTCTGATATTTCATATGTCCAAGAGATATCACCTGAAATGTTTTAGTTGCCCTTACCTACTTCCCTTAAGTTGTTGTCATATATAATGAGTGATTTCCACCTTTTTTCCCCCGTTATTCATGTTATCCTGTGTGAAGTCCTCACCTTCTGCTTGTAAACTAATGACCTTCAGGGTACATTCTGAACATTAGCACTTCACTGGCCTTTGTTATTGATAACATTGTCTCTACTCTGAGTATCTTTTATAATGTGGTTACCCAAAAGGAAGAACATGTTTTTATCTACATAATTTAGTTTCAAAATTGTCATCTTAAAACGTATCTTGTTTTTATGACCATTTTGGTAATAGATGCAGTCTTTACCTTTCCTGCTTATGTCTATTGATAGAGAAGAGAAATTGATAATTATAGGAAGAAATGTTCAACAAGCTATTTGGAGGATGGTTTGTTTACTGGGCCATATTTTGTCATGCCACGATAAGGAAACTAAAAGAATGTTGTAAGAATGTCAGAGTACACACCCCTGGTTTAATCCTGACCTGCTTTGGATGTTTGATCTTCATTTTCCCAAAGCCTTTAGTGGTTCTAGCCCTTATAGTGACCTGTAATTTACTTTATTTTCATGAACAATTAATTGTGCTAATCCTACTCTATTACACACTGTTAGAACAAGAATGCTAATGCTGTGTAAATGATTATGCATTCCACATAGAGCCTATTCTACTCTGTAGTAGAGCAAGCCTGAATCCCAGCTTCTCTTGAGACTAAGATAGGAGAATCCCAAGTTCAAGTCCTACCTGGGCTACAGACTGAGTTCAAGGCATGGTCTATTTCACAAGATCCTGTCTCAAAAATGAAAAATAGTGTATAATAATAAAGGACAGGATGTACAGTGTCAGTGGTAGAGTTCTTGCCTAGTACGTAGGAGACCCAAGGTTATACCCCAAAAATACTCCCTCACTATACACACAATCAAAAACAAATTGTGTGAATTTTTGTAAGTGAATACGATATCGAATCTGATATTCTGCAAATTTGAAATTGTTGTTTGATTATCTATTGGTACAGGAGGAGGGTCAAGTTGGGCTAATTTATGGAACCAGTGTAAAGGTTTCCTAAGTTTGAGTAAACATCTTGATTCTTGGTTACAATACAGGAGTTTGCTGTAGTCCTTATCAACTAAAACCAGAGCTGTAGGCTTTTGCTGTGCGAGTGTGGCTGTCTTATTGAGCTGACCTGTAGCTGAGCAGGAAAGTCACATTGACTGACTTGACTGCGGTATTCTTTCCACCATACTCTGTCCTTGTCTATAACGTGGACATCTCACAGTGATCCAAACTGTAATCCAGGGAAACTTTGCTTTCCTCTCATTTCTCTAGTCTTCACTTTTTATTGGTTCAAGATCTGTGGAGTATTAGGCTTTAGAAAATCTTAGGACCACCAATTTAAGAATGACTATGTGCGTTAGCTTCCAGATCCTAGAAGTATATCATGAAAGGAGAGAATTTTGGGAAACCCAAGACTCAGTCATTACAGAGGTTACCAGATTCCCTGCAGTGTTGTATTTCATCTGTAAACAAAGCTTTTTAGTTGAAAGTAGGAAAGGATAATGGCTAATTTAGACCTTGCTGTCTCATTGTCCTTCATCTAAATAGTGGTGAGTGGTCGGGCTAGACCACTAGCTTTTAGGCTTGAGTGGACATCAGAATCCCAGCAGGGGCTTGCCAGTTACCACATAGACCTGGGCCTACCCTACAGTTTCCAATTTGGAAGGACCTAGAGGGTCCCCGGAAGGACTTGGATCAGGAAGTTTTGAAGGGTTCCAGGTGGGTGCTGAAGCCCCTGTCACAGCACCACACTTTGAGAACCCCTAGAGTAGATGATCTCCAGATTCTCCTGAGTTCTGATGCTTTATGACTCACCTGAGCCAGTCTCCTGAAGGGCTCATCAGAATGTGTCTTTGTGTCTTCACTTTGAGGGCATCATCTGTGGGAGTTTGAGAAGTGCCCCCCACCAGCTAATGTATTTGAACACTGGTTCTCCAGCTGGGGCACTGTTCGGGAGGTAGAGCCTCACTGGAGGAATATGTCATGGCGGTGGGCTTTGACAGTTCCTAGCTTCCCCTGCTGCCAGTTCCCTCTGCTACATGTTTGTGGTTGGAAGTGTGGTCTCCCCACCTCCTCTGGCTGTCCACTGTCATGCCTTCCTTGCCATTAGTGACTCCCTGTCTGAAACCAAAGGCCAAATAACTCCTCCTAGAAGTTGCCTTGGTCATGGTGTTTTATCTCAGCAACAGAAAGTCACTGATAGACCCTCCTTGGATTTCTGCTGTCTGCTTTTGCTTGGTACCTTTTCAAACACAGTGTAAGGTCCTTTCCCCTAGAAGTTCCCCACCCCACCACAGCTCCTTCCTTGTATACTGCCAAACAAGATGTTTGTGAAAGGAATGTTAGCAAAATACATCTCCAGAACTGCTCTTTAGGGAAATTTAGATGAAAATTTAAAATACTAGCAAGAATGCCAACAATAAAAATTCCTTGATTAGCTTTAGGCATCTTTACATTGGGATGACTAATAAAAGGTTGTGGTAATTAGAAGTAATTTGTTAGAAACCTGAATACCATAGTTTTTCTCTCTTAGATTAAAACTCAGTTCCCAGCTGGATGCTTATAAGTGCAGGAAATGTAATTGTCAGATGATTAATTGCAAAAGATAGATAATTAGAGTTCATGTTCTGTGTCAAATACGGGTAAGCGAGAGGTTGACTACTCAGCGGAAGAGAGCCACTGAGATTGGGTTGTGGCTTGTGGCACTAGGTAGAGGATTTACCTTCCCACCCTGTTTCCAGAAGGGCACTGGCCCTTTCCTTTCCATTCCATTCCCAGCCAGTTCCTCTCCATAAAGTTCCCACTGCTTCCAATTAGGCTCTGAAAATTGAGCTGTTGCCCAGACTGCCTTTCTAATGTTAAATAAAGGGTTTGTATACAGCCTTTACCAGTACTTAAACAAAAGTCTCCACTGAGCCTGTGTGAACTACTTTTCTTTTGATTGAAATAACCTGTTTTTATTTCATAATTTTCAAGAGCTAAATCTTAGGTCCTTTAGCCTTTGTGTACTTGGTTCCTGGAAAGTTAAGTATTTTCATCATAAATCACTGGCTCCCAAGACAGAATCATTTGTTGCCTTTTAAAATAAATATATTAATGGTGTTCTTTTTTTTAAATCAATCAGAGAAATTTAGAGAAATTAATGGTATGAGGATAAAGAAACAAACAAACTCTTACAACCTGCCAGCAGCCAAATTCGACATCGCCAATCTGGTTCACCTGTTGGTTTATTTAAAGTCACAATTCACCCCTCCACTTTTATAAATAGTTCTTTCTCCATCTTTAAACTTTGCATTCTTACTGAAGAGTTTCTCAGCCCTCAGAAATGCTGTTTTACAAATTCAGCTAATGACCCAAATCCAGCGTGTTTGTTGTGTGGGAGTCATATTAAAATAACTCTCTGTGTGTGCGTTGTCATTAATGATAAGCTCATTTTGATAATGGGGCTGCAGATTCTTAGTCCATAGTCCTTGGGGAGATGCTACAATTTTTTTCCTAACTAAGTATTGTTCTGGCTCCTTTCCTTGATTGGCCCAGAAATAGCAATCGGCTGGGGAGCAGGATGGCATGCCTCTTAGCGATCCCTTTGATCTCGGAGATGAGTATCAACATTGTATGCTTCCTAATGGAAGTGTAATTTAATGAAATCTATTGGGTAAACATACTTCAGATGTTCAAAGGAGGTGACAAAATTTTTGCTGGCAGCCAGGACCTGGCTGCTTTCCAGCTTGCCTCTAGCTGCTATGCATATAGCATCGAGAAAGGCACTCGAAATAGGGACACAAAGTATTATTTTCATTGTGTTTTAACCCCCTCCCATCCCCATTTCTTTCCCTAAAGTTTATTTTTGTGGTGTTTCCACAAGCACTCTTTGACATGTAACCTCTTCTAATACAAAGGTAGGGTGTGTGATTTTATCCTGGTTCTAGATTTATTTTCTGACACCAGGTGTATGTACCTTGAGTGCAAGGCATCTAACCTCAGAAAGGCTTCTAGGATGTTAGACTCACCCAGAACATCCTAGAAGGAGAAGAGAACACTCTGAAGTAACATATTTCCTCAGATTTGAGAGGAGATGATTGGGCCTCTTTGTTTTTATCATTTTGGGAGTGTGGTGGAAATTGCCATAGATGGCAGGAACCTGGGGTCTTACTACCAGGCAGGTCATGTTCACATTCTCTGGACTTCAGTTTCACCATCTGTACAGAAAAGTTGGAGTGGAATGTTTCTAAAGACCATTCCGATTCTTTTTAAACTGAAGATCAGCACTCTCCACTAAAGATACGATAGAAGCTAGCCTCCCTCCCTTCCTCACTCCCTCCCTCTCTCACTTCTCCTTGCCATTTGATTCAGTAAGATTGTTGTCTTTGAGAAATCTTCACAGAGATTGCTCACTTCAGTATGCAGCAGCACAGCCCTGAGCTCTGAACTTGTCTTGGTTTGAATTGCCCAGTCTTTCTAGGTGAGGGACAGTTGAGGCTGCTCTACATCTTAACTGAGCCTCTCACATGGCAGCTTGGGCTTCCCTATAGCTTGCTTCTGCTTGTCTGGAGTTTTGTGGAGCTTTCATGCTGAATGAATGTTTTTTTTTACAGAAGTAACAGCACCAAGAGTCTGCCACATTCTGCCTGTGATGGAACCCATGTGCTCCTACATTCAACTTGCTTTTACAGTCAGGACCAGGGAATCCTTTGGTACCCTGGTGCTTAGATAACCCTTCATCCATAGCTCTCTTAGAGCCTCTAGAATTTTTTTGCTGATCATAGTTCTGGCAAGACATGCTTCCTAATAGGTGAAGGCAATACTATTCTCCATGTTGTGTTCATTTCTAGTCCCCTTCATATGACCCTCAGAGATTTTGCCTATGCCAATCCTCCTGAGAAACCTGTGGCCGGCAGCACCAGCACGCTATGCTGCAGTGGCACTTGCCAGGCCGACATGTACATAATAGTTGAGTAGTTCACATGCTGTATGGCTGTGAGTTCCTTTCCACTCTGGACAGCAGCCTGACACTCAATGCCTGTGGTTGTTACAGACGGCACTGAATCCGGGTACCTGCTGCTTTTCCTTCTGCATCATTGAGCCCCTCCATGCTTCATGGCCAGTTTTTCTCTCCTCTCCTGCATTGCACATGCTCTCGATTATAGACTGTTCTTGACAACACTGACAAACTCTATCCTGTAGGTGTAGCAGTCCAGAGGAGTGGGGCCCGAGGGTGAGGAGAGCCGTGTATGTAATTTAAATTCTATAACCACGTAAAGGAATGTAAAAGTAGCATGTCTAGATAATTTTAGTACTATATTTTATTTAGTTCAATAGATCTAAACACATTCTAAGTATGCACCAAGTATTAAAAATATTAAGGAGATACTTAGCATGTTTTTCTTACTGAGTCTTTGAAATCTGGTGTGCGCCTTATCTTGCCCACCCCTAGCATATTTCACTTCTGATTTTCCGTATTTTGAGCTCATAATCACACATGGCCAGTGACTTCCATACTGTATAGCACCTCCAGACCACATTTCCAGGCTTGAAGACAAAGCGTCTTTAGTGTCAGCCTCTCTGTCTAGACCGTAGGTTCTCATCTGCAGCTCCGTAGTCGCTAGTGAGATTGAGTCACTACTCGTGCCCTGACCCTCTACCCAGAAATCTTTTTTTCTTAAATTTTATTCTATAATTTAATTTTACATATCAGCCACGGATTCCCTTGTTCTCCCCCCCCCCCCGCCTTCCCCCCAGCCCACCCCCCATTCCCACCTCCTCCAGGGAAAGACTCCCCTGGGGATTGAGTTCAACCTGGTAGATTCAGTTCAGGCAGGTCCAGTCCCCTCCTCCCAGGCTGAGCAAAGTGTCCCTGCATAAGCCCCAGGTTCCAAACAGCCAGCACATGCACTGAGGACAGGTCCCAGTCCCACTGCCTGGATGCCTCCCAAACAGATCAAGCTAATTTACTGTCTTAATTTTCTAGAGGGCCTGATCCAGTTGGGGGCTCCTCAGCTATTGGTTCATAGTTCATGTGTTTCCATTCATTTGGCTATTTGTCCCTGTGCTTTTTCCAATCATGGTCTCAACAATTCTCACTCATACAAACCCTCCTCTTTCTTGCCAATTGGACTCCTGGAGCTCCACCTGGGGCCTGGCCGTGGATCTCTGCATCCGTTTCCCTCAGTCATTGGATGGGGTTTCTAGCACAATTAGGGTGTTTGCCATCCTATCACCAGAGTAGGTCAGTTTGGGCTGTCTCTTGACCATTGCTAGTAGTCTATTGTGGAGGTATCTTTGTGGATTTCTGTGGACCTCTCTAGCACTTTGCTTCTTCCTATTCTCATGTGGTCTTCGTTTATCATGGTCTCTTATTTCTTGTTCTCCTCTCTGTTCTTGATCCAGCAGGGATCTCCCACTCCCCCAAGCTCTCTTTCCCTCGACCCTCGCCCTTCATTACCCCCACTCAACATCCAGGTTGTTCATGTAGATCTCATCCATTTCTCTGTCATTGGGCGATCCCTGTGTCTTTCTTAGGGTCCTGTTTTCTAGGTAGCCTCCCTGCAGTTGTGAGTAGCAATCTAGTCATCTTTGTTTTACATCTAGTATCCTCCTATGAGTGAGTATATAACATGTTTGTCTTTCTGAGTCTGGGTTACCTCACTCAGGATGATTTTTTTTCTAGATCCATCCATTTGCCTGCGAACCTCATGATGTCATTGTTTTTCTCTGCTGAGTAGTATTCCATTGTGTATATGTACCACATTTTCTTTATCCATTCTTCAGTTGAAGGGCATCTAGATTGTTTCCAGGTTCTGGCTATTACAAACAATGCTGATATGAACATAGCTGAGCAAGTGTCCTTGTGGTATGATTGAGCATTCCTTGGGTATATTGTTGCTAGAGTTTTCCTGCCTGGCCCACAGTCAGGACAAACTCTCTCACCTGCCAGTCCCACAGCCACTCAGACCCGACCAAGTAAACACAGAGACTTATATTGGTTACAAACTGTATGGCCGTGGCAGGCTTCTTGCTAACTGTTCTTACAGCTTAAATTAATCCATTTCCATTAATCTATACCTTGCCACATGGCTCATGGCTTACCGGCATCTTCACATGCTGTTTCTCAACATGGCGGCTGGCAGTGTCTCTCTCACCCAGCTTCCTGTTCTCTCAATTCTCCTCTCTGTTAGTCCCGCCTATACTTCCTGCCTGGCCACTGACCAATCAGTGATTTATTCATTGACCAATCAGCAACACATTTGACATACAGACCATCCCACAGCACTTCCCCTTTTCTTTTCTTAAAAAGGAAGGTTTTAACCTTTACACATCTCCAAAGTCAGCTTGGTATATTTGGGAATTTGGGCGTAGCTTCTCTTACTACTTCCTGCTGGAGGGGGGCGCTGTATCTTATGGGGACACAAAGAATATTTTAGGGTTTTGGAGTAGTCCATGAGGGTGTATCGTCTGAGCCAGTTGTCTTGAAACGGTTCTGGATGTTGGATCATCTGGGCCATGGTGTCATTGGAGACCTTTCAGGTGGTCTTGGCTGGTCAAACCTGATGTGTCTTAATCTGGAACAAATCCATAGCCTCTGGCTTTCTGTGGAAACAAAAGAGACTCTTTTCCAAAGCAACATATCCTTACATCTAAATTTTGAAGTCAAAGTACCTTTAAAATATACATTTTGGCATAACTCAACAGCTTTTGTAATCAAATGTTTTTCTTTAGTTACGAATATCAAAGAGAACATAATCCAGATTCTCTGTGTGGTAGCCATCTTTACGTGGCTTATTTTTTTTATATTAGCTTGAGCCTATTGCTTTGAACTGTAGCCTTCTAAGCCTGAAACGGCGCTGGCGTTGCTGGCTCCGCCCACTTGAGCTTCCCAACATGGCGGTGATACGTTTTCCGCCAGCTCTGGGAGCCATCAACTCTCAAAAATAGTGGGTCTATGCTTCTATCAAAGCAGCGTGTAGCCCAGAAACCTCTTTTTTTTTTTGTTTTGTACTAGCAAAGGCTAAATCCACCACACAGCTTAATGTGCCACTTGTAGAGGCCTCATTCCCACCATACTGCAGGTCGAGCATGTACGTACGCTAGGAACCCGCCAGTAGCTCAAACCGGCAGGCTGCCGCTAACTTGAAAGAGACAATTAGGAACTGTTTTTAGCTCCGTTTTAGAATCTTTTTTCTCAGGTTTTAGGTGGAAACTCTTGCCACCACGTTGGACGCCATTTGTATTTGCAAATTCAGAGAAAATAATTTCATTATCTATCCTATTTTGTTAAGTCCAAAATGTATCTAATTCACTTTCTATCCTAATTAATCTTCAACTATAACTAACTAACCTTCAACTCCCTCAGAGACCCAAGAAGGAAATAATATTAGCTAACAAAAATAAAAACAGAAAGTGCATGCAAGCAACTTCCAAAAAATTTGTGAGTTGACAGAAACAGCCAGCTGCCTGGACAGTCACCTGAGGTTTCTCCACAGTGTTGGGGCATCATCTTCAGCCTATAGGCTTAGCATATCTGACAGACTCATTTGTGAAGTAGGATGTACACAAGGTCATCAGTTCAACCTCACATTGGGTGAGAGCAGTCCATGTACCAGAAACACCTGAATTCCACTAGTGTCATGTCATGATTCAGGATTTTAAATTCTGGAAATTGTTGATGGTTTTTTTAATTCAGCTGTCCATTCTTCTTGGGTTTTACTTTTTCTTTACTAAAAGTAGGGATGTGGAACCTTAGAGACTGGACATGGACTGACATGTTTTCAGAACAGTAACATCAAAAGTATACAGTAACGGGAGCCCTTGATGTTGGTCTCAAGAGTCATATATTCTCAGAAAGTCTATGCTTTTTTGTGAAGGCAATTTCCACAATCAGTATTGCTTTATGTATTATTTGATATTTCTCTATAAAAACCTGCTTTGTGAGGTGTAGTTTACATGCTGTGTAACACATTTCATGGTAGGCATCCAACCCAGGATTTTAAAATTAAAAAATCATTCAAAATAAGCACGACTTAGGGCTTCATTTGCAGCCCTAAGCAGTCCAGTGTGGCCATCGCTGTTCCTACTCTTCCTGTTTTCTCCGTTTGTTTGTGTATATGGTTTGCCCCTTCTAGAAATTGGAAACATACAATTTGGTAGTGCTTCTTTCATTTCCTGTAATAGTTCCAAGTCTCATTTATGCAGCAGCTCAGTTTTGGTGAATGAGCATGCCCCACATTTTATCTCTCTTTGGGTTGATGATCACAGATTTGCATTCATGCCAGTTACTTGTTTTGTTTTCTTAAGTATTATGTCTCATTCTGCTGTGAGAATCCATTCATGTCAGTGAAGAAATGTATGACAGAAGCAGTGTTTCTTTCGACAAGTTACTACCCAGGAGTAAGATTCTCCTGCGTGTGCTGTGGTTTAGGAATCTGCTGCAGTCTGTGTAGAGGCTTTACCGTCCCATGTTCCCACCAGCAGTATAAGAACCAGTGATGGATTTCTGGTCTTGTCAGCACCCGATGTTGTGGACCTTCCTAATTATAGCCATCTAGAGAATGTGGAGTGAAAGCTACAGTTTTTTTCCCACTCTCATATACTATTCCTGTGTTCCTTCTAAAATTGTTGATGGATATATAAAAACTGCATACACATTTATACACTACCATGTTTCTTTTTGTACATGTGTACATTGTAGAATGTTCAGACCTGGATGAACATGTCAGCCTCTTCATTTATCATTTCCTTATGGTAAAATGTTCTAAAACCTCTCCTGTGGCTTTAGAAACATATACAGCGCATTGTTTTGTTTAGAATCACCCTGTGTTAGTGCAAGAGTGTATTAGAACATCCCTCCTTTCTCACTCTAACTTGGCAATCATTGATGAACTCTTCCCAATCTCCCCAACCTGTCTCACATTTTGCTGTGCCTCTCAGAACTAGCATTCTACTCTCAATTCTATGAGATCCACTTTTTCAGATTATGTGTTTGAGTCAGGACTTGTCTTTTGGTGTCTGGCTTATTCACTTAGTGTAATGATCTTCAGTTTGATACATGCTTTTTCAAATGATAGGATTTCACTGTTTTATGGTTGAATCATATTGCATTGTATAAATGTTGTACTTTTTTAAAATTTATCAGTTGATGGACACTTAGGTTGTTTTCCTTTCCTGACTTGTCAGTAGTGTTGTGCTAAACATGGAAATGCAAATGTCTCTTTCAGTGTTCAATTTATTTCCTTTGGATATAAAGCCCGTAGTTGGATTGCTGGCTCATAAGGTGACATCTTGGAGGTTTAGTTTGCATTTTTGTATTGACTTATGATGTTGAGCATCTCTTCATGTACTTTTTAAGCCATGTATTTATTTAGTGAAATGTCTATTCAGATCTTCTGCTCATTTTTGTTAGATTGTTTATCTTCTTCATATTTTGAGTAAATCAGATATGATTTGCAAATGTTCTCCTGTGTCGTTCTTTCTTCCCCCTTACCACACATCCCTTCCCCTCTCTCACCCTCTCCTCTCCGTCTCTTCCACCACCCTCCCTTTTCTTTTTTGATAGACTCTCGCTGATAAGCAGCCCAGGGTGGCCTCGAACCCCCAGTGCAGCCCACACACTTGAGTCCCTTTTCTGCCTTTGGCTCCCGAGTGCCGGGGTCAATGTTCTACACCGCCACACCCAGCTTGTCCTTTCATTTTCTCAAGGATGACTTTTAGTTATGCAAGTTTCCTGCCTAATAAAATTAAATGTACCAATTTCTTAAATGGATTATGCTATTGGTGTTGGATCTCACAAATCTTTACCTTAACAAAGGACACACGACTTTTCTTCTAGAAGTTTTAGAACAGTTTGACTTCTCATATTAGGTCTGTGATCCACTTTGATTTTTTTTCTTTGGTGCAGTATGAGTAAATGATGTAGGTTCTTCTTATTCTGTGGTGGGTAGCCCATGGAGAGCCAGCTGTTTGTTGAAGAGGCTGTTCTACCTTCTGTCAATTTCCCGTAGCACATTTGTAGACACTGAGATGGCAGTGATGCAGAGTCATTCCTGGACTGCCAGCTCTGTTTGCGGTTGTGTGTAGCTACTCTATGCCAGACCCATACATTTTGATCATCACAGTTGTCTAACAAAATGTGAGTCTTCTAGTTTGTTTTTTTCAAAACTGGCTTTCTAATTCTGTGTTCTTGGCATTCCCAAATAACGTTTAGGATGACTTCACCTGGGTCTATGAAAATATCTGCTGAGGTTCTGATAGAGATGTTCACTAGGAACAGTATAGATTGATTATGGAAGAAGTTGCTATTTTAGCAGTCATGTCTCCCAATCAATTTGTTTATAGATTTGGTTCCTCTTAGCATTGTCTACTAGTTTTCAATATATAGATCTTGGACCTCTTTGGGGAAATTTATTTCAATTATTGTATTCATTCTGAGTGAACTTTATTGTAATTTTGTTTTTGTTTATTGTTGTTATATACAAATGCAAGCAATCTTTGTACATAGAGCTTGTATCCTGCCACCTTGCCAAACTCATTTTAGTTTACACAGATTCCTTGTGTTTTCTATCTAAAATATCCTGTTATTTGTTAGTAAAGTCAGTGAATCCTTTATAGTATATTCCTCTTCCATTTATCATTTCAAACACTGAGCCCTTTTGCATTGGTTAAACAGATTAGTTTGTCTTATTGCAGCGTTAAAAGGGAACATTCAGATTTTAATGAATGTCATAAGTAGTTGATAGATCTCCTCAAACATCACTTCTGTCCATTGTGGTGATGGGTGTGGGGTTATGTGTTAATGTGTTAGTTGAGTTTTAGAGACTCAGTCAGCCTAACTGAGTTGCCGCATCCTAAGTCGCATCCCACTTTGTCGTCATGTATGACCCTTTTATACAGTTCTTTGTTTGCTTTACCAGTGTTGTGCTAGGAAGTTTACAAGGAATATTTGTCTCTACCTTTCCCACCAAATCTTCATCTTGTATTTGCTTCCTCGAATTGGTCCCATAGAGGGAGGTGGCAGGCTTCTTCCTTTGCTTTCTGAGTGACCTGTTAAAGGGCTTTCTTCCCAAGTATCTGATAAATTTTGTCAGAAAGCCACATGGCTTTAGGTTTGTTTTTACTATCATTTGGTAGGAAGATTGTTGACTAATTTATTTACTTTTTGTTTGTCTATTCTGTTTCATTTCCCTCTTCACAGTTCTAGGGATGGAAGCCAGGTCCTTGTACAGGTAAAATGAGTGCTCCACACTGGGGTCTACCCAGCCTCTGTGTTTCCTTCCAGTTGATTTCTGTAAACCATGTGTATTATCCCTTTCATTAAATTCTATAATTTCCCAGTGGTAAAGTTTTCCTATTCTTCAGTGGTCCTTTCAGTTTCTTTAGGGACTTGGGATAGCACTTCTTCTTTCATTTCTGAGTCTTGTAATTTTGTGGCTCCCCTTTCTTGCCTAGTCTAGTAAAAAGTTTATCGGTTTTTTTTCTCATTAAGAAAAAGAACTTTGACTCTTTGATTTTCCTTGTTATTATTATTTATGTCTTCTCTGTCACTGATTTATGCTACGATCTTTTAATCCCCTCTGTTTACTTAACTGGGTTTCATTTGTTCTAGTTTCTTGACCTGGAATCTTTGATTGTCCTTTCTAAGCTAAGTACCTCCACCAGTTGCTTTTTAAATGTAAACCCATGGCCATTTTCCAGGTTGCTGTCTAGATTAATACTTCTGGGCTGGAGTAAGATTTGAACATGGGCTTGAGTAGCTGAGAATCAGAGAGGTTTGTTTTTGTTGTCATCACCAACACTGAGACAAATACTCCTATGGCCCCACTAATTTGGGGAGGGAGATATGCAGTGCAGGAGCCGATGGAGACATGTTGCTTCTCAATGCAGCAGGGAGGCTGCCTGTTCTGTCACCTGTGTTTGCTTAAAAACATTGTCTCAAAGCAGGGGCCATTTACTGGTGCCATTCCACAAGAGGAGAGTTCAGCAAAAAGTTGTTGGTTTGGGGTTTGTTTGTTTTTTTATTTGAAAAGTTTCTCCATACCTTAGAACAGCAAATAGAATGGTCAAAAGAGTACAGGAGTCAGCTCTGTACTTGAACCTACATGTAATTGATATGTAGTAGTAATTGATATGTGTCCCTTACTTGCTCTCTCTGTCTCTCAGAGAGGGACAATTGGTGTATTAAGTGTGAAGACTAGGGAGAAGATTAGGTGTAGCTGAAGTTTTCCTGTGTCCTACCTGGCCCATGGTCAGGACAAATTTCTCAGCCACCAGTCCTGCAGCCACTTGGACCCAAGTAAACACACAGAGGCTTATATTAATTATAACTGCTTGGCTATTAGCTCAAGCTTACCACTGACTAGCTATTACACTTAAACTAACCCATAATTCTTACCTATGTTTCACATCTTGCTTCCTCTATGTCTGGCTGGCAACTCCTGACTCAGCCTTCCTCTTACCAGAATTCTCTTCTTAGTTTGTCCCACCTATACTTCCTGCCTGGCTACTAGCCAATCAGCACTTCATTTATTAACCAATCAGAGCAACACATTCACAGCATACAGAATGATATCCACAGCAATTAGGGTTACCCATTTAATTAGCTCTTGGTCTGCTTGTTCATTGGTGTGTGTATTGGAGGTGAATAGTGGATATGGAATCTATTGTTCACTTTAGGATATTTTGGGTTTTAATTACCTTTGTGGCAGTCTCCTTGTAGAGAAATTACATAGCCAATGGGATTTATTATGTTTGAGTTCAGAGCAGTTTTTGAGTTTAATCAAGATGGATATCGGAATATAGTAGTACTTAAACCTTTAGAAATAGACAAGTATTTTTTGAAAAAGTGGGTTCTTGACCAAGCTCACAGAAAGTATAGTATTAAAGTTTAAGTGGGAAGTAATTTGAATTGACCTAGGAAGAAAGCTACTAGTGAAGTGATCACAAAAGAGAGTACTTCAGAGAGAGAGAGAGAGAGAGAGGGAGAGAGAGAGAGAGAGAGAGAGAGAGAGAGAGAGAGAGAGAGAGAGAGCTAGCTGACTAAAATGTGCTCATGAAGTGTCTTCTCATGTGTTAGTGTGTCAGTCACTGATGGCCTTGACAAGAACCTGTACCTGAGTGGCAGGGACTACGATCCAACAGGTTTTGGTTTTATTTCTTTAAAGCCTAACTTGATCACTCAACCATAGTCAATAGACAGTTTATAACTAAAGAGCATTAACCCAAAACTCTGCTCTTAATGTTAGATTAAGTTTATTTTACTTAAGCAGGTGTTTATTAGAATGCATGGGAAGTTCTGATAAAACAGACAGAGGTTTCTACCAGGGTGGACCTGTCTGTAGTGCTGACAGTGACCTGTTACAGCTAAGAACACAACTTAATTCTGAGTGTTTGGATGTATGTAGTCTTCACTGCTTAAAAGTTTTTAAATGTCTTTAGTACTTTTTCTTATTGTAGTTTAAGCTGAGTTTTTTTACATTTCCTGAACCCAGAATCTCATACAAGCTAAGGGAACACTTTACCACAGAGGCACACTGTAGTCTACTTTACGTCTCCTTTATTTCCAACCATTGGAGCTACCAGTTGGACTGATATTGTAGACAAATTGCTATTAAGGGTGGAAAAGAGCCATCTGCCTACCACTTCAGCAACAAGGGAGAAGGCGATCGGTGATAAAGAAGGAAACTGAACAGCAGCAGAGCTAGTGGACATCACCATCTTGTTCCTGAGTTTATCGGAAAAGCTTCCCCGAACAGCACAGGCTCTTACCATTGTTCCTGGATGTCTGCCAGAACTAGCCAGGAAGATCCTGTTGCCAGTGGCACCATATACTCTGAATGTAGACACAGAGAAACCAAGATTGAACTAAACCAGAATCTTCCTCCCTTCCAGTTAACATTCCTGGGGCTGACAGGTGCTATCCAGGCTTTTAGAGGAGAAAAGTCACTCATGATCACACTCAGCTCTAGACCCAGCATACTAAAATACTAAACTAGTTCTACCTCTTTTATTGTTTTATTAAATAACAAAATTCTGGAGTTAAATTATTTAGGGAGTAAACCTGAGAGATGCACAGAGTGATGGAGAAATGATCACCTTGTTCTCTTCTCCATCTTCCCCATCAAAAAGACCATACTTCTTCTTGGGCCCCTCCTTATTCATCTAGTGTGTCCCTCTATCTTCTCTGAGTCCTCCAGAAAACTCTATGGTTCCACACTGGCCAGCTGAATGTGGACTCACCTTCTGAACTAGGGTCCAATGTCATTGGTGATCTCGGAGCAACAAAACAAACAAATCTCCCGCAACACTGAACTGCCTGACAAGATGTGCCCATGGGTGCAACAATGGCATGAGTGTTCTGAAGGTGACTGCTTTTTGATTGGATCGGAGGCCCATCCCACGAGGCAATACATGTATGACACTGTAGAACTATCTGGTCAAAAACCTCTGGCGAGGAAATTACAGGTACTATGGGGCAGTGCATACTGATGTTTTGCTGAATGGGCATGTAGTTAAACTGTGTTCTGAATATTTATGTTAATGCCCATAGACTTAGTGCATCGCTCACCTTTGGCCAGAGAAACCTCCTTTGGTAGTGGATGACTGTTGAAGCAGGGACTCATAATGAGATTAAAGTGCTGAGACTAAGTGACGGTTGGGTGCTTGGCCCTAAACGGAACATTTATGTCATCCCCTCTGAGGCCTAAGAAGTGCTGTAGAAGAGGAGTAGAAGGACTGTGGAAGCTGAAGAGTGGGGAGTAGCAGGTGGGTTGCTGACTTTGAGAATGACGTGGCTGTTGTCATGGTGAACACACAGCTGGAAGTAGGGACCTGGGAAGGGGAAGGGCGCCAGTGGAAAAGAAGGAGCAGGGCGGGGGTGGGATGAGAGGGAGTAGGGCAGTGATTGCGGTCAGTGCTGCCAAAAAGCCCATTGAAAAAAGAAGGGAGGGCTGCGGGGTGGCCAGTGGTTCATACCGGCTAGTCTCCAGAGGCCCAGCACCCACCTGTAACTCTGGTCTTGGGGAATCTGATGCTCTCTTCTGGCTTCTGTTGGCACCAGGCATGCACACAGTGCACAGACAGACATATAGACAAAATGCCTCTACATACGGTAATTATAATAATAAGTTTTTTTTAAAGATGAGAAACATTTGAGCATGTGTAATTAGATCAGTTGTGTAGAGATTTACCTTAAAAGCTGCTTTTGTGGTCTTACTCTGACACTGACTAGCTGTTTGAACTTGGGCAATAACTTTCCCATTTTCATTTCTGTAAAATGGGAATGCTGTTAGTGTCTGCCTGGAAGGATTGATTGCTGGGGTGGGAAGTTGGCAAGTGTGTCTGCAAACTGGACTCTCACAAGGGTCCCTCAGTGGGAGTGCATTCGTGAAGTAAACTAACTAGCTGCTGTTTTTCAAACACAAATGAGGTTGAGTTTTAGATAACTTTTTGTCCCTTTCCAGAAGAAGGCACTGTCTAAATAGAAAGCCTCTCTGGCCCGAGATTGCTTGGATGGAAGACCACAAGCTGCCTTTGCGGACTCTGTGCTGACACTGTTAATATTGATGCTCTGTAGGTAGACAGTGTGGTTTCCCTATGTCCAGAAAATAGATCTACATGACTCTGCACGGGGGAATAATGTGAGTGAGAACCATAAGAAAGGAAAAAAGTGCTTAACTTCTCCTAAAATTGATAGTTCTTAAAATGAGAAATCATACCCCTGTTCTCAGTCAGCTCCCCATTGCTTATGTTAAATATTGTGAGGTCTCTAATAGATCACTCCTGGATAATTTCCGGTATGATTCAGGATATTTGCAATCCTTGTTATGTCCCCTCTACTGGATTATCTACTTCATAAAATGCTTCCTGGCCAGTGTTTAGTGTAAACAAGTTTGGCTAAAATTGGCCTTTATCATCAGAGTAGCCATTTTATACTGGCAGAAAATCGTTCTGTGGAATTAGATCATAATTGGTGTTTTCTTAATCTGTGAGGAGGTCAGGTTAGGTTAAGTTCTTAAGGAGCCTTATAATTCTGAAGTGCAATTATTGTATGATTTATGGAAGTCAATAAATATTGATGTTTTACCTTATAAGACCATGAAAGGTGATTTATTATGCTTAAAAAATGGATACTTTCCCTCTTATTGACTGATTCACCTCTCTGGACTCTGGGAAGCTCACCTGCTTCCTCACTACCAACAACAGATAACGTCAATGCTTCTTAGACACGTTTGTAAAATTGTTTTGCAAAAAAAGTTTTAAGTTAAGATGTTCTGACCATTTAGAGGAGCAAAATGTCTATACCTTAAGAATAGATTTAAGCTAGGCATCCCACTACACAGAAGCTTTTAGAGTGTATATTCGCTCAGACTACTGATTGCTTAGTTTTGAGAAATCCTGTGGGGTTTATGTGGAATAAGATTAAGTGGACAGGACTGGAGTTTGTCCCTTCGGTTGTTTGTCTTCGTGTGTCACGTGACTTGGAAGGTTAGCATATTCAGAAGAGCAACCTTCTTAGAAAAGCTGAGGTGGTGGGTGCACTGCTCAGGTGGCCTGTCACTTTAATAAATGTCTTCCTCCCTAGGCCTCTCTACCTGAATTCTTCCATTTTCACCACAGGGACTGAAATGTTCCCCAGCAGAACTCTGTCCAAAGAGAACTGCGGCTGGCAGGCTGGCGCTATCCATCACTCATCTGCCGGGTGTCAGCACGGGCGTAAAGAAAATGAAATCTATAGGCTTTGTGCAAAGTGGCCTTTTCTACTGTCGGTGTAAATATTCTTGAATTTAGAGGGAGCGAGATATGGCATTTTAAAATATGTGTGAGGAAAAGTTGAGGTGTTTACCTTCTTTGTGTATTGTATTTCTTCCTGCTGGAGTAGACATCATACTTCAGAAATGACCCTGTGTGGGTCCCTTTCCGGTTGTGTCCTCATTCCCTCCCAGGTAGCCTTGCCGCCCCGGCTTCATGGAAGTTGATGCTGTGGCCCCTTCGACTCTGTCAGGCCCTCTGTTCTCACTGTGCACTGGAGTCTCGGTCTTCTGCCATGGTAGCCTTTGAAGTCCCAGGTCATTGCTCTTTCTACTTGTCATCTCCTTATTCTCTCTCATTAATTTTATTTTTCTTTACTCTGAGTACAAGATGTTCAATAAAACTTTGTGGCTTTATTCACAGAATTTTCCCCCAAACTAGCAATAGCCTTTATGTCTTTTAAAAATTTCCAACATTTTCAGTTTTATAAATAATTCATGTATTTCTGGTCTTTCATGATGAAGTCCTTTTTTTTTTTTTTTTTTTTTTTTTTTTTTTTTTTTTGGTTTTTCGAGACAGGGTTTCTCTGTGTAGCTTTGCGCCTTTCCTGGAACTCGCTTTGGAGACCAGGCTGGCCTCGAACTCACAGAGATCCGCCTGGCTCTGCCTCCCAAGTGCTGGGATTAAAGGCGTGCGCCACCACCGTCCGGCCCCAAGTCCTTTTAATAACTGTAAATCTCTCCATTCTTTCTAAAGACAGATTCTAGGTTAGAGCTCAAAAGATAGATCTTTTGAAAAGTAAGAAATGTGATATTATTTTAAAGACGTCCCTCCTGATCAATATTTTGATTTGCTTTGATTTTTTAAGAGCACTATTTAAATTAATTCTTTATTTAGTGTGTATGTATATGTGCCACAGCATGTGTGCAGTGTTTTCTGTATCTATTTCTTTTTTTGTTTGCTTGCTTTTAGATAGGATATCACTATGTATCCTTGGCTGGCTTGGAACTTTATGTAGACCAGGCTGGCCTCAAGCTTGTAGAGATTGCTTGCCTCTGCCTCCTGAGTGCTGGGACTAAACGCCATGTCCAGCCCCCTTTATCTGGTTTTGAAGTGTTCTTCGCATGGGCTATGGGAGAGACTTCTGAAGGATGAGTGTCCGGCTGGTGCTTAACTCCTGTGTACTCCAGTCACTGTTCACCATTCACCACCCAGGTTGGGAGGTTTCATCGCTTGCTGCTAAGCGTGTAAAATAGTGGTCCCTAACATTGTCCAGGGGCCACTAGTTGCCCCTTCTTACTTTGCCTATGCACAGATCTGCATATACATCTGATGTCATAGATCTGCAGAAGCTGGGGGTAAAAACAATTAAATTCCTGTCCCTTCTTTACAGGGTCTAGAATGTGATTGCCTCCTGTGGCAGCCTGATCAGCATCCCGGCCATTCCTTTTCCCTTGGGAAATGATTCAGTGATCCAAAAGATCACACTGTTTTGGAAAATACTGTAACATTGAAATTTCCCTATTATGTAAGCTATCCAGCAAAATATTCATAGGCAAGTGCTGATAAGTTGTGCTAAAAATACAATCTGAAGTTATCTGTCATGGTGTTAAAATCATACTCAGTGGGTGCTGGAGACGGTGGTACTGGCGTGGTGAAGGTGGTCATGGTGATTATAAAGATGCTCGGGGGATTCTCCCTTTCACATCTGTTTCCCATCCTAGTTTCTCATCTGCCTCCTCCCCGATTCCCAACACAGGTATCTATGGTTCGTGATTTTGTTATGCATTTCCCAGATTCTTATTGGTATATAAACAAATACAGGTGTGCATTCTCTCCCCTCTCTTTTAAATAATAACAAAATGGTGTACTCTGCAAAATTCCACATGTTGCTTTTTAATTGTTAAGTGGTCTGGGGGAGTTTTCTTTCTCCGTATGTGAAGAGCTTAGACTTTCTTTTGTTTTAATAGCTTCAGAGAGTCTGTTGTATGAATTCATCAAAAGTATGTCATCAGTCTCAGCCAATAGCTCCTGATTTCATGGTTTTTTGGGTGGGGGGGTGGTAAAAGACACAATTTTAAGTATTTGGTCTGTCTACTCTATACTCTTTCAATTTTAGTTATACTTTTTGGTGTTTTTTTTTTTTGACAACTCATACAGAAATTGCAGTGTGAACCTTTTAGGTTATTGAGCCTTCTTTCAAACAGTGTCATGCTACTTTATAGACAGCATGAGGCATGTCCAGTAGGGGTCCATTTGACTTTTGCTGTAGTATATAGTCTACCTTTATATAGGCTATGAACTTCATGACATGATTAGAAAAAAAATGCTTGCCCCCTAATTTATTCTAATTGGAGGTTTGTCTATTTTTAGTTCTTGAAGAACCTTCAACGTACATAACCCTTTTATTTGCAGGCTGAAGGCCTTATGCATGGCAGACAAGTATGTGGTCTTTTGGCAACATCTCTAGTGGGGCTGTTTTGTTAGCAAGGAATCCTTTCAGCTCTCACCTATATAAAATGTCATTTATTTACATTGCTGCCATTTTAATGGTTTAGCCTTGGTGTGTTAAATTTTAGTCTGGCAAGCACCCACCTCCTTCCTGTGCTTTAAAGACCCCTACATGTCTTTGGATTCTTTAGTTATATACCATATTATAAATTTGTTTTCTTATCTTTGGATCATGGGCTTTCTGGTACGTGTTCAAAACTATGATTGTGTAGTTTCTCCAGCTTGTGTTTGCTCATGGAAACAGTGGTCTCTCGTGCTTTCTTCCCATGCTCTGGGAAGCAGACTTCTTCCGTGTATATATAGCCCTGCAACCTCTCCTGCGTTGAACAGTTCCTGTCTGGGGTGCTTCTACCAACATCTGGATTTCTCTTGTTTCTACACTCATGATTTCAAAGCCCCAAGTCGAGGTTTCATGCTTCAGAATGGTCTGCTCTGGCTGGTGCGTTTTGAGTCCGGCTGTTGCTGAGTACTCTTGTGATTCCCCCCAGGCCTTGTCGCCTTCCTCTGTGTGATTTCATTAGCTTTGGGACTCTTCTCCATGTATGTGGGTCTGTGAAGAATAGCTACTTCTAGTTTTTCCCAAAGTAGAGTTTCAGAGTGTATTTTTTCTTATTCCTCATCTACCAGCAAGAACAATGGCTAGGAGGCTGTGGCCACAGAGTGCCGTTCAGTCTTTGCATCTGATATGTTGACTGAGACATAGAGACACTGCATCCTCCCCGTAGTCACACAGACAGAGCAGGGCTGGGATTTGAATCGTAGTTAATTTAACTCTGACTAGGAAGCAGTGTGCTGATAATGAAGTGCATTGTCTTTGACACTTTCGTGTTGTATTACTGTGTGAGTTCTTCAGAGCTTGGGATAAAGTATTTTCTCTTTAAGAGACAGAGCAAAAGGGTGAGTGAGAACCTAAGTTCTTAGAAAATTCAGAGGTTCAAAGCAGAGAAGGTTGAGATCATACATCAACCAAGAGTCAAAGCTAAAAGGCCAAAAATGAGAGGCCACACTGAGTTCCAGGAGCCAAGAGGAAGTGAAGAGCTGTCTGGTCCTCTCTGCTGTCAGGCAGGGGTGGCCATGAGCAAACAAATGTGTTGTTGGTGGCTAGAGGAGTGAGCTCCTGGCTCACTGGCTTTCTCAGTGGTGGTGTCTGATATCAGAGAGGTGACGTTTCTCTTATGCATTGAGCAGTAGACTCATTGTCTGTCCTAAAGCTTTCTTGCAAGCTCTCTGAAAGTACACAAGGTTCTTAATCTCAGCTAGAATCTGAGCTCAGACTCATTAAATGCCTGAATCTGAGGCTTGTCTGCTTGATAATGTTTTTATCAAAGGGCAAGAAAACAAACTTAACGAGTGCTAGCAAATAACTATAAAACCCAAACTGGAGTACAGGGCTAGTATTACAGCTTAGTGGTATTTGCCTCTCATGTTCCTAAATTCTAAGTTCAATTCCCAGCACGGCCAAAAGAAAAAAAAATGTGCATATGATATAAGGCAGAGATTAAAAAAAAAAATAAAAAACAAAAAAATAAATTACCTTCCTATGTTTACATACTGGAGTTAGACTGAGTGTCCTTTGGCCCATGTTAGTTTCTGGAAGAATCTTCTGTCCATCTCTGTATACAATTGGGACAACTGTGCCTAAAGATAATTCAGAGAGAATTCTGCACTGCTCCCTCAGATGATTAAAGGGTTGGAAAATTAGGAAGATGAATGAAGATCCCGGGATCATTTTCCCTGAATGGAAGGTTGCAGAGTTGCCAGATGTCTTCCAGTCTGTGCACACAGAGCTCTTGAGCCAAGTGTGGTGTGCAGCTGTTTGCTGGTCTTTACTGTGTGTGTAACTGTGGTCCTTTGGTTAGTGAGATTTCAGAAAACAACCCCAACAGCAACCAGTGATTGTCGGTGAGCTTCTTTGTGGAAGTTGTGGGACCTCCTCTCTAAGGTCTTTATGTGATCTATTCAGTGTAAGGTGATGTGAAGGAGGGAGGGAGGCACATTAGAGGACTCTCAAGGTCCCTTCTAGCCCTGAGGTCCTATTATTATTGCATATTTATAGAGCGCCAAAATTGGCTCTGTTCTTTTCAGAGACCAGGATTACATTCACTCCCTGTCCAGTACTATCACAGTCAAAATTAGACAGATCAGCAAAGCCTTCACTGCCAAGTCAAGTTCAAGTTCACTGGGCGTTTGTCTGAGTGCCTGAAAGTGTGTACTCTGTTCAGAACATTAGCAGGTGGCCTGAGAACACGGCAGAGGATTTTAGGTCTGCGCTACAACACTCCAGTGAGACTGTACTGCTTCCCTCCAGGAACGTCTAAAAAAAAATAAATAAATAAATTATGTATTCTGTGTTAGGCAATCTGATTTAGAATTCTGCCTTCAAAACTTGTAACCTGAAATAAAATGGAAAAAAAGATTATGTTTCATTGCCAAACATTTCATACAGTATATAATGTTCTTTTACTTCAAAATGACAACTTTCAGTATCTCAGCCATGGTTTTGGAATCTATACTAGTAAGTAAACTAAAGAAACAAAATCATGCTGCTGACTTACAACTGTCTGAATAAATTCCCAAAATGCACTAGGAAGAAAGAAAATATATAGTAAAAACTACAGTTGAAGTTGCCTGAACTTAAAAAAGAAAATTGTTTTATATTTTTGTTTAACACTCTTACTTACCTAATCGAGGATTTATTTAACAATTAGCTAACCTGCACCCCACTTTCACCAATAATGTTCTCACACTTTTTTTAGTATCAAAAACTATATTTGCCCCAATCCTAAACATTCAAAAAAGTTTGAAGAATGATGCAAAGAACATAGATACATACTTCATCAATATTTACATATTTTTGCAAATCTGTGTGTGTGCACATGCGTGCATAATGTATATCAGTCCACTGAGTAAGTTGTGTGTATTGAGCATCTGGTTCTGTTCTGGGGGAAGTGTCAGAGTTGTTCCTGGTACTTTCTGGTTTTGGAGGTCTGGTCTGGTCTGTAGCTCGGGCTGGCCTGGGACTCACTATTAGTCCAGGCTGGCTTCTAGCGCTTGAGCCTCCTGCCTCGCCCTCCCCATTATTGGGTTACAGAAATGTACCACTGTCGTATTGTGTTTTAAAAGTAATTTTCCAACTCTTCAAAGTAAAAATAACTTTTGTTCTGTGGCTCAAATGTTTTTGAAAAAAGTGATTATTTTGTGTATATGGGTATTTTGCCTGCACATATGACTGTGCACCACATTCATGCCTGGTACCTGTGGAGTCCAGAAGAGGGTGTTATATCCCCTGGAACTGGAATGATACACAGTTGTGTGCTGCTGTGTGGGTGCTGGGAATCAAACCCAGGTCCTCTGGAAGAGCAGCCGGTGTTCCTAACTATTGAGCTGTCTGCCCAGCTCCCACAGCTCAATTATTTACCAAACATGCAGGCAACTTGAGGCTTTATATTACCTGATCTTTCTGTTATCATCTTAACTGCTCTTAGGGAAGTCCTTTTCATATATTTTATTGTATGGACTTTATTATTTTCTTGTTTGTTCTTTAGAAAAGTTTTAAGTCTTGAAATAACTTGTTACCACAACACATAAGGCCTGTTACAGGATTTTCAAAGTCTCAAGATGTTATTTCATGATTTTAGTAGAAGGAAACTCATTTCAGAATGTAAATATCTTCTACTGTAAAATTTCTTTGTAATAAAACTATACGGACTCGGTGACTTTTTTTTTTTTTTTTTTTTTTTTTTTTTTTTTGTGCCAGAAACTCATTTTTTGTTTCAAGTGAGTGCTGATCATAGGGCTAAATTCTCGTGTTTACTGACATCTTTCACAGTAGTTTCTGTCTCTTCAGCTCCAAAACTAAATCTCATGGAAGGGACAGCTGCATTAGACCAGCCTGAAGGAGCAGCTGCCTTAGCTCCAGACTGAAGGAGCAGCTGCATTAGCTCCAAAATGTAGGAGAAGGGTACATTAGATTCTGAATAAAGGAGCAGCTATTTAAGTTCCAGAATGAAGATGTGGTGTAAGGGACACCATAGAGTGAGATGTTAAACTGTTCAGATAATTGATGGGGAAATCAGTGTTCTTTTTATTCCTAAAGCTCTATTGCTGTATGTAATTGACTTATTAACAACTTTAATATTTAGGACTAACACCAACTTTGACTAAATCACCCTTGCACGTTGTTCTAAATTGTCTAAGACACTGTAACCAGTGAGGTCAGTTCATTAAAGCTTTGTTTTTGTGGAGCTAGAATATACAGAGCCAGCCAGGCAGTGATGGTGCATGCCTTTAATCCCAGTACTTGGGAAGCAGAGGCAGGCCGATTTCTGTGAGTTTGAAACCAGCCTGGTCTACAGAGCGAGTTCCAGGACAGCCAGAGCTACACAGAGAAATCCTGTCTCAAAAAATCAAAAACAAAACAGATCTAGAATCAGTTTAGGTTCAAGAATTTTGGTCTCGCTCCTCAGATTATTTCCTTAAAGATGCACCAATTCCCTGGAAGGACCACAGGCCAAGAACAAGCTTAGGGCACAGAGCATGTCACCTTTGGCAGCCACTGAATGTTGCTTTTGAAACTACCAGAGAGCCGTACTCTCCTCTGATGAAATTTAATTCCTGCTTGTTGTTTTTCTCTTACAGTTATTAATTTTAAACATGTTCCATGCTTGCTTGATGTTCACTACTGCCAGAAAAAAAAAAAAAAAGCAAACAGGCAATATTAGTTCTAAGAATATTTTTTCTTTCTGAAGCACATACAGTCAGGATATGCGATCTATCGTAATTCTTATTCATTTGAAATACAGCAATTTGTTCTTGTCAGTAGAGGATGGGTTTGTTGTTTTAAATTGCTGGGTTTTGTTTTTGTTGGCATATTCCCCAACACAAATTGAATGGCTGACGAACATCTATTTGTCTGACAGTTCAATCTAGATAAGTGCCCTCTGTTGCCTAACAGTACAATTTGGGGTCTTGGAGATAAAAGCAACCTGAAGGCCAGGCTTGTAGCAGAGCTTCTTCTTGCACATAACAGAGGTGATCCATATTTCTGGAGTCTAAAAATCACACAGAGGGAAATATGCATGCACACCGCTCCTTCATAATCAAAACGGGACTGGCTACCTCATGAGAGCAATAACAGTGATATGAGATGTTCCTGGACTTGAAATTAAAGAGGAATGTGGTATAGACTTCTAAAGTTGGAGGAGTATAGTTGCTTAGCATTTTCCCACAGCACATTGGCTTTTGCTGAATGAAGTTGCTTTCTGTTTAACATTGTTATTTTGAAGTAAGTTACATCTTTAGGCTGCGATTCTTCTTCAGCTCTGATATTCTGCTAGAGATCGGGTTGAAGGGGTCTTCGTTTCTTCCCAAGATGAAGAAGTGAAACTTCGTCCCTGTTGGCTTACCTCTATCTAAAAACATGTGAGTCTTTCTGTAGAATTATCTCCCAAAGGATGAAATGTGTGGTAGCCACAATTACGAAGAAGGAATTGATTGAATGCAAAAGGTAACAGACATCCTTGAAATATGTTAAAGAGCTCCAGGTGGAGATACTCTTAAAAAATAAAGGTTTAATTGCTAGAACCTGCTGATTGACAGATTAGAGAAATAAGGGGGAGTATGAGTTCGTTTTCATGTGCGTATCTTAGAATATCATATGCAGCATAACATCACCTATTGAGTAAAGGAAAACAGGAAGAATCTTATGGAAGAAAGATAATGTTCCAGGGCCGTGTTGAGCTAGAGATGCTTTTAGGTCAGCAGTTCTCAACATATGGGTTGTGACCCCTTTAGGGGGCAGTCACATGCCAGATAACCTACATATTAGATATTTACATTACGATTCATAACAGTAGCAAAATTACAGTTATGAAGTAGCAACAAAGTAATTTTGTGGTTGGAGGTCACCACAACATGAGGAACTATATTAAATGGTTCAGCGTTAGGAAGGTTGAGAACCACTGCCTTAGGTTAAGATACCCAGGAGAAATTGGATTTGTGAGTTTAACAGTTTCTCAGTAGTAGATGATGGGTACAGATAAGACCATACAGATGAGTGAGAAATGGCCTAAGGATGAAGAGAACATTTCATGGTTAGATTGAGAAAGAACTGATGATGAAGGGGATTGGGCAGAGACTGGCAGTGCCTGGGATTCTTACAGAGGTTGCTGCTGAGGCTGCCGAGGAGCAAGCTGGTGAAGTGAAGGATGATAGCAACACTGCATCAAGAGGGCCTATCAAGAAGGAGACTGAGGCTGAAGCTCATTCAAATTAAACAACAAATAAATGAAGAAGTATTAGATAATAACCCAAAGAACAAATAAATACAAGTTCATACTGACAAATGATTGAATAGTGGTTAAGTAGGAAAATCTCCTACACAGAAGAATATCAAATAATTTATACAGATACACTGTCTTGATGGAGATGGAGTTCAATGTCCTTGTATTATGAGTGCAGCATGTGAAGGGGTAACTGAGTAACTTACTCCACAGTAGAGAAGACTGACAAGTACTGCTTCAGCCAAGAGATCAAGAGTAACATCAACAGTGACATTTTGTTAATAGTTAAGTGGCCTTGATTTGATGTGGTAGATAGCACTTTCCCTCTGTCCTTTCTCTTAGAAGCATAGAACTCCAGATTATTAGTCCAGAAAAAAAAATTCTGACAAATCCAAATTGAGGGAACTGCTTAAAATTTGAGAGTCATCAAAAGCAAGACCAAGAAACTATCACAAGTCAGAGGAGCCAAGGAGACATGCAATCTAATATGAGAGGAGAATGGATATGTGACTCCTTAACTGATAGCAACCGGTGTGGCCTGAATGAGAACTCTCTCTTTCCATTGTAACTTCTATATAAATCTAAAACTATCAAAATCAAAAAGTTATTTAAATAAACAGAGTCAGTAGACTTTGACAGATAGTAAATCTGTGGGCATCCTGGGGACACTTGAAGAGTGGTAGGACAGGCTTATTTATAGCAAGTTGAGGAGCGAATGGGACATCACTAGATGGTTACTGTCAGTCTCATATTTAAGTAGCTTGGATGAGAAGGAAAGGATAAAGGGAGACTGGGTACCAGCTAGAAAGAATGGTCCAAGATGATAGAAGTTTTTAAAATATGGAAAGCTGGGGTACCCTTAGAAGTATATGTAAACTTAAAGGAAGAAATAAGTAGAGAATAAAATATTAGAGATGAAAATAAATACTACTTGATTGCTAAAGCAAAGCCTTTGAGTAGGCAGGATTTTAATTTATTTAAAATGGAAAAGGTTTTAGAAAAGATGTTTTGCTTATGAATCAGATGTTAATATTTATACTTTATTAAGTTATTTTTAGATCTGCCTAGTACAGAAGTAACTTTCAAAGTGTTTTAAAAGAAAGTTTGGGTTACAGTGTGCAGGTGGAGTTTTGTCTAGACCATCAATCAGTTCTGTCCAACCAGTCTCCAAATAACCACACAGAGACTTATTATTAATTACAAATGCTTGGCTGATAGCTTAGGATTGTTTTTAGCTTGCTTTTATAACTTAAATTAACCCATTTCTATTAATCTATGTGCTACAATGGGGCTTGTTTACCTTATGTGTGTACTGCTCATCCTGCTGGCTCTGCGTCTTATGGTGACTCCTCAGATTTCCATGACTCTGCTCTTCTTCCCAGCATCCTCCCAGTTTGGCTCTCCTGTCCAATGTCTTCCTGCCCAGCTATAGGCTTGTCAGCTCTTCATTAACCAATGAGAATGCGCTTTGGCAAAGACACATCTTCACAGTATACAAAAAGATTTATTCCATAACATTTCCCCCTTTTTGTCTAATTAAAAAGGAAGGTTTTAACTTCAGCATAGTAAAATGTTGTAAACAAAAAGCAGTTATCAAGTAAGAATTGCAGTTACAATATCCAGTCTACTTATATTTGGCAAATTTAAAGAAAAAATTTTATTATCACCTTATCTTTGTGAGTCTAAAGTTTTATGCCTAGTTTACCTCATATCATAACTAAGGAAAACTTTGAGTCTAATTATTTAGTCTTTAACTCCATCAAAGACCCCAGAAGGATGAAATGTTACCTAATGACAGGGATATCTGGCTGCCTGGATAGTCACCCAAAGTTTTTCTGTAATCTTGGGGCATCCATCTTTGGCCTACAGGCCTAATATATCTGACAGACTTTTCTGAGAAGCAGGAAATTCTGAAGGACTGTCCTACCTTGTCTTGGCAAAGTTTGGCAGTTGCTTTCATTTTTGTCCTGCTGGCCCAGTTTGGACAGTATACTGTCAGCAATTGAAGCAAGAGCAGTTCCTTTGCCCAAATGGCTAGCTTTTGGCATAAGGAATGCAAATTCCATATGGAGGTTCTTCAATGCCCATCATCTTCTCTGAAGTAAATTGGTGTTGCCAGGAGCAGACGTGTCTCACTGTCAAGAAAAGTCTTATACTATTAAAACATGTTAAATGCCATCTTTTTTAGATTTTTGAAGTGCTTGAAGATCATCTACCTATCTAAATATATCTGTTTAACCTTGAAAACATGCCTAATATGACTACAAGTTTTATTATAGATAACTAACTACTGACCTGTATTTCTTAATTATACTTAATTATATGTTTAAATGAGCTGTATAAGCACAATACTCCAAGAGTAGAAACATACATATAGTATAAAAATAACTTTAAATTTGTATCAATAAACCAAAATCTATACCAATGTAAAATATTTTGAGATTAATAGTTGCTTTTTTAGATTAAAGTAGATTCAACTATCATTACTATATCATATCCCCCTTTTTTCCTTTATAAAGATATCTTTGAATGTAACTCTTTTGTTTAGCCTTTTTTTTAAAAACTAAAACCAATAACAATTTTTAACCAACCCCCCTAAACAATGACAAATATCCATAATTTGTTGAATAACCAAAATCCACCCATACCCCATCTCTTGGGAATAGGGACGCTGTTCTCTAGACTACTTTTTGTATCTTTGGGGAAACCTTGAGAAAATCAGGATAATTGTTAGGTCTTGGCTGGAGTAGTTTGTGAGGCTGGCTGGACCATCTCAGCCAACAGCCTTGAAGATGTTCTGGATGCAGACTTTTGAGGAGAGTGTAACAGAGGCATTTTGAGATGCTGGATCACCTGGGCCATCCATTTTCATTGGTGTCTGGTCTCTTTGTTCTGAAAATACATAAACTTTTAAAGGTAATGTACATTTCTGTATTAATATGAGTATAGACTGAGTGTTGTACACAAGTTAGCCAAAGATGATTTTTTGTTTTATGTTTGAGAAGGTAAAATATTTGTTACATGTTTTGTAGTTTTTCTAGGTTTATTTCTTTATGTCTGTAGTCAGGTTTTCAGGGGTTCTGCCCCGATCAAACCTGATCCATCTCAACCTGGAATAAATTCACAGCCTTCTGTTTTCTGTGGGAACAACAGCATAACCTCTTCCCCAAAGCAACATATCTTTTGACTTCCATTTTGAAGTCAAGGCATTTTAAAAATGTATAGGTTCGTTTAATTCAGCAGCCTTTATAATCCAAGATGTCTTAGCAGTTGTCACTCATTCATCAACAATCAAAAAATTCAAAGACAACACAGTATCATACAGAACCCAGACTCCCTGTGCATTTTCCATCTTGGTGACTTTTTTTATATTACTTTTACTCTCTTTAAAGACTTCACTTAATTATTTTTAAACTATTTTTTCTATGACTGTCTATACCCATTTTCTTTTCTTTCTTAAGCCTATGCCATTTTGTAACTTGTTTAGAGGTTTTTTTCCCATCTGAATCCGTCTTTACTGCATATTGCTATTCTTTTTCTGTTTGCATGAGCTTTTAAATAGCTAAATGGCATGTTTAGGACCTCTGCCTCAGCTTTGGTGGTGGGCTCTGCCCAGCACCTAGGTCTATGAGAGACAAGCTCTATGCCCCATGGGCCTGCCTGAGAGCTCTGTTTCTTAACCAGAAACTGAATTTAAACCCTGTGCTGAGCTGGTGTTTTTACTTAGTTTGTTGTTGTTTTTTTTATTTTTTGTTTGTTTGTTTTTAGCTTTCTCAGGCCCTATGTGGAAATTCAGGCCCCACATTGGAACGCCATTGGTAGGCAGAATTTTCTGTCACACCAGATGCTCCCAAATGGCCACACAGAGACTTAATATTAAATATAAATGATTGGATGATAGCTCAGGCTTGTCTCCAGCCAGCTCTTACAACCTAAATTAACCCATTTCTATTAATCTATGTTCTGCCCCGAGACTCATGGCTGTTACCTCTCCTGTATGTCCTGCTTCCTTTCTGTCTGGCTAGGGACTCCTCTGACTCTACCCTTCTTCTTCCCAGTATTCTCTCTGCTCCAAAAATCCTGCCTAGCTATTGGCCAATCATCTTTTTATTAACAATGAGAGCAACACATTTTCACAGTGTACAGAAGTATTATTCCAACAGTGACTTCAGATGTTGCCTATGCCCTGCAGATTTACTGGCTGTATCCATAAAGCATTGAAAATATCATGCAGCCCTGAACACTGCGTACCATTACTTCACTATAGCAGTATATTTTAAAATAAAGAATCTGTTAAAGTGGTCCAAAAATAAGCAAGAGGAAATGATTATAGAATTGTTATCTGTGAGATGACTGGGTCCAGTTTGGAATTTCAGAGTAACTGTACAGTGTGTCTGTAGTCAGTTTAGGTTCTTAACACATTTGTATAACTGGCGTGGCTTTCCTTGCAGCCCCATGAGTAGATCATGGTGCAGTCTTTGAAGAATAAGTCTTGAAACATAGTCCACTAACACCCACAGTTGTGGCTGTGACTCATCCTCTGACATCAGAGACTTTATTCTATCAAGTAAAACTTTTTGTTTTTTTGTTTTTTGTTTTTTGTTTTGTTTTGTTTTGTTTTTTTGAGACAGGGTTTCTCTGTGTAGCTTTGCGCCTTCCCTGGAACTCACTCTGTAGCCCAGGTTGGCCGCGAACTCACAGAGATCCACCTGGCTCTGCCTCCCGAGTACTGGGATTAAAGGCATGCGCCACCACTGCCCAGCAAGTAAACATTTAACTTTAAGTATTTGTCATCCTCCAACCCTTAGAGTTATTATTGTCAATATTCCAGGTGTTGACACCAGTGTGTACGCTAAGACTTATTGTGATTATCATTTGTTTTTGGAGGAGGATGACCTGAAACAAAAGCTAAGAGTTTTATAGATGATAAATTCATATAACAAGAAGAGTAGTGTAGCCAGCCTTGCCTTTGGGACCCAAAGACCAGAGCCTGTCTCAGTGGTGTGTGTCCAATAGAAGAAGGTGGTAGAAAGAATACCACCATGGGAGACTTGTTCTCCTTGGGAAGTCTAAGTCCTGTGGTGTGGTAGAGCACTCATCTTCTGGCTGCAAACCAACCACTTTTGAATTCTATTATGGTCTGCAGGATGCTTGATATGGTTCCTTGGGTCGGTTACATGGAGCCCCCAGCATCATTTGTTCTTGGATATGTAAATGACAAAAATTATGGCTGTGGGCATATTCCATAGAGAAATTATAATTGTGTGGGTTAATTACATTAATTTATATATCCTGCTTTAGTAGTTGAGTTTAAAACAAACAAAACATCTGCTGAATGGTGTTGTTGGTTGGTTTTTCCTCTACTCTTTTTGGCTCTTTTGGGGGTCTGCCACCCAGCTCCTGAGTAAATCCACACAGAGACTTTTTCTTACTTATAAATGCCTGGCCTTAGCTTGGCTTGTTTCTTGCCAGCTTTTCTTAACCTAAATTAGCCTGTGTAGCTAGAGTTTTCCTGCCTGGCCCACAGTCAGGACAAATCTCTCTCACCTGCCAGTCCCACAGCTGCTCAAACCCAACCAAGTAAACACAGAGACTTATATTGCTTACAAACTGTAGGGCCGTAGCAGGCTTCTTGCTAACTGTTCTTACAGCTTAAATTAATCCATTTCTATAAATCTATACCTTGCCACATGGCTCGTGGCTTACCGGCATCTTCACATGCTGTTTGTCATCGTGGCGGCTGGCAGTGTCTCTCTGACTCAGCCTTCCACTTCCCAGCTTTATTCTCCTCCTTGTCCCACCTATACTTTGTGCCTGGCCACTGGCCAATCAGTGATTTATTTATTGACCAATCAGCAACACATCTGCCATACAGAACATCCCACAGCAAGCCTGTCTACCTTTTGTCTCTGGGCTTTTACCTTTTCCTTCTGTATATCTTCTTTCTTACTCTGTGGCTGGGTGGCTGGCCCCCTAGCATCCTCTTCATTACTCTCTCATTCCTTCTTCTCCTCCCAGATTTCTCCATTTATTCTCTCTGCCTGCCAGCCCTGCCTATCCTTTCTCCTGCCTTGCTATTGGCCGTTCAGCTCTTTATTAGGCTATCAGGTGTTTTAGATAGGCAAAGTAACACAGCTTCACAGAGTTAAGCAAATGCAATATAAAAGAATGTGACACATCTTTGCATCATTGAACAAATGTTCCAGAGCATAAACAAATGTGACACACCTTAAATTAATGTTCTGTAGCAGCATGACTTTCATTTATCAGAGTATCATTTCCAGTGTGGGTGATAATTCAGGTTAAGTCTGTGGAATTATTTTATTTTGCACTCAGAAAGACTTTAAAGAATTAGATTTCTTTCACTGCATACTTATACAATTCCAGATGCTGATACCAACATCTGGACATTTTAACATAAACTGATTTTCTGATTGAGGTAACTTAATTGTTGATTGACAAGGCAGCATAATTTAAGACATGGCCATACTATATTTAGTACCAGTGTCAAAAATTGTAAACTACAAGTATGTGTAAGCAAGTGGGGCTGTGATCCCAGCTAACTCAAGTTTGAAATACCAGTGTTAGACGGAAATCTCAGACCAAGTTTGGAAATGCTGGAAGAGGAAATGAAGAGGTGCAGTTACCTGAGTTCTGGGATTGTCTGTTTTGCAAATCATTAAATGATGTAGCAGCAATGCAGTTAGCATTCCTAGTCTAAATAAAAGTCTATTTTAGCACTGCGCAACACAAAGAATTCTTTTTCCATATGGATTGCATATGGATTTGTATGAGTCTCTGTAGATGTATCCAACCTTCTTATTAAATAAGAAACACAGAACCAATGCAAAGAAGAAAGCCAAGAGGTCAGAGCTAAGAGCTAAAACCTTACCCTTCCTCCTGCGGTGGTCCTACCTCTCCGAACCAGAGCTACCCCCGTGTTAAAGTCTTTATATAGAGTTCCTGTCCTGCCTTCTCATTGGTTGTAAACCCAACCACATGACCGCCTCCTCACAGCCTGTCTGTATAGGCCTCCAGGTTTTCCATGATTGGTATTAAGATTAAAGGCATGTGTATCCAATAATGGCTGTATCCCTGAACACACAGAGACTTACCCAGCTCTGCCTACCAAGTGCTGGAATTACAAGCGTACGCTACCACTGCCCTGCTTTCCTATGGCTTGCTAATAGCTCTGACCCCCGGGCAACTTTATTTATTAACATACAAATAACATTTTAATACAAATAAAATATCACCATATTTCCCCTTTTCTATTTTAATAAAAAGGAAAAAAAAAGAAAAAGCTTATAACTAATATAAGAAAAACTATATACAAAAGGACAATAACTATATACAATATATACAAGTAATAAATACCTAAACAATGTCTAGTCCATTTGTATTTGACAAATTCAGAGAAAATAATTTCATTATCTATCCTATTTTGGTAAGTCCAAAATGTATCCTAATTAATCTTCAACTATAACTAACTAACCTTCAACTATAACTAACTAATCTTCAACTCCCTCAGAGACCCAAGAAGGAAATAATATTAGCTAACAAAAATAAAAACAGGAAGTGCACATAAGCAACTTCCAAAAAATTTGTGAGTTGACAGAAACAGACAGCTGTCTGGACAGTCACCTGAGGTTTCTCCGAAGTGCTGGGGCATCATCTTCAGCCTATAGGCTTAGCATATCTGACAGACTCATTTGTGAAGTAGGATGTACACAAGGTCAACAGTTCAACCTCACATTGAGTGAGAGTAGTCCATGTACCAGAAACACCTGAATTCCACTAGTGTCATGTCATGATTCAGGATTTTAAATTCTGGAAATTGTTGATGGTTTTTTAATTCAGCTGTCCATTCTTCTTGGCTGTGTATATATGGCTTCATCTCAGCATCCCATTCTTCTCCATATCCCTCTATCAAATGCCAGTCTACTACTGAGAGGCGTGAGCTTAGTTACTCTTCAAGAATAACTGTTTCAGCTGCTGTTCCATTGCACATCAGAGGCCATCGACCCACTGCCTGTTCAGCTGCCTTCGAAGAAAAGGGCACTGTACCTTTTTCAAATTGCGAAGGCCACTTCAGGGATGGTGCCATATTGTCCTGGCCTCTGAAGATGCCTTTTGATAAAGCCATAACCACACTTGTTTTGGCAAGAATCAGTAATCCTTTGTTTTATGTCCTGTTTGTCCATTTTGTCCTGTTGATTCGAGGATACTTTGTTGTCCAGTGGCTAACTTTTGCCACAATGAAAGTTAACTCCATATGCAGTTTCTTCAATGCCCATATTTTCTCTGAAGTAGATTGGTACTGCCAGGAGCCGACATGTCTCATAGTCATAACAAAAAAGAAAAATTTTCTAAGTTATTAAAACATTTTAAATGCCATATTCTGTAGATCTCTGAAGGGTTTGAAGATAACCTGTCTATCTAAAATATATCTACTCAATCTTGAAAACATACCTAATATAACTACAAGTTCTATTATAATATCTAACTACTAACTTTCATTTCTTTATATCCTAATAGTTGGTAATAACATTCAAGGATCAGAAAATTGCATTACATTGTTAGATGAACGGTACAATTAGAAAAATATATATAACATTTTCTAACAATATCAATTTCAATATATATAATTTGTATACAATAAGTCTCTGTGTTTACATATACACAGAACCTCATAATATGCACAGAAATATTCATGTGTGTATTATGGCTCACTCTAAGAAAGTAATTAAGAAATGTGATGTAATTTATCTCATAATGTACAGCTAAAACATACAAACCCACTTTAAATATGTCAAATATACTTCAAAGTACAAGTAAAAATAATGAATGATTATTTTTTAAAAAGTTGTAGATATTTAAGTCTGTTTTCCTAGTATTCTGTTCTGAAGAACAAAGAATTATCTGATGCTCTCATGCTAAGTTGGTTTTCCCACTTGGTGATGCCTAGTGGAGGGCATGTTTGTATTTCCTCTCTGGTGTCGTGAGTGTGGTCCCTTGGCCTTGAGTTAGTGCTGGATAGAAAGTATAAATTCCTGCATCACTGAGGTGACTCAGCTTAGAATTCATATGGTAGGAGGAGAGAACTGACACCTACAAGTGGTTTTCTGACCTCCATATATACAGCATCTCACACACACACACACACACACACACACACACACACACACACACACACACGCGCGCGCGCACACACACACACGCACAGAGAGAGAGAGAGAGAGAGAGAGAGAGAGAGAGAGACAGACAGACAGACAGACAGACAGACGTGTGCACACACACACAGAAAGTAAATAAGTATCTTATAAAAACGAGAATATTTATTTCCATCACTGATGCTAAGTACTGGCAACATGCTGACCAGGCCCTTGATGTTTAACTCTCAAGTTTAAAGATTGTTTAGTGTCTGAAGAGTTGGGCAAGGACAGTCATGCTTAGTGGAATAATTCCTTAAAAGAAACAGGAACTGATTTTCTTTAATAATACTGAAGAATTAATTACATTCGGGGTTTTTTGGTTTGTTTTTGTTTTTTTTGTTGTTGTTGTTGTTGTTGTTTTTTTGCAAACCACCTGAAATTGCAGCACCATTTGTATCAGATTTATTGAGTCAAAGTATGTAGAATTTCTCAAGCTCCTTTTGGTGTGTTGGAAATGCATCTTTAGGAATGATGCACTAATTTGTATTCTTAGTCATGTGTGTATATCAGCTTCATTGCATCCTTATGTGTCTTATCAGCTCGTATTTAGAGGAACGTGCTAGCCAAAATCTTAAGAAAGATTTACATTTGTTTATATTTAAATACATGCAATAACCACAAGAAATAAGTGTTAAGATCACATTTTAGAGATGAAGAATGTGATGCTCAGAAGACCAGGGTCGCTGGCTGAGGTGTGTCTGTGTTTCTCATTCAGCTTCCTGTGCCTTTTCATCCTAACAACTTGCCAGTATTCAGACCCTTGCCTGTGAGTTTGCTTTGCCTTTATCATCTGAACTGTGTAGGGTGAGATGTTGTCACAGAAATTACTCTGTGGCTGGAAGGATGAACCTAGCTGTGGACAAACAGAAGTGTGCTTAGAAATTGAATACTTGGTGCTGAGGTATATGTATTTTCAAACATACTAGCTGGACATTATAGTGCTGTGATGTTATTTAATTAGAACCAGAAAAAATTAGGTAAGAAGTGATGGCCAACAGTCATATGACTTGCTAACAAATATAATTTCATAGTGTTCTGTAGATATCCCAAAGTGTTAATTATAACAGAAGCAGTTAAGTTCTTTGGAGCAGTGAAATTCTTTGGCTCTGAAAGCATAGCAGGTTTTAATAGATGTGTCACCTAGTAACTGTGGGCATTATTAAATATAAGGAGACTGAAAACCATGGTGGAAGCATTGGAAAAGTCTGGCTAGCATGAGTAGTTTGTTTTAGACCTATAGAGAAATCTATTAACTGTTGCTGCTATAGACCAATTTGATTAGGAAGTGGGACAAGCTGTTCCTTTCATTATACCAAAACCACATTGCACTTTGTATCAATTATTTGGCTGTCTGCAGCATTTAGATTAGAATAAAGGGCTTTCTCGGTGTTTGTGAATGTTGCGGATTGCTGATTAGTAATTAGAGAACTGAATGAAGGAAATTAGGCCAAGAGTGAATGGGAATGAGAAAGTCTTAATTCAGTAATACAGATGTTAGGAACAGATTGTCTTGAACAGCTCATTCTGTATAGTGACATTGTACATATCTGTGGTGTTATTTGCTTCCCATGTAAGACTGAAGTCAAATGCCTTGGAGATGGTTTCCTCTCCTATGCCTTGTGATGTAGCTGTATGGCTATTAATTTAGTGAAATATCCTGTTTGCCAGGTGTGGGAACTAGCTGATTTTATTGTAATACCAGATCATTACTTAATTCATATGCAACTGAGCACAGCACATGGAAAGCATTATAAATCTATTTACAATGTGGCTGGTCTGATGATAACATTGCATTAAATTCCCAGGTGAGGCAATTTAAGCAATTGCTTTGCCATGTGCACAACGTGGAAATTAAATTCTCATATATGCTTTAGTAATAAACCAACCTCATTGTTATGTTATTGCTTGTGGTAGGCTGTAAAGCCTCATTCTGGTTGCAGATACTGTGTGTCCCATATAGAGTCATACAACAAGCAGTACCAGAGATGACAATTTTTAATTAATTTAAACTAAGTTAATTCATGTTTCTCCCAGTTTTGCAGTGTGTGCCCACAGACACAGTGAGCTCAATTGGGAAATGTCAAAGTGTAGGTCAAGTAGGTAGATTATTTCAAGCCAAATTTCTAGACCAACCTGAACAAGTGCCTATGTTTGAATTTAAGAAAACCAGCCAATCAGTAAGCAAGCATCCTGTTCATATCAACCAAAATCTCTTTACATCTGGAATTCTTAATTTCATAACTACAGACTCACTTTTATCATCATTTTAGAGTATTGAGAGAAACTTGGTACCTCAAACTTCTCAGGGGAAAGAAGTCTATTGGTAATTTGTCACATTTTTGTCGTATCTATTCCATAGAGTTTTTTCAACTGTATCTAGTTCATTTGAAGTATGAAGTATAAATCATAGAAAAAGTAAGTTTTACATAAGCATACAACTAAAGTGAGGACTGCTCTTAAATGAGTGTGAATGTATGCATGTGTGTGCACACGTGTGTATGTTTTGAAATATTATCATTTGAAGCTTTTCCACCCTTATGGTATGGGCCAGAAATTGCAGAAGATTACGAACTGCACAGAGTTTCGGACTTCTCCTGAAGCCACACGTAAAGCACCAGTAGACAGTGGTAACTGACAACCAAGACTAAAAATGTTGACAATTTCTTGATTTGCCTGGTTAGCTTATGTATAGAAGTCATTAACTATTTATAAAATGCATTATGAATTGGGTTCCTTCAAACTGTAGCTGAATGTGTGACATTTCCAGCTCAAATTCTCATGCTTGCATTTGGCTAAAGTACAGGTTTTATAGCCTTATTAATAAAGTAAAAATATTTTAGGTTTATAAAGATATAATAAAGGTTTCAGTTCATTAACTTAGAATCTTCTAAACTAAAGTATTATGTAGATACTTAGTAATCAAGCATGAGGTTTTTAACATTCCATAAAAGATAACATGATTTACTGATGTTTTAGAAACAGTTATCCTTAAAACAAGCCATTTGTCATTCAAAAGAATTTCGTCTTTATTTATGTCTTGGTTGTTATTTTCAAGCAGTGCAATGGTGACGACAAAGAATGGATTATGGCTAATTACATACAGTCAGCTTGCTTAAAAACTTGAATGTTAGGAAATTATGAGACAATACCAATGCTGGGCTTCCAAATATAATTCTTAATAAAGAACAGCCTGGATTTGTTTTATTTTTGGAAATGGAACTTTAGTGCAGAGTCCCATTTTCACATTTTGTGCCATTCTCATGAGGAGTTATTCCTGATATTTGCAACGAAATGTCTTTTCGTTTTTTTAAGTCAGTCCTGCCAGGAACCACTTTGTTATGCTCAGCATATCATTTGCTTAATTACATCCAGAAAAGCCCTCCAAGACCAGCCTCTGCTGTCCCAATGGTGAGAAATGACTCTCGTGGATACCGCCCTATAACTGTGGGTGCATCCTCCTCCATGGCTGAGCCAGGATTCTCTGAATTGCTGCTTGTCAAAGCAGTGCCTCCTAACCAGAACAGGAGTAGATATTCAGGGTTCTACATTTGTAATTTCGTCTTCATTTGAAGTATGTTAAATCTAAAAGAGAACATAATGGAGTTGAACAGTCTATGCCAGTTTGTTGGTGTTTTGGTGAAAAGGGAAGAAAACAAAAACAATCTCCATATGATCTTTTTGCATCCTGTGGAATGTTTTAGTCCCCCATTGTGATGAAATGAATAATGCAAAAGGCAGCTCTGATACATCGGCCTGTCTTAAAGGTTCTCATTTCCTTTAATGCTGTAAAATACTTTTGCCAGGCTGGTTTGAGACTGAGATGGTGGGGCTCTTCAAATGGGCAAAGAGGCTTGGCATGATCGAAGTATTGTACTAAGACCATGAATTGGGCTGACCTTGTAACTTAGCATTTAAAATACTCTTCTGTATCAAGTCAGTAGAAATAAGCAATCCATAATAGCGTCAGCAAGAGAAACAGGTTAAGCATATGCTCTTTGTGGTGAAAAAATGTCTGGCGAGTTCACAAATGAATGCGTTGGGCCACTCCTGAGCTTTGAAGAGATCGCATATAGAAGCCTTTACTGACCATGTACCAAGGACTTGTGTCTCTGATTTGTTCTTCTCCTTGCAACACCATTGTGGTTTTATTTATCTACTCATAGAGACCTATTGCAGCTGCTAAGTTTTAGGACAGATATTTGTGGCAGGAAAGTACTGTTGAAGAGGGAGACACTGGGCAGGCTGGGGTGGGTGCCTCTGTGTCCTTTATCCTGAAGTATTTTATAGCTCTGTGTTGTTTTCCTTAGTCTATCAGAGCTGATTTATAAGACAGAAGAAACTCTCAGCTGAGCATCATGACCCCGAGATTCTAGGCTCAGATGAAGGAGAGTTACCTTTAGAATTCTATGACACTACATTGTTTTCCTAAAACACATATCTGGGTGGTGTGCATGTTTATTGATATTCCAGTAAGCCTTTTAAAACTGGGTTCTGCAAGATCCAGCATATCATTTGCTTAATTACATCCAGAAAAGCAATAAACTGAATTATATGCAATAAGCCAAATTCTCTTTTATGTGCCACACTTGGGAGAATTGTGAAAATAGTCCAAAAAAGTATTTCCTGTGTTTTGTGCTTCAGATAAGGCACCCACTTGGGAAAGGCTAGATTTTTTAAAGGATCTGAAACTCAGTGGTTGTTCTTGTCTGAGGTTCCTTTAAATAATATGATTGAAGGTATAATGAGCTGATTGAGAACAAGCAGCATTACTCATTGACTACTGTAAAAATCGAATCAAAATCTTCCTGTTGCCTTTTGCTTATGGATTACAGGTAGTCCTTTGAAACTATAATACTTTTTTCCAGATCATAGATGAACAAGTAAGAACTTTAAGTCGTAGACTGTAGGAGCCCGGGAAAGACATAACAGCTTCCCCCCATCCATTTTCTAATGGACCATATTTACTTAATTAGTTGAGAAGCAGAATAGGCAACAAAATGACCTTTGACCCTGAGCTGGTGAAGATGAAATAGGGACTGATAACCAGACTCAAGTTTCATAACTAATTTTCCGAGCCTCCCAGCTTTCCCAAGTGTGTGTATTTAGATAACACATGAGTTGCTTAGAGCCATGCCCCTCTGACTGCACAGGTGAGGGTAGGGGCCACACAAACACAGTTTCATTGGAAATGTTTACTCGTAGCCCACTGCCATTAGTTACGGGCATTGGGAAATGTGTTTGCTTTACCAGTGTCTGTCTGTCTGCTCCCCTTCCCCCACTTTCTCTCCCTTTCCTCACCAATGTTACTTTCCTTAGGCCATTGTTTAGAGAGGAGTTGGAGACGACGTTTGAATTGCTGCTAGCTAGGGAATGGTTTTACAATCCCTTCTCTTCCTGGACAGTAACATCACAACGATGAAATAGAGATGTGCTTGTCCAGGCATCCCAGTGTACAGTTGGTGAGATGAGTATTACCCTAGAAGTAGAGATTTTTAGAGCTCCAAATCGTACAATACATTTCCTACCGAGACTCCCATACACTCCTGTTTTAATTATAATCTGTGAGTTTTAAAACTGTACAGCTATAGAACTGTATTTCTTCCAGTTTAGTGGTTTTATTCAAACAACATACAGAAAAGTAAATTAATTCTAGTCTGCTTATGAAAAATAATAGAACATTAGCACAAAGCAGAAATTTCTTTCGTTGTTGGTCTTTCTTTTTAAAACAAACTTCTAATTTCCATTAAGCTCCTGGGTTCTGGAACTTTGAGTTACGTTTGCTCATTTCTGCTGGTAGGTTTCCATTAGGGGGCTCCCGAGGGTTTGAGACGCCGTGCCTTGATACCAATAATGCTCGGATACATTGACTTTCTAACGTTCATCTCGCTCTTCCCTTTTTGTTTTGTTTTATAGAAAAGGTCACGGATCGCCTACAGTGACGAAGTACGGAATGAGCTCCTAGGGGATGATGGGAATTCCTCAGAGAACCAGGTAGAATGCTAATGAGGAAGGCCCGGTGGGTGGCTGGAGGGTGAAGGAGGTCACAGGCACACTGGGCTCTCAAGCTGCTCCCTAACAGTATTAGCAGCAACTCATGTGGAAGCGATACTGTTTAATGCAAAGCTGGAGTCTTAATCAACTTCAAAATGTTTCTTGGAGATCTTACATTTAACCCTTTACCTTGTGATCACTGTCTGCTATCTTTTAAAAACTCTTTTCTTCTCTTTTCTTTATTATTTAGTACTTAAGGAATAACTTGAAACACGCTGTTTGCAGACAAAGCCAAGGTCTTCACCTCAAACACATGTAAGAGGAATAAAAAAGTACATAATGCAGCTTTGATAGGAATGCAGCATAATTAAATCAACACTCGCAGCAAAACAAATGAAAGTAAGCTTTCAAAATTCAGCCCAGCCCTGGCTCCTATTGTGTCGCTTCTTAAAAATACATTCACCAAAATGCAAATGCCTAGCACGAGTGTGGGACTTTGTGCACACCCAGGCAGAGGCCTGCTCTGCTTCTGTCGAGTGACCGAGTGACCGAGTGACAGTAGCAGTAGGGTAAGCTCTGTGTGCACCTTAGGATCTGCAGACAGAGAAAAAGAGATGATACAACTCCTCCTCAAAGGCTCTTGCAACTTGTCTGCCATTCCTCATTGGACGGCACAGTCATGTCATGAGTCTAATTAGCATCCTACTACTTTCTTTGAATTAATGCTGCAGACATCATAAGTTCACATAGTTCATATATGATGTATACAACTCTTTCAAAAAGTGTTTCAAGACGCTTGCTTGGTGTAGAACTGATTTTGAAAAGTCTCACACAACCCTGGGGACTGATGGGTAACAGGGAGCATCATAGGTAAGACCTACATGTGTTTACTAAGGCAGGTCTTCCAAGGGTTGCTTCTCAGCCTACATGAACCACTCACTGGGTAAAACAGAACTGTGATTTGATAGGAAGATGTAGCACATCCGTCCAATATGCTGAAATTTGCAGAATGCACTTCCCACTTCAAGGAGTTTATGTTTACTGATACTAAATTACACACCACCAGCGTGTGAGCATTGTAACCTGGGAGGAGGCTGGTGTGACAAAGGCACCCATCCATCCACCAGAAAAAAATGGGAGAATTATTACCGAGCAGGCCGTTTGTTTTGTTCACCTTCTTCACTATTTGGATGGTATCAGCCTGAATTCAGACATCTCTCAGATTTGACTTGCAGTTTCAACTTCCCTCACTGAAATGTGAGAGCAGCTGAAGTGGGGTGGGGCAGAAGGAAAGTGAGCGGTAATGTTGTGAGGGGGTTTTACTCATAATAGATTAAATAATGTGAGAATGAGAAAATATTTTCTGCCTTTTAAAAGTGGCGTTTGAATTATGCATGCCTCATGGATGAATGAATCACAGCTTTCTTCTCTAACGACTGTTAAAAAAAAAGGCATTATCTTTTATGCAAAATAAAAAACCAAAAATAAGTGTATGTGTAGCTTCCATGTAGTTCTTTTGGAAGGAAGCTGTGCTTCCCTGTCTGGAGCCCTGGCTGATGGAGAAGGCACAGGAAGGCGGGCGCGCTGTCTAGCCCAGGCTTCCACTGCACTGGCGGTGCAGTTCCCTGACAGCAGCCTTTTTAAAGCTTGTTCACTTCTCTTAATGGACATTTAGTGCACCTAAAACATTAGCCTTACGTGCGTATAAGTATGATTCTTATGCCTAAAGAAACATATTCCACAATAATAGATTTGAGCTCATAGTTTCTGAATTTTTCAAATTATATCTCTGTCACTTTAAAGTGATTATGCAGAGATTTCCCCTGGACTTATATGAGTCAAACTTAGAAATTCGGCGAGTGCTCGGGGAGCCGGAAGTTGGCTGTGAGCGGCTGTCACTCCAGTAAATGCAGCAGGGCGCGTTACAGCCGTGAGAACACGTAAATGGTAGATTAGGACTCAGGTGAACTTCTCAGCCTAAAATTCGAATGAGGTGTGAAAGTTCAAAGAGATCATGCTAAGCTTTTTGGATAATTTGTTACCATGCAGAGCAGAATTTCCATACCACGATGAAGTCATTAAATCCTGTGTTGAGACTCTTTGTCATAATGTAGGAATTTAAATGAGCACACCCTTAACCAGTGGCTTCAGATGTCACTTGAAAATAACTTTTATTCTCTATCAGTCTTATTCTGACTCAGCAGTAAAAGCAGAAGGTCTCTCTACAGAAAAGGTTTTAATGGCTCTTCGTATACATTTTTATAGAGCAGAAGCTATGAAGATGGGTGTTCTGGGTGGGAGGACTACCCACAATCTATATAAGAAACTCTTCTACCCAGAAAGAATTTATGTTCACGAGGATTGTTAACACGCTGGTTTTCAGGCCTTCTTGTCATATATTTATGATATACTTTTAATATACACATAAAGCTTGGGTATAAACAAAATTAGTCATAGTCGCTTAAATTAGCATATATCTGTCAACTAAATATATAGAGTGATTGTAAGGGGAAAAAAAAAATAAACAATCAGTTAGTATGACGGCAAACGTGTTTCCAGTGCCTTGTGCACCCACTCCATACTGTGGTTTCCTTGTGACTGGCTGGACAAGTGTGAATACAGTAGCAATTAGCTCTATCTCTTTGGCATTTGTGGCCAGTTCTGTTAGACGTCTACAACTGACTGTTGATGCACATGGCTATGAACTTCTAGCTGGCTACCAATGACAATAATTTACTTTGGGGTATATTTCTACTTCAGCCATGATTGAGAATGCCACTGTCTGTACAACTAAGGATTTTTCAAGAGTGTTTTTAATGTCCTCAGCACAATATCCATTTAATCGCTTTCCAAATCAACTCCACTGTGCAATTTCTTTCTCACTCATAGCTATTTCATTCAATTAAATATACCTCATCCTGGATTTACCAAAAAAAGAGGAAGGGGACAAAATCTGCTTTGTACCTGTAAGTGCTGAGGACCTGGTCCCTGTCTTCCCAAGAATGAGTGTCCCAAGCATTCTTCATCTGCCCTCCAGTGTGCAGTGTTTAATTTCCTTGAGAGCTGAGCTAGTGGATGCAGTGATGCAGCATTTACTCAGAGTGGAAAGCTTAATAGTTCTTAGCTTGATTTCCTTTCCTGAGGACCCTTCTCAAAATAAACAAAAAACAGACTATAGAACAAAACCATAGACTTTGAGAGCAGAGTATGGAAGTGGTGACAGAATTTTGGACACTAACAGACTCTCTGTTGCCATATGCAAAATTATATTGATCCAGTGACTTTGAGAAAATCCTACAAAGAAGATTTTTTAAAATATATAAAGGGTAGAATAGTTCCCAACATGATGAAGTTTTTGTGGTAAAGCAATATTTAACAGATAATGATTGCTTAATTTTTTAATACAAGGTTCTCTTAAGTTCCGATTTGGGCTTGCTGTGCGTAAAGTGTGTCAAACTTCAGCTACAGACCAGGGGGTGAAGTCGGTCAATTTAATTCCGCAAGATCTGAAGAAGGTCGGTATCATTTCATATAGCCCCGGCAGAGCAGATCATTACCAGGCACAAATCTGCTCGTTCGTGCTGGGGGTTTCTAGCAAAATAAATAGACTGTCATCATAAGTTCAGAAAATTGTGTGTTCGACCCACGATAATGTGTAAAGGGCGGTTAATAGAGTTCAGCATTTATTCGTTATCTGTATGCGGACAGAGACGGCAGTGGCGTTATCAGCTTTAAAAAAATTCGGGAGTTCTGGGAGTCACGTGATGCGCCTCACACCATACACACCAAGGCGCGCGCGCACACCCACCCTCGCATGCTCCACAGTGCAGTTTTGATTTTAGTCACAGCAGAAGGCTTAACCACAAGAGATTCCACTGGTTCAAACCAGCGTAAACCAGATTTTTTTTCAGCCCACAAAGGAACAGATTACCTCTTGTATCAAATTCTGCATTCCGGGTGGGGTTGTGGGGAGAAATCTTTGTTTCAAAAAAAAAAAAAAAGATGTGGATTACCATAAGCCAACATGATGGTTTTGCACACTTTCATGGCGACTGTGATGGAGCTAGGAACTCGATAAATATCCAAATCACTACTTCTAGTGGAGTCTAAGCATTGTTAATTTTCAAAAAGCTACCATCTTTGTTTACTTCAATGCATAACTCTCAGCCTAACCAAAAAAAGGAAAGGGGGGAAAAGGATGAAGCTTAGAAACCTCCCTTTACCTAGCTTAGCTACAAATCCGGTGTGGAGCTTGAATGCAGCCATGCAGCACAAACAAGATAGAACGTTTTTTTGTTTGGGACCCATTGAAAAAGCAAATGGGTAGCATTTTTAAACACCCTTGCTTATGGCAGGGTGGCATGCCCCGATGGACTCTATTGCTGAAGAGTAGTTTTAAACTTTGGCCCCTTAAGTATCATAGTCAACTGAAGAATAGTGTCCCAGAAAGAAAAGAGCCTTGCGATCAATTCCCACATCGTCTCTCTCTGAGATTTAGGGTTTGCAGTTTTTCTCCCGTGATGTTCAAATGACAAAGAGAAAGATTCCAATATGTGCTAAGCTAGGTATCTTAGTTTAAATTTTAACTTCGTCTAGAGAACAACTTTGTCGCTGCCCATGTGAAAGATGAGACAGTCTGCACTGGATATTTGTCGCTTTCCACGTGAAGAAACGAGACAGTCTACACTGGATGGTTGTGGGGAAGGGAATGAGTATATTTAAAAACAATAGCTTTTTGTCTGGTCCAAACTATGACATTAATATTTTGACATTTAAATTTTTGCTAAGTGCAGACTAAGGTGCCATACAATAAATTCTAAACCCTTTCTATAAGGAGTTTATGACAATTTGAATCTCTTCCTTCTAGATTGGAAGTACTTTTCCTATAACAAATGAAATAACAGAATAAGCTGAAATGCATACTTGTCCTCCTTGGATTTGACACTAAAACAGCATTAAGTGTTGAGAATTCAGGGTTATGGTAAACATGATACTTTTAGAGAGAATTATAGTGAACGATTCATAGCACATTTCTCCAAAGAAATCATTTAATTTATTGGCCTACATGTGTCAAGTATTGTAACAGATGTTACAGACACTTGGATGTTTAAAAATTATCAGTTGTAGTCCTGAATGGCTGAGGATGCAAATTTTAAACCTAGAATGTGGCTCATAGTCTGTTGTGGCACGGGCTTCTATTCTGTTCATTGTAGAAACTGTGGTAGTAATTTTAACAATGCAGCTATGTTTGTGGTTTAGAATGATGTCAAACACATACCCAGAATGGGCCATGTTTATAGATTTCATAGATTCTTGGTTTCTAGAAGCTTGCTATAATCTGTTACAGTTATAAAAATAGGAAAAGGTAGGGGATTGAAATGTTACCATAGGAGAACTTACTAACGAAAGAGTAGTTTTTTATTTGACCTAATGAAAATGGACCACAGGACAAACACGGTAAGAGGGTTCCTTGCTTTGATATGTCCCAGTTTGAAAGTTAAGATTACTAGAAAGTAAAGGAAAAAAAGTCAAATAAAAACACACCCAGTGAGTGCTGTATTATTTAAGAAAAACCACGACTCTTGACATTAACTCTTCTGATAGGTACTTTATATATATATATATATACTTTGGCGGATTCTCAGCTGAAATAGAGTTAACCCACTGCAGCCTATCATTATAATGGGTGCCAGTAGGGCATTAAGCCAGGAAATAATAGTAGGTTATTTTTGTTGTTGTTGTTTTAAATAGTTACTGGAGCCAAAGCATGAACTACTGATCATTTTCATTTGTTGGTAAAATCTGAAATCGGTTGTCAAGTCTCCAAATAGAGAAACATCCTGAAATCTTGTATATACAAAGCCTCTCTAATGGTGCATTCTTAGAAGAGAGACGCAGTAAACTTGTTTTCTTTTTTTATAATATAGACTTCTATGAAGTCGTTCCCCTTTATTTCATGATGGTTCTTAGATGTACTTTAAAAGAGAATTTCACACTATTCTCTTTGTTTAATGTGACAGTGTGAGAAAGTGATCTTTATTTGTTCAAAAACCCCTGCATGTAGTCTATGCTTAGGTTCTTTTAATGTGTTTGTCTGTGATTTTTAAATGCTAAACATGTAAACAGATGAATTGTCAATGTTAATTCTGTATCCTGTCACACAACTGATCTTTCTTTCCTGCCATGTCTTCCCTTTTTATCTTTTTTTCTTTTTTTTTGGTGCATTCATGTTGCAGTTGATAAAATTACGTGAAGAGGTAAGTATTTCCCAGCTTACTTTTTTTTTTCTCCTTAGTTCTACTGTTTCTTATAAAATTTATTTTCTAAATCTCAAGTGGATCTTGTATTCATTTTTCCGGGGAAATGTACACTTGACAAAACTGTTGACTTTTTGACTTCAGCCCGCTTCTCCTCTGACGGTCTTCTCCAAACAACTGTCTTCAGTTGTGCTTGTTGGGGGGCGCTGTTCTTTGTTGGCATTGAGAGGAAGTTAATATTTGCAAGCCAAAAAACAAGGAAGGGAGGGGGCATATCTTAAAACTGTGCAGAGCTTTGTTGTTTGTGAGGCCTTTGGATTTGTCTTATTTGTGTTAGTTTCTCAATGAAGTTAGTATGAGTTCCTTTTTTTATCCCCTGGTCCTGATTTACTTTACTGAAAACATCACCCACCCCTAGATTCAAGGGTTCCATGTAAGATGCCATGGAAAACATGTGCATTATAAATGCCCTTGCTCTGGCGCAAGGACGCCTGACAGCAGCAATCTTGCTTGACTGTTAAGCACTTTCCTTTCTGTTGGAAACAGCCCTCAAATGAGTTCTCCTTTTTCTGAGTGCTGCTCCAGACTCTTTGGGGGCCTGATAAATCCCTGCAGCAGCACCTGCGACTCTGGCCAAATGACTCTGGGTCAAACCCACCAACAATGCTTTGATTCATTTTTTCCGAGATAATTTTTATAGAGTAACGCTGTTTTGTTTTCCCACAAGGACATAGAATAGTCCTCTTGCTCATGGGAGTCACAGTAGTTTGGTTGAGCACATTGACTGTAGCTTTCCTGGATGGTTCCTATGGTGGGCTGCTATTCTGTGGGTGCTGGATATGTTGATTCCGAGGCTTGTGAACTGTGGTTTGAACAACTCTCCTGATTGAAACGCATGAGTGAGCTCCTAGCTTAGCTAAAGTGATAATGGCATATAAACTGAAGGGAGAAGGCATACCAATAGCCTCTCACATTTTGGTTTTATTTTTTTCCTTTCCAACATGGAAGTATATGTATATATGTATATACTAAATCAGTATAATTAGTTACACTGTTGATTACTCTGAATGAGTGAGTGATGACACAAACATTTTTCCCTGAGAGGTAGACTGTCTGTTTTGTGTATTTAGAGATCCCTACCCTTTGCTGAGGAATCTGAATGTTCAAATGTTGAAATGAACAGTAGATTTGAATTAATGGACACACATGCACACACACATGCACACACACATGCACACACATACACGAACCCACATGCACATATACCACATTCAAAGAACCTCCACAAAGCTCTTGATCCTGAATGGACAGTGATCTGATGGACAAAATTCCTGTGCTTTATAATAACAAGTATAATTCTGGCCAGATTGTTGTCATGCTGTGGTGCAGGATCAGAGGAATTCTTAATTCTAAAAGCTGAAAATCATATCCCCATCTCTTTTGTAATATACCATTACTTGATAATTTTTCTCTTGTTTTTCTATGTCAACAGCTGTGTATGTTTCAGTACCATGGTTGATGTTTCTGAAACTGTTCTGTGGCAGAATTATTATCAGGAGAATTAGATCATTTGGGTGATAGAATGACAATCTCAGGAATAGTATTGTCTGTGTCTTTGATTTGTTTGCAACACAAATACTTATGGATTAGGTGATCCACTGAGCTTGAATGGAAATTTCTCAGAAGGGCTCTTCTCCTAGTCAGGATTTATTCATGCTCATACAGTGAATGTTACCCCAATTTTACTTGCACCTCTCCTAAGAAGACAGGCACCTATCTGTTCCAAAATACAGAGTTTTGTTGTGTTTGGAAACACAATGTGCCGTCCTTCTCCTGATGCTCTTTTCAGGGAGTGCTTGGAGGCAGGGTCGTAGTGCAGAGGGAGCTGATCTGGCATTGGCTGTGCCGAGCTGTTGGAATCCTGCATCCCCATCTTTCCTCTTTGCACAGCTCCTCACACAAGCTGAGTTCCATCTGAAGCTCCTGCACAGCTTCACTCACCTGCTTTGAAAAGGCCCAGAAGAGGGTGAGAGAATGAGTTTGGGGTGGAGTGTGGGGCACGTTGAAAGCCTCTGCGCACTGCACTGCAGCTGCTTTCATTGAAACGGCGGAGGCAGTGGACAGCGGAGGGAACAATGTAATAGCGAGGCTGTTACAAGAACTTGATTTTAGTTTGACTTCAGTGAAGAAGTTTGAAAATACGAAGGGAAACCCTTCTGGGAAGCTGCCCGTGAACTGATCATTCTGTTGGGTGCAGATTTTCTCTGGGAAAGAGAGAGAGAGAGAGAGAGAGAGAGAGAGAGAGAGAGAGAGAGAGAGAGAGAGAGAGAGAGAGAGAGACTGACTGAGAGAGAGAGAGAGAGAGAGAGAGAGAGAGAGAGAGAGAGAGAGACTGACTGAGAGAGAGAGAGAGAGAGAGAGAGAGAGAGAGAGAGAGAGAGAGAGAGAGAGAGAGAGACTGACTGAGAGAGAGACTGAGACTCTCCAGAAGAAGCAGTTGCTTCCGTTACTCAGTTCAGCATGTGCAGTGTTTAGTGTTCACTTGGACATTCGGCTTCCCGAGTAGCTCTAGAGTCTCCCAAATTGTCCCGCATTTAAACACTTTATTCTGCACATGTTAGGCTTTTGTGCTTCCGTCATATATAAGCATAGATGAAGAGACAACTCCAGTATAGTCTATGATTTTTTTTAATCTCTATTAAGCTAAATGTCTTCTTTGAATTTAGGATTTCATACAACATGAAAATAAGCCCCAAATTGTCTTCATCCGGACTAAAACTCATAGTTACTCTTGCTTTCTTGGATCAGATTGGTATTTTTTTAGAGGATCACCAATTTGAAGTCCTTTGTTTGGGTAGAAAACAATATTCAGAGGAGGGAAAAGCAGTTTTTACTCCCAGGACCTGTATATAAGGAGAATCAGAATTAAAGACATGGTTTTTTGGCAAGCTTTGGTACTATTAAGTTTTATTTAGAAATAGTCGTGCGAACACAGAGCACCAGTGTTCCTTTCTCTGTTGCAGCCTTCAGTGAGTTTGCTTTTTGTGACCTAAGGAGCTTTTTCTCCCTTCCTCCATTTTATTTATTTCGTTTATTTTCTAGAAGGAGGGGCAGTATTTCTCTTCATTTCTGCGCTGTATATTAGACAACTCTATTAATTATTATAGAATGCTCTTGCTGCTTCCTGACCTTCACATCAGGTCTTGTCTCTCTGTTCTAAAAGCATTGTTTTAATGATTCTCCCCCCAACCCTTCCCCCCAAAAATTTTTCAAGGAAAGCTTTGATGTGGCTTTAGCTGCCTCTAACGTCTGGCCGCATCTCAGATGTGTCACCTGTGCCGGGAGGGAATAAGGAAATCACGTTTTGAATGGTAATGATAACATACTAATCACTTCCTTTCTTTGAAGATGGAAGCGAGATATTCTGTCAGCATCCCTGGCTGCTAGAGCTTGGAGGCACTGGTCTAGGTGTATTAGCTTAAGTGTGCATGTCAATACAGCTTGCATCTCCAAGATCCATGGGGGCTCATTAGAGCAAGGTAGATCATTTCACTCGACAGCCACTCAGATAATGCATGTGGCACCTCCTTTTTTATTATTATTGGAAAGCATTGCTTCAATTTTAAGTGACATCTGTCAACAACACAAAGTTATATAGTTATGGCTGCATGTTTTTCTTTCTCTTTGACCAGACACCAAAATTGATTTGAGGGCAAGAGATACTAATTTATACAAATACATCTACACATTAAACTGCCCACAACCAAATATACAGGCGCACATATTCATGTGTTTTTAGGTGTCTAAACATACATATATGTATACCACATGCATATACCATTCATTCATAGACATGGTTAGCCTGTGAATCTGTTTTGGTAATGTGAATATATATCTGCTGTGAGATCAAAAACATTTATAAAGTCTCAATGTAGAAAGGAAAGTTTAGAATATTGGGGAAGTTCTCTAATTTGCTCATGAGATATAATATGAAAGAGTTGTATATAATTTTATTTCAAAGAGTTGATTGTGATTTTAGTTCACAAAGCACTATGTGTTAGCCGTTCACTTTAACCTAGTGTTGTAAATTTAGGGATAAATTAGCAGTTATCACCATACCATATAAATCCTGTGTATTTCCTGTTCTTTGGTGGTTGTCCTGTGTTGTCTTTGAGCTAGAAGTGCTGTTTAGCATTCTGTTTCAGTAGCGTTATTGTTCCATGTGCCATCTTGCTACACATCCAAAATAAGAAGCATTCTCTTAAAAATAAAAAGTTCTTGTTTAAAAATTATGATTTGCAGAAATCAAAGGACCAGGTAGGTGTTGGAAATGACTGCATGTTGTAAAACTAAACACAAATAGGGACCACAGCACTGTGTGTCTCATCTGTGTTAAAATGGGAAAGATCCAGTTGGCTCTGCTCTTCATGTATTTCTCAGTGGTGTGGAGTAAGATTTGTTGTGTCCACTCATAACAAGGGGCTCCTTAAAAAAAAAAAATAAATAACAACAACAACAAACAAGTGGATGATCCGTGCATGTTTGATTAGAAATCTATCCATTGTTGTGGTTCCTCTGATGAACTATCTGCTAAAATTTAACTGTAATGGATTGTGGACACCCCCCCCCCCCCCATTTTGGACATACAAAGGCATTATTTTTTTAAAAGGCAAAAAAGAACCTTGTAGCCATCCGTCTGACTCCCCCTTCGTTTCAGAGGGCACATCTGCTGGATAACACGGAGAGGCTGGAAAGGTCATCGCGGAGACTAGAGGCTGGGTACCAGATAGCAGTGGAGACCGGTAAGAATTCTGAAAGTGAGCAAATTGTCTTGCTTATGCACAGCAGTCTTCACAACACATGACATTTCAGCGGAACTTCAAAGGAGCAGCAGAGACAGCAGCCCGAGATGTGGTTTACATATTGGGGAGACAATTGGGAGCTTATTTGCGCTTATCTTTTTTCAAGTTAAAAGGCATGACATCTACTGAAAACCTTCCTGAGGTTTGAAAGTCTACATCTGAAAGCAGACGGGATACTTTGTCTAAATCCTACATTTGTCTTAATGTGCAGTTACACGTTGTCAGTTTACCCACCCGCAATGACATGGAGTGCACCGTGCAGCCCGGCTTGTTTGTGACTTCGGTTTAGTCACGTAGGTAAAAATTAACATTTTAATCAGTCTAAATGATAGGAGCTGGCAACAAAGACATAATGATACCTAGTGTGCTTGTTTTACTCTGTGTTAGAAATGGCTCCTTTAATGGCCCTATTTTATAAAAGCCACAAACAGAACCTCTAACAAGGTATGAAAATATCTATAAAACAACAAAGCCTATATTCACGATTATCTTATTACCATTGGTTTATACTATTCATACTTTTGATTTGAATTGACAATAGTCGTATTTCAAAGAAGACCATCCTAATTTTTCTAAGACTAGTCTAGTCAAAATAGACAGGTCTTTTTTTGTGTGAACATTGCATGCAGTATTTTTAAACAGCAAGTTATCATTAATACCTTGATATTTACTAGTTTCTTATTATTTTGGCTATCCTTTTTGTTTCTAAGCTATAAATTATAAATAATGTATTTTAATAGTTTGAAGTGTTCTTGCATACCATATAAACAACAAAAATATGTGATTAACAATTTTCCTGAAAAAAAAAATTAATTTAGTGTTACCACAACATCACTTTTTTGAAGAGTGGGTATAATGAAAGTGTTCCTAAGTACTCTCTTTTATGAATGGCCAGTGTGCTTGCCCTCGCTTTGTGGCTATGCTGGATTGGTTGGTTTATGTGCTGCACTCTAAAGAGCCCAATAAGGAGATTGTACATTTATTGGTGATGAGGAAGCTGAAGAAGACCATCAACCTCCCAACTTTTAACAGTATGGGCTGCTGCTTTCCTCTGGTTATTGTCAGGCTGACTCTCTGCCCTGATGGGGCTCCTTTAGTCTTGCTCAACCAAGAGCAGACTCTTGGGAAGGATATGCCGAGTGGAAGGAGCTACATTCCAATCCTCACTCCTATTTCTGTGACTCTGAATGAATTATCTCACCTCCCCCCAAGCCTGTTCATTCTTCAATAAAATAGAAGTAAATTACACATCTGAAAATTCTTAACATAATAACATACATTACGTTAAGGTATTTTATGTGCTGTAAAATACATATATAAATGTACATATTATTGTGTGGCCATTTAGTGATACATAATATTGGAAAATATTTTTATTGTGTTTGAACATTTGTATATTTTAAAGGAATAGAAAAGGGTGTACAATTCTTGGGAACTGTGGCACTGTCTCTATTGAACTTTATACTCATTAAAGAAAGAAAGACTTCCTTGCCAAGCAACCATTGATAGCCCTCCATGGGCTTGGCTTGTGCTTAAGCATAGAGATTGTCTTGCTGTGTCAGTGATCTCGGTCTTGGATGATGGGGCCCTAGATGGGTATCTCAGCCTCTCACTTCACTATCCATGTGGTTCTTTTCCAAAACTGGAAGGTCATCAAAGAAGATGGCCTATAGAAGACCATGCATTGATCATGATTGTAAGGTAGTGTGGGAGTTGATAATTATTTCTTTTGATGTACAAAATGTATATATTGACAACATAATGGTAGTCTATCAAATTATGTGTATATCTCACATAAAGCTTGGGAACTTAAGGCAGACTACAGAATTAGGTCTGGGCGGAGGAATACAAATGAGAATTGGGACAGATGCACTCCAGACTGTGCTTGGTCAAGTATCAACTTGCTAATTCATTTACTTGGATACGGTTGAAAGTGGGTGGGAAAGGAGAAGTGACTTCCGGTTTCTACAGGGCACTGTGACAGGTACCGTGTCACTCATGGTTCCTGAGTCCCCGTCAGCCCTCACTGCAGTCAGGTCAGCAATCCCCGCCAGCCCTCACTGCAGTCACGTCAGCAGTCCCCGCCAGCCCTCACTGCAGTCACGTCAGCAGTCCCCGCCAGCCCTCACTGCAGTCAGGTCAACCGCTCTGTGTCTTGACCATATGTAAATTTTTAATACTCATCATTTCATTATAGGCAGTAGAAGAAGAACATTTGAAAAGGAATAGAACATTTTTTCAGAGAGGGTCTCGTATAGCCTAGACTGGCCTAAAACTCACTCTATATCTCAGAATAGCCTTGAACTTCTTCCTACCTCCCCTTCTCAAGGGCTAGGGTTATAGATGTGTCTCACCAAACCTGGTTTATCTGGTACTTGAGATTGAGCTCAAAGCTTGTGCATACTAGACAAGCACTCTTATCAACTCAGGTCATCCCTTGTCCTCTGCCCCAAATTTGAAAAATAATTTTGAAGATAAAATCCAGGCTCTCATGCGTGGTAGGCAAATACTCTACCCCTGAGCTACATCCCTTCCTCCCAGAGGAAAAACTTAGCACTGGGTTTCAAAATGATGAGATGCAGGAAGGAAAAGACGTGGACACAGAGGAGCTGAGTGACTGTTAAAGCAACCCCTGGGAGGGTGTGCTTTCCACGAACTGCGTTAGCCTGGACTTAGCTCCTACTCAGAGGGCTTTAAAGAATGAGAACATATACATATACATAGAATATAACGGCTTCCCATAAAGCATATTTTATCAATTTAAGAATGACATTTTGGCCGGGCGGTGGTGGCGCACGCCTTTAATCCCAGCACTCGGGAGGCAGAGGCAGGCGGATCTCTGTGAGTTTGAGGCCAACCTGGGCTACCAAGTGAGTTCCAGGAAAGGCGCAAAGCTACACAGAGAAACTCTGTCTCGAAAAAAACCAAAAAAAAAAAAAAAAAAAAAAAAAAAAGAATGACATTTTGTCAAAAATTATAGTTTTGTATTGAGGTCAAACAAACAAGGACAGTTTAATGATGTGATAAGAGTAGTAGGTAGAAGTTTGATGAATTTCTTTACTTGAAAAATACAAAATGTGGGGGCTGGAGAAATGGCTCAGAGGTTAAGAGCACTGACTGCTCTTCCAGAGGTCCTGAGTTCAATTCCCGGCAACTGCATGGTGGTTCACAACCATCTATAATGAGATCAGGTACCCTCTTCTGGTCTGTAGGCATACATAGAGGCAGAACTCTGTATAAATAATAAATAAATATTTAAAAAAGAAAAGTACAAAATGTGGCAACCTTATGTGAGGCTTTCTGAAATATTTTTCATTGTTTTTATTTTATGTCTTTGACGTTTTCCCTGCATGTATGTCTGTGTACTGAGTGCATGCAGGTGCCTCTGGAAGCCAGGAGAGGGCACTGAATTCCCTGGGCCCAGAGTTACAGATGGTTGTAAGCTACCATGTGGGTGGTAGGAAATGAATCCAGGTCCTCTGGAAGAGCAGCCAGTGCTCGTAACTGCAGAGCTATTGCTCCAGCCCTCTCTGAAATACTTTCCAAATTTTACTTGAGCACAATAATCTAGGAACAATAATTCTGAATGTATTGAATGAAGTGGGAGAAGCTCACCTTCATTGAAGCTTTCATTGATCAGCTCTGTAGCCCTGAGAACCAGGTACCCTGGTTATCTCTGTGTATGCTCATACTTGCCAGATGGACACTTGACATTAGACTCTTCCTGTTGCATAAGATATTAAGAGGTAAAATAAGATACTGTCCATATAAGTGCACAGAAACAAGAAAGCTCCAAAATTTTATCATTTATGGATAGCCATCAGTTTAAAAAAAAGTTAACTTTCAAGATAATTGGCAAAAGTTTTAACAAATTTGTAACTTTTCTGTTCATTAACTTGGTGATAATTGACAAGATCCTAAAAAGAATAATATCTAGGATAAGATGGGTTAGATAAGGGTGTGTTACCTAATCACGCTTCCTAACAAATTATGAAATTCACCTTTGGAAATTCTTGCATCCTATTGACATTTTTAAGTTATCTCATGAAATGGACAGTTATTGTCTCTTCTAGAGCAGTCACTGAGCAGAGAGCATATGCTCATACTGTGAGATTATTTTAAGCATCATTTACACCCTGATATGCAATGTGTTTAATAACCATTAAGCTGCTTCCCTGGATAAAGTGCTTGTCTTGCAAGCAAAGGACCTAAGTTCAAAACCCTTAATCTGTGTTAAAGAAAAAACAAAGCAAAAACAGGCATGGTGGCACATACTTTTAATCCCAGTATTGGAGTGGTGGAGACAGGTGGATCCATGGGGCTTGCTGGTTTGACATCAAGGAAGATGATTTGCAGTCACATTCATAAACTTCTTTGGAAGCAGTCATCTGGACTAGATAGTGTTGTGGTTGCATGAAACATTGGGTTGATCTAGTTGGTGTGACTTCTGAGTTCTCATCCAGAATCTTTGAAGAGGAAAATGACTCTCCCTTTCTCCAGTTACTGACAGGTATGATTTCTAGCTGTGGTGGTATCTATTTTGTTGATGGTCAGAACTTAAATGCTGGGTCATCTGCCCTTTACTTTGAAGTTGTAATTCTTTTTTCCCCCCTCTCAAATAAATATTCCACTATCACAATCAGCACAAAACTATCAGAAACTGTGATCCTTAAAAGAAAGAGCTGAAAGGAAGCTATGGGAGGACAGAATGCAGGCCTCAATTGTAAATAGCTCTCTTAAGAACCAATGACTGTCCCATCCTGAGTTCTGTATGGGTGTAGGACACCTTCAGAGCATCCTGGAGCTATAGGTTTTGGGTGCTCAATGGTTTACGTCTTAGATCATGATGTAATCTGTTTGCTGACCTTGCTTTCATCCCCTCTTGTGTCCCCAAGCCCTGTGTGCTGACACTCTTCTCTGTAGTTCCCAGACTGCCTAGGCTGGGTCTCTCATCTGCTCTCTCTTTCTCTTCACTTGATGGTAGCCCAGAGGCTGAGAAGCTGTTTTCAGTGTTTTTGATCTTTTCTATTCTGACAGGTGTAAGATGGTATCTCAGAGTCATTTTGATTTTCATTTCCCTGATGACTAAGGATGTTGAGCAATTACTTAAATGTCTTTTGGCCATTTGAGCTTCTTCTGTTGAGAATTCTCTGTTTAGCTCTATAGCCCATTTTTAAATTGGACTGTTGGGTGTTTTGATGTCTAATTTCTTGAGTTCTTTATGTGTTCTGGATATCAGCCCTCTGTCAGATGTGGGGTTGGTGAAGATCTTTTCCCATTCTGTAGGCTGTCATTTTGTCTTGTTGATCGTGTCCTTTGCCCTACAAAAGCTTCTCAGTTTGAAGAGGTCCCATTTATTAATTGTTTCTCTCAGTGTCTTTGCTACTGGTGTTACATTTAGGAAGTGATCTCTGGTGCCAGTCCGTTCAAGACTACTCCCTACTTTCTCTTCTATCAGGTTCAGAGTAACTGGATTTATATTGAGGTCTTTGATCCACTTGGACTTAAGTTTTGTCCAGCTGGATCAGGAGCAGAGTTGGAGAACGGGGAGGGGGATATCATGATGAATGAAGACCCCAGAGGAATAGGAAGAAGCAGAGTGCTAGAGAGGTCCCCAGAAATCCACAAAGATACCTCCACAATAGACTACTGGCAATGGTCGAGAGAGTGCCTGAGCTGACTTACTTTGGTGATCGAATGGCCGAACACCCTGGCTGTCATGATAGAACTCTCATCCAGTGTCTGATGGAAGCGGATGCAGAGATCCACGGCCAGGCCACAGGTGGAGCTCTGGGAGTCCAATCAGCAAGAGAGAGGAGGGATTGTATGAGTGAAGAGATATTGAGACCATGATTGGAAAAAGCACAGGGACAGATAGCCAAACTAGTGGAAACACATGAACTGTGAACCAATAGCTGAGGAGCCCCCATGGAACTGGACTGGGCCCTCTGCATAAGTGGAACGGTTGATTAGCTTGAACTGTTTGGAAGGCCCCCAGGCAGTGGAGCAGGGACCTGTCCCTGGTGCATGGGCTGGCTTTTTGGAGCCTGGGGCCTATGCTGGGACACTTTGCTCAGCTTTGGTGTAGGGAGGAGGGGACTAGACCTACCTCGGCTGAGTCTACCAGGCTCGGCTGACTCTCCAGGGGAGACCTTGCCTTGGAGGAGGTGGGAATGGAGGGTGAATTGGGGGAGGGGTGTTGGGGGGGAGAAAGGAAGGAAGACAGGGGAATCCGTGGCTGATATGTGAAATTAAGTTAATTATAAAATAAAAATATTAAATAAATTAAAAAAGAAATGACTTTTACTTATACCTTAGCCTTTTTTATCTTACTTTATTTTTTAATATCTTGGCTCTTACATGTCCCTGAAATGACACATATTAAAGTCCTGGTCACCAGTCTATAATGCTACTGGGAGGGAATGTAACCTTTAGAGCAGTGGTTCTCAACCTGTAGGTCACAACCCCTTTGTAGGTCAAATGACCCTTTCATGGGGGGCACCTAAGACCACTGGAAACCATAGATATTAACTTAAAATTCATAACAGTAGAAAAATTTAGTCGTGAAGTAGCAACAAAAATAATTTAAGGTTGGGGGTCACCACAACATGAGGAATGGTATTAAAGGGTCGAAGCATTAGAAAGCTTGAGAACTACTTCTTAGGAGTAGAATCAAGTTAAAGAGGGGTTTCTCGGGGTGTATCTTGTGGGGTGGTTTTGAGATGGTAGTCTCTGTCTCTCGTGCCCTACATCATGGGTGAACAGTTCTTTGGCTGCACCCCTGCCATGATACCCTTCCCAGCCACAGGCAGCTCTGGACGAAGCCCTGGGCCAGGATTAGCCTTGTCTCCTTGGAAGCCGACTATCACGGGCGTTTAGCAGCGGTGACAACACACCAATATAATTGCCTTCATACCATCTGAACGCCGTAGCTGAGGAGCTGATGGCATCTCCCTAAGACTTTTGCGGGGTTCTTAGAGAAGATGGAAGGGCCTGAGACAGTACTGCAACCCACCTGCCTCCTTGGATTTGAACTTGCTTCCTTGTGACTACTCTGACTGATACACTGCAAGGCCATTAGCACTTGTAGCCAGTGTAAGAAGTGTTGATTGAGACGGAACGTTTACCATACTTAAAGCGGCTCTCTTTGTCATTTAACCTCCATATTTACTAACATTTTCCCCTACCTCTTCATATATTTTCATTCTTTTCTTTTCCCATCTCATTCTCCCCTTTAAGAAATATTTTTGAGTTGTTTACTGGTGTGTTTATTTATAATGTAATGGTTTCACTCAAAAATATAAATCTTCACATGTGGGCCAATGAGTTGTTTCAGTGGATAAGGCCACCTGTCACCACATTGGGATCTGAGTTACATCCCAGAACCCATATGGTAGAGGGTAAGAACTGACTCCCACAAATTGTCTTCTGTCCCCAGTATGCTTGTTATTGCATGTATTCTCCCCAAATAAGTAAATGTAAAAAAAATGTTTAGTAAATCATCAAATATATTCATTTATTATCCATAGAAAAGACTAGTTGGTAAAATAAAGCATAATGATAGAAAACAATTTATGAAAGCATTTTAAGTTAGCTAATAGCAAAGCCAATATTTCCTGCAGGAAGTTCAGAATGTCGACCCCCCCCCAATCATATACAGATAATGCACTTGATAAGACCATGGAATTTAGAGGCAGAGGGATGCCATCTGTGGCCCTGTCCTCAGAACTGCTGTCAGTTGGTAGAGGAGTGATCTCTAATTCTCTAATGTCGGTAAGAGTGTAAGGTGGTGTGAAAAGGCAAATGTTGTATTTCTCATATGTCAAACTTTCATCAAGACTTACAGGGACACAAGACATGTCCAGCATTACAGTCCTAGCTTGTCTGAGTAGAGGGTATTATGTCCATAAACACTGGTTCCAATTATTGGTCTTGGTCACTTGATTTGAGCACAGGTTGTAAATCAGAGAGCTGTCATGTCCAAATTATTGCAGAAATAACACATTACTACTTAATATTGTTCTGTAAGGTGAGAACAGAGAATGGGATTCTACGGCTAGGTTGTTATTAGCCATTTGTTTTATCCAACTATGCATATTTTAGAGAAAATCATTTTCTATAGAAAGGAAACTAAACCTTTGATGCAGAAAGTTATCTGTAGAGAAAGTCTTCTGTTCATTCTTGTGGATGGTGGAGTGTTTTCAGATCCCTAAGTCCTTACTGTGGATGGTGGAGTGTTTTCAGATCCCTAAGTCCTTACTGTGGATGGTGGAGTGTTTTCAGATCCCTAAGAACATTTCTGCTGAAAGAGTTTTTTCTTCCTTGATGCTGAGAAGCATATTGCTTGTTGCCATATTAAATTTTTAAAAGTCTACCCAATTGTAAAACCAAACAACCAAAAACATCATTTTTAAATTTGTATTAATCAAGGACTTTATAATTACCAACTGTTGACATCTTCCAACTCCAAGAACTGGGACCAGCACAGGAGGCACAGAGGAGGTTGTCACTTGGAGCAATGCCCTGAGGATTGTTAAGCTGGACTCAAATTTATTTTGCAAGATTCTCTGGAATATTGGAGAGCTCCATACTGGTAGAAAACAGATGTCATTTGAACCCTATTTAGAGACCCTTCTCCTTAGGTGGTTCAAGCAAATTCATAGCACTTATCTGTAATCCATTCAAAAGCATTCTACTCATTTTTAAAGGTACCCTATCTCATAATGCATCTCACTTTTCCAGTTGGTTTGTAAGATACACATGAAGCCATCCTTATTCCATGAATCTCTGTGACCTGAGAAAAGCCAAAGCAGATGGTGACATTGCCAATTTGCTTTCAGATAGAATGCAAAGGGCTATTAAGCTTATGACCTTGTTGTGCAGTTACTATATAAGTTTCTTTAGGATTTCTTTTCTAATCAGGTTTATATTTTCTTTGAGTCTGACATCTAGGACCCAGAAGTTTTCTTTTCAGCTGTGTTTATGTATTTAACAGAGTTTTCTGAGGTGGATACTTCAGAGTTTTCACAGCATGGCTTGGCATTGGTCTAAGACTTTGTGTATGACTTACATGGAGTGGGAAACTTGATGGGCATGAGCTTTCAAAACAGCTTTTTGTGTGTGTGCTCCACATATGAAGTTTTTGTCTGTATTTCCTGTTGGGCTACGGTGTTTTCCAACGTTGCCACAAGAGAACAGAGTTAACATTAAAAATAATTTTTTATTGAAGGATACATCTTTCCAGGTACAGTCCTCATCCCAGGCTGTCGGGCTGCAGTCGTGCATGGTACTGGGCTGCCACTGGGCATCTAAGAATCAATTCTAAGTCACAGTTAACTAAATTCCTATTCAGTTAAAGAGAGAAAGAAGCTACCCTACAGCCAGACAAGGAGAAAGCTGCTAGAAACTGCTCGTTGTTGCTGGGTGACCCTGCCATCTCCCTCCACACTCCCAGATCTTTACGTTCACCCTCCAGTGTCCTAGCCTGTGCTAGAAGCTTCCATATCTGCATTCAGGAAACATCTTCACAGTGCAACTGATCTTCCTTATTTCCATTTTCAAAGTTTCTTACTGGCAACACACATACAGCACTTACGCTTAAACAGACCACAGTAGGACACTTACTTAGCAGTTTGGGGCCCCTAAGAAATTTTAATGGAGTGGGTTAGATACCCACTGGGTTATGGTTCATCTCTAATATAGCAAGAAAAATTCTGATTAAGTTAATGCTATTAGCCATATTTGTACTTGGAAGTGAAACAGAGGAGAAACTTGCCCTGCTGTCTAGGGAAAGGAGACTTGTCTTCCAGGAAGGTGCAGGCCCTGCCTCTGTCCTGGGGCTTGAGGATCAAACGCCTGTTAGTAAACTCCTCAAGTACCTGTTGGGACGCAATAGCAGCAAACCCTGTTCAGCAGGCTTTACTCCTGTTACTTCATGATACCAGTCAACAGATGAACTTGACTGAAGTGGAAATGGTTCGATTAGGTTGAGTAGACTGGTTCCTAACTACTTCCCCAACAGCTGTTCCCTTTGCCACCTGGAAGGGATATTAAGTTTTAACTGGACTTAAATGGCATTTTGTTCCTCTCTCCTACTAGCCTGTCTTTGTTTCTTTTCTTTTTCTTTTTCTTTTTCTTTTTTTTTCTTTCTTTTTTTTGTTTGTTTGTTTGTTTGTTTGTTTTTGTTTTTTGAGACAAGGTTTCTCTGTGTAGCTTTGGAGTGTTTCCTGGAACTCACTCTGTAGCCCAGACTGGCCTCGAACTCACAGAGATCCACCAGCCTCTGCCTCCTGAGTGCTGGGATTAGAGGCGTGCGCCACCACCACCCCACCAGCCTGTCTTTGAATGATCTGTAATGTTTAGTGTTCTGTGCAGACCTGTAATTAAAACAAACAAGTTCCCCTCCCCTCAAAAAAACAAAACAAAAACAACCAAACAAACAACCTATCTGTCCTGTGAACGTCTCCACAGTATAGAGGACACACCAGTAACAACCCATCTGTCCTGAGAGGTCTGCACAGTGTAAAGAACACACCAGTAACAACCCATCCATCCTGAGAGGTCTGCACAGTGTAAAGAACACACCAGTAACAACCCATCCATCCTGAGAGGTCTCCACAGTAGAGAGGACACACCAATAACAACCCACCCATCCTGAAAGGTCTCCACAGTATAGAGGACACACCAGTAACAACCCATCCATCCTGAGAGGTCTGCACAGTGTAAAGAACACACCAGTAACAACCCATCCATCCTGAGAGGTCTGCACAGTGTAAAGAACACACCAGTAACAACCCATCCATCCTGAGAGGTCTGCACAGTGTAAAGAACACACCAGTAACAACCCATCTGTCCTGAGAGGTCTGCACAGTGTAAAGAACACACCAGTAACAACCCATCTGTCCTGAGAGGTCTGCACAATGTAAAGGACACACTGGTGTAGCAGAATCTTAAAAGGTCTTATTAATAAAACAAACCCGGAGCCAAGTATTGGGGTGAACACTGGAAGATCAGAGAGACAGAACAAGCCACAGCTAACCTCACCTGGCCAACTCCTCAGCTGATCCTGTTTCCTCAGACTGGAAGCCTCTGTGTCCTCATATCCGAATGGCTCTCAGCTGGACTGTGCTGCTCAAAACCTAAAAGCTTAACCAGCCAAAAGCTTCTAGTTTCTGGTCCTCGCGCCTTATATATCTTTCTGCCTTCTACCAATCACTCCCTGGGATTAAAGGCTCACTCCCTGGGATTAATGGCATGAGTCACCATGCTTGGGTATATCCTTGAACAGATGGATTTCTGCCTCTGGAATGCTAGGATTAAAGGTGTGTGCTACCACTGCCTATCCTAAGTATCTAGTGGCTTTTCTGTTCTCTGACTCCAGATAAGTTTATTAGGGTACACAATATTTTGGGGAACACAATACCACCACACACCAGTAACAACCCATCCATCCTGAGAGGTCTGCACGATGTAGTGGGTAGCTGTTCCAGCTTTGATCTTCAAGCACTGCCCCTACTGAGGCAGCCTATAAGTGCCATGCCTGCCTATGACCTGCCCCTGGGGCTTGGCTGAGGCGGGAGCCCTTAAGACCTGAGATCCACACAGGCTGGCCCTCTTGGCTCTTCGTGATCCTGGATGCTGGACTGCAGACCAAGTTAGAGTTCTCCAGAGAACCACTCTGGACTGCACATCACCTCTCCCAGATCCTGTATCTAGCCCCTTTACTGGTTGTAAGTCACCCCAAATAAAACTCCTTTTAATTACCAGTTAAACTACGTGGCGTTGCCTGGTTAAATCCCCACTTTATCTGGTGCCCAATGTGGGGCACAAACCCATAACCCTGAGATTAAGAGTCTCATGCTCTACCGACTGATAATTTGTATATTGATACAAATACAGAACCATATTTGTTGTAATGTACATATATTTCTACTCTTGAAATGTTTGTATATTGATACAAATGTAAAATTATATTTGTCATACTGTATGTATGTTCTACCTCTGTTTAGGATATTTGGTATATTGATACAAATTTAAGATTATTGTCATATTGCATATTGTACTATACATTCCTACCTCTGCTTTAGCTATTTTGTATATTGTCACAATTTTGAGGTCATTGTCCTTTTACTGTACATTTGCTTACAGACTGTTTACCCTGTTTACATGAAGCCTTAGTCCTTAGGTTATCCAGGTAGATAAGACTTACAGATTTATAGTCACCTATGCTTGTCATCTCTATAGTTATATTATTAGGTTCTCCAGACTTACAGAAACATATGTCAGATGAATAGGTAGTCTTCAAACACTTCATAGACCTAGAGAATATGGCATTTAAATGTTTTGATAACTTAGAATTCTGTTGATGTCAGACACAACTGCTCCTGGCAGCACCGATTTGATCCTGAGACAATGTTGGGCTTCTGAGACATTTCTGTTTGGAAGTTTGTCTTCACCTTGGCACAAAATGGCCTACTGGGCAAAGAACTGCCCTTGCTTTGACTGCTGACAGTAAAATGGTCTGACAGATAATCTAGGCCTGTAGCCAGTTTGAATGCACCAACAATGCTGAGAAACTTTAGGTGACTGTCCAGGCTGCCAGCTGTCTCTGTCTACTCTCACAAGACTCCGGAAAGTTGCTTGCATCCTTCTCCCGTTTCTCAGGTATTACTATATTTCTTCTCAGGTCTTTGATGGGATTGAAGATTAACAGTTATAGTTACAATCTTCTTGTATCTTAGCTAGAACATATTAAGTATTAGATTCAGGTTCTTCAGGATAGGACACCTTTTGGAATGATCTCTGTAATATGCCATTTACCTATGCTCCAGACTTCTCTGGACTTTAGTATGTGTCTCTTATTTGATATTGTTCGTGTTGGTTGTAGTTTCCTCTTGTCTCGGTCATTATCCCTTATTCCTCCTGGACAATGTTTGATAATCATTCCTATTCTATATAGTTTTGTATTAGGTTAGAACTTTCTTATTTAGACAAAAGAGGGAGATGTAGTGGGTAGCTGTTCCAGCTTTGATCTTTAAGCACTGCCCCTACTGAGGCAGCCTGTAAGTGCCATGCCTGCCTATGACCTGCCTCTGGGGTGTGGCCGAGATGGGAGCCCTTGAGACCCGAGATCCATATGGGCCAGCCCTCTTGGCTCTCGTGATCCTGGATACCAGATTACAGACCAAGTTAGAGTTCTCTAGAGAACCACGCTGGACTGCACCTCACCTCTCCCAGGTCCTGTAACTGACGCTGAATAAACCTCCTTTTAACTACCAGTTAAACTATGTGGATTTGCCTGGTTAAATCCCCGCTTTAGCACAGTGTAAAGGGCACACCAGTAACAACCCATCCATCCTGAGAGGTCTGCCCAGGTATAGAGGACACACCAGTAACAACCCATCCATCCTGAGACGTCTGCACTGTATAAAGGACACACTAGTTTTTCTGACTGGTAGTTTGTTAGCAGAAGACTCTTACAAGTCATTCAAATTTTTCATGTGGGCAAGTTAAAGAAACTGACTGGAGTGACTTTGTTAATATGAAAAGGAGACCTTTCTCTAAAAGTTAAGTGTGAAGATGGACCAGATGTCTTACTGCTTCACTTGTGTTGCCTGCCAGCTGTGACTTCCCACTACAATGAATCCCTCCTCTTTATTGCTGTGTGCACGGTACAGTGTTTCATTTTTCTTCCTACTTGGACTTCCTGTAGAATGCACACCCCATATAGTTCTTTAAATTCATACTGTTGCGAGAACAAGTACGTCTTTCTGTTCTCCCCTTTGTTAACTGTAAACCTTGTGGAGCAGCAGGTCTTTCGTGCCCTCCGCAAGTTGCCAGACTCTGCTCAAATTAAACACCATAAGATTATCAGCAGGTTACAAAGTGCAGTGTATCTCTCTCTCCAAAGTTTTGTATAGCGTTGTCTTGATCTGAAAAATGCTAACAAAATCAGACAAGCTAATCGCCTCACGCCTGCCTCTTGTAAATTGGGAGTTCCATGTCTTCCACATAAGAAGTGGGGCAAATAACATGGACTGTTTTCATTCACCTTTGAGGATTAAAGTTGTGCATGTAGGAAGCATGGGTCTCACTTCCATGTGCCAGGTTATAGCACCTGCCTTTCACCTATAGGAGAACAAGGTGGAATATTCACTGAGCTTTGTAGCTACAGACACAGGTTCAGTTGATAGACTTACCACTTAATAGCTGAGGCACAACAATTTCCTTAGCCTTTTCTGGTCCTTACCTAGTATATGAAACAGCTTTACAGGTCCCCTGTGTGGAGGCTGTTCTTAGAGGTAGAGAAGGTGAACTATAAACCTCCTGCACAGGTGCTCAGTAAACATTCTCTCTTATACTACCTTCATAGTAGCACTCAGGGCCATGACAGATAGACTGTAGTTAGCCCAGTGACTTAATACAGTAGCATTTGTTTCTCTCTCTTGGAGAAATCCAATACAATTGTTCCAAGTGAGCAGACAGCCTTCCATAGTGGTTCAGAACCCAAGTTTCTCCTATCTATGGCTCTGCCCTGCCCTGGCAAACCAACAACAAAACCAAGAGAATGAAGAAGGCACATGCATGTACTTTTCAGTTCCACGTAGGTTCTTCCTGTAGCCCTCTGGCAATGGCTGCATGGGATGATGGTGCCCAAAGACACAAGGAGGTAGGAAAGACCACGTTCTTACCTATTATTATTATTATTATTATTATTATTATTATTATTATTATTTGATAAGAGATGGAGTTGACTGCCGCCCCAGCCATGCTATTTATTTCTTGCTTACTGCATTGCCTTATGAGCAGTTCTTAAAACCCTAGCTACTAGTAGTGCAGTGGGGAAGGGATGGAGTAGATAGATGACAGGCCATATTTGTGGTTGGAATTTTTCTAGCATTTGTGACAAACAAGACTTTAACACCTGGTGTCTATATTACATTAATAGATGCATTAAGACTTCCAATCTTGTTTGCTTTCTTTTCTACCAGGAACTTCTGTTTATTCACTTCTCAAATTTATTTATATTCCTTAGATCTGTAACGAAAGATAATTCTTCTGCATGTATTTTTTGTCTAACTGTTGACAATAGATAAACTCTGCAAATTTACATATTCCATTTCTAAAGCATGTGTGAAGTACATTGCAAACTGTCACAAAAGGAACTAGAGACATGATAACTAAAAGTAATACATTATCCTTGATGGGATCCTGAAACAGGAAAAGGACATTAGTTAAAAACAAAGGAAATGCTTATACCATATTGATTTCAGTTAATAAAAAATAGACCAGGGGCTGGAGAGATAGGATGGTTGGTAAAGTGCTTATTGCACAAGGAGAAAGACCTGATTCTAATATACAGAACTGTTATAAAAGCCGGTGTGATGATGCCCCTTTGTACTCCTAGCATGAAAGAAGTAGAGACACACAGACCCCGGAGGTCTCCGACCTGCCAGCCTAGCTTACCCTGAGAGTTCCTGGCCAGTAAGAAACCTATCTTAAAAAAAAAAAAAAAAAGTGATGACATCATTCCTGGGGGTGTTGGCTGCCACATGTATTATAATACCCATACACATAGATGCATACATGCGTGCATACACACACACACACACACACACACACACACACACACACACACACACACACATACACACACATACACACACACACACACACACACACACACACACACACACACATTGGCTCCTTAGTTGGGGCAAATGTATCATAGCAAGGCAAGATTGATGATCATAGAGGTGGGTGTGGAGTTATGTCTCCAATTTTCTGTATCACAACTGTGATTTTTCTAAATCTAAAACTGTCCTAAAGTAGAGTCGCTTTTCTTGTTAATCAGTATCTGTACTGTCAGGTCTCCTTTGCTCCTGACTTGGCCTCTCCTTCTTAAGCGTTTTTGTTGTTGTTTTGGGGTTTCTGGTTTGTTTCTACCTCTGTCGATCACTTGTTCCTTCTGGTAACCAGAGGAACTTGCCGATGAAGTGGTCTTGCCCAGAGTCTGGCATTAGTAAACACTGCGTGCAGCCTCTTCCCTCTCCCCTTTCGTAAATGCTTCTCTTCATTCCATAAAGAACAATGCGAACTTTTAGAAAGATAGGCTGATTCCTCAATGTCATGACTTCTCAGAGACATGGTCCTAAGGTCTAGTGGCTCTTCCCTGTGTATCATAATTAAGATGTGTGGGAATAAACAGACCACTTTACTCATTACATAGATGAAAGCTGACGTTCTTTTTCAATATTGAAAACACAATAGACAATATGATAACAATGAAATGATTATGTAAGGATAATAGGATTACAGATTGTTTAACTTCATAATTTCCTGAAATGTTACTGTATAATTTTACAATTACAAAAAATAACTTTAATGGCTAGGGGTATAGCTCAATGGTAGAGCATTTGCCTAGCATGTGTAAAGGCCTGCTTGAACAGTCCTCAGCACCACAAACTGTGCAGTTTGTACAATCCTCTCCCAAAATCAAAGAACACACAGAAGGCAGGAAGCATGTAAAAGCCAGAGGACAGTACACTGTCTTGAGGATCTGACATGGCTGCTGTAGTCACAAACATGCTCAGGCACATACACAACATGAAAGTAGGTAGGAACTCTTTGGGGAATGGGAAAAGGTAGAAGGAATGAACACGCTCACAATGTGTTGTGATACTGACATACACCTGCATACGAACTGGAATAGTGCCAAAAGCCTGCTGTGGGAGAATTATTGGACATCCTGGTTTTTCAGATGCACACGCTGCACAGAGATTCCGTTTGTCAGTATGAGTTATTATTTTGTTTCCCTTTGATGAACTGCCCAACTCGCAGTTCTGGGCTCTGTAGCTGAAGATCAGTGTCTCAAACTACAGGACCATGTTCTTAGGAACCTCCTCTACATTGGTAACTTCTTTGCCCCGTTTCTTTTGAGCATTCTATCATTATGGTGATGATTTATTGGTTTCTCCAAACACAGTGTGCCCATTTTCACAGTATTCTGTAGAGAAGCAAAGAAGCTCCATAGTAGAATTGTTGACAGTTGAGATCCTGTATTGACCTTTCTAGGTATTAACTTTTGTGATCGATAAAGAGCTGTTATTGGTCTCAAACACAAGCCAGTGCCTGCTCATCAATTGGAGGCTGTAAAATGTCCCTCATTTCTTTTTCATTATTGTCCCACTTATTTCAGCATCTTTTACAAAGTCTTTCCTATTTCTGCTGGAGGTCACCCCGTCTACATCAACATTTTAGTTTGGGGGTTTAAAGAGATGATTGTTGTGGAAGTAGGTCATTCATTTTAGTGTCTTATAAAATCATAGCTGGCCAAGATTCGTGCTATTCATGAAAATGAAATATACTTTGTTGCGTTTCATTTAATTTAGTAATTAACATTCCAGAAAACATTTAAAGGTATTCCAACTATATGTGAGAAATTAAGTTATTTTAAATGTGTGATCTGAAGAGTGATTAATGATGCTTTGTTCTTCCCTATATAAATACAGCAACAAAAGAGAAATGTTTAGCACACACTTTCCATGTGAATAAACACTTAAACAAAAAGTCCTTGTGGTCATATCTTAGGGGCTGATGCATCAAAAGTTTTATTAAGTATCTAAGTTGTATGTATTGGTCGAGAAGTATTTTTCAAATCAATAGGTTTGTGTATTAATAAAGAAATGTCAAATTTCACATAGCTTAAAATGTCTTAGAATTGCCTATTCCCAAAATTAAAATGTTAGAACAAAACTTCTACTGATACATGACTCTGCTATTTCAACTATAAAGACCTTGTAAATGATTCAGTTGCCTTATTGTGATACAACTTTGAAAGAAGATAAAGGGATCTGAATCTGGTCCAGACAGGTGTGGTCTCATTCATTCCAGTATAAAGCACTAATATCACAATTCATTGAGCAGCATGTGTGTTTTTCTTAAATTATGCAATGATTTTTAGTAAAGTATTTGAATTTCCACAGAAATTTTTCGGGTATTTGCAACATTTCAAAACCAGCACAGTTTCAGTCTTGAGCAATAGAACGGCTTTGCTTTTTACTCTGTGAAACTAGTCCATTGTCATGGAGACCATGCTTTTTTAAAAAAGTTCCCTTTAAGACATCACTAAGCAAAACATTCTTGCCAGGTGGTGGTGGCTCACACCTTTAATCCCAACACTCGGGAGGCAGAGGCAGGCAGATCTCTGTGAGTTCAAGGCCAGCCTGGCCTACAGAGCGAGATCCTGGACAGGCACCGAAACTACACAGAGAAACACTGCTTCGAAAAAAAAAAAAGAAAGAAAGAAATTGATGCTTTATAAAACATAAGCATCCATAGAAGCCGATGACCTGTTGAAATAGACCTATTGTTAATGTGTTCGTCCAGAACTTGCATGTCATCTGTACATGCAGATCTTAAAATGAGAGCAGCAGTGAGCCCAGCCGACTGCAAACCTGGGAGTCATTTTACACAGGAGACTGAGTCTTGATACTTAATCCCATTGGTCATTACTGGCTTTCATTTTTATTGAAAATTCCAAATATCGTTGGCCATACTGAGACGCTAATAATTTGAAAAAAATACCTTTGTTGGATTTTATATTATTTTGTTTCATAGCTTATCGAGTAAAAGCTTTCTCCAAAGGGCCCTGATCACTTGAAGAGTCTTATTTTTATATATTCTTAATAGCCTATTTTACTTTCTCTCTTAGGATGTAAAATTTTGACAATTAAAATATTTCAGCCTTTCAATATGATAAAATTGATATGTTTGGGGTCTTACTATTCAAGAAATAAACATCACCATTCAGGTCATAGCATGGAGTGGGTAGCAGCCAGTTTCATTTTTCCTCTGCTAGGAGATTAGTGGAAAATAAGCTCTGTAAATTAAATTTTATTGCAAAATTATCTTCCGATGTTCGGCGGGAGAGATAATATCGAGTGATAAGGCGGGAGTGGAGTTTGTGTAAAGCAATTACGGCATGAAGAGTCTAGGCAGTGGGAACTGCCGCTCAGGGTCTCCTTCATTGGAGGAAAACTTCCTTTGGGAATGTGTTGAGAATTGTTGCATCTTATACAGGTGATTATAACTCTTCAGATGTATTACAGTTTGAAAACAGCATTTCTGAATGGCTTCAAGGACCAGTTTGTATATATGATATATTTATCCGTACGTATCTAGATATGTGATCCTGTGTAGACAGTTGTTATCATTTCAAAGTGCTTCGCCAACACCAGATTCTTTCTCCACAGGCTGCATTATTAAGAGAGCTCAGTGACTTCTTCAGATAACTGTGTAGGAAAGGTAAAGTGAAAATGCCCATTGTGTCTGTGACTCTCACCCCACACATCTGAAGAGAATCTTCTGTTTCAGGGCTTCACATATTGATACCTTACAAGCAAAGTTTTGATTTTATATAGCAATTACAAAGCAGTAATAAAAATCACATTCTTCTTGGATTAGGTGACGAGTCCTTGGTTTGAAAGGACCACTTACAAGTCAACTCAAAGAAGAAACTACTGTGTGTCTGTATAATCCCTCCCCTCCCTCCAGCCATGTGTAGTTCTCAACTTTGTAGGGACATCTAGCAAATGTCTAGTGTGAGGAGATCTGTGTCACAACAATGTCAGAGTAGTGGAGACAGGGCAGCACAGTGTGGGCTGTCAGCTGTGGAGGTCCATCGCAAGGACTTGACAGAAATTATTAAATAGATCTGTTTGTTTCCTAATGTGTAGAGGATCTTGTCATCCTTTAATTGAAAAAAAAATCCCATTAATAAAGTCACTTAAAAGAAAAATGGTATTTCAGAAGAAGTCACTTTTTGCTTCATACAGAGAGCTTGGAAAAGATAGCTTATTGATTCCATGTACACAAATACTTATCATAGACTGATTGTGTAGCCATTACTTTAAGCAATTCATCCAGCTAAATTGCCTCCCCAGCCCTCGTGAATGAAGACTATAGAGATTTATCAAGATGAAAATACCCCATTAAGAATTGATTTCAACCAGCTTAAAGAAGCAGAGGCTGAGGCCTGACCCGGGAGGCTCTGGCTACTAGAAGTTCATTGGTGCTGGGCATAGACCAGCACCACAGGCCCCAACTTTATTAGTGTCGAGATAAGCTGATTAGGTCTTGTCACTCAAAGGTGCCCATATCTCGATTGAGAGACACACACTCTCTCAATCTTTCTTTAAGCATTGAAGCAGGCAACAAAGAAAGAGATGTGTGGTTTGCATCCCCACGGTTGTCCCCATGCAGGGAGCAAGGGTCCTGTGATGATGTGATGGCTGTATTAAAGAGTACATCAATTTGTTTTAAAGTGTTTTGATTTTTTTATGGTGGCATTAAGAGAGAGAACATTGTGGTTGCAGCTTTACTAGAAAGCAAAGAGTTCTAGAAGGAGGGGGAAAAGTGTTTCTTTGAAGCCTACCAGGGCTTTGAATCTTGCTGTGCCAATGGGCGCCTAAGTACTCCTGTAACTGGTAACCTCAGATCCACCATCAGCTTAGGAACTACCGTCCTCCAAATTATTCATTTAAGGGAATGGGGTGGGGGTGTAAATTGACCTAAGCCATATTAATGATTATTGAGCACAATTCTAAAATTTTTATTAAGTGACTTGATGTTTTGGTTTTGGGTTATATTGATGTACAGATTTGATTATAAAGAACAGAGGCACTTCTAAATTTCCAAGTACAGACTGGTAGCATTATTCCATTTAATTGTTTTATACACAGTAATGAACACCTTACCCTGTATTCCTGGAAGACAACCTAACTAATAAATATAAGCTGTCAAGGGCAGTTCTGCAGGGCTTCAGCTTGAGACCTCTCCATCTCAGTTGAGGAAAAGGCAGCGTGGTGGTGCCGGGAAAACCTGGCCTTTTGTTCTTCACATCTGAAGTTTGTTCACGGCAGGCCTCCTCCCACTTCAGTGCATTCACAGAAAGGGGCTTTCCTCTTCCTCCCTCCCCTCTGTGCACCCCCGGGGCTGCAGTCCTGCTCAGCCACCTTTCCACAGTGAAGATCTCTTCATCAGCTATTCCCCTTCACGCCAGCCACTTCGCACTAGCCAATCAGGGAGCCTTTTGACTTCAGTGACATACTCGTCCTGTACACACAGATGCGCATGGCCATTCTAGGTGACGCCTGTGACAGAACAGAAAGCATCTGTTGAGACATATACCTTTATTTGTATATGTCCCCCAAAAGACAACTCCTTTATTTAGGTATCCTGAGAGAAAACAATTGAAAGACAGCAACATTTTCTGAACTGGAAAAGATAAACTTCATTTTATCTAGTACTGATCAGGCATAACAAACACACACTGTATATAATTGTACTCATGGGGACCTACAGGTGAGCATGTGTCTTGCTCTTAGGCCATGTGAGATGTACAAAGCCAGTTGGTCAGATGTATTTCTTATTGTTCCTGACAGGGTCATTCCCATTATGATTATAGCCCCTTGGACACCTTGACCTCCCCTGTCTAAGTCAGTGTTGCATAGTAATCGGTGATTAATATGGAGAGATTTTCTATTCAGAGTTCTTTTCTTTTAGGACATTTTATTATTGGATTTATCATAATAGTGGTAAAGTCTTTACAATCTTGCTATTTTTTTAATAATTAAAAGTTAACATGCAGCTTGCCAGAAATACATTTAAAAGGAAATGATGCTGCACACAGATGTTGAACATGTGTGTCTCTGTTTGTGTCAGGGTCTGGACAGAAAGCCTTCTTATTAGTTGGGTTTCTATCTAACTATTACCTGTCAGGGATGACTATCCTGCCCAAAGCTGGCTCCACTCTTTCAAGCTGTCTTTAATAAGTGCCACGAATCCAGTGCTCACTTTTGCTTGTCTGCTCCAAATGAACATGAGCTTCCTGAGGGGCATTTTTATTGGATGATTCAAAGAAATAGGCAGCTGAATTTCTTTACTACAGATAGAGGTGCTTGTTGCATCCGTTCCCATGACCACTGGCATCACACCAACCAGAGTCCTTCTGCAGACCACCTTTAAGGAGGCATGTTGTGGGGTTTTTTTTTTTTTTGGCATTTTTGAATTTTTATCTGCCTCTCGTTGTGATGAAAAAATTTTAATGCATTTCAAAAGTTCTCTCAAAAATACTGTTGTTGTTTTAAAGGTCATACATCTTACTTGGCAAACTTACAATTGAGAGAAGAGTTCTTAAGTCGGCCCACCAGGCATTTACATGTGCTTATTAACAAGCCTTTGGTGGTAAATATTTTAAGCCAATAGCGAGTCTGGACTCCCTCTTCAATTTGCTGCTTCTTGCTGTTGAGCTGTATTTCTTGTTCACTGTTCCCCAGTTATGATTTCCCAAACTTACTGTGGTAGTTGTTTATAGGATATTAAATTAACAGAGAAAGTCGGGGTGCCGTGTGAGAATGGGGCTCCTTCATGAATTTCCGTGTAGTGCTTGTGTCACAGAAAGCCTGGCACAAAGAGTGTGGAGAGCAGAGCTTGGAGCAGGACCATTCGCTAACTGCCACTTTGTCACCAGAGCCGTTCTTGTTTGTTGCTTAAAGAAAGTAACAAGAAACACTGAAGTCAACCAACGTAACGACGTAAGCATGGTTTTGATGGTGCTTGATTCTGAAAAACCGATGCCTTTTTCATCTCTCTTAGCACGAATGACTCTTCTCACTGACCCCTGAAATACTCCATTGGGGTAGTGTATGTAATTGTATACCAAAATGGATCGTACTAGAATCAGCACTTGAGAAAGTTCTGGAGAGAAGTCTTTAAAGAAAGTATTGAGAGGCCCTATGACCACGTGGAGATGGTTATAAACTGGAGGCTGCAGTCCTCAAAGCAGTCTCCCTCAACAATAAAAATGGTTTTCTGAATTGTTTTTATCATTAATATTCACCTCCCCCAATTTAGATGTTTAATGTTTCAAATTCACAGGCACCGTGGGGTTCTCAGCCACGTGACACCGCGTAATGTTTCATGATAGTAGAATGGTTACTCTGAGGCACTGGTGAACTTTTCATCAGAAGTGTTTGAAAGCAAAGCAGATCCCTCCTATTTTCTGTTCCTTAGGTGACTTCCAAGTAATTGTGGGAGTTAGATCAAGTTTCCCAGGAGTAAGTGAGTCACTTCTGCTGTTGGGGACTGAGGTGTCATTGCCTACCTGATCACATGTCCCTGCATCCTCCTGCCCTCCCTTCCTCCCTCTCCTTGGAATATTAGAATGCAGGCAAGAGTCAGACAGCCACATCTCTTGCTGCTTTGGTTTGTGCTGCGTACAGCTGTGCTGGGCAAATACTTACTTCTGAGGCGGGGGGGGGGGGGGAGGTGATATTTAGGGTAACTGAGCCAGGACTACTTCAGTTTGATTTTTTTAGGCTGTTACATTTTCATAAGTAACAAATATCAGGCAACTTCCAGAAAATAGAGAAAAGGTTTATAAAGGAGCCTTATCTTTTAGAGAAGGAGAGGGGAGAGGATTTGTAACTATATAAAATAGGCTTTCTTTTATAACAGCATCTAAGCGCCTCTTGATTCGGGTAGTTTTATCCTCACAATCACATGTTGTTGGGGCTTCTCTTATGCCATTAATAATAACTAAAATGGAATCCTCCTTCCAAAGAGAGAAAGCGAGAAGAGGGGAAAGGTGGGATTTGAAGAGAGGGAAATGTGTCCCTGTTCCTTCCCTGAGGCTGAACCATTTATCACTCTATCCTCATTCGATAAAAGTGAATTTTATAATAAAATTTCCCCTAATCAGCCACTGTCAGTGGAGGTGTCTTATCGCTGAGAGGAAAATGACACCGATCCTATCGGAAAGCAGAACTGATGTCACCATGTTCCCCATCACAGCTCTTCCGCCGCCGTATCTACCTTCTCCACAAACAGCAAGCCATGCTTTTTTCATAAGAACATCAAAACCCAGTAAAGTCATTAAAATTGCACCCGCGTAGACGTTCAGGGACCAGCCACACTGGCGCAAAATGGGATGTGGGAAAACAGACTCCAAATGTGCTAATTCCATTGTCACGTGCTTACGGCTTAATTTTAATCAGTTAAAAAAGCCACACATTGCAATAAATTGGCATTATCTTCTGTGACACCAGAAGACACAGTTGGTTCAAGGATTTAGAGGGTCACTAGCAACAGTATATAGTATTACAGACAAAGTATTTTTACGCTTGAGCTGCGGTAGCTAAGGTACAATCCCTAGTCAAGACCACAAAGAAAGACTGTAACCCATGTAGCATGAAGTTCAGCTTGCAGACCGCCTTCCTCCTTTATGGGCTTTGTATGCAAAACAAAGAATTCTGAGAATTTTTTAAAAGAGTGATTCATTTATCATATATATAAAAAAGTCTCTAGCCTTTCGGGGCTGTAGCCTCATTGCATGCTTGGCAATAGACCAAATGGCCTTTCCATAGGTCCACTCAGTGGACTTGTTTTCCAGCCCTAATGTTTCACTGACTGTGTTTACATTGGCCATTCACTTGTGAGTCTAAACAAAGATACATTAACACGCCTGAGGAAATGCAAACAGAAAATAGTGTCATTGACAGTTGTTGAAGAGCAACAATGAAGGACTGTCTCTAATGGTCTTAATTTACTAACGTCAAATTAGCACCCTTACGTTTTTACACAGTTAAGTTGAAAATGACTGAAGGTGGACTTACTGGTAAATTCCATTTTAATTTGTTCCAAGGGTTGTTCTTAGCATATCCATAGCTCTGTTTCAAAGCAGAATTATCATCAGACTTGGGCTGACCATCCTACCCGAGAGTGAGCTGGCAAGATTTGTTTCTATGGCACAGTGTAAGGTGTCAGCTAAACTTTCACGTTTAGCATGTAGCTTTGTGAGTTTTAGAATCTTTCATAATATAATTTTAAAATGTAAGAGATCATCAAGTTTATTTTGAAATCCTCAGGAGGTTAAAATGCCAATTAAAATGTTGAGAAAAATAAACAACTGTGGTTCATGAAATGATCGAGTGGAATAAATCCCAATTTCGTCTTGAGAGGAGTTTACAAACCATTCTTAATCAGCAAATCTGACCTCCAGAGAAAGAGAGAAAGTAAACAGTGTAACCACAACTCCGAGTGAAAGAGCTTCTGGAATTAAATTGTAAAAAGGTAACCAAGCATTCCAGTGGCTTTTGTTTCAGTTTTGTTCAGCGCTCATTGATTTCTCACAAGACAACAGAAAAGAAACAGGAAGCAGTAGCGCGCTGCAGAAAAGGCAGCAGTAGCGCTGCAGAAGCTGCTCTTCAGCACATGGTACTTGTTTCCACTGCCAGTTTGTTTTCTTGGAGTCCATGCCACATTGATGAGACCTCTGCTGTGTGATTGAAGTACAGTTTTAAAAACCTTCGTACTGCGAGGTGGAAACCGGCGCGCTGCAGCGTCACTAAGGCAGCTTTCCTGATTGCCCTCGCTCTGTAACGTAGCCTGTCCGAGTGGTTGCGCGGCTTCTGTGTTTAAACAGCTTGAGTAAATTTACAGGGTCGCCCCTTTTCATAATAATGGAGAAGAGGAATGAGCTCAAATTTTAATCACACAGCTCTTTTCAGTGTTAGAATTAACTGTTCTGCACAACAGGAGCCAAGTTGGGGCTCTGTGGTGAGGTCTTCCTTAAGTGATGGCTCCCGGCTTTCTGAAAGAGAAAAATAAATAAATAACCAGAAAGGGAATTGTACACACTAGAATGCTGGCTCTCAGTGTACACCTAAAAAACTTGTTTCGTTCGAGTTGTTTTTTCCTCACTCTAATGTTAACAGTGGGTGTTCGTAAATAGATTTTGTGAAAATTGGCCAGTTTAATATTTCAAACATACATTTATATATTTAGCAAGGTTGTAGGAAGTGAAAGACTATACTGCCTTAGACTGAAGCCCAACATATTTAATTGGAGAGCCATGCTATATGGAGATGAAAAGAATTTAGGAAAGCTGATGTATTTATCAAGTTCATGCCTGAGGTAGAGGGACAGATTTTATTGAGCCCTCCTATCACCTGTTCAGTAAACCAGCAGGCACTGCCTGTTGAATCAGCCAGGTGAGTTGTTAAATTGGAATGATTCTATGACTAGAATTTGTAAGTGTTGTATGTTTGGTATTTTTGAGGAAAATGCTACCTGAAAGAAATCACAAACACCAATGTTGTTTGTTAACCTAACATACATAAACTATTAAAGAATATTAGCCAGAAAATATTATGTTTCTTTAGTTTTGGGTGTTTTGTTTGTGTGTGTGTGTGTGTGTGTGTGTGTGTGTGTGTGTGTGTGTGTGTGTGTGTTTAAGTGGAGGGAAAAGAATGTCCATTTTATTCAGAGGCCATTCAAAACTAAAGAAATAATCTTTTTGCTTCTATGTTTTATTAGTCTTTACTTTCACTTACTTTAAATAGTTCTAAACATCGCAATGGAAGTCGTGGTGCAGTAGAAGGTGCATATGCCTATGATGTTTTCCAAACCCACATTCTACTCTCAAGCCCTGAGTTAGAGCTTGGAGCCGCCGTCTGCACTGTTATTACACTTCTCCACACATAGGCTGCGCCATTGAGCCATCAGTCAACAAAATGTTACTTGTGTGGCCTGTAGTACATGGAGTGAAGATGACCGTCATTTTTAATGTGTCTTACTCTAATTACTATAGCAAAAGAGTGTATTTTGATAGAACTCTTCTGCAAATTTTAAGATACTTTCTAAGAATTTTAAATTCATACTTTCAAGAACACATTATGTTTTCATTATTATTTTCTAAAGATATCAGTAAATGCATTAAAAAAAACTTAGCTCTTAAAGAATATTTGTAATTTAAATGTCTGAAGTTATTTTAATTTTTGAAGATTACTTAACTTTAAAATATAATAGTAAAATAACTGTAAAATGTCAAATATAATCAACATAAATATGTACTTAGATATTTTATATTAAAATATGTTTAACATAGCTGCATAAAAAATTTCTGAAGTCAAACATTTTTACTTTCCTAATGTAAAATTTGAAACAAATATAAGGAAGAACTGTTTGCTATTGCTGTTATGCAGTACATTTTCTTTTATTTCCATAAATGCAGCTAACAGGAAAATCTGTAATAATGTCTATTGCATTCATTGTTTCAAGCATAAGTTAAAAGAATAGATTTAAAGTAACATTTCAACTACGTTTCACTTCTGATGTTTTAGTTTTTATCTTTTAGAAAGCAAATTTTAAGATTAATTAAATATTTTTGTTAAACGTACAAGAAAATTCACCTGTGTGTGTTGTGTAAATTGGCAGACTCTGAACACTGTGTGCTGGAGTCTTCTCTTTGTATAAATAGACTTTGTAAATATTTGTGTCGTTCACTGTGAACTGTGAACTGCATCTGTATGCTGATAGTGGAAGCTGTGCTTGAAAATGTGAGCATGAGGTTGACAGTTACCTCACGGCAAAAATTCCACAAGTATTATTGGCACATGTGGCTGTGCCTGGATTTCCCGTGTGCCAGCCTTCACTTGCCTCAGTCCAAAAATCTACCTCGTGAACACCTGTTATTACCCACACAACTCCTCAGAGGACAGTTTGTAAAAAAAGTCGGTCGGTTAGTTATATGTTGGGAACGTTTTCCTCAATGCTTAGATGGAGGCTGATTTACCCTTTCTTATAGAATATCTCAATTTATCATTTTAAAATGTTCCTAAGAACAAATAAAGTTATATTCTTTGTAGTATAGCATATTTTTTTGCAAAACTCCATTTTATAGTTCGTACCATCTGCTTCAAATGTTATAACACAATTTATAAAGTGTGAGTTGTTGGGATAGAATTTAATTTTTTATGAATTCATGTAAATGATGCCAGGTCTTGTTTACTATGAAAATAATACATGGAAATGTATTGTTGATGACGTTTGTGTCTATGATTTCAAACAACTACATTAGAGCAGGGCAGTTTGCAATGTAGAGCATAGGCTAACAATTCTTCTCAGTATATTTTATATCATCCATCAAATGTTTTCCTGATTATAGTGATCATAGCATCAATAGTGTTATTGGCAGGGGGGTTGGGGGGAGACTAGTTGATTTTTTTTTTCTTGTACCCAAAACTATTATCTAAGACTCTACCCAGTTGGATAATAGACACTGGCAGTCTCTGATTTATTAAATCTGTGGAGTCTGATTGTCCACATATATAATGTGAGAGACTGTATAAACAATATCTGTGTGATGAGTTAGCCAAATGCAGTAGTCATCACTGATTCATAGCACAGGTTTTCCCCAAGTATTAGTGAACTGTTTCTGGAAATGACCCTAGATTTTGTGGAACTTTGTGTAAAGAAAGACTGCTTTGACTAAAGGGGAATATAAAGAAAAGAATTGGTGTTTGAGTGGGCAGTAATCTATAATATGCAGTGCCAGATTGGTATTTATATGGTACTGGATCTCAAAATGAATAGATGGATTTTCAATATTTGGAAATGATGTTTTTAATCATCTTCCTTAAAATATACTCAGAATTCACTTCAAAGCCCAAGATATTATTCCTAACTGCTGAAACTACATATAGAGAAATATGCTATATATCTATACTGTGGGTACAGAGGGGGGAAAGTGTGTGGTCTCAAATATAAGAACCATGTTACAAGCCCCACGAGGAATTAAATATGCTGAGATGCGATGCAGTCTGCTTTTTCTTTTAGTAGAACTGCATTCCATGTGTGCAGTGAAAGGGACATTTACTAAAGGATGGCAAATGATTCTCCTTTGAAAGGTTGGAGAGTTCCAAACACAATTACCAATTCTGTCCTATAACAGCTACCCAACATTTAAAAATGGCCTGCTCGGGTTTAATGCTCTTCCTCTGAAAAACCATGCAAATGATCACATTTTACCTACTTGTACTGTTTATTTAGTGTGGGGGTTTGGAGGCTTCATGTTTTGCCTCCTACATTCTCTCTCTTCTTTGTTCATCTTTGTAGCTCTATTCCATGGAAGAGACCCACTCAAGATGTGCAACCCAATGATTAGCTGTGTGTTTTCTAGAAACCCAAATAGATTTGTCACGAAAGGGAACAGCATTTATTGGCTTCTGTGGTAGAGTCATGCACCGCGTTTGACCCTCATAATTATCTTAGGGTCGCTGCTACTGTCCCCATTTGACACATGAGAACACCGAGGTCTGTGGAGGTCAAGTTCTCAGTCTCAAAGAAGGGCTGACTGAAGTCAGATCTCTCCCATTTTCATTATCGCATGCCGGAGTGTTTAATTATCCCAGTTGACATCTATTCAGAGAGCAGAGTTGAAAGTTAACCCGCACCTCCTTTTTAAAAGACCCAGGTGTGTTTTCTCTCCCCATAGAGTGAGCTAGAAGCAGTGTCGTCCGATCCACCTTCCCCGGGTCTCTGGACACTACTGAGAATGAGGCTCCCAAACAAAGCAGGTGTCTGGGGACAACTGGGAAGGTAGCCATGTGATACTGCTGAGCACGTGGCTCTGAGAGGAGATGAAAGCCTGCGTATGTGTACAACCAAGGGGACTGGATTGGGCTCTCGCTGCTGTGTGGCCTGGGTCTCATCCTCTCTAAGCAGTGACTTGGGGGAAAGTGGCGGGACCTGGAAGAAGCCATGCTGTGCAGCATACCGTGCCTGACTGCAGAGCCCGCTCATTTGTAGAGAAATGTCTACTCTGGAGTGTCGGGTTGGTGCCGTTCTCTGCTGTGTCCCTCAGACACTCCACATAAGGGGTCACCTCTGCAGACACACACAGCCCGGGATCCCACAAACTTAGGTGGCTTATTGTCATAAATTCGTTGGTCCCTTTTCAAATGTAAGCTGAAAGGTTGCCCTAAAGAGCCTCATATTCAACTCTGTAGTTACCTTTTGTGAAGAATTAAAGCAGGGCATACACTGGGAACTTAACAAAGTGTAATGCTGACTCAGTACAGAAGAGAAATTTGTTCAAAAACCAGCAGCTGCCTGAAGGTTGCACATGTAAGGTAACTTTCAATTCTTACTTTTCCCCATTGCAAAGACAAGGACCAAAAACAAAGCAAGGCTTCCCCTTCCTATGGAAAAACTAAGGAAGGAAACTTCCTGTTGGCATCCTGGTGGGAAAGGAATGCTAAGGACTGAGCCCAGGACCTGCCCTGTCTGTCGGGAGATTCTGATTTCCAGTTGGGTGGATTACTGTAAAATATAATCCACTGAAGCTCAATGGATATTGGCCCATATTTTGACACAGGACAATTTTTAAGGTTGTTCCTTTAATGAAGAAAAACCAACTATTTAAATAAATGTCAAGGAAAGCTATTGTTCATGTGCTAGTTCGTTTCTCTGAAGAGACTAAGATGCCAGTTGCATATTACGTTGTTAGCTGGCTACATGTTTTGAGTGCTAAGGCTAGAACCCAGTGGCACTGAGCACACCAGGCAAGCACTTCAACACTGAGGCACACTGTCTGGGACCCTTCATATCTACTTTCTGGGTCAATACAGAGTCATCTATCTGTCTTTCAGCATTTTCCCACATTCTATTTTTGCACATTCACCCTAAAAGAACTCTGGAAAGAATGGGATTGGAACAATTATAGCAGTCCTAGCAACACATACTGAGTGGTTCCTGTGTATCAGATACCATGTTGTAAGAATTTCCACATGTTGGAGCTGGGGAGATGGCTCAGCAGATAAGAGCATTAGCTGTGCAAACATGAGAAGCTGAATTCAAATCCTCAGCACCCATACAAAAGCCAGGCATGATCAGTGCCAGGGGTGGAAGGGCAGAGACAGGAGGGTCTCTGGGGCTTGCTGGCCACCAACCTAGTTCCAGTTTAAGTGGAAGACCCTGTCTCAAAGGAGTAAGGCATGGAAGGATAGTGCAGGATACCCAGTTCTTCCTCTAGCTCTGCACACACATGCACATGCACTATACACATACATGCATGCACACATACTAATCTCTCACACACACAGTAAATAAATTTAAATATTAAGAAATTTAAAAAGAATTCACACATATTATTTCCTACCTGAAACAACCCTGTGAGGACTGCTATCCTCACCTTTACAGGTAACGTAACCCAGGGCAAATTCAGCTAGTATTTGCTGAGCTCTTCTCTGTGCTGACACATCGCTGTTCCCAGTGTTGTCCTTACTTCCCAAGCATTCTATTTGAGTTATCTGGATATTTCTCTTTATTTCACCATGAGACCAATGGCTTCTTCAACATCCCGTAATGGGTAGACAGCAGAGACTCTGCTTCTCAGGTCTGTTCTGTTTTGTTCATCCCAAGCTCCATGTAACTGATTCCCTCCAAATTTAAACTTCAAAGGAAAAACTAGGAGTATTCCACATAGTCAGTATCTATTGTAAGGAAGCTCATTTCTCTATAACATACCACACCAGTCTTGGACAAATATCCTAGGATGCCTTAAAAGAACTCATAACAAAAACCTGCAGTGTAAGATAGCTGTTGGGAGCAAGAGGTTTAGAATTAGGTCTTTCAGTTATTTTGACTTTAGGAAGCATCTCTGTCTCTCCATGCCATTGTTAATCAAAGGAAGACAATGCAGCATTGTTGGGAGTCTGATAAGCTCAGAATGGAGGGTGGAAGTGGTGTTGGGTGTCACTGATAGTATCTCCACATTTCAGTTCTTAAGAGTTTTGTTTCTGCAGGCCTGCACTTGTTTGCTTCTTTATCTCTTAATCTTGAGCAGAAGAGCTAAAGGAGATGTGACATCACAGTAAGAAAATGGTCATTACAGGAAAAGCGAGACTAATCAGCCCAATGATGACCATTTGTAAAAGTAACTTTAAGTCAATAACAAAGGGAATAGTATCCATTATTTAAAGAGGCAATGACGTGTATTTTAGTGGCACATTATTAAATGATTAATTTTGAAATTAAATACTCCATTTCACCATGATATGAGACCAGTGAGACGCTTTTCAACACCAATAGTGCTTCTGATTTATTCAGTGGTGACAGATCCAAATGGTACAAGAGCCACACAGCTGGTGGAAAGGATCTGTGGCCTGAGGGAGCATGCCCCTAGCCAAAAGCACTGGTGTTTTAAACTGTTGTGCTATCCGTACAGATGTGATTAGAACCCACATTCAGTACAAAGCTCACGGCCCCAAGAGCAAATCATGCCCATGGCCCTAAGTTCCCGCTCTGTACCTGTGTGTATGTTCTTGTGTGCTGCAGTCTGCCCTGTGACACACAGTAGACCAGGTACCTTGGGTCTCCTCTAGCTCCCTTTTCCTACTCAGTTCCTACACTCAGTGGCCCTGCAGTTCTGGGTACAACACAGGGTATGTTATTGGGAAAATACCAAACAATGGCCTCCGACTAGCTTTCATTATTAGATGTGAGAGAACAGTGATATTTGCACATGGGTGAAGATTTTCGTCCTCCACTCCCTGACCCCCAAGGAAAGGGAATATGGATTGCCAAGGAGATTTATGTGGCTGCTGTGCTTCTTAACTTGGGGATGGTACAGACAGAGCCAGGGTACATTTCTCACTATGCCATCTATGTGGCCTTTTCTAGTTTTCATGAAGATTCCCCACATTTTCTAGCAAGTTCAGTAATAAATAAAAGTTGGATGTTAGGTAATATATATCCAAAATCTAGTTGCTAAGAGGCCCTTTAGACCAACTGACCAGTCATATTACATATTATTAACCAATAATCTATATTCCCTCTCCCTACTTTAGTTTTTCTTTTATTTATTTGCGATAGATTTCTATCACTTAAATATGAACTAGAGACCAGGTGTGATAGTGCATACTTGTCATCCCATCACTAATGAGGCTAACGAGGGATGATTACAAGTTCTAGCCAGCCTGAGCTATATAGGAAGAGCCTGTCTCAGAAAAAGAAAAGAAAAAAAAAGGCAGGCAGGAGGGAGAGAAGTGGAGGAGTAGACAAATGCCCTCTGCTGCCCTTGGCTTCTGGGAGGAGTGTTCTCCATGTTTACCGTGGTCCCTGGGACCTTCGGAGGATGATAAAAAAACCCAGGCCTGACTGTTCAGCTTCTTTTCCTGCGTGTACCCATTCATTCTTATGAATCTCTGCAGGTTCCTGGCAAATACTGTAGTTTTAATTGTTTTTCTAAGTTACTTAAATTATAGTACTCATTTTACACTTTAAATTCTTTGTTGTAGATATTTAAATTTCAAAAACAAGTTAAGAAACAACTCACATCAGATAAATCTGAGGAACGTCACCTGGTGGTTAGCTGTTTACTACTCCTGTTAGCAGATGAAGAACACAGGGAGAGAGACTGGGTATCTCCTAATTCTTGCAGTTTGCTTGTTTGCTGTTTGTTTGTTTGAGCTGGGAGGATGAGGTGGTGCCTAGATTCTTAGATATAAATCATTCTTTGAATGATGATGATTTAAACATACATATTCTGGTCTGTGCATGTGGCTCAGTGGCAGAGCACTTTCCTAACATAGGCAAGGCCCTGGGTTTAGTCCTCAGCAGGATAAATGAATGCATCTAATATTAATCACTTGAACACTTTTTACCGTATTTGAGTGAAACTTATTTTCCTTACTGAATTAATGTTTAACTGTTTGAATGTTATCATGGTTTTTAACAGTATAACCTCATTTTAAATGTCTATGAAGTCTTGAGTTTGATGTGGTGCATATAGTTTTTAAGTACCCAATAAATGAAATGCATGATTACTGCATTTTAAGACTGAGATAGCACCTTTTAATAATTTAACATTTCTGAAGTTAAGGAGTCTTTTACTTACTGGCATGTGGCAGACTATGAGCCCTAAACAGTAGTGGTGACTATTTGTGAGGGCATGAGTGATGTGGCTGAGGACTCGGGGACACTGATGAAGAACAGTAGTTCCAAAGTGTACACCACTGATGTGTGAGAGTATTTCATGAAAAACCTCAGCTTGTTTGTTTTGCTTATATGTCCCCTTTCATGTATGTGCCAGGATGAAACCTCTCTAAGTGAGCTGGAAGAGAGCTTTACATGTTTAGAATTAAAAGTTTAAGTAGTAAGAAAACATTGTGCCATAAATTAATTGGCAGCCAATTTCTGTGTAGTGTGGAGTAAAGGGGGTGGGGGCGGAGCACCTAGTCACTGTCCAAGGTTAGATTAAACAAGTAGCCAAGGGAAGAAAATTATTCATACTCCCCTTAAATCTGAGCTTTGCTGCTGCCTTGTGGAGGCATGTTTATACTCCCTGGAATAGGGAAGACAAGATCTCCAGGAGGGTGTTAATGGAAACAAAGAGAGCACTGAGCCCAGGGACTTCACATTTTGGAGGCAGAGGAGGAGTTGGAAGAAGTGATAGAGGATGTGGAGATGACTGTGGGTGTTGTCCCATCATGGAAGCCAAAGAAAAAGGAGCTGGTTAGAGTAACCAGATGCTGCAGAAGACCAGAGACTATTCTAACAGGTAAAACATGGTGGCTTTGGCAAGTAGGAGTGCTTGAGCAGTGGAGTTGAGCCTGCATGCACATCTCAGAGATGAAGACCCAAAGGGACGTGATGGAAGTACAGGCAGTGCGCACAGGAGCATGAGCAGTGGCCCCTCTCAGGCGCTGCCGTTCTCTTGTGCTTTGTGGCGCTGGTCATTGGGAATAGCAGAGGATTTTTATGACTTTACTCACCTACCCGCCATATGGAGTTGTAAGCACAGATACCAGTTTCAGATTGGTAGTACCCTATTTTATACTCTCTCAGGTTCCTAAGTTTGTTTTAGAAAACTCTGAAGTCTGGAGGCCATTCTCCATTGGGTGTATTTGTGTGTATATCCGCTTTATCAGGAACGTGGTTGCATTCAGGTCTGTTGTCCTGTGCGCCTTTGTTGGTGGCTGCATTCCATGGGGCTCAGTCTTTCAGGCCTGTGTGTTTACTAACTATTCAGATGCCTTGTGGCATTCACACAGATTATGTAAAATAAAAAAATACATTATTAAGGCTGTGGATGCTGTGAATGGATTATTACAATTTGCCTATCATGGTAATGGCACCTGTTAGAGGTGTGATACAAAAGGCAGTGACAGGCAGTGTAATTTAGTAATTGTGGCCATTGTACTGTATGGCTGGTCAGTTCACCAGGCAAGTACAAAGGAGGCAGTGTTAGAGCGGAGCAGGGGTGGGCACGCTTAATAGAGAGAGCTGGTTGTGGACTGAAAGAGACTTTTGGTGGAGGGCTAACTCCCAGGGGGCAACTTAGAACGAGTTGAAAAGAATGAACAGAAGCACAAAAATGGTACAGGTTTTCCTATTTCAGCTCTTAAAGTGACAGACGAGCTATATGGGTGCAGATAGGCAGTACATTTTCCTGCTGCCCAAACAGCTTATTTTCCCCTTTCAGAATACCCAGGCAAAGTCGTCTTGTCACATGGCAGTCACATATAATGTCCTCTTGTCTTCTCCCATTTGTAAAGCATGCTGTATCACAGTTCACAGCAAGCTGTCAGGGAGGCAGGTGCACTGACGTTTGAGAAGACCATTGCCTGCAGTCCACCGTGTGTTTGAAGAACACCGGTCAGCACGGGCTCCCAGGACACAGAAGCACATGCATCCTTGCCTTCGTTGGTCCTGCTTGTCTTATCATCACCATCGTCACCATCACTCTTGATTATTACTTTAGCTTCGTAGACAATTTTTGCTGCTACTTCCAAAACCCTGTCACACTGTTGGTCACTGTAACTGAGGCCTAACTGGAGCATCAGGTGATGGGTGATAGAGCCAATAGTGAGAACAAATTTAGATACTTTTTTCCCCAGTCTGTTTAAGACTTCATGAAGTCAAGCGATCTTCCAGGGTACTATCGAGTCGTACTTAAGAGTGGAGTGAGGAAGAAGAGAATAGGAAAAGAGAAAACCAAATTCACCAAAATGACTTTCATTCCCAAGGTAATGTATGCCCTAGGTTCACTTATGAAGGAGTGTTGGGCTGCGCCCCGAGCGTCATCCCCTTGCCATGTCTGTTGTGTCTAGGAAGTATAGAATGTGCCATCTGGAGTGGCCGTTCCCTGGCCTGATGCTGCCTTACTCACCCTCATTCTTTTCTCCATTTCAATTGTGAGTAACAGTAAAGTGAGCAGCCTCTTAGCTTGCATATGGACCACATCTCGTGGGCCATGCATTTCTTTCTCTAACTTCTCCATCGACCTGTGGGCTACGGTAGAATCACTGTTCTTCTCAGCATGGGGGAACAGGTTTGTAGGGGTCTATAGCTCATGTCCAGCAGGTTGATCAACATCTTCACATTCTATGTTTATACAGAGAATTTGCTATAGGTGAGGGTTATATAGTTAAAGAAATGTCTGCACATTTAATGGCACATTTAATTCTATAGAGTTTGGGAGCAAAGTGGCCATAATACAATTATATCTGATGAGTTTTGAAAGCAGAATTATACAAACTAGTCAAAGGCTCTAGAATGCCATCATAGGCTAGTGTCTACATCTCACCCTACCAGTTGTGTTCCTAAGAGACCACTGACTTGTTCTTTTCATTATGGGTGGATCAGCTTATGTAGACTATATAATGTTGTTGGGAGCCAGCCCAGTTTTTTAATAAAGGGCCACACAGAAGAAAATGCATGCCACAAAATGCCGATTCACATCTTTTGGCTTGTGTAAGTAGTGCTGCCAAAGTCCTCAGTGTGAATGAGTGAGGTGTGCCGCTACGCCAGTCACAGCAATGGGACTTTGGCCATCGGCCCATTGGAACAGGCATGCCGCTTATGAGGATGCCAGCCAGTAGAGCACTGTGTGAAAGTTAAAACGTGGTTTATGCTGTGACTGAACTGAGCAGCATTGCAGCTTGGTACTTTTCTTTGTGCCAGTTTGGCATCTGAAGACTCTTCACAGAAAAAAAAAAAAAAAAAAAAAAAGGATGTCACTTCCATGAAAGAACTTTTCTGTATAAAGTTAGCATTTAGATTCTTCTTGATATATGCAATGGTTTACCAAGCTGGAATATTCTTACAGGCAAAAGTGTCCTTTCTCTACTTCCCAGAAAGGACTTTCCAAACTTTGCAAAGTAGCCATGGGGAAAGATGCCTAGAGGGAGAGGGGGGCGGGGCACTCTCTGCCTTTGCGTCATTAGCGCACTGACTTTCTGCTTAGGACAGTTTTCTGCAGCTCTGGCCCCCGTCCATGCAGGAGGAAGTGCCAGGTATTGGATCCAGACAAAGCTGATCTGGGAATCAAACTTTCCAGCTTAAAGACTGCAGTTGCCTCTCCTCAACCCCCTGGGCTTCCTGAGGCCGAGGTCAGGGGTGTGGCCACAAACCCACGTGTTCATCAGTCCTCTGTTGTGTACAGTGTATAAACGGTAATGTGGATAAACACTGCCCTCTCACACCACGTAATTACATTGATTGCTGAAAAAACCCAGAAACCTACCAAAATATCACAGGAAGCTATTTCTAACACAGCACAACTTTGCTCTTTCTGGCTAAGTGCAGTCACTGGTTTTCCTTCTTTCTTTCCTTTTTTTTTTTCCCCCTTCAGAATGATGTGTTCTTGTTTCAAGCATTCAGATGATGCAAAACAGATTTCTGTGGCAACATTCTTTTTTGCAGCCAAAAAATCATCCAAGGAAGCTTTACATCCCCTCCCAGGTTGATGTTTATTACAGATCCTTTGTGTTACTGGCGTGAACTTATTTTATTTTAAAATTTTAAAAAATCTACTTTGAATTATTTCAGGAGAGCTAATAGGACCCGTAAAATATTTAATAGTGGGAAATTGGGGTTGTTAAATAATTAGTTTAAATGAATAAGAATAAATGAGCATTACTGTTTTTCTGCTTGACTCTGAATGAAACTGACTTCTGTTAGAGACTTCCTGAGTTTTTTCAACAAAATAAAATAAAGATTGATTTTTGAGATTGTGTGTGATCCTTATACCCAGAAGCGAAGGGTGATGCCCTCCTCCGTCACTGGCACCGGCCTCCTCACACCTTGTCCACCCTTGCTCCTTCTTTTGCTCTCTCCCTCTCCCTCCTCTAGCTGTCACCTTAGAAACAGTTCAGAAGCTTAGACAGTGCCTCACAGCCATGCTCGAAAGACCGAAGTGAACACACCCCCAATCTCACAGCTCCAGCATCTCTGCTTTACACATCCTGCTATTACAGCACCTAGTTTCAGAGGGACCACTGGTGATTTTGTTGCCTGAAAATGGAACTGTGGTTTTTAGCAGCAAACATGTCTTATTCTTTCACAGACCTTGACATTTAAACTCTGAAACTGCACATCCATAAACTTAGCTTGTTTGTATATGGTTGTGTAGGTTAACATTTTCACTTGTTTGTCTGATGTTCTTAGCTGATGCAGACTGCCATTCAGTGTTTTAATGTGCTCTGACACTATTTGTAGAATACGTATTTCTTTTCAAAGCAATAAAAATTAGTTGTTTTGAAAATGCTCAAATAGAATTTGTAGAAAATTATTATTTTTCTATTTGTCGTGTGTCTCAAAATGTATTTAAGGTTCTTAGCTCTATAAATATTCTGAGTAAACACAGTTTTCCAAAAATTCACCTAGCAAATGTAATACTTAATGTGCCACTACCCTTGGTCATCAGTCACCATGGAAACTTCAAAGGCATGTAATCTGTATCTTCTCTGCCCTTTTGGAGCCTATAACATGGAAAGAGAGATGGCACAGCAATTAAGAGCACTTCCTGCTTTTGAGAGGACCCCACTTCAATTCCAAGCACCCACATTGTAGTTCACAAGCATCCATGACTCTAGTTACCCGTGCCCTCTTCTGACCTCTGTGGGCACCAAAGCACACACATGGTTCAGGTACACATATGCAGCCCCAAACCTCAAACATACAATCAAATGAATAGATGTAAAAAAAAAAAAAAAAGGAGCTTATAACGTACAAGAAGGAAAGTGTTAAATATCAGATTAAATAAATGTGACAGTAACCAACAAAAGGCATCAGAAACAATACCGAGGGAAAGGCTGTTGTGCTGCCTGCTGGACATTAATGGGCCTGGGGGAGGGGATAAGAACAGCACAGGGGGTATGGGTGTGGCATAGACTCCCCTATACTCATATCAAAGGGGACCTTTACAGAAAGCGTGATGGTTAACTAAAGGAATATTTCTTAGGGAAATTAGTGGGATGGCCACATTTTCTAGGTGTAGTTCAATAACTCGAACATTAATTTAAAATATACAGATACAACAAAGACTCGCAGTTAGGTTCCAGGTGATATAACAGGAATGGTTTAATGGTTGAAAAACCAGTAGAATGTTTTTCTTCACTGTTACAAGCAGAAAAAACGACCCTCAGCTGTTTCTCCACTCAGAATGCATCATCTTGGTGGAGAGATTTCTGCCCTTCATTTGTGCTTTGTTAGTTTTAGTAGAATGTGGTTTCAAAGATCCTTCACCCACAGTGAAATGAAGTTAACAAGCATGCTGCTGGAGTGTCAGGAAAGAACGTGGAGTAGGTTGAGTTGGGGGAACGTGTACTGGGGTCTTGATGGGATTCTAAAAGCACTATGCAGTGTGTCTCCATGTGGAACTCAGCCTATGAAAAGGAAATGATTGACAAGCAACAGAAATAGAGAAGGAAGAATGAGTAGCCTGTAGCACAAAAACAATAGAATGCATTTTTTCTAGCTCATCTTAAATAGTTGTAGTATTTAGACCCTATCATTCCCTTTTGAAGAAAAAAAGCCTCCCAATCGCAAATTTCTGCCTGAGTTTTAGAGTAAAACTTCACAGTCAAGCATTCACAGGAAAGACTACTTGTTGAGCATTAGAAGTTCCTCAGTAAGGACTGGAGGTGTGGGGGAGCACTTTGGAAGTTAGTGTCGCATGTATAGGTTGGAGCTCCATGAACCTTCCTTTAAAAGGAACCATGATGCCCTCTTAGAAAGTGAGGCATGAAGACACTGCTTCACTCTGCATGGGTTGCGGGTGGGGATGGGGTCTCTCCTAAATCTTAGACCTGCAAGTAATAAGTCAGCCTTGAAGAAAAGGAAGCAGGAAACGTTGGTGAGCTTTCTCAGCATCGCAGGGCCACATCCCACGCACAGGCACTCACTGTGCAGGATTGCAGTGTGTTATGCCATCACTGGTGGCGTTAACACTGTTAAGCACATGCCAGCAGTCACTGTGCCATGATTTTGCATAGTCCCATTGCTGCCTCTTCAGGCCTGTCCACCATTCTCACCTCTCCCAGCACCTTCACTCACTTGTAGGATTCCATCCCTGGCCCGAATGGAGCTCCTTGCTTCATTTGCTGGCATCTGTGCTCTTTTCCATGAACTGCTCTGCGGTTCTCAGCCTTTCCCTCCTAGAAAAGTGGAGTATCTGTCCCCAAAGAGAACTCTTTGCTTTGTGTGATGTCTAGAAACGGTTTTATCTCCATAGAACTAAAAACTATTTGGGAAGGGGTGTGTGTGTGTGTGTGTGTGTGTGTGTGTGTGTGTGTGTGTGTGTGTAAAATTGAGACTAGTTTACATACATGGCAAGAAGTCAACCTTGGAGTAGTTCCTCAGGGACCATCCAGCTTGTTTTTTCAGACTGGATTTCTCATGGGACCAGAAGCTTGCTGGTTAGGCTGGTCTGTCTGGACGCTGAGCCCCAGGACCCTCCTTGCTGGTTAGGCTGGTCTGTCTGGACGCTGAGCCCCAGGATCCTCCTGCTGGTTAGGCTGGTCTGTCTGGACGCTGAGCCCCAGGATCCTCCTGCTGGTTAGGCTGGTCTGTCTGGACGCTGAACCCCAGGATCCTCCTGGGGGTTGTTGTTGGCTGCTGTTTAGTTGTTTGGGTTTTGTAGGCTCTGAGCTTTGAACATGGGTTCTCTTTATGCTTACAAGGCAAGCACTTTGCTTAACTGAGCCATCTCCTCAGGCCAAACTTTTATCTTCTTAATAAGTAGGGAATGGGATGGGGAAAGAGAAACAAATTGTTTATAGAAGCATTTGCTACATCTACAAATAATGGCGATGGAAGTAGGTGACACTTGTCGTGCACTGTTCCATGAGCCCAGCTTGTGTTGGTCCTTACCCTGTCCCTGGGCGATGTGAATCTTTTCCCCCATTTGAAGCAAGGAGCCTGCTAAGACTTTGGTAAAGTCTTTGCTAAAGGTGAGACTGCAGAAAATGCTAGAATAGGAATGTAAACCAGCGTGTGACATCAGAATCAAGTTCTTGTTGTGAAATTTATCACTCCACACAAATTTCAAGCCACAAAAAGAGAAAAGTTTTTATTATGAAAGCCTGGAATGTTTTCATGAGATCTGCAGTTGTGTTTCCTTCGAGGTGTGGCTATGGCTCTTTTTTATAGATCTAGTGTGTCCAAGGTCTGAAGGACCAAACCTTAATGACCAGGTGCTATTTAAGTGTAGATTCTAGTCTTCATGAAACACTATTTTTTACTCAGACTATGAACTCAGTAACTGAACACAGGATGCATTGAAGAGGACTGCTTCCATTCCCCTGAAGGATGTAATGAGAAGTGAAATTAAACTGCCCTCCAAGAGCTGAGGTTGGACCAGTAGCTGTCTACCTGACTCAGCATTAGAGTCAGCGAAAGGTTTCAAAATGAGTTTGGTCCATCTGAGTCTCCAAGGATGGGCTGTTGGGCATCTTCCCAGATGTTTTGGGTGCTGATAAAGACTGAGAAGCACTGCTTTTAGCATCTTAGTGTATTTGCACAATTAATGGTCAAAGATAGGCAGCTGTGACATGAAGACCCTTTATCCCCTCCTTTGGAGAGCTCCACAAAGAGATTGAAAGGAGCCTCTTCTGGGTGTGTTTGTGCCAGTGGTCCCACCTACATGCACACTGGAAAAGACACCACCACCCAGCTTATGAAGGACATCCGGTCTCTGTCTTCAGCTTGGTCACCTCAGTTATTCTCTGGAAGCACTGGAGTCTATAACCCCTCAAGTGTATGCTCCTTTATGTATGTACCTGATTTTCAGAAGTGAGTATAGTGTGTTAGTTCATTTCCCATTGCTGTGATAGAACTGTGACCAGGGTAACTTAGAGAAGAAAGAGTTTATTTGAGGTTTATGGTTCCAGGGGGTTGAAGGTCCTAAGTGGTACAGTAGAGGCAGCAGGCAGTAGGCTACAGGCACAACAGCTGGAGAAGGAAGCTGAGAGCTCACATCTTGAACCCCAAACATAAGGCAGAGAGAGCAAACTAGAAGTAGGTGAGGATTTCTCACTCTGAAAACCTGCCTCCAGTGACGTGTTCCTCCAGCAAGGCACCTTTTTAAACTCCCCAAACAGCACCACTAACTGGGGATCAAGTGTTCAAATGCCTGAGACTACGGGGACATCTCATTGAAACCAGCACACACAGTGTGGATGCTGATGTTCTTCCATACCATCAAATAGTCCGCCTGGAAGAAAAAATAATTAATGGCTATCTACTAGTGTATTCATAGAATGTGGCATGCATTTACCCAACAGATTCCTCACTGATTTAACTCTACTTCCCAGTTTTGTATGTTCTACTTCCAAAGTTTGGTTGGTTGTTATTGTTGTTATTTTGGTGTTGGGGGTTAGAGAGGATCATGTTCACATATGTATAGACCATGCAGGTTGAGGCCAGAGGTTAACAGTGGTATCTGTGCCTGCCTTAATCTTTCTCTGCCTTATATACTGAGGCAGGGTCCCTCAAGGAATGAACCTGGAGCTCACTGATTTAACTAGTCTAGCCAGCCCTTGTTTCTGCCTCTTGACCCTTGAGATTACAGATAGGCTCCGGAGCCCAGCAGGCTTTTATATGTGTGTTGGGGATCTGAACTCTGGTCTTCAGGATTGCACAAGAAGCACTTCATCCACTGATCTAGTCCCCAGGTCTTCCTCATTTTCATGTTAACTATACTAAGGCAGTACTGATGCCTGTTCAAGGTTCTTTGTAAAAAGGGTCTGGTTAACTCATCATAATTCAATCTGGGTGTGTGTGTGTGTGTGTGTGTGTGTGTGTGTGTGTGTGTGTGTGTCTATCTGTCTCTCTGTCTTTGTGTGTGTGTCTGTCTGTCTGTCTGTCTGTCTCTGTCTCTTTCTCTTTCTCTTTCTCCCCCCCCCCCCTTGTGATATATTGTGTACCCAAATAAACTTGCCTGAGGATCAGAGGACAGAGCCAGCCACTAGATTAGACATAGAGGTCAGGCAGTGGTAGCACACACCCTTAATCCTATCTTTTGGGAGGCAGACAGCTGTCTGGATCTCTATGAATTCAAGGCCACACTGGAAACAGAGCCAGGCAGTGGTGGCACACACCTTTAATCTCAGTTCTGAAGCACACACACCTTTAATCCCAGGAAATGATGTCTGGACAGAGAAAGGTATATAAGGCGTGAGGAAACAGGAACTCACTCTCTTTAGGCTGAGGATTTCATAGAGGTAAGAACTAGTGGCTGGCTGCTCTGCTTCTCTGATCTTTCAGTTTTCACCCTGATATCTGGCTCTGGGTTTTTTAAAGGACCATCCAAGATTCGAACAACACCCCCTCTCAGTTATTTGAAAATTTCATACATGTTTTGATTATATTCATGGTTCCTGCCAACTCTTTCCAGGACTTACCTCCTTTCCTTACCCACCTAAATTTTGCCCTTTTATGTTTTAACCCATCAAGACCAATTTGTGCTACTCAGATATTCTTGAGTGTATGATCTGTTGGAATATGGCCAACTTATCACCAGGGCTGTAATGTTAGTCAGAAAACTGACTCTCCCTCTCCCAGAAGCTGACAGTTGCCCATGGTTCCTCAGCTTGGTGTGAAACTTCATGCCACAGCCCCTCTGCTTTCTGGGGTTTGATCAGGCATGGGCTTGCAATGGTGTTGCAATACATGCTTTGGTACCACTGTGGTTATGTATATGCATCTGCTTGACTGTGTCCAGAAGACAGTGTTTCCTCTTTCTGCCCCCTTCTGCAATGAAGAAAAGATGCATCATATATGTTGTAGTTAGAGTTTTCCTGCCTGGCCCACAGTCAGGACAAATCTCTCTCAGTCAGTCCCATAGCCGCTCAAACCCGACCAAGTAAACACAGAGACTTATATTAGTTACAAACTGTATGGCCGTGGCAGGCTTTTTGTTAACTGTTCTTACAGCTTAAATTAATTTATTTTTATTAATCTATGCCTTGTCACATGGCTCGTCTTTTTTAAGTCTATTTATATTTTACATACATTTTAAACTATTATATTTGAATTTGTTTTATTGTGAATTTATTGTTTTAAGCTGTAGCAGCTGTGGCTGCTGGCTCTGCCCTCCTCAGTTTTTTTTTTTTTTTTTTTGGTTTTTCAAGACAGGGTTTCTCTGTGTAGCTTTGCGCCTCTCCTGGAACTCACTTGGTAGCCCAGGCTGGCCTCGAACTCACAGAGATCCGCCTGGCTCTGCCTCCCGAGTGCTGGGATTAAAGGCGTGCGCCACCACCGCCCGGCTCACCTCAGTTTTTTAATATGGCGGCAGTATGTTTACTGCCAGCTCTGGGAGCTATCATGGGTTTATGTTTTTATCTAAGTAGTGTGTAGCCCAGAAACCTTGTTTTGTTTTGTTTTGTATTAGTAAAGGCTAAATTTACCATGTAGTTTAATGTGTCATTTGTAGAGGCCTCATTTTTGTCATATGGCGGCAGGTCGAGCATGTACGCCAGGAACCCGCCAGTAGCTCAAACTGGCAGCTGTCTCTCATTTGAGAGAGACAATTAGGAAGCTGTTTTTAGTTTTGTTTTAGAATCTTTTTTTAGTTTTTAGGTGGAAACTCTTGCCCCACATTGGGCGCCATTTGTAGTTAGAGTTTTCCTGCCTGGCCCACAGTCAGGACAAATCTCTCTCACCTGTCAGTTCCATAGCAGACTTATATTGGTTATAAACTGTATGGCCATGGCAGGCTTCTTGCTAACTGTTCTTACAGCTTAAATTAATCCATTTCCATTAATCTATACCTTGCCACATGGCTCATGGCTTACCGGCATCTTTACATGCTGTTTCTCATCATGGCGGCTGGCAGTGTCTCTCTGACTCAACCTTTCATTTTTCAGCTTTATTTTCCTCCTTGTCCCGCCTGCACTTCCTGTCTAGCCAATGGCCAATCACTGTTTTATTTATTGACTAATCAACAACACATTTGCCATACAGAACATCCCACAGCAATATGTCCCATTTATGGCTGAGTGTTCTTCAGTCTCTTATTCTCAGCACCTTCAACAGTTAATCAGTGTCTACTGCATATGAAGCTTCTCTGATGAGGGTTGAGTGACACATTGATCTGTGGCTATAAACACAAAGCATTAGGAGTTGGTTTAATACTATGTCCATTTATAGAATTATGATGACCTCTTGATGATAAATTCTGAAAAATAGAATTGCTGAGCCAAAGAGCCTGAACTTTTTAAAGAGTCCATTTCCCTTTCCCCAAGTCTTCACTCACACTGAGCAAACATGCTTTTGGTCTCTACGACATTTCTCTGTCCTGATGTTTTCTGTAGTGTTTATTAATTGTTGGGATTCTTTCGTCTGTCTTCCGTGAGTTACCTTTTTCTGTTGAGGGATTTCTTTTTCTTCTTGGTTTCCTGAAGAATTCTGCTAAGTAACCATGTTGCACATGGTCTTTACAGGCAACCTCTTTCGGGTGTACCTATCAGGAGGTTTGGTTTTCTCTTGTAGAGTTTTCCGTTTGATGCAATTAAGTCTTATGGATCTCCCTTGGAATTTGTGCTCGGGAAAACCCTCCACCCTAAATAAGATCAGAAACAAGCTCACACTTCCCTTTTAATTACATGATATTTATTAAATTTTGCCTATTGAACTGTTTCCCTTTGAAGTGAACTTGAAGTAGAAGTTTGAGAATCAGACACATCTGAGATTCTTGTTAGGGAACTTAGGACACCTCTCTTGGGCTGTGTATAAGAATGAATTGTAAATCTGAACCTGTGTGGGCCTAGCTAGGAGGCATAGAAAGCAGAGAACATGGGGGCTGACACATGGTAAATGCTCAAAAAAGAAATACAGTCACTTTTTCCAGAGTTTCCTTCATAGTGACATTATCAGAATAGCATTTGAGTCCGGAACTCTTTCTGGGTCCCTGAGCTTCCTTCAGTAAATTCCAGCCACTTGACTGATGCTGTCTTCTGTAGATGAATTGCTAAACAGTCTTATTAAGTAAAAAGCTCAGAGCCAGATATAGGGGTGAAAGCATGGGAAAGATCGGGGAAATAGGGAAAGCCACAGCTAACCTCACCTCACCAACTCGGCAGCTTCCCAATGCAAGTTATTTCCTGTCTACCCATTTTATATGTCTTGCTTTTCTGCCATCTGATTTGCTTTCTCTGTCCAGCTACATCACTTCTTCTTCCTACACAGCTCTGTCGCTTCTGTCAGTCTGTACAGACCTCCAGACCTCCATGGTTAACTAGTTTTGGAATTTAAGGTGTGTACTACCACACTTGGCTCTATTTCCAGTGTGGCCTTGAACTCACAGAGATCCTGCTGGTCAAGTGATAGGATTAAGGGTGTGTGCTACCGTTGCCCGAATTCTCTGTTTGTTTAAAATGGCCTGCTGTTTCCTCTGATCTCCAGGCAAGCTTTATTTATTAAAGCACAAATAAAATATCACCACATTTCAGAACAAATTAAATATCACCACATTTCCCCTTTTTTTGTCTAATAAAAATTTTTAAAAAATTAAAGTTATAACTAATATAAGAAAAACTAGATGCAAAACTACAATAACTATATAGAATATATATACAAGCAATAAATACATTAACAATGTCTGGTCCATTTGTATTTGACAAATTCAGAGAAAATATTCCATTATCTATCCTATTTTGGTGAGTCCAAAATGTACCTAATTCACTTTCTATCATAACTTATATTACCAACAGAAAACTATCTTATGTCTTTCAAACTTATACACTTAACACCTCTTAGTGAGTTTCTTTTCTGAATTTCTTGACAAGGAAAACTGTAATTATAACTATCTAATCTTCAACTCCCTCAGAGACCCAAGAAGGAAATAATATTACCTAGTAAAACAGGAAGTGCAAACAAGTGACTTCCAAAAAATGAATTATGATAGAAACAGCCAGCTGCCTGGACAGTCACCCGAGGTTTCTCTGCAATGCTGGGGCATCATCTTCGGCCTTCAGGCTTAGTGTATCTGACAGACTCATTTGTGAAGTAGGATGTACATAGGGCCTACAGCTCAACCCCACATGTGGTGCGAGTATTCCATGTACCAGATAAACTTGAATTCTGCCAGTGTCGTGTAATTATTCAGGATTTTAAATTCTGGAAGTTTCTAGTGTTTTTTGAATTCAGCTTTCCATTCATCGCAGCTTATGGGTGGCTTCATCTTCTTTATTAAATGCCAGTCTACCATTGAGAGATTAGACTCCGTCAGCCTAGTTACTCCTCCAAGAATAACTGTTCCAGCTACTGTTCCACTGCACAACAGGAGCCATCAGCCCACTGTCTCTTCAGCTGCCTTCAAAGAAAGGGGCACTGTACCTTTTCCTGATTGCAAAGACACTTCAGCAATGGTGTCATAATGTCCTGGCCTCAGAGGATGCCTGTTGCCAAAGCTTCAACCACACTTGTCTTGGCAAGGATTGGTAGTCCTTTTTTTTCTTTTTCTTTTTTTTTCTTCTTGCCCGTTTGGACGGCATACTGTCAGCAGTCAGTGAGAGGACACTTTCTTGTGTGGTGGCTAGCTTTTGCCACAGGGAAAATATGTACTTTCTTCAATGCCCATATCTTTTTTGAAGTAGATTGGTACTGCCAGGAGCAGACATGTCTCATAGTCATTAAAAAAAAAATCTAAGTGATTAAAACATCTTAAATGCCATATTCTATAGATCTCTGAAGGGTTTGAAGATGAACTGTCTATCTAAAATTATATCTTTGCTTGACCTTGAAACATAACTAATATAGCTACAATTTCGATTGTAATGTCTACCTACTAACTTTAGGTGTCGAAGTCACTCCATATGGAGTTTATCTTCTTGGCAAAAATAGCCATTTGGGCAAGAAACTGTTCTTGCCTGAACTGCTTGACAAAATGTCGTATAAACTGGACATGCAGGACACATAGGAAGGTGACTACTGAACTTTGCAAAGCAAGATGGTCCTTCAGGTTCCTGCTTCTCAGAAGAAACTGCCAGACATTCTATAGGACACAGAGGGAAAAAATGACTGAGAGACTAGGCCTATGGGCTGAAGATGAATGCCCCAATGTTACAGAGGAACTTTTTGGATGACTGTCCAGGTAGGCAGCTGTCTCTGTCATTCTAGGTTTTTGGAAGTTGCTTTACAATGTTCTTCCTGTTTACTTAGTTAATATTGTATCCTTCTGAGGTCTTTGATGTAGTTGAAGACTAGGTAGTTATAAAATTTTCCTTGGTTATGATAAAAGATATATTAGATATGAAACTTTAGACTCAGAAATATAGGATAGATAAAATATTTTTGCCAAATACAAATAGACTAGATATTTTAACTGTAATACTTGCTAGATAACTTTTTTGTTATATGTAATTTTACTATGTTGTAGTTAAAAATTTCCTTTTAAATAGAAAGAAAAGGGGAATTGATGGGGATGTTGTTCTGTATGCTGTGAATATGTGTTGCTCTGATTGGTTGATAAATAAAATGCTGATTGGCCAGTAGCCAGGCAGGAAATATAGGTGGGACAAGCAGACAAGGAGGATTCTGGGAAGAGGAAAGGCAGATTCAGGAGTCACCAGCCAGACACAGAGGAAGCAAAATGACAAGGCAGAACTGAGAAAAGGTACCAAGCCATGTGGCTAAACAAAGATAAAATTTATGGCTTAATTTAAGTGTAAGAGCTAGTCCGTAATAATCCTGAGGTAATGGCTGAGCAGTTATAAGTAATATTAAGTCTCTGTGTGATTATTTCTTAAAAGGCTACAGGACTGTAGGTGAGAGATTTGTCCTGGCCACGGGCCAGGTGGGACACAGAAAAACTTCGAACTACAGTCTTCCCTCATGGATTTCTCTACTCTGAAGTGTGTGGCTGCATTTTCACTTAGGCAGCTAGACAATGGCCCACATACTCAACGTCCCTACTCCTCTCTGGATCATCCTTTTTCTCCTGTTTGGTCTTCAAACTCATCGTTCTACTCACTTTAGCCTTTGGCTGACATTTCTATGAAGGATTTTGTGATGTGCATTTACAACACTATGTAAAAATAAACCGAAGTGTGTTATTTAAATATTTACAGGCTTTTGTGGCTCTCTGAGCTATTTTTAAAGTGACCTTTAAAGCCATTTGCAAGGAAGACAGCAGTACTAGGGAAAGCCTAACCCTTTAAGGTCTTCTTCATTAGTGCTGTTTCTGCTTTGATAGCTCATAATGTAGGAGACATCAAAGACCCAATCAGTGGAGAACAATGAGGAGAAACTTCACAAAGCTGGTTTTTGTGTTATTGCTGCCACCATTAGTTGTCACATGGATCTCTTTCTTTTAGCTAAGCTAGACTCCTGATTGGTGTCCTGGGTACTGGAGCCTCCCATAGTGTGCTGACATGTAGAGGCCTTCTGTGTGTTCATGCATAATTTGGCTTATTTGCTTTTCCTGGACTTTGCTATTGTGACATGATTGTTTCTTTGTTTATAACAGGTCTTGCTATGTAGCTTAACTCATGATCCTCCTGCCTCAGCCCCAAAGTGCTAGGACTGCAGGTGTGCACCGCTCTGCCTAGAATTATGATTTTATTTTAAAGAGGAGAGGTTCATTCTACTTGCCATGTGTGTCTGTGACCCTGGAAGCCAGACAGCAGTAAAATCTGCCCCACTCCTCCCCTCGTTCAGTCCTGTTCACCGTCTCTTCATGAAAGACCAGTTACTCTTGACTGTGTTTCAAGGGACCAGAAACTGGTCTGACACACAGAAGAGGGAGCAACAGGAGGCCAGGCCACTGTGGAGAGACAAGGTTTGGGTGGCTCAAAAGGCCGGAAGCGGGAAACAGTTGACAAAGTAGGATTTGGAGATCTGTTTAGCTGGAATGTTGTAGGAAAACAGGCCCCAAGAAGGGCTGTGCTAAGAGGACACATGGGCAGTGGATGCAGCCAGCCATTGTGCCTGTGTGCACACTGCACAGACAGGGTGCAGGTGGACCAGACTAGCCTGCTTTCACTCATTTCAGCAGAGCTTCTAGTGCAGCATAGTTAGGGCATTAAGTGAGACACTGGAGGTGGAGACCAAGCGGTATTGTGACGAATGCCAAGTAAGTGAACAGCAGCACCGCACAGGGCTCTGGTAGAAGGTATTCAGTGCCAGAGTTTGCGGCAGGCCTGGCATGGCACACCTCATTAACTCCAGCAGCTGAGACAGAGATTGCAAGTTCGAGGCCAGCCCGTGCTATGTAGCATGATCCTGTCTCACAAAAGGAAAATACTACTACTACCACTACTACTACTACTACTACTACTACTACTACTACTACTAATAATAATAATAATAATAATAATCACATGCAAAGCTGGCACATAGATGGCAACCCTATAAATATTCTTGAATAAATTATACTCTGTGCTTCATGTTCACATGGGGATATTTTATATGATTTTATAGAATTAAACACTAACATTTATAGAAATTTTAAAACTGTGTCCAAGGGCACAGAGTCTGTGGGCAATAAAGTAGACTTTATGTCCTGAGCTGGCTGTCCCCAGAGCTCTGATCATCATTTACAGTCTTGCAAACCCTTTCTGAGGATGAAGCCTCTGAAGAACTGGGGCTTTGGAGACGGCTCGGTAGCTAAGGATGCTTGCTGCTTTTTTAAAAAACAAATAATGGAGTTCCGTTCCCAGCACTCATGGTGGGCAGCTCACAATCACCTGTAACTCCAGCTCCAGGGTATCTGATGCCTTTTTTTTGGCCTTTGTGTACACTACACATGTGCACATGTACATGTGTACAAACACAAACAAAGATAAGATAAACTTTTTATAAAACAGTGGGAAGAACAGAAAGATGCAGGCATTCGCTCCAGGTACACCAAATGGAAGACTTCCTTGAAGTATACTTAGATGTGAACATTCTAAAGTTAGCATGAGCAGCAGAATAGCAAGTAAAAATCAAATCATTAATTCTAGCATATTCCTTTCTTAATTAAGAATGGGGCCAGACCTTAGTCATCCTTTGATGCCCAGTACCTGATATTCATTTCAGGAATGAATTTTCCTTTCTCAAGTCTTTTGCTTAGGCAGGTCCATAATGGCAGAGTTCATGCTGGATATTGCTTTTAAAAATGAGCAATTGATATGCAGAAGTTTGACAAACTTGAGCTAAGGCTAGTTAGGGCTTAAATAGTAAGAGCTTTAAAAATTAAAGCAGATGAAGACTAACCCAGATCCTCTCTAGGCTGATCCTTGAAATGTTTCTCTAAATCCTTAAACCTACAAATACTTTTAGTAAATCCAAATACCTCAAGTAAATATGAAACTCCAGTTGTCTTAGTATAGAAATATTGGCACTAATGAATTTCTGAAACACTCCAATAGACTTATGGTAGTATATTTAATGATAGCCTTTATGAAGCAGCTACTCACATATGTTCATAATGGATGCATACACTGGGAAATTGTGGTCAAAATGTCAAACAATAAACAGCAGAGTTCAAGCTAGTTCACATCAATATTTATGTTAATTTTGTAAACATTTATTTGGATGATTTTTCATGATAGCCTGAGCTTTAGAGAAAAACCTTTATGGAAACTTATTGAAGATCAATATTTTTACATATCCTTTGGTCACATGGAACTAGCTGACAGTATTGTCCAAACAACCTGCTAAGGAAGGCTGCTTACCCTCTAAGTGTAGTTCATGATTAAAACGTTGCTCTATTAATGACATCTTTATCAAAGGTCCAGAGTCTTCTTTGTCAATAGACTTAAACAAGTTTTAATCCAGTAAGTAAACTGAAGGTCCGGTGGCTGCATTCTCTCAGGCTTCTGCTAATTCATTATGGCTTGTTTCACTCAGCTCTCTTGTCAGGATGGTAGTGTAACTCAGGCATACTGGGGCAAAGACGTGCTCAAGCAGTTTGCACCTTGAGGCACTGAATTGAAAGCCAGTCAGGCTTAACTCAAATAAATGAACAATGATTAAACAGGAACTTAAGAGTGGTGCACCCATATTCCCAGCCTGTCCCCCAATCCTGAAGGTCTGAGGAACACTTGTCCCACAAAGGACCCTTGGTCCTTACAGTGTGGAGCTGCTCTTGGGCACTGAGGAACAGACCTAGAGGGGTTTGTCTAACTTTCCAGTGGAAGATACTGCCTAATCTTTTTCTTGGTGTAAGAAATCACTAATTGCCGGGCGTGATGGCCCAGGCCTTTAATCCCAGCACTTGGGAGGCAGAGCCAGGTGGATCTCTGTGAGTTGAAGGCCAGCGTGGTCTACAGAGTGAGTTCCAGAACAGGCATCAAAGGTACACAGAGAAACCCTGTCTCAAAAAACCAAAAAAAAAAAAAAAAAGAAAGAAAGAAAGAAAGAAAAGAAATCATTAATTAATTTTATTGTTTTATATCTGCCTTGATCTTTCATTATTTCAGTAGTAATAGTACTTTTGTTGGGACTTTTCTCATTGTGGTATTTTTCTGCTGCAGAAACTAAGTATTATTTGACTTTAAACTAGCTTCTTCTCATTTTGGATTTCAAAATATACCCTGGGCCTTTCCACCATTTCTCCCCACTTACATGATGTATACTTACAGATTTCTTAGGCAGTTAAAAGGGGCATTACATCTTTAAACCAGACCAGTAAATGATAAAGACTAGCCTTGTTATCAACCATCTCACAACCCCCTGTCTCCTAACTCATCCCTTATCTCCCACCCAACTAAAACAGTGATAACCACTAGCTAGTTACCTATTGGGGGAAGCTTTTTGTATTAGTTAATAATAGTACCTAGTAACAATCACAAAGCTTTGAAGAGTTCGTCTAGGTTGGAGACTGTCAGTGCCACACCTACGTGGTTCAGTTAATAAACTCGTGGTGGTGTTTGGTCTTGGGATCAGCCAGCAGTTCGACAATAAGTGAGCCATTGTCTCCAAGACAGATCATGTAATCTGATTAGTGACTTCACATAGTGAGTGCTCCAGGGATAAACGGCCAGGATTAGCATCCGAGCATTACATAAAACTAGCTGGGTGAGTTTGGGTAGTTTGTCCAGCCTTTTTATGCTTGACTTTTCCTCATTATAATATGGACTTTAACAAAATCATAGGCAGTTAAGAAGACACTGTGAAGGATTGTATGTGTATGGAATATAATAGAACTGAACACAAAGTCAGCTTTCTGTGATGTAGGATGGTTAGAGCAGTCTCTGCTTCTCTATCCTATTCTCTCTTTCTTTTTTTAGTTTTTTGAGACTGGGTTTTTCTGTGTAGCTTTGTAGCCTGTCCTGGAACTCGATATGTAGACCAAGCTGGCCTCGAACTCACAGAGATCTGCCTGCCTCTGCCTCCCCAGTGCTGGGGTTAAAGACGTGCGCCACCACTGCCTGGCTTCTCTCTTTCTTTCTCTGACTCACTGTTCTTCCTCTGTCAGTTTTTGCTTTCTCTTAGTTGTAGAAAGTTGTGTTTTGTGTGTGTGTGTGTGTGTGTGTGTTACTAGTTTTTAATGTGTATGCGTGCATCTGGAGGCCAGAGATTGAGGTTGGGTGTCTTCCTAAATCACTTGACGTCTCAGTTTTTGAACCAGGGCTCGCTGGTTGGTTAGACTGGCTGACTGGTATGCTCTGGACCCCCCCCCCCACACTCTGCTTCCAGCTTTGACATTACAGATACACACCTTCTGGCCTGGCTTCTGGGGATCTGCACTTGGGTCCTCATGCTTGCTCAGAAAGCATTTTACTCAATGAACTGTCTCCCCAGCCCAGCCTTTGAATAAATATGTTGCCAGTGTGTATATGTTTTCCTGCCCCTGCCCACATACATGCCTTTGAGTGAGAATCAGGTGACTCAGGTATTGCCAAGTGTTTTTCCTTCAAGACTTGTGTCTGTGTCTACATATCACTCTCTTTCTCGGGGAAATATGTGGGCAAATTCCTGTATTCCAGGCTGCTTTTAGCCATATTATTTCTGCAGCACTTCATTGATTCGATAGACCAAACTTGTATTATTTTTCCTTAGCAAATCATTTACTCAGCCTCTTGGAGAGTCCTATAAGTGTTCGACTTTCATATGTGGCCTTTTCCTCATTGCATTTAGAGAACTGAGTGTACTGCTTAATGTTGCAAGTGATTATATACACATACAAATAGATATAAGGAAAGATGACACATGGACTATCGGCTACTTGTACCATGGGCTTTAAGTTTGTAGGTATTAGCTCTGTTTTATATTTATGTTGTGAAATAACCACTCAATCCAGGAGTGCACATGCTGGCAGATATATTGAATCATCAGCACAATTATTTATTTTATGATGGGAAATAGCCCTTTTATATAATGGCCTTACAATAAGTGTCATTTTTATATGTGAAAAATAAGCGCCTGCCATTTTCTTATTATTCTGAGGTCAAAGCCTACCACAGAGATTTTAATATTTGAAAACTCTTCTATTCAGTGGAATCTCAGCATTTAAAATAATGACTTTCTTAAGATGTAGCATTCTGCCCCACTGTATCTGACCTTTCGTGGTTAGGAAAATAAACATCAACCCCTCTTGTTTCTTATTCTTACTTGCTTTTTTTCACACAGCTCAGTGTTAGATGACCAGGATCTCTCTCTGCTCTTTCGTCTCTTTAATTAGCATTTCCCTGTGGAACACCTGTTGGGGATGAGCCACTGTGCTGTCCCGGTACCGTCAATCAGCTCTTTGTACTTGGGAAATCATTTGAGGAAGTTTTCACCTAGTCAAAACCGAGTTGACATGGCCATGGCGGTATGCACCCATGTTTGGAGCTACCCCAAAGACTGAGGCTGGGGGACTATTTTGGCCCAGAAGTTCAAGCCAGCCTGGACAACATGGCAAAGACCTTCCCTCCCAAAAAAGGAGTAGGAGACTTGGAGGTAAAACTCTGTAGAAAGAATTCTCATGGGGGTGGGGGGAATGGTGGCACATGTAGTTAGTAATAAAGATTACTGACACCTACTTAAATCTTAGTAAGTACGAGGTTGTTCTTCGCAGGTTGTGTTGCTCAGTCCTACTGAGAACTACAGATGTGCTTTAGAGAAAGGGGGAGTGGGGGTGCATGTCTCTGAAAGAAAACTCATTAAAGAAACCCCCGACTCTAAGAAAAGGAGTTAGTAGTGAACAGATATTTAAATGATTAAGTTATTGCTTGTCTCCCATGTGCAAGGCCCTTGTTGTGATCTACACAACAACCAAAAATAAAATACAATTAAAAGGTAAATTTAAATTATTATATTAATTAAGGTGCTCAGGTGTAGAGCAAGATCATTAGAAAAATGAATTTTCTTTAGGAGTGGTTAAAGTTGTTTAAAAATAATTATAATAGGATAATGATGAAAAAGCTTGAGAGATGGTTCAAAGATAAAGAGCACTGGCTGCTGTCGCGGAAGACCCAGGTTCGATTCCCAGCACCCACCTGGTGGTTCACAACCACGTATCACTCCAGTTCCATGGGATCCAACACTCTTCTGACCTCTGCAGGCACCAGTCTTGCATGTGCTGCACAGACTTACATGCAGGCAAACACCCATGTGCATGAAATAAGTAGACAGTTTTAAAATAATGATAGAAAAACTCCAGCGTTTTGAGTATAAATTCTGTGAAAACAGAGATCATGTCTTATTAATTGTTTTAAATATATTTATTATTTTATGTGTTTGAGTGTTTGACTGCATGCATGTTTGTGCACCATGTGCATACCTGGTGGCCATAAAACTGAAGAAGGGCATCAGATCTCCTGGTGCTGGAATGGTGGGTAGTTATGAGTCACCATCTAGGTGCTCACCCGAGTGCTGCACCCAGGATCATCACAAACCAGTGCTCTTAACTGCTGAGCCCTCTACCCTGCACCCAGGATCATCACAAACCAGTGCTCTTAACTGCTGAGCCCTCTACCCTGCACCCAGGATCATCACAAACCAGTGCTCTTAACTGCTGAGCCCTCTACCCTGCCCCGTACCTTATTAATTTTTAAAGACTTTTTGAATCCAATATTTGGGTATAGTGAAGCAATAATAAATATTTCATAGGCAGATACATAATATGACAGGCTTTAGTAATTATACATTTGTATATCTGCACAGAGTCAATTTGCTTGTTTGAAGGGACACCCTTAACTGGGGATGTGGTGAATCTCTCATCTTTATTTCCAGCATTCATGAAGTTATAGCAGGAAGATCAGTAGTTTAAGGCCAGCCTGGGCTACATTAGATAGATAGATAGATAGATAGATAGATAGATAGATAGATAGATAGACAGACAGACAGATGGATAGATAGAAACTTTCTTCTGATGTGTCGTAAAGCTGTTCTCGGTGTTCGTCTGGTGTACACCCCGCCCTCCTGTGTTGTCTTCCCTCAGTTGGAGAGAATTGAAGCCACACTGCTGCATTAACTGTACCTCGTTTTAATTGAAGATTCAGTGGTGCCTGGCAGAGTAGTCACCCCAAATCTGTGTATCAAGCTCACAGTGAAGTTACTGCACCCATAAACAAATCACTCCACTGTGGAATTTCACTTGTGAAAGGACTGCGAAGTTTAGCCTTATTATCACAAACTAGAACCAGTTTATTCCTGACATTTTTAGAAGCCTTAGTCCTGGCATTTAAGTGAAATATTCACAGCAGGGAAAACATGGTAAACATAGGTAGACAAAAGTAAAGGCTAATGCTTCACAGAAATACAGGATTGAGTCAGTGCATAAACTTGGACATTGCCTCAGTGTTTACCATGCACAGGCATGTCAGTTTGACACGAAATGCACTTAACTGGTCCTGTGCCTGTTAAACTCCACGTTAGTGCAATGCGGGAATCATGGAAAGTATTCTTTCCTAATTTCCTTCATTAGGCATGCCCCAATATTGCCCATTTAGGGCCCTCCACTATGGCCACATCTGTGGAAGACATGGGCAGCCCTGGTAGCGTCTATACAAAATATTAAGGGGCCTAGGACCAACAACTCTTGCTCTGGGCAGAGGCTTCCACAAAATGAGCCTTCTTGAGAAGCATTTCCCATCCTCAGACCAAGCAAAACATGGCAGAAGTCAGAGCCCTGGGTTTGGACATGCTCCGTGACACTATCCAGTCCGATTTCTACCTCCTGCCTACATTTGTGAAGATAACTGATTCTAATTTGATAGCATAAAAATAAAGTCATTTTAACCAAAGAAAAAATAAATTTCTCCCTTCTTGTTGCCCTTGATAGCTTATCATTGAGCATTTGTGGAAAATGCATGCTTTAGGACTTCTCTTCCTCTACGTTTTAAGATGGATCCAGACTATATGGACTATTCAATATGAAATGAAATGAAAATCAGACTGATTTTGGGTGTTTCCCTAGAAGGGTTCCACCCTCCTCCTAAATTTCTTTATGCTGCCTGTCACGAAAACTGGGAGTTTGTAGTGGGAGCTGTTTCAGCAGAGTCCTGGCGTAGAGTGGTGTTGCTGCCTTAGACTGAAGGCCAGTGGGTTGGGTCAGAGTGACTCACATAGAAGTCACACTTGGTGAAGCAGTGGGATGTGCATTTGCCAGCCCTCTTGTCTTCTTCTCGACATTGAGCTCTGTTGTTTCCAGGTTCTGCTGTTGAGCTGTAACCTGAGAAGTGATTGCACACACTGATGGACTGCTCCTGCGTCCAACATGTAAATTTCCAGAAAGAGCTCTGGAAATTTAAACAACCTGTCTGGTCATTTTTATGAAATCTATTTGTGTACTGTCTTTCCTGGTGCAAGTTGTAAAAGTGAATGTAAGATTCAAGGGAGTAGTTTTCAAGTCATTAAGAAGCAGTCCAAATTATTTCATTAGAAAATACTTTAACTGGGGGCTGGAGAAATGCCCACATGGGTAACAGCACTTACTGCACAAGCATGAAGACCCAAGTTCAGGTCTCAGGACCCGTGAAAGAAGCTGGGCATGTTTGGATGCCTGCCTGTAAGTCCAGCACTGTGCGGCCCCAAGACAGAAGGACCGCTGGCACTTTCTGGCCGCCAGCAGAGCTTCAGGTTCAGTGAGAAACCCACTTTCAAAGTCACAGGGGGAGAGTCACAGGGCGGGACACCTGATGTCCTTGGGGCTCCACAAAGATGCACGCTTGCACACACACACACACACACACACACACACACACACACACACACACGTGCATATAACACCACACACATTTTATTTTTAATATCATTATCCTAAATTGTTCTATAAAATCTAAATATAGGAAGAAAAAAAATCTCCTAATAAATGTTCACTTGTGATAGAGCATGCTTGTAAGGAAGGGCAACTGTGGATAGTCTTTGTGAACAAGCCTCAGTGATTATCAACTTCTAAAATCTAAAGTGTGAAGACAGAGGCATTGCAATCTTGATGTGATTAAAGTTGTGGCTGCTTTCACATCCTAATGCCATGTACGTGAAGTTGTCAGAGCAATTGTCCTTGGAGTAGTCTGGGGAGTGGACATGGTGTGGTCAGTCGGGATGGATAGAACTTGGGCAGCAGAGTGGTTCTGTCTCAGACTGCCTTTGCACAATATCAAGTTGGTCATTTCTACATTTTATCCCAAGTGATTCTTCCTCCATTCCACTAGTTTTACTAAAATCATGCACCTCTGAAATGAACTTTTATTGGTTAAAAGTTTAAATTTGTAGATCTCACAACTCTGATTTTCTATCACCTAAAACACAAGCCACATTTGCAGAGAAGCATTCTCCTGTGTCAGCAGCAGGGAGGGGAGAAAGGTCACGCATTCGTCTGTCTGTATGTGGATCCTTAGTCAATACTCAATTTTGCTGTTTATTTCACAGATATGACCAGGAGGTAGGAAACAGGCTCTTTTCTTCCGTGTTTCATGTGGGAGGCGTGGTTCCTAAAATGGTGATTTTTTTTCCTTATTACCAATGCTATTCAACAGAGCACGCAATGTGTTTTGTCTACTAAAGTGTGTGTACAGTTAGGTCCCTTCGCCCATCATTTTGAAAGACAGCCTACACTGGAATAGTTAGTGTTCTGTAGTGGGGCACACTGCCTTGTAGCTATGAGAGAATTAACTGGTCTTATTAAATGTAGAAATGTTAGCAGGTTCCTAGAATGTTTATACCTTTGGTAGAATATACAGAAATACACATTTTGTTACCCTCCAACTTCTTGGGTTGCATGGTTGTCTTCCTGAAATTCCTTCTCCAAGATATCCAGAGCTAGGTATTTTTTTCTGTCTCCTGGTTCCATTACCTCCCAGACTTACTTTTCCTCTTCTTCTGCCCTTTTCTCTTTTTGTCTTCCCTCTTTTGCAGGCTCTGGGCTTTCTAACTTTAAATTGATTAGAATGCATTAATTTTTAAATAAGTGTCACAAATCCTTAAATGAGCACTAAAAGGTTGAGAAGGCTTCATGGTGTAGAGTCTGATCCAAAACTAAGTGAGAAGAATTTTAAAAACAAGGGCTGCCCTTCATTAGCCCTCGTACTAGCTCCTGACAGGCTCCGCGCTCCTCCGCGGCCATGCCAGGCCAGGGCGAGCCCTGCTGCCGTGCACCGTTTACCCTCTGTCAGCAGCTTCAGTCAGAGTCCAGCCATGCCACACACTCGAGTCTGTCACGCGTCAGCCTCAATTAAGCTCATATCACCGTGCTTGGGAAATTCAGCAGCCTCCTGTTAACCATTTTTTGGGTTCTTGTTCCTTTTTTTATTTTCCTCTTCCAATTTTTTCTCATTCAGCTCTTTCCAGAAACCCAGGCTTCATTTGGTGATTGTATGTTCATGGTATTTTAAGGCTTCCCAAAGAGAAATGGGTTTCACAGGAAGCCAATCATGCAGAGTCCAAGATACAGACTTGACACCAAAAATATGTACAAGTTTGCACAAGAGTGTAGCACCCAAGTTTGTTATTTACAGGTGGCAATACTGGGCAGTCCAGCTGACAGTGTGTGCCGCTGCCAAACTTGGTTTTGAGTCCCATGTAGCAACTTCCCATTGGCTTCTCAGGAGTGCAGAGCAGCAAGCAGGCCCGCAGCTCCGTCAGCTTGAACTCATATACCCTGCCATTGGGAGGAGGATGGCTTTCTTATTTTAAAAGGAAAATGAAATCTTACTGCATTTGAGGAAAGGAAAAAGTGTAGACAGCACCAGTTTATATTTGGTTCACTGTTTTGTGGTTTACCATAAGTTTAAGGGGAAAACAAAAAGACCACCCATGGCTTTTTCATGCTGGGTGGCTAGCCAGCCAAGTTAGTGCCTTCAGAAGAAATTGTCTTTTAAAGGGAATTCTCAAAAACTTAAAGAGGCAGCTTTGAGGAAATTTTCTTTTCTTTTTCTTGATACCTATCAAACACTCAAAGGACCCCCTGTGCACTTTAATGGACAGTGAGCCATCCAGACAGATGGACCTTTTGAAGGGTTTATGGAGATTTTATGGACCTGGTCATTTTGTAAAGTCTGGCTAACCCACAGGCTATTGTCGGCTGTTGGTGACAAGTCACAGCATGAAATAAATCACAACACTCTAAATCCTGTGAGGTCTGCGGCAGCAGACAAGGTTCTCAGCAGAGAGCAAGGTCAGTTCACAGAGGAGAAGGGGAAATGTGTGCTGCGGTTTTGTTTTTCATGAGCACACCACCACTGTAGGTAAGCGGCTCTTAAATAGAGCCACATTGACAGATCGGTCCAAGGAAACATATGGAGTATACAGAGAGCACACCACCACTGTAGGTAAGCGGCTCTTAAATAGAGCCACATTGACAGATCGGTCCAAGGAAACATATGGAGTATACAGATAATGGAGTTCAGAGTTCCAAAATATGGGGCAGTTGGGTCATGGTTGAGATTATTAGCTGGAAAACTTAAAAATCCATTATTTCCCCAAGTTCATATTGGTAATGGGTTAAGGATTTCTGATAAGGTGCTATGGCGGTCCATGATATCAGCTTTATGGGAGATAGATTTTAGCATCAAATATGCACATATTGAATGCCTTAAAAAAAACTGTTTGCAAGAACCAAGTGTCGCAGCAGCTTGGCAAGGGCAAGATACTATAGTCTGAGATACTACAGGTTGAGTGGTCTGCACTGGAAATGCAGATGGCAGCAGAGAGGTTGTGTAAATCAGTGTTTAGCACTATTTCCTTTTGTTTGTTTTTAATTGTATAAACCTCATTATCTTTTAAAAACTTGTTAATAAATGGAGACATCACACATCAGCATTAACCAGACCCAAAATCTGTACAACTTAATGAACCTCTTTACAATTAAAAAAGGCATTCAGAATGGAGGGTGTGAAATCACATTAAATTTTACACTTTCAATATCTAATATATTTTATGCACATATTCACCACCGACAGAAATTCCATGACAGAATTAGAGCTAGAAAAACAATTGGTTATCTATGCTCTTTCATAACTTGTCCGTCACTTACACTCAGCCCTTCCTTATCCCCTTGTACTTAGCCTTTCTTGTTGTCTTTCTTCATATTATACTGTACCTGCATGCACATTTGTTTATATACGCGTGCTGGGTTTTTTGTTTTTGTTGGTTTTTTTTAGTTTATGTGTTCATATGTGTTTGAACAGGTGCATGTGGCACACATGTAGCGATCTGAGGGCAACCTCAGATGTCAGTCCTGGTGCCTTTCTCACCTTCCGTTTGAGTCTCATTCTCTCATAGTCTTGACACTTCACAACATAGGCCAAGCTAACTGGCCTTCAAACTTCCAGGGACCCCCATCTCTAGATCCACCTTACGATTGTTGGGGTACAGGCACACGTGTCACACGTTTTTAGATGGGTGCTGGAAATCCAGGCTCAGGTCCTAACAGTTGTAAAGCAAACACTTTACCAACTAACGCATCTCCCTAGCCCACAGACTATTACTGTTCTATACGTCCGATCCTGATGGACATCTCTGAGGTCTTCAAGGTAACTTTTCCTAGAGAACACGTATCTTATTTGGATGAGTCCTACATCAGTGCTTAGGTCCTTAGTTTACTAAATATTTGCGATCCCTTGCATGGCAGATACTTGTGAGCTGTGTGTCAGTGGGGAACAAGATAGGCACCCTTTCCTCAGTGGACTTTATAGCCTAGTGGTGCAAATAGTCATTAAATACAAAAACTTTAACTTATAGTGAGTAGATCCCAGAGGGATCGTTGTTAGAATCTATAACAGGATCTTATTTCTAGTCTGAGAGCCAGGAGAACATTTCGAGTATATTGGTTAGATAGGTGATCAGAAGCGTGAGAGCTGAGTAGGCATCGGAAGTACAACGGATGGGGACGTGATAGTTCAATAAGCAGAAGGAGCCAAGTTCAGAGGCCTGGGAGGAGGGGGAGAAGAGGGGAAATGGCATACCAAGGACTCGTGGGCCATGCTGGAGTGTGGTAGAATGTTCTGGTCTCTGTCAAGGAGCCAGGATAAGCTAGATCATATTTAGATTTTGTGGGCCTTGTCTTAGACAATTTCCATCTTGAAAAAACAAATCAAAGGTTTAAACATCAAAACTCTCCATGTAGGTCACTGGCCGTGAGAGGTCTTTTATCTTTTCACTTACCTGACTTTAGCATGTAGAGGCCAGGGATGCTAGATAGCTTACAGTACTTTAAAAAGCCCTATGGGACAAAGAATTGTTTGGCCCAACTACTAATAATGCCTATAGTGGAAAACACTGAAATAAAAAGTCACATGGTACCCTTCTAGTCTAGCCCACTATTCTCTACAGGAAAGGAAGACCCAGGTCTCCAGAAAACAGGAAAATGGCAGGAAGTGGTTGCTATACCATTTGAGAGCCCTCCTTCTGACAAGAGAGTCTGAGCTCTGTTGATTGGGACAGAGGCAATCTCTCTCCCTAAACCTAGCTGGACATTGGATAGATCAAAACAATAACACATGGAAAACCTGGAGGTACTTGCTTGCAATCCCTACACTGAGGACACTAAGGCGGGAGTACCTTGAGTTCAAAGCCGGCCTGGGATGTGTTACTGTCTCAGAAAACAAACAGCAGTAAAGAGACCTCAGTATTGAGTGCCAGGAGGTCAAGTTGAAGTACTATTTGAAAAAATTAGCCGGGCGGTGGTGGCGCACGCCTTTAATCCCAGCACTCGGGAGGCAGAGCCAGGCGGATCTCTGTGAGTTCGAGGCCAGCCTGGGCTACCAAGTGAGTTCCAGGAGAGGCGCAAAGCTACACAGAGAAACCCTGTCTCAAAAAAACCAAAAAAAAAAAAAAAAAAGAAAAAATTAATAGCTGAGAATTCCCCAAATTTGGCAAGAGATAAAAATTAACAGATATACAAAATAGGGCAAGCAAAGTAGAGACTTTCATGTCTAGATACATTGTTCCAAGACTGTATAACACCAAAGCCAAGGAGAGGTTAAAAACAGTGTACAAGACAGTACCTAGAAACAATAAATTAGATGGAAAGTGGAATGTCAATGAGACTTGAAAAGACAGCAAAGTAATTTCTCCCAGGAGCTAAAAGAAAATGTTTTCCAGCCTAGAACTGTCTTCTAAGCAAATGGCCTTCCAGTAGCAACAACACAGCAGATCCAGATGAACAGAAGCTCAGAGGCCACGACCAGGACTCTGCACTAAGGAACAGCAGCAGGTCCTCAGAAAGCACAGATATCGACGAGCCTGGGGACTCATACCCATAAGACCAGCAGCACTCAGACACTGAAACAGAAACATTGTCATGAGTTCGAGGACAGCCAGGTGTAGATAGTGAGTTCTGGGCCACCCTGGACTTCAGTATAAGCCCCTCAGCCACCACCACAAAAAAAAAAAAAAAAAAAAAAAAAAAAAAAAAAAAAAAAAAAAAAAAAAAAAAACCGAATGAATGAATGAAAGAAAATAAGAAAGCAAGCAAGCTACAAAAGACTGAAGATAGATGGTGGGTGATGTAAGAATAAAAAGCAACCAAGAAACTGCTGACTCTAAGTGAAATTTAACGAAGACTATGAGGCTAACATTGTTAACTTAGATTTAGCACACAGTGATATAGTGCTTGTCTGGCATGTACAAGGCCCTGAATTCCAACCCGAGCACCTCAAAATAAATAAATTAATAATAATAACATCTCATTGGGTGAAGGGGGTTTTTGAAATAAAAAAGAACTGGAGACTAAAGCTAGCTCAGTAGTAGAGCACTTGCTCGTGTATGTGAGGCAGTTGGCTCAGTCCCTGATGGAGCAGGAGAGGGAGCTGCCCTGTACAGTCACTAAAGGCATAAAAGGTACAGCATCAGTGGTTAGAACTTATTTCTAAAAACCACTGTAGTTCCATATAATAGTCAAAAAGAAATGAGTTAAAAAAAATCATGGCTACCACAGAAGTGACATAGAATGGATGTTAACCAAAGCCCTGTAAGAATGAATTCTTTGCTTAACGGCTGTTATCATAGCCAAGTTAATCTCTGGACCTCAATTTCTTTTCTGTTTTGTTTGGGTTTGGGTTTGGGTTTTTCTGAGACAGGGTTTCTCTGTGTAACTCTGGCTGTCCCAGAATTCACTTTGTAGACCAGGCTGCTTTTGAACTCAGAGATCTACCAGCCTCTGCTCCTCAGTGTTGAGATTAAAGGTGTGCACCACCACCACACAGGGCTGGAACTTCAATTTCTTATCTGTAACACAGTAATCATGGCAGTATAGTATGGGGCATGTAAGACCATGCCCCACCACCACCATCATCATCAGACACCATGCTGGAAGCTGTGAGGGTGATGGTCCTGCTGCCCAGGATCTCAGGGCCCAACTGTGGTCACACAGCAGGCAGATAGTTGTTATAAAGTCGATTAATGTTGGAAGACAGGGGAAAGAAATTGAGGTCTAGGGAAACATGAGCCCTCAGAAGGGACTTTAAGAAACAGATGGTCTTCAAGGCCATCCTTAAAATACTGGTAGAGCAAGATGCTCACTGTGAGAACATAGAGCTGCAGGCATGCTTCCTGTACCTTCTTGAATCCCTCTTGCATGGATTCTGTCAGGACACTCAAAGTGAAAGCCATGAGTCAGTCAGTTGACTGGCTGAAAGAAAGCAAGATTCCAAGGATAGATCAGAGGAAACACACCAGGATCATGCAAGTGAGCCTTGTCTACACAGCACATCATGACCAGGGAATAACTAATTGCAGATAACAAGGAAATGCCACGGAATAATCTAAGGAAAAGTTAAATGCTTCCTCTGGAACAGTCACAATGTCTTCTTTTTAAAGAAATAACAAGTATGTCGAGTGGTGGATTCAGAAGATTGTCATATTGTTTGTGTTATGTATGCCACACTAACCTAGGGATTTTTCCAGATAGCTCCCATGGTTGAATGATAAGTATATGTGGTCTGAGCCAATGCATTGCATCTGGAGTGAAATGGTTCTGTAGGAAGAAGTAGAAAGAGGGCTTCCTGAGACAGAGTATGTGGAAATAGGTAGAGATACAGTAATGACGGCAGCCTTCCAACCCAGTGCCTGGGCATCTGAGACCTGAGGTTGAGGCTGGAAGAAGGCCTCAGTCCCTCTACAGAGATCTTACAATCACTGTCAATAGCTGTGTGACTTCCCAGCAACTCTCCTTGGAACCCCTCACTGCCCCACTGGAGGCCCTGAACTCCAGGGCTGGCCTGGTACTTCTTTAGTGCTGTTTCTATAGAGTATACAGACCGTTGTTTCTCATTTCCAAACCATACCTAATTTTCACAGAGCTTCTCTCTTTAATGTTTGGCCCAGACGTGCACAGTCATCATTTTGCTCCTGACTAGACCCAGCTGCGGGAAGAATGCCTGCGACTTTAATTAGGTTCCTTCCTGTGAGTGAAGCTTGGGATGAAGTGTGTAGGGACCTCTTTTACCTTTGTTCCTGACAATGGAAGGGATTTTTGAGCTAGTGAGCAGTGGGACCGGTTGGGTGGGTGTAAGTAAAGGTGAAAGAGGAGACTCCATCGCTTGAGGACCTGATTGAGAGGCTCTGGGAACCAAGAATCCAGCTGTCCAGGTAGTTGGGGAAGGTCTCAACCCACTGGGTTGTATTTTTACTTTTGAAACTACTCAGCAGCAATCTGGAAGTGTTCATGGGACTTTTTAAAGTCTGCACTAAAGTCATTCTGGCAACAGTGTGGCAATCTTTGTGATGGGTAAAGAACATGCTGTTTTCAGGTCTCCTAACTCCATGTAATGGAAGCAGTGCATGTTGTACGTTCTGCTTAAGTGTCATTGCACTGTACTGGAATTTGCATTTCGTTATTGGACTCCTAACTCGCTGAGGTATTACTGTTACTGATCGCTGAGGCAGTTTGATCCAACAAGCATTTTATTTCTCATTTATGTGCAATACAAGGCACAATGGAGATATAAAAAGGAAGGACACAATCCCTGTTCCAAGGAGTTTAAGGGTTAGTGGAAACTATAATAAAAGAATAGCTCTGGGGAAGGCTTGCGTGGTAGGCCAAGATCTGTAATGTAAGTATAAAGTATTTATTTGTCAATAGGAGAGGAAGGAATAGAGTCAACTGGGATAAGAGTGGGAGGACTCTGGCTGGGGGTCAGTTTTAAACTGTTTGAAGCCACAGCGACAAGGCAGACTACAGAGCTCCTTTGAAAGATGGGGTCTGGGAGTGTGCCCCACCTTGGAAGTAGGATTAAGGCTCCATCTTCAGTGATGCAGTGGGAAGGGCTGAAACCAGCAGCAGAAGTCTTTGTCTGTGGGCCTGGACCTGCTGCTCTCTAGGGCACTGTGGGTTTTCCCTGGTTTCTGAACAGAAACATCAGAGACCCTATTGATGGCTGTTTGTTATCAAAGATGAAATCTGTTAGAAAATGACCTTGTCTCCCTTTCTGTGGTAATTTTCACCAGGTGGCATCTGTCCCTGCGCTCACTGACACTAATAGATGTGACACTAACCCCATAGGGTGCTTCCTGCAGAGCGACACACTCCACCCAAAGGAGGGCTTCACAGTCAAGTTTCCATATGCATGGCTGCAATAGTGCTCCCCTCTCTGGGGTATTCAGATCAGACACCACAAAGTAATGTCTTCAAGAAGTAAAGTTCTTTTTAACAATGGATAATAAAGAGTTGGTCAAATATATTTGGTTATGGATCCTGCTCACCTTGTTAATATCTCTCAAAATGTGATGAAGGAAATATTGGATCAGGGTACATGTCATACCCGGTTGGTGTTTTTCAAGAGTGAGATTGTACACCCCTCTCACCTGGTTCTTGGTTTTACCTCTAGGATTTATTACATCTGTCACATCTATCCTGACTGTTGCAGTCTTCGTGACTGTCACCCTAAATTTGTGACAATCTCTCACACAGTACGGACCACTCCTGAGTCCTTGGTAGCTTTACTTAGCCCCACTCCCCAGCCTCTATGCTCCGTAAACACTGTGCATTGAGCCGCTGCAGCTCTGTGCAGTTCTTGGCATGCGTGTCGGTCAGTACTGATGCTCTTAGAGTGAACACGTGAATGAGAGCATTCTAGAGCACTGAGCATTGAGAAAGAGGCCTGCCACGTCTGTCTCGGGCCTTAACCGTGTCGCTGGGTCACCTCGGTCGGAAACACAAAGATGGTGTGTCCTAGCGCAAGCTGATGCTCGAGGAAGAACACCACCTAAATGTAAGCACAGAGATGTCCCCACAGGCACCAGGAAGCCAGTCAATATATTCAAAACCAAACTGGAAAACCGGCCCTGCTTCTGACAGACCTCAGAATGGAGCTGTTTTCCCAGGAGTCCGCTCTTGGAGTTGCCTTGCTTAGCTTTGGCTTTCCTCAGTCTTAAAGCAAAACCAAGAAGACTATTTTCGTGTATGAAATTTCTCATTTATAAGAACAAATAGTTCTTAATAATAAATAAGTGAAGTCAGGTAGAAGAGTCAAGACTTTAACAGCCGCATAAATATGTCTTTATAATAGACTAAGGAAAAATCAGGAAGTAAGTACAGACTGGTCATGTTTTGAAAAAAAATTAAAAGGTGGATTTGAATGAAAAAATGACTTACTCTTAGATTTTTACCCAAAGTCAATTTGTTCTTGTAATTTTCTTTGTTCACTTTAAGTGTTAGGCATAGCAAACCTGTTTCAAACACCACAAAACTTTCTGTGAAAAGAGCAAGAGCTTCTCATGCTGGTTTAAAAATGTGAGTTTAAAGCCATCTAAGTGAAAATGAGAAGGTAGATTAGTAGAAAATTTAGGCTGTGTAAATACGAATAGATTCTAACTTGGGTTTTCAAAATTCCAATTATGGGTGTTCAAGTGCATTTAGACAAGTTGGGTTTGTTATTTCTGGAGTTAATAAGCAATTTCACAATGTACTATACATCACTTTTAAAGACATGATAAATTGTCCCTAATGGTATTGTGTGTATAAACTGGAGCTCTTTCAGCATGCATATAATTCTCAGGGTTGGGTGGTACACCTGAAAAGGCTCGGATTTTAATGGGGCCTTTTTAGCACTTTTACACCTCGTATGTTCGGGATTACGCATGATTGATGACCTTAAATGTGCTGGCATGAGAGATATGTAGATGTTAATGCCCTTAAACCATTTGTTTTCCAGTCTGTGTAAAAGGCTCCTCTGTTTGGGGTAACATTTTATCCTTCTTAAGTAAACAGAAATAGGTTCTGGGGTTTTGCTTTTTAGCATTGTAAATCCAGCAGGAAAGAGACAAGCTAGAGGCTTTTAAGAGAAAACTGAAAACACCATGTTCCCATTTTATTAGAGCAACCCAAAGAAGTCAAGAGACAGAGACAGAGAGGGAGGGAGGGTGGGAGTTTCCTTCTTCTAAATAGCATTAAAATAACTTTTTTCCCCGAAGAACACTCTGAATCCTGTTTCCTCCGGCCCACCTTCTGCCTCACTGTTACTTACAGCCTAGGCTAGGAACTCTCCTTGGGGCCCCTCTTAGTCTTAAGCAGATGCAGGGCTGGCTCCCAGGTGGCCAGGGGGCTGCTCTCCCTCACTGTCTTAGAACAAGAGATTGGGGCTATAAATTGAACTTATGCTTCAAGCCTGGAGGTGTTGTATAATCCATTCCTGGAGGACTCCTCTGCCTCAGCCCAAGCCTTCAGTGCTTCAGGGGAGGCTGGGAACTCTACTGGAGAGAGCTCCCCACTTGTGACTCAGAATGGAGACGCTGTGCTCACTGAGCAGGGTGAGGGGGATGACTTCTGCTGAAAGAACAGATTGTTTTAAGATTTTGAGATCTCCTGATGATGAGTTACGTAGGGAGGAGAGAGCTGCCCTGGTCCCCAAGCAGTCTTTGCTGCAAAGCCCATCCAGCCGCAGATGCTCAGCCCAGGCCTTCAGCCTCAGCTCACCGTTGCCCATCATCTTTCAAGAGGGACACCAGCATGATTCTGACAAACGCATTTTCACTTCTGTCTGCAATCTGAACTTGAAGGTCTCGAGAGTTGAAGGATGCACGCCTTTACCCATAGTTATTATCTGCTGCTAATTAGCACTAACCGTCCTTATGATCTTCCCAAGTCGACTTCCTGAAGCATCCATTTCATCTCCTTCCTCTCCAGCCTCAGCCACACTAAATGGAATATGGGACGTTCTAGCAGCACAGCAGGTGTAGCCCCTGAGTAATCTAGAATGAAACACTAAGGGGAGAGGTTTGAGACCAGCCCTGTGTCTCCCTCCGGCTCTTGAGATAGTGTTGTGAGTCCTGGAGTGATGTAGTCATTGGTGATTCATTTGACTAGAGACTTGTGGGACTTATGAAAAGCCTTTCTTTTTATTAATATCTTCTCTTTTTTTTTATCCTTTAAAAGGTTGTTCTTGTGAGGGCAAAAATATCAGGATAAGTCACGAGTATGTTAGCAAAAAGTCCTAGACACAATGTGAGGGTCACTGAACAGCTCAGGCCTGAGCCTTTTACTGCTGCTGCTGTTGTCTCAACTCTGTGAGTCAGCAGTTTTCTGACACTTTCCACCTAATAATCCCCAATTATTTTTCATTTAATTTCATTTACTATTTATCATAGTGACTATTTTATAACAAAGGCTGAATGTGTTTTGATTTGGATGTGAATCCAGTGTGTGTGTGTGTGTGTGTGTGTGTGTGTGTGTGTGTGTGTGTGTGTGTGTGTGTGTGATAGCACATCAGCCACCACCACACATGGAAACATTGTATTACAGTATCTTGGGCAATGCAAAGGAAACACTTAAGTAGTCTATACAAATCATCTGACAGAGGCAGGAAGGCCTAAAACTCGCCCTCATGTTTACTAAGGAGAAATCGGAGGCCTAGCCTAGGGACAGATAGATAGATGATGGCCAAATGAAACTAGACCTGAGTCCCCAGCAGGTCCTAATATACATCACCTGTCCCAGTATCTACTGGGAACATATTCTGACCTTTGTTTTCAGATGCACTTTCCATCTCCATATATACAGATGAAGGTGTAGTTCGAGAATTTTATTAAGTATATGTGTGTAAAAATTTGCACAAATGGGACCACAAATACCTTTACCATGAAATTTCACTTTCGAATGTTTTGCTTTGTTCAGGCTGTTATGGTGTGTAACCACTTACAACTTAATTGCAATACAGCTAACTGAAATATTCATCTGTTAATAGCTAATTAATTAAGCTTATCTAATGTTTATTATCACAATTATCTCCCAGACAGTTGATCCTCATTAAATATCTGTTGATCCAATCTTCTCTCCTGAGCAGGTTTCTGAAATGGCAGGCTTTGAGTCACTTGGGGTGGTTTTACTTTGTTTTTGTATGTGTGTGTGCAAATTCCTGCTCTCCAGTCCTAGGCAGAACCCTGGAACAGACCATGGAATTCTGTATGTAACTGGACAAGTGCTGCATTCATACCAGTTGAGAACTGTTATCTAAATTAATAAGCTTAAAATCATAATTGATTATTAATATGGATTAATAATCCTTCAGAGAATCAGTCCAGTTAAGAAACTAGAAATACCAGCTTTATGTGCTAATGTATACCTGTAATCCCAGACTGGAAAAGCTGAAACAGAATGAGGGTAAGTTCAAGAACAGCTTGAGGTGCACAGTGAGACCCTGGGGAAGGAAGGGAGGGACAGAGGGAGGGAGTTCTATAAATGTTATCCCCAAATATTTTTGAAGTTACTGTGTAAATTCAATAAACCTTCCTTGCTCCTTACATAACAATTGGTTTTGGTTTTAATAATTTTTAATTCTTTGGGGCTGGAAAAAAATGGCTCAGCAGTTAAGAGCACTTGGTGCTCTTCCAGACGACCTGGCTTTGCTTCCCAGCACCCAGATGGCAGCTCACAACCATCTTGTAACTCTAGTTTCAGAGAATCCAGATCCTGGCCTCTGTGGGCACCAGAAATACATGTCGTGCACATATATACATGCAAGCAAACAGCCATACACGTAAAACAAACAATAGAAATAAATAAAAGAGATAATGAGCTTTCTCCTTTCCCCTTAACCAAATTCTCCCGCCACCTGATTAGGGCTTGTCTGTATAGATGGTGCTTATGCTTGATGTTTTTACCCTATATTTCTATACTTTAACAAACTGGTTAAGTGCCACATTCACATTGATTAAGAACTGTTACTGAAGTATAGACTTGAAGTCATATTAGATTATTAATAAAATATCTTCAGTGGATCAGTCCAGTTAAGAAACAAGATGCCAGCTGGGTGTGGTAATACACACCTATAATCCCAGACTGGTGAAGCTGAAATGGAATAAGTGTGAGCTATTTATATGTGAAACTATATATACACAGTACATCTGTATGTACATATATATGTCTAAACATACAATGACCAAATGAATGAATTCCCTACATGAGACCTAGACTCTAATAGACAGACAAAAAATCAGTAAGATGTAATGTAAAATGTGCTACTGATATGCACTGTCTTAGTCAGGGTTTCTGTTGCTGCAGTGAAATACCAGGACCAAAGAGCAAAGTGGGGAGGAAAGGGTTTGTTTGGCTCACACTTCAGCATTGCTGTTCATCACTGAAGGAAGTCAGGACAGGAACTCAAACAGGACAGGATCCTGGAGGCAGGAGCTGGTGCAGTGGCCATGGATGGATGCCGCTTACAGGCTTGCTTCCCATCGCTTGCTCAGCCTGCTTTCTTATAGAACCCAGGACCAGCAGCCCAGGGATGGCACCACCTGTCAAGGGCTGGGTCCTCCCTCATTGATCACTAAATGAGAAAGTGCCTTACAGCTGGATCTCAAGGAGGCATTTCCTCAGCTGAGACTCCTTCCTCTGATGACTCTAGCTTGTGTCAAATTGACACACAAACCACCCAGTACATGCATGATGAAGAAAAGTGAAATGGGAACAAGGGGAGAGAACTCCCTGGTTTTATCTCAAACACAGTGACCAGAGTCACACTCTAAGATTAAGCAGAGGCTGGACTAATCCAGGGAATGTGTCCTGGAATTCCTCTAAGATGGGCAAGCTGAGGAATTCTTGTAATGTGTGTATAAATCCACGTTCTCAGAACAAACACCAACCCCACGCTTTGCTGATTATATCCATCTGTGATTCATGTACAGGGGCCAGTGTCTGCACACACATTGCTAGGCATTTTCTTTATTTTTGGTATTTATACATACTAGAGTAAATTTCTATGGATTATAATATTTACATAGGTATTAGAGGATTAATATTGTAGTTTTGTTCAATGTTTGATTAAGTTTTTGGATCCTCTCAGTAAAATACAGAGTTACCATTCAAAAATGCAAGAGCCAGCCAGGTGTGATGGCTCATAGTTGTAATCCCAGCACTTCAGTGGCTGGGACAGGAGAGTAGCTGTGAATTCAAGGCCAGTCTGTGCTGCATAATGAGACTTTTTCTCAAAAACAAAACAAAACAAGCTGACTTTAGCATATATTATTCATTTTATATATAGAGACTAAGATTTACTTAGCCATTTTTCATTTTAAATTGGGCCTTTGAAGAATGCTAAAAGTTGTTATCAACTTCCTGGACACTGATTGGCTCTCATTTACAGGCTTGCAGTGGCCACTTGAAGTTCTGGTTCATTCTTTCTGTATGGGGCTTCATCCTGGGCCTGGGCCATGCTTAGCAAACACTCTACCACTGAGCTATAGCCCCAGCCTGGACCATCTACCTGGGCTTTAGTATTGGTACCTTTATGTTACTCTCTGAAAATAAGTAATACAACCTTATTGTTCTTTTAAATATACTATTTTCTTGTTAAAATTTTTAATAGTTAGGAAATGCATGCAAATCCATATCATGCATGGTTAGCCACTGCTGACCCTTCAGGGTCTATCCTCCTAGGTGTTCCTCACTGTATTATATAGCCACATCTTCATGTGCTAGTACTAGTCAAGTTTCTTTTGGGGGCTACCCAGCTCTACCAGCCTTCTTTGGTGGACTAAGAGTTGACCCACTGGCTCCTTCACATCTCCTTTCGATTTCCAGTTATTCACATTATGCTGAACAATTCCATGTTGTTGACCTAATAGACATCACTCTCTAGGCTCTTGCCAAGTGAATGGCTTCTGAGGTAACAGGTGAGATTGTCTCAACTGAGATCCCTTGGGTCTTTGTCTGTTGGCTCTCATCCTGGCTGCAGACCTTGCCTGCTCAGCACAGCCCTCAACCCCATGTGGGATGTGTGCCAGGGTTCACCTCTCTCCCTGGGGAACAGTGTAGGACCTTCTCTTGTTACCAGGCCCAGTAGGGGGCATCTTCAGATTTTCATAGAAAATTTTGTTTGCTCTCATATCCCCTTCATCCTCTCATTGCCTGTTTTACTACCAAAAGCTCCTGAGAGGGGAGCTGGCTTTTAACTGAAGGTCTGCCTCTAGTGTCCCATCTTAAACTCTTAAGGAAAGGAGCGTTTGAAACGAAGGACCTTCTGCCCAGTTAGACCTCCTTTAGGAAGAGCTTCCTCCCTTGGGGACCTTTCAAAGCCAAGATGGAGCCATGAAAACACTCTGATTTGGGTAAATGCTTATTTGATGTGGGAAAATTGTTACTTGAAAGTGAGGATGGACAACAGCCATTTAGGATGAAGTCTATTTAGCTTCCACTCCAGTTTCAGGGATGGCTTAACCAGCACTGTGCTGAGCTTGCTAGGTGCCCGGTGACTGCAGTTGGTGAGCTTACAGACTGCCTTTACCTGGATGCTTCTCTGGTTTGCAGGTTGAGATGTAGCTACTCCCCATGTGATACCATGCGCATGAGCTGAGTCCCACACACACACTGTATGTGGTTCTGAGTCCTTCTGTGTGGTACCACACACAGTTGTGTGACTCCTGGATACTGTTGTGTGAAGACAATTTTTTCCAAAATACCATTTCACACAATTACAACTGGGACTCAGGGTAAGAAGGACCAGAGTGTATTAGGAAACACATTAATTGCGCCTAAATGTATTTGCTTTTTCTTGAAATGCCCACTTCCTTCCTAGTTGATCAAAGGATGACGGTTCCAGGGAGCCTTTCTTCTGACAGACTTGATTATGTAGGAGTTCCTTCTAGAGAACTTGTTATTTTATAAACATATGCATATGCATAATATATTCTGCCCAACACTTCCGTTTTCTGATCTGCACAGTAGAACAGAGCATCCCAGGGAGTCACAGAACAAAGAAAAATTTTCTCTGAAATCCTTTCCTTGAGCCAAATGTGCCCTTGGCTTCAGAAGGAAAACCCCTAGCCTGGACTGGGTCACCTCTGGCCCTCTGAAGGGGATGGTAGGTGGCACTGGTATGCTCACCAGGGAAATAACACATTTGGAGGGACTGAAGCTTGAGGTGATTTTTCTGTTACAGAATCAGGTTTCCTTCCAGACATTTTCTCTGCTCCGTTGATTTAACTCCCTCGGTGACCCAGTGGTGTAGGTAGCACAGCTCCATATTTTACACAAGAAATTCAAAGCTCAGAGAATGTTAATGACTTGCTCTAACTGTACAGCTATGAAGTGGTAGATTTGAGATTTGAACCTCTGCTCATCTGAACCCTATGCCCTGACATTTCTGCTTAGCAGAATAGACTCAGGCTTTTACGGTGGACAGGTAAGAACTCTCCTCCATCACAGGGGCTCAGTTCTTTTCAGCCAGCAGTCATTCCCCATGAATTCTATTCATCATCGGTGATGGAGGCTCCCCCCTCCTCCCCCAATACCTAGAAAATGGAAAGTATTAAAATGGCATTTGGAACAATACTAGGAGAGAGCACAGGAAAAAGAAAATGCCATATGTTGGAAAGCTGACAAGAGCGTAGGATAGAGGAAGTGTTAGTAGCCCTATTTACTTCTAATGAGGTAAAATTCACATTGTATAAAATTAACCATTTCAAAGTACAAACCAATGCTATTTGGTACAGTGTTTAATACCCCTCTGATCTAGTTTCAAAACCTCAAACTGAAATGCTGTGGCCATTAACAAGAAGTTCTTTGCTTGGTGGCTGCTCGCCTCTATAAGGTGATCACCAGTTCTCTATCCCCATCACTGTCTCCCTTACTCTCTGGATTTATCTGCTCTAAATACTTCCTACACATGGGCACCTTTGAGACCTCCCATCTGCCCCCCCCCCCCATTTAGCAGAATGTTTTCAAGGTGTGTCCATATTGCAGCATGTATCAGCTCTTTTTATTATTTATGGCTGAGAGTGTTGGTTTGTAATCAAAGGTTCTGAGGCAGCGATGCCACTAACATGGGACAGTGTGACACCAGCCTCTTACCCTCTCTGTAACCGTAAAGGTCAGGTGCACCACGGAAAGGAAATTCTGCAGGAAGCTCTTAAATAAAAGGCATGTGGCTTAACTCAGTTCAGGGATTCCTTGTCCCTTTGTGGAAGCTTGGGCTCCGTGTACTGAAGTTTCCCTCTTTAGCCGCCCTTCTGGTCTGTGACCAGAAAACACTTTGTTCTCCTCTTTCTTTCACATTCTATGAGACACAGTCCCACATTCTGAAACACTGTAGCCTGTGGGCCTTATTGATGAAATGCCACACCTTGGAGTTTGGTGAGCCATGCCCATGCTGGTCTTTTCCTAGCTTAGTTGGGTGATAGTCTGTGAACCTTCTTAAACATTTGATTATCCTCATGATAACTGAAAGGCTGCAGACATCCTGCAGTGTGTAAGACCCTCTCCCCACACAGACACTTTATAAACTCTCAGGTGCCCTGCAGTACTTATATAGATAAAAATGTATAGGCATTGTGTAAGTAAACACCCTGTTTATATCTAAACATAGTTTTCCCCATGAGCATTGAATAGTTTGTAAAGTTTTAATATATACTGATTTTTCCACATGCACAAAATCAGTCTGTGTGATGAAAGAGTGATTAACTGTTGAAAGATCAATGGGCTATAACTGCAGTGACAAGTTAACCTGCAGATCCTGTTCTCTCTCTCTTTCTCTCTCTCTCTCTCTCTCTCTCTCTCTCTCTCTCTCTCTCTCTCTCTCTCTCGTGTGTGTGTGTGTGTGTGTGTGTGTGTGTGTATGTAATACATCTAGCAAAAAAAAAAAAAACAAAAACTTTTATCCAGCTACCATTAGCAAAGGCGTTCTTTGCTCTACCCCTGAAGGGCCCTGATTGACAGGCTTCCCCGTAGGTGTTGTCTCAGTGGGTGTTCTCTTCCCCCCCACCCCCCACGCACCATGGGGTGTTGCTGGACAGTTCAGCAGGGTTCAAGTGTTTGCACACCATGCTTTCAAGGCTTTGTCTCAAGAACCAAAAAGCAGCACCTATGAGCACAGCCCAATGGTCAGGAGTAGTTGCATCATCCCACGTTACCATCAGGACCTCAGGAGGAGGAGCTGGCCGAGAGTCAGCAGATACAGCGCCCTGGTGGTGCTTGTGATGTTTGCATGCCTATGCTCGAGTATTGAACACGTGTGTCACCTGTGTACTGATTTCATATTTGGATTCAAGCATATGCCTAAGGGTATGTATTAGTATAACCCTACCCATATGTTTACACATGGAAGCACATTTGTTTTATTATAAATTATTTTCTGGGTTTTTTTTTATATTACAACCAGAATATTATGTAAACTTTTTAAACCATGGGTGTCTATAGATTATATTGGCTTGTATTTCATTTCAGTGTAGTCACAGAACATCGAGAAATCGTTGTTACTGAAAGGGGTCCACGCTGCTGAGATCTACTTTATAACTGTGAAGCATCATCCAGTACAGACGGTAGGTCCTAGAAAGTCATAGAACTTATGTGCTAGGAAGAGGGGCTTGCATTTATTGAGTCTTCCCTATGTACTAGGGACTCAATAAATGCTCAGCCCTAGACATTAGCCTTGCTGTAAGCTGCACCTGATGCCTCTCAGGAAATCTTGGAATGCCCATTTGTCACCTGAAAGCTACTCTCCTCCTTTAAGCATGGTGGAGACCCTCGCTCACATTTCAGACCACCCTCCTCCAGCATCTGACTATGAAGTGGGATCCCACACCACCTGTTGGAGGATCATGCAAGCAGGAAGAAAATGTGTGGCACAACACCACAGGGTTCCAGGGACCCCAAAAGGAAGTCACAGGGTTGGAGGAAGCATGAGGAGGAAAAGGACATTGCGGCAGAGAGAAAGGTCCCCTCCCAGAGAAGCCCCAGGTTGTCACATGTCTATGGCCCCAGCATTGCTACACTGAGTCCTTCCCATCTTATCCCTGCTCGTGAGTCTCTCAGTTATTCTCTCACCTGTGGGTGTGAGCGTGATGTTGGTCAGTTACGTCATTTGAATAGCCTTATCAAATTGACACAAAGCTAGAAATTCAAAAGGAAAAAAAGTGCTCAGACTGTCTCCAAAATAACCATCAGTTAGCAAAAGAAAAACAAATCACAGTTAACTCAGAAATCAAAAATGTCATTCTCCCAGTCAGGCTTCCTTTTTTGGTGGTACGTTCTTTTTTTCCAGACTGATGGGGCTTTCTTCCCTGTCTGTTGGAGGTAATTAATGCAGGTTTGTCCACTTAAGCAATTGTGCTGGGCCTTCGCTCTCCCTCTCAGCCTTCATCTCTCCTCCGTCTCTGATGGGGAGAGAAGGCTTCTGTGGCCTGTGTACTGCTATCGACTGGTGGAGCAGCAACATTTTCCTTGCCTGCGGCAAGACCACGTCGGTTCAAGGCCGAGAGACTAGACTAGTCCTACAGAGACCCTCTGGGTGACTCATCTCTTTTGAGATACTGATTGTCCATTTTTTGGTCAGTGTTGTAACAGCGGTGTGTGTTGCCCTGAAGGCACCCCTCATACGGGGCTGACTACAGTGTGCTGTGCTGTCCAGTTCTCACTTTGGATTGTGCCTCAAGTCTCAAGCCATTTGATAATACAGATGCTTTCTTTCTCCCCAAGATTATCAACATCCTACCATCCCCAGCCTGCTAGCTCTCCTCTCCCTCTCCCTCTCCCTCTCCCTCTCCCTCCCCCCCTCTCTCTCTCTGTGTGTGTGTCTCTCTCTGTCTCTCTCTGTCTCTGTCTCTCTGTCTTTCTCTCTCCTCCTCCTACAGCCCCCCCCCCACACACATACCATGATATTTTTAATTAAATATGTATGGAGAATCCACCACTTTTCTTTCAGATTTATGTCCTTGTGACCAGGTAGTTTGACAAGCCGTTTGTCTTCACACTCAACATCTCCATTAGGCGAGCTATTTAAAAACCTTCTGTGTAATTATCTTTTTTGACTCTCACTCTTCCACATTCTTTTTCTTTATTACCAACTTTCTTAGGACTTTTTTATATCCCTGCCATGTTCCAAAAGGCATTGAAGCCTCTAATGCTGCTTTGTCTACTTCTCATTAAGTTGCCATCAACTCAGTCCCTGCCCATTGTCTCCTTCACAGTCTAACTGCTTGTTTGAGAGTGAACCCTAGATTGCATGGTCACAATTTGTTCTGGTCATCCTTCGCCTTTCAAATAGGCAAGCTGAGAAACATCAGCCCAGATGAAGCTAAGTCTAGGCATGTCTTAAGGACGCTTGCTAGCTTCTGGCTTCTTGTCATTTGTGACTACAAAGACCAGAAACATGGGGCTGAAAGTACCTGCCTTCCTGGTATGCACAGGCTAATCACTTTGCATGAATAAAGAAGGCTGTCCATGGAGAGATGGCTCAGCAATTGGAGAGTGATTACTGCTCTTTCAGGGGACCTGGCTTCAGTTCCCAACACTCATATTGGGTGGCTGATAGCAGTTCCTAACTCCAGCTCCACAGAATCTGATACCCTCTTCTGACCTCTGGAGGTATCCACACACAGGTGGCCCACACTCAAATGGATACATGCATACAAATTTTTAATATTTTTAGAGGAAAAGGGGGGCACAGTTACTACTTTCAAGCAGCTTGCACTTTGGTTGGTATACATGATCTTATTAAATACGATAGAATGCTTAGAAGATTCAGGGGAAAGATAAAGTCCATTGGTCCAGTGCTTGTCTGAAATATAGGAGGCCCTAGGTTCACTCCTCGAGAGAGCAGAGGAGGGGACAGAAGAAGAGAGGAGTCATTTTGTGAGTGGCAGACTTGAAGGAATCTGTGGCAGACATGACATTTTATCTGAACTCAACAGTGAGTAGACTCACGAAGTGGTGGACCATTAGTGCTTTTTGCAGAGAGTCTCGTAGGCAGAGACGGGCTCAGAGATAGCTAAATTCAATATGACCAGAAAATTCTCATTCAGAACTGAGCCCTGTTCCCCGGGAGATGGGTGGTAGTATCTGGATACTTTGGAGAGTTATCACATCTAGTAGAGAAGAGTTTGCTACTGACATTTGTTTAGGGTCCAGGAATACTGACTGACTGTCCCTCTGCGCACAAAACAGTCTTCTGCACGAACTGTAAAAGCGTATTGAGCCCAAAACATCCATAGACAAAAAAGTTGACAAATGTTGAATTGAATTCTAATCCAATATAGATGCCAAGGAAAATTGGCAGGGGGTTGTGGGGGGTGGGTGAGGGGGTGGTGGGGAGCCGACGGTACTATGTAAAAGCAAATTCTAAACACTTGTAAATGCTAGCTTACAGGTAAATCTTTCCTGGTGAGAATGACCAGGGCACTGTTCTAGGAAGATTATGTGGTAAAGATGTAGCCATAGTTGTAAAGGCAGAGAGACAATTCCACTGGTCTGTACATCACCACTTATTTCAAAGGCACATTTAAGAACATTTGATGAGTGGTCCAAAATAAGAAACAGAATAAAGGAAGACTCAAAACAAATTGGTATGTGCCCATCCTGGGAGACCTATTATTATTATTGTTATTGTTATTATTATTATTGTTGTTGTTGTTGTTTTTCAAGACAGGGTTTCTTTGTGTAGCTTTGCACCTTTCCTGGAACTTACTCTGTAGCCCAGGCTGGCCTTGAACTCACAGACAGCCGCCTGCCTCTCCCTCCCAGATGCTGAGATTAAAGGCGTTCGCCTCCACCACCACCCGGCATCGAGGAGACCTCTTAATTTGGTTTGCATTTGATGCCTGCTGACTTTAAGGTGCTGCTGAGACCAGCTGGGTGAAGCACACAATATATAACAGGAAACAGGACAACACTTGGCCTAGGTTAATGGCTCAAGTATAGAGAAGTGTGATGATATTAAAACCAAAACAGTGAATGAGGCTCTCAAAGAAAACCTGGAAAAGGTAGGAAGGAACACATGGTGAGAACAGAGATGGCCAGTGGCATTCAGACATCTCCATGGGTTGAGGTAAGGTGGTAGCACCCTCAGTGAAGAAAGATCTGCAGGGTAGAGGTCTGTCTCTCCCAGCAGCTGCTGCATAGATTCCTTTGCACATGGATGGCTGTCCGCATCAAAGCCAAGAACTTTTCACTACGCTTCTCTCTGCAGAATGATGATGCTTTATGTCTGGGAGGGTTTTGCAGAACAAGAATATTGAATGAACTCAAGTGTTTGCTATTTTGATGCCAGAAATTTATATAAGGGCACAAATTGTGATTAGTATTATTATCTAGACCTATCATAATTGTTCATTTGTTTGCTTCTGTCTCTGAGCAGTGTGTTGAAGGCAGGCCAGGGGCATCCTATCTACTAAATACATTATGGAATCTGTCATAGATCGCCTCTTGTTCTTTGGTTCATTGCTACATACAGGATTTACCCCAAACTAAATGCTAGAGCCTATTCTTTTATCTCAAACTAAAGGGGGAAAAGCAACCAATCAATATTCAAAGCAAAATTAATAAAAAGATTCCACACTTGGTGGTACATATCACTAAGAAGGCTGAGGCAGGAGAATAATTAGTTTGAGACTAGTCTAAGCTACGTAAATTACTAGTCTCTGTCAATAAATAAATGAATGATTGAATGAATAATAGAAAGACAGGAAAGGTTTATTCAGATTTATTTTTGTGGATATAGAATTCATGATAAATTACATGATAAATGGGATGAAACTGTAATATGAATCTTAAAAGGTCTAATTAATTAAAAACAAAAAAACCCCAGAGCCAGATATTGGGGTGAAAGCTGAAAGATCCGAGAAACAGAACAAGCCAGCTATGTTCTTACCTCTATGAAATCCTCAACCTCAAGAGAGCGAGATCCTGTTTCCTCATGCTTTATATAACTTTCTGTGTCCTGCCATCTTACTTCCTGGGATTAAAGGTGTGTGCCACCACTGTCTGGCTCTATTTCCAGGGTGGCTTTGAACTTAGAGATCTAGACAATCTCTGCCTCCCAGATGATAGGATTAAGGGTGTGTGCCACCACTATCTGGCCTCTATGTCTAATCTAGTGGCTGGCTCTGTCCTCTGATCCTCAGATAAGTTTATTAGGGTACAGAATATATCACCACATGAAACAACTTGGCTTTCTTAATTTCTCAGAAGTTTCACATGTCACGTCACAGGTTAACCTTGACCAGAAGATGTGTTCAGTGTTAAAAATGACCTGGAAGCCTCTTCAGCACTTCCTCTGAGAACATTTGAAATTGTTTGTGCCTACTTTTATTTGGTTTTACTTTTTTTGCTCCAAAAGCATCCGAAGATGTCTTCAGACTCATCTCTTTGGGTACTGTTTTTGTGTGTGTGTGTGTGTGTGTGTGTGTGTGTGTGTGTGTGTGTGTGTGTGTGTGTGTGTTCATACCCCTCCTGGAGGGTGTGGACACGAGGGGCCACTCTGTAAGGGAACAGTACTCAGCTTTTCCCTTGTCCTTTGTGCTGTGTCAGATTTTTGGTGCTTCTTTCTAGACTTCCGTATAGCAGCAGGAAGTCATGATTAGGACTTTCCATAGGAGTCTCATTTCTTAGCATCTGGCTTGTCAGGAGAAATGAAATTAAACATACGGTAAAATTATAGCTGTACACTTGCTCCTTTATTTCTGTGCTGTGTGGCACATATTACAGAAAAGTACATAATATAGTTGACTCAAAGATCTAAGTAAACAGATGTAAATCTGAAGGTGAGGAATAAGAAGTAAATGGTAAAATGGTAACACTGCAAATACCTTGCATGGACTTGTTTTTTGAGCTCTGTAAAAACAGTTTACTTGACACATAATGCTTTGGAATTAATCAGCTATGCAAGCATGTTTGGGGGAAGGACCCTTCATGGTCTCTACATATGTGAATCAAAGATGGGATTTATTTGAATTACCCTGTAGCCTTCATTGTTGAAGTCAGAATTAGTCCTTTGTTTGGCGAAGCATTAGCAGCAATCCTTCGTTGCCGAGAAGGTCTGATTGTTGGCAAAGCATTCTCAGAGCATTGTGCTGTTTACCTAAGGGTTTTATTCAGGCAACTCTCTGAACAGCTGGGCTGATTATTGAAAATGCCTCATAGTAGCTTCTAGCCTAGGCTGATCGATATCGGTGCAAAGCTTTACGTGGGAGGGAGCTATTTAAACATTGAGAGCCCCGGGGATAAAAGAGAATGAAAAAATAATGCTGGACAAATGTGCTGAAATGCTCAAAAGAAGAGAGACAGATCTTGTCTGGGTACAGGGAAATTCCTAAACAAAGTAGAGAATATTTGAGTTTATCTCTTTAATGACATCCTAAAAATTACCCAACTTGTAGAAACACTCCAGATTTTAGTTATTTTCACTTGTAGTAACATACTAACTGCAGAATGAGATGAGAAAGGCTAATTAAAAAACCAAAGCCCTATTGTATTTTCATTACAATGTGATTTGTTACATAAAAACCCCATGAAACCTTTTCTAGTGACACTGTGGAGAAAGATGACTTGATTCTTAGGTGGGTTGAGCTCCCAGCTCTCAAACCTTTTTCTTTCTCTGAATCATTAGGAAAAAATCCTAGTGTTAAGGTGTTACACTGCAGCATCCAAATGCAGGAAGAAAATCCCTGTTTCCGTCAACAGAGATCTAAAATAGAAATATTAACTTCTCCTTTGCTCTAAGAGTAAATTGGCTGGATTTCACTACTTCTTTCTTTTTTTAAACAGTTTACTAAAATAAATACAAATTGCAATCATGACAGATTTTATCTTGTAGAAACATTTAGTGAAATTAGGACATTGAGAAAAAAATCAGCATTGAAGAGCCTGTTTCTTCCAGCCAACATGAGAGAACAGAGAAGTGGTCCAAGAGGGAGGGGAAAGCCTTGTTTATCAAAGTGGACGTCTGTGTGAGAAATCGCACATCTTGTTACATCCTTGATTTCTTACTCTTACTCTGTACTGAGCAACAGACAAGTTCAGAAACACAAAGGCAATCAATATGAAAACTGTGAAAGTCTCTTAATTAATCAGTGCACACAAACTCTCTGAGTAAGAGGATTTTACAAGCATTTCAATTAAGGCTTTCCCTTTTTATTACCAAATTTCACTGACAGTATAAAATGTATAATCAAAGTTGACAAAATAGAAAAAAGCAAATATTACTTAACTAGTGAGCTTTTAGACTTACTGGAGCCTTTGATTTTTCCAGTGTTTATTCTTTCCAGTGGATCTCTTAGGGAACTCTAAGTATTCTGTAGCAGTATTGACTTCCAGCTCTTCCCAGTTGCAGGCTTTGAGGGTGTTTGTATTTCCCTCCTCAGTGAGCCTCATCCCCTCAGCAGTTCACCTCAGATCCAGAAGTTTCCTGACTGAGGCCCTGGTGAAGTTTCTCAGTGAGTTTGCCAGGAGCTGCCCTGTCACTGAGTGAGTGAAGAACAAGAGCGGACCATGCCAACGCTTCCAGTCTACGAGCCCGAAGCAACCTAAACCAGCCGATCCGCTTCCTCCCGCACGGACCCTGTGTCGCATAGAAGACACTTGCTGTCATTGAAAAGGAGTACATGGAATATGGGAGTCTGTGAAAAAGTGTCACCTGGGGCCCCCGTGCCCTCCCTAGTCCCAGGGTGGCTCATGTTAGTTGTCTGCTTTGAAGACTAAAACGTAGACCAGGAGACACAATAGCATTTCACGATGCTCTGACTCATAGCAGTAGAAAAGCAATTCAACTCCTTTTGTAGCTTTTCCTCGCCAGGCAATTAGGACCAATCATTGCTTTCCACCATCTGCTGGGGACTTTGAAAAGTAATGACCCAAGGGCCTCTTGAAGTTAAAATTAAAAGATGAAATTATTTTTCTTAGCCAAAATTGAGGTTCACAGGCTATGAGACTATCTCCTGAATAGTTTATTTTTGAGTGCTTATTCCAAAATTCAACAGATGGAGCTGAGTGATAGAGTATTTGGTTGGACCCCTAGCAACACACACACACACACACACACACACACACACACACACACACATACACACATACACACACACACACACAAAATCAGGATATTAAAGTATAAAGTATATCTGCATAAACACTACAGCAGAGGTGCTGAAGCCACATTAGGAGGTTTTCTAAGCAGCAATATCTATCAGTCATTAAAATACTATCTACCTAAGAAGCAGAAAATCCTGCTGTCTCAGGAATGCAATGTGAGAGTTGAAGAAAATAATCAGCAATGACTCTGAACCTGACCAAAGTCTTACTTTGCCTAAAGCTTTCCCATCCTCTCCTTGCCTGTCTCCCACTTCTGATGGAGAATGAGTAGACCCACATCTGGGGACTGTGGTGATATTGTGTCCCCCATATATTGTGCACCCTAATAAATTTTCTGGGGCCAGAGAACAGAACAGCCACTAGATACAGAGGCCAGAAAATGGTGGCACACACACCTTTAATCCTAGCATTCCAGAGACAGAGATCCATCTGGATCTCTGAGTTCAAAGCCACACTGGAAACAGCCAGGCATGGTGACATATACCTTTAGTCCCAGGAAGTGATGGCAGGAAGCAGAAAGGTATATAAGGCATGAGGACCAGGAACTTTAGCTTTTTAAGATTTTAGGCTTTTGAGCAGCAGTTCAGCTGAGATCCATTCAGGTGAGGACTCAGAAGCTTTCAGTCTGAGGAAACAAGATCAGCTGAGTAATTGGCAAGGTGAGGTTCGCTGTGATTTGTTCTGTTTCTCTGATCTTCCAGCATTCACCCCAATACCTGGCTCCGGGTTTGTTTTTATTAATAAGACCTTTTAAGATTCGTGCTACAGAAGACCAGGCTTTGCAGAGCCTGGAGGTGGGTAATGGGGTTCTTGGCACTCCAAGTAAGAAACAAACAATAAAAAACCCACCAGCTCCTCTAGATAAATATTTCAGAGGGTTGGGCAGTTCCACTTGGTAAATGACTTGGTTAGTAACTGAGGCTGTATAGATGCATGCTGTGGTAAAGGCCCAGTGCTGATTCCCAGAGAAACAAACAGCTAAAGCATTTTAGTATCACCCTATCACTACTGGGCAGCTACTGCATTAGCTATCGTTTTGTGCAAAGTGAGCCGTAACCTCTTGTGGAGGAGAAAGCAGCAACCCTGGGGATGGTTTGAATGCAAAACATCTTGGGGTCTGGAAAAATGCTGACAAATGTCCTGGTTTATCGTCCATATTACTCGGTATGCAGGGCTAGCTCTCTGTTCTAGCTAACAGTGAAATCAGGCATATTCTGATCAACTGTATTCATACAACTTGGGAAGTCTAGGAAATATTGTTCAGCTGTCTTCGACCAGTATAGAAAAGCAATCTCTTTTTCCAAGGCAATCACTCTAGAGGGGTCTGGGGAGCCACAGAAGCTTCCTGGGAAGCCACGGCTTCCCTCCTGTTGGGCAAGCAGTATCTGAACAGCCTTGCAGAGCTGTCGGTAGGGCACTTCAGGCTTTTTCTCTGATCATGTGCTTGGAAAGCCGAAAGCTGTTGCACCCCCCTTCAGTCCTGCAGGCTCCTGTGATCCCATATATCTCACATCACCATCCCGTACTCCGTTCCGCCAACGCCAAGCTTCATGCTAAGAGAAACAAATCAGAATAGCCACTCTCCTTATTTGCTTGTAGAAAGGTTGAAAATGTCACCATGGTTCCAAAACTGGGGCATCTGGAAGGACTGCAGAAGCCAGAGAAAAGGACCTAGGGAAGATTTGCATGACAGTATGATCTCAAGAGGACAGGTGACCTAAGGAACAGAAGTGGCAGTTCAGGTAGTAGCAGCATGGTCCCAAGCAGAAATTCCCACCAGTGGGCTAGGGAGATAGCTAGGTAAGTAAAATGCTTGCTGTTTAACTGTGAAAAACCTGCACCCTAGAACCCTTGTTTTAAAAAGCCTGTGTCTATACCAGGTGTGGGATACTTTCATTCAAGTTTTTAGTTAGCGGATCCCTTACACCCCAAAACCATACAGACTATTGCCATTTCTCTTGATTGCCACAAAAACCTATTGGTAAGACCCCTTTGCTGAAGATGCCACACACTTGGGTCACAGGACGTGGAGAAATCAAGCTAATACTACCCTGGAAGCCTCTTCCCTGATTGGCTGTCTTTCATAGTACCTGAAGCTGTTACACAGGTTGCTGGGGGTAGAAAAGTCTTCAACAGCCTGGTACAATAGTGTCACAAATGTTATGGGAATAAAAAAACTATTTTCTCATTGGATTTAAGCTCACTCCACAAGATGGAATTCATGTCTGGTACTCTAAGCCTGGCTAAGAACCTTTGGGTGAGGAGGTCATGGGCCACAGGGCTCACAAAGCCCCACTCTTACCTGAGAAGCTATTAATAGTTGAAGGCCACAGTGGTAAAGTTGGTTTTCCTCTGTGGTGTGGCCCCTGGCTAGTGACCCACACTCCAGTAGATGGCCTACACCTGTGCAGCACAGATTTGTACTTAGTTGGTTATCAGTGAAGAAGAGGAAGAAGAAGTGGTAAAGGAAAGAAGATATGAAATGAGAGGGACATATGGGAAGGTTTGAAGGAGTTGGAGGGTGTGGTGTGTCTTATCAAAACACATTATATACATATATGCAATTCTCAAAGAATAAATAAAAATAGAGGGGTTTTGTTTTTGTTTTTCAACCAAGCAGGGTGGCATGCTTTTGTGATTCCCAGGTCTGGGAATGCTAACACAGGTTGAGCCCTAGGACTTTCTGCCCAGCAAGCCTAGCCTACTGGGCAAGCTCCAAGCCAATGAGAGGGCCTGTCTCAGAAAACAAGATGGACAGTACCTGAGAAACAACATTAGAGATTGACCTCTGGCCTCCACAAATACACATATATACCTGTAAACATTTGCACAAGCATGCTCTCACAGACACGCCAAAGAAATTCCCAGAAGCTACTGATGATGGTCCCGGCCTCACTGCCAAGCCCCCACCTTACAATAACACTCTTAAATGGTTTTTCTGTATCCATCATCTGCTGCCGCCATCCCTCCAGACACACCTCCTATTCCTAGTTACTCATGGTTAGTGAAGCACTAGGTTATCCAGACATGCTGTTCTTTGTGCTGCCCAAGGTGCCTAGTTTTACAAACTACACTTTTCTCTTCCACAGTACTGTTTATCTGTTGTGCATTTTATGAAATTGTCTTTCAGTGTTTCATATGCTACCAAAAACTTAGAAAATCCAGAGAAAAGCACAGAAATGCTTTGCATGTTATTGTGCATACCTCCATCTTCCCAAAGTTGCATAACCAGCTGAATTAGGAAAATGCCTGTAAACATTGCATCTCTGTTGACATGAAACACGGCATAGCTAGAAAGAGAAGGATGCATGCACTTCTTCTTTCCCATTTGCTATTTCAATAGTTGAAGTCGTGGTGGCAAATGAAAATACAATCGAATCTCAAGTGAATGGCCAGGAACACCGTATATCTTATGAAATATGGCAGCATAATGAATAGGAAGTAAAAAAAAAAAAAATGTCCTGGCTTTCAAGTCCTGATGGTTGTGATGTGATTGAATCATAGTACATTCTGTTTGATGTCTGGGCTTTGCTATTCAGATGCACAACGGCAAAGTGTGTGCATCATCCTCTGCAGAGCATACTGGCAACCCGGCACCTGCAAGAAACATACATAGATTGTGTGTGTGTGTGTGTGTGTGTGTGTTCGTTCTGAGTGGAATTTACGTAGGAAAATTTTAATTTTCCTAATTGCAACAGCTTTCCCCACACAGGGAAAACCATCAGTCAGGTACAAAAGAAACTGCTTAGGATTTGAAGGAATTTGACAATTTTGTTGTAGTTCCTAGCCTGGCAGGTGGTAATAATGCCTATGCCAGCACTGTCAAAATATGAAAATTAAAGTGACGATGGGTTTTAATGAAATCCATTTGACAAATATAATTAAGGTGTTTTAATATGAAGTCCTGTAATAAAGACTACCGGTGGACTCCCTGAGGTCCTGACTAATTGTGTAGATTGCTTTTAAGCTTTGAATAGTTTTATTGGATAATGAACTGTTAAGAAGTGTTAGATCTTTCTTAAGCAGAATTTGGTTTGAAAAAGAAGAGGAGAGACAGGCCTGAGGTGTGGCATTTTAAACATAATTAGAGGAGAGATTTAAGTTAACATCTTTGATCTTGCTGTCAGTTTTTGATTAGAGCTGTAAATGCTTTAATCAAGTGGAGTGTAGTCATTACATTCTAACTGTTTGTTAAACTGCGAAATTACTGAGACATTGACATCAATTTTAACACATTCTGAAAATTTGCAGCAGAATTAGGTTTCTCTACTAAGTGTTTGCAATAGAATATCAGATTATATTGGTACAATGACAAAATTATACTCTACTAAGGAATAGTTTTGTTTCCCTCTCATATAGTGGAGCAACGAAACACTACAGTCATTTGGCATTTGTTGGTCTTCATAGGAATGTATTCAATAAATGTTCTTAACCTCCACTTTTCAAAGAATCATTGTTTGCCTATTAGCATACAGGTCATCACCTGATGTCATGTTTGGTTTCTATTCCCATGCCTGGTTCGTAATAAGCACTGAGTTAATATTTTTTTTCAATGAATGGGGGATCAGTTTACCATACCTAAGTAGATACACTGCTTAAATCCTTTCCCAGAATTCAGTAAGGTCATACATAAGTGAGCTGTGAGGGAAAGTGCATTCCTTCCCTCCCTGCACCTGTTTTAACCCCGTTCCTCGTTATAGGGCATACACAGCCACATATCTGATACCTCTAGCAAGCTTCAGATAGCATCGCTGACGTGGTGAGTCTAGACCATGCTCTGGTAGAAGCTGGCCTCGGGATTTCACCCACTATTGCAAAATGATCGGACTGTTTGGAAGCCATGCCCCAGGGCCATGTGTAGTCTCTGGTAAGAAGTAGTCACAGTAATTACACGGTCTTGAACTTCCTTTCTCTGTACTATATGCGACACAGGACATAAAATAAGGAGTTAAGATAAGATGGGACAATTAGAAAAATCACTTTTTTTTTTAGCTGATCTTCCGGCTTGCATGGGATAAAGAATATCCAAATCCCTCCCGGTTCTAGAATTATTCTGACTACCTTAACCTCTTTAGCCAAGAAAATTTGTAATGTCGCTTTCCCCACTTCCTCTTTTCTCTCTATTCCTCTTTTCCTCCTCTTCCTCCTCCATTCATCTGTTTTCCCACTCACCTAAGAAGCATGTGGTGTGTGCCACACAATATGTAGGAAGGAAAGACACAGAGCAGTGCCCTGCTGCTTAGTTACCTGCTGCCAGTCTGTTGTCAGGAATGAGAAGTAGACTTAAGAAGAAAGGTCTCTTTTGACTTACGGTTCCAGGGTATGGTCCATCATGGCAGGGACATTGTGGCAGCAGGAGCCCGAGGCAGTTGGTCATGCTCCATCCATGGTTAGGAAGCAGAGAACAATCAGTGATGCTGCCCAGCTTCTTCACTTCCTTAGTCTCAGCCCCAGCCCTTGGAGTGATGCTGCCCATATCTAGAGTGGCCCTACCTATCTCCATAAAGCTAACCTAGACAGACCTTCGTAGATGTGACCAGGTCCGTGGTGAGTCCAAGCCTCATCAGGTTGACAATCAAGACAATCAAGTTTAGCCTTTCTAGAAGAGCTTATTCTTACCAACTTTTCTAAATGAAAAAAAAATAAATAAATATAAATGAGTAGTGAATCTATGGAATAGATTAAAAGCAATTTCAAAACATTCCCCTTATTTCTGTGGACACATCATAAAGAGGATAACTCTCCAGCCTACCCTCCAACTAAAGGAAAAGTTTTCCAAAAAGACCACGGCAATTTGCACTTTTGGAATAGTTGTTCACTGCTTTAAGATCCTGATGAAAGACCTGTAAGGCAGGGGAGGGGTGGTTCAGATGTGATCTCTTCTGAGCCCTGGATCTAACCAGAGCCTGTCTGCTTCTAAACCATCAACCCACTATTCCCTACTGCAGTGGGTGTTCTTTTGAAGTCTCTCCTACCAAGCTCAGACCTCATTTCTCAAGATGTATCCACATCGTCTAAATGGGAAGTTTTGGCAAATAGAAGACAGCCCCCACATGGAAAATGTTTCGAGTGATGCTTCCCATGTAACACATAAGAGCATCAACAAGGTAAAATACTATAGCTGTGCCATATAGTGTAACCAGTATTTCGTTAATGATATCAGAAGCAAAATGGGCTTCCCCCATAGGTAATAAGTAGGTTTGTTTATTAACAATGTGAAACATATAGGAGCTCACATGGGAATACTATGAAATACTGACACATTGTCTCTGGATTGTTCTTAAGGGATTCTGAGATTACACCACCGCTACATATCTGGGTTAATTTGGTAACATGAAAAAACCAAAAGCGATGTTTCTCCTACATTGGAATGAGGCACAAGAATAACAATTTGAGAAATGAATGTCTGACATGAACATTTTCATTCCATCTCTCACTGAGGAATGAAAGGTAATGGGCTGTACCGAGTCTACCTTCCTGAGACCAAAGAATTTCTGAAACTTGTTGGAAGGACACTGTTTTCTATGTTGAGTGGCAGTCCTGGGGCATGGTGTATGGCTTTGTGACCAATGGCTTCCTTGCTGGGGTCTGAGAGCAGTCCTGGGGTCACTAGACACCCGAGTGAGAATCAGCTCTTACACAGACATCCAGGCATGTAGGGTGAACGACACTGAAATTCACAAGAGTGTAGCAGACCGTTCAGAGTACACACATTTTCCACCCTACGAGAGAATCAATAGTAATCTTGAGTTCGTTCTACCATATCCGGTTCTACTCTTTAGAGATTGTGGTGGTGGTTGTTATTTTTTTGGTGGGGACCATAAACTTTCTGTATGCTGGGAAGTCTTTTTACCTTTACTGTTTCAGCACTTTGAGCCTCCAGCTTTATAATACAGTTTTTAAGAACATAGCATTTTGCTTTTAAAATAAGTTTAGTAGGAGATAAAAATCCTGACATAGATTACACAATTAACAGTGTCTTGGCTTGGGTGAGATGTGTGGGGATTTGAGTCTATCAGTATGTGTACTATATAACTCTTGAATTCTTTGTTTAGCCATCTAAGACTCTGAAGCTTTAGGTTTATTTTCAGTGTCTATGAGAAATACATCATTCTTATTTAGCTGTTCGAGGTGATTTGGCTGTTGTTTGTGAGGGTTTCAGTCACTTTTCTTGCACCTGAAGAGGAGAATGGGATTTGCCAGTGATAAATGGGGAAGTTGACTAGCTAACTAATAAAGATTTGTCTTAATCAAGTATGATTTGTCAGAACAGGAGCGCACTGGGGTCAGGGCGTACGCAATGAATTATACAGCATTCACAGGAGGAAAGGACCCGGCAAGAGGCCTCATAAATATGCTGCCGTTACCCACTGCTAATTCGTATTCAAAGAATGCTGCACATAGCCAGTCTCTAGGCTGCCCAGCCGTTCACTGGCTTCCTGGGCTTCTGTCTGTGCAAAAAAAGGAAGTTTTCCTGCTGTGTTATTATCGCCTAGATTCTCAAGGTGAGGCAGCCCCAGAACTGAACTGGTACCAATAATTTGAAGTGGGTCATGGTGTTGTTTCTTATATATTATTAGTTTAGTGACTGCTGTAGGCTCATCAACCCCCTGGAAATGGTGGTAGGTGCAGGACCCTAAGACCCACTCTCTCTCCTAGAAGAGACTTCACATACTTTTTATGGCCTCTTCAAGTAATGCCTCCATGAATTTGGCTGCAATCAGAAATGTTATCTGCCTTTATAGGAAGCATGTCTCCTCACTGAAGAGTTCTCATGTTAAAATAGCTTACTGTTGTTTACTGACATTTGACTTAGATTAGATACATAGATGTTATTTCTTACATTCCTGTGATTCTGATGTGTTCACATGGCAGTGCTTCAATAGGTTGAGTGGGGCTCTTTTCCAGTCTTTTTTTTTTTTTTTTTTTTTTTAATGTGATAAGGTCATTGTTTCTCTTCTTAGTGCTGAACAGTTTTAGGTACTGCTGTAAGGCTGAGCCAGCACTCGAGGCTGGCTGCTCTGCCACTCTCAGCTGGGTTCTGGGCTGTGTCCCAGGCTGCAGGAGGTCAGATGGGGCAGTTCTGTCACTAGTCTCCTTGATTGCTTAAGTGACTATTAGGCAGGTTAGAGATGAGGTTTTAACTATGTACACTGATATCCCAGTGTCTTAAACTGGTGAGAAAGGATACAGGCCTTATCTCTCTTAATGGAACAGCCACACTACTGAGTGGTAATCCCAGTCCCTTTGGATGAAACTAAAAATTACCACAGTAAAGATAAGAATGATAGTAACTTTTGAAATTGGGTATGTGCTATTGCTCTCTCAAGGATGCCACAGCTTGGATGTGGAAGTCCCATAACCAAAGGCTGATGGTTAGTTTCCAGGGTGGCACTATTGGGAAGAAATGGAATATTTATGAAGAAGGACCTGTGAGGACCCTCAGATGCATGTCCTAGAGGAGCACTGCAGGACCCCACACCGTCCTTTCTGTATTCTACCCAAGAAGGGAGCAGTTTGCTCCATACCTATTCCTCACCTGGAAGACAAACGCTCTAGGTCTCCCTGGCCATGGTCTAGAAACACTAAAAGAGCCAAATCAGACCTTTTCTCCGTGTAAGAGATTACCTCCAGTGTGGAGTATAGTGACAGATCAGACCTTTTCTCCGTGTAAGTGATTACCTCCAGTGTGGAGTATAGTGACAGATCAGACCTTTTCTCCGTGTAAGTGATTACCTCCAGTGTGGAGTATAGTGACAGATCAGACCTTTTCTCCGTATAAGTGATTATCTCCAGTGTGGAATATAGTGACAGAAGGCTGACTAACATGGAGGAGATGCATGGGCTTTGAACAGCAGTTTGTCTTCTTTCTTTGAAGGATGGACCCTCCAGGAAAGAAAAAGTTAAAATAAGCACCTGTAATCCTAGCACTTGTGCAGAAGGACATGAGTTTGAGGCCACCCTGGGCTATGTAGCCAAACTCTTCCTCAACAACTCCCTCGACCAAAGGGGGCGGGGGAAGGTCCATTAGAAAAAAGTGTCTCCATCACTGCTTCGCCCAAAGAAAGTTTCTGTCCACAAAGCTGCATCCCGTGTCTTACAGTATGGAAGTCATCACCAGGATATGACATTACACTGGGAATAGCTTCCTGTGAAGAATTCTACAGTGCTGAGCTGTCTTTACTTAGGCTGGGAGAAAGAAAGAGCGAGTCTGTGAATAAGAAGTAAAGGTGTTAGAGTGTGTCTGGGTGGTGTTTACTTAGAACAGTGAAATCAAAGCCTGACACCCCCCGGACACCATGAACATTGCACAAGAAGGTGCAGCAGTAGCCCACTTCTGTCCTCAGAGTCTTGTGTTTTCCCTGTCAGCAGTCTCTGTGCGCAAAATCCCAAAAAGAGGCCTGGGGCTTCTGCACTGATGGTAGGAGAAAGTTAGAAAAACGGGCTCGCTGGGCCTGAGGGCAGCTGCGCGAAGAGGCTGGTGTGCTTAGAAAACTCACAGTGCTCGCCTGCTTTTTCCACTTACCTTGTGCTCTGTCCATTGGATTTATAGCGTTGAATTATCCAGACTTTCTTGAGCTTCCTGTTTTCTTACTTGGTTTTGCAAAGTGCAGCTCCAAATTGCCAGGCCAGAATTCTGCCTGTGCTGCTAGCTGTTGGTGGGCTAGTGAAAGCATGGTGGTTGCCACCGGCCCAACCATCTACTTAGGGCTCTGCCAAGAGTTTGGAATGCCGGCCAACCTTGGATAAATCACTTAGCTTTTCTGAGCTTCTGAGGACCCTGTCTGTATGACAGGTAGATGGGTAAATAGTAATCTCCTTCCTATGGGCTATGAAGAGTCAGTGCCATGAAATAAAATGAAGCAGACAATAAACAGCCATCAAAACTTAAGTAAAATTAACCTAGAACAAGTGTACATCACAGAGTTTTGTGCGCAGCCTGTCAGCAATAAACATTTGTTGCACATCTATTGAATGAGTGAACTCATTTTTACCCACAAAGGCTTATTTAAACCTGGGTGCCTTTTCTCTCTCCACAGAAAGTCCCATCTCAACTTGTTCAGACTTTTGTGTAGAAGTTCAGTAAAAGACTTGGTTTTAGTGGCTCCTAGCGGAGCCTTTTCAAATATAATTAAAAATTCTTCCTACAACTATGCCAATAAGTTCTCTGTAGAGCCTGGCCGATGAGATCTAATAAATTCTCTGTTATGTTTAGAAACAATAATGACTTCGTTTCGCTCTGGGTTCTAGAAACCCCCTGTGTCTCAGTGCTTGCTCAGAAAACACACCAAGAGTGAACTCTAGGATTCTACCAAGAGCCTCACCTGTGTGGCTGTGGTGGTCCCTCTGAGGTCAGGTGATACTTAAGTTCTCAGAGCGGCAGGTACTTAGTGTGCATCACCTGGAGGCACCAGCCGTTGCCATCTGACCAGCTAGAGTCTCCAACAGTGTGGTCACCTGGCCCTTCTTTAATGTCACAGGGGACTCTTGGGTTCCTCTGTTTCTTTCATTCTGGACTAGGGTGGAGAGGACAGTAATCTGGGCTCAGTTTAGAGATCCTGTCATCCAGACATCTGAAGTTGAGAAATAATGCTTTGATCATGGAACCTTTAAGTTCCACAAAATATGCCATGAAGTCACTGTCCCTTTTTCACTGTTTCCTTTGTCTTGAATTTGTTAATAATTTCTAGTTACGGCAGTCTTCGAGTACCATGCATAAGAGTAGAGATCAGAGGACAGCTTGTGTGAGTTAGTTCTCTTCTCCTGCCATGTGGGTGTCAGGGTGGGCAGCAAATGCCTTTACCCACTGAGCCATCTCACTGGCCTGAATTTTATTAATTTTTAACTCTCAAAAACCTTCCAGACTTTCAGTGCCTAAAATAGAAGGCTGTTCTGCCATGTAGTGTTATTCAATCTCTCTCTCTCTCTCTCTCTCTCTCTCTCTCTCTCTCTCTCTCTCTCTCTCTCTCTCTGTGTGTGTGTGTGTGTGTGTGTGTGTGTGTGTGTGTGTGTGTGTAAAACTTCATTTATGCAAACATACTACATATATCAGGCTTCAGAGCCTTATCTTGTCAACCCGGACACCAGAGCAGTTCTTTTCAAAGCATAACCTAGAGAGCAGAAATAAGTGATATTTGGTAAAAATGCCTCACTCCAAACCTACTGAATTAGAAATTAGGATATGGAACCCAGGGTATTTTTTTTTAACTATCTGGCCAATTTGATTTTTTTTTTTTTTTGATGGATGGATCTATACGTGATATGTAGTCTTCAAAATAAGAATCATGAAGTGTCCTATAATAAAAAAAAGTTCAATGGGTATATTCATCACAGAAATTAATAATCAAACAAAAAAATAATCCAGGACAATGGATAGAAACCACAAAGTAAGTACAAGGGAGTTCCTGTGGATTGGGGTGTGTGCAGTGAGCACGTGTGTGTTATGTAGCAGGAGTGATAGTGAGCTGGCTGTAGGAAGAACTCAAGAGGAACATTGAACAGCTAAGGACTAAACTTCTCCTCCAGATTTCCAAGTACTCAGGACAAAGAAGAGTGTGTGTTGGATTATGTGCCTTGCATTGTTCAATAATACAAACTGAATTATTCCCCACACCATCAAAAGCTGTTTTTAATTAGGAAGAGGGGATATGGTGGTAGCCCTGAATGAGATAAGCTAAGAATTGTGAGTCTCATTTTTAAAATTAACTTGAACAAAACAATATGGAATCACTTCTTGCTTCCTAGTTTCGTTTTATTTATTTTCATGTATGGGTGTTTGTTTGTGTGTCGGGATGGGTGTCTGTGTGTGCATGTGTGTGCTTGCCAGTATGGTATTGAGGCTGAAGGTCAATAATCAAATTTGGGTACCTTCCTCAGTTGCCCTCCACTCTCTTGAGACTGAACCCAGAGCTCACTGACTGGAGAGGATAGCTGGGAAGTGAGCTCTAGAGACCTGCTTGTCTCCGTAGACTACCTCTGCAATGCACCAGCATGACGTTACAAGGCATATACCTCACACCTGCTCCCACGTGCATGCTGCGGACCTGAACTTGACCTTGTGCCTGCATGGCAGGCACTTTTCTGACCAAGCCATCTTCCAGCCTGTTTCTGAATTTCTTGAGAAAATCTTCTTAGTACCAAAACTTAGAGATACCTGCATTAGAGTCGTGCATGTTGAGCTAGAGACTGATGAGAAATGGATGCCAGTAGGCCATAGTAAAGAATTTAATGTGGTTTATGAAAAGTTACCCCACTGCTAGGGATTCCTGATGTAGTCAGCCTACAGTAAAGTCTGAGTAACTCTGTAGCATCTCACAGGTGAGTCTGCTGCATGGTACCAGACGAGGCCCTTTCCTGTGACCTTCAAACTTCATCCTTCTCAGACTTTGGAAGCAAGTAGATGCAGAAAGTCCAAGAGCAGGACGTTCCTTGGAAGCTAAGGAGTAAAGAGTTGACAGAATTAGCAATTGCCCAGTTCCTGTTGTCAACTGAGAAAAGATACCTGGTGCTGCAGATCCAGGATAGTAAATAGGTCCTGTCTCCGAGGACAACTGTGCTCAATGGAAGTCAGTTGTCTGGAGCATTTTAAGGAGTTTGTTCCAGGGTACTGTGATTGATTGGTGTTGTTTGCCAGTCTTTTAGTATTAAGGAGCGATAGCTTGTATGGTATGTATTTGTTGACCTTGTGCTCAGAAGAAATAGTGCCTCGTGGAAAGCTAAAGAAACTGACTTATCCCTGTAAAGCATTAGTCATTTGTCAAATTTCTAAGCCACCTTTAATGTCATCTTGTCATTTCTTTAGTTTTTTTCTTCTCCTGTCTGACATGATGTCCTGGCTGGTATATACCCTCAATGCTTATCGTCCTGTAGGTCAATGCTTTGTGTTTCTTAATGCTGGAATTCCGCAGCATTAATATATAAAATGTATTGTGTGTTATATCCATTGTCTTGTATTTTTTCAGGCTTGATAACTCTTTCCTATTTGTTTAGTACACACGTGCTTCTTTCTCTTGCTTCGATCTGAATATCTGCTTGCTTTCTGTGCATATTTTAATTTCTAAATCTCTTTGTCCAGTTGTAGTAAAAAATAAAAACTCTATTCTAAAAATATTAGTAACTCATTATTTTGCATGATAAATATGAATAGATATTTGCGTATCTGTGTCTAGCTACATAATATATGTTATAAAAGTTAACTTCCAGTTGAGTGTAAATGTTTTGTATAATCAAAAATATACCTGTGGCCCCTTACCTCATACCATGTAAAGTCAACATGGGTCAAAACATAAAGTGTAAGAATAAACTATAAAACTCTTAGAAGAATATAGAATGAGAAATCTTCAAAGTCTGGTGGTAGCTGTGAATTCTTAGATATGACCCCCAAAATACAGACAACAAAAGGAAATATTAACAAATGGGACTTTGTCTGACTTAAAGGTTTTTTGCATATCAAAAAACAACTCCAAGTGAAAAGTCGGCAGCAGGAGAGAAAGTGTTCACGAGTCACATTTTGATAAGGGTCCAACCTCTAGAATACATACAAGTAATTCTTGCTGTTCAAGAATAAAAAGATGGTGCAGCTTCTTAAATGGACAAATACTTTACTGTGCATGTCTCCAAAGACCTACGAATAGCCACTAATCACATGAGAAGGTGCTTGGCTGCTCTCAGGCGGGAGCAGCCCTGACTACAGAAAAGCGCCAGTCCTTCTCCTCAGCTGGGGATGCCCTCAAGTCCATGCCAAGGCCCAAGAGAAACCAGAGCTCCTGGGTGTTGCTGGTTGCCACATAAAATGAATAGCTGTGATGCAAGCAAATTTGCAGTTCCTCAGAAGGGGGACACTGAACTGGCACATAATCCAACAGTCCACTTCTAGGCCTGTAGCTGGAAGGCCTGACAACAAATACTCACATAGATACTTACAATACATATGGGTACACGTGGATGGTCCGTATAAATGGCCTTCCTCAATTACTTCCCGGTTTGTCTTAGTTTTTGAGACAGGGTTTCTCAGGGAACCTGGAACATGTCATTTTAACTATACTGGCTGGCAGCAAGGTCCTAGGCCTCTCCTTTTTCCTCCGATCTCCAGTACTAGGTTAATAGCTGTTCACACTGGTATTGGGAGACTGCAACACATCCTCATGTTTGCAGAACAAGTGCTTTCCTTACTGAACCATCTCCCCTCCTTGTCCTGCTCCTTCACCTGCCATAATGAATAGCCCGATGGAAGGGTCATGGGATGATCCTTTACTATAGTTATTTTTTGCCTGTACAATAATCCATTCCTTGTTTTTCAAAAGAACAAAAGTATGTTCACCTCAAAAAGTTAAGGTAGGATTCAATCCTTCCAGGATGTTCTGTTCATTGTATAATTTTCAGGAAACAAAGTATTTATCAATAGCATGCTGTAATCTTTCATGGGAATGATGGAGTCCTAGATGGAGTTGGCCCCATCCCTCTATTGCCGAAGTTGTTGCAAAGGCTTCTCTTGAACACTGATAATGCTTTTGTTGTATGTGTTAGGTTACCTTGCTCTGCACATGCTGTAACATATTTTGAATAGAGGACTTTTTTTCTAAAATACCTGTGATTATGTTATAAGTGTGATAAAGACAACTTGGATATATTCCAAGTTCACAAACAAATATTTCCTGAACATCTGCCTTGGCCTGCCTTCTGTGGTCTGCCACATAACGCCGAGAATAGTAAGACATGACATTGTCTCTAAAGGAGCTCTCGGGTGCGATGGAAATAACATTGAAGCCACAAGACACACTCTCCAATAACTCCTAGTCAAGCAGGGAACATGAAAGAATGAGGTGGGGTAGGGAGTAAGTGGCAAGCTGGACGTGATCAGGCTCCTCTGTCAGGGCACCACTTTTCAGTCCTAGCTCGTCTCTGCCAGTAAACATGGAGACTCCGTATTGCCTGATAGTTCACATTTCCAACGAAGCTGAAAGTCTGTCATTTTCTATGAGGTCTACCATTAAAAAATAAATTGAGGGGCCGCGAGAGACAGCTCAGTGGGGAAATCACTCACTTGTGGACTTGAGTTCAGATCTCCAGGACCCATGTAAAGCTAGGAATGGCTGTGTATGTCTGTAATCCCAGCATTCCTACAGTGAGATGGGAGGCAAGATAGGAAAATCCGCAATCTCATGGGCCAGCTAGCCTGACATACACAGTAGCAAAGAAGGAAGTTTCAAAAGAAGTAAAAGGTGGTCCTTTCACAACCTTTACCAGAGGTTGTCCTCTGACCTCTGTACATCCTTGCTCTCAGACATGCATGTCCATTCATGCAAATAAACTCACACATGTGCACACACACACACACACACACACACACACACACACACACACACAGGTTTATTTTTTAATTCATTGTTGTTTCCAATCAATTGAAAAATGCTTAAAATGGCATTTGATTTAAAATGAAAATGTTTGCTAGCCTGACAGTAACTTCTTGAATGAGCAGATGGTTAGAATACGATATAAGCAGTGGCAGAAATGTGGTCGGGTTCACTGGAGCACAGGAAGTGATTGACTCAGCCCATAATGATTTCTAAAAGGGCTTTCTAATTACTTTGCAGTCAATTGTCAGTACTTTTGCAGCACTTTAGGTTTTTTTGTTCTATTGGGTTTTTGTTGTTTTCTCTCTTTTTGTTTTTAGAATGAGTAATTCATTCACCCTGGGAAGCTGGATGACACTGAACACACTAAGTAAACACACGTTGGGTGAATTCCACATGTGAGCCTTTGGAATGCTTTGACAGCTTCCCATTCAGGTTTTCTGCCCTCATCTCCTGCCTTTTATGTTCTTTATTGAATTGTGAGAAGGAGCGTCCTTCCTGCTGTCCTGGTCTTGGTTCACAGAATAGAGCCCATTCACTCTTATTTTTGAATGGAGCTGTAATTAACATTGTTGCTTTTGTTTAACAACCTCAATTTACATAGTACCTGCTCATTCCAGTGCATAGTTATTGGGAGCACAGCTCCTCTGACTGATGTCTCTGGGCCCTGGGAATAGTACCTGTTAATTATCTGCAGGAAACCAGCAACTGAGGGGAGATTCTGGTGCTATGACTTTGATAAAAGTAACACTAATGATTTTCTTAATTGCTTAATGATAGATGTGATCATCCTAAAGCAAAATAGAATATACACTCAGCTGCTGTGGAGAGAATGTTCAAACATAATTCCCTTAAAATATGCATACACACACACACACACACACACACACACACACACACACACACACACACACACACAAGCCTAAAGTGTATTCACTAGTTTGCTGTTTCTCTAGGCATGCATCCTGCATTCTGCATCAGTAGCCCTGACTTGGCTCTTACACTGTTGCTTATGTGCTCTACCTTGTGTCTAGAGCTGTCGTGTCCTAATATTTTAGAGCCAGGTCGTCCAGTCTGACCCTCACTTTACTTCAAAGGAAACAAAGGCTCACAGAAATGTTTTCCTTAAAGTTAACCCAAAGTGAAATTCTTCCTTACTTTGGAATGGGTGTTAAAGCCTATAGGCAGTGAGAGGCAGTCTGGATAAGTGGTCCTTTGCACACTTTCTACATCATAGTGGAAGCCCCTCACATGTCTTGAGCTTCAAATGAAGAGAGATGGTGAAAAACTGTCTTTGTGGCACACTGCTTTCCCTGTGTCAGGAACACCAGAGATTCTTCAGTACTGAGTGCAGCTCTTAAGTCTGGGTGCAACAGGACACAGTCCAGATGACAAGTGCCAAGTCATTGTGGGTGCCTTCCCCATGCTCCTGGGTTGCTAATGGCATTTTCAAGTGTTGGGAAAATAACCTTGTCTCCGCTTGGCATTTTAAAGAGGACTCAACTGGTTGGTGTCCTTCACTTTTAAAAATAATTTTGTGGAAACCACATCCTTAACAAAGGTTGTAAAGGGAAAGTTAAGTACAGCCATGCTGAGGAGTAATCAGTACCTTCTGGAGAGTGGGCCGTTCTGCTCCTAGCATAATTTAAAAATATATATTTTGAATTTATCAGATGGAACATTTTGTGCTGAATTAGATTGGAGGCACCTTTTTCTTCGGCTATATTTGTAACATGATGTAAGCTCCAGTCACATCTGACTTTTCATAGGGAATATTTTAATCCATTCATTGCTAAAGTACAGGTCCAATTTCTTTTAAAGACTCACTTGTGTTTACCTCATGATGAGTGTATACAATTTGCCCAATATTATTTTATGAATGAAAAGGCTCTCCGAGATATGCGCTCCTCAGCCTAGATCTTGTCTGCATTGGAGATGCCAGGCAGGTCCTGCAGGACGTGTCCTGCTAGATTTGTGTACCTGTTTCCTTCTTAGTTCTGCTCGCTTGGAGACAGGAAAGCATTGAATGCCTATTGTATGCAGCATGCAAAAGGCTGGAGAGGGGATGCAGTGTTACCCAAAGACCCTCTGCAAGTGCGTGCCTTATAAATAAAAGGGCTGTGGGTGGACGCTATGATTGATTCTGTGCAATTGTAAAAACAATTCATTTTATGTGTTTGAGCGCTGTATCACCAGGATGATTCCCAGGACCTCTGTGGAGAAAATGGAAGGACAGGAAGGAAGTCTTCCTTCCAGGAATTCATTCATCATGTCACACTGACATGGAGAGCTGCAACATGCAAAAATCAGCATTATTTTGTGCTTCCCATTGTTTCCTAACCTCAGGAAGATGCTTAGTGTCAGCAAGGATACTGTAAAGTGTGCATCTCTAACTGCATCATAGGTGCATGCTAGCTATTCCTGTGAAAGACCACAAGAAAATTTAAGGAATTAAAATTGTAGACGTGACATGTCACATTTGCCATTATTTCAAGTCTGTGAGCTTGAATTCCTTTTTTCTTTTAATTATTTTATGCATATGAGTGCTCTAACTGCATGTATGCCTGCATGCTAAAAGAGGGCATCAGATCCCACCATAGATAGTTATGAGCCACCATGTGGTTGCTGGGAATTGAACTCAGGACCTCTGGAAGAGCAGCCAGTGCTCTTAACTGCTGAGCCATCTCTCCAGCCCCGGAACTCCCTTTTTTCAGGTAATATTTCTTAGTTTTATTTTATGTGTGTGTATGTTTTGTCTGTATGTGTTTCTGCACCATGTGCATGCCTGGTACGCTCAGATATCTGGGACTGGGGTTACAGAGACAGTTGTAGGCTGTAGTGTGGGTGCTGGGTACTGATCATCTGGAAGAGCAGGCAGCACTATAACCACGGAGCCATGTCTCCAGCCCTCTTGAATGCTTTACTGGTGTTTTTGATGAGTGTTTTTAACTTAAGTAATTCAAGAAAAGTCAAACTAACCATCTTAGAATTTTTTTTAACCATCTTAGAATTTTTAAATTAAATAATCCCTAAATATCTAATGCTATCTGGACAAAGGATTGTATTAAAAGCAATCTCCTCTAATTTGCTTTGTTTGATATACAAATATTACTTTCTTTGTATATATTTTTGTCCATAAGACTGATCATCTCTAATATATTTAGCTGGGATTTTCTTTATTAATGTATTAAAATATAAGATAGTGGCTAAGAAATGAAGGATTTTGTTCCCAACAAAGATGACCAGGGCCACATTTTTGCAAGATCTACTCTCTTGCAAGATGGGATTAATACTTGTGCTGCTGAGTCACCTACCAGAAATAAGGAGTTTGTGGGTGTGGCTTATGACTCCAAGAACAGCCCAACTCTTGACCTCTTATTCCATTGATTCCTTGAGTAGAGGATTACAGATCAGTTCAGAGTGGTGTTTTCCCTGGCAAACCTGACAGACTTGAGGCTCTTGCATTTGCTAGCCAGGACTGCCTGCTCAGGGGCTGTGCTTCAAGGCCTTGGAAGAAGAACAGTCTAAACCTTGCTGGGACTTCATTTTTCTCTCTACCTCATTCTTCCGGTTCTTTATTCTTTCCATGAATACTAATTGGGATGTTAGACACAGTATCAATAATCTCTTTTCCATTTGTTTGAAATCATGTATTATAATATGGTCTATTTTGATAGGAAGTAGTATTGAATAATGTTTTCCTGAAATAATGACTTTGTGGTGATCATACATATTATAGATTTTTGTTATAAATTAATTATAATTGCTATATTTTAATGATTAAAGCAAATAAAATCAGTAGAAACAAGAAACCCTGTCTCGAAAAACCAAAAAAAAAAAAATCAGTAGAAACAGTATGACAAAGTTGAGTATTTCTAGTAGTTTTGATGCAAAACCAGGATGAAAGATGTTCAACTTTGGTGGCTTCATTCACTGTCTTTATTTTTGTGATGTGTCTGCTAGAAACCATGTATGTTTGTTTTACAGTTGTACCTTAAGGAGAAACTATGCGGTTTGTGATAAAAAGTTGAAATACATCCAAAAAGAGATACTTTTATGTGGAAAATCATGGGCTGGGAAGGCATGCTCAGAGTTGTGAAAGTGTAGGGATCTATGTACAGCAATGAATGTGACCATTTTTATGGTGGCGAATCCTAACAAAGGCAGTTTGAGGTTCTTCTTTTGTAAGATAGGCACCTCCTGGTAATGGTGAATGGAACTGAAAAAAATCATTCTAAGTAGCTGTGTATTTGCAAGATCAGGTCATACTTAGTGTCTGATAGAATGGCTGTAGTCAGAGGAGAGACTGCCAAGTGACAAGCAAGTGAGATCATTGTGACAGGGAAATCTTCATTTCAGTCAACAGTGTGGCTCTTAATGAATTGAGCTAAGTGCTGTGTAGTAGTCTAAGCATTTGGAAGGTAAAGTGCTCCTCACCTGGTTTGACTCAAGAATCTCCAGCAGCTAATAACACATGAAATGAGCTCTTGCTTCCAGGAGAGTGGAGGCAAAGAGATAGTCTCACTACCACTAAATGCAGTAGGGGAAGAAACTGAGGATTACATGCATTAAAATCACAACTGTTCTAAATGGATATATTGGCTTACATAGGTAAACAATGCCATAAGAGAAGGACAGGAGTCTCCCATGTTACTCTCAGTGTGTAAAATCAAAGACTGTACTCCACAGTGAAAAGTAATTAATCACTACACCTGGGCTCTCCTTCATTTTGCTGGGAATTTATTTGAGTGGCCTTTGAAAAGTCACATCACCATTAACTCATTGGTGCTATCTTGGCTGCAGCCTGCTTTTAAATTGCACCCAGTAATCCTCAAGATAGGTAAATTTATCAAATACTGTTTATATATTTCAAATACGTTACTTAAAATGTATCTGGTATGTAAGGATGCACTGCTTTAATCTTGCTTCTATATCCATGATCATTCTGGTACTTTGGGGGTGGGGGTATGTCTGCTCTGCATATACCCTAAGTTACCATTCCTTACGTTTTCTTTTCTTTTCCATAGAGCAAATTGGCCAAGAGATGTTGGAAAACCTTAGTCATGACAGAGAAAAGATACAGCGAGCACGTGAACGAGTGAGTATGGATCATGCCATCAGTTACATGTTCATAAATGAGAAGACGTAGATAAAAAGCCACTGGGATGGACACAAGATAGTAACATTGTAGCTGTAAGGACAGGTGTGGAAGAATGACTAGGGTGAGCAAGGGCCCTGTATAGGAAGAGAAGACAAGGGCTTGAGATGGAGGAACAAGCAGCTGGCTTGCCCTTATCTCAGAATACCCCTCAGGTAAATATTTTATTTAACTCCATGGCTAAGAAAAAGGCCTCTGAGGGAGATTTTGGAGTGCATCAATCTTTCAGAACAAAGATTATGAAAATACCCTCATTCTTCCTCAACCTCATTTTGTTTCCATTTATAGTTTTAGAACTTTGCACATTCATATATTAAAGATAAATTCCCACAGGAATGTTAAACCCTGACTATCCATGAGGCATTTGCTTTTATATCCTGTTCAAGTATACACTTTTAATCTTGTGTCATCCTCTGAATCTAAGAACTGTGAGTCTGCGTGAGTGTCCCAAGTGTGTCTGTGTGAGTGTCCCAAGTGTGTCTGTGGGAATGTCCCAAGTGTGTCTGTGTGAGTGTCCCAAGTGTGTCTGTGTGAGTGTCATAAGTGTGTCTGTGTGAGTGTCATAAGTGTGTCTGTGTGAGTGTCCCAAGTGTGTCTGTGTTAAGAGTCCCAAGTGTGTCTGTGTGAGTGTCCCAAGTGCATCTTACTGTTGGCTCTTCTGCCGTGGAATTCGGGTGTTATTCAGCAGCAGGCGCTGTAAACTGCTCTGAGTGCTGATGTTCCTCCCATGTTCTTCTGTTCCCACCACATTCCCCTTTAGCTTCGGGAAACAGATGCAAACTTGGGGAAAAGTTCCCGGATCCTGACGGGGATGTTGCGAAGGTAAGAGCCAGGTAGGGAGTGATCTTCTGTTTCTCTCTTTTTAACTGTTTCTGTCCCACTGGGATGGGGCATTTGACAGGCTCCCGGGTCCTTCTCTTCCCTCCTAGGCCGTGTCAACACCCTTTTGAAATACAGAACACTGGTTTTAACCCTTTTTTGAGTTACCCACATAGTGAGTAACTCAGATTAGAGACAAGGCTTGAGCTGGAGGGCTTACCTCAAGCTATGGGAAAAAAATTAGGGTTAGACAAGAAGCATTTTTTCATAGCCTGAGGAAGGCCCATGGCAGGAGCATACTGACTTCCCTCTCAATTCTGACAGGGAATGCAGGCCTGCCATCATCCAGAGAACTCAGTACCAGCTTGTTGTCTTGTTTCATTGCTGAGAAGAAGGCTGCTTAGGGAAGCATGGTGGCTTCATGTACATACTTAAAGATGATTTATAAGAATGCCACAATTATCAGAGTAATCTTTTAAGTACTGTGTGTGACTAAGCTTTGACTGATAGGAAATATTCAGAAGAATATAAAAAGGTAAATGAATAAAGATGGGTAATAGTCTAAGTCTATTCTGAACTTGCTATTTTCACTTACACTCTACGAAGTAAAAAGATCGTCTACTGTGATTTTGTCGGTTTGGAGCTAAGGAGTGAGATGGATGAGGAGTGCTGATAATGAGCCTAAAAAGAGAAAATTCTTCTCTTCAGACAACTGTAGTGAGAAGGTAGAGCTCCTCTACTCATGCGTCCGTGGGCAGTACTTTCCAAAGCTGTGTTTGTGGGGCTGAACAGTTATCGTGTAAGAACCAAGTAAATGTGTGATTGTTACATGTTCGGAGCTGATGTGATTTCTCTATGACACCATCAGTGGTAAGCCCCACGTTTCCCAGGACATTACCAACCAAGTTTCCCTCCACCCTTCCCTTCCCTGGAGGGCCATCCCAACCCAGAACCAAAAGTCTGTGGGCACTTAACTGACCTAAAAACAACTCCCAGTCCGCAGAGAAGACTGTAGCAGCTAAAGGAATGCTTCAGTGCCTAGAGACAACACAAAGAACGGGGAGCTGCCTCTCTTGCTTCCCGGGGAGGGCCCTGCGACCGACGTGAGCTGTAACGAGCATTCTGCATATGTCTCCATCTTGTCAAATCTCATTAAAGAGTCCTCCTGCTTTCTGTCCATTGAGCTGTCCAGAAATCATTCATCATTTTTAGTGTTAAAAAAATCATGTGGTTATTTAAATAATATCATATTAATGTTAAAGTTCAGCTGTCACTTGATGGTATGGCTTAATCAGATGTAGCATTTAAGAAAAATAGTTTATTCCGGCTCCTCCTGGCTTTCAGGTTGGCAGATTCAAATAAGGATTTATGGCTTTCTCAGCCAATGTGCTTCTGCCCATGTTTCTGCTTGATGTACCTCACCCCTCAATACAGGACACTGCAGACAGTTACCTCCACAAATAGAGCATCCTTTCAGATTGTGTTTGAATAAATTTGCAAATCATTTAGAGAGGGTGAAAACGCAAACAACTTGTGCAGCCTTTGGGCTTTCTGGAGGGAAATCACACTCCCAAGGAGGCTTCACATGCCTGCTGAGGAAAATGACTCTGGTGTGATCTACCTGGGATTTCCTTTGTAGGCATATTCGGTCCTCCACTGACTCACCTCCTTTTAGGATGTGTCTAGAGGATAAACAGAAATAAAAATCCCCAGATGGGCATCACCTTGCTATGCCTGAGCCAAGGATGCTTTAGGGTCTTTTGGTGTTCCATGTAGGGCAGCATGTTTCCTAGACACAGCTAGCATGTGGGTATCTGCCAAGACACCTAGGAAGGCACTTGCAATGAGTGCTGTCACTCAGACTCTGAGACCCAAGTGCATAGTGGTGGTTTAGGGTTCTGTTTCTAATTACTATCCCACATGTTGGACAGTTGATTTTCTGTGTAAGAAATGCAAACATTTTGCCAATGGGACTTAATTATTTGGTACTTAATTCCTAAAAAGTAAGTCTCTTCAATTGGGGACCAGTGCTCTTTTGTGTGCCGCAGTCGCTCAAGGCTCTGACTGATGCTTTGTCCCCATTCCATCGCCTTGCTCACATGGCATTTGATTCCCAACTCTGAGGAGGTGTACTGTGGAAGAAGCCACGTTCTCTACCCCTGGTTCACATTAAGACTACATAGCCACATTGTGTGGCAGCAGGTGCTTCTGACTGAAGGAAGAGTGTAGTATGGAACACTGTGCCCACAGCTCATCTTCACGGGTGTGTGAAAGAAGACAATGTCCTTGAACAGTGCGTTTACCTATAAAGAAATAAGCCTGTTGGTTTTTTATGGTAAATTCTGTGTGTCAGAGACTGAACACAGATAGGCGAATTCTTACAAAGATTGATTACTGGTTGTTTTAATTTTCGTTTTTAAATCTGTACAATGAACAGAAATGGCAGGACATCATCCATAATTTGCATCAGGTTGTTTAACAGTGACTAGTCTGTCACAAAGACAGGGGGACCCATGTTCGTCTGTAGAGTCTCTACCTGTGTCTACCACTTAGTTATCTATGAGCCTGACCGAAATAATTAAGCAACGAAGTTTACAGGAGCCAGCAGCCTCTAAACCACCCACCACCCGTGCCTCTTAATCTTTTATTAGCTTCCTTCCTTCCCTCCATGTACCTGTCTTTCCTTTCCTTTTTTTTCACTGCTTATTCATGTCTTCAGTAAATATTTAATGTCTGTGTGCACAGCCCAGGGATACAGAAATACAAACACATCTTTCTTTGCCTTTATAATGCTTCAGTGTAGAGAGAATGTGTGCACACAAATGTACTGTAGGAATCACCTAACTCTTGAGGAAGCAGCTCTGACTTTCCTTCGCAGGTGACTCCTTGCAGATCCTCTAGAAGGACTGCCAGAAGCACTAACAGCCGGGGGTGGAGGTGGGGGGTGAGGGGCACGCATGCTATGATTTAAATGGCTTATAAACATAACCTGATGGCAGAAAATAAGGGAAATAGAATAAGGTTGGTTTAATCATAAAGTGAAAAATGTTTTACAAAAAATGAAGTTATACAGAAAATATTGACATGTCTGTTAGTGAGATAACAACTGATCCAGTCAACCAGAAATTCTCCTTCATGTAGCTACACCATCTTGCCAAAGAAAGAAAACAAAGGAGAAAATTGGTCTGTTCAGAATTATAAGAGGAAAACATGACATCAGAATGAAGCCATTGCTGATTCCTGGAAAGTCATTTTTCTTTTCTCTTGACATGATGGAGAGCTACCTCAGACAGACTTCATTTCCTGGCTCTCTAGACAGACTTTAAATAAAGTGGGATTCAGACAATACTGAACATAGCTACAAAGCAATGGGCACTCATGTGGTAACTGGAACCATGTGATGGAGTTTTCACTGACTCTCCCAAAATGGTTCTCCTCAGGTATGGTGGGTATCACCGGGGCCCAAGTGTCCCTTCCCGTGTGTGTATGTATGTGTCCATTTGCGTGTTAGCAATCACGTGTGTTTTCACTGGGAATTCTATTTTTTCTCCCTTTTTTAATGGGAATTCTTACTATATCAAATAGTGATGAGAATCAATAAAAATGAAATTAGAGATTTTCAAGACTCTTATTCAGTAAGAAAGAAAATTACAATTGTAGCAGGAATCTTAAAGGTACTTATTAATAAAATCAAACCTGAGGCCAGTTATTGGGGTGAATGTTGGAAGATCAGAGAAGCAGAACAAGCCACAGCCACCTCACCTTGCCAACTTCTCAGCTGATCCTGTTTCCTCAGACTGGAAGCCTCTGAGTCCTCATCCAGAATAAATCTCAGCTGAACTGCTGCTAGAAGCCTAAAAACTTAACCAGCCAAATGCTTCTAGTTTCTGGTCTTCATGCCGTGTATATCTTTCTACCTTCTACCATCACTACCTGGGATTAAAGGTGTGTGTCACCATGCCTGGCTGTTTCCAATGTGGCCTTGAACTCACAGAGATCCAGAGGGATTTCTACCTCTGGAATGTTAGGATTAAAGGTGTGAGTGCCACCATTTTCTAGCCTTTGTATCTAGTGGCTTTTCTGTTCTCTGACCCCAGATAAGTTCATTAGGGTGCGCAATATTTTGGGGAACACAATACCACCACATACGATTCTATTTCTTTTACCTCTCAAGAAGCATATAATAACTCATAATTTATCATTACCAGCTTCTTTTCTAGCAATACCTAGATTCCCATAGAATGTAGCAAAGGTGTAGTCTGGGAGCTCTCTTGGCATGAAGTTGGAAGACAGGTTACTGCCATGTATGCCAAGGGTACTGCATCATCCATGCTGGTGCCAGGGTCTCAGCAGGAGACAGCTTCTGTTTGACGAGCTCAGTGTCATATACTTTACAATGGTTACCATGCATACTGTCGGGATGCTTCCTTACCAGTGAGGTCTGCATCCTTGTGGCATCTAGGACTCCTTTCATAGAGGGTGTTGCCAGTGTGTCTTCTGCAACTCCCCCGTGAATGAAGAAAGCAGACGTCGCAAATGCAGGCCCTCCAGCACTGCTTAGAACACACTGACAAGTGTGCTGCTGTTAGTTACTTCAGTCTGGGAACAACAGTACTTTTCCTTGAAATCACCTGTTCTATTAAACGACAGGTAAATATAAATGTACAGTCAGACATTCGTAAGGATAGGTGTGAGGTCAAAGCGAACAGACTTATTTTACATAGGCCATGACCCGAAGTGTAGGCTGCTTTAGAGGTTAACTCCTCCTTGACCTCACTGTGCAGGAAGCACTGTGTTTTGTTCTAGGTGTTATTGTAATATCTGAGACTCTGCAGGGCTTTCAGGACTGTAAGGAAGGGCAATGGCAATGTGATCGATCTTGCTTTACACGTAGAAGGTGTCTGCTCTCGAAGTGGATTGCGCTCTTTCTCCTCTTGATCTCACCGTCCCTTTCCTGACTGCCTCATTTAGTGATGGTTGTGGACACTGACTTGGTTAATGTCTCAGGGTCTCAGCCTGGAATTTCCTCAGCTCTTAATCAAATGTTCCTCCTTCCAAATAAAAGGACTGAACTTCCGTTCATTCTCGGTCTTTCCAGGTGAGACCTGGGCTAAGTGCCTGCAGCCACGAGAAAAGGAGGCCTCCGTCCTGGGTCTGTTTGTGTGACTAAATGCCCCACTCCCCAGTTGGCTTGCTGCCTTTGTTCTGTGGCCTCGTCAAGGCCAACATGGTGATGCTTTCACAAGTTAAAGAATAACTTTCTGTTTCCTTATTCAGATTCTTCTAATAACCACTTGTGTACTGGGCCAGGCCCGGGGCACACACTTAGTCTCAGCTGTTTGGGGGAACATGAATAAAAGGGTCATTTGAGACCAACCCAAAAGAAGAAGGGGAGAGGGGGAGAAGGAAGAGGGGAAGAGAGGAAGAAAGACACTGCCTCAAAAAACAAGCAACAACCAATTTTTTTTTTTTTTTTTTATCTCAGAATGTTGTTCTAGGTTCATGGAATGAGACGCTAAGGCTGTCTCCCGTGGCCAGCTCACATGGAGCAAGTCCTCACGTGTGTCTGACCCTGTGTTGTACTCATGTCTGTGATGTGGTTTAGCCTAAACCACCTGGCATTGTCACTACTGTAGAGAATAGAGTCCCCCAGGACTACAACACGGAGCAGATCTAGGGTGTGAGGCCAACTGGTCCTCTGAGCAGACTCCTGGAGGTCCCTGATGGCAGGCTGTACTTAGAGCAGCTCACGGCTCAGTGGCAAACAAGAACAAACCGGCCAGTCCTCACAGTGCTGATCCCTGCCACTGCAGGACCTTATCTGATTCCATTTCTTCTGTGAAACAACTACACACTAAACAAATCCCTTAAGTGAGGACACTGTTAACATAAATTGGAAATCAAATCCCTGGATAGTATGTGTGGGCAGGTGTCCCCATCTCCTCTTTTTATCCTCACTGGTCCCTCCTAACAAGTAGGTACAGTACTATTATGTTGTAGAGACTTGGTTAACGTGGACTTGCTTCACCTTCAGAATGACTCTTGTTCTCATTTTAAGAAGCATATTGAGGGGTGTGGAGCGTGGGCCTGTAGTCTCCAGACTTGGGAAGCAGAAGAAGCTGGATCTCTGTGAGTTTGAAAGCAACCTGGTCTACATACTACATTGTGGGCCAGCCAAGTCTACATAGTAATCACACACACACACACACACACACACACACACACACACACACACGGGGTGGGGGGGGGACACGACGACACGGTGACCATTAGATCAGTGTCAGCATCTTGTACCTACTGTACCTGGATCTCCCTCCTGCCCTTCTGCAGAGCGTCCGTGTCCTCCCAGTGGGCAGATGACCATTACAAATATATTTGGTGATTGTACTAAAAGCATAGAATGAACGTTACTAGGTCCTGCTTTGGGGATGTGCTTTAGCCCCTGTGTGCCAAAAGAGTCTCTTTTGACTCTGCTCCTGGGGAGCCTTTAGGGTTGTTGTTTTTGAGCATTAATTGGAGCCAATAAAAACCAACAGTGTGTAGCAGGAATGCCTGTGCTCCCTCTTCCTGCCAGTGTTTGGCAAATATCATGGTAAGAAAATGTTATTTTTGTGTCTAGTGCTACATCACCTGGGGCCTTTTCCTCACTGGAGAAAACAGTCCCGGTTTTGTTTAATTATTAAAAGTGACATTCTGCGTAGGCATGGAGAGGCGTGTGCATAAGAGTTAGACGGGGGGCTCAGTTGTCTGTTTGCTATGATTAACCTTTTGTGGGGGTCTTCTCCTTGCCTCAGCTTCCTCACTTATAGATAGGGGTGACAGGTCTACCTCCTCAATTCTTAGGAGCGTCGGTGAGAGAGTGCATGTGGCAGTGCCTGGCACTGTGAAGATCTCACTAAATGGCTGTTATCACTGTTATCACCAGTGCTTCGAAACCACACAGCCAAACCTGCGAGCGCTAGCTAAGATCAGAGAGTTAATTAAGAGAGTTTTCTAGGTGTGTAAATTTTAACTTGACATTTTAAATTTTCCTTCTTTTCACTTCCTAGGTTCCCAAAGGATTTTTAGATAATTACAAATTACTGGTAATAAAATAAAATCCTATGATCCTTTCCTGATAACCCTCTTTCTGTGGAGCCATGGCTCTCCCTTTATCTAGGGCCTTCAGCTGGCCCCGGTGCTGAACTCCCCTAGAGTTCCCAGAGTTCCATGCGGAGCAAAGCACCTGATTTTCCCACTGTAACTGTTTTGGGGGGGGGGATCCCCCAACTTGTTTCTGTGCCTCCTTCCCTCCTCTTTTATATGTTAATGTATGATGGGCTGATTTATCCACCACAATGCAAAACCAGCAGTTTCCTGTTGGAGAAACCCCCACCCACCCCCACCCTGCAGCCACTGCTGCCCTCAGCACGGGCTAACACAACTTTCCCACTTCACTTCTTCTCCGCGATCTGGTGGGACTAGCCTCGTTGGCAGCTCCAACCCGTGGACAAACACCAGGCCCTCACTGCAGCTGTTGATTTCATCCCCAGCACTGGGTAGACTCCTCCCGGGTTTCTTATTGCTCGGCTGGTCACCCCTCCACGCAACGCTCTCCCGTTGCCATCCATACTGGACAGAATGTTCTGGATGTGAGGGACAGAAACACAGACCAAACTGGCTAGACATAAAGGAAGGGATATATACTGCCTTGTGTATGACTGAACAGACCAAGAGCTTTGATTTCAGGTACTTTGTAATCTAAAGGTTCCAATGATGCCATTAGTACTGGACCTTGATCCTGCCTACTCTCACCTCTCTTGGGAGGGGGTCTGTCCCTCTGCAGGAACCTTCTCTATCTTCTCTGTGACACTTAATGAAAAGAACTATGTCTGAGGTTTGGTGGGGGTAGTTCTTCTTAATCATTCCATCTGAGGTAACAGCATGGAGTCAAGTTGGTTCTGATTGGTTCTGATCAGATAAAAGTCATATCCATGATCTGATGTTCTAGAAAAGAGACCCTGTTCTGAGTACAGACACATGGCTGAGGATGTGGAAATCCAAGAGAGCAGGCTAGCAGAGCACAGATCTTACATTCATCAGTCCTCCTGTAAGACACTAGCATAGTCTCACTTCCTTATAGAAGCTACATGTATATTATTAGCAACTGTATCTCAATTCTCTGCTAGACCTTTTTTACCCACTCCCTCCCCACAGTGTGGTACAACCAACGGAAATGGGCCAGGAAGGAATAAAATGAAAGAGAAGTGCACCACACCGGGCAAGGACAGTGCTGAGCAAGTGTGGATTCCCACCGGACACCAGCGCAGCTTCACACACCACACTGGGCAAGGACAGTGCTGAGCAAGTGTGGATTCCCACCGGACACCAGCACAGCTTCACACACCACACCGGGCAAGGATTCCCACCGGACACCAGCACAGCTTCACACACCACACCGGGCAAGGACAGTGCTGAGCAAGTGTGGATTCCCACCGGACACCAGCGCAGGTTCACACACCACACCGGGCAAGGATAGTGCTCAGCAAGTGTGGATTCCCACCGGACACCAGCACAGGTTCACACACCACACCGGGCAAGGATTCCCACCAGACACCAGCACAGCTTCACACACCACACCGGGCAAGGATTCCCACCAGACACCAGCACAGCTTCACACACCACACCGGGCAAGGACAGTGCTCAGCAAGTGTGGATTCCCACCGGACACCAGCGCAGCTTCACATGCAGGCTGAAAACAGGACAGAAGTGGGCCCGGAGGAGTGCCCCACTCCTCCTGATGACAGCTTATCCTCAGCATGGGGCCGTGGTTCTCTATGACAAGCATCAGCTAACCACCTTTGGAAGAATGAGTGTGAACCCCAGTTCCTATGGGGCTGATTTACTTGAAACCATGCAAGTGTTTCCTTCTTGCACTCTGGCCACACATAAACATGTTCATCCAGAGGTACACTCTGTACTTTGCACTGAGATTTCTGCCCACTGTCTCATCTCAGTAGAAAGGCATCTTCTACTTTTTCTCTGTTGTGAGCCACAATTTGACCTGATTCTTGAATTACCTTTTTCTTCCAACGTTCCTTTCTTCCCACATGCGTGCCATTCTTTAATGAGGCTGAGTGACGAGTGCTTTACCTTCACCATCAATGCCTTCTTTGAATGCAGCCTTGAGCTGTTAACTCGAAGAAGGCGCCCTAGGCCTTCCTTATAAACAAGTAATGGAGCCCTTGCCCTCCTCGCTTGTAAATGGCTATTTATTAACATACACCATCACTGAACAACATTTTACAATTCCAGGCCCCTGCCATCCCACCGCTGCCTGCTCCATTGTAATTGCGGGAGGCCTTTCACACCTGTTTCATTAAATGCTAGGGTGGGGACAATAGCCCAACTTGATAAATCCAGGGTGAGAGTGTCTCCTCTACAAACAACCCCCTTCTGCTGCTACCACCACTGCCTCCCCGACCACCACATATATTTTATTTGAACACTCACATTGTAGATTAGCGTATTCATACATGAGTTCTAAAAGGAGTGCTGTGTTATGAGATGGCACAAAGGCAGCTCAGTAACAGCCCGTGCACAGTGCAGGTGGTCAAGCCTAGCTGCCACCCAGATCAAAAGTCAAACAACTGCGAAGCTGCTTTTCAAAGTGCAGTTAGGGAGACAAGGCGACGTTTATCTGCACGACAAGAGCGAGTTATAGCTATACATCACAAACTCGGGCACAAAGCAGGGCTTCACAGTCTCACAGCGTAAAGGAACCTACGCTGACAAGTTCTCAGGGCATCTCTGGCTTGGTTTTGTTTTCTCTTTATATAATTTTTTCTATAAAATTAGTATCTTACTGTGCGGCAATTGATAATTATTATTTATGCTTCACTGCCATTCCTAAAGTAGCTAAGAATCTTTTAAAGCCACCTTTAGGGCAGGAAATGGCTCCTTTTCATGGCTGCCTTTTATTTTTTCAGCAGCATTTAAAGACAGATTCCTATTTATACCACACAAGCAGGTTTGTCTGTTGTAAACAAAGTTAAGTGTTGGGAATTGTGCCTTCCCAGAAATGGTTTCCAGGGAAGCCATAATAAGAAACAACTGTGGACCACTGGAGACTCTGTCATCTAGGTATTAAGAAAGAATTCTTTGCTTTTCTAGGAAAAAAAAAAAAGCAATACTGTTTGTTCAGAAACACATTTAATATCCAAAAATGAAATTAAAATAGTTCTTAAATTACCAACTTTGAGGTTGTGATTTTTCATCTTTAAGTGTCTCTGACATTTCTTGACAAGGTGGCCGCTGACACGAAAGAAGAATTTTTTTTTTTTACCCCAATAGTCTTCACAAAAGAATTTGCAAAACACTGAAAAGTCTTCTTTGGCAAAGTTATATAAAGAACTTTAGGTCTGGCATGTGAATGTCTTTGGAACATGCCAGGATGATAAATTTGAGCTGAGTTTGAAAAACAGTGTTAGACAAAGCCCTAAAGCCCTCAGTGTTCTGATCCATCATGGTCTCATGATGAGAGTCCTGCTGACATTTTCCTCTCCAGTCGGTTAACGGGTTAATGCATCAGAATGATCTCCCCACATGCCTGGAGAAACCACACTCTGTCTCAAGCCTTAAGAAAGTAGTTCCTCTCCTGGGCTAGCTTCCCTGAGTTTCTGAAGCACTGGATGTGTGTGTGTGTGTGTGTGTGTGTGTGTGTGTGTGTGTGTGTGTGTGTGTGTGTGTGTGTCTGTCTGTCTGTCTGTCTGTGTCTGTGTCTGTGTCTGTCTGTGTGTGTGTGCGCGTGTGTGCGCACCTGTGTGTGCATGTCCACATGCATCTCCAGTAATGTTCTTCTGAACTTCCATAATATTTTCAAAATAGTCCCAAACAATTCCTAAAGTGCTGAGAAATGAGGCAGAGTCATTGATGGTGCCCATGTCCTAGCTAGATACCATTCAATTACTCTGATGCCCCCCACCCCGCCCGATCCTTTGAAGTGTGCTGGAATAAAAGAAGCACTGGTGTCTACTCTGTCCCGAAAGTTCACCATTTCTCCGCAGATGCAGGAGGCCTTGCTTGGGAACAGTTCACTATCAGGAAGAATCTATCAGCTGTCATGACAGTAAAATACGATGGGGCTATGTATTGTTTCATCTAAGGCAGTCTTTATAAAACTAAACTGGCACCGTTATTATCTTTAGATTTATAGCCAAGTACTTCAGACTGGTAATTTTATAAAGAATGGACGTGTATGTGGCTCTCAGTTTATGAAGCTCAGGTTCCACCTGTGTGAGCCCTGCTGCACCAACACAGGAGGAGGGCACCATGTGGCATGGCAGAGCAAGTGTGCTAGCTTGAGTCCCTTTCATTCCTGCTCTGCCACTAATTGCTCGTGACAGCCCCATCTTCTAGACTCCTAATCCTGGCTAACTCCCAAGAGCCTCACCTACAAATACCACCAACATGAAACTAAGCTTCCAATTCACAGACCTTTGGGGAACACATTCAAACCATAGCTGTTACAGACATCACCTACAGAAATTAAATCTGATCCATGTCCTCCCACCAAGGTAGGGCAAAATGTGGTCCAGGCATCTTGGGTTCAGCCAACTTTGCATCGTGTCCGCTGTAATAGCATCAGCATCATCTTCAATGCAGATGTCAGTGTGTCCTCTGCAGACTCTCTCAGACCTGTGTCCTTAAGTGGCTCAGTATCTGACTTTATGTACATGGGTGAAGTTCATAGTAACTTGATTTACCTGGTGAGTGAGAGATCAAGGGAGAAACAGATGTCATGGGAGATGACAGTGAGAGAACATTCTTTGTCCCTGAGTAGGCAAATGAGACTCCATGAAGGAGACGCAGTGACCACCTGACTTGAGAATCATGACATAATTCTTCACCCACATATGGAGCCCACCATCCCCTGTTTGGGCAGCAGACCCCGGTTACCAGGGTGGTGCTGGCCAGCTCTGATGGCAGCAACCTTGTTGAGGGCACGTAGGAAACTACTCATCTGCTCACAGAGTTAACAATCCAACTCAGGTTGGCCTTCCTTAAACTTAGCTTGCTAAGAAAGCTTTTTAATTGTGATGGAACTTAAGGTTTCCTCCAAGAGTCCGGACCCCTTGTAATCACTTAAATAGTTCTAATTGTAAACAATTATGAAAAGAAAAGCCTTTTCATAGGTCAGAAAAATACTAGGAATTTTCACATGCCTAACTAAAGTTACATATCTAGAAAACTTCCTGGCCTTTGAAATAGTACTGTACATTGACCATCTGTATTATGCACGAGAAAATGCAAAGAACATTGACAAACTATGTGGATTGGTTTATTATGTTATAGTATTGATTTGATAAGTATATCACTTAAAATGCTGAATTTTTCCGTATATTCCAATTAAATAATTCTCACTGAATGGCCGTATAGAAAATAAGTTCGTTGAAAACTTGCCCAGTCAATAAAGAAAGCCATTCATTTTCTGTTCCGTAGACATGATCTGAAGCTACAGCCTTTTAGGTCTTTTAATCTGTTTGTTCAAGGCCAAGCTATTTATATGGGTAATTTTTAAAGCTTCTGTATAAAAAGGAGAAAAGAACATTTTATTTATTCACCGGGATTTTTTATGCGCCTTGAAATCGCATAGATAAAGTAGTTTCAAGCTCATGGATCTGGAGAAGATAAAAGGTCTCTTATTTTATAAGGCTTTATGTAAGCTTTTCCATTGCACAGTTTTCTCATGGCTAGAATTTTTAAAATAAAACATTATTTCACTATTATAAACCAGAGTCTGATGTAGGCATCTTTTTCCTGCTTTGAATTACATGTTAAATTATGCATTTAAGGTTGGGTTTTTTTGTTTGGGTTTTTTTTTTTTTAATCTACATTTTACCCTCTGCATTTCAACAGTTCCCTTGTTGGATAAATTGATTTACCAATCCTCACTTTTAGTGTCAGGCAACTATTTAATGACTAGAATACTGAATATTAAGCAGGACTGAAAAGCTGATTAACCAGTCTTAATAAGCACAGAGTGAAAGGCATTACCTGGTTTTGTAACACATTACTGTGAAGATGAAAAGTATTTACCTCTTCCTCTTAGAGGCCTTTCGAAGCCTCATAGACTGAAGAGAAGGGCATGTTTGAACCCAAGGGCCTCCAGGGCCAGACCAGATTCTGGGAGAACATTAGCTGCCCTCAGCTTTGCCATGTCAGGGCCAAGGCACAGCTTTCCCTGGCTGGAGCGTTCCCAAGCTGTCGCAGCCATCAGACAGGTGGGGGATAAATATTGTAGAAGAGTGGGGCATTTGAAGAGAAGCTCCAGATCTAGGGGACTCAATTTGGACAGGCTTCAATTGGAGCAAACAGGTGTTCCTGGGAAGAACCGTCCTCAGATGACTGGGGGGTATGTCATTCTTTCACTCACATTAAAGTGCCCCTTCCCTCCTGCAGGACAATCAGAATTAACTACAGCTCTTTCTTTTGAAACAGGAAAAGAGAAATAAAACTAGAGCACCAGGTTTGGGCTCCAGCTGGATTTCCGTCAAGTGTTCGATCTAGGTTGAAGGAGGGAACCTGGAGCCCAGAGTCATTACAGCTTTCCATAGTAGAGATGCAGGGATGACTGATGGGTGGAATGCAAAGACCTCTGCACTGTGTATGCGCCTCCAGGACATAATAGTCTTTCCTTATATCGGTCCTTTGTTTACTCACCAAATACTTCTTGAGCACTGGGGCTTTCTGAAATCATGGAGTTAAGTGCTGGAAGCAGTGGACTGTGTAGGAAGAGCTGCCCTCAAGATGCTCAGGCTAAGGTGTGGTCATCATACTTGGTCTGGACATGAAAGCCAAACTGAGGGTCTTGGGGAGACTGGGCAGAAGGCAGTTGCTGACATCAGACATTTCCTTTTGTAATAGCAGCACATGAAGATATAAACCACAGGTTTCATTTGGGGTATTCTTTTAAAATTACACTTCTTCAACAAAATGTAAAATAATAACAGGTTACATTTTAAAATTCTTTCCTCTAATTCCTCTTTCTTGAAACAAACTCTTCCAATGATTTTTAAATATCCCTACTAGCCATGAGTCTAGGGCTATATTTTATTTTCTCAGTGGTATGTTTTTCTACTTAGTATAATTGTAATTTTTCATAATTATTAAAATTCTAATAAGGATTTTTTAAAACAAACATTTTACTTCATAGGGAAAATTATCAGGAAACATGAAGTTACCAAAATATGATATGGCACCCTATAAATATGTACATTTTTTTCTTTTGTTGTAATTATTTTTTGAAATTATAATATAATAGCATAATTTTTCCCTTCCCCTTCTTCCCTCTAAACCCAGACACTCCCATATACCCCTCCTTGTTCTCTTTCAAATTCATTGCCTCTTTTTTAACTTTTGTTATCTACATATATGGGGGTGGTAAGTGTATTCATAAATGCATAAATACAACCTGCTCAGTCTGTATAATATTACTTGTGTGTATGTTTTCAGGGTTGACCATTTGGTATTGGGTAAACAGGTGATGTGATCTTCCCTGGGGAAGACTATTTCTCCTTAGTTGCATGTAGTTCTTTGTGTAGGGTTGACCCCTCTTGACTTTCTGCGACAACAGTCATCGATGTTAGCTGTGTCTGTTGGTATCCCCCTTGTTCAGCTTCTGTTTAGGCAGTCATGTTGGTGAGAATTTATGGGTGGAGCTTCTGACATTCCTAGGTGACAACTTCACAGAAAACTCCCTGATCCTCTCACTCTTAAAGTCTTTCCACCCACTCTTCAGTAATGATCCCTGAGCCTTAGATGCTAGCTGAGGTCCTAAAGTGTCCTGTAGATGTATCCACTGGGACTGAGGTCCACAGCTCTGCATTTTGATTGGTTGTGGTCTTCTCCATCTGTTGCAAAGAGAAGTTTCTGTTACTCTTTCTGCTTTCTCTTCTGCAGGCTTCGTTGAGCGTTTGATGGAGACATCTGTTTAGGGCTGAGTGGTCCAAGGTCTCCCACTCTCGGTGTAATGTCTGCCTGTGGCTCTCTGTATTTGTTCCCACCTGCTGCAGGAGGAAACTCCTCTTGGTGATGGCTATGCAAGGCACTGATCTGCTTCCCTGGCTAGAGTCCATTTTAATTTCTTTATGTGTCAGTTAAAAAATTAATTTACATGGCGCATGGTGGTAGACACTTTTTAAGATAAAAGGAAACTGGAATAAAACTCTTTGTACTCACACTGGCCAGAAATCACAACTGGAAGAACTTCGATGCACTTCATTACAACTTTTCCCCAAGTATTTTGCTTACAGAGAACATATAACTTTATATTCTGCTCTTTGCATTCATTATATTGAAAATGTATTCCCAAGCCAGTAACAGCTGTAGTCACTGCTCATGGTGATTTACATAATATTCTCTCACTAGAATATCTCTTGTGTGTTAAACTATCTCAGAGTTTGTAGCTTATAGCTATACATTGATGGTATGTATCTCTGTCCATAGATTATATTATCTTTTTAGTGTGGCATCCGTGAAGAGAATAATTGCTCATCTTGTTTACGACTCCCATATCCTTGGCCTCTTAACTTCCTAGGACTTTTGTCATCTGGAGTCTACTTCAAGTGAAGATATGTGATTGGGATATAATGATTCATGTGTAGGAGTGGCCAGCATTTGCATACACATAACAGATGTGTCTGTACATCTGTTTATTTGGCTGCCTGTCTTATTTCTATACTGTCCTTCTAAGACTCTATAGTTGTTGAACTATTTTCTTCTGGCCTTGAGTGTTTCAGATTAGCTGAAGGGTAGACCAGGTTATGGCTCTCTAGTGTGTGTTTATAAGTTTCATTGGTTTATTTTGAGTTTTGTCACTTTGGGGAACTGAAGTCAGTCTACCCATGGCCTTTCTAGATGTGAGGACTTTCTCTCACTTTGCATAGACCATAGGAAACTTAATTTTCTTTCGTTGTGTCTTGGATTGTTCCTTCAACTTCTAAGTTTGTAGTTTCAGGACCAGTGGTGATTCTCACACAAGCCTGGTGTTTTCTGTCTTTAGTGTTTACACTCACTTCAATTACTTGGGCATTTTCTCCTCATCTTCAGTCCGGCATCACTGACTGCAAGCATTGTTTTGACTCTGCTGCTAGTTGTGTGACTCTTAATTCTGCTGTTGACTTGGAAGTACTTTGGTGCTCATATCCCTGAACCACTGCTTAGCCTCTGACACCTGAATCTTCTTTAAAACTCACAGTGTTCTGCCCTCACTCAAGATAGCCCTGTCTTCTTCCTGTTTTCTCTGAAGGTGCCGGACAGTTCCTTAAAACCTGTTTGATTTCTTCAGTTTCCAGAATAGCGTGTCGCCTCTGAACCTTTGTGGTGGTGTTTCATCTTCCTTGTTCCAAAGTATCTTTCTGTGCTCTCTCTCTTCATTGTGTTCATGATGTCTATTCTCTCTCTCTCTCTCTCTCTCTCTCTCTCTCTCTCTCTCTCTCTCTCTCCTGTTGTGTTCATGATGTCTGTGCTCTCTCTCTTCCCTTATGTTCATATCTGTCCTCTCTCTCCCTCCCTCCCTCTCTCTCTCTCTCTCTCCCTCTCTCTGTCTCTCTCCCCTTTGTTCATGATATCTCTCTCTCTCTCTCTTCCATTGTGTTCATGATGTCAGCACTTTCTTTCTCTCTCTGCCATTGTATTCATGCTATTTGAAGTTTTTTGCTTGGTTGCTTTGCAGAACCGCTTCTTCTACAAATAGGTGATGAATTTATATGTTTAGTTTGGTTCTAATTGCCTTTGTCTCTAGACTGTGTCTTTATTGGAGTGAATGAGACTTCTTCTTCAGTGGGGAAACATGGCCACCTTGTGTAAACACTGTCATATCCCTCGCTTCACTGCTCCATCACAAGCACACTTCACTTAGAGAACCATACTTCCTTGTGCCCAATCTTCTCTGGTTCTCCTCAATATTGATTTATTGTTTTATTGGGAATTCTAGTTTCTTATTGCACATAGGAAAGAAACAAGTTAGGAAGTGTGAAGAAAAAGAAATAAGGGCAACAGCCTAAATACATCCTAAGCTGCAGCATCCACTTGAGAACCTAGCAATGTCTGGTCACTACAGACCTCGTGGGGCTTTTTGTTATCTAGTGGAGACTTTGGGAGAGATGAGCCTTTACTTAGACTTCTCAACACAGGTCGTGTGTGTGTGTGTGTGTGTGTGTGTGTGTGTGTGTGTGTGTGTGTGTGTGTGTGTATGTAGTAGAAAACCCTCCCAGATTCTGGCCATTTGTGATATAGACTTTAATAGTGTATTGGGTTTTTTGTTCTTGTTGTTCATTCAAATTTAATGAAATACTTTGATAAATGGACCAGGTACCATTTTAAACTAGGGACTATAAGGGATCTTTAAAGTTTCCCTCAATAAAGGGGCCATACAAACCATTTCTGCAGCCCACCCCTTGGGCTGTATGCCTAGGTGGTCTTGTTTTAACTGTTGCTATTTAATTATTGATGGTTTACTGACACAAGGCGTAGAAGCCTTAGGGAAAATGAAATCACGTTCTAGTTTCTTCAGATGAATCTTCTTTGAGGTGTAAGTGTCCCTCTAAGTGACACAACAAAGCAGGAGTTAGGAGGCCATTCTTCTTCTGCCTGGCAAAGTCAGCCCTGGCATTCCCGGTTGGAGTCTGCTAATGCATGTTGAAGCTGAAGCATGGCTGCCATGTGCCATAATAGCAGCCCCACAGGCCTTCCTGGGCACAAGACTCTCTTCCAACGATGAAGATGGCTTACCTCCAGGAACTGAGGTCCCTTGCTGTCCTGCTGAGTCAGCACATTCTGGAGACTGCCTTGCTAGGTATGCAGGGAAAGGAGATCCTCACCCTCCAGGAACTCAGTTCCTGATCAGAGAAAGAGCACTCAGAAGGAATGATGAGAATTCAGTGAGCAAGCCCCAGACTTGGGGGTCACTGCCAGCTTGAAGCAGCCGACTGAGTTTCATAGAAAACACGGAATTTGGGGGCAAGGTGCTGACTGCATGCTTGTCTCTAAGTCTGATGGCCTCAGTTTCATCTGCAGAATTTACATGGTAAAAGGAAAGAAGCAACTTTTGCAAAGGCCTCCTTTAGCACACCATGTCATGGTCACACATGCACATAAACGTACACACAAAGAATAATAATAATGACAATAATAATAATAATAAATAAAATTAAATGTAAAACTTAAAATACTTTTTTTAAAAAAGCGTAAAGAAAAGTTGGCATCTGTAATGTCCCTTGAACTGCAGGGCTGTGCTTTGCCCAGACACAATTAGAAAGGATACCAGGCCAGCTGAACACTATGAACAAAGATAGGAAAATCATGTCTTATAGGGAGGTCATGGCAAGCAATTCTGATTGGCTGATTGCTGTCCAGTCTCTGATCTTTGCCTTTCATGTTCAGATTCCCCGTGTTATTGTAGAGTTGTGCCAGTTCATACATCAGTATTTACCAAGCATGTTCTCTGTGTTCTGGACAGTGCTAAAGCACTGAATTCTTTCATGGTTTTCACATAGCCCATCCATGTTTCTTTCATGTGTTCTTCAGAGAATCATGAACAGTACAATAAGCCATGTATGTGGAAACAATGGTAAACAATGGGTTTTCTTTGGGAACCGTGTCATCCTGAGGTAAGGCCCCAAGCAGCTGAGGTCTTGTTAGGCTTTTCTGCAATGCTGACCTTGACTGGCTCTGGTGTGACATGTTCCCTCAGCTCTGCAAGTGCATCCTAGTTCTCCTCTCTCAGACTGGGTTAGTGTGTGGGCAAGGAGATCCAAGCCTACAGTCTGGAAGAATCCAGCAGAGAACCTGGGCAGGCTGGACTGGAGTCCAAGGCCTCCATCTTGATGGAAGCAGCATGGCCAGGCTCTGCAACTGTTGGTTGGTGTTGTTTTTAAGCAACAGTTTTTCTTTAATTGGAATTGAAATTTCAACACAGTTTTTTGTGAGGGAAAACATGTTAAGCATTGGTCTTGTTGGGCCCTCAGCTTTTGACAGTTTTCCAGAATGAAAGTCATCTTGGTTCTGACGCTTTGTCTCCACGCTCACCTGCCTGTTAACCAAGTTCTCTGGCTTTTATTATCCCTTCTTGCAAATGGCCCACAGCTGGCCTGGAAGAACCCAGCCTGCAGTCCCCATCAGCATGATTTAAAGAAGTGATGAACTACTTGCATGCACCTGGCAGGACTCATAGGCCCCCCGGACCTTTCAGCTCTGTGAGACGAAGTATGACTGCTGTCCACACCCCTAAGTGGGGAGCAGCACGTGGCACGGCATCATGGCTAGGACCCCTTGGCATTTATTTTTCTCTTCTGATTTTCAGTTTTTACGCATATAGCAGTGTCAGTGCAGAAGGGAATATTTTTAAAAAGAGAAGAAAAAAAACCTGCTATAACCCAGGATGACTGCAGTTCTCTACATACACTTTTTTAGCCATTGATGCCTATGTTGACATTTTCTTTATGTGGTTCTAATTCCAGTGTAAACAGAATTTTACATTCTGGCTTTTTCTTTTTAACTCAGCATTGTAGCCTGCACTGCTAACATTACTTTGATATTGTAGTTAGTAGAGTCTTTACATAAAATGATTGTGACATTTATAGAGACTCAGGAAGGCCCAGCAGCATGTGCTCAGCATTCGTCGGCTTTTTCAGAAAATGCAAGGGCTGTCTGTAGCATGTCTCAGAGGTCACTAGCCTGTCTGAGAAGACCCTCTTTTAGGTTGGCTTCTGAGACATGCCTGTGCTGTTCTAGATCGTCCATTCAGGCCACCTGCATATAGAAATGTTAAGCGTTTGCTGATAACCTAAATGACACTGTGCATATACAAGCAAATGTTGCCATTCACTCCATGGTGAGAGTGTCTGTGGTCAGCATTGTCCCACCGGAAGGTGTAACTAGATTTGGTTGAAGGATCTGGTGTGTGCTTGCCAGGTACCAGAGTGTATTACAGTTGTAGGTCGTGGCCACCTAACGTGTCTTGGACTAACCAAGCAAAAGTGGTCTGCACCTCAGGGGGCAGAGAGGAGGCCCTTGAAAGAAGGTGTCCAGAGGAGGATTCCAGGATGCTGTGGGAAGGGGTGTGTGGTGGGGGATGCTGAGCAGCCAGGGGGCAGTGCTGGAGCATTTTACATCTGACAGAAGAAAGGGTAATGCACACTTAACTTCACTTTCCCTGAGCCTAGTCCTGGGGAAGGTAACCCGGGGAGTCCTTTTTGTTTTATATTTCTTCAGAGGAAGTCTAGGCCATAAGCAGCTGCAGTTTTTGTTTTGTTTTAATTCTTAGCACCTGCCTAGTTTTATTTTTTGATTTATTTGCATACAATAAAATTCACCCAACTTGAGTATTGCGTTAAAGTTGGCAGTTCGGTACAGTTGTAAAACTGCCATGACCCACAGAGACAAAACAGTCCCTCCCTCCATTGCGTGTCCCTGATTCCACTGCACTCAGTTGTCCCCACACTGATGTGACAGCTGCTTTCTGACAGCGGTTTCTGACAGCGGTTTTGCTGTCGCTGGAGTTCCATGTGAAAGGAATTGAGCAATATGTAGTCTTGGCTATGACTTCTTCCACATATGTAGAGCTTTTGAAATCCACCTGTTTTGTCACGTGTAAATATCTCATTCCATTTAATTACTGAGTAATATTCCAAAGTAGGGTGTGCTAAATTTTATTTATTTATAGCTAGGTGATGAGAACTATAGACTGCCTGTAGTTTGGAACTAGTATAAATACTGCCACTGTGAACATTTATGTACACATCTTTGTGCAGGCATGGGTTTCTTTTCCCTTGTGTAAATATCTCGGAGTAGGATTAGTGTGTTGTAAGGTAAATACATGTTTAGTTTTACAAGGACTTGACAAAGTTTGTATTTCTGTGGCAGTGTAGGAGAGTCCTAGTTGCCCTTCACACTTAACTCATCCTGCATCCAAGTAGAATTCAACAACTCAGAACCTTTTGAATAGTGCATGGCCTCCTGATCACCAGAACTTCTGTCCTACTATGTGCCTTACTTGTTGCCATGACAAAATCCCTGACATGAAGCAATTCAAGGGAGAAAGGTTTATTCTGGTTTATAGTCTGAGAGGATACAGCCCATCATAGTGGGGCAGGCGGGGTCGGGGGTGAGGCAGCTGATCACATGGCATCTGTGTTGAAGTAGCCAACAGGAAGTAAGGCTATAAATTTTGACCTGAAGACCCACTCCCAGTGACCACTCCTTCCAAAGAGACTCTACAGAGTAGAGTAGCTGGAGTTTTCTCCAGTCCTGCCTGGCCCACGGTCAGGGGAAATGTCTCTCACCCGCCAGTCCCGCAGCCACTCAGACCCAACCAAGTAAACACACAGAGACTTATATTGCTTACAAAATGTGTGGCCGCAGCAGGCTTCTTGTTATCTAGTTCTTATATCTTAAATTAACCCATTTCTATTAGTCTATAAGTTGCCACATGGCTCGTGGCTTACCAGTGCCTTACATCTCGCTTTTCATGGCGGCGGCTAGCAGCGTCTCTCTGACTCAGCCTTCCACTTCCCAGAATTCTCCTCTCTCCTTGTCCCGCCTATACTTCCTGCCTGGCTACTGGCCAATCAGTGTTTTATTTATTAACCAATCAGAGCAACGCACTTAACATACAGAACATCCCACAGCAAGACTCCACCTCCTCAAGTCTCCACAGCTTGCCAGAACGTTACTGGGAGACATTTCACATTCAAACTACAAGACTGATTCATACTGTTGGCATGTTGCCCACCTGTTATCTGTACATTCATGACCTAAGCCACACAAGTTATTATCAGCAATTTTACATCCTCGTCACACACTGCAGGGAACTGTGGTCAAGAGCTGGGTCTATGGGGACGAGAAGACTGGAGTTGGAATGGCAGTCTCTTGCCAGTGATGCACTGCCCGAATAGAGTTCTCTGCACTCAGTATGTTCACCTGTAAGATTCAAGGTGTTATTCAGTGGTTTGTGGTAAAAATAAAATCATATACACCATGTCAAGCACCTACCACATGGCCAGGCCCATAGAAAACAGAGTACAAGTGTCTAGAATAGCCCAGTGACTCTCCATAGTATATGTGTGTGTGTGTGTGTGTGTGTGTGTGTGTGTGTGTGTGTGTGTGTATCGGAGTAACCCCACACACCTGTGCTCCTACCCCAGCTTGCCTATAAAATCCAATCATCAGGCTGCACACAAAGATGGACGTTATCTAAAGACAATGTGACATTGGAGAAACTACTTACCCTGTCTGGGAGCTAATTTATCAAACAGCCAATGCTAGCACATTTGGTTTCCACAGCTATTAAATTCTTCCTGGGTAGATTTGGAGATGGTTGGGGATTATACCTGTTTCCTGAGAAAAATGTTAGAATGCAGGCAAATCTTAGCTAAATTTCAGCATGCAAGCAGGCCCCCAAACCACTCTGCACACCTTGTCCTCTAGACCCATCCCAGTCCCTGCCATTTTTCCTGAAGGTGAGGGGGGGGGTGACAACAGCCTGCACAAGAGACTGCCTGGAGGCTGCTGGGAGAATATTCTAGAAACAGAAGTCACCTCAACTTCTAGTCAAAATTAGTGGTAAAGTCTTCCTGCTAAGTGGATGGATGCTGGACTAAGCCATCCAGTCAAGGACAACATTTCATAGAAACCCAACAGGGTCCCCTGAGATGCTGATAACCTTTCTACTCGTGGGATGGGCACGCTAATGACGCTACTTCAAGCCTGTCCTCATATTCCATTCCTCATTTCTAATGCATTAATTCATCATTATTAGCTATGCTAATTAAGAGTAACTAATTAATAAGATAAAGAAAGCTGCCACACAGTCTTAGCTGCCTCTGGAATTCTACTCTTCATTAGTGTTTCACATATCATCTAAATACCTGCGGGAGGATGTAGTCCCATTTGGTCACTCCAGTCAAACACTCAGCACCCTAGGGTGTGCATTAAAACTAACTAATGCACAGCTACTCTCTAACAGAAGTACTCTTAAGGATAATTGCGTGCACACAACAAACAGCTCTTCATGTGATGGGTCCAATGTGCTGAGCGGTCAGAACTTCTCATGCCTTGGCCTCCACTTGGTGGAAAGCATGCAGACACCCCAGGCCGTGGTGGAGCCTCCCCTCCGTGGCCTCAAGGAGGTGCGGCTCAGGGACACAGTGGAGATTTCAACTGTGCATGATGGCCCTGTGATCTGCCCTATGGCCTGGCCTCATTTCGCAAGCCTCACTGATTTGATGGGCCACCGTCTCATATGCATGTGTGTACGTCCATCTCTGTTCAACACTTTCTTCTTCAGTGTCAGGTTCAAGCCAGGCCTCGTGCACTGGGCCCGTCCATGCTCCAGCACTGACCTACCAATCTCCCCACTTGATCACATGTGTTGCCCATGGAGTCTTGGTTTAATGCACATAACCATTATACATTAAAATAAATGCATAGTTGAAAACCTGAAGTAAAGTGTCTGAAGGATTACTGAATAAGTCACATAAAAAGCAGTCATCTCCATGCTGCTTGAGAGGAGTGCTTTCCCTCCAGCGGTCTTCACACAGCATGCTGGGGACCATTGCTGTGTTGTCCTTGTTGGGTTTCTGGCCCATCTCCCCACTCGACATTGGGACCCTGGAGAGCAGGGACTGGCTTTCATCTCTGCATCACCCTGTCAGTGAGTTGGGTACATAGTGTGCATTCAATAAATGTTTGATGAATGAATATCTCCCTTGTGAGCCCAAGCAAAATACCATCAGCAAATACAAACATTGGCTGTTTTCCCTCATTTGATTCCTAACCTCCGATAAACTCATGAAGTACAGAAACATGAAAGAAAGTGTAAGTACCAAACATGAGGAAGTGAAGTAAGGCTGGTCTGCCCATCACTGAGTTTCATGACATAAAACCCCTGTTCCTGTCATTTCCCAGTGTTCGGGGCATTGAATGATATACAATTATAAACAAATACATCAGGTCACCTTCCCAAAGTAAAATATAAAAGGCCGGGAGGCAGTATTAATCTCATTAATATGAGCAGGTTTTTACTTCCAAACACCTCTAAACAAAGTCAATGATGTCATTCTTAAAAGTATGTGTATCAATTTGACGTTGTTCTCAGAGAGCAAACATTGCAAAGAAGTCAGCTGACCAAAGCGATGTGCTCATGTTTCACCTGTGAGAAAGTGTAACCCAGGAAAGGGTTTGAAGTCTACCTCTACTGATTTCCCTAAATGAAAAGTTTACATTTGGGAAGCTCCATGACATTGTGCTTGCCTTGAACCCTCCTCCCCACATGGCGTTTGCAGTGTTTGCTCCACCCTGAAGCATTTTCCTTTAAGAGTTGGAGATTTCTAATGCGAGAGTTGGTTGATTCTATGAGCGTTACTAAGGCACCATGTTCAATAGGAGGAAAGGGACAGGGACATCTAGATACATAAAATTCCCCTCATTTTCTTGAGTCTCTAAATGGCACTGGCAGGGTAAGGGAGGTTGAGCCTGTAGCTCTGTTGGTACAGCGCTTGCCTACCATGCTCAGGGCCTAGGGTTTGACCTCCAATGTCACATAAATCAGGTGTGGTGTTGCACCCCTGTAATCCCAGCTCTTGTGAGGTGGAGGCAGGAGGATCAGAAGTTTAAGGTCATCCTCGCCTACATAGGCAGTTTGAGGCCAACCTGGTATACATTAGACCCTGTCCTTAAAAAAGATTCTTGTCTTTAATGATTAAGGTAAAAAGATAGAAGGGCCTGTTTCTTGGGGAAGGGAGGTAGTCTTTTTTTTTTTTTTCTTTTTAATCATTGCTGTTGTTTGCATTTATCTTACTTTTTCCCATAATAGCTATGGTTGTTTTGTTCATAAAAACAGAGGCAATGCCAAATCCAAGGCAACATTCCAACCTCACTTTGGGGCATTCAAATTTGTGTTATTCTCTGGCAGACTCTAAACGTCCTCAGGTTTAAATATGATGCCAACTTTTATGTACAATTCCATCTCACACTGGAATCTTTCACAGGATCATTCAAGGGAAGACACAGAGCTGAGGGGTGGGGGTGTCACACTGAAGGAGCACAGTATGCCCACAGAGCACAGTGTGCCCACAGGCAGGCACTGCCCTCGATTGCCCTCACCCAACAGTCCTGGAATGAAATGCCCAAGGCTGTGGAAATAGGGAAGCTGAGTCTCTGGAAGGCCCTTCCACTCCACGTGTGATCCAACTCCTGAAGCTCACAATGATAACTTCCGAGAGAAAGAAGAGGCTAAACTCTGCCTCTGATCGGGTTTTGTTTGTTTGTTTGTTTGTTTTGTTTATTGCCATCCTCGGTAAAGTTTGATTGAAAGTACAAATTGCGAAGTACCATGTCCTGTAAGTAACTGTCCAGTGTGCTCTGGGGAAGATTCCTACCAGGGCCCTCTCCTCCCCTTCCCCCCAGCGTGTTGTGTTCACATGCCCAGAGGAAAAGAGAATGAAGGGAAATGCGACTGCATGCGTCAGTGGACACAGCAAGGGCAGTTGAGGAGTGCTATCTCAGTGTCCGTCCGTCGGGATTTGAACCTTTCCGTGAGCTGGACTAACAGATACCACAGGTTCTGTTCTAAGATCGTCTATGATTTTTGCAGCAGGGCTTCATTCCTGAGCCTGGTTGGCGTGCGTCTGGGCACAAGCCTCTGTAAGACACCCTAGTTGCACTGTGTATTTTGGTTTCACTATTCAGTGAAATGGCTTAACCCTGAAGAAACAGTGTATTAGTGGGACAGATTTCCTGTCTGTGTTGTTCATATCTACACTATTAAATATAAACTTGTTGGCAACTTTCTCTTGTTTTCTACTTGATCAGATTCTGTTTTCTTAACTTGGGCTGCATCTTCTTGAGCCATGAAGACAGTAAGCAGAGCTCTGTCCGTGCGTCTCTGGGTCTGCTCTATCTGTGCGTCTGGAGTGTGTACTGCACAAATCGTTAAGTGACACAGCGAACAGGAAGAGACTCCGCAGGGACCCACTGGGCTCTGCTGCAGGGTGCCTGGCAGGGGCCACGGCCTTAGTTGTTTGCTTCTTTCTCTGTGGATTTTATTTGGTGGTCTCTAAGCAGGTGATGGGGAAGGCAGGGTTTGTGTTCTAATGGTTGATCAAGTTGTTGTTTTAATCCATACTAATCCAATACCCTTTCTCCTTTTATTTATTCTTTGAAGTTTTTATTTTCTTTTATGTGTATGCATGCATGGTATGTGAGCATGTTCCTGTGTGTGCGTACATGTACCTTGCATGTGCATGTGTGTGCATGTTTGTATGTGCATGTTTGTGTGTGTACACATGTGTGCCTGTGTGTGCACATGTGTGCATGTGTGTATGATTGTATGTGTATGTGCATGTATACATGTGTGCCTGTGTGTGCACATGTGTGCATGTGTGTATGATTGTGTGTGTATGTGCATGTATACGCACATGCAAGGTTGATGTAAGATCTTCAGTTACACTCCCCCTTATTTAGAGACAGAACTTCTCACCTAGTGATCACTGATTCCGCTAGACTCTCTGGGCAGTGACCCACGGTTGTTGAGGACCCAGACTCCAGTCCACATTTGTACTTTACTGACTGGGCTGTCTCCCCAGCTCTGTACTTTGCATTTTTCAAAACAATATTCGCTTGTGTGTCTCCTTTTGGAAGAGTAATGTATGGACTTAAACAGGCATATTGGTTTGTTTTGTAGCTTTATTTCATAGCCACAAAATAAAATAGATAACCTGAGGTATTCTCTCTCTTCATGTACATTTATTTTGTCCTCTTCTTTACACCATAGGAAGGCATCTAAACACCCTGACTCTTGCCTGTTCTCATTCTTTCTCAAAGTTTCATCCAAAGTTGTACGTTTATATTTTAAATTCAGATGACTCATTTCTTTTGGAATGCAAGCTTCCAAAAGCAATATTGACTCATAAACTATAGTATTTAGCAAATATTGTCAGGCATACCTTAAAGCCAATCTTGATGACATTTTACTATTAATAAGAACTGCCAAAGACCCTTGTTTGTTAGGTGATACGCCTATTATGTATGTGCCTGTTTTAAAACGGAAAACAGAGAACAACTGTCAACTCGAGACTCGGGTTTCATTAGTCACCTGAGCTGGTGGACTATGTAGTGTGTCCAACCTGATGTTTTTGCAGGATGTCACTGTGCCTGGGCAAAAGACACTTTGTGTTCTCACCATCTGACTACAATTTGTCCCTGGTCTCTGTTGCCATCCTGCATAAGGAACCTTACTCAAGTCTGAGTGCAACTGTATTTATTCAGTAACATACACATAAATTCTTCATGATCAACTCAAGACATGAAGAAAGACTTCTAGCTCCGGTTTTTGTGAAGTTTTTCAGTTTATTGTGTTAAGTTGAGGAGACAGAGCTATTGCGTAGCAACCCTGGATTAGGCATAAAATAATTGAAGGTCCCAAACGAGAAACATTTGTAATGGAATATGCCCTAACACTTGCTTTACCACATGGCTTAGCACCCTTCTGCTCACACATGGTTAAACATGTGTTTGAGCTGATGTTTTAACACCCGCCTCACACATCTTTACGCTCTTTGTCCACACATGCTAGAACATGTGCTTTGATACTCTTGTGGTCTGCAGGAGGGGGTGAGCAGAGTATTGTCTGGGTTCTTTTTCCAAAGGCTCGTCGGTTGGTGGCATTCAGTCAAAGATCAGTGCCTTACTAATAAAGTCACAGCTCTTTTTGCTGCATGACACAGACAAGTGTGCATTTTCAGTCCATCTGGAGATGGGCACAGCCATGGACCTCTGTCTGTGCCCTGCTGATTACTGACCTCCTCAGGGGCTTCAACAGGTGGCGACATTTTGTCTCACAGTATTGTTTTGCACCCTAGCTAGTCCACTTACATTTTTTCCAAATACTGAAGCTATTCAGCCTAACACAGGCCCAGCTGTAGAATTAAAAACAAGGCTTCCATTTCAGCCACTGGCTCCAATTCTCTGTCTTATTTGTCAGTTTCCACACAAACAGCAGCTACCGTCACTTAAAGCAAGGGGAATGTCTCCTCACTCTCATCACATAGACTTGCCATCCATGCTGTCTTCATTGGTTTGGGCAGACATGGTACCTTGAAAGAACAGATACTGATTTGCACATTTATAGAGTGTGAAAAGTCCAACATTAAGGTGCTGGCAGATACAGTGTCTAGTGAGGGTCCACTTCCTCTTTGACAGGTGACTTTCTTACTGAGTTCTCACATGGCAGACAGCAGAGTAAATAGTAGCTCTATCCAGTCAGATTACAGGATTACAGAACCTACATTTCAGCAGTGCTTTATAGCCTACAAGATGTATCACTTGTTTCTTTTTTGATCCCTACTAGAATGGGAGGTAACTCATGAATCCTGTCTTAGGGTTTCTATTGCTGTGAAGAGACACCATGACCATGGTAACTCTTACAAAGGAAAACATTTAATTGGGGCTGCCTTACAGTTTCAGAGGTTTAGCCCATTGTCATCATGGCCAGACGTGGTGGCACACAGGCAGACACGGTGAAGGAGCTGAGAGTCCTACATCTGGATCAGTAGACAGCAGAATGAAAAACTGTGTACTTGGCATAGCTTAAACATTATGAGACCTCAAAGCCCACCCCCACAGTGACACACTTTCTCCAACAAGCCCACACCTCTTAAGAGTGCCACTCCCAATGGGCCAAGCATTCAAACACATGAGTTTTGGGTGGTCATTCCTTTTCAAACCACCACAAATTCCACTTCATAGAATGGCATACAGAGACCTAGTTGGCTTCAGAACTCTGCTAAAAATCATATAGCCAGTAGGCAATGTGGTTAGATATTGAATGCAGGTCCCCTCACATCTAAATCAAATTTTTTCCTGCTATGTGACAAGGCCAGCTCTTGTAAGGCATTTAAGAAGATACCTGGAATAGCCTTTCCTATCAAGGAGTGTACAGAACAGGAAAGATGTGATCAAAAGTTATGCCTATTTGTGAAAGCCTTTGAGTCCATCTAATTCCAGGAACTTATATTGAATCTTCTTCCTTAATCATCCCAACATCCCATTTGACAGGTGTGGAAACTAAGGCCTTAAATCATAATAAACTTTCTCAAGTTAAAGAACTAATAAGTTGCAGAGCTATGGTTTGAGTGCAAGCCTGATTCAAAATCAAACCCATCCTCTTAACCGTTGCTCATTGGCTCCCAACCAACAACAATAAATGAGCTCAGAGACAAGCCAGAGTGATGACAAGAGGCAGCTTAGGATGAAATATATTATTTCCCTAATCATTCCTGTTTACAAAAGTTTGTGATTGGATTTTTCCATTTTTAACGTTAGAAAGTGAATCAATGTAACAAAAAGTAAAGGTTATGGACATTGTGGGAAAGCATTTGTACTTAGCCCGTGCCTCTTACAAGCTGAGCTGGAGCATGCACTGTCCCGGCCAGTATCCACACAAGCACAGTTTCTCAGGTTAACTTGTGCTTGCAATTTATTGGACATAAGAATCACATATATTTTGAGACTTTGAGTTTCCAAGAGGACTAATGGCTGCTAAATTAAATTACTTAGAAATGAATTCTACCTTATTGACAGGACTCCAAAAGGTCAAAATGGAGTAAACTGTGTAAAGAATGGTGCTCTTGAGTTTGGCCAGTCAAATGGCATTTTTCTTAATTGTATAGCAATTACCTGGCCTATCTTCACAAATGGCTTTAAAGATAATGTAAAGGAGACTGGAATGCTTGAACTCACTTTCCATATTCAATTGTTTTGGATCTGGATGCAGAGACCAGCAGATAGATATTTCTTCCCAGGAAGATCAGCCAGGAAGAGCCACCTGTGGATGCCTGACTTGTAAATGTAAGTGGGAATTAGTGATTACTTGGAATGGTTGCAAGACCCTAGAGGGACATTTGGGGGCTCTTCATTCTGTTGGCTCTAAAAATAGAGTTGTTAGCACCACTGCCTGGCAACGTCCAGAAGCAGGTGCAGCTCTGCAATATATAAGTCTGGCCTTGGTTTTGTTGGTTTTTAGCCACATTTTACTGTGCTTAAGTTCAAGATCAAATCAGTGCATTTTAATATAGTCTTTGCAAGATTTCCAAACCTCTAAGCACAAACTCCTCAGCCTTCATTTCTTTTCTTGCCTGGAAATCTAGGTAGCACTGAGCCAAAATCTGAACTTATGAAGTGAGATTATACTTGATTAGGAACAAAAAATTCCTACATCCAGAAATGCAGATGTGCACAGCAGTCCTGGGGGGATGTTGGTATTTGATCTCTAAGTCTTAAAGGTTCATGTTCCCAAGGTTAAGAAATGCAGAGAGTCGACTTTTATTAGTAACTAATGCTGAAATTACTCTGGAGATTCTAGAAGTATTACATTACAAATCACTCAGCTTTGGAAATCCTACAGCTCGTGGTTACAGATAGCACTGGAGAGAGAAAGGGGCAGTGAGTGAAAGACATCATTCATGAGCCTAATCTGTAACACTGCCACACAGTGAAAGGAAAGGACCTGGGAGTCAGAAGCACAGTAAGAAGAACCAGGAAGCAAAGGCCTCCTTGTCCAGAGGGATTTGAGTGGGGATGGTGCAATGATGCAGTCCAGCTTGGGCTGCACTATGTCCTGTTCATCTAATGTTTAACTTCATGACCTGGACAGGTTATTTCTAGATGGAGCAAGGCTTCCACTTTAATGAAAGTTAAAGCCTACATATTTATAAAATAATATCCATCAACAAACATGGCACTTATAAGCAAGTATGAAGAAAAGACCAGAGGCATTTCATAAGAGAAGGCCTTGTTCTTTGTCAAAATCCAGGCTTTAATTCTGACAGCAGAGAACTGGTGGATAAATCTGTTGCTTGCAGAAAGAAGCAAGCTATGACAGACAAACCTGCCTCTTGCACTTCTCAGCCACAGTCCCGTTGTTTATATGACTTACTGTGAGCTCAAACTACCCCTGTATGGGTGGAAAATATTTTCCTCAGGAAAGAAATCCACTAAGCCATTATATTTTGAAGTGTTTTTAAGATGGCCAGAATCTATGGTCTTAAAAGTATTGCTAAAATTTGGAATGTGGTGCCTAATATAGATAATCAATATACAGGATATGTATTTTTATGTGTATATAATTGTGGATGTATACTGTATTTTGAATGGACAACATAGAAGTAAAATACAGGATAATGAAATCATACATACATACATACAGAATATCACATCAGTTAATTCAGAATCAGGCCATGGCATCTAAATGTTGCTGCTTCCCTCCTCCTCTCTAATGGTATTTTTCAGATCTTGGGTTTTGATCGACACACTATGGAGTACAAAAGTAATCATTATTTAGGTAACTCAAAAATAGCTCACCAAACTGATAATGAGAGTTATTCCAGATATTCTGTCAAAAACCCTGCCAATTAGTGTTGAGGTCTTGAAGGTCCAGCTCTAGATCTTTATTAATATGCTAGGTTTATTAACCTATTTTATATATGCACCATGGCTGTCTAATGCATTGCATGATGTTGTATAATTGTGGTGCTTTTAATTTGTTATACCCAGGTCTGTTCTTCAGCCATATTTAAAATTCAGAATTACTTCATAGCTCATAAGTAATAACTCATTAGGAAGCTATGCCATGTACTCAAGGTTACCTCTAAGGCAATCTGTACTTAACAATAAACTAGAGAGAGTCTTAGCTACTTGACTGTCATTGACCAGTTTAAATATTTAAAGTTACCATCTGACCCTCTGTCTAACCACTCACAGAAAATGAAAATAAGCTTGTGTACAAAACAGGAGAAAGAAATGTGTCAGTCTTTTCTAAATGAAGAACGCCTGTGGTAGGAATAATCACATAAACAAATAGTTATGTAGACATGTGCAGAGGTGCTCACGGGGACAGAATATTACTTAAATAAAGGTCTATTTCCACCCTTTTTAATCTTAGTTTTCGCCAAAACAAAGTTTGAGCATGTCATTTACAGGAGTCAAACTCAGATTCATGTTAAGCATCATAATAATTTTACATTCCTATCTTTTCTGCTGTATCCTTAAAAACAGCTTTTGACTTGTTTCTGTCTTCCCTTCCAAAATGATAACAAACAAATTGAGGGTATTTTTTTTTTAGTGTCTTGCTTTATCCAAATAAGTGAACATAGTCAAAATTATAATGACACCACCCATGATTACTCAGGTGCCAATTCCCCACATTATTTCAGCTTCCTCTCACTAGTTCGTAGGCAGTTGAATGGCTTTAAAACTAAACCTGTGGGAGCTGGAGACAGGGCTCAGAGGTTAAGAGCACTGGCTGCTCTTCCAGAGGTCCTAAGTCCAATTCCCAGCAACCACATGGTGGCTCACAACCATCTAGAAAGCGATCTGGTGCCCTCTTCTGGCCTGCAGGCAAACACGCAGACAGAACACTGTATACATGATAAATAAAATAAATCTTCAAAAATAAATAAAATAGAGCTAGATGTGGCTCTAGCAGTGTGTCTTAACTTGTATCTGTTCAGTGTGTGTGTGACAAATGGTGCTGTTACAGTGGGACACGAGACGGTGGTGTGGATGTGTGGTGCTCGGTGGTGTGGTTTCTGGTCCGGCAAGAGGTCATTAGGAGCTGCTTGTATTGTGTTGCACGAATTCCTAAATGGTCTTTTAATAAAAATCCTGAGCCAGATATTGGGGTGAATGCTGAAAGATCAGAGAGACAAAGGAACAAGATACTAGAGAAACTTCTCACCACTACCGAATCCTCAGACCGAGTGGAAGGTGAGATCCTATCTCCACGAATCATCTGACTGAAAGCCTCTGAGTCCTCAGCCGAAAAGGCCTCTAGTTCCTGTCTCCTCATGCCTTATATGCCTTTCTCTGCCCAGCCATTTCACTTCCTTCCTAGTGCTGGGATTAATGGTGTGTGTGCTTCCCAAATACTGGTAGCAGAGGCAGGAGAGCTCAAGTGCTGGGATTAAAGGCGTGTGACTCCGAAGTACTGGGATTAAAGGTGTGTGCCACCACTGCCTGGCTCTGTTTCTCTCCTAGACTGAGTCAGTCTCATGTAGTCCAGGGTGGCTTTGAACTCACAGAGATCCAAAGAGATGGATCTCTGTCTCCTGGGTGCTAGGATTAAAGGTATGTGCTACCACTCTCTGGCCTCTATGTTTAATTTAGTGGCTGGCTCTATCCTCTGATCCTCAGGCAAGCTTTATTTGATACACAATATATCACCACAGTATTGGCCAAGGTTCTTAGGTTCAGGAGGATAGACTCATCCAGCTCATTTACAAAGGAGGTTTATTAAAGTCTTACATTGGAAATTCAGTGATGCATTTTGGATGTAACACTGCCATGAATGGATGCGTTCTTAAAAGAGGCCAGTCAGACTGCTCTGGGAGGTCTCACCGCCTCAGTCCTACCTACATGGTGTCCATGACACTAGGATCTAGACACCATGATGTCTACAGAGCTGTCCCAAGAGGAACATACTCACACACACACACACACACACACACACACACACACACACACACACACACTCACACACACACACATTCTCTTGTGCATAGCTGGTTCACACTGATCACATCCACTTTCCAAGCTTGCACAGTACTCGGCAGAGCCTGAGCTACAGTGTAGAATGTGGTTCCGAGAGAATCCTAGGAATGTACTTCTTCCATTTCTAGTTTGTCTGTCAAAAACAAAGCTGCAGAAAACAATCCAATTTCCTATGGAAGAAGTCACTGCACACATCTTCACAGGAACATAAAATAGTGACTCTCAAATTGTGTTCCAGTAAACCCTAAAATTGCCCCCCATAAGGATTGTTAAGGAAGTGGACAAGACCGAACAGACTTGACTTCATCTAGGGCAGCTCCCCATTCATCTGGGCATCACACGAGTGTGCCTGTAGTTGTTGCAGGAAGAGCACTCTTCTCCGTTTCCTGTCTGTGACGTGTGTGGGTGCGTGCGCACACGTTTCCTAACTGCTTCCTTTCATGTGAGGTAGCTTTTCAGAAATAAAGACTAGGATTCGTTTCTAACAAAACATCTTCACTTTCCTAGCCAATCATTGCAAAGATTACAAATTAATCTCATCTCTCACATCATCATTGGAGGATGTGCTGCTAAGAAGCCTGTTCAGGTTAGAGTTTTTAATGTGAAGTCACCACCTCCTGAGAACATGCCTTTGAGTTGTTTCAAAGCTTTTCCAGCACCTTCTCAGGAATCCTCTGCAGTGGAGGGCAACCAAGTCATCATAGCCATGGGGTAAAGGGAATGGACACATTAATTACTCTTCAGCTACTTTATTTCATTTGACTTCAAAAACAAAATTAGCAGTAGCAGAAGACAGTGGTTGCATGGGGTTAAGTTAATCAGTGTGTGCTAATTAAATAACTGTTGTGCCTCTCCATTAGACCTGTTTCAGATGGTGCAGGGCTTTTAGTAAGTCTTACCTACCTGGGATTTTGTGCTTTAGTGTTTTACCACAAACCACAGTCCCTAAATTAAGGAGAAAGACACAGTTGAGCATCTCTAAAATCCCAAAATCTCAGCTGAGGAAATGGCTCAGTCAGTATGAGGATCTGAGTTCAGTCCCCAGAGCCTACGTGATATGTCAGGAGCAGTGGCAGGCACCTGTAACCCAGCATTGGGCAGACAGAGACAGGCAGACCCTAAGGCCCATTGGCCAGCCTTCCCTATTTGATGAGCTGTAGGTCAGTGAGAGAGCCTGTCTCAAAAATAAGGAGGACAGCCCTGAGGAATGACACCTAAGTTGTCCGCTGGCTTTTCTCTCTCTCTCTCTCTCTCTCTCTCTCTCTCTCTCTCTCTCTCTCTCTCTTCCTAAAATCCAGGATATCTTGAGCACCTGTGTGATAGTCCAAAGGTTTCAAATTGTTTATTTTCAGATTATAATTATTACAAATTAATGCAATATTAGAAGACTCAAAAGTCTCCAATTCTAAAGCACCTGTGGTCCCAAGCATTTTTGATAAGGAGCACTCAGCCATACCTACATACATCTTGATCCTTGGAAGTATTTGGGTGGCTTTTCTCAGACTCTGTGGAGTATTGCCCACCATAGTACTGCAGCCAGACCCACCTGGAACCTGACTGAGTGCTCCAGACCCACCTGAAGCCTGACTAAGTGCTCCAGACCCACCTGAAGCCTGACTAAGTGCTCCAGACCCACCTGAAGTCTGACTGAGTGCTCCAGACCCACCTGAAGCCTGACTAAGTGCTCCAGACCCACCTACACTGGGCTTTTACTCTCACTCTGACACTTTATCATTTGCTCTGTGACTTCAGAATGTCCTGCCTTCTCTCCATGTGTCACATGTCAACCCCAAGCCTGTTCCATCATCTCGGAAACAGTCAAGCAGCACAAGCCTATTCCCTTAAAGCAGTATAAGCTCTCCCTAGGGACTCAAGTCTACCATGACCTTCCACTTACTCAGCTGGCTTCAGAGACTTTATTTGTGTTAGGTCTGGGTGGGAATTTTGTGTGTGCGTTGTGTGGGGGTTGGGGGTGGTTTGGGTTTTGCATTGTCCTTGATGCTCTTGGGTTACAGCACAGGGGTAGAATGTAAGGCCTGGTGTGAGGTAAACAAACCACTTACATTCAGAAATGTGACAAGTACGTTGAAGTACTTGTAAGGAAAAAAAGAAGTTTTAAAAACAATTGAAAACCTATTACTCTCTTCGTATTGAATGTCTTGAAAGTAAAGAAAGCCATAAAAATACAATACAATACAAGTACCTTTTTGACTCACCCTGTTAAATCATTGTTAACATTTTCATTTGTATTCCCCTTTTTCCATGCATATTTTACATGTAAACAATTGAACATCTTACTGGCTTTCAAGTTGGAAAACAGCCTGTCCATAATTTACTCTTTTGAGTAAGGACTTGAAATTGTCCTAGTGTGTCAAGTGACCCTTCTTACGCCGGGTTGTGTGCCTGAGCTCGGCCGTCCACATACTTGTCTCACTTGTTTCACTGCTTCCAGCTGTAAACAGCAGACCAGAACTGTGGCCATATTCTTGGTTGCTGTCTTCAGGGTATGTAGCCAAACTTTCTTTCCCCTCTGGTCAAGGTTTCTCTATGTAACAATCCTGACTGTCTTGGAACTCTCTCTATAGACCAGGCTGACCTCAAACTCAGAGATCCACCTGCCTCTGCCTCCTGAGTGCTGGGATTAAAGGTGTGTGCCACCAGGCCTAGCCTTAAACTTTTTTACCCTTTTTCTCTGGTGAAGTTTATTTAAGTAAAAAGAGTTGATAACATTCCTCATTGCAGAAAAAGAACAAAGTGCCTCTTTTTGTTTTGTACTAGCAAAGGCTAAATTCACCATGCAGCTTAATGTGCCACTTGTAGATGCCTCATTCCCACCATATGGCAGGTCGAGCGCAAACGCCAGGAACCCGCCATAGTAGCTCAAACACGCAGGCTGCCGCTAACTTGAGAGAGACAACTAGGAACTGTTTTTAGCTCCATTTTAGAATCTTTTTACTCAGGTTTTAGGTGGAAACTCTTGCCAACATGTTGGGTGCCATTTGTAGCTAGAGTTTTCCTGCCTGGCCCACAGTCAGGACGAATCTCTGTCACCTGCCAGTCCCACAGCCGCTCAGACCCAACCAAGTAAACACAGAGACTTATATTGCTTAAACTGTTTGGCCTAATGGCTCAGGCTTCTAGCTGTCTAGTTCTTACATCTTAAATTAATCCATTTCTATAAATCTATACCTTGCCACGTGGCTCGTGGCTTACCGGCGTCTTCACATGCTGCTTGTCATGGCGGTGGTTGGCAGTGTCTCCTTCCACCTTCCTGTTCTCTTTATTCTCCTGTTAGTCCCGCCTATACTTCCTGCCTAGCCACTGGCCAATCAGTGTTTTATTTGTTGGCCAATCAGAACAATTTGACATACAGACCATCCCACAGCAGTATGCCTTCCCAGAGTCGCACTTGATGTGCTGTCCTAAGCTGAATGTCAGGTTGATGGGAGCAGGTTACCTAGATGACAAGTGCTAGCATACACTTAAGGTGTCTGTGTGGGTAGTTCCATTGTTTGGGGGATTTTGTTTGGTGTTTTATCACCTGAGGTTTTGTATATCTTACACAGAAGACTGTCCCCTGAAAGTGGAAACATCTGCTCGAATATTTTATGCTGTGCCAACTGCCTCCTGTCTTTGTTTTCATTCTTATCAAAGATGTTTCTAAAGAAATGCATCCTACACTCTCATTGAAGCATTAAGCAATATTTTTAACAGAAAAGTCTCAGCAAATATTCCAAGTAAGAGCTAAAGAAAGATGGAGTCATGTTGCACATGTATCCCCACTCATTTGTTGTGAGCATTTCCCCTTGGCATTCAGTATTCTGCTGCAAAGCTTTGTGGTTGTTGCAGTTTCTCTGCTAAGATCGCAGAAAGTACTTAGTTCTTGGGTAGAAGTTCATAGTTACCAGGCTTGTGTAGTCACCATGGTGGCCAATGGTTGATCTCTATAGGAACTTCCCTAGAACTTGGCCCGGGGAACATGAGGAAAGGCCTTTTACCATCTCTCCAGAGTGGCCCTTCATCCCCTTCACTCACCTCCCACTCACTGGTGTCCTCTAATCCTGGTTATTCCCTCTTTATTTCCTTTAACGTCAGGCCCTAGTGATCATCAGCCTTTCTTGGGTGTCCACTCTTGTGTCAGTGTCTGGAGGCTTTTCTGACAAAAACTGCCAGAGAGGAACAAAGAGTTGAACAGAGAGAGAGAGAGAGAGAGAGAGAGAGAGAGAGAGAGAGAGAGAGAGAGAGTTGGTGTTTTGCCTGTATGTGTATCTGCACGTCACCTGCATACAGTGCTCACAGAAGACAGAAGAGGGTGTCAGAGCTCCTGAAACTGGAGGTATAGATGGTTGTTAGCCACCATGTGGGTGCTGGAGATTGAACCAGGAGGGTCCTTTGGAAAAGCAGCCAGTGCTTTTAACTGTTGAACCTGCACAGAAACCAGGTGTGGTGGTACATACTTATAATCCAAGCTCTAGTCAGGCTAAGGTGGAAGGATCGTGACTTCCAGGCCATCCTGGGCTATAAAGCAAAACTCTTTGTCTTGGGGAATTAAAAAAAAAAATTAAAAAAGAAAAAAAGGAGAGATGAAAGTTTTTCTGCCAATTCAAAAAGCCCATAGCAGTGTCTGTGGTGCGGGTCGATGGGCAGGACCACTGCTGCTCTCCTAGCTCCCTGTGTGTGTGCGTGGTCTTTCCTACAACCACCTCCCATTTCTTCTCCTAAGCCTGCCCAGACTGAACTCCATCTTACTCCTGAGATATGCCTCTGGCTCTGGCTCATTCTTGCTGGTCCTCTAGCTAGAACATTTGCTGTCCTCTTTTTCTCCTGTCAAAAACTCACCCACATCAGCTCTAGAATTTATAGTGCCCAGATGACACTAACAAGCTGGACTCCACCATTGCCTTGACTTACTGCTCCTGTTGAACACATCAGTACTGTCTGTCTTGTGTACTGTCTACATGCCCAGCCCCTCGAGAGCAAGGAATATGCCTTCCATACTTGGAAAGTGTGTGACATAGTCCCCCACACATAGAGGGCACAGGGTAACATCAAGTTTCTGTCCTGACCGACACCTCTGTATCATGCTAATTTAGTGGTATTGCAGAGTAAGCTTGTCAATTGTAGGTCACTCTGACTTGGTTATGTTTATAAACAGTGTCTAGTAAGAAACCAGTTTCAAGTTGGGGTTTACTCTGAGCTCATGTATTTGCCTGACTTTTCTTAAGCAGTAATATAACTCACCTTGGGGAGTCGTGAGTCATAAGCATGTGCTCTGATTTCCAGAGCCTTCTTTGGCCTCATTAGGCAGTATGCATTGTTGTTCTTTTGTGATTGTGTGCATGAGACCTTGGCTTCTAGAATAATACTACACTGCAAATCAAATTCTGCCTCAAAAGGACTTTTCTTCCACAATTTCCTACATTCCTGTACAGGTTACAAAATGTCACAATTCAGTGGGCCAATTACTAGATTTTTATTTAATGGGCAGTTTTAATGTTCTCAGAGAATCTGAACAGTAATAGCATTTTTAACTTACATTCCATTTAAAGACTCATAGCCCATTCTTCTCTTTGTGAGTGTACCTAGTTATATTTTTGGGTATCATTTAAATTCAGGTTCCCAATCTGTAGAAAAATCAATGAGTTAATGAATAGCTTCATTTTAAAACTTTTAAAATATTTTTCCTAATTATAGGGCATATCTGGTGACAGTAATTTGACAAAATCCCAAATCATCAGATTGTGCAAAATAGCCCTTTCTGGGAGTCATTTCGAACATTTGCAGTTTAACAAGTTTACTTACTGTTTTTAGGACCAGAGTGCAGCCTTGCTCACCAGGACAAGATCTTCCTACTGTTAAGGTTTAGGGGCCCTTTCCATGTAGGTTGGGTGTCATACTTTAATCATAGTTGTGTTTGTTAGTGTGTTTGTTTAACCCATTAAGCACAAAGCATTCCCACTACTAATAAACATCCTTGGTATTCGCCTATCAGCTTCTTACTGGCAAACTATTCCTGCATGCACTGTCCACAGGCCTGGTGAGCTTCAAGGTCACTCCCTAGCCATTCAGTCAAGTTAATGGCAAAGCTGGCTGAGGAGCCAGAGGTGGCTAAGTCCTGGTACAGTAACCTTTCACACGTGACTGGCGTGTGCTCGTGTAAACCATTTTGAATTCTGTGAGGAACAGGATGGAGACTATGCCAACAAGTGATGATTTTTGAGTCACTGACTTTGTCCTATGCAGTCCATAGCTTATGCTGTCTCCTTGGACAACAGCAAAAAAATAAACTCTCACCAGATCAAGGATACAGCTCAGGAGAGACACACACAGTGTCATTTGGGTCTTCCCACAGTCAGTCACCTCTGTATGGTTTTATTCCTCACAGGACTTCATCCTAATCAACTCTGTCCCTCCAGCACAAGACACCTGTCACATTTCTCTTTAGGAACAAGAACTGAGGAGCATGGCTTGATGGCTCCCTATAGCTGCCCAGGAAGAGAAGTCCAGATCTTCTGGCCTTGATGCTCTTTCAATACTTGGAAGGATGACCGAGTTTCTTAAGAAACCTAGGACTCCTCATTCCAGACTGCTTTTCTGTTCACGACCTACACACAGCTCTGTCTTATTCAGATGCCACCTTTCTCCTTGGGTGTCTTCATTCTTCTCCCATTTCTGCAAAGAAGGTTGAGAGTCACTTTGTATTGGGCCGACCAAACACCAACCTGAAGTCTTACTTTAGAAATTGTTATTTACCTTGCATGTGTATTCAGTAAAACCTCGTGACTGTGGACAGGAAAAAAATCTACTTAGGCTCCCTTCCTAAGAATTTGTTTCTCCACTCAACCACATTGTGCTTAAGACTCTATGAGGGCTATATGATACAACCTGGCTCCATGATGCAAACTGTTAGAGCATCCCTCTCTCGGTCTCGGTCTCCCTCCCTCCCTCCCTCCCTCCCTCCCTCCCTCCCTCCCTCCACAGACCCAGCTAAAGGTGTAGTCCTAAGGGGAGGAAAGGAAAAGTGACAGACTAAATAGAGAGGGTAGGGATATGGAGGGACTTTTCCTCCCTAGAGAACCTGCGCTGACATGCATGTGTTGACATGCAGCATGGGTCTGATTAAGGAAATCATGCATCAGGACATGCATGCCCACCCCAATTTTCCACCTCCACCTCTCTCTCCACCACTCTTTCAAAACATGTGAACTTGTCTGCTTCTGTTGCCAGTGGAGACTGGTGTGAGTTTGGGGATTTTGAATACATAACAGCTCATTGTGCCATATGCAGATGTAATGGATGCAGACTGTCAAGGTGCACGCAGCTGTTGTTGTTTGTAAATTTAGAGTGGCAGATACTGGACAGCTTGAAAATGAGGAGGAGCAAAAGCTGTTGCAAGTGTGGGAAAGCCTCCCAAGAGCCCAAAACCGCACGTGCCGATGATGTCCTGCTTCTAGATTCCTCCTGGATCTGCAGTTCCTGTCACAGGTCAGGAAGCCCTTGTCTGTTTCTGTGTATACTGAGACTCCTTGGAGTGGTCCCACTGCCTGCCCACACTAAAGCTGCTGGCTCTGAGGCGGGGCTCGTGGTCCGGGAAGGAGCCTTCTGTGCTCCCTGATTGCTGTGTCTTTACCCCGGCGGCGCTGCACACACAGACTCTTCCGGGAAATGATTGCCTGCTCCTCTACACTCAGCTCTCCGATGCCAAGGCTTTCTGCCTCGGTTTTCTAACTGAAGATCCAAGCCAATCATTTTTGAATCATCATTATCATTGATTACTTTCCTCTTAATTGCCATTTATTTTAAGAGCAATTAAACACTAATTGCTATGTAATCATGGTCTCATTTGGTTTCATTTAACACTCAGAATGAACTCATAAGGGAGGCGTTACTGTTTTCCTTTATGGGCAAGGATTAGAAAAGTTCATAACTTGCTCACAGTGACATAACCACTGAATGTCAGTGTCAGCTTTGCAACTCCTGTGCATCAGCCTTGGGAGCACAGCTGCATTCCTGCAACTCCTCCTGTGCATCAGCCTTGGGAGCACAGCAGCATTCTCATACTAGTCAGCCTCCAGAAACATGAGTCTACCTGTATTCAAAACGTAAGTGTATGGAAGTCAGACTGTACCTCAGTGGTGTGTTTTCTTCACATTAGCAGTTCTAGTTTCAGTCTGTGCCTTAGTTTTTAAGACAAATTGTCCAGAGCACATTCACCAAGCCTGACCTTCAGTAAGGGGTAGGGTGCTGCAGTTGTCCTGTGGGCATGTCAATGTTAGGTGTAGACTCATTTTCTTATGGCACAAGGCGGTGGCATCACTGAAACCCTAGGCAGTATCAAAAGAGGGCTTGGTCCTTCCCAGGTCTTTGGCATCTCTTCTTCCTTCCATTATTCCCATTTATTGCTGTGTCCCAGAAATGCATCCTCTGGTGAAAACTCTTAGTCTGTGAGAGACTGTAATCTGAGGAAGCCCAAGCATATGAAGACTTAATCCTGGCCATAACTACATTTTATAGGGATTGCTCAAAAGGACACAGGTCCTCTGGGAACGCAATAGACAGTTTGCTCTTCTCTGTGCTGTGTGCATCTGTGCTCAGTGTACTCCTCCCTTCTTGACGCCTCCCCCTGCACATGTCACTGTCTGGAACTATATTACAGCGGGAGCATCCCAGACCTCCAAATCAAAACCCAGCATGCTTTAAACTTGGAAACTTTGAGACATCAGCTTGACACTCTTGGGGAAAATTCCATACCATCAAACTTAGCTTATTCACCAAATTAACATTCTATGTAAAATTATCATCTCACTATGAGTATAAGATGTATGATACACTATGTGTATAAAACATATATATGTGTATATATATATAATATAAAACATAAATTCTTTTCACATGTGGACAAGGTCTGTTCCCAAAATAACTCCTAATTCTACAATCTGAAACACTTCCAGTTAGAAGCACTTTGGACAAGGGATACTACTAAGTCAGTGGATGGTTATCTGTTCACCAACACCTCATATTTAAAATGTGGGTTCCATAGGAGAAGGAATTATTTTTCCTTTGGTGCTGTAAGCCCAATGTCTACAAATTCTCAGTAGTTAATGAAAAGCCCACCATCTGGTACCCACACAAGTGTCAGCCTGTTCTCATGCCCTTTCTAAACTACATAGCTTTTATAACCCAGTGTTTTCTAAATGAGCAACTTTAAGGAGTCATCAAACCTATGAACTCATTGATAATATTGAGAGAGGTGACCACTGTTTAGTTGACATGAAGGAAATGGTTAAGTCAATGACAGCCCAACTGCTGCTTGTGATCTGAGAGTTTGGGGACACCATTGGACCGGAAAATAACAAATGAAACTACCATGGAAGTGCTCGAGAACCTTCGTGCGTATGAAGACATCACAGTGATCCACACAGCTCGCCCGAGGTCACGCTGAGCTTCACTACCTCCTCCCATGACATGCATAGCGCCTGTGCTCCTGTGAGAATCGTCTGGGCTCAGGGGTGAGAAGTGATGTACAGAAATTTGAAAGCAAGGCAAACACATTAGGATCCAAGTGTTTCCTCTAGTGTAACTTCTTCTCATAGTTTTGAACTCAGGGTTAACTTCTTTTTAAAATAGTTTTGGCTCAGTGACATCAGGTATTTGAGCATGTACTAATGGGGTAAGCTTAAGAACATCCAATGAGAATCGGGATGTATTATTTCCTACCTCCCTGCCTGTTATTACAGAACTCTGCAGACTGTAAGCTGCTACATCTCACTATCTCCTAACACTTCCAACATAAAGGAGAGGGCATCAATAATTTAAACACTAACCCAGGGTGATGAAACAGGAGGTCCCAAGAAAACCAGTTAGCCTACTTATTACTGTTATTGTCTTTTAATCTCACAGAATTTGAGGGGAAATAGGATTTTGTGGTACCACACTTCAAGGGTCCTATTTGTTAAACACTGAGTTGTGGAGTTGCGATTGCTTTCTTTTGGAAACGTCTTAGCCGAGAGGATGAGGAGAATAGACAAACGGAGAGGAGACTGAGATAATAGGGAAAGTAAACCTTTTGTTCATAAAAATATTGCTTCTCACAGGGTTAAGAAAGGGCATCTCAGGAGGCGTCCCTCCGTCAGGCATGATAGGCAGCAAGCCTGTGAGCTTCTTTTCCTTGCCAGATGTTTGTTCCAGGCTGGAAGACATTTTATGATATTTATTTGATGACACACACCTGCTGGGTAGATGAAAAGCAACAGCTCCTGAGGATGACCCACTTCAAGGGCACAGTGAGCTTCTGAAGGCTTTGGCAGGTTACCCTGCATCATTTCTGTGCATTTTCATGTCACCTGTTGCACATATCTAAGGCCAATGTGTTGGAGTCAGACTGCTAACCCCAGGGAAGAGATTTCTGAACCACTAACTACTTTGTAAGTACGCTGAGCCTGGAAAGGCACACGGCTTTGTCAAACACGCTGCAAACTTGTGAAGAGGTAGTCTTGGCAGTCAGGATGTGAATCAGTACAGGAATCCGCCAGCTGGGAGTGGACCACCTAGGGATCCCAAGTGAGATGAGTCCAAGGAAGAAGTTATGGGTCCCACAAGCTCTGACCCAAGGGAAGATACCAGGAAAGAAATTGATGCACCTTTTATCTAAAAGTCCACAGGATAAAGAGAAGTGCCAGCTGGGATCAGGAAAGAGCAAGAAGCATTTGAAATGCATGGGCCGCTCTTGCCCACTCGTCCTTTGCAGCCGACTTGTCTCAATGTTACTCGTCCTTTCACACACATTCACGGATCTCCAGACATAGTAAAGATGTGCTAAAAAAAGTCAGTCATCTCTCGAGTGAGAGTCAGCCCTAGACAACATTGTAAATTTGGGTGTGGGATAGGGATAGCAGCAGGCATGTGCAAGGCATTTTCAGCTGTACTGCACTTGCTCTAGTCCGTCCGATGCCTGGCCTGACAGGAAGGAACTGAACTTGGGAGCATTAGTGCAGTGTAGTGCTCAGGGCTAGCCACTGGAGCACAGGATGGCAAGGTGGGACCTGTGGGTGGGCACTCTGGAAACTGGAGAATGACAGGACAGTTCTTACCACCCAAACACAGCTTCAGAGCTGTGCCCCTGCACCTCTTCTCACCCTGAGCTTTGCTGTATAGAAATCCTAGAGGTTCCAAGAGGTTGGGGGAGAAAGTGACTCACCGCTAACGAATTATCAACTCTGAATCATGACTCGACGAGGATGTTGCTTGTTGATTTATAAGGAATCTTGTCTGTGACTTGATGCGCATGTCTGGAGGACATGGATGGAAAGACCTGGCTTCAAATGTTCCAGGGCCGCCGCCGCCGCCGCCGTGTACTGTCTACCACATCACCCTTGTGTGCAAGCTGGAGACTCAAGAGGAAATGATTTCAAATAGCTTCTTTCATTTGTCCTACATTTGGGAGAGAGAAGATACAGCAGGTTTGCTGGGAGCTTTGGGTGGGATGCTAGACATTTCAGGTATAAAAAGACAGAAAGCAGAGAAAGGCATCTACTTGGAGTACAAGGAACCTGAAAGGCAGAACTATTAGCGGGTTCTTAAGCATCTGATTCCAAGTTAAACCACTGGTGCAGATTTTACAATTTTAAACCCGTCTATTGTGTGTGTTGTCCTTTAGTTTTTACAGAGACATAGTGAATAGACATTGATTTCTTCAACTATTTTCTGTTGAAAATACCTGATATGTAAGTACTGGATTGGATGACTTTCCCCTCTCCTTCCATTGCTAGAAAAGACCATAACTATTTTAAAATCCTTTCCAGTTCAAGAGTTACCCAAGCAAATGGTGTTGGCCGAGGTGTTGAATGCACCAGTCATAATGATGGTACCCTCTCACAAAGCTAAGTAAGCAGGAGTAATGCTGAAAATGAGGGGCAGTCATTTATTTACTGTACTTAGCATTGTTCACTCTAATAATGCGTTTCAACACAGTAGAATTGCTAGATAATGCTTATGTGGCTTTTATGCCAGTTATTGTCATTTAAATGAACAGTCGACTGCACTGTAATGAAGAAATGCATGCATTTCCCCAACTCACTTATCAACCAGGATTCCAGGAAAATGAGAATTTGTGTCTGTCTTCATTCACAGAGCAAACTGGAGGTCACTGTTTTCAATGTGAACCTTTTTTTTAGCTTTTCAACAGTGAATAATTAGGAGTCGCTGCTTCTGAAATCACCTGTATTCACTAGAGAGAAGAAAGACTTTTATCTTCCCCGATGAAATACATTTTCTCATTCAGACTTCACCATTCTTTTTCCTAATAGACTTTTACACCATCGAGTCAGTCCTAGGAAGTAAAAGAAAAGAAATTCGTTTCCTAAGCCACAATAGCCTTGTTTATTATTTACTTCCTTAAAATTCAGCTGCTCCTGGAAAAAATAATCCAAATGCAAAAAAAAATGGATTTAAAGCAATTGAACATATAAAGCAATTATCCACATAAAATGCCCTTGTAGAAATATACATATTCCCTGCACTCTGATTCAAATTTAATTGATCCTTGAGCCTTATGGTTTAATGATTGTGTGCCTCCATTGAGTTTTTAGTAGCTTTTATTGAGATATGATTTGCATACCATGTATTCACCCATTTAGAATGTAGTTCTCTGGCTCTTAGTATGTTCACTTAGTCACACAGCCATCGCCACAATCATTTCTAGGACATTTTCATCACCCGAAAGAAATCAGGTGCCCACTAGTAGTCATTCCCCATCTCCTGACAACGGCTAGTCTTCTGTCTCTGCAGATTGGACAGTTTTGGACATTCCGCATACATGGAGCCACATGTGATGTGGTGGTCTCTTGTGTCTGACTTCCTTCACTTAGCACAGTTTGTTCAAGGTTCGTCCATGTTGAGGTTTGTGTTAACACTGGGTGACTTTGGGTTGGCAAATAGCCTTCTACTATACATATGCATGCATGTACACACGCATACATACAAGTTTTATTCATCTGCTTGTCTATCAAGTGGCAAACTTTTGGGTTCTCTCTGCCTTTTGAATAGTATGACTAGTGTTGTTGAGAAGCTTTTTTGTGGACATATCTTTCCATTTCTTCTTCCTGTGTACCTAAGAATAGAACTGTAGGTACTACAGTAACTCCCTGTTAAAGGTTTGGCGAATTGCCAGCTGTGTGGTGAGGAGAATGTTCTGTTCACACCCATCAGCTGTATCTTGGGGTCTGAGCTCCTCAGCTCTCCTGTCACTTGCTACTGTCTGTCTTTTTGTTAGAGTTGTTCAGTGGATGCAGGGCAGTCTGTGGTTTCCAGTGTCATCCCCTACTGGACAAATGATGGAGAACATCTTTTCTTGTGTTTACCTGCTGTTTGTATTTCTTCTTTGGAGGAATACCTGTTTCTACGAGTTTTTACAAAGGCTGTTCCCTGACCTCAGGAGTGTAGTTAGCAGAACTAAGTTAGCAACAAATGCACCCCTTTACAGGGAGGGACTTTCAAATGACATGAGGGCCTAAGAGGTGATGTATGTGGATCCTACAGAGAACTGATAGTAAATTGGAACTCTGTCTCCATGCAGTTGAAGGCCCTAAAATTCTGCTTGCTCTAGATGTTATGTAGACTTTTCAAAAAGGTTTTTCATTGATTTTTTAAAAACTGTCCTGGTTAAAATATCCTGCAATCAAATGAACAAAATTTTCTGCTGGGGGCTTGACACATTTTGTTTTGTTTTAATAGCAGCATATAAAATATCTTGCTTCTCTCCTTGTATGTGTGGGGAAACTGAGGTAAGCAAATTTGTCCAAGGCCACTTACATAGTGAATAGCAGATTCTAGTCCCGATTCTGGTTCTGAGACCATTGTTCTTTATTTTTTCTAGTCTGTTCACAAATTAGCAGGCGGTATCAGCACACAGTTACCGAGGCTATTGCACAAGAATGTGCATGTTTGGGAGTCACTGACTCAGTGAAGCAAGTGGCCGATAGAGGGCGCTCTGGAGCTCCCATGGGCATCGTTAACAACCTTGTTTAGCATTGAGTGTACCTAGCTTCAGAAGACAAGGATAATGTAGGAGTCAACTGACCAAAATCTGTTCAAACATAAAAAATATTGTCTCTTAAAGTCCTACAAACACAGCAGCTCGTTTTGTACAGTGCTTGGAAATCATAAAGCATTTGACTTGCACTTTTAATTCAGGGTTCACAAGTATGCCAGTTTCCTATTGTCTTTGTTTCCATGCAATTTTTAAACTCATGACGAAAGTCAAGCCTGAGGGCTTTAGTTGCGATGTCAGAAAGTCTGAGGCAGAGCTGCAACTCAAATCTAAGTCTCTGGGCTCCTCTTACAGCCCTGTGTTTGCTGTGGTGCGCCATGCTCCACCTTCCGAGAGCGCTGAAGGACACCCGTGGGAAAGAAAGGAGGCCTTCCTTCCACTACTGTGCCAGACACCAACCTAGCTGTGAACAGTGGAGGTTAGAGGCAGGCTGCTTGTGAGCCAGCATAAAGAACGCTTGATCTGCCCAGCATCGGAGTGTGTTCTCCTGAGAAGGAATGAGATCCCTTTGTGGGTGAACAACTCAGTCTGTGGCTAAATGATCATCTGAGAGGATGCTCGGAGATGGGTGTGTGTGTGTGTGTGTGTGTGTGTGTGTGTGTGTGTGTGTGTGTGTGTGTGTTACATAGCTGTGAGATCCCTTGTAACTATGAGGTTATGTATCTTTGTCTCTAGTTAAGAGCCTAGGATAACTAGAGGTCTTCTTTATCCTTCTTGAGGAAAAGGCTTAATCTTTATCCTTCACACTTAACAGTGTGGGCTTTCTGCTTAAAGGTGTAGCCAGTGTTATCAGCCTTCATTACTAGTTTCCCTGGAGGTGCAAAAGCAGTTTCCATCTGTGTTAATCGACGCTTGTACACGGGCCTCATGTTCAGATAAGTTTGACTAGAATCTCCCGAGGTGCTGCGTCCCTTGAGACTGTCTGGGAGGAAGAGGCGGCCGCAGTGCAGGGTCTCCTTTATTTGTGTGGAGTCCTTTGGAAACACGAGTCAGTTTAACACAGTGGCCACCAGCTTGGATTGCTGGTAAGAATCACCAGAGGAGCTTTCAAAGAATACAGATGCTAATTTCAGTCAGTGTTCTAAGAGCATACTCTGGGGAAAGGGCAGTCTCTTCAGCAAATGATTCTGGGGGAAATTGGGCGTTCACATGCAAAAGAATGAAAGTAGACCGTCTTTCACCATGTCCAGAAATCAAATGAGAATGATTAATACAAAAGAAAACCATAAAACCATTAGAAGAAAGTATAGGAGAGTTGCTTAATGTTGTAGGGCTATGTGAGGATTTATTGGATATGACCCCAAAATCACAGAAAACAAAGGCAAAAATAGATAAATGGAATTAAATAAAACATAAAAGCTTCCCCCACAACAAAGTTGATCATCACCAGTGTGAAGAGACAACCTCCTGAATGGGAGAAAGTGTTTGTAGACTGGATATGTGAAAGTAAATAAGGAATTCAAACAGTTCTATAGCAAAAACCAAGTGACTTAAAGTGCACACTGTGGCTGACGAGACGGCTAGAGAGTTAGAGCACCTGCGCCTTCTGCGGTAGACCCGGGTTTGTTTCCACCACAACCTTGTGTGTCCCCAGTTCAAGGAAATCCAAACCTCTCCCAGCCTCCCCGGCCACCAGGCATGCATTTGGTGCACACACATACATTCAGGCCAATACAAAACACAAATAATGTTTTCAGAAATAGAAGGACAGGGTGTCAGTTACCAGAAGCCAGGGAAATGGGGAAAGCTGGTCAACAAGAACCAAATTACAGGTAGATGTGAGAAATAAATCCTGTTCGTTTACAGCATTGCAAAAGAAAAACAGCCTGGCCTGTAGGGAGACAAACGGGATCTTACCTGAACCGAAAATGGCGAGCCTCGGCACAGTGGCCTCTTCCTCGAGTCCACAGCGTCACAGTGGACTGAATGCTTTGAGTGGGTGAAGCGTGGGTGGGACCACAACTGAGCCCTGAGCTTGGCGCCTGCAGTAGCATCCAGCGCTTCATTCTTCGGTAAGATTGGCTGTAGCGTGCCAGGGTGCCTGGACAAGCGACTTGTGCAAGCTTTCTGCGTAATAACTAGGAAGGCACATACTGTGTGCACGTGTGGCAGCTTGACTTCTGAATCCCCAGGACAGTCTCAAGTTCAGATGGCCACCCCTGCTGCGTGATTTGACCCATGTTTCCCAAAACATGGTTGCTGTTGATTAGGAAGCGGTGACTAATTATGCAAAAAGTAAATATAGTCTGAAGGTGTGGGATAACCTCAGAGAAAACTAGAGAGCACAGTTAGGCGTGGTTTCTGTGTAGTTCTCAGTTGATGAAGGAATGAGATGAAGCTCCTATAACCACTGAGAGTACAACAGTAACCGAGTGTCCCCACTTCTGGGGAGGTTGGGACAGTGTGGCCATCCCATGGGTATTGCAGCCCGAGCTTGTACCAGGGCAGCCTCCGAGTGCAGTTGTGGACGCCTGGGGACCATTCCTAGCAAGAGCGAGGAGGATTGTAAATCTGAATAATGCTTTAAGAATGTGTATGAGAAACTTTCTTTTCCCTTCTTGACCCAGCATTTTGTGGTTCGCTGTTGCAGACACTGCATATCTTAGTGCCCCACACAGTACCCATGGTAAGAGTGGTTTGCTGGTTGTGGTCACTTAATTGAAAAAAGCTGGCATGAGGATATTAAAGGTCCCAGGAAGTCAATTTTTTGTGTCAAGTATATTGATAGTGATTTTGACTCAACTGCCTCAAAGGCAAAGTTGATTACAGTTCCAGAAATGCATAGTAATGCAAGAAGATGGGGGCTGAAGAAAAGACGTGCGGCTTTGAAATACACTGGCCCTCGACCATCTGAAGATCCTGTTCACAGCATATTGCCAACTGAAAATCATAGATTTGGGGACTGTATGGTTCTGCTGGTCCTTGTTTCGGGTTTTCCTTGAGGATGAGGTTAACGAGAACAGTGGCCCATAGTTAGATCTTAAGGCTCGCCTGTCCCATGCAGATTCTGGAAGCCTCCATCCCTTCTTGAGGATTGCTTCCTCCTGTTGGTCCCCAGGTTCCTTGCTGTCCTGAACAAGAGAAGGTGGCAAGATTGAGTCCTCTTGTGTGATCTGTGCTTGCATTCCCTCGGGTCCTAGGCCTGCCACATGTGGCCATGAACTTGACCCAGTAGATAAGGGCTGCAATTCCATTAGCTTGCTTATTTTGTTTGCCTTGTCTTAGACTCCTTGCTTCTTTTACATCTTTATTTCAAAAATTTATATGTGAAAAGGCAGAAAATCATGTAGGAGCCCCCATGTCTCCACTACCCACCTTCAGTAGCGACTAACATTATCATTGTGGGTTGAGTGTGGCTTTGCTTTTTAATAACAGGATCTGGCTGTGTAGCTGGAACTGGCTTTCAGCCTCACAGCCCAGCTTTTCATTTCCAAGTGCTGGGGTTACAGGTGTGGACAGCCGGGCCGTTCTTGTTTTACCTTTCCCTCCCACCCTCCCACTCTTCCTTCCTTCCTTCCTTCCTTCCTTCCGTCCTTCCTTCCTCTTTTCCTTCCTTCCTTCCGTTTCATTTTTTATTTGTTTATCGGGGGCATTACCTATAGTGTTTCAGTGAAGAGCCCCAGTGCATGCAGCTGAACTGCTTAGGAACTCAAGCATGGTGCCCTGTTCACACTTAATAGCTTTAATATTAATTGCAAATTCTGCTTCAAAATTGTCCACAGTTGAGCAGTTTAAATCGAGATCCAGCATACCTTCACTTGGTTGACACACCCAAGTGTGTGTTAGTGTGCAGGTCCTCTTCCTCTTCCCTTGCATTTACTTGGTGAATGAGTCAGACTCATGCTCTATAACAATGTCACCACTGTAGGTCTGGCCTATGGCATCTCTGTGGTGCTGTTGAAGACATTCCTCTTCCTCTGTTCTCTGTGTAAACAAGTAGTGCCTGCTAAAGACATAATGAAATACAAATTTCATCATTCCAGGAGGCGCCTGATGTCTGGTTGCATCACTTTTATTGATTACAAGATTAATCAGTAGGTTCTATTATACCCACTGTACTGGTCTATAGCGGCGTCCTCTATCAGCCTGTTGACCAGATGGCTTTAAGCAAGCGTTCTCGGCGATGTCTGGACAGGTTAAAACTGTGTAGTACAGTGCAGTACAACAGTACACTTCAGTACAGCACAGCACTGGTAGGCTTGGCTTCTGCTGCTTTCTCATTTGTTGGCTGTTCTTCTTTATCGAAGAACATGTGATCAGCTTCTTGAGTACTCTGCCCAAATACCTTCCTGCCCATCTAACCATTTTTAGAACACTGATGATTGAATTAAACAAGACTCTCTAACATGGCTAATCATTGTAAGTCTCTGTGTTTTCTCCATTTCATACGTGGTGGCCCATTACTCTTTTTGATCCTCAATGCTCTGCGTTGTTCAGTGACCTCTTCAGGTCACCACTTGTTACCTTTTAAAACAGCAGTTGTCAACCTGTAGTCTTGACCTTGGGGGTCAAATATCAGATACCTGAATATCAGATATTTTATATCATGATTACAACTCATAACAGTAGAAAATCACAGTTATGAATGAGCAATGAAATAATTTTATGGTTGGGGCCCCTACATCCTGAGGGAATGTAATAAAGGGTCTCAGTGTTAGGAAGGGTGAGAACCACTGGTTTCAAGACCCCACTTGTCCTCATGTGGGTAGGACTAAGACTCCTCAGTGCTCAGCAGTTGGACATTATAAACAAAGCAGGAACCACTCACTCATCTCAGATGGTCTGAGAAGCAGATGCAGGGAAGCCGAAGGTGCTCTACACTCTACCCCACCCCACCTCCTGCTGTGTGGCCTATGTGTCCTCCTCCACCAAAGACCTCTCCAGCACACACCTATGAACAAGACCTGTGGCACGTATCTGCAAACCTTAGCTGAACCAAAGCTGAACAGAACGAAGTTACTATCCATTAGGGAAAGCATTGGGGAGAGGGGTCTAGTCATTTGTAGGAAGTTGAAATGCCTTACATAAAGAAATTTGACAAGAAATAGTTATAAGCTGTTCTTTAACACTGAAGACTCTCCTAGAGCATGAAATAAGTACCATTGGCTGAACTTCACTGAGATTCCGTAGGTGTCGATTCACATTCACATTGTGTGAAATAAGTCATAGCAACAAATGTGACCCATTGTCAGGGCCGAAAAGCTATAGTGACAGTAACCACTGGAGGAAAACACTGTTTAATGTTCACAGTAAGACTATAGATGGAGGGAAGCCGTGTGGCTGCTTCTCTACTGCTTTTTACCCTCGCTTCTTTCCGTCATCCCTTTCTTTCTTCTCTGAAGACTCGGCATTAATGAAACCTGCTCTTTGAAGGGATCCAAAATTTGGCACTAAAATCCAGGCTTGTGAAAGTCACCTTAGCTCTCCTGACTCCTGGGAGTCAGCAAGGAATTGAATCTGAGTCTTGTCTTCCCCATCATTCCCACAGCCGGTATGGTTCCCCAGTGGAGCTCACTCTGCACTCCCAGCATGCCCTGCTTCTGGAGGCAGGTGAGATTGACTGTATACAGAACACCCTGGACCCAGCAGGAGCAGGGGAAGTGGTAGCATCCCCAGCTGCCTCACATACCACAGAGAGGGATTTTTGCCTCAGGACTTCTCACATTCTTAAACATTTATTTTATTTTTAATAGTGTGTGTGTGTAGGGCGAGTATGAAGGCGTGCATGTGAGTGCAGGTACCCTCAGAGGCCAGAGGTATCAGATCCCTCTGGAGCTAGAATCAGAGGCACTTGTGAGCGTCCTAAGGAATAGAACTCAGATCCTCTACAAGCTTCTCACATTCTGTCAGGCTGTGCCTTTGTGGAGAGTCAAGCTTCCGTGTGTGTGTGTGTGTGTGTGTGTGTGTGTGTGTGTGTGTGTGTGTGTGTGTTCTTGTTTTCTTTTTATTAAATACAAGTGGAAACATCGGCTAAAAAAGAAAAGAGAAAAATTGAGTATGTCACACAGCCAGTGAAACTGTCAGTAGATTATCTGGGTATGTGTCCAAGTGACAGTTTACGTTCATCAACAACTAATAAATGAGCAAGAAATTTCTAGAAATACCTCTGCTGTTAGCATCCCCTGTGATCCACCCAGGCAGCTTTTCTAGCTCATGAAAAGAAAGAAGAAAGTTGCCTTGATTGCCACTCAAGGCATACCAAAGGACCTGGTCAGACAGGTCAGAACATGCACTGGTCTGAGGTGACCTTTGTCTTCACAAACAAAACCTGATAACCCAGGTGTCACCACCTTTTAAGTTCAGGCAACACAAAGGGCCCAGCTTAATGATAATTTTCAAGCAGAAATTTCCTGGAGCAGGAGAAAAGAGAGTCCTGTTGAGGGGTGGGTTGGGGCTCCGCCCCCCCCCCATGCTTCCCTGCGGTGTCTCACACTGTCTCCTCCTAGGAGCAGCATCCTGACTCCTGCATGAGAATTGTATAGTGACAGCCACCTGAGCATGGCATCCATTCCATGTGGCTGGTACTTGATGTCAGTGGACATTTTAAAGTCTTCACAGTGGCCCTAAGTGAGAGATGTTTTTACTATCCCCCTCTGTAATCGAGGAAACATATTCTGATCATGTCCCTTTAGGTGGCCATGCTGTCCCCAGAAGCCTACAAGTCTAACTTCTCAGCCTTAAGGATCATGCGGCCCCTCGTGGGGTTCCTCTCTGGTTTTGGTTTTTTGTTTCTTCTTAATGGTTTAAAAAGGGCCCACATAGGCTTGATGAGAAAGTTTCTGAGCCACCTTTTACCCCAGAACTCACAGAAGTCATATGCAGGAATAGAAAAGTCACTGTACAGTCACAAAAAGGTAATAATTAACACGAAGGTGTCACTTGACAAGGTGGTGACGCAGGGCCTGCGCTTCTCATGGATAGCAGTTTCTGACACACCTTAAACAGTGTGTCATAGCCTTAAGGCTTCCCATAGCCTTAAAGACTTCTGCTTCTTTTTCTGTGTTAGTAATCGCAGGAATTAGCATCGCTGGGGGCCTTTTCTGGGCCAAGTAATGTGCCCACCACTAATTGTCAACAGTCCCCAAAAGACAGAAACTGCCATCTGTCCCCATTTACCATTGAAAATTCTGAAACTCTGAGGCTAAGAAGTCCCATGTCTATGTAGAAACTAAGGAGGGCTTCCCCTCCAGGTCTCAGACCATTCAGAGTGTGCAGGGGGTGATCAGGGAGCTGCCTCAGCACCGTCTCCAGGCACAGCAGCTTAGAAAGGGCCCTCCTGTGCTGTGACCCACTGCCACTGCCACAGGAGCAGCAGAGGGAGCACAGGCGGTCAGGGGAAGAGGGGAAGAGGGGAAGAGGGAGCACAGGCGGTCAGGGGAAGAGGGGAAGAGGGGAAGGAAGGGCCTTGCTGCAAGCCGGACAACCTGAGTTTATCCCCAGGCCCCACAGGATGGAAGAAGAGACTCAACCTTACACACACACACACACACACACACACACACACACACACACACACACACACACACACACACACGGATGGATACTTGGGTCTGCCTGATTCCGGAAAGTTCTTCTAACCTTCTTTGTGGATTAAAAAAGAAAACTCCGTACCGCCACCCACCGCACAGAGTTGTGAGGCCGAGGACTGAGCATCCAAACTTCGGATGTCTTCCTCTTGCCCAGCAGCAGCATCACCAGGTTAAGCTCTTTGATGTCCCTGTAGCTGGGTCTCCAGAGGGCATCCTCTTCAACGGGAGGGTGGGATGACACGGAGCTCATGGAGAAAACACGGGAGTGACCTGGTTTCACAGGTAAAGCGGGCTCTTTAGGGAGGAGAGATTGCACCATGGATGTCCTGGCTTCTCGGAGGACTCTACCAGACCTTGCGAGTTCTCTTCCGGAGGTCAGCCCCACCCCTCCTTTCAGCCCTGCCTGTTGATGGGCGCCTTGTGCTGAGTCTGTCAGCCCGGAAGAGGGGCAGCACACCACTCCACCTGTCCTTCACACTGAGCGAGGGATGGCGAGGGGCCAGCATGCCTGAGTGTCGCTTCCTGCCGGCTCACTGACACTAGAGCCCCTTTGACGGGGACCTGTGGACACCGCCAGTTCACGTCTTATCTTCCCCGAGGTTGAGCGCTCTGTCTTCCTACTCGGCACAGCTTGTGCCCGCAGTAAATTTAGGGGGTTGGTTTTATTGAATTTTTTTAATCCTTTCCTTCCACCCCCAACGCCACTCCTCCTCCCCCTCTCTCTCCCCTCCCCTGCCCTCCTCTCCCCCTCCCCCTCTCTCTCCCTTCCCCTCCCTCCTCTCCCCCTCTCCCTCTCTCTCCCCTCCCCTGCCCTCCTCTCCCCCTCCCCCTCTCTCTCCTCCCCCGCCCTCCTCTCCCCCTCTCCCTCTCTCTCCCCTCCCCTGCCCTCCTCTCCCCCTCCCCCTCTCTCCCCTCCCCCGCCCTCCTCTCCCCCTCCCCCTCTCTCTCCCCTCCCCCGCCCTCCTCTCCCCCTCTCCCTCTCTCTCCCCTCCCCTGCCCTCCTCTCCCCCTCCCCCTCTCTCTCCCCTCCCCTGCCCTCCTCTCCCCCTCCCCCTCTCTCTCCCCTCCCCCGCCCTCCTCTCCCCCTCCCCCTCTCTCTCCCTTCCCCCGCCCTCCTCTCCCCCTCCCCCTCTCTCTCCCTTCCCCCGCCCTCCTCTCCCCCTCCCCCTCTCTCCCCTCCCCCGCCCTCCTCTCCCCCTCCCCCTCTCTCTCCCCTCCCCCGCCCTCCTCTCCCCCCTCCCCCTCTCTCTCCCCTCCCCCGCCCTCCTCTCCCCCTCCCCCTCTCTCCCCTCCCCCGCCCTCCTCTCCCCCTCCCCCTCTCTCTCCCCTCCCCTGCCCTCCTCTCCCCCTCCCCCTCTCTCTCCTTCCCCCGCCCTCCTCTCCCCCTCCCCCTCTCTCTCCCCTCCCCCGCCCTCCTCTCCCCCTCCCCCCTCTCTCCCCTCCCCCGCCCTCCTCTCCCCCTCCCCCTCTCTCTCCTTCCCCCGCCCTCCTCTCCCCCTCCCCCTCTCTCTCCCCTCCCCCGCCCTCCTCTCCCCCTCCCCCCTCTCTCCCCTCCCCCGCCCTCCTCTCCCCCTCCCCCTCTCTCTCCTTCCCCCGCCCTCCTCTCCCCCTCCCCCTCTCTCTCCCCTCCCCCGCCCTCCTCTCCCCCTCCCCCTCTCTCTCCTTCCCCCGCCCTCCTCTCCCCCTCCCCCTCTCTCTCCCCTCCCCCGCCCTCCTCTCCCCCTCCCCCTCTCTCTCCCTCCCCCGCCCTCCTCTCCCCCTCCCCCTCTCTCTCCCCTCCCCCGCCCTCCTCTCCCCCTCCCCCTCTCTCTCCTTCCCCCGCCCTCCTCTCCCCCTCCCCCTCTCTCTCCCTCCCCCGCCCTCCTCTCCCCCTCCCCCTCTCTCTCCCCTCCCCCGCCCTCCTCTCCCCCTCCCCCCTCTCTCCCTCCCCCGCCCTCCTCTCCCACTCCGTCCTCCTCCTTGCTCTTTCTTGCCTCTTCTCTTTTTCTTGTTCTATTTTTGCTCTTCCTTTCTCTTTGGACCAGGTCTCATGTAGCCCAGGCTGACCCCAGACGCTGTGTATCCCAGAGTGATTCTGAACCCCTTTGCTCCTGTCTTCACTTCCCCAGAGCTGGGGGTGCAGCTGTGCGGCCCGCACCCACCTGTGTGTTGCTTTCATTGGCACCGGCAGCGGCTTAGTGATGCTGGGCAAGCAAGCACTCGGCCAACTGAGCCATTGCCCAGCTCTTTTCCTTCGCTTTTCCCGCTCATCCTTCTTACTTTCTCCTCTTTTCTCTCACTCTCTCTCCGTTCCTCTCCTGTCACCTATGTCAATAAACCCCATGAGAAAAGCCGTTTCCCTAATACCCCTCCACCTGTGAAAACAGATGTGCGTCTTTAAAGACAGGACAGGCTATTAGAAACATGGACTTGCAGTGAGCTGTGTTTTACAATGAAAATTCCACTGTAAAGAAGAATCTTTAATTTTGTCCCCGTTGGGATCGTCTGAATAATTTATGTCTAATGCCAAGAAATTACATGTAATTAGTCTGGGTAATATATACTTTCCATTCAGTTGTATATTTTAAAGTGATTAAGAAACTTAGTTTTCTCAGTGGTAAATATCTGCCTTCCTTGTTGCCCTTGAGGTCTCTTGAAGTCTGTCCTGACTATGCCCATGTTGAATTCATGTCGGACTCACACAGTACTTACTGAAGGGAGTAAAAGTTCTCTCTTTAGCCAAAAAGGATGGCCTGAGGCCTATGACAGGAGGAGGTAGCATGCCACTCGCCTTCTGTGTTGGGATGGAGGACTGAGGGGGATTTCCGTCTCCTCTCTTGAGCCATCCCGAAGCTCTGCGTGTCTTTTTGTTGGTGTGTACATTTGGAATGGAGCCTCACTATGTAATCCAGGCTGGTCTAGATCCTGATCTATAGCCCAGGCTAGCCTCAAACTGAGGTCCTTCTGTCTTGGCCTGCCTGTTGCTGAGACTGCAAGTGTGTGCAAGACTAGCTGCGTGACAGTGGAGACATTGTGTGACACAGCACAGAAGGAAAAGTTATTCAATTAGCATATTGATACCACCCATATCACATAGAAAAAAATGAGTTTCTGACATTTGTTTTTAATTAATAACTCCCACTTGCTTTTGGCCCAGGACTCCTGCGTGTTTACTCCACGTTGCTTTTTTCCCCCAATTAGAGGGTGGATTTCATCCTTTATCTTTTCAGGTAACCGATCCAAGACATTTTTATGTAAATGGACTAATTAATTGGTAGCCTTCATTTGAAGCTTAAAATGAAAGTAATCCTTTTTGAGAGGCATTAACTATTTTTTAAAGCCACAAACAATTCTTCCCTAAGTACCTTGTTGCACAATTAGAAATGTGTTGACAGCAGCAGTCATAATGAAAGGCATTACCCTTACCAAATCACCTCCCCCCCCACCCCCGCGAGGTTAAAGAAATCCCTTCACTAAGAGTCTGTGCAGCAACCTCACCTGTTTAAAAAAATCACATTTCTGGAAATGTAAAGGCACATGTTGACAGAACCTCAGATGAAGTGAACTTGGAGCCTTTCTGAGTAGGCTGTAGCCACAGAGATGTGCAGGACTTTCGGACAGGCAGGATGCACAGACAGACCTCTGCAGCTGGGCTCCTTTGAGGGAGCATAAGCCCCTCTGGTTTCCAGCCCTATGATTTATGCAAATGAGAACGCTTTGGCGGTCTCCACTTCCTGGCCAGGCCAGCATAATCCACTTCCTTCGGGTTCATGTGACCATGCAAATTTGAGCGCTCCTGAATAGTCCCACAGGGCTGTGCCTCTCATTATTCCTGCCCCATTCTCCGTGCAGTGCAAGCATTCAGACTATGAATGGACAAGGGTCTAATTACTCACCACATCTGTCAGATCAGATTCAGCTTGAGAATGAAGAGAACCCCAGACAAGCCCAGTCCTTTCTTTGCTGTGTTCTTCGTGGCCGGGGTCATCCAGCTCTGTCTTCTAGGGAATATTTTCCACTCCTTGTTTCATGACCCTTCTGGAAAACAGGGACTCTGGCTTTTGGAGATCCATTACTGGGCCTTTCACATTGTGTGTGGCCTTTACACATGTTAATTAATCTTCCTGACGATGCACTGAGCATCAGGGAGCCCTTTATTCTCCCTGAGCTGCTGATGACCAATACAAGTGGCAGACAGTTTTGCTCACTGTTTCCTGACCCTGCGCCCCGCCCGCTCTGTGTGTGCGCCTGTGCTTCCCCCACCCCTGGTATCTCTCCACATGACAGATGGTCTACTCATATTACCAGGTCAGCCAGAGTTTGAGGTAGCAAAGGTGGAGGTCGCCACGTAGAGGGTGAACCACAAGAAACAAGGTTATTGCCAATTTACCTTTCCCAATGCTATCTCCCAAGGAAAGTGTGGGTGATAACAAGGAGAAAGCCATTCTGACCGTGGACCACACAGAAATGAAACTCACTGAGTGGGCGCCGCATCGGGCACTAGCCTGCCTTCTCTCAGCTCACTGAGTGGGCGCCGCATCGGGCACTAGCCTGCCTTCTCTCAGCTCACTGAGTGGGCGCCGCATCGGGCACTAGCCTGCCTTCTCGGGTCTTTGTGTTGGTGTGTTTGGGTTTAAGGGGACCTTCTGGACTGCAAAGCACCACAGGTTGTCTTGGTGAATTTTTTTTTACTTTTGTTTAGTTGTAATTTGATATTGCTTTTATCTTTTTAAACTTAAACTTCATAAATTAAATAGAACTGCTTGCAATTACTCATTTTATCTTTGTCTTATTGGTTTCTTGTGGTTTTTGTTTTGACCCTTTTTTTGTTTTGTGCGTTTCTTTTCTTTCTGAGAGAGAAAGAGAGAAATAGGAAGATGGGGAGGAGTTGGGAGGATTGGGGAAGGGGAAAGAATATGATCAAAATGTATTACATGAAAACAATTTTAATTAACAATTTAAAAGTGAACTATTCAGTACATTTGCAGTGTTAGACAACCATTACTTCTCTCTAGTTCCAAACATTCTCTCCCCAGAAGGAACCCCTGTGCCCACAAGTGGCCTCTCTCCGGTCCCACCAGCTGCTGTCTCTATGGGTTTCTCTGTTCTGGATGCATAGACTGAAGTCATAACAGTATGCGACCTTTGCCACTGGCTTCTTTTTCTTAATGCGGTGGAGTTTGGTTGTTGTTTTGTTTTAGTTTTCTCGTGGCATTTGGGGCGGTGCACGGAAGCGCGTGCATGTGTTTAGCCTTCAGTCAGCTCTTCCTCTTCATCTCTTCTCCACTTGGATAATGTCATCACCAGGCTTCTTCTCCTGTTGTCTAAGTTTTCCTTAAGGTCTGGGGAGTCCAGCTCTGAAATCGCTCCAGTCAGTTGGCATTTCCACTCTGCCCACTGCTGCCTCTTTCAGACACCGTGGATTCTCCAGCTGCTCTTTCTCCAGCAAAGACCATCTAACCACAGCACTGCCCTGCTGGGTTCTCTCCAGTGGCTCCCTCCCTCCTGTCTTCAGAACCGACTCCATGCTCTTTACCACCTTGCAGACCAACACTCTACAAGGTGCCCCTCCTTCCCTCCTGGCCTTACAGCTCTCCTCTGAGACCCTGGGCTGAGCCCCTTAGACTGCCCACAGCTCTCTGACATGGGATGCTCACCTGGTCTGAGCCCCTTAGACTGCCCACAGCTCTCTGACATGGGATGCTCACCTGGTCTGAGCCCCTTAGACTGCCCACAGCTCTCTGACATGGGATGCTCACCTGGTCTGAGCCCCTTAGACTGCCTACAGCTCTCTGACATGGGATGCTCACCTGCTCCTGCATCACTTGGTACAGCCCGTCTCCTCCCCAGCAATGCTTTTCTTGCAAGAGTCTGCTTGCCTTTGCGGCTGCTGCAGTTCATCTCCCTCTTGGTCCGCTGGTCAGATTGAGCTCCCTGCAGCCCAGTGTCTGAGTCGGCACCGCACTTGACTATCCAGTCTGGAATTAGGGACCTTTGTAGATCTGCCCTCGCCCACCAGATCTCGCTTTCCCCGTCTTCCGTCTTCCTGTCTCTAGCACTAACTACTGTGTAGGTCTTCAATAAGTACTTCGTTGTCTCTAGCACTAACTACTGTGTAGGTCTTCAATAAATACTTCGTTGCAGGATTTAAATTTTCTACTCCAAAGGAAAAGCTATGGCTCATAAGGAGCCCAAATCCTGGATAGAACCACTCTAAGTTACAGTAACAAGGGCTAACTTTTCAAATCCTAATTATTTTGGTCTTTTGTTGAATTTAAGTTACCACAGTGGTTTACCGGTTTCAATGAGTAGAAAATGCAACAGTACGTGCCCCCCACCCCGACTATATTCATTACAAATCTCAAGAGTTTTATATTCAGTTGCCAGAACTCTTCTTTTTGACAAGTTGCACAGGAGGCATTTTGAGACTGTGATAAGGCTGATTGGATTGGGGCCAGGTTCTGTGCACTTGCCCCACTCTACACAAAAAGGCAGATGTGTGGCCTACTTGGAAATGTCCCTGTTCATTGTTTCCTAACCCTCCAAAGTCATGTCTTAAAAACAATCAGTTGCATTCTTCTTAAATTAAATGCCAAGTAAACAATGCAAATAAAACTATTTTTCTTGCAGAGACAAAATTGAAAATCTGCAACTAATTACAAATTGGCAAGCCCAAGCCTACAAATAGCCGAGCCTCTACCAACGTGTTGTTTACAGCTGGATTCAAAATGGTTTCCTCACACCAGCCGTCCACAAGTTATTAATCAATTCTGTGCCAAGTCCTGGACCTACCCTCCCCAAGATCGTCATAAACATTTAATTTTCAATATGGGCTTCATAAACAGAGCTGTTAAAAATGAGAGAAGGTTTAATTGGTCAGAATACACAAAGCCTGTTCATGGAGTCTGTGAACTGGCTTTTCATTTAAATATCCCGTTCTTCCTCTACTTGACTTAGTTGAGATTAATATTCTGTCGGTCTGGTCATTGAGTTCCCTGTGGCACTCCAAGGGCTACCAGACCTTCCTTCATTGAAATTCTGGTAAAAGTGGCCTGTTCATGGATCACAGAGAAATGGAGTCACGACGTGGCTTTGAGGTGCTACAAAGCGGGAGACATATAATTTACAAATGCCTTTATTTGTGGCAGTCACACTTAAAATACACATACTGGAGCCTGAAAAAGATGTGGGTGTAATTTTTTTTTTTTCTGGAATGCTATTTCCCTCTTTTTCTTCATTTTCAGTTTTCACTTCAATGCCTCTCTGAAGGAAGATTTTTCTCTACTTTTCTTAATAACGTTTGTCTCCTTCTCTGGCTGTGTAGTTATTTGATCATTCTGAGTTCCCTTAACTGGGGTATAAGTTGTACAAACAGACGCCTTGCCAAAATCTTGGTCTGTCCTCCAGTTCTATCCCCTAGAACAGTACTGTGCCCAGTATATTAGTTTTCAGTACCTGTTGGGTGGGTAGATGGATTGATGGGTGGGTGGATGGATTGATGGGTGAGTGGATGAATTGATGGGTGGGTGGATGGATGAAGTTGTGTTGGTTAGGACAAGCAACAGGGCTAAGACAAAAATCAAAGCCTAGGAAAGGGTGTGGGTTTGATAAGAAACCAAAATCAGATCTACATTGCAAAACTGAAGATATCTGTACCTACTCGGTGCGTTCTGACAGATGTTAGCAGTGCCACAAAAGTGTTCTTCAGCTTCACAAACGTTGCTCTGTAGGGGAACAATGAGACCCTCCTTTGTAGCCCCCAAACGCTTGAGTTAGGGCTGGTGGCTAGAAATGACCTGGCCCATACTGGGGCTCACAGTAAGGTGCCTCCTCACTGACAGAACAGCCCCAACTAGAAAGCAGGTAGTAGGAGGATGTTGGTGGATGTATTCATAAATATAGACTATCTGCAAGGATGCTGTGTGGGCATCAAATGTGCTGTGACTCCAGATGGCATCATGGTCTCTCTTCATCCCCAAACCCACAAGTCTGCAGTGATCCAGCAGGCAAGACACTCTCTAAGTACGCGGAGTTCCCCTTGAGCTGCGTTCTCATTCAGAAGACGGTGGAGATGACAGATGTCCTAGCAGAATAACCAGGCTGAATTTGTAAAGGCTTTTGCCTGTGTGTTCCCTGGGAAGCCTTAGATAGGGGTCTGTAGTATTTTAGGTACACTGTGGGGAAGGAGCCTACATTTCCAGGGGGTGGCAGGATGTCACAGAAGGTCATAATCCAGCCCTCTGATCTCAAGGCAGAGCCTCTGTGTATGAAATGGAGTGGTTCCCCAAAAATAGAACAAGAGCACTCCATCCATGAGAAGATGGCTGTCAGGTCACTGAGGCCCACAATGATCTTGGCGAATTGTGGCTGGCTGAGGCCACCTTTCTTTTCCGGACATACTTCTGGAGATCAAAACTCTATTTCTAAGTGGATAACCTGCCGCTGCGGTGGGACTTTCCTTGTGATGCCTTCTGCTTTTCCCGTCACGATTGCTTTTCTAACTGAGCTGTAGACCTGGTGCCTTCCAGTGGGTATGAGGGAGAGACTGGAGCTCAAGTGGAGAGCTGACCCCTGTGGGCAGCTCCTAGCATGGCAGGACATGTCTAGCAAGCCCATGCAGGTCCAAGAGTCATGTTTTGTCTGGTTAATGACACTTGGATTGTTACTGCGCCATAATCCAGTTCTTATCCTTGTCAACACTAGAGACTGATGCAATGGAGGGTGAAATGGGAGTTTGGATTCCTCTCCTGGGTTCTTGTCAACCAGGATTATAGTTTTACTGAGGAAGACTGGGTCAAGTGTGCTGTTCTTTTGATCAAAGCCCCTGTTGCCCTTGGGGTAGAGCCCACTCCTTTTACCAGGCCTTGGGAAAAAGCAACAATTCTTCCCTCCGTACATCCTCACTTTCCTCTACGTTCTAGATCATTCCATGCAGACTTGGCTGTCCTCCAAGACCGTGAGCCTTGAGGACAGGGATTGCTTCTCCTCTTTACTTTTTATCCCCAGGCCTTAGCACAGCGCTTGGCGCAGAATGGAATGCCTGAGGAATTGCAAAATTCGCAGCGCAGATGGTACAGAAAGAACTGTAGCCCTGATCCTCAGGAGACAGAGGCAGAAGAGTCAGGAGCCTAGGCTACCTGAAACCCTTCCTCAGAGAGAAAGGGAAAGCAAAGGGGGAAATGTGACTGCACACTCGCGCTGTCACAAGTAATGTCTTGTGTGTGGGAAGAAAGCAAGGCCTGGAGTGCAGGTGAAACTGATCCCTTGATTAGCCGGTGACAGCTTCCTCGTCTCACAACCACCTGGATCTTAATGGTTATTTTCTTACAAGGCCGTTGCATTTGCAATATGACAGAGCTCTGCTTACCTTGGACTGAGAGCTGTCCTGCCTTAGGTTTCCAGCAAGGCCAGAGTCAGTTTTGTGCTGTGGCAACAAGCCAGCAAGAGTAGCCTGGGGAGTCCCTCTCAGAAATGTGCTGCATTATCTGGACCCAGACTCTTCCAGAACTCAGCAGTGGCCCACTTCCTTGAGCCATTCTACGGCCTGAGCTGGCCTGGAGTGGATTCCGGATGCCCTGTGATGCACGTGGCCCTCAGGGTCAGCAGTGACTGTGCTGCCAGTTAGTCAGGTGAAATGTCATGCAGCTGGTCCCTGTTACATTTCCTGACACCTCCCTGTCCCATGGTGACTGCTCATCCACACACTGCCTGTCACCTTGTCGTGCTGTCTTGGGACTCAGCAGTCACACGTGTAGAGATCTGTCCCCAGGCCCTTTTCTCAGAACAAGCTCAACTTCACTTCCTCTGGCCTTATCAAACTCTTTGTTTCCAAAACTGTTAAACAGCCATGGGGGCAGAGGGGATTAACTCAGCTTCTCTGCCCCTCCATCCTCTAAGTTAAAAGCAGAAGAGAAAAGATGGCCAGCTATCAGTTCATTCTCCTCAGCACACCAGGCACGAGACTTTGGAATTTTGTCCTCTGTAGTTCAGACTTTTGGCTGTGCCGTCTCTGCTTCAAGCTCAGCCTAAAGAAACATACGGCTCCAGATTCTGCAATACCTCAGAGAAGGTTCTCCTCATCTACGGGACTTAGCAGATGAAATATGGTTTTCCGAACCTCTTTTCATTGACCGTCAAAGTAACAAGCAGTGTCTTGTGTCTCAACAGAGACAGCCCTTTCACTCAGTTATTCAGGGAAGAATGTGCCATTGTCTCTACTGTAGATTTTTATTTTATTTGTAAATTGTGCGTGCTGCATGCTACGGAATACTGAGAAGCCACACACCCTGGCTTGTTAGTTGACACACAGAACGTGTCATTACAAATTGTTTGACTAACAGTGGACTATTGAACTGCCATCCAGATGTGTGTGGACTTAACTGTGGGAATGTCCACAGAGGAGGATTATCTTGCTTGTTGCTGGGGCCAGTCCCCCAGAGAGTGGAGATATGAGCGTGGAAGCGACCCAGCACAGCAGCTCCAAATGGCTCTTCAGAGATTAATCCTGGTTTTAAAAAGTTATTTCCAAAGAAGACTGAGTTCGTTCTCCTAAATGTCAGTCATACAAAGAAAATACTAAATAGCAACAAACATATGCAAATTGAATGTTTTGGGTTCGATTTTTTTTTAAATATCTAGAAATTAAGAGGATTCTGGGTTCAAGATAAGACCCCAGTAATCCCAGACTTCCCCAATGGGCTGTGTGTCTCCCTTGCTCCCAGCCTTCCTGCTGCACATGACCACCACATGGTCACAACCCTAGGCACAGGAGAGCAGTAACCCTCCTGTGCACACTGCCTGAAAAAACACTTGAGTCTCAGCGTGATGCCTTGTGTACTGCATGACTAAGACAGAACAGCCAGAGAGTAAATACTGTTTAGGGCCGCCAAGACCTGGAGCCCTCTTCGTTCCTAGTAAGGATGCTGCAGAATGAGGGCTGTGGAGATGGCTCAGTGGGCAGAGTGCTACCTGCTGAGCAGCCCTGGGGACCTGCTGAGCAGCCCTGGGGACCTGAGGTGGACTGTCCACTACCTATGTAAAGTCAGATGTTACAGCTCACATCCGTGATCTCAGAACCCCTGGGACACATGGAGCAAGAGAATCCCCCAAAGCTTTTGAGCCAACTCATCTGGGTGTGCACAGTGAACAACAGAGGAGATCTTATCTCAAACAAGACGGAAGGCGAGGACTAACACCAAGGTTGCCCTCTGACCCCTGCACCCAAGCAGTAGGCACACACAAAGATAGAAAAGAATGCAAACTGGGATAGTTACTTTGAGAAATGAGCAGTTGCTTAAAATACAAAGCATGGTCCCAGCATTCTTGTCCCTATTATCTGCTAAGACAAAGGAAAACATTTGTCCCCACAAAAACTTGGCCATGAATATTCATAACATCAGTATGCATGGTACACAAAATGTCCATCAACTGTTGAAAGGACAGATGTGGCAAAGCACACAGCTGTAACCAAGAGTGAAGAACTGATCCAGAATAAGTGAACCTTGGAAATGTGGTCAGTGAGATAAGATAGACCCAAAAGTACACACGTTGCATGAATGCATTCTCAGAAATATCTCGAACAGGCAAATCTCCAGAGACAAAGCAGCTTGGCGGTATCTGCAGCAGAGGGCTTCGGGAGAGGAGGTGGATATGGGCCTTTTTGGGCTGTGGTGTTACTGGGAACCAAACCCAAGCCTTGCACATGGTAAGCATGCGCTCTGCCACTGAGCCGCACCTCCGTCCTGGGTTTCTTTCTGGAGAGATGAACATGTTCTGAGATAGGCTGTGACCTCAATAACACTGTTGAAAAATGAAAGCAAAATGAAGACATTTTCAGGCAAAAAAGAAAATAATATATTGGAAATATTTTTTTTAAACTATACTTAAAATAGGAATAGCCTCAAAAATCACATAACTAAACTTTTTGGCAGCATGAAAGAGAAGGGGAATGGTTGTGAATTTAGCAGCTTATCTCTTCTCTTTCCTTCTTTCTCTGCAAAGGTGTCGTGTAACGGCAAAGATGCTTGTCTGTCTTACTGGAATCTACAGAAGTAAGCAGTACCCAACCGTCTCATAGCTACATTTACCTTTCTGTGGTGACATGCCCATTGGCAACATGTATCGAAATGTATCATTTTGAACCTATTTTAAATTCTGTATCAGGCAAGTGTAAAAAAATTAAATAGTAAAACATCAGGCCAGTCACAGGAAACAAAGACAGATAGGAAACCCTTTCCAGATCCTGTCCGCACTCCACTTTCTATAGTTTAATCTAAAGAAAAATGTGGAATTTCCTGCAGAGTGATTAATTGGCTGGTGTGGTGACATACAGGAACTCTGAGCTTGACCTCGCAGGTAAAGGCTAACTGGTATGTTAAGTTGATTACACAATTTCCTCTAAATATGTTGACAAGTGGTTTGCACAGTTGCCTTGACCTTTGCCCTTATAAATGCACATTTATAAATGACTTGCTTTTTGAGCCAAAGCAATCCTTATTTTAGATGTGGCATGTGTTGAGTAAACAGCCTGATTGTAACCCTGTCTTCCTAAGCCCAGCGGCAGCCAGGTCAGGTTATCGCAGTCACTGGAAGGGTCTGAGGTGGCTGGAGTCACACAGAGCAGCAAGCGGCAAGCCACACAGTGCTTCCCCACCCCAGTCTAGTGGGTTGGAAAGGGATTCCATAAACTGCTTGAGATGTTCCAGGAGGAGAGGCTGCTAAATGGTCTGCAGTAAATGACAAGTAGGAGGTAACTTGGGTGTTTCTTGCAGCTCTCCTTTTCAGGATGCCAGTCCCTTAAAAAAAAAAAATACAGCTTTTCATTTTTCTTCCAAAGTAAGATGGAGAAAAATTTCCAGGGAGCATTTCTGTGCTGTGAGCATTTTCCCAGGAAGATAATGTCCCCTTAGGTGGTCTAGAGAATGTCATTGGAGGTATTTTTGTTTTAGAGACATGCTGCTTGCTTGTACTTCAGAGGGAGTTATAACACGCCATTATAAATGAGCAGGAAATGCATCCTCAGGTAATAAATCAAGCTGCTATTTCAGAAAGCAGCTGTTTATTTGTAGATTTATAAGCTGAGCACCTTTCTTCAGCCTGATATATACTGATTTGATGAGCACAAAGAGATTCGCTAACACTGTTGATTTAGCTGGAATATAGATCTGTGTGCGTCCCTATGTGAATGAGTTAACCAATTGGAAAATGAATTGGGTTTTATGTGTATGTACAAAGATAATAACCATTTATGCTTTCCAGGTCTAGAGCATGACAAGCCTTGAGTTTGCCTGGAAAGCAGCCTGTTGTCAAGGCTCAGAGGTTAACTGTGCACCTCACCCCCGTTCCCCCCGAGTCCATGTGCTGCCCTGAAACACTGTGCAGAAGCCTCACAAATCATCTTCATTCACTAGCCCTTCCATAAGATGAAACTTGCCCGCCTAAAATGTTTCCTGCTCTCCAGCAATGAGTCACACAGTAATCTTTTCCTTGATTTCATTATTTCCCTCAGCTCTATAGCCTTTCACTTTCTGGCTGGCTGTGGGATTGGGGAGGGCAGGAGCAGAGCCTCCCGCCATGTGGCTTCTCCTGAAGTTGGAACCATTAATCATTAACAACATTCTCCACTCCCTTCGCTTCCTTATGGGCTCACCAGTACCCTGCTAGGTATGTGGGGGTGAAGTGATCTCTTTGTGCCCAACCTCTTGCCTGGGAGAAGGTAGGGTCCCCACGGTTTAGATTTCAACTCTACACAAAAACCTAAGTTTCCTGAACTTCCTGCCCCTGTGGAATAATCAGATATGTTTCTGCTGCCTCTTAGTTTTCTCCTTTATAAGGAGCTTCTTAACTGAAGTATTTCTTAATAAAATATGTCAGAAGTAAAACCTTCAGACATTATATAAAGGCAACCCCTTTCCCACCAAAAGCTTAAGAATTTAATATTTTATACAACTGCATGAAGCCCCTGGTCCAACTTCATTCAAAAGACCAACCGTGCACACCCTGAAGGAACCCAGAACCTGTGGAGAGAGAGGGCAGAGGGCTACCTTTCTTGGACAGGAGAATGTGCTTTCCCTCAGTTTGTTTTTCTTCTTCCAAATATGTGAACCACAGGAAATGGCCAGTAGTCAGTCCCTTCACCTACAAAATGGCGGTGTTGTGTGATCCAGCCTCACACCAGGGAGACAGATGGCCTTGACACATTACGAGGATTTGGAGTCAGGTTTTCATCTAGGTCGTTCACTTAGCCTCAGAATTGACTTTCCTACCCTGAGTCTCTCTCAGACTCATACTTCACCCTCTTGCCACAGCCAGATAAATCTGAGTAACAATTTAAAATGGTTACATGTTTATTTCCTGTAGAAACATTAGTGTTTGGGGACAGAGTGTCATTCACATTCCCACTGTCAATATGGAATGCATGACATATGCATTGTGATCATCAGTTGGGTGTGGCAATTCACACCTGTCATCTCTGCACTTCTGGAGGCTGTGAGTTCAAGGTTAGCCTGGGCTACACAGTAAGTTCCAAGCCAGCCTGGGCTAAGAGTAGAGAAAGAAAGGAAGGAGGAAGGGAGGGAAGGAAGAGATCCCTCCCAAGTTCTCGATTTCAGATGCCTGAGGCAAATGGTGGAGCAGGAGTATTAGCCCAGAGCTCCTGTGTTCATCCTTGTCCTTCTTGGGTATCCACCCTCCTTGTCCGGCCTCCTGCCCCTGCCTCGTGCCTGTCCTGTGCTCTTGGCCACTCCCATCTGTGTGACTGTGCTTCCAGTGTGGTCACACACCTGCTCACTAGCCCCATCCTCACAGGATCTTCCTGTGAACCAGTCACAAGGAGGAAGCACTGGCACTTAGCATGTTCTCACGTCGGCTGCCTCACGAAACTTGAGCTCTCCAGGGCCAGGTCTGAGTTCTGTGGGACCTGACACTAAATAGTTTGGGTCCCTTCCGGGGGAAGAAAAAGTTAAGTTCAAAGTCAGTTACAGAAGTTAATGTTTGTTTAGGTCAAGAAATAAAGTTCTGTGAAGAAATAAAAATTACAAACACCACACCATCAAGAAAACCGCAACTGCCATATACATATTTATAATTGTTTTTCTCTCTGTTTTAACTACATAGTTTCTGGCTATTTATTTTTTTCATATAACTATTTTATGATAGTGTTCATGAGCAGAAAAGGGTAATACCTCATTTTTTTTATCTGGCATACACACACACACACACACACACACACACACACACACACACACACACACAGAGTTTCTAACAGCTTCTTTCACATAAGTAATCCCAAGTAATACAAAACTGTCTCCAGGTCCATTATGGAATATGTCCCAAGACCAAACCCCATGTACCTACTTTTTTTCTATAATCCTATGATAAAAGCATAATTTATAAACCAGGCACAGTAGGAGATTAGTAGCATGATTAAAAAAAAACAGGCAGTTACAACATTACATTATCATAATTTTTAAAGCTTACAAATTGTTTATTTCTGGAATCTTCCATCTAGTATTTTCAGACTGTGACATGACTGAAACTATAAAGAAGGAACTACTGTGATCTGTTATCAAGGGAAACCTCTTGGACTTCCTTTCCATCTCTAAGCACAGAGTTGGAATTTTATTCAGATTACTTTATTTCTGCTTCAAGCCTTTGTTTTTCCTCCACTACCCGAATACCTCCAGTGCGAGCTCTCCCTCTGTGCCCATGTCACAGTAGAGCATCCAGATCTGCTCCCGTGAGTTCAGCAATACAGGAGGTGACCATTTCTAGCGCCAGGTGGTTAGCAGTGTTTTATCCAAAGCTAGGCCTAGTTGTATCCCACCTTATCCAACGCTGACTAGCCTAACTCCATTTCCCCTTTACTGAGGTCCCAGAAAGAGCACAGCCATGTGAGTCCTAAGGACACAAAGCAGAGCCATCACAGGACAAAAGAAAGAAAGATCATCGACTGATGCTTTGCAGCTGATGGATCTTATTTTCACAAGGTTTACAAAAATATATGACCAAACAAACATAGTGCTGAGCCTCTCAAAGGGACTGGTGTACTTGAGAGACCAACCCTGAGGCACAGATGATGGAGAGGCTGCATTCATGTTAGAGAACACTAGTGTAAGACCACTCAGCAAGTGACGAAGTTACAGTAGACTCATTTGCCAGACACGCTCCTACCTGTTATGCTGATGTTTGTAAGTTTATATGCCTTAAAAACATCACTGTACTTCGTTTCTTAACCTGTCCAAGTTCAGTGCTCAGCATATGACTGTTGATCAGCATTTTCTTTTTTTTTTTTAAGATTTATTTATTTATTATGTGTACAGTGTTCTGTCTGCATGTATCCCTGCAGGCCAGAAGAGGGTATCAGATCTTATTACAGATGGTTGTGAGCCACCATGTGGTTGCTAGGAATTGAACTCAGGACCTTTGGAAGAGCAAGCAGTGCTCTTAACCTCTGAGCCATCTCTCCAGCCCTGTTGATCAGCATTTTCTATACCTACACATGCATGCATACAAGCACACTTATGTACACATATGCACACACAAAATGGATGTCAAAAAAAAATCTCAAAATGAATGTTCTGTGTTCCTAGACACCCACGAGCCACGTTGGAGACTAGGATTTAACTTCTATTTAAAAATCATTTATCATGGCACAGCATCTCAAATAACTATAGTAAATGACACTTAGGGCTTCCACCCAACCTGTCCTGGAGCCTTCCTGCACTTCATGCAGCTCAGAATAGGTCTCTGTCCCCAACAACTAGCAACAGTAAAGGCCTCCTAGCTTTATTCTGGTTTGGGAATGGTGGGGCACTCTGAACAAGATGGGGGTGGCCAGCTTTCAGTGTGCCGGCACCTGCAGAAGAAAGGTTCTTGTCTGGTAAAGCCTCCATGTCTGTAAGCCCCTGCTCTACACGCGGGCGGAACTCTGTCTCTCAGAACAAGTATGTTTGCCAAACAGGGAGTGAAGCGCCTTGCAAGGCCCCTTGTTCCAGGAGAAAGACAGGATAAGGGAAGTGGCAGGGGCTGTGATAGGAAAGGAGTTTTTCACGCTAACAAGTGTGAACTGATAAACCCAGCCCTCATGGGGTCAGAAGAGCACCTCCCAGGCGAAGTTAACTGAGCAAATGTGGCTTGACTTCTCATTTTATAATGGAAAAATGTCCAAGAGAAGAAAAGTCAGCAATCACTGCTATCGTGAATGATGGATCTGACTTCTGATCTGCTTGACTTTCCTACCACAGGAATCGAGGGCGTTACTTTCTCATAGGTCTAAAATAGAAGGTTGCATGGTAAAAATACATTAATCGTTACAGTCCCATTCTTAGCAAGGCTGAGTCCCTGGGCCAAGTATGTTTACATTGCTTATCTCATTTGACCCCCACAAGAACCCACTAGGGCTATTGCATTTTGTATTTGAAGACGGTAAGACTCAGAGAGTTTCGTAGTCATTTGCCCCAGCTGGCCACTCAGCCACCAAGGGGCAGAGTCCAGGCTTGAGTCAAGACAGTTTGCACTTGACCCAGTAATACAGAGAAGTCCATCTGCAGCCTTTCTGGGGACTCTGCCTTGCCTCCAAAAAGTCCCTAAAGGGAAGAATGCTCAGGAATGCTCTGGGAATGCTCCTCTGCATTGTGTGTGAAGTACCTAAGGGCTACTCTTTGTCATTTACCACAAAAGCTACTGCTAGCTACTGTTACTTGGTTCTCCTTTTCCCTCGGGACACCTAGAATAAAATGTAAGAATATTTTGTAAGGAATCAAAATAAATATTGGTCATGACAGCCTCTGGATGGGCTCAGTTCTTCTCTGTTCCTCCTTAGAGTCTTGAGTTAGCTGAGAGGAAGTCCCTTGAGAACAGAACATGAAAACTTGGGTTCCCACAAAGTAGCTGAGGTCAGGCCCTGTGGCCTTGACAGTCATATACAGGGTTCCCTGTGTGTTGCCCATTGATACCTGACTATTTCACCAGGCTGCCTCTGAAAAGATCCCAGGAGGAGCAGACACACTTACGTGACCCAGCTGCAGTACCCAGACCACAGGTTCAAGGGACAACACCTATACTTTCTATAGAGAGGAGGTGATAGGCCAGGACATTGGGAGGGGACCTAAGGAGAGTGTCTCCCTCGACTCCTTATCTCTTACGTTGAGAAACTAAGGCTTGGGGAGGAGTCACTTACCGAGACATTCAGCTAACTGGGATGGGACCTACACTAGGCTCCCTTCCAAGGCGCTCTTCCACTGCAGACAGCTGACATGTCTGCCTTAGGCACATCACCCACACAGGTCCTACCCACAGAACATCCTCATGTCTGCTTAGTCACCCTGTAATTCCTCAGGGTTGCATTAGAACATTGCATGGAGAAGACTGACTGCCAGAGAGGCTGAGCCCTTTTGTCTCAGGTGGTTAGTTTCTCAGTGGAGAGCAATAAAAGCTCTTTAAATTAATTCTGTCTCATTTGTACAGTTGGTGACTCACCTACAGTAGCACTGGTTAAGTAATGTGTTCCCTGAGCCAATGTGAGTTTCTCCAAGACTCATGGTCCACAGCAGAGATGCAGGGAGGGTTCTCATTGTTCAATAAGCTCTTTGTTTCTTATCCTGAAAACAAGTGCCTGGGGCGACTACACACAAGCAGGTACTTCACCCACCAAGGACCCTGTTACTCCTGAAACAGATGTGCTTGGGGAGGGTTGGAAAAACTGGACTATTGTTCACATCAGTCCATCTTTGCCGGGAGAATATATTTTAGGAAATGCTTTCATCTTATGTTTTAAATATATCACTAACCTTGGAGTTAGAGTCAACTCATTCAACTTATGAAGCAGCCACTGTGTGAGCCAATTATTACTAAGACCAGTCTTCACTGCCGCCAAAGTAGACTCATTTTCTGATGGGGTAAGTCTGGCTTCATTTCTTTATTAAATAATACTTATTGGTGGCCCAAGAGAACAGCATGTCACTTCTGTTCCAGTTCTAAGATGGGTAAGAAGCAAGCAAGCAAGCAAGGCTTGGGCAGACATACGGGCCGTCAGACATCCAGATCCATGGTCCCTCCCTGCACGCAGATTTGTCATGAGGGACACAAGGTTCTGCCACATCCACAGCTTCTCACTTTGCTCTGTAGTCACATGACCCAGAAAAGCTGCATTCTTTAAAAAGATAAGTTGAAGATGGAGCAGAGAAAGCATGTCAGGACTCGCACACCACATCCCACAGTGTAAGTGCTCCTCAACCGAGGCCCCTCATAAACTGAAAGTGTCACCGCCAGTCGAAATGGACTTAATACACCCAGGCTGTGTAGGGAGCTCCTAGGCTGGGGACGTGACACAATGAGTTGGTCCTTCCCCTCATGATGTAACGCTGACTCATCTGACTGCTGAGAGGGTCAGACTCCACATTGGTGGCCCAGTCACTTTCTTACCATTGTCACATCAGGATTGTAAGTGGAACCATCACAAGGCAGCGAGCGATGGCCCGTGACTCTGAACCTGGCCCCACACACTGAGCTCTGCTCACCCCCATGGGGTGACATGGAAATCCTTGGAGAGGGACTCACTTGGAGGCCAACCCTGTGTTTCTGAACAACTGCCAGCAGAGTTCACGCTGTCTCTCCATTTCACTCTGAGTGCTTGTGTACCTCAGAGCTGAGAACAGAGCCCAGTGAGAAGGCAGTACTGGAAGGCTGCATGGAGCCTGGACCACAGGCGTGCTCCCCACAGATACATCAGGAAGTGGGGGGCCTGGGGACTGATACTCGTAAGTTTACCTGTACTGCAGACCTCCAGAGAGTCTTCCGAGGAGCTGACAAGAGGCTCGACACTGGAACATCCTTAGCAACACTGGAATAACAGACGTTTAGAAGTGACCTGAACATTCATCAATTGCAAGAAGGGCTCACCTACTAGAATACTACAGAGCAGTCAAAAAAACAGGTGCATCCTAAAACTTCCCACTGATTCAAGATCACTCAACATTCTGCATGTTGAATATAATGCATGTTTCTAGATTCATAAATATGTAGTAAAAAAAATTAAAAACAGGCAGAAACACTCATTTTCCAGCTAGTGGTTACCTAGGGATAGAAAGGTTACCCAGGGACTGCATTGGTAACACAGTCTCCTTCCCAAAGGCAGCTTAGCCTTCACGGTCAAACTGCTTATGGCATCTAGGAAGGAAAAAGACTGACTTCTCTACACAGGTCTTAAGCATCAGCCCAATGGGGAAACGGGTCAAGAGTTCTACGTTAGAGCATGGCTGGGGATAAACCAAGGGGAAACTCCTTTCACCAAAGATACTTTGTCAACCCTAACCCAAGGCTCAAGATAATTTCAGTGTAGGAAATACTGCATCTGGTTACCCCAACTCGGCAAAGTCATCCACGGTTGTTTGGTTTTTAATGAAATCTGACCAAGTGTGCACACGAAGGCTCCTGTAGAATGGCCTTAATTTGTGCTTAGGAATGCATAATTTTATCAGCATCTGTGTAATTAGATACTGTGCAGTGGGATGAAGAATGAGCACGGCCCATTCCATGGCAACAGTGGGCTTCAGTTCCCGCTATCTTTGAGATAGCAAAGGTTTCCATAGACACATGTGTCACGTGGGTTTGCTTATACACATCCAGGAAGAGGATGAAAACTTCCCAGTTGGCTTCCCTCTCTCTCCAAGGATAGGTTGTTAAATACATGCTCTGTTCTGTTCTCTTCCTTACTATGACCTCCTGGGTTTTGCTTGGCTTTCCCTCCCTTGTCTGTGGAAAGCCGTCAATGTGGGTGTTGGGGGCTGTGTGGTCTTGTGCATTGATGTCGGCGCTTTAGCTGGAGTCGCCTGGAGAATGCTTGTTGTCTGAGGAAGAATTAGTGTCATGGGCACCTTCTGTTCAGGAGCCAAGGAGGGATTTTTTTTTTTTTTTTTTGAGACAGAGTTTCTCTGTGTAGTTTTGGAGCCTGTCCTGGAACTCACTTTGTAGCCCAGGCTGGCCTTGAACTCACAGAGATCCACCTGCCTCTGCCTCCCGAGTGCTGGGATTAAAGGCATGCGCCACCACCGCCTGGCTTAAGGAGGGTTTTTTTTTTTTTTTATGAGAATGTGGATTGTGTTCCTTCAGAGGGAACACAGATGTTAACAGAAAACACGCTTCTAAAGGGTACAGCTGGCCTTGGTCACCTCTGAGACCCATCTACTATTGCCAGGCACACAGTAGGTGCTCCTAATTCCCTGCTATCAGCTAATAGGAATGGCAGTGCCTAATAATTAACTATGAAAAGACCCTGCAGAGGGTACCTTTGTTTCTAGCTCAGATGCCAGATGCCTGCAGAAGTAGAGGGGACATAGAAGCATGTAGGGACAAGGCTATCCAGATGTCACACAGCAGGAAGTAGAGGGCTTTCACTGAACCAAACTATACATGGCCTGTCTACTCCAAGTATCTAGTCCAAGCTTTTCAGAAACAACAGATAAGCCATACAGCCCATTAATCTGCATATCTGCTTAGCCTACCAGGAAAGCTAATTGAAAAATATGTTGTTGGATTTTTCTGTTTTGTTTTTCCCAGTGAGAGAGGGCCCAGTTCAAAGCAGATGAAGAATTAGTCCTACCAAGTACCAGTTTTAAACTGGCACCTGTGCAGGGAAATTACTTTTTACCCTATGGGGGACACTGAAAGCATCACATTTTTCATCTCAAAAGACTGGTCTCTAGTTGAAGACATTCATACTGTCTGCCAAAGATAGCCTGGGAAGGGAAAAGAAGACTTAACAATGTAGCCCAAACTTAAAGGTGAAGACAAGTCTGTGGGCCAGTGATTACTGAGAGATGGGCTCTTCAAACTCTTTTTGAAACAGTAGCCCATCAGCCACTTCCTTCTGTCCACCACTGCCTCCCTGGTGTGACCCCAGATGTTCTGGTTAACCCTTCCTCCAAAGGGAAGTCTTATCCATGATACAGAATGGTTTCTCAGCCTTTTGTCCACAGATTGTGGCTCCAAGAACTACAGGCTAGGGACCTCCCATTGGTATACATGGGATACCTGTAGATGCTCTGCCCAGGATTCGCTGAGGCTGAACTAGGGAAAAGCATCTTACTCATTCCATTAATTACAACTTAATAGTATGATTGCAACTGTTAAGCAAAACCTTGCCATTTTAATAGCATTAGGCAATTTTTTATGTGGCAGTAAGGTGTGTACCTTGAGAGAATATTAAAAAGCACTTTAAAGGGGGAAGAAAGATGCTGATGTAAGGTAAGAGAGGGCGATAACAAAGGTTAGTCATTCCTGTGCCTGCTGTGCGTGTCCTTGTAGACACATAGAAATCTCACCGTTCCTCAGATCTATAGAACATGTTCTTCTAAATCACTTAAGAGGTAATTGGAGCCATTGTCTTATTTATTGGCATGTGGCCCTCAACAGATGAGGAGAAACAACCATCTGGCAAACCAGACTACCCAGCAAGTGCCCTGTGAGACATGTAAAGTGTTTGTTTCTTCTAAACAGGTGGTTTCTTTAGAATTGTAGTCACCTTTGTACATAGGACCAGTTAAAACATGGGCATGGTCCATCTCTGCACAGAAGCAAAGACACAGAGCAGGAGTCTAGGGCTCCTTGTAGGCTCTAGAGGTTATGCACTGTAAAACATCTGAAAATCAAGCCACTGGCAAGCATAGGTTTCATACCATGTCCCCAGAAAGGAATGGCATCCATCTCCACCTGTTCTTGCTTACATAACCATTTGGGGGGAGGCGCATACATCCATGCACATGGCAGCCCCTTTGCTCAGGAAAGTTCCCATGATAGTGGCAGCATTCTCCAATGGCTCCAATGTACCTGGTCTTATCCAGTCAGATACCCAGAAGAGGTTACAGATGTTCAAGTCATCTCTGTAACAGTGGAGTTTTTAAAACGCAGAATTCAGGGAAGGCAAGTGTCTCTTCTTAAGTCAAGAACAGCCAAAGTCAGAATGTCACCATAGCTACACATGGGTAACCAGGAACTACAAACTGACAGAGATACAGAGGACCCCCAGGAACATGCAGGCTCTAATGAGAGTGTAACTAGTTCCTTCCCACTGTGCTCTGGGGAACCCCACTGACAGGAGCCACCAGCATTGAGTCCGGCCAAGCTCCAGCCAGCCCCTCCGTTGTCTCCCAGGCCATGTTGCCCTCGCATGCTCCAGGACCCTCCCTGGGCTCCACTACTTGATTCTACTATTGATAACTTGGGAGTTGAGCTGATCCAACATTATCAGGGAGTCTCCATCTCACCAGGTATAGCTGCTGAGGAGAGAATCCACAGATCTCACCTGCCTGCTGTGTTTCTATGGTTTCAGTACTTCCTGACCTTTGTGCTGGTTAGTTGAAATGCTGAAGCAGACGGTCTACCTCCAAGTCACCCTTTCCCTTCTTAAAACCAATTGCATATAGATATTACAGTTCAGCTCCCTCACTCTGGGGGTTCAGCTTAGTCTGTTAGAGCCTTCAGCTCATTTTCCTGGACTTTTTCCCCCCCAATTATCCTTTTTAATGATAGAAAGGTCTATCGTTTATGCATTCTGAAAACAGATTTTACAAATCAAGTAAGACATGACCTAATGTGTGTGTACCTTACATAAAAGCTGATGCTCATGGTCACTCTGCCTGTGACATACAGCCATAGAGTCTTTGTGCAGTAAATTATCAGCTGTAACACTTAGAAAGCTGTTTGGGGAAAAAAAAATCCTTTGCTAAGTTTTAATATCTAAAAGAAATAGCCAAGAAACCTGTCTCTTTTGAGTATTAAAATAACAGAACCTACAACCCCAGCCCGAAAGAGTGGCTGTCACCCACGTCACTGTCCCCAACTCTGTAAAGGTAGAGATTAGATTTCGTAAACTGCTGCTCACGGTGAATAGACTGTAGGCAAATGCTAGGAAATGAGCATGCCAGCCAGGAGCCATGGTCCACGTGCCTGTGGCCCAGCTGCTTGGGAGGGGAAGGCAGGGGGATGAGTTCAAGACCAGCCTGGGCAGCAGAGACTCATCTCAAAACAACAACAATAATAAATTAGCAAGCAGTTTCCCACTAGGATAAGCTTTCAGTCTTAAGACAAACCTGTACTGTCTGTGATCTAATCAAGGGCTTGGTAGCATGCTCTGCAGTATTTGATAAGAATTTTCCCATCACTTTCCCAGTGACTATTCACAAATCAATTTGGTGATGAAAATTAGCTATTTTCTCCAAGTCTGGGAAAAGAGACCATGCAAAGGCAAATATAGACCCACACACTCAGATTTATGCTCTGCTGACCCAGAGTAGAGGTAGCCAGGAGCAGAATAAGATTGTTCTCTGTGAATACACTTATATAAAAAGAATTTTATATTTCTTTCTCTCCATAGATGGGAAAGCCTCGATTTCAGACTATATCCATAACTTTGTAGGGATTATAAAAGAGAAAGAAAACCCTCCCAGGAAGAAACCCCTTAGGTCAAAGCAAACGTCAGAGAATTTCCAAGCATCCTTTCCAGGGTCAAGTCTAAAACCATAAGAATTCTACCAGCACAGGTAGGATGTGGGAGGCAGGAAGAGCCCGACACACACACACATATTCCTGCAACTGGACATGGCCCCTGATTCTACAGGAACATGTCAGCAGGACCACCAAAAACAGCTGGGGTGGCATTCTGTTGGGGGGCTTTGGGCTTCTGCATAAACAAGGACAAGCTGGGAAAATGTTGAGCCAGAGCCGCAGACATTCCTTGGGAGGAACAAACAAGTGAGGAGGGACTGTTGGCCTCTCAGGAAGTCATGAAATCTATGGAAAGCATAGTCATATTTTTGTTATTACTTGATTTAACACTCCAGGAATTTAGCCTGCGCCAGCTGTGAGTCTCAGGGCCCCTGCTCATTAAAATTCTCCTCTTTCCATCCGGCCCCTCTACCATTACTGACTGTCGCCTGCCTGTTGTCTCTCAATTGTCTGTGTAATTCTGGAATGTGCCTGTTCAGTTCCTCCACAAAGATTCGAGTCTCAGTATGTGGTAGCCCTGACTGGCCTGGAGCATGCTATGTAGACCAGGCTGGCCTTGAACTTGTGGCAATTCTCCCGTCTCTGCTTCCTGAGTGCTGGGATTATAGGCATGAGCCACCGTGCCTGGCTTCAGAAAGCCTCTTTTGTAATAGCACATTGTTTATCTACAAAAGTAAAAGTTCATTTTAGAAATTTTAGAGACTCCTGGTGGTGTATGCCTTTAATCCAAGCACTGGGGGGTGCAGAGGGTGGGGGGCAGGGAAGAGGCAGGCAGATCTCTGAGTTTGAGGCCAGCCTGGTCTACAGAGCCAGGGCAACATGGAGAAACCCAGCCAAGAAAGGAAGGGAGGAAGAAAGGGAGAGAGGGAAGGAAGGAAGGAAGGAAGGAAGGAAGGAAGGAAGGAAGGAGGGAGGGAGGGAGGGAGGGAGGGAGGGAGGGAGGGAGGGATTTTTGAGAATTACAAAAGGTATATTGAAAATAGAAATGTGACACGAATAATTCCATCAGCTAAGCTAGGCCGCTCCTAAACTGCTATGAAGCTGTTGTTAGTTCCTACATATCCCAAGTCATCCTGCAGACACCAAAGGCAGCAAGGAGAGACTCAGGTATCCAGACCACTCCCTTCAACCACAGCTCCGGCTTTGTCCCAGTCACCTGACAGCTGGCGTGGCTCCAGGCATTCAGAAGATACTTGTGTGTGCCGTATCCACAAACCTGGGACTGCCCAAGAGGGAGATGGCCGTTTAGATTGGCTTCAGGAGAAAGGAAATCCATCGTAGTTGTCTCAAATAGAAGCTATACAGTACATTTCTTGACACAGCCTTTTACTTGAAATGCCAAAAAGCAATGTGTTCATAAAATCTGGGGGTTGGGACTCCAAGAAGTTAACCAAAATGTGCTAGAAGATGACCCTACTTTTCTTGAAGAGAACTCACTTCCCGCCAAGGCCAGGGCCATGCTATCTACCTTCAGCTTGACTCAGGTCTGTGGGTAGGAAACTGGGGAGGCCCAGAAGTACTTGTTACTGATCCTCCTAGCCCACCAGACCTGCACATGGACCAAACGTCCCTGCACTAAGCAGCGCCCATAAATGAATTACAGAACTGCCATCCGTTACTCCCAAACCGTTTTCTGTCGTTTAATTAGAAAATTCATCTTATTTTGCCTCCAGGCCCTGTAGCCTTATTGCATTTGCACATATTTCAAAATGTTTCAAGTACTGACCAGATAACATTAATGACTATATTAGATAGGCAAACGCTTTTAAACAAAAAAATAATAAACATCCTTGTGTGTGTGTATTAAAAAAAAAATGCTAATTCTGTCTGGAGCCAAACAGGTAATTTTCCCTTCAGCCTTTTTTCAGTCAGCTAAGACAGGTTGGGCTGGGAGTGCAGTCAGCCTGTCTGCAGACTGGCTTGCCTTGCATACCAGGGCCTGAGTTTCTTCCGAGACAGACAGCGGGATGATCTGATTGGCTGGTGTCCAGAGCATGCTCACAAGGGCCTCTTTGATGAAAGGGTTCTTGGTTAAGTACTGTACCAAAAGCAGCCTGCCACCCTCCTTTCAAAGATACCCATTTAGAGTAATTCCCAGAAAGGGAAAAAAAACAGCAAGAAAAAGAGAGAGGGAGGGGAAGGGAGGGAGAAATGGCTGAGCTACAGGGTTACCACAATAATTACACTCCCTGGCCCAGAGAAGGGGGAGTTATTCCAGGTAAACTGCTGGATGTTGAAGGAGCTGGCTGGCAACTCGGTAAGAACATAAGGAATGTGCAATTAAGCTCATTAAAACATCATCATTATGCTTATCAATCTTTCTCCAAAAGAGGTGGGGTGGAGCAGTGTGTCACAGCATGACGGCTTCTGGAGATAAAGATGCGGGGTAACTTGGTTGCTTCTCTCAGCAAACAAAATCAGCCATTCAGTTCCACACAGCATCTACAGTTAGGCAGGCTGGCACTGACGAAGAAGAGAGGCATGCCTGAACTCAAGGAGAAGCGTCCAGGAGCCCAGCTCTGCTCTGTGGGCACGCTTCCTTTTGATGGGATCCCCATCAGAAAAGCAGGCATTTGTAGAATACCCTAGATCTGCTCAACACAGGTATCCAAGGAAATTCTGAAATCCTGTCTCTAAATAGCATAAATCCAGCCTGCTCCACACCATTAGCTCATGTAAGAAGGTGGGACCTGGACCTTAATTCTCAGCGCGTGCATGCGTGTTCTTGTATGTGCGTATGTACATGTGGAAGCCTGAAGTCAGTGTGAGCATCTTCCTCCATGTGTCTCCACCTTGTTTTTGGAGAAAGGTTCATGCACTGACCCTCAGCTCACAAATTCAGCAAGACTAACTGGCTAATGAGGTCCAACAATCCTTCTGTCTCTGTCTACACTGTACTAGGGTTACTATGCCTCCATGTCTGCTTATTCCTGTGGGTCCTGGGAATCCAAACTCAGATCTTCATGTTTGCACAGCAGGCCCTTTACTGCCTGAGCCACCTTTCCAGCCCCACCAGTCTTTCCTGAGAGACACCCCAAGTGTAGGTGTCCTCCTGGGTACTGTGGGTACACAGCCTCCACGGAAACCATCCAGCAGGAGACCTTGGTCAGACACACTTGCACTGTTGCAGGATGGAAGTCAAGGTGCATGGGGAGGAGAAAGCCTAGCATAGTGTGCCGCACGTCCAGCCTGCTCAGGAGGCTCCCTGTGGCGGTCACTTTTACTCTAGCTTTCTGCTCCTTCTCCCCCCACCCCGGGATTTTTTAATAGGAAAATCATGTTTCTTGCAGAAAATTAGTCACATACAAAAGAAGAGGAAAAAAAAAAGAAAAGAAAAATCATGTGATCTGGTTCACCCACTCCAACATTTAGCTAAGTTTTATTCCAATTTTTTACTTCTTTTGCTTTTGTAAAACTATATAAATGGAATTACTGTTTACTTGTCCCTATAATGTGAACATTTCCATATCATTAAATACACTTCAAACCATTGTTTGGAATGTCTGCACAGTTTAAGCAGTCGTCATTTTCTGGCACTGAGAATGGATGCCTAGGGCTCCACACGTGCTCAGGCATGTGCCCTGCCACTGAGCAACACCACCAGCCTGGGTTTAATCTTTGACTGCTGGGTACCTTACCTGTTTACAGTTTTCACCAGTAAAAGTAGTATGGCCCTGAGCACCTGTGTATACAAGAGTGGTCACTTACTTCACACGCCTAAGTTATTTGCAAATAGTGTGTCTGTGGTATCTACCTGTAAAACAGAAGAAAAATGCCTGGTTCAGGGCAGAATATAACTGGATCACCATATTGTAGTTGGATAAATCTGGAGATTAAGTTCTTCTCTGGGAACTAGCAGAGTACAAGTCTCACAGATGAGCAGGACAAGAGCCAAGTGGTCCAGTCTTTAGGTATATGTTACTGTAGATTGTCCCAGACCTCCAGCTTGTCCCTTCCCCTGAGAATATGTCTGTTAGGAGCCACTATTCCTGCAGCAGCTCAGCCCCAGCAACCCCCATCCCTTCTTCCTACTGTACATCTCAAGTTCAAGGTCAGTGACCCACGGAGGTTTCACCTACATGCAGATTGAAGAGACAGGCTCCTGGCCCCTGGCCCAGACTCACTCAGTCAGAACCTGTGGGATGGAACCCAGCAACCTGCATTTTAAAGGCACACCTCAAGGCAATTCCAGGGCAAGAAATGCAAGGCTAGCATGGCAGGCAGACACGCTGGCCTCAGCCTTGACCCTGAGCTTGTGGTATGCACAGCAGGGCAGCGCTTCCTCTAAAGGACGACAGAAGAAGACCTTTCCGAAGAGTGGTTGGGAGGGTGGAACAAGGTGTCGGTTTCAGCTAGGCTTAGGAGAGTTCTTCTACCGCTCACGCTTGTCATTTTTCCCTGTAACACCAGAGCATGGAGCAGCATCACCCATAGTCTCTCTATCATCTGGGCTGCAGCTGAGCTCACCAGTGAGAGTCTGCTTTGAAAGTGGCCTCCGAGAGGAGTCTCCTGCGTGGTGCCTCCCTGTTCCTGGTCTTAGCTGGCTGCCAGAGGGAAGCTTCGGGGCCAGCATCTCATTGGTAGAAATGTGTCCCTGGTTGGAAGTCACTTAAGATAAAGCAGAAGGGAAGAGTCAGGCTGATGTGGAGAAGTGGGAATGGACAAAGTCCAGGCCCCTGAGGCTGATGGAAGCCGCTTGAGCGTGCATTCCTGGTTGGATCAAGATCATGGAAAAATGGACCCCAAAGATCTTCAGATGGAAATGTCAGTTTTAGGTTTCACTTATTAGCTCCAGCTACTTTGAGGTGTTAATAAACTTCATCAAATCCATTTCTTATTCCCCTAGTGAGCTAAGTCTGTTCACAGACAATATCAAGCCAATGCTTAGTGGCACTGTATAGAAACTAAATTTTGTTAGAAATACACAACAGACAGTTCAGCTGCAAAACACTTCCCAAGGGTTTCAGTTTTTGTCTGTCTCAGGTCTGCAATAACCCCTCTGCATTCAGCGGATCCTCCCAGTCAACTGTATCATTCACTCCAAGTGTGGAGGAATTGTGTTTAATGGCTCAGGAAGAAGAATCAAAGAAGTTGTGTGCTTCTCCACCCCATCCCACCCTGTGCTCCCACCTGTCCCTGCCCACCCCAGGCCCCCAGGCTCCCAGGATGCGGGTTGCGGTCCCCTCAGTGTCCTCACTGTCCCTTCTGTGCCGGCATTTCTGCTTCAGAGCTGAGAGTGCACATGGTCTAGCCGACTTCAGAATTCTCAGAGTGCTAAGTGACTGCCTGTGGCTGCTGTAATACAGCCAGACAAACCAACCAACAAACAAAATGCACCACGGGAAACAACATAGGCAAGCTGGAGCCACCTCATCCCAGGTCACAGAAAAAGCCGTAGACAAACTAGAAAATACACAGCAGTCCATATGAAGAAACAGAATCTGCCTGGGGTAGTGCTTGTCTCTCGTCTCTGCACTTTGTTGACAGAGGCAAGATCAGGAGTCCAAGGCCACTTTGCTACATGGCGAGTGTGAAGCCAATCTGTTCCATGTTGGGCCCTATCTCAAGAAAAAGGAAAAAAGGAGGAAGGGAAGGAGGGAGGGAGGGAGAAAGGAAAAGAAAATGAAGGCAATCACAGCCTTAAGGAGATGAAAGTAAATGTTTGGAAACGTTCAGTCTGTCCTGTTCTATTGTAAACTTTTAAAAGACAGTGTTGAGACTCAACACATAGGGTTATGTTTGTGGTACGATGATTTGCTTCTGTGTGTGTGTGTGTGTGTGTGTGTGTGTGTGTGTGTGTGTGTGTTAGAGCAGGACCAGAGATGAGGTTTTATTTTAAGAAAAACCAAAAATTGAAAATAGTTCAGACATATATTTTATGTATAAATAAAAAATTAAGACATCAACCCTGTTCTTTTTGGTGATAACTGAGCCAATTGTGCATGTGAACAGTGGGGTTTTGCTTTTCAATTTTATGTTAAAGAAAACGAAGTCTACCACTTCCTTGGGCTCATGCATGCCACAGTTGTCAGAACTGATGAATCTCCTGCATTTGAACAGTGATTATGAGATCTTTGCTTTTCTGTGAGGTAAAAAGCTAGAAAATTACAGCTCGATGGCTATGTTTGCCAGAGCGGTCACCCTGAGATTGTGTGGGGCTTATCTCTGGGGTGATCAGCTTGGCCCTCTTACACAGAGCTGTCTTAAAAACACAGATCTACTGGTAAGATGTGTGTTAATTTCAGTCTAACAGCTTTAGGATTACCCTTCAAGACTCTATCACCAGGCTTTTGTACAAACAAGGAGCTTTACACAGAACTCCCATTATAATGGTGGCTGAGGGGGGAGGCTGTTTGGTTGATTGAGTTATGATTGTGTGGAGAACAAATAAAGGCTTTCTTTCTTAAACATAACAGTTATGTCTTGCTCTCACTAATAATGCCTCCTTTTCTCTTAAAACAATATTTACACAGACTGACATTCTTACCGTCTGTACAGTGCGCTGCCTCTGAGTTGAAACGCGTTTTTAATTCTACGAGCTAGACAAGTCGATTCAATTCCACACAACTGAGTTTCCAACTCTATTGTATTTCCTACCAGTGAGTACTTTCTCCTTCACCTGGGTAGAGACAGACACATATTGGATAGGTAAATAGACATATGATAGACAGGCAGGTAGGTAAAAGGAAGATGGATGGATGGATGGATGGATGGATGGATGGATGGATGGATGGATGGGAATGAAGGATAACTATGTGCATCTGTATACATGTACAGGTTTGTTGCTGTAAGGATTTTCTTTGTTTTCTGAGCATCCCCCTGTGACTGCAGTAGCATCACAGTGAGCATCATGATAGACTCTTGACAGCCTGACAGAATTGTACTGTCTCCTTTCTTCCTCTCCAGAGAAGACCAGTGGTGGTTCTTCAATAGCTGTTGCACTGGGCATGTTAGAATGCTATTCCCTAGGTTTCAAGTTTAGTACATTTCATTATTGAGGGGGGGGAGGAGGTTGCTAAGACATGCATTTGGAGTCAGAGGACAACTTGCAAGAGTTGGCTCTCTCCTCCCCTTGTGTCCCAGACTTGGTGGCACGAGTCACCCCCTGAGCCATCTTCCTACTTCCTGAATTTTATCTAAAGTCTATTAATAAAGTGGATTGGAAGGGTTCCGTGATGGTGGGTAAGTGCATTCAAGGTGAGCAGTGACAGCCCTGGTCCTGAGGCTGCTGCAGCTTCAGAGGTCACAGCCACGTGTCTGTGACTGCTCTCAGAGCTGCTGGCTCCATAGCCACGGGGCTCGAGGATGGCGACTCCCAAGGGAAAGGTAGAGGAAACGAGGCAGAGCACTCGTTTGATGGTTTGTTTTTTTTCTTGAATGGAAAACAGAACAATCCAGAAACAGGAAGCTGATTTGGGGTCCCTACAGTTGGAATAGGAGTATAGTTAAGACAGAGCAAATCTGAAATGACTTTCCGTGCACTAGGAGCTGAGTCTCCTTGAGTTTGCCAAACCTCTCTTTAAGTGCAGTTAGTTTCCGCAAGTACCAGTGGGCAGGAGATTTGACTTAGGGTATTATAACTTCAACAGGACTCATTTTAATCAGCTAATTTGGCATTTAGAAAGGACTGCAGGTCATTGTAATTATGCAAGGGACACGTAGTCATTAGCTTCAGCATTCCAAGTTCTCATTAATATCTACCCAGAAGAGAGTTGCATGAAGGGGTCTGTCACCGTTGCCTGAAAATGAATGGTTTGGGGTGGTTTTTTGTTTTTTACTTGAAATTGAAGCTTGTATTCTCTCCTTGCTGCCTCCAGAATTGAGATAAGTGCTGGGCCTGACAGCAGTTCCCTTAGGTGTCAGGACCATGTATGTCTCCCCCATGTGTGAGGAATCAAAGCATTTAAATCCCAATGATCCAACTCAGCCCCACTGAAAGATCTGCACAAGGTTAGTCTGTGATGATGATGGTGATGATGGTGATGATGATGACCACGATGATGATGATGATTAGTAATAATAACCATGAGCTGGAGAGATGACTCAGAGTTAAGAGCACTTGTTCTTCCAGAGGACCCAAGTTTGATGCCTAGAACCTGCATCCATGTTACAGCAGTCTGTAACTCTCACTCCAGGGATCCTCTAGCCCCTGTGGGCCCCTGCACTCACATGCACAGACCTATACACACACACCCCAACACATAATTTAAAATGGTAATCCTGAGTCCTAGCTAGAGGGTGGTCTTGCACAGCCACAGCTCACTCATTGGCACCGAGCTCAGAAGCCCATTAGCAGTGCCACTTTGGTGAGCAGAGAGTGAATGACTGGGCATTGCAGCCTTTTGGTAAAGTGAGAATGTGCCACTGGCCTTTGTCACAAGCCTCATGCCAGGCATAACTTTGCACCCCACCATGCTGAGGTAGGTGCTCAGCTGAGTGTGCTGGGAGCGTGCAGCCCTGCTTTAACACTGAGACCTGCTTCTTCCAGCTGGAAGGTTTTACAGCCCTGTGTTCAGGAGTGTTGGGATTTTTGATTATTATCATTAATTTTCCGATTTTAGTTGCCTTTGTTTAGAATCTACTTTAGATTTATACCTTATCACAATTTAGCCCCCAGATATTGTTTTGTTCAGATATACCACAAAGGTCATTAAAGCTTATGACCTTTAGCCTCACCTTTTATTCCCTGCTGCCATGTGACCCCAAGGCCGGGTGATGACCTGGGTACCAATCAGATGCTAGTGCCTGGGCCTATGCAGCCATCACCTCATCTCCGTAAGTTTCTCCATTTGCTTTGTGCCTCAGCTTCTTCTTTACCACCCACATGGAGGGCTTCCGAGGGAGGGTCAGGACTGTATCTGCAGTGACAGTGTCCCAGCATTCCCTGGGGAGGCTGCTTCTCACCCACCTGTAGGGCGCCCTCTGGAATGCTTAGCTGCGCCCTTTTGCATGTGTGCTTGCCAGAGCCAGCTACTTAATCCCAGTCAGTGCCTGCAGTACTGTGCCTGCAGTACTGTGCCTGCAGTACTTGATGTGTTGTTGCCGTAGCCAGCTGCAGGCAGTTCTCCACTGTCTGGGAATGGAGGTGACGTAGAGCACAGCTCATCCGAAACAGTGAAGAATACAAGGCTCACATTGTGAGAACTAGCATCAGTTGATTCTGTTTTTACAAAAGTGCTTTGCCTTCCTACTTGTTGTGTTCCGCTTAAGCTGAACTCAGCGTTTAAAATGTTACTTCAGTATTTATATTATACAGACTAGTGTATAAGAAATTGGAACACTAGTCCTTGGGCTGAATGTATATAAAAACAGCTTTCTGTGGACTTACATATGTATAATTTTTTTTTTTTTTTGGTTTTTCGAGACAGGGTTTCTCTGTGTAGCTTTGCGCCTTTCCTGGATCTCGCGCTGGATCTCGCGCTGTAGACCAGGCTGGCCTCGAACTCACAGAGATCCGCCTGCTTCTACCTCCCGAGTGCTGGGATTAAAGGCGTGCGCCACCACCGCCCGGCACATATGTATAATTTTAACTAAGCAGATCTTTTGTGTTATTAAATACTGTAATTATTGTGCCACATCTGCTAACTCATCTCGACATCATTTTTGGTTGGCTATGTAGTACTCAGTGTTTTTGTACATAATTCACTTTGTGATTAATATGTGCATTATTTTGAGATTGTAGCTCATGATGGTGTTCACGTACTCCTGTATGCACATGAACTATCATAATCTTTACTATTTTGGTTGGCGTATACTGAGCCATTTTAAATTTTCAAACTAATGCCAAATTGTGTTCTGGAAAAACTGTGCTTGCCTTGTTCCTACCCAGCGATTATCCCAGTGTGCCCGCTGGGCATTGGGATTCCCTTTCCTCTTCACTGACCTGACAGTGAGAAGGAAATCCATCACCTTCTTGTAGCTGGTACATGTGTGCGTGTAGGAACATGCGCGTGTGCGTGTGCGTGTGTCTGTGTGCTCTTCTCCTCTAGCTGAGGCTGGGCTTGTCAAAATAGCTCAATGGCCAGCTCTCTGTGGCTGCCAGCCCCACTTTCACCTGTTTCTCCTCTTACATGTCCTGTGAAATGTTACATTATTTAGTTTTAACTTCTCGAGTATTTACTGTGTGATTAACTCTTCATGGTGCTGAGGACACAGAGTGTAGGGAAGTACGATGATTTCTGACCTCAACACAGTGGGAGAGACAGCGTCGCTTTGACTGATTGAAGACATCCTGACCAAGAGTTTGATTGAGAGCCCTGTGACAGGAGGAAACGTGCAAGAGAGAGCACTGGGCCAGCACTGGCGAAGCAAGAGAAAGAAGAGTCCGTGTGAGGCGGCGAGGGGCAGACTGGGGGGTGATGTGCTGTGATGTGCCGAGGACCGCTAAGGCATTTTACGAAGGCCAAACATGAAGGAAACCTTAGGCAATGAAGAAAGTCTTTTGTAGAAAGAAACAAGAGCAGAGATTTAAAACTGACTGCTTGTAACTGATGCTTGGAGTGTGGGGACTGCACATAAATAATGAAAGACCCCACAGGTGGCAGCCAGTGCTTTGATAAAGACAGTTATGACAACGCAACTTTAAATGTATGTTTATAAACTTCGCTAAATGCCGCAAACAGGCTCAAATATAATTTTGAACAAAGCCGTTGCTGTAAGAACTTGGTGTGTGATGCTTACCTGCTGCCTGCTCCTTGGACCCTCACCTAAAGGGGGTCCCTCACATTCACACATAGCAGAATGCACACTTACATGCCCATATTCACACATATGGATATGCACACATACTGACTGTGTCAGTACTGTAGGAAGCTGTGTGGCTGGTTTAGTGGCAGGTGAACTGGATGAGGTGGAAGACAAGGACACACTTCTTTAAAGCATGAAGGAATGAGAGAAGACGAGAGATGGAACAATATTGCGTTCAAGTGCATGGTCTTTAGTCTTGCCCCATATATTTTAAATATTCTCCCAAGCAGAGTTTAAAAGCTGCTGATTTCTTAGCCATGAAATCTTCCTAACAGGGAATGATGTCCACCAGCTTTCCAGTCCTGGCTCAACTTGACTTTTCAGCCTTTGCTGAAGTAATAACAAGAGCAGCTGTAGGTAGCAAGCGTTTCCTTAGTGCTGGGCTCTAAGCCTTTTATTGCGTTTTTTTAATCCTCACCTTAATCAACTGGCCATTTTGCTTCCCGAGGGTCCCTTCTTCCCCTGGGGGCAGCAGGTAATTGCAAGCTTAATACATAAAAGAAATTAATGGCCTGTTCAGTGTTTAAAATGAAGTAAAGTCTCAGAGATTGGAAACACAAGCAGGCCTGGCCATGGTGAAACAACACTGGTAATCCCAGCACACAGGAGCCAAGAGGATTGTGAGTTCAAGGTCAGCCTGGGCTACCTAGTGAGACCCTACCTCAAAAGAGCTGTAGACACACATGGCAGCAGTAGGCGGCTAGCCTAGCATGTGCAAGGCCCTGAGTTCTGCGCCAAGCATCCCCCCAAAAAGATGGGGGAGCACAAAAAGAGAGACTAATCTAGTGTATTTTAGGAACTTTGTCCTTGTCCTTAAGACATGGCAGTATTGACTAATACCACAGTGTGGCTCCTGCAGCGCAAGGGAGGGCAAGATTGCCCCATGGTGCTGATGAAAACAGTGTCCACTGTCCAACTTGGGTCTCCAACCACGTGCTCTTAAACACAGATCCCACTTACGGCCTGTTGAGATGATGTGCTGTCACAGACGAGGTGAGTTGCAGAGTGGGCTGGCTTTGGGGTCTCTGCAGAGGTGTAGTACAAAGAGGACGTGGTCGCGTCTGGCCGTGTGCTGGCCTCTGCATTGCTTTCAGCTTTGTGCCACGTGATGGGGACATTTGTGTCACAGCATCGGGGCTCTAAGTGACTTCCTTCCTGTGTTCCTCCCCTTCAAAGGACTTCTGTGCCCCAGTGTCCTCCTTCATCCTACCCCTCAAGGACAAGCCAACCCTCCCTGAGAGGCTCTGTCACAGCTCAGACATATTCTATATTCCATTTTGACCTGTAGTGCCTTGAAGCTCCCTCATAGATATTTGCAAAGAGAATGAAGTGATTTACATAATTAAAACAAATTGCTTGCCCAGTGTGACAGCCCATTGTTAGGGGATAGTGGAATGACTTCCAGCTGGGGAAGCAGGTCTGCCATCCTGGAGATGTAATCAGGGCTCCATCGAGCTCTGCTGCCCTGGCTTGGAGAAGACAGTAGCAAGGCTCTGAAAAAGCACCACACCAAAGTAGATGCCTGTCAATGCCTGCAGTGACTGCAGAGCCCAGGAACATCTGGCGTCTCGATGACCATGCACCAGTCCACCGCACTGCCCTCTCCTCCTCCGCTTCTCCTGCTGGTCCTAAAGCATCTTTACAGAGTAGTTTGGATTTCACAGTCAAAGGCACCGAGGCAATACCAAAGTAGAAAATGACATGGAGTTTGTGGTCGTGGAGCAGGGTGATGGTAGCAGAACAGTGGAACGGTGACGCTGGGGTTGGTGCCGCATTCCTGCACCTCCTGATTTCTGTCTAACGCAAATGGCATGCTGCTGCAGGTGGAGCCGCGGCTGTGCGCTTAGGGGATCGAGTGGTGAGGCTCCTGGGGCGGGGCAGTCCGTGGGTTCTGCAGAGGGCAGAACGGCCTTCAGTACAGGGCCAGACCCAGATGTCTCTTTGGCCTTCCTGGTGGAGCACACAGTCTTGGGGGACAGCTGGGTGTCTGGGCAAAGACCTGTACGGGGAGCATTCTCACATGGGTACCAGGGAGGAACCACAGTGAGTGAAAGAGCCCCGAAATAAGAAAGAAAGAGGAGGGCATTCAAGCTTCTGGAAGCAGTTTCTCAGAAGCCACGCGATTGTTACCATGGGTACTGTGAGCCTGATAAGGTCAGGTCTTCCAGGTTTTACAGAATGCCTGTATTGTGTTACAAATCTCCCTGATTACAAATGCTGGCAATTTTTTATTATTATTTAAAACCGAGCAGGCCAAAGCAATGTATATCTATAGGCAATATCCGGCCGTGGATTGCCAGCTGGCGCCTTCTGTTCTGACCCACTCTACTCATGTTCTGCATTGGCAGTTTACTTTATAAACAGTACTGACTTTCAGTGAGGGGCTGGCACCTAGAGAGGGCAAGGGCTGGCCTGAAACTGCACAGCAAGTTAGTGACAGAAACCTGTATTTTAACCACATCAAGATATCTACCCCAGGGCCTTGGAGAGGTGGCTCAGTGGTTAAGAGCACTTTCTGCTCTTGCAGAGGACTCTGGTTCAGAACCCAGCACCCACATGGTGGCCCACAACTCCCTGTTACTCCAGTTTTAAGGATCCAGCACCCTCTTCTGTCTTCGTCAGCTATAGCATGCATGTGCACATACCCCCCACACACACACACATAAATAAAAAGTAATACTTTTAAAGAAAAATATCAGCCTCATCCAGTGTTTTGTTTGACATATAAACAAAAAATTTGGGTGAAAGATGGCAGCTTTCTGAACAGGAAGAATTTACCCGGAACATTATTTTAAGAGAAATGCAGTTAACTATCATTAGCATCTGATTTCTGCCACATTTTAAAAGTCACCATCTAACCACAAATTGTCTTTAGTGGGCTTCAGAGTGTCAGCTGGGGATGGGGGCACTGCCCTCTCCCAGTTTTAAATGATTAGTTTCAGAAATGGATCAAACAGCTGGGACATGGCTATAGAGAAGTTTCTAGATTCTTTCTCTCTGAGCATGTCTGGGTCTACCAGGAAACCAGGACCTGGAGGCAGGAGGTGCCACATCCCACAAGGTGGCACACATAAGGAAGTGGTCACCTGTCCTGATCCTGGGTTCAGGGGGACCCCAGTTCAAATACAGGCACTGCCACTTCTCAGGTCTATGGCTCTGGAGGATTTAGCTCAGCTGTATAATCTAGATGTGTCAGATGTGTTTGTGGTTGGCTTATAGTCTCCCATGCTGCATCTTTCTTGTTTTCTTGTATGCTTTGAAGCATGAAGGGTTTTCTTTTGGCAAAGACCAACTTATTCTCTCTAGATGTTTCTGCTTTCGAGTGTCCTGTGTGAGGGCCTGTTACCAAAACCACTGCCTCAGAGATCTGTTCTTTGTTTTCTCCTGAGGTCTGGACTTGTGGGTCTTTCTTGCCTGCCTTTGATACATGTAGAGTTAGTGCTTGGATATGGCATGAGGTAACGGTTCATACAGATACCTACTTGTAAAGCCATTGTTTTAAAGGAAGAAACAGAACTGTGGGTTGATGTGGCCATCATCTACCAAGACCCTGTGCACCATGCCCCTCAGGAGCTCAAGAGCGGTGAGAGCAGAACTGGCTGGGTCACATGCTCACAGAGGATCCCAGCTGGGATCCATGTAGTAAAATACTTTTTCTCGCCGGGCGGTGGTGGCGCACGCCTTTAATCCCAGCACTCGGGAGGCAGAGCCAGGCGGATCTCTGTGAGTTCGAGGCCAGCCTGGGCTACCAAGTGAGTTCCAGGAAAGGCGCAAAGCTACACAGAGAAACCCTGTCTCGAAAAACCAAAAAAAAAAAACCTTTTCTCTTAGGCAAGGCATAACATTTGAGCATCTCGATGGGGTGTGGTCTGCTCGTTCATTACATGTGTACAATGTGTGATGATGAATTCAGGGCAGTATGCACTCCGCCTCTTCCAGCGTTAATCATTTCCACATGTTAGGAGCTTGCAGCTTGTGGTTCTACAGCTCCAAATGTGTTCAGTAGATGAACTGATAACCATGGGCAGGGCATCTCTAACTCACCTGTCCCTGACCTCTCTGCCATCTCCTGGCCTTTGGGCAGAAGTAGGTAAAAGAGAGAATTAACTTGGTTGCAGAAGATCAAGACAGGGCTGGTGACATCTGCCAAGTTGTTCCAGTTCCCGGAATGAGAGAGAAGTAGAGGCAGTGAAGGCCAAGTCCTGTGGTTAACAGAGCTGCCGACAAGCCATGCCTACACTCACAAGTCCATCTGAGGGTAAGCACTTGCAGTGAGCATATTCAGAAATAAGTTTGGGGTAATCATGCTAAGCTCTACCATTTTTGAGGTGACACATTTGACCTGATTCATAGGAAGTACCTGGGCCTAGTGCAGAATATTAGGTCATTACAATGGATGAAAGTGTCTTGAGTCAATTAACTCTTATTGCCTGGAAACCATTTATAAGAGGTAATAAATTATCGGAACAACACAATTAGAAGTCCCACAAGCAAATGAGTTTCATGTGTTGTGTGTAGGATACCCCTACCCCCGCCAACCCTGAGGACCCATCAAGTGGAAGAGTATGTGTTTAAGGGATTGTGGTGCCCTTCTGTGTTCACAGGAGCGTGTTAGCATGCAACAAGACTGACATACCCCAGGCTAGACCAAAACAAGGAAATGGGTTTTCCACAACTGGGAACGATGCTAGCTGTGTCACTCAGCCAGGACTGATTGTCTTGCCCTCAACAGGCACTCAGCAAATGCTAGTCATCCGGCTGAATTGTGTGGAGGGGGTCCTGCAGTCTTATTTGAAGATTTTTTTTTCTAACATCACTACCTTCAATTTTATTTTAGTGTTTGTTTGTGTGTGTGTGTGTGTGTGTGTGTGTGTTGAGTTGAGACAGGATCTCATTATATAGTCCAGGCTGACCTGGAACCCACTTTATAGTCTAGGCAGGCAACAAACACATGATAATCCTCCTGCCTCTTGGCTTCTGAGTGTTGGGATTATAGGCACCAGCCACCTTATCTGCTCCAACATGAGACTTAAATGTCTTAGTATTTAGAAAGAACATATTTTCATCAAGCTGTAAGCCCTGAGCTATCATGGGGAGTGTTGGAATAAGGGAAGATTTTTTTCGGGAAGAGTCTGGGTGGTACCCTGCAGTAGCAAATGGGCTCTAAGGGTCCTCTTAATCTCTTTCCAGGTGAGAAACTGGTTTGTCTACGGGCTACCCAAGCTTAGTTTAAGGTGACCTAAGATAGTGGGATCCTGGGCCCCTTGCCACCAGATCTGTTTACCACTTGCTTCAATAAGGAACTGCCCTGGTACACTGGCAGTGATCTCAACTGGCCTGGCATTCTTTCAGCAGCCCTTTAGGACTTCTTTCTGCAAGTCGTTTCTCTCCATCACTGTATTACAAGCAGGTTCAACCCAAGATGGGGAATGGGGGCTTTCAGAGCCTCACCAGGTTAATGATCAACAGTATATTCTCACCATGTTGACTGTTTCAGCCCCAAGCTTAGGGAGTTATCAAGGCAAACCACATTAGTCCAGATAAACTGGGAACAATAGGCTGGTCAGAACTAGTGCAAAGGAGGCAAATTTGAACAGTGAGTAATTGAAACACGATAAAGGCAGAAGCAATAACACAGAGCACAGGTCTTGTTCATGCATCTCAATTCATGGGTTTTAAATATCACCGGATAACTTTGTGAGTCTATCCGTGCCTTCTTCACTGGTGGCAAACGTGCCATGTGATCTTCTAGGAGAATAAGCAGTGCCTTGTTAATTAATTTATACAGCTGTCAGTGTGGCTCTCTCTGTCTCCGCTCTCTAAGCGTTTCCCTGCCATAGATTTTTCTTGCCATTCCTTGGCAAACCTCCAGTGAGAGCCTGGGATTTATTAGGCGGACTTGGTGCAAAGTCTATTGATTGTGGCCCCGAGGGTAATAACTAAATAGAGCTGGAGCAACAAGTCAATAACCGCATTGTTGCTGCGGCCCGCACTCGCTGGAGGAGGAAGATTGTTTTACAGCAGCCGAGGGTAATCATGGGCAGATCAGTGTGTTCAACACGCGCTGCGCCGTGTTAGTGCTGAGGACCATTTGAAGGCTTTCAGCAGGATCGCTGGAGGATCGGGGTGGGGTCCTGGGATTACGAACCCTGTGAACTCCTTCATTACAGCTTAAAGGTTTCAACTTTAGGTTTTAACATCTGCTGCAACCTCAGGGAGTTGCGGAGCAGGGCTGGTGTGAGGGAGGGCAGGTTCTTGCGCCTGAGCACTAGATGGTCTGTTCTACTGAGTGTCCCTGAACCAAAACGGCTGTGAGCAGAGCAAATGCCTCACAGCTGTTGTCTGCCTTCCCTATCTTCCTGATGAGTGACATTACCTTAGTGAGTTAGTCCCAAATGTGAACACGTGAGCCTGTTATCCACAGACAACCAGACTCTCCAGTGACCGATGTAGACTGAATGCAAATATCTCACAGGACTTTATATTTAAAAAAAATTATTCTGTGCAACACTGATAATTTTTCCCGCTCTCTCCTACTTTAATGAATCAGTTGGAAATTTATGGCAAAATGTGAAACGTGAGAAGCGTTTTCGAAATTGCAGCATGACTCATGTTAATGACAGGTCCAGGAGCATTGTGCCTTTCTCCCAGGTGTCTGTCCTCCAGAAAAAGAGAGCATGCCAACTGTTCCTAAGAGTGTGATCATTGCTGGGCCAGCAAGATGGCTGAGTGGGTGGAGGTGCCTGCCACAAAAACAACCCGAGTTTAGTCCCTAAGACCCATGTGGCAGAAATAAAGAACCAATTCCCACAAGTTATTGTCTGACCTCTCCATGCATGCCAAAGAACACACACGCACGCGCACACACACACAGTACATGTCATTAAATTTTTAAGTAAAAAATAACTTAGATGGTGCTGTCATCCAACATCCAGCAGTCCAGTGGGCTGCTGCTGGGACACAGAGGCATCTTCCTGTCATATTTTTGTTTCTGGCTTTCGGGGTTTTGTTTGTTTGTTGTTTTGTTTGAATGAAGAAATTCCAGTTCCTATCCGGTGTGCTAAAGTTCATCTCTGTGGTCTAGCCATTTTGTGACATATCAAAATGAACAAGCTTTGACAGAAGGCAGAACTCTGAAAGAAAAGTTCAAGAAGTGAGTGGTACATTTACCTAAAAGAATCCATTAGTAGCCGGGCGGTGGTGGCGCATGCCTTTAATCCCAGCACTCGGGAGGCAGAGCCAGGCGGATCTCTGTGAGTTCGAGGCCAGCCTGGACTACCAAGTGAGTTCCAGGAAAGGCGCAAAGCTACACAGAGAAACCCTGTCTCGAAAAACCAAAAAAAAAAAGACTCCATTAGTAATCATCTCAAGAAATAAATAAATAAATAATAATCATCCCAGTCCAGTGTGGAGCACAACCCAGTTTGCAAAGAAGACGTTCATTTAATGGCTGTGGGGCCCTCGCTTGTGTCCGTCATAGCCAGACTAAAGAGACAGCAGCACCAGGACAGACAGCCACGGTTGCTCTTACAGAGACATTCCGAGGGGGCCAGCTTTGTCCATTATGCAGTCCCATGAGGATCAGAATCCTTTTAGTGAGGTAAACAAGGCCATAAGCGGTGGAAAAGAATAGCCTTGTTTACCAGGTGCTGAAAAGTCAAAGGATGTAGCATTGGAGCTTGTAAAACCCACCAGAAGTATCTTTTCTATGGAGAGTGAATTTGGACACACAGATAAGCCCAGCAGGACTAATCAGTGACTTAAAAAAAAAAAAATGGCGCCAATCTCCAAAGCGGAGACCTCCCTGTCCTTTCACAGCGAACACGCTCACCTCACACTCATGAGGCCCGTGCATGGGAGCCAGACCTATTTCCAGCTATTTTGGGATAACCAGCAGTTTCGGAATGGCCCTTTAGTCTGTTAGCATGTGCTTACACACATTCAGAAAAATGACCAGTGCATTAAACATTTGCTTTAACAATGGGATTGGCCATTCCAGCCAGCAGGTGGTTTTCATTATTTATGGGGGGTTTTCTCTCGTGTGCACAGGTGTGTGTGTGTGTGTGTGTGTGTGTGTGTGTGTGTGTGTGTGTGTGTGTGTGTGTGTATCACTTTCTGGACTGGGATGTTCTGAAACAGGAGCAAGGCAATCTTCCTCAGCATTGCCGGGCCACACTCCTCTCCTGCAGTCTTCTGTTGTCTCCATCTCAGCATTGCTGGTGTGCAGGAGCCCGCTGCTCAGTAGGGCCACACCCCTCTCCTGCAGGAGCCCTGCTGCTCAGTAGGGCCGCACATCTCTCCTGCAGTGTCTTCTGTTGTACGGCTGTTGTCCTGATATCTAGACTCCTTGTAGACTAGCTTTCAGTTACAAGCTACTTATTACCATTCGGTTCTGAGTTGTCAATGTTAACTGTTTAATTCTACACTTTCGTGGATCCTGGAATGTTGATAATTGGGTGTTCGGGCAGTGTCGTGCTCTTGGGAAAGGAGCTTAGCAATTTTGTTTGTAGCTTCCTTAAATGGTGCGCATTATGTCAGAATCCAACTTGTGAGGGTTTGAAAGCAAAATTGAAACGTCAGCCCTTTCTTCTTCTTTGGCCTTCTTCTGGAGGCAGCATGTGTCCGTGGAGGCGTGAAACCTGGCCATTTCCCAGTGCTGCTGACCTCCCAGGTAGCAGGGTGATGGCTCCACGTGGGCTATCTCTCTTAGTCTCTGCACTTACCTTATCAGACATGCATTGTGGCTCCCATTTTATAGATTGGGAAGGTAAATATCAGTAAGTGGATGATTTACTCAAAGCCTCATGGCTGATAAGTAGAAAACAAAATCACTACAGTGGTCCACGAGGCTGAACCACCTGATCACCGCTTCCTCTGCCCCTCGCTCCCTGCCCTGACCCCCCATCATTTTCCTAAGTACATTTCCTTTCTCTTCTTTCTACCCATGCCACTCGAGATAGAGGGCCTTAGCGTGTGCTGGGCCACCTATCTAGTCGACCATTCTTCTTAATAACTCTGGGCACACGGCAGTTCTCAGATCAACACCAGCACCCTGGGAAGCCCTGTCTGGGCTCTACCAAGTACAGCCCCTTGAAGTATGAGGCCTGGTCTTCCAGTGTCTCTTCTGGACTCTGAGAGGATGATATTCACTGCGTTGTGTGTGCAGCCAGCTTTTTCTGAGGTCTGAAAGTTCCATGATGGCGGGAGCCCATCTGATTCTGCCTATCACTGTGTTCCTGATTAGAACCAAATCACTTCCCTCCCAGCCCAGCTCTGAGGCTTTCTTGACCCCATGGGTCCAGAGCCACATTGCTGGCTCTCACTGCTTGCTGAGATCTTCAGAGCTACATTGTGAATTTAGCACTGAAGCCACATGGATGTGGAGGACAGGCTGGGAAAGTTGTTGTATTGACACTCAGACGAAATGGCCTGTGTGAAGGGCCTGTGGCTTCCTTCTCCTGCACGGGGACTGCATGCCCTTTTACATGCCCTTTCTCCTTGAGAGGCTGACAACTCTTCACCATGTCCGAGGCTTCTGAGTGGAAACATCTGTGTCTGGTGTTCCCGTCGCAGTGTGGTAGCCGAGTCCCGATGATGAGCAGCTTAGAGTTGACAACACTCTCATCAGCAGGTGCCACTGCCATCAACCGGAATTACGGCAGGACTGTTGGAGCCTCTGCCCCAGCCAGAGGCCAGTGGGGCAATTACATTTGGTCTACCTAAATTCCCTCTGGACTGCTCATCGGATACAGTTCTCTTCATCTCTCCCCGAACCACTAGCAAGTGTCTGCAAAGAGCCTTTCAGCTGCCGCCATAGTTCATTCCAGAAATGGATGCATTCCTGAAGGGCCACTTGTCAGGGGCTGCTGTCAGGAGGACTCCTGCATGAAACAGGAACTGCTAGATGCTCCCTAAGACTCCTCTACTTCTGTGACTCCCTGCCTGTCACCCTCAAAATACAGCTTTCACAAACTGGCTGAAAGTTCTGTAAATTACGATGCTACCAAGGGTTCAAAGGGCAGAAATAGTGGGAATGCTGATAAAAATGCACACATAGTAGGAATGATGTTAAAATACACAGAGAGACAGAGACAGAGACAGAGACAACAAACTGAACGCCAGTCTAGATGGAGAGGCAGTCACGCTGTGTGTCCTCTCTCCAGTAGATTCCAAAGTCATAATTAAGGGAAGACAAAAACATATATAGGTTGAATGAAAGGCGTGTAATCTCTGAGATAATTCTGATGTAATTAGCAGAGCCGAGCTGCATTAAGGCCAACACGCAATGAGTGGAATTTTCCGACATTGATTAAGCTGGACTCGAAGAAAAGTGGGTCTTTGTCTGAAAACTGCTAAATGAAAACAACTTTGGGGTGTTTAAACTCAGGTTGGAAATTGGCTTGTGTAAGGGATAGTTAAACCACAGCTGTTCAAGGGCTGAAAACATATGAGTATATGTGTGCTTACACACACACACACACACACACACACACACACACACGATGCCCTCTGAAAACATCTTAACCAAACGTGTACATTCCTTCTAGGCTCTCAGATCAGCGGATGTAAGTGTCCGCAGTGCACAGAGGAGTTATGGACCCTAATGAGATTTCAGTACTAAGCAAACAATAAAAATTGATGCTTTGCATAGTTGCCATGGCCTTTGGCTTCGTGGCTTGTGTTCCACCTTTTCAACAGCTCTGGTAATATAATATCCAGCTGGCTCTGGAAGTAAGGGAAATTCAAGGGACGGATTGAAATTGTGAGAAATAATTTGATGGATTACTTTGTCAGAGTAATGCATGGCCTTGGCATAATTACCGTGGCCGCCTCAGCCCTCGAGGCAGGCGCTGACAAAGGCCTGTGGGGCCTAGGTGCAGTGTGGTCCCAGCATGCACCCCTTGCTCCCCAGTCCCCGGGGTCCCCCGAGTCTGGGTGCTCTCGAACAAATGCCACAAATGCCAAACAAGCACATTCCTGTCCTAGTCCAGTGAGCCAGCAGGGCTGCCAAGGGCTGCCCTTCCCCCGAGAGCTGTCGTCTGTGTCTCAGAGAAAGGACCAAACAAAAGACCGACCAACCTTGAAAAAAAATGGGGCGAAGCCAGGAAAAGGATCAGTGGTATCTTAAAGCAAGGCATTGAGACACAATGGCAGACATAGGCACGCAAGGCAAAAAAAAAAAAAAAAAAAAATGTTTTCCTCCTCATTTTTATCAGTTCAGACCTTGAACTTAAGGCTTGTCTGCCTTGTGCTTTATAATACCACAGTCTTAACGTGATTAATAGCCAATTCCTCATGCATACGTGTCAGAGACCACATTTGTAGTGAATCTGCCAATGGGTTTCTCATCCTAATTTTACTCTAAAGCCATAAAACCATTCCTGGTTTGCACATGAGAATAAATGCCTTATACATGAGCCCAGCTTCAACACGAGCCAGCTCTTGGGTGGGGGGAAGAAGTTGCTATACTGTGGGGCAGCTCAGATTTCAGCCTTTGTGGCTGGCCTTCCACTGAGGAGCCACTCCCAACTACTTGTATTTCTTGCTTTTACTACCATCCCATGGATGTGTTTGAATGTGTTGACAAATTCATTTAGAGTCAACGAAGTAGTCTTCCTTGTAAGTTGTGACTTTTAATGCTGTCGGGCTGTGTCCGTCCATGTGGCAGCCAACCAAATGTTCTCCCAAAATAGCTTTCACACTTTTAAAGGGAGTTGGTAGTGTGCTTAAAACATTCACAAAAGGCTTCATTCTTGTCTACAAATGGCAGGCCTCCTTTCATCCCCAGAGTGCCCAGCTCAAGCGAGGCTGCAGAAAAATGGATGCTTCTCCTGTTCTCAGGCATCTCTGCAGCTCTTGCCCTCATCGACACAAAAGGTTTGAGAGTGTGTGGGGAAAGCATGCCTAAGAGAGGTTATCTTGGTTTTCATTTAACACACCCTCCCACTGACTTTTTTAAAGGTCCACGGTAAGTATTTCTGCATAGCTGGAAACCTAGATCCCACCCTGGAGAGCTGAGGGCTGCTCATGTTACACTCTGAAGCCATGTGTTTACACGTCATGGCAGAGCCCAACATGTAGGCAGCTCCCTTGGCCCCTGGTGGCTTTGGCCTTCAGTCTTTCCATTGTTCCCCCCACCTCACCCCACCCCCCGTAAACTTACACAGAAAAAGCCCTCTGTGCCCCGCATGTGAGCACAGCCAGGCATGTTTCCCCACAGATGCCTGCATTGGGACTAAGCAAGGGGAAAGGAAGGGAGAAGGGCAGAGGACCCTGGAGCAGTAGGTGAGGATAAGGAACTCCCTGGACCCTTTCCCAGAGGCAGTCACTAACAGGCCTGAGGCCCAAAGGCCCCTGCTGCAGAGCCTTGCAAGGGGTGGTTCCAGCCCAACATGGCATTTCCTCCTGCAGCGCCACTGGCTGCTTAAGGTTTCGTCTCACTCCTCCCTCACCTGAGATAGGTAATGTCATTATCTGAGGCTGAGAGAGCTTGCAGTTTGCCCAAGATTGTGAAGGTAGCTTCAGTCCTAGCTCTGCCTGTCTCTAGTTGTGAGACGACAAACAAGACTTGTGCTCCGAACCTCCTGGAAGGTCACATCCATATCGAAGCAGCACCCCTCTTGGCTCTTATCATAACCTAATCTGAATTCCTTTTCTTGTCACAGTCCGTTGTACTGTCATTAACTTAGCAATGGGTACAAGCGGTTCTTAGTAATTACTGACTTCAAGAAACTCACAGCTCTGCCATCTCTTTTGCTCATCGATTGTCAAAGCGGTTGTCCCTACAGTTTCATGGTGCAGCTGCAATCCTTGGTCAGTAGACAGCTCAACTAGTATTTTCCCACGAAATGACACCTGCTGAGGTGAGGTCTGAACAGCCTTAGGTCTTGCCTCCCACTTGACTCACCTGGTGCCTGTGATTGTGTCTGTGGACCTGCGTGCTGCTTGGTTGTGCTGAGGCAGTATCCTCCAGCATCTTGATTCACTGACAACACGCTCTAAATCCCGCCCTCTGCCTCCCTCTAGAACAATGGACAGATATCACATTTTTACATCTCAAAGTGTGAGCTCTTCGTTGTTATTATTTCATAACTTCATACTTATAGACAAAATCCTTCAATCATATTCACTCCATCCCCATCATTGTCTTATCCCTCTCTCACTCCCCTTGTTCCCAAGAAGGTCCTGTCTTATTGGGGGGGGGGGGCGCGTATGCACATATATGTTTGTCTGCATTTAATTAGTGTTACTTGCAGGAGGTGGGTCTGGGTTACTTTCTCTCTTAACAGTGGCTATACTGCTAGGGAATAGGACTCGCCCTCCCCCAGCAACTGCAGCGCCTAAGGGAGGGGTGGGACCTCAGGAGCCCTCCTCCATCCAACTCTTACAGATTACCGAGGGTCCCACATCTGCTTAGTATGCAGGAGGCTTCATCCCTAGACAACAGAAAAGACAGAACAGGAAGGAAAGAGGTCAGGGAGGAAGGGAGACTATGGAGAACCCCAAAAGCTCTTGTCTATGAAGATTACGCCTGTCGGTATTTATCATATTAGATACAAACATGAAATGTAAGCATTTATTAAGTCCTTTAAAAATTATAAAAATAGATCTATTCTACATTAACAAACTTCATTACTTAAAAAAATGCTTACAGCCAGACACCAGGACGCCTGTTGCTGGTGTCCCCTCAGCCTGACAGGAAAAATGCACCCGTGAAATCTCAACAATATGGTTGCCTGAATAAAACCGTGGTTGATATGTCAGTGTGGACCGGAAAAATTCCACATGGTCCCACCCTTTGATGAAGAGTGACAGGTGGTCAAGGGCTGCTAAGACAGGGAGCATTAGCTTTCTCCAGGGGCAAGCTTCCTGCCTAGTCCCATCCAAGTGTTCAGCCCTGGACACACACACACACACACACACACACACACACACCAGTAATAACAGAAGAACAGACTATGAATGTGATGGGGAAATAAGAGGAGTGGGGTGAAGGAGGGATGAGAGTGATGTAGATACAGTGCTCATGTACAAGTCCTCAGAAAAGAAAATCTAAATAAATAAAAATAAAATCTTACATTTTCCAAAACAAACTCAGCCGAGAGACACCACACATCTACAGCCAGGCTCTCATTCCTGCTTCTGTAGTAATTGGTTGTGAAGTCACAGATCAAGGTGCCCCTGAAAAATGCCACTGAAGATTCCTGAAAGAAAGGGGTGGCAAAGACAGAGGGTGTCTTAGTCTTCTCACAGAAATCCTTTCACCTTATGGATCATCTGAAAGTGTCCTGGAAGGCCCCGATGAGCTGGGCTTCATTTTGAGAACAGTGTGCTGAGGTGTGGATGCTTTACAGGCTGATCTTCGTGAACAAGGACCAAATCCTTAGGCAGCATGCAGGTGTTCTGCCGCAGGTCGGTAGCTAAGCTCAGCAGCAGCCCCTGGCCTGTTGAGCTCCTGGCTCCCAAGTCTCTACCTCCTTCCCTCTGGAGTCCCTGAATCCGAAATGGCAGAGAACAGTCCCATTTCCATGTTAGTCTCGCTCTCTGTTAGGCACATGAAGCCTGGTCAAGACTTTTTTTGCTGTGAAGCCAAGTATCTCTATTCAGAGTAAAGGTATTTATAGATAATCATAGTATCAAAGTATATTAGTTTTTAATAAAAATTTATATATATATATATACACACATACATATATATACATGCACACACACATACACACATATATATATATGTCTTCTTTATGTTATTCATTTCTTTATGTCATTCAAGTGTTTTTTGAACAGTTCTAATGTTCCAAGCACTGGTATACAAGAGAGACCAGGATGGACTTGAACCTTCCTCTTACATAATTCCATCTCATAGAAAAGCAGACAAGGAAACAAGGTAAACATTTACAGATTGAAAGAAATAAGCAGGCAGTGCTACCACATGGGGAAAAACAGGGGTGGACTACTTCAAGCTGAAGGACCCAAACATCTTTTGAATGCCAGTTAGTGGCTATTGGCTTCTTGTTGAACAGACGGATGAAAATATTTATATGCCATAAAATTTACTCATTGTAAATATGCAGTTCAGTAACTATACTGAACATATAGTGATGCACCTATCACCATGATCTAATTTTAAAATAGTTTTGTCACCCCAAAATGCTCCTTTCTGCACTTTGCAATCTTTTGTGCCTGCCTTCTTCTGCTTACAGTAATATTTTTTGGGATTCACCCATTTAGCAGCACATATTGCTTTCTATGGCTTAGTAGTATTCCGTTGTATGGGCGTACCACGTCTTGTTTATTTGTTCAGTAGTTGATGGATGCTTGGATTGTTTCTAACTGGGACTGTTGTAAATATGTTGCTGTTATAGAGACAAATGTTCTCAGTTCTCTTAAGTTTCTGCCAGCTTCTACCTAGGGCAGAATTGTTGATTCATGTAGTGTGTACACATACACACACACACACACACACACACACACACACACACACACACACACACCTGTCTATGTGTGCGAGTATATATTTAACTATCTGAAGACCTGCCGAGCAGCTGTACTCCCTCTCTCCTGTTGTAATGTGTGAGTCCTCCCCAAGCAGGAATTACCAGCCTTGAATTGCAGCCATGCTTTCTCATTTCAATGTGCCGCTTCCCCATGACTGAATGAAGTTGGTGAGTCTTCTGTGTGTTTGCTGGCCAGTTCTATATAGCCTTTAAGGAAATGCTTGTTCCTCTCTTCTGGTTTTCTAATATTTAATTGGGTTGTTTGTTTTCTTAATACTAGGTGCTGAGAGTTTTGACTTTTATATCTCTGACTATAAATCTTTTCTTGGATATCTGATTTTTTTTTCCTGTCTGAGACTTGTCTTTATTTTCTCAGTGATAAAGTTTGAAAATATAAGTTTTTTATTTTAATGAAGTCAACTTATTTATCACTATATGAATTATGCTTAGTATCTTACTAAAGAAATCGTTGCCTGGGGCTGAGGAGATGGCTCAGGGGTTAGAAGCACTGGCTGCTCTTCTAGAGGACCTGGGTTCAATTCCCAGCACCCACATAGCAGCTCACAACTGTCTGTAATTCCTGTTCCAGGAGATCTGATGCCTTCACACAAATGCACATAAAATAAAATTAGATAAATTATATATAAAAAAGAAATCTTTGCCTATTCTGAGTGTGAAGGATTTCCTTCTAGAAATATCACACTAGAATATCACAGTGTTACTTTTACATTTGGATCCCTACATGGAGTTGAATTTTGTAGTATGCTACTGCAGCTTTGTGTTTTTCTCTGAGAACATGGATATTCAGCTGTTAGTGAATCATTGAATTACTTAGATCCTGTGTCAAACAATAATTGACTATAAATATCCTGCTCTATGTATCTTTATTTCTTTCACGGCACCAACACAGCCGTGTAAGTCTTCCAACATTATTACTATTTACTTACTAATTTATGGATTCACTTTTCAACTTCCACTTTTAAAATAGTGTCCTGAGATTTTAAAGAGGAATGCACTTAGCTGCCGTTTATACAATATTGAATCCTTCAATCCATGGACATAGAGTTTCTTTTTACTTGTTTGAATCTTTAACTTTTCTAAGAAATGTATCATAAACTTAAGCATTTAGGCCTTATACTTATTTTGTTACAGTCATTCCTAAGTTCTAATTCTGTTTTGTTGCTACTGTAAATTGTTTTTATATTACTTTACAGGATAGTTCTTGCTGATATACAAAACCACAATTGATTTCTATATGTTCTTGAATCTTGTGACTTAAATGAAGCTGTTCAGAATGCTCCCTGGTGACTTCAGTTTTTAAATCAGCAGTTGTGCCTCTCATGCCTGAAGACAGTCACCCCATCATCTTCCTTTTTTTTGCCATTCCAGCCAAAACGCCATAAATTTTCTTGATCTTTTCAAAAGCCCGCTGATAGCTTCATTGTGTTTTTCTTCTGTTGCCGTCTGTTTTCTGTTTGATTTCTGCCCTAATGTTTACTCTTTTTCTTTTTCCCTATTTCCACGTGGCCTCCTTTTCTCATTTTCTAGTGTAAGGTGACAGTCTAAAGCACTGATTTGAAACTTGCTAATTAGCCGCTGAGTTCCCTCCGAGCTCTACTCGTGTTACATCCAGAAATACTTGTAATTGTGACCTCATTTTCATTCATTTCAAAATATTTTCCTGATTTGCATTGTGAATTTTTAAGATAATGGGTTCTTTAGAAATATATTGCCTGGATTTCCAATATTTGATGATTTTTCTAATTTCTCTATAATATTGTTTTCTAATTTAGTCCTGTTGTGATTAGAAAACATACATATGTATATATTTCTGTCTCTGTTTATTGGTTGAGATGTCTTTTCTGTTCTGTAAGTAGTCTGTCCTGAGGGTGTGCTCCTGTGCTTTGCTTCCAGTGGGGACATGTTCTACAGATATTAGTTAGTTCAAGTCAGATGACAGGGTTGACCGTATCTGTAGCTCTGTTGCTAGGTTTCTGCCTAGTTATTAAGTCAGTTTTGAGACTAAGATAATGAAACCTGTGAGTATAATTATTGAATTTTATTTCTCTTTTCATCTGGCAGTTTTTGATTTGTAAGTGTTGAGACTTGGTTGTTAGATGTATGTTCATAGTTGTCATGCCTTCCTGATATACACTCACACACACACACACACACACACACACACACACACACACACACACACACACACTTTAATGTGCTTTCTGTGTCTAGAATTATTTCTTACCTTAAAGCCCATGTGCTTTTTTCTGAAGATTCATTTTCATTTTTTAAATTTATTTGTATGGCCATTGTGTGTGTATGTGTATGTGTGTGTGTGTGTGTGTGTGTGTGTGTGTGTGTGTGTGTGTGTGTGTGCATGTGTAGGCCAGAAGTTGTCATTGGGTGCCTCTATTGCTCCAACTTGTTTTTTGAGACAGGGTCTTTTATGGAACCTGGAGCTCATCAATTTGACTCAACCAACTGCCAGTGAGCCCCAGGTACCAGCCCTTTTCTTCTTCACTGGTGCCAAGACATGTGCTACTGTATCCAGCTTTGGAGATCCTTCCACAGCCCTTCATGTTTCTCTGGACTTACCCAAGCATCAGTTACAGAGTCTCTGTCTGTCTCTGTCTCTCTGTCTCTGTCTCTCTGTCGTCTCTCCTGTAGTCTTCTCAAATGGTACCCTTTTTGGCGCACGGGTGGGGGAGGTGTTTCTTTCCATCCTTAAAGATTTATTTTTTATATGTATAAATGTTTGGTCTACCACTATGCAAGTTCACCACGTGAAGCTCACCACATGTGTGCACATTCCCAAAGAGGCCAGAAGAGGGCGTTGGATCTCCCTGGAGCTGGAATAACAAGGAGTTGTGGGCTACTGTGTGAGTCCTGGGAACTGAACCCCGGTTTCCTGCGAGAGCAGCAAGCATAGCCACTGAGCCCTCTCTGCAGGCCTTGATTTCATTCTTTGTTTTTGAGCCTGTCTTCCTAGGGGCCGCCGCCGCCTTTGTGTACAATGGTTAGTGGTTAGTCAGTGATTAGGCAAAAGTCCTGCTCAAAATCTGCCTGGTAAGGCTCCTACCAACTGCCGGATGACCTTGGTGGGGGCTGAGGAGCACCTGTTAGCATTCAGCCGGTTCCCAAGCCCGCCGTGGCTGTGGCTTCTCATCAGCCTCTCTCTGGTCTCCCCACGTGCACTGTGTTTCCTTGGCACTGGACCCGTGGAGAGCCTTCCAGCACTTGCACAGGCTCTCGTCTCCAGCATCTCCCATTGGTGTTGGTTGGTCACCCACAGCAGCTAACACTGCAGCCTCAGGCCAGCAGGACTGTGGGGTTTCCTGTGCTCCTCCTTAGATCCGCCCCGGAAGCTCCATCCCGGACAGCTATCATGCTAGCCCACTAAGCTGGAGCACAAGATGGGGATGTTCTCCCCCAAAGTGCTGCCAAGTGCTTCTGAGTATGCGCTCTTCCATTTTTCAGCTTGGTTTTCACCTTCAGTCATTCTCCAGAGACCTGAAAGAGTGATTTTAACAAGTGGCCAGTGCTGCATTAATCTTAAAGAGTCTTATTAATAAAAACAAACCTGGAGCCAGGTATTGGGGTGAATGCTGGAAGATAGAGGAGCAAAACAAGCCAATTCCTCAGCTGATCCTGTTTCCCTATACTGGATGCCTCTCAGTTGAACTGTGCTGCTCAAAAGCCTAAAAGCTTAACCAGCACCTAGTTCCCCATACTCACACCTTAAATACTTTTCTGCTTTCTGCCATCAGTTCCTGGGATTAAAGGCGTGAGTCACCATGCCTGGCTGTTTTCAGTGTGGCCTTGAACTCACAGAGATCCAGGCAGATCTCAGCCTCTGGAATGCTAGGATTAAAGGCATGTGTGCCACCATTTTCTGGCCTCTATATCTAGTGGCTGTTCTGTTCTCTGACCCCAGATAAGTTTATTAGGGTGCACAATATTTGGGGGAACACAATAAACACCACAGGCCAGTTCATACTTGTTATAAGGGGAGCGTTTGCCAACCTGCCTCTTCAGTTATAACTGAAAGTCTCCTTGATGGAGAGATTCTTGCCAATGTGTAGACAGTATTTGTATAAAGTGTGTAGGACATGCTTGTCATGAAGGACCTCATCCTTGACTCCTTATGGATCTGGGGTCCTTGTTTTCCAGACTTCCAAGGCAACCCCCTCACTCCAGCTCAAGAACTTCCTGAGGTACCCCATGAGTAATGTCCACCGCACAGCCCTTAGTCCACTCATCCACCGTCAGGAGTTTGCCTGCCATTGCCCTGTACCCATCTGCACCCTGCAGCTTCCAGTCCAGGCCCACACTGTACCAGTGAGACTCACCCAGCAGCAGCAGACAGGACCTGATCTGAGCAGAGTTCCTTAAGACAAAAAAGGCCAGTCAGCAGCTTGTTTACCTTTCATTTACCTCTATCATCTGGGAATACGTAATAGTTAGGATCAGGCCCAACAAAAGGTACATTCTGATATTCTTTTCAGATTTTTGTCTAGACAGAGGAGACTAAGTGCTTGAATATCAAAAATACCTACCATGGAAAACAAGAAAGATGTGCTTGATGGGAAGCCAGAGGGGTTAGTACTGCTTATTCGTTTTCTCCATATGAAGAAAAGAAAAAAGTTTAAACCCCACCACCCACTCATCAGGTGATTGGAGACTCTAGTTGTAAAAATGTGCTTCAGGCAGAAGTTCTGAAAAATCCCAGAAAGTGCTGAAAACATCTCTAAACAAGGTATTTTTCTTCTGCACCTTTCTTGCTAAAGGTCCCAATTGCTGCCAAGAAAACTAGTGAGAATGTTAGCTGCCAAATAAAAAATTTATGACGGTGTTTGGCAAAGGACGATCTCGCTGCTTGTTTTCTATATTTCCACGAGGCATTTGAAGGCAGACTCTTTTTCTTCCCCCTAAGTTCTCCGTATACACTCTGGGTACGTAAACCTCACTGATCACTCTTCTGAGCCCGTTCTCCAATAAAAGAGCAAACTCTTATAAAGCAGGATTAAACAATATAACTTTCTTCCCCTTCAGTCACCTCTGAAGCTGAGGAAGCAGGGAAGGGGAAGTTGGTGTAGTGCCTGCTTGTTTAGAATAAACACATGCATAAAAAGGAGTAGGGACTGTTAGCAAGGAGGCTCCTCAGTACGGTGAACCTTAGCATGCCTTGATCCATGCAGACCCCGGCATCTTCACACAGAAGGAATTAGGGGCCAGCGAACAGAAGGCATTCTCCCCAAGGTCACAGACACACACTGGAGCCCTCCTGGGACCAAAGCCTGGATCTCATCTGGGTACCGGGGTGCCTCTCACTTTGCAACTAGCATTGGTTTTGTTTGTTGGTAACACACACACACACACACACACACACACACACACACACACACACACACACACCCTCATGACACTTATGGCATATTTTATGAGAATTGGAGTTCCTGGCCCTTTCTGAAAACTGTAACATTTGTGTTTCTAAAACTGCAAAAATCCTACACATTAAAACTGAATCAGAATACAGCAGTGATCACTACTAAGATGGTGTTGCCCATGGGTACCAATTAAGCCTCCTGGCTAACTCAGGAGTGTTTCTGTGAGTCTCTAAAACTGGAGGAGGGGCCTCTATCTAGACAGAAAGGTGTCTCTGGGATGAATTTGGGTGTTAAAAGTAGTGCATACAGTGCTAACCTGGTTTATCTATTCAAAACGGTTACTACACAAGGCCTTCAGTTGAGAATCCATGCTGTCTAGCTGCATCTCAGCATCTGAGCTCATGTGGCATCCTTTCCTTGCCTGGTTTCTGTCTAGCGCATACGTAGTCAGCACCCTCTCGGTGATGCTGGAGTTCTGGCTGAGCTATGGCCGCCGTTTCGCTGTGGCTGTGTTAAGCAAGGGAGTTCGTTCGGTTTGATACAAAGTGCTGCAGACAGAGCGGGGGTAAGAAGATTATTTCCGACAGCTTTAGGAGGTAACCGGAGGAAGATTAGTTCGACATGAGGCAGCTATCATAAGCATATTAGAAAAGCTCCCCAATTAGGAGAAGAGACCCGGGTTTGTGCTGTTTATGATCTTCAGCTGAAAGGCAAAGTGTCCATGTTATGGGCTGCAGTCTTGATTTAAGTTGAAATGTTGGCATTTCCCATCAGCGCGTGTTAGCATCTGAGGCTGTGTACAGCCTCACAAATGAAGTAAATCCCTGCTCTTACTGCTGACTGCTCCCCAATCTCAGGCACTATACATTGGACAGTGTTTTTCCTTGGCCCTGGAATAATCTCTAGGGCATATTAGAATGTTTCTGTGCCAGGGATATTCGACATGATTCCAACATACCACACTTGATCTCCCTTGTTTGTTTGTTTGTCATGGGGAACCTGCGACGACGTGCAGGAGTCATAAAAATGAAGCATGCAAAATGCCTGGTCTGCAAATACAATCAGATACCTAAAAATCTCTCCCTTGGTTGCACCACTTGAAATCTGTACCCAACCTTGTTTTCGAAGACAGGGTGACACTTCTCTGCTGAGCTATGGTTCTCTAACAGGAGGCATGACTTTGCTTCTGAGGTCTCTGTGCCAGCGATGAGATCGTCGATACCCTCCACAGCTGGCCACAGGCTGCCACGTCCACTCTGTTCTTTCTTGCTTCCTGACCTTGCTCTCTGTAGTTGAGTAATGTGGGGCGGAAGCCCTGAGCAGACCCTGCCAAACTCGCCAAGACGGCCTGATATCATCATTCGTTATTCTTTTAAGACCTCAAATGTATTTCAAATTAAGTTTCGTTTTCCTAGATTTCAAACAACTCCAGTCAGAATCTATTTTGTAATTTTTTTTTGTATTTGTTTTATGTATTTATTTGTTTGTTTGTTTATTTACTGGCAGTCCTGGGACCTGCCTTCTTGCATAGTACGAAAACACTCTTTTTTTTTTTTTTTTTGCAATTACAAACTACAATGGACTGTAGAAATCTGTATGCTCCTATCACTTAGACATAGTCATCTCAAGTGTGTCTTTCCAACTAATGTTTTACATTTATGCATGTATTTTCCTTTGCTAAAATTGGGGTCCTAAAATACATGCTAACAAGTGCAACCTTAACTCTTTGCTTTGTGACTGGGCTATAAATAAACCCTGTACACTCTCAGATCATCAAGAATGAATTTGTTCAGTTTGTGTGGTGGACTTGCACGCTTTTTTCTTTGACAGTCATCGGTACCTAAGTGGCATTTGCAACGATTCTCAAGGCACTGATATTACATTATCGTTCTCACCATATCTCTTTGAACAGCAGCTTCATTTGCTCTGTGCCTGCACGTATATCCTCACCCAGACATCCTCAGAAGCCGTGAGGTGGGGGGAAAGGACAGACATTGTTATTCCGGACTTTATTCATAAATGCAAAGTGACCTGCCTGCAATGACAGCCACTTGGAGCCGAGAGCAGGATGTGGCCTGTGCCGTCTGATCTGGTTTTAGATATGTAGCAACTTTGCATATGTTAGCTCCCTAAACCTCAGTTTTCTAATCTAAAAATAGGAACAGTGATGCTTTTATCAGAGTCATTATGACAATTAAATGAATTCATGTGAAGTACTTAGGGTAGTAGAAAAGCATTCCAAAAAGTGCTCAGGCGCACACAGAAAAGACAGAAAGAACCTCAGGTGTCAGTGGCGATGAGAGAACCTTGACTCGCTCGCTATTCTTGTGATCTGGAAACACTTCAAGTAAAACCCAGCCCCTCCCTTTACAAAATCATCCTTGCTGCCAGGACATGGGTCACTCTGCTGCCCGGGCATGGGCAACTCCTTGGAAAAATTGTCACTCTGAGTACCTCCCACCAGTGAAGGGAAATGGTGCTCCTGGACCCTTAAAAGATGTCTCTGTGGGGCTGAGGGGACATTTCTACAGCCTAGCACCTCTCGCCAGCTAATTTGATAGTTCTCTATCAGCTAAACCGTCAGTGAATACACTGATCTTTTTTTTTATTTTCCTTCCCACTTTGCAGTTCTGCCTCAGCTAGACCCAAGATTTCTCTGAATCAGATCGGCAAAATTGATTTTTATTAGTTCACCGGCCTTGTGGAAAATTATCTCCTGAACTGGTTTTTACAGGAAGACGCAAAGCACAGCACAGGGTGAAAACTAACCCTGTAGCAGTCAAAACTGTTGTCTGAAATGTCTTCAGACTGCAAGGCTGAATTTATTGCACAAAACAAGTACTAGCGAGGCGGAGGTGTGCCATCCTGCTCATTATCACTGGAAAGGGGAACCAAAAAGCCGAGTACAAAATTAAATTTTAATATTGCCCATGATATTTTCTAAATCTTTCCTGACAGAAAGATCCTCATTATTTTTATCTGTCTCTGAGTGGGTTCTTTCAGAGGCGTCTCAGAGATGGCCTCAGCTTCATTGTTTCCCAGGTTTTAAAGCATCCGCAGAAGTGTATATACAGAGAGACACATACTGCAGATTGTTCAAGGAAGGGCCGGAAATGCACTAACATTTCAGGTAGCATATTTGCAGCCAGCATTGGCTAGGAATGCCTTCAGCTTTCACTAAAGGGATCCAGACTGTTATGACAACTGCTGTAAACACCCCCAAACAAAGAGAACTCCACATCTACTACAGTCGGCTGTGACATGAACCCAGGGCCTCCCACCTCTACCCAATAGTCCCAGGTTTTAGGTGCATTCTAGAAATTGTCCCATGCTGACCTCCAAAGGATTTTCAAGGAAAAAGTAGACAGGCCTTTCTGTCTTGGTGAGTGTGAATGCTGACTTTCCATGAAGCCTGTGGTATAGAACTGTTGAGGATGTGAGAGAAACTGAGGCCTGATGCTTTAAAGCAGACAGCCTACAATGATAGGAATTCTTTCCATTTTCTTCTCTTTGAAGTATCTTGGTCCCAAAAGAATTTATAGCTATTTGCCTAAATACTTATGTAGCATAATGAAAGTGTGGATATAGAAAATGAAGCCAGGACTGAGGCCAGTACCTACATTGTGCATGTGTAAGTAATGGACCACAAATTTATCCCCAGGCCACAGGCAACTAACTCAAAGAGAGATGGGTTCAGCAACTTGAATCAATAGCTGTAAGATAAAATCCAGATCTTTCTCCTTCCACAACTAGAGAGAACGATTTCCTCTGAGACTGTGCCATAGCACACATGCTGAGCTGGGTAATAAATGGTGTCCTCGGGTGTCCTTAGAGGATACACCGTGAGTCCCGCTGGTTGCTTCTTCCTGTTCTTGGCTCTTCTGTGGACCAAGCCAGATGAGGGCACATGTGTGAACTGATATAAATATCCAGAACTGGCTTGTCTGCTCCCAAGTGTTTCCAAGAGGCAAGATGCACCCCTGCCTCCACACACACCCCTCACCCTGGTCCTCAGGCTTCTCAGCAAGCCCTTTATGTCCACTGGACCTTCGACAAGTCTGCCAGTGTCTATCAGAGCCTATCCTGTCATCTACTAGCCAATAGGGGTTCAGATTTCACCGACCATTGTGAAAATGAAAGCTGGGCGCTGCAGGACAGAGTCCCCAAAGAAGAACAGCAAAGGGTTGACTTTTGTCACCAGCAGGCTGCCTTCAGCTCAGCCCCACAAGACGTCCTTCTGATTTGTCACTGGTGTCCCACTGGATGCAGCCAATATGGGGCCGCAGAGTGTGCAAAAGCAGCCGGGCCCCTGTCAGCTTGTTTCTTCATTATATCAAGTCTCAGTCCTAGGTGCCAGTCCTCAAGGATGCCTGGGTCTCTTTGTTATATTTTCTCTTTTTCTTCAGGTAGAGAAACAGGGACATAGATTTCTCAACAGACTATGGGTGGAGGCAATCCTGCAAACTTTCTTTGCCATTCAGCGTCAGTAGAGACCCCCTTTAACACATTTCATAGAAGGTGAACAGCCTGCTCTTAGAAACCACTAGCTACTTTTCTCCAAGCCGAGACGATGTGAAGGTCAAAGGGGCTACCGATGTGCAGTCTGGGCCTGACCTCTGACCTCTGCCTGGGCTTCTGATGACCTTGTGAGTGTCTGTAAAGGATATACGGGCTGGTTTGTGAATACTGTAGGCCTCTCCCTGGCCTTTGGCACAGTTGTTAAAAACTGCTTATGTTTGGAAACTTTCAGTGCAGGACCAGGTTACTGATGCTCACACACAGGCTGACCCTCTGACTTCTGAGAGGCACAGGGTCAGGAGGGCCAGGCTCCAGGCTCCAAGAGGGGAAGGCCCGGCTTCTACACAGCCTCCCTGGCTTCATCTCAGTTTGTTCTCAGTCATCATTAGGAGTCTCAAACAAGACCCACACATTCTGTCTGCCCTACAGCGGTGCTTTGTTTGGCCACCAGTTTAAGCAAGTGTTGACTTAGTTGCCAATATTTAAAATGTGAGATTTTGTAGAATAGGTAATCTGGCTCCCAAGGTAAGAGCAATGCTCACCCTCCAAACATATGTAGTCATGACTTGTCATGAGTCTGAGGAGTCTGGGGGCTCTAAGCCAGGAGCTGAGGGTTGCTAGCCAGGAGGGCAGGAAGGTTGCTTCTCAAGGACTGAGTGTGGGTGGGAGCCCTCAGGAACTCTCTTGCAGGATACTCAACAGGATCTGGAAGGCTGAGAACCACCAAACCTGTGGGTGTGGAGGAACTCACGCTGGCTCAGATGCTGGTGACAGTCTGCTCTGGACTGACAGCCTTGCCAGGGCCACCCAAGAGTGGGTATCACCTTTTCCCTTGGTGGGCCTAAGCCATCCAATGGGGGTCCTAATAAATGAGAGCCATTGGGAAAATGAAATGACATCATGGGTGCATCCATCAGCATCCCAAATTAGAAGAGGTTTCCTTGAGGACACTGTCTGAAGATACCAGAGTCCTTTCCACTGGTCACAGCCTTTCCCGTGGTCACCAGTGAGGACAACCTGTTCCCCCAGCTGATTTCTTCTTCCTCTGGTTCCAGCAGTCACGTTGAATTACAGCTTCAGCAGACCTGAAGCCTGCCTGTGACGTGGCTGCTCACCTATAAAAGTTAGGCAGAAGTGATTTTAAAGAGGCTATGGTACAAGGCCAGTGCAGACCCTGGTGAGAAGACATTAGTGCGCTGCCTCCGAGGATGCCTGCCGTTCCCTCCATCCTCATCTCTCCGGTGATCATGCCTAAACCTGGAGTAGATGAGTGACATTTCTTAAAAGGCCCAAAGGACGCACTGATGTGCTGGTGAGTGAAAAAATGAATGAATAAAAGCTGTCAGAAGACACTATGGTATCAAATCAGGCCATTGACTTTCATCTTAACTTACTGTGTATTTACACTAGACACTGAGGAAAGAGCTGGTTGATTTTGGTTAATGGTCATAGCATATGTATTATAGGCTGAGAGTCCATGGTCCAAGATCTTCTATCTGAAACAAATGTCAATACTCAGAAAGGTTCAGATTCCAGAACATTTCAGATTTTCATATTAAATATATTCAGCTGGTTATCTGTTTAAATATTCCAAAATCTTCTTGCTGCAAGAATGTCATGTAAGGATACTTCAGCAGAAATGGTGAAACAGACCTCAGGCCTCATCCTTTAAAGAACTAAAGGGAGACCAGACTGAGAAGAGCCCAAGACTGCCTGGTGTGGTGACGTACACCTTTAATTCCAGCACTTAGGGGACAGAGACAGGCAGAGCTCTGTGAGTTCAAGACCAGCCTGGTCTGCATGGAAGATCTATCTCTGAGACAGGATGTCTTGGAAACTGAGCAGTCTGTGTTTCATGAAAAAGGTACCTTCTGTACTCCTCTGCTTTTCTCTGCCAGCCTCAGCCTGGAGTGTGAGACCACTGTTCGCAGGCACCCCATGGTGCTCTTCATATTATATGGAGGTGGAGACTGCTGACAAGATTCAAGTTGCCATTGTGTGTAGACATGCATGTGGTGGTTTGAATGGGAATATCCCCTATAGGCTGTGGCATTTGAACACTTGCTTCTCAGTTGGTGGCACTGTTTAGGGAGATCTAGGATATGTAGCCTTGCTGGAGGAAGTCTATCTGGGGCTTTGAGGTTTCAAAACCTTTCGCCATTCCCGACTCACTGTCTCTGCTGCTGGCTTGTGTTCACAATGTGAGCTCTTAGCTGCTGGTCCAGCTGCCACACCTCTGCCTCGGCTCTGCCTTTGTAAACTCCAACCTTCTGGAACCAAAAGCCAGATGAGTAACACAGGATGAGTAGCACCAGCCACTCTGGTGAGGAGGAATGTCCACATTAAATAAGACTGGTCCTGGGCTCTAAAGAGTTTACCTTGGACACATCCTCAGTCCTCTCAGGGCTTTACTGTTCTCTCCTCTAACACGAAGAATCTAGGCCTAGACCCAAAGACCTTTGCCAGCTCCAGCAGCCTGCAGGCCTGGAAGGGACTGCACACACCTTGCCTTTCTGGAGGGTCATTATTTAATTCTCTTCAAGTCCTTTCCAAATCCTTTGATGGAAGCAAGCTGCCTTGATCCTATGTGAAATTGGTAGCCAGCAAAGCTGCTCTCCAGGCCTCCTGCTGTCACCAAGTCCAGATTTAAGAATGGCAGTGGCCGTGGCACCCAGGCTGCAATCTGATGTACACATTGGGCAATGCAGAGCTTGATGTAGCTACACATCACTGATCAAAACCCCTTGGACTTATCAGTGTGTCTGACAGGTACTTGTTGGCTGCTTTCCCGGGCTGGGGAGGAATCCTGAGCCAGCCAATGGGACAGCCTCCCTTCCCTTTTGATGTTGATGCTCCCACCTTGGAGACAAGGCTCAGCCCTGCTGGGGAGACTGTCAACATGAGGCCCCACTACACAGCAACCTGTGGGAACAACAGCCTGGTGAGTTGGACAGGCAACAAATTCCTCACCTGTCCCTGCTTCCCCACCAGCCCCTGGAAGTTCCCCAGGCGGCTTGCCCTGAAATGGCACCTCCTTTTACAGAATTATTTGCCAACTGCACATGCATTAAGGGCCTTAGCTCTCAAAGTGCTTTCACGCCTTTAATGAGTATCCCTGATAGCTGATGAGTTGATTGACATTGTTTGGGAAGAAACTGAGAGTCAAGTGTCATGGAGTAGCTTGCTCCAGGTCACTCCAGGCAAAGCCAGGATTGTGGGCACATGACAAATTGCCCTAGCCCTGGCATGGCTCTAATTACAGCCTTTGTTGTCAGCCGTCTGTCACAGATTGCTCATCGCGATGCCCAAAGCCCACGTGTGCTAGGAGCTCTGGGTTCCCTGTCTTCTTCAGAGGTACTTGGTCATACTTTGCCGTAGCTTTCAGTGTGGCTTCTGTGACTTCCGGAACGACTGCATTCTCTAGCTGAGAGGGGGCGTGTCTCAGCAGCTCCTAGCTTTGAGGCTCAGGGTCACACTCTGAGTGAGGAAGGCAAAGCAGTGTTGCCTGTCCAGCCCACCCCCCATTTCTCTGGGTCCCTGGTAATGGTTTAAATTTTTATGTGATTGAAAAAATTCAAAGAATAATTTTTGTTACTGGAAGATCATATGGAATTCACATATTCCTAAAGTTCTATTGTAACGCAGTCCATTTTTGTTTATGTCATGACTACTCTCTACAAGAGCAAAGTTGAATAATTGGGACAGAGACTGTGTTATCCACATGGCTGAGAGCATTTAAGTTCACATGTGGAGCTTCTAACTTCTAATACCTCAGAGTGTGACCTTCCTTGAGCCTTCCTTGTGACATTTGCTAAGATGAGGCCATGTAAGAAAGATAAAGATTTGCCTATGGGTTTGCACACACAAAGAACACCTCACGAGGAGAAGTGTGGGGAACAGAGTGTAGCTGTAAACCAAGGATACTCAAAGATTGATAACAAGCCACAAGAAGAGAAGAGTGCAGTGGAACAGTCTCCCTGGAGACCTCAGGAGCCCACGCTGACAGCACCTTGACTCTGGGTTTCTAACCTCCAGAACTGCAAGATAAAGATTCTCGAAAGTCTGAGGAATTTGCCTTATGGCAGCTCCATCGAATTACTGTGATTACTGTCTGGCCCTTTACAGAACAAGCCTGCAGGTCCCCATTAAGCTTTGTAGAATTTGAGAAAGGGGTCTGAGCCCAGTTGTGCCAGGACTCAGGTCCTAGCTCCTGTTCTTGGATTCCTTGCTAGAGAGCTTGCTTGTGTCTCCATCTATCAAAATCTGTTCTTCCAGTGTCCCTCCTCAGGGCTCTCAGATTAGACTATGTCATAATTGATGTCAGCAAATGTTAACTGCTGGTGATGGCTTTAAAGGTTGGCCCAGCTTAACTGTATCAGGCCGGCAGTGGGCGGGCTGAGGTGGCTTCTAGATCATGCACCCTCAGCTCCCACCTCTCTGTGGCTTTGGGAAGCTGCTCACTCTGCTCATGAGTAGAAATTATCATTCAGAGCTGGAAGAATGCATAGTTCCTGGAGTCCCTGGGTGCTCTAGTTGCATACAGAGCTTCCAGAGAATGGGAAGGACTTGAGATAAATCCATTGTAGGGTGCAGGGAGGCAATTGTGAAGGGAACGGTGCCATGGAAAACCATCATGATACCCAAAACAAGATCCCAGGTCCACATGCCGGCTTGATAATTTCCAAGGCTGCCAATCAACAGGCCTTACACTAAGTGGCTTCAGGAGCCTTAGGGTCTGAAGCCAAGAAGTTTACTGGGCCATGCTCCCTTCAAAGAGTACAGTCTTCCTTGGCTCTCCTAGTTTCTGGTGTTACAGGCATTCCTCGGCTTGTGGTAGCATAGCTCCGGTTTCTGTCTACTCTTCCATGGCCTTACTGCTCATGTCTCCCTGTGTACTCTATTGATACAAGGATACATGACCACCTTAAAACCCAATTATTCTTTTCAAGATTCTTAATGAAGACCCTTCTTCTAAATGAGGTCACCTTATGAGCTTCCAGGTGGGCTGGCTTTGAGGGATGGGGGGACACTGTCCAATCAGTAGTGTAGCCATCCAGGGCTTGGTGGGACCTGGAGAGAAAACTCTCCAGCTACACAGTAGAGTCAGTATGGTTGAAGATTTCCAAATGAAGTTGCCCACATCAAAAGGCCATTGCTTGTCTATAACTGAGAAGTTTAAATGTGACCCTTCAGGTATCAGACTCACAGACAGATCCAGGGATGGATGTGATGTCTTCAGGATTTCGTCTCTTTTTCGTTGACCCTTGGCCCTGTGCTCCACTGGCAGGGGACATGCTTCTCTAGCACCATGGTTGGAATTATCTTCAGTAGCTCTAGGCTACCATTGGCCCTACAATCAGACCCAGCAAAGGGGGGACTATACTTCTCTCTAGGGGAATCCCCAGCAGACTGTGTGGTTTGGGAGTCAGACCAGTTTTTGAACACGTGTTTGTGCAAGAAATGGAGGTTTATAATTGGTAAGGCTTGCCTGGGTCATATTCCACCTGTGGAACCAAGATGAAGCCCATCCAATGCAGGTCCAGGGATAGTGCTGGGTGTGCCAACTCCCATGCACCCCAGCAGATAAGGGCATTGCGGGCATCCTTACCTGACAGTGGCCAGTAGCTAATCTTACACTATGCTTGTGTGCAAGAAGCCCTTTGGGGCCACAGTATGTCTCCCAGATGGACTCAAACCTCAGTCTTCCAGGATCACATGATCCCCTGCCTCAGCTTCACAAGTAGCTAGAACTTTAGGGACCTATGTCGCCACACCCTGCACAAGCTCTTTTTTTTCTTTCAAACATCTCTGCCAAGCTCTGTGTCAGAGGGATACAAAAGATGAAAGAGATTCAGGCTGTGGAAGGGCCACTTTTTACCAGAGAAAACTTCACAGAAACAGAAAAGCAGACACCTGTGTGGCTAGCGTAGTGGGAAGCAAAGCGCAGGGAAATCCAAGCTTGAGACCACACGGTCCGGAAGCCCTTGTTAGAGGGCGCCGCAGATCAAAGTCTCCGTGTGGAAGCGCAGCGACTCGGCCTAAAGTGCCTTTTGGTTACAAATAATAGAAGACCCAAAGCAAACAGTCTTGAAAAACGAAGTTAATTTATTTTCTCATGTTAGTCAAAGTTCAAAGGAAGGGTGGCTTGCTATAGAAGTTAACATGCCTTCAGGGTGAGGTCCTAGTTGTCTGCCCTTCCATGGGCCAGCTTGTTCCTTAGGCTGACTTCCTCCGGAAAATAAAATGGCTGCCACAGAATGAGACCTCACACTGGTATCCCAAGCTGTCTGGGTGACTGAGCCTTCACGACAATGGTGGAGCTTCCCTCTGCTGGGCTGGCTCAAGTCACTGTAGGCAGGGAAATAGAGTACACTGCCCATCATTGCTTAGGTCACAGTTCTACCTGTGGAGCCGGGGTGGCATGAGGTATTGCAGCCAGTCCTTACTGTGACTCTCGGGATGCAGAGTGGCCTGGGCAGCTTGCTGAGAACTCATATGGGCACCATTGCTCGTGAGCACACAGCAGCCTCATGCCCAGCTGAAGAAGCTCCTGGTTTTCAGTGAGAACATTTCTGAATGCAGAAAGAGCCCAGCTTTGGACTGGCAAGATGACTGAGTGGGTAAAGGTGCTTTCTGCCAAACCTGCTAAATTGAGTTCTGTCCCAAGCTGCACATGGCACAGGGAAAGACCCACTCCCCTAAGTTGTCCTCTGACCTCCACATGGACCCCTTAGCATACACACACAGATAGATGACAGACAGACAGATAGATACAATTGTGAATTTTATTGAAAAAAAAAACTTTTGAAAATAAAGAGACCAAAATTAATCTTCAAGAAAGGAATTATGGGCTATCATCAAACCCTGACTTCCGGATGTGTGCACCCCAAGCCCCACTGTTCTTAGTGGCCCTTCCCTTGACTCAGAAGGGCAGTAGTTATGCTGAAGTAACAAGCAATCCCCAGACCTCATCACCTTAGAACAAGTCCCTGTGGGCCCAGGAGAAGCCACAGGGCAGTGATCCTCCAGGTGATGGCCTGAGGTGTGGCCCTGTGTCCTGTCACTGAGCTCTCAGGCCATACATTGAAATAGCGAGCCCAGAGTCCATCCCACTAGAGGATGGACTGCTGAAAGTCAACTGCTTCCTCATGGGAGCAGCAACATGCTTGTGTGTGTGTGTGTGTGTGTGTGTGTGTGTGTGTGTGTGTGTGTGTGTGTATCTGAATTTCAGTGGCCAAAGTAAAGCCCGCACTAATACACAACACCAAGGACCAGCAGGATGGTGAGTGCTGGATGCGGAGGGGAACCTGGGCATCTGAGGAAGTGCCTTCAGGAGCGCTTGCTACAGTGCAGACCTATGCCCTCACACAGGAGATCAGGTGGCTGCCTGCCTCCTTCACTTGAACCAGGCTTCCATGATTCTGCATGCCACACACAGGAACTGTTTCTAGAGGGGAGGAGACTGGCAATGGAAGATTAACCGCTCCCCGGGTTCCACACAGGGATCAGTATTTTCAATAATACTGTGTGAGTTTAACCTCAAAGTAAATGGTTAATTCATCTTATATCAACAGCACTGTGATTCATAATGTAAACTTGGGGGATTTTTGATGTTTCAGGCCCACATTCCTTTTAATTTGCCTCTGCATTCTTTTAAAGCCACAGTTGCTCACTTGATAAAATACAGCATGCAAATGCATGGGCTTCTGCCTGGAGGCGATTTAGCCTGGCTGGTTCAGTAGATGTCTTCTTTCAAGTGTATACTCTTTCTTAAATTATTTACTGGGTAAACACACTTTGCATTTTCAAAAGGGAGATTAAGACTGCTTGCTGCTGGCCTGGTGGAACACCATGGCCCCTTATGCAGAGTTAAGAGCAAGTTATTGGGGCTGCCCCCAGACCTCTTCCCTGGCTTGCTATCAGTGCTCCTTGACCTGGCTGGCTTTTCTGATTCCTCCCAAGTCTACAACTCTGCATCCCGATCTGTTGCCCAGAGCAATAGGGACTGCCCAGCAGCAATGGCCAGTGACTCTTCTCCAGGCTTCCTCATAGCTGGGGTCTGCCACTGCCAGCCTTTTCCTCTCTCCCTGCCGGCTCAATCCTCTCCACTCAGGTGGGTCATTTTCTGTCCCTAGAAAGACATAGTTGCCCAAGTCCTTTGCAGCCCAACGCTGGGTGATGGCCCGGCTTTACTCTGCCCAGCTCTTTCTACCATTCTGCTCCCTTCATCTCAAATGTCTGGCAGCCCTTTCTACAGAAGCACCCATGTCTTCCACCAGCACACCCCCAGGAGCCGGGGTGGTCAGCCCTTCCTCTAGCTTCTGGGAGAGGAGCCGCGGCTGCCCTGAGAGGGCACTGTGCTGGGGAGCTCCATCCTTAGGGGCTTGTTTCAACTTTCACCTTCATCCTTTTCCTCCCAATTGAATTTGCCCAGATTTCTCCTGCATCCTCTTTAGAATGAGAGGGTTACAGTTCCCGGAGGCCACAGTCTGTGGTTTCCTTCCTTGGAGAGTTAGTTCTCTGTCCTGCTCCCAAGTGCTGGTCACTACATGGTGTCCAAGCTTCAGAGGTGAATTCTCCATGTTCTTTACAGGCAGATGCCCCGGAGCAGCAGGGCGCTGGTGATAGGGGATACCAAGAAGGGGAAAGCCCAATTAAGAACGGCTACGATTTGGGGATGTCTGTGTGCTTATTTTATTACCGTGTTCCCAATTAAACCCCCATAATTAAGCTTCCCAAGTGTCCATCTTGGATGCTTGGGGCTCTCATCCCACAGAAAAGATAGTTGTCACCCACACTGTATAAAAGACACACTACCACGGGTTACCTATGGCAGAATTTGTTAAGTTTTCACTCTTTGGATCTGTTTCACTGCTGAGATTCAGTTTTGCTGATTTCCTTTTTAAATCTGACATGGGTGAGTGTGGTAAATAGAGATTTGAACAATGACTTCAGCATACAGAGCTGTGGGGACCATTTTGAAGACTTGCCTCCCTTCCAGAGAAAAGGAGAAAAACCAACTTGAGTTTTAAATGAAGCCTAAGTAGAACCACTCAGTGTTCCTAATTAGCTTCACTTTAATAAACTGTGACGCCCCGTTCTTATTTACTTATAGGGCGGGACAGAGAATCCTTCCTGCCTCCTGGGTAAATATGGCCTGTTAGGTCTGAATTAGCTGTCATCACAGAAGAATTAATGTCGGGCCCAGGCTTTCTAGTGGGACAAGAAGAAATAAACAAGACAGATCTTCCCCGAGCCTCGTGTGATAAATGAGGACAGAGCACACCATTCATCTCCTTCAAGAACAGTGGACATGGGTACTGAAGCAGTTTTGCGGAAGACATGTCAGCAAATGGCGATCATTTTGTAACCTGTCAGGGAGAGAGGGAGCCCGTCCTGTTAGGGGACACAGGGGAGTGGGCCACTCTAATGGGATGGCATCCATCCATCTGTGAAGAGGGAAGGGTGGGTGAGGAGTATACCACCAAAACTGCAACCTGATGTCATCCTCCATCCCAGCTGCAGGGACCCTGTGAAGGTTCCTCTGTAAAGATGCAAAGAACCGCTCCCTGCTCAAGTGGAGGCCTGACTCATCCTCACATCCCCCTCCCTGTGGAAGACTCTGTCCAGGGTCCCATGTGCATAGGAGGACACAGAACTCCACACGTGCCTCTGAGCAGGTGGGGTGGAATCGCTGCAGGCTTGAAGCCCGGTGGGCAGCCTGCTAGACGGCCAGCCTCTCTGGGTTTCTATTTCCGTGCGCTCTGTGAGAGCAGCTAGCGTGGGCGAGGCTGTTTGACCCAGGTTCCCTTTGAAAGGCTCAACAAAGCATTGTGGTGTGCGACCTCTTTTCTCCGAATGAGGTAACAAATTATGAAATCACTTCAGCGGAAGCACGCTGCAGGCATCCAGAGCGTGTGTCTCCTCAGCTTGTCTTCCTGAGGTCAGCATCTGCAGGGCTGGGCTGGACCGAGGGACCATCATCCCCTAGAGGGCCCACCCACAGCTGCTTGCCAGGCACCTTGAGGACTTCCTGTTCACTCTCATTTCCATCTTTTTACACCAGGGAGCATATGTAACATTTCCTCCTGGCTTGACGAAGCCATGAGCCACACTGACAGGTGACGGCTTCACAACCTAAGCTGCAAGTGTGACACTTGCTTCTTAATCCTCTCCTCTCCCTGCTAAGTCTCTCTCGCTTTTTCTGGGGTATTTTTGTTCAGGTAAGTACCTCACTGACATATATTTCTTTGGAGTCTTTTCCTTTCACGGGAAACACTGGAAAAAAAAAAAAAGAAGAAGAAGTGAGGCTTGTCTCACATTCTAAATTAAAAAGAGATGCTCACATGGGGCCCTTGATCACTTAAAGAGGCTACATGGTACCCAAATCCTGGCAAGCCCTTGATTCCCCTTAGCTTTTTGGTAAGCATTCTATGACTGTAAGCACTGTGGAGTTGTTCATAGAACTGGAAGCTGTGTGTGTGTGTGTGTGTGTGTGTGTGTGTGTGTGTGTGTGTGTGTGTGCGCGCGCGTGCGCGCGCGTGCGTGTGCGTGCATGCACACTCTACCTGCCAGGCTGTAGTTTTAGCCAATTTAGCTTGAGCAGTGTTTGTCAAAATGCTGTTCATTTATCCATGGGCATTTTCTTCTCTCTCCCGCAGAATCATCCAAAACCGCATCCTGCTCGTCATCCTGGGGATCATCGTGGTCATCACCATCCTGACGGCCATCACTTTCTTTGTCAAAGGACACTGATACATCTGCTCTCCCTTGATAAACAGTGATCTTGTCTTGTTCTGAGTAATTAAGACAAAATGGTCAGATGAATCATTCTTTTGTGCTGACAGGCCCCAGGTGACCCGTCGCTCCCTCCCCACTGTTCAGCTGGAGTGCAGAGAGTGTAAAAATATTTTCTGTTCCTGTCTGCATGTAGGTTGATTTCCTTTCTGAGGTTGGTCTTTGCCCGGATTTGTTGTTTTTTGTAGGTAAAGGTGAATGCTCATTTGCCTTTAGGTAACTTCATCTGCTGTCCAAAATAGCTTTGGTAACGCTCTCCTTGCCTTGTGGACATGCCTGGGGTCCTGGTTTGAGAGGGGACATGATGACTCAGTCACAGGAGCTTCTGTGTGTCACGTACCTCTCTTTACCAGAAAGGTTTTCTGTGATGTCCTTGGAGAAAATGCCAGAAAAATCAGAGGTCAGCCCCACCCTTCCCGGCATAATGAATAGAGCCATCCTGCCTAGGCAACTTTATTGCAAAGGAGAGGATTCACTGTCACTTGTACAGGAAATTGACTTAGCACTTCCCCTGGTTTTTTATTATGTGTGTGTGTGTGTATGTGTGTGTCTACATATATATGCAAGAAATATTTACTCACCTTCCCAAATGCCATACTCCCCAGAATTTGCTGGCAGTGTGAGAATTGGCACAATATTTAATTGAGGCCTCATCTTCCCTGACCTGGGTAAGCATGTCTGTGTCTTCTCCGTTTTAATCTGAGCTCAGTCAGCATTAGCCCTCGTATATACAAAAGGTCTGAGAAGGTTCTCTCCACACCCCTTCCAGCATGGGTATTCAGAGAGCATGAGCAGGACTCCTCTGCTGGTGTGAAGTTAGCACTGTGGTGGGTGATAAAAAAGAGAGAGTTCTCTAGGACAGTCCACTAGAAAAGCCTTGGTGGGAAGTGTTCGCCAGCCTCCTGTCCAACAGTGAGGAATCGCAGAGTGCCACAAAAGAACTGCTTGATTTTTACTAACAACTGTTAGCAAAACCTGCCTCTGTTCTCTGCAATCAAACCTCCGTCACACTTTGTGATTTTCTTCCCTTCCTTTCTGTCCGAGGTAACCAAGAATTGTGTTCAGAATGTGTTCATTTGTGATCAGGTTTAAAAGTTGCCCAAGCTGAGGTCATTTCCCCTCTAGTCATGAAGCAAAATGTGTTTTTCTTAAAACTTCATGGGCACTTACAGGTCTGTACTATCTTTTTTAAATATAATTGGAAGCTTTGCATTCTTGAAAAGCCAACCTGTTCCCGTCACAAAAAATGCTAACCACCTGTGTTCGTGGAGAAAGATCATGCTGTACTTGACCCCCCCACCACACACACACACACATGCACGCACATACACACACATACTCCGAAGAGAATCATTATAAGGTAGAGAGGAAATGCAAAATCTACCAGAGAAATTGTGTTTGTGGAAACTGGCCAAGGCCTGTATGTGTTCAGATAAATCATTTATTATTGTGTAAATAAAGGTGTAGTCTCTGTGTCCGAAGGGTGGGATTTTGGCTGAACGAAGTGGGACAGCAGAGAAGGGCCGGAAGCCGTGCTGACTCTTCTGCCAGCTAAAGGGACCAGCTCAGCGAGAACCTTTGCTGCTGGTAACTGAATTCTGGGCATCCTAAATGTATAAAAGAAACCACTAAAAAGCAAGAACACAAACCAGCAGCGAGCGTCCGCAATGCTGATGCTGGTGAAGTGGACCAGTGCCTCTGGTGGCCTCCTTGGAAATGGGGGTTCTCAGGTAAGGGTGTGCTGAGTTCTAAGCTGTCTCTCCCACCTGCCTCCATCTTCCACTCAGCTGCTTCTTCCCAAGGCCACCTCCAACAAGCAGGGTGGAGCTGGGCATTGGCACTTGCTGGCCCCTAAGTATTTCCCTGAAGCCTGTATTCTCGAAGAAGCGTATGAATGAGAAGGAAGGAGAGCATTTGCTACTCACCTCCCAATGGCTTTCTCTGCCCAGGTCTTTTTTGGCTGTTGCCAGTGATTTGGGGAGTGGAAATCTGTGAACATATAACCCTTGGACCCAGCAGCTCCATCCCTTCCCCTAGAGAGTGTCCACCTCACTCAGGCCTGGCCCACTGGCGGTGGGCACTGGCCTGAAAGTCCCCTGACCACCTTCTGTTCTCCTGATGCCGTGGGAAGAGCACAGCGCCCTGGGTCTGGGATAATACTCTCCCTCCCTCCCTCCCTCCCTCCCTCCCTCCCTCCCTCCCTCCCTCCCTTCCTCTCTCCCTCCCTCCCTCCCTCCCTCCTGTCCCACCAGGGAAGGAAAGGAGTATGCAAACCTGAAGCAGGTGTCTGTGTGGAAGGTTCTAGGTTCATATTATGTAGACTTCAGTTGTTGAATATTTGTGAAGTTGGGAGCCTTTGTTTAAGAGTGTGTGGGAGGTAAGGGGAGGGTGAAATGGCAGCATGGAGGAGGAAGAAGAGGAGGAAGCCCTCGCCATATAAAATTCATGCAGACTAAACAGTTTCTGGGACAGTATAAATAAAGCGGATGCAACCCCGCTCCAGAATCAAAAGCAATTTAATTAAAGTCTCTTAAGTTGTAAAGAGTTTTAAATGTTCCGTGTTGAAGGCGGATGCCTGCAGATGCAGTGGATCTGACGTCAGCGGCCAGGCCTGGGCTGTGAGGCCATTTGCTATTCTGTTTCAGGCAGGCTGGATTGTCTTATTTTGGAACCAGCTTGGTGGGGGGTTTGCTTTGCTGCTGCCTCTGAGCCCTGAGCTTCAAAGGCTGAAATTAATGGCGAACAAAATTGTGCGGCTCTGGCCGTCCCATGCGGGGCAAGCCCATTGAGGGTTATCATTAAGTAAAGAAATAAAGAGGGGAAAAAAGCCTGCCTGCTCCAAAACCTCATCAGATAATGACCTCAGTGATTGGGTTTTCATTACCAAACAGCATCCAGAGATTATCAACTCACGGAAGAAGGGAGGAGGAAAGAAAGGAAGAGGCACGCACCGCCTTTCTCCCTCTCTCTCTTTTTTTTTTTTTTTTTTTTTGCACATCTTTTCTTTAAAACTGTCAGATCATTTCAGTATTTCAAATCCGAGGAAAACAGCCTGCCTGCTGCTGTATTTGAAGTTGTAATGGTGTCAAAAAGTCACGACTGACTGACAGCCGTCAGTCCCAGAGGGGCTCATTAAATCATAAAAACTTGACAAGGAAATAATTGCGCATGGCCAGCGACTTGGCGCCTGTTTAGACGGTTTTATTGTCTTTCATTATCAGTCCCCGCCATTACGTTCATTAACAAATTGCATTAAACAACTGTTAAGGGCTAATGATTTGTTTATCGCTTTTTTTCTATTATTATTATTTAAACATTAGCTGTGTCATGTGGTACCCAGCAGCCTCTTGCCATCATCTGACTGAATATTTTTCCACTCCGAGCCCTGGGTACTGTTGGAATATGAAATAGATTATTCATTACTCCCCTCTTTGCCACTGATTTGGTTTCATGTAGTGTCTTCCACAGAGAAAGATGAAAACTTGTCAAAAATAGGTTATATCTTATTCGAAGGGGCAGCAATAGCAGCAGGTACAGGCAGACTTTAATATTTAATTAAGGTTGATGTTAGCCCCTTTCAATGACTTCAGCTGTAAGTTATATTTAAATGCGGAAGAGAAAAATAATTGTTCTTAATTTGCAACCTGTTCGGCCAAGACACTCTTCGGTGGACTTACTGGAAATTTAGAGGGGGAGTTTTTAAATAATGAAATTTTCCATCATAAATATTTATAGTCGTTTGTCTACGTAGCAGAGAATTAAGTACAAGTGACGATTTCCTCATCACTTTGGTGTGAACTGCTTAGCCTCTCCGGGCACTCCCAGCTTGGGAATAAAGGTGGCAAAATGTCTGGCGGAGAAGCCAGGGACTCTAGGTTGTCTGTGGCCCACACTGCTTTCAAAGGAACGGCTGAGTCCCCAGCCCAAGGGCGTTGCCTTCCCCTTCAGCTGAGTGAGTGGATGGGAGACGGTGGTCTGTGGTGAGGGTGGTCTGTGGTGAGGGTGGTCTGTGGTGAGGGCAAGCAGGGAAGGGTTAAAGAAAGCTGCGTGAGCCTGGATGGCTGGCACGGGAGGTGTGCTGAGGTGTCTTGGCCTCTGTGCAGTCAACTGGAGCTCGTTACAAGCCACGATTCCCTAATGGGTGACAGGAGCAGCCCTTCCTGTAACTTGCCATTGATGGGCTTTTCCATGCTGCAACCTCAAGGGACCAGAGACGACAGAGCCCTATCATGGTCACCTGAGATCAGAAGTCCGTGGGTTCCTTCTGCCATGGCCCCTTGTTGTATCTGATCACCATTTTGTTTAGTTTGTGTAACTGGAAACCACAGCATCAGGGCTGGGTACCTTTTCTCCATCCTGTTCCTAGTTCCCCTCTCCCGTCCTAACAGAGGCAGATCCCAGATGGTCCTGCAGGAGTCATGAGCCAGCCAAGAGGCGTAAGATCTTGTTTTGAGTCTCCTTAATCACTGTGATGTAGAAATAGTGTCCACACCTGGGTCTGGAGGGCCTCAGGGCTCTAGTGACTAGAGTCTAGTCCACATTAGTCACATGACAACTCACCTCCCTTAGAGTGACCTCCACACCCCAGCAGAAGACAAACTTGAACCATTTTTCCAGTGGGAAGGAAGATCATGTGGCAAGCCACCCCTGCTGAGACAAGAAACTGTCCTCTATCTTGCCCTCACCCAATGCTGTGACCCGCTGACTTCAAACCTGACCCAAAGCTTAAATAAACACTCTTGTTTCTGTCCCTCGTCTGTGATGCATCCGGCCCAGCCTAGTGGCATCTGCCAGTCTGTCCACATAGTGATCCGTGGGCCAAGGAGAGTCGGTGAACAGCTCCATGAAGATCTTGGAGCCAATAGGCACCACACCAAGATGTTCACAGGTGTCCAGTAGCATCCAGCCCACACAGAAAATGATTGTGTGACTGGAGCCCAGGCAGCCAGGGGCACCCTTCCCACCATGGAGCCTTAGGATTCCAGTCAGGGCTTGCTTACCGGAGGCAAGTGGCAAAAGCAGGATGGGAATGTCATCCCAGACAAGAGCAAGAGAGATCCCGGCAGGTAGCATCCTGAGCCCATCGTGCCCTTCCTCAGGAGGAGCCAGTGAAGGGAAAATGGGCCCGTGCCCCGCTCACCCGTGCCCTTTTCTGAAATGCCTCCTTGTGCCACAAACGGGGGTGGGGGGCAATCCAGGTGAGGGGAACCGGCTACAGGCAGAGCGCAGGCCTGTGATTCTGCAAACTCCCAACCCCCGCCCCCTTTTCATCCAAACAAGGCCCTTTGGCATGAATAATAGCTAGGGAGGCCAGAAAGGAGCGAAGCTGCCTTCCACCAGTATTGATCTGCAGCCTGCGCATCCACCAAGGGCTGCCTGGGCTTTTCCTGCGGGCAGGACCATACCGGGCCGCCGCTGCAGCGTCGCTCCTCCGGGGGCCTCCCCCAGGTGTGTTCAGAAGGAGGCCGGGCCAGGAAGGTGGGGCGCAGGGAGCCCAGGCGCAGCTTCGATGCCCCAAAGTTGTTGTTTTCAACTTATTTTGCCACAAATGCCCTTGTTAGAGGAAAACAGATTTTTTTTTTCCATGATGAGCCTCCACAGAGTTGAGAATGAACACATCCTCAGGCTCCAGCTTCTCTCCACACGGTTCTGCCAAGGGCCCAAGCCACAGGGGTGTCCTCGGCCGACTGAAGAAGGCCCTACATTGGGTTAAGCACCTGGCATACCTTACTGAGTCTCTCTGGGGACCCTCTCTGCCTTCCCCTGCCCCAGCCCCACCCCCACCCCGCTATATCTCAAGAACGTTCCAAGACTTGCCCGTGGAGGGACACACTACTGTGAGGTCAGCTAGGCACTTGTACAGGAACACTCAAATCCCACCACTGCACTCTTGGCTTCTGACTTAGGATGCTGGGGAAAGCAGATTCGGCCTTCCTAAGTGGCCTCAGGTGCACCAGTGTGGTGATATATTATGTCCCCCAATATATTGTGCATCCTAATAAACTTATCTGGGGTCAGAGAACAGAACAGCCACTAGATAGACATAGAGGCCAGAAAATGGTGGCACTCACGCCTTTAATCCTATCACTTGGGAGGCAGAGATCCATCCCGATCTCTGTGAGTTCAAAGCCACACTGGAAACAGCCAGGCATGGTGACCCACGCCTTTAATCCCAGGAAGTGATGGCAGGAAGCAGAAAGGTTAATATAAGGCGTGAAAACCAGGAACTAGGGCTGGTTAAGCTTTTAGGCTTTTAGCAGCAGTTCAGCTGAGATCAATTCAGATGAGGACACAGAGGCTTCCAGCTTGAGGAAACAGGATCAGCTAAGGAATTGGCGAGGCGAGGTAACTGTGGCTTATTCTGTTTCTCTGATCATTTAGCGTTCACCCCAAAACTGGCTCAGGTTTGATTTTATTAATAAGACCTTTTAAGATTCGTGCTACACACCAGCCACATATATCTCTGGTAGAGGTGTCTGCCCGTCTCCTGGGGCCCTCTCTTGGGTGTTCATGGGGTGAGAGATGTAAGTCAACACGTTGAAGCTTCCTCTATCATGGTCCCTCTGGGTGGTAGAGTAACAGGCACTGTCTTGCCCTGGAGGCCCACACAAACCTGCACTTTTGGGCAGATTACTAGGCTGATATGGAGTCTGAAGATATGCTCTACCAAGGAGGAATGAGGGGGTGAGGATCCTCTGGCGGTCCTTAGGAAGAAAGGTGTAAGGTCACAGGATTAGGGAAGGTGGCCCTGGGGTCTGGCATTGTTTACCTCCATTAGCATTTCCAGCCTGTTTCATCCCAGCTCAGGGTCAGGGAAGTCCCAGACCTCTGTGCTGTGCAATTCAACATACGGAGAAGAGTCCCAAATGGATTGTTGATGCCCTGAGTAGATCTCCAGGCTGCCCAGGAGCCTTGTCCTAGAGAGACCTGGCCATGCTCGATTTGCATGTCTTGGCATTGGCCAAGCCCACCCCTCCTGAGGCAGCATTCCTGAAAAAAAGGGAGGCACTGGCATGAGGAGAAGCAGGTGGTTCCAATGAACTCATTATTGTCCCAGACAAGACTAATCCAACCCCTCCCTGTTCAAAAGAGAAGTATAATGCGATTTATTCATCTGGTCCAAGCACCTACTATGTGCCAGGCCCCAAAGACATACACTGAAAGGGAGAAGTCGGAGAGCCTTGATGTGCCAGGCAGAGGTCTGAAAGCTTTGCACTCCCAGCATCCCAATTTGCCTTCTGATCTCGGACATGTCATTCTCAAGATCCCAAACTGTCATGGAGAGGCCTCTGCCCTTGTCAGTGCTCCTGATACCAAGAGCCCATTCCCCAGGACTTGCAGGCAAAGAACATTTGAGATGCAACAACGGGTGTTCTTCCTCCTTGCGGTTTCTCTAACTGCACGACAAAGGTCCGTGAGAAAGCAAGTAGGAATCGTCTTTGCCTGCAGGTGGGTAGGTCTCCATCGCCACTGTCTCTACACCCAGGACCCACCCTTGAGAGGGAGACAGGAATAGGGGATGTTTAGATCAGGGCTGACTTGGAGGGTGAGGTTTTTGTTTTGTTTTTTTTTTTAATGTTTGACTTGGCGGGTAACAGAAGCCCAAAATATCATAAAAGACAAAAAAGTTGCCAAGTGGCTAAGAGGTGCACCACGGGAGTGTTTCTGGGCTCGAACAAGGTGAACGCTAAGTGAGGAACAATGAGCAGGAAGGAAATGGAACAAGAGGCATTTCAAAGGCTTCTGTGTCCTCCTCCCTGTCCCCATGCAGAAAGGGGAGACAGAAACAGAATTTGTATCAACCTCCAACATACGCCCTCTCCCAGGCGTGAAGGAACTGGTCTTGAGCCTGGGCACCCCAACAAATGCAACCATGTGTTCCAGCCTGTGTCGATCCTCTCTGAACTCCTATGTGAAGAAAGAGACCCCCAGAGCTGGACAGTGTGTGTGGTGGGCAGTGGGGGAAGGAGATGAAACAGTGGACTGCCACAGATCTGCGTCTTCCAAGCTCAGTGCTGGCCACCTTGCAACATCTCGAGTGTTCAGGTAAGCTCCAGTGCACAGACTTTTGAGCTGTGCATGCTGCAGGGCTAAGCTGGCCAACCCACTCTTGTTTCCAGATAGAGAAATAGCTCTTAGAGGGAGAACAGCATTTACTGGAGATCTTCTAGCAAGTTGACAGCAGAGCCACAGGTAGGCCCTAGGCCTTCAGTGCCCCCCTGCACAAAGAGGTGTCCCTTCCAGTGGCACACGCTGGAGATTTTGTCTTTGTGACCCTCCATTCCTTCTCCCGTTCCCTGACCCCAGGAGCCACAACCTAAGACTTTCATGACCCTCGGCTCAGAAACCACAGAGCTAGTGATCTGGATAGAGTTCGCCTTCATGTCATTGGTGCTAAAGTTCCCCCTGCGTGCAGGACGCTGACTCCGTCCCTGTCTGCTAGACTCCTTCTTGGGTCTTTAATCCCAGGGAACTAGCAGGGAAATGCCCCAGCTGACATCTTGGGGGAGCTCCTGAGGTCCCCTGAGGAAGGCATCTCTGGTCTTTGTCCCACGTGGTGTCTTCTCAGCCACTCTCCCCACCTAAAAACTTGTGAGAAACGGTTCATATCATTAGGGCACCACTGTGAGGCTGCCCAGGACAGACTTCTGGAAACTTCTCTACTGCTGACGTCGAGGGGTGCTGCTTCCCTAGCGTGGTCCTGATAGCTGGTGGTTATAGCTGATGAGCATTTATAACAGTCTTGCAAGGAGACCGATGAGACCTTGGTCATTGTCCATTCCAACCTCCTCTGGGCCAGCCTGAGACCGGATCTTAGGGTTCTAGACCCTGTCATGCACGGGCCTGGTGTGTGGACTCTGGAAGTCATGCCCTGCCTTCCCTGATTTTTTTCAGCCAGCAAATGGGAAAATGGGGCTAGAACGTCTCTAGGAAGGGAGATCTCTGGCAACTCCCAGCTATCCACAGTAATACAAAAGGAATGCTCCAAAATAAGGGTCGTGGTTTGGGGCAAGAGGGCTTCCTCTCAAGTATAGAACCTTCTAGAAAATGAGGACCTATGGCATACTAAACTTCTGAAAAGTCGTGGATACAGTTAGTGTCACGAAGAGCCTGTGCTCAGAAGGGCCTCATACTTACAGAGGAATACTCTTTGGTTGTACTGAAATTCTTCACAATTTGAGCTTTGTAAGTATGTTTTGTGAAGGAAGTGTAATAGGATAGTGACTGTGACCTGAGGACCTGGGACATCCTACCACCTCTTGGTCCGTTTCTCAGCGGCTCATTCTTCCAATGCCAGGAGTCTGTCTCCACTCAGCCACTGAATTCTAGGCCCCCCAAACTGCTTCAACATGCCCCCAACATAGAGATAGATGCAGAGAGGGTAGTATCATCAAGCACATGTTCGGGTGGGACTTGGTGGCAGCGGTCCCCACCCACACTGTGAATGTCTTTGCTCATTCACTGGGAGAACTCCACGTAGATGAGTCTGTTGCCCACCTCATCCAGGTGCCTGGTGTCGCTAGAGCCCCTGAGGGCTGACCACATGCTGTGGATTCAGATAAGAAATACTAGGCTTGGCTACCTGGCCTAGATGGGTAGTATAGCATGCTGGTCCAGTGGCTGGAAGTGCCTGTGTGTGCCCCAAGTTGGCCTGGTGCCTCTCAGGGTCTGAGGGAACATCACAGCAGGCAGCTCCAAGCCCACTGGGCTTCTCTTCTCTTCAGTCCATCAGTCTCTTCAGGCCCACTCAGGGCCCTGCCTAGATGAGCCATGAAAAGCAGTGGGAAATTTGGATGGCTCCATGTACATGTCAAATATCCCATTTTCAGTTAAATCCAGCATTCTACAATAATAATTTAAATTTGGATGAGACCATCACCAAATTAAAGGCACTGTGACAAGCTGGAAATGTCTGCTTTTTTTAAGATTTATTTTTATTTTTAATTGTGTGTGTGTGTGTGTGTGTGTGTGTGTGTGTGTGTGTGTGTGTGTGAAGGTGCCAATGTAGACTGGAGGTGTTGGCTCCCCCTGGAGCTGGAGTTACATGCAGTTGTGAGCCCCCAGACATGGGTACTGGGAACTGAATTCTGGTCCCCTGCAAAGGACTCAGGGTTGAGTCAGAAGATGGCTCATGGGTTAAGAGAGCATATACCCTGAGCCATTTCTCCTGCTCACGCCTGCTTTGATTAAGAAGGGATCCCACATTTTTATTTTTCCCTGGGTCTCCCAAATTATGTAGCCAGACCGGCCAGATGAATGAATTTCTCTCTTGTGCATCTATTACCCCATCAGAAAACCTGACACAATATTGTGCTTGCCCCTCAAAAGTCCTGGGCCCTTTGGGTCTGTGAATATGGATAAGATCTGGATTAGAAGCCTCGTGAGTGTAGAGGTGCTTACCAGATGATCATGAGTTTGAAACCAGACAGGTATACAGAGAGAGACCCTGTCTCGGAAAAGGAAACAAGTAGGCTGAAAGAGATTTGAAAGCTAGTGTGGCATGCCCATCTTCAGCCTTGGAGTCCCAGCTCCAAGTTTTGTTTTGTTGTTTTGGTTGGTTTTTGCTGTGTTTGGCCTAGTTTGTTGTGCAGTTCCGGGAGTTGTTTGGCATTTGAGACAGGCTCTCACTGTGTGGCCCAACAGGCCTTAAAAGAAGTTAATGGAGATCTGTAGGGGCACCCAGAGAACACTCAGGGCCTCATGAGGGTCTAGCCACCACTGACTAACCATGCTTTTGCCTCAGGGGTTCCCCTTGTATGTTATATCCTGGAACTGGGAACCCCACCCAGACACCCACAGATACCCCAAAGAGGCTTTAAGTACCAGAAATGCAACTTAGAATCCAAGCAAGTGCTGTAATAAGATTTCATCCAGTCCAAAAGCTGAGGCCTTAATGCTGTGCGGAGAGCCAGCCTTGACTTCTCACCTAGCCACTGGATTTTCAGGCCAGGTCTAGGATATCCCAGCACCAAGGAGAGTGAGTGCCTGCCCGGTCCAGAGCAAGTGATGTCATCCTCCTGGGAATGGCAAAAGCCCCGATTCTATGGCTCCCTTCCAAGGAAAGATACCCATTTAAGAACTGCTTTCTATGCCATCACCGTGAAGGTTCCAGGGCAGCCTTGCCATCTGCTTTACATTTGAGGATGCAGTTGTCCAAAGGTTTGACAGACCCAAAGTGACATCAAGCCCCTCTGAAAAAGGGCCACCACTTTAAAATGATGTTTATGGAGTGACCACCCAGCACCAGCATCTTGTGGACTAGGTGAAATTAGTTGTTTGATTTTCCCTACTGTGCCGGATGATAGTTCTCTCAGGTTAGCGCTGGGTAGGTTTGGAAGATTTCCCTGTATTACATTTTGACTGATGTCTTCTGGCTGCAGCTCATCTTTCCTAAAGTAATTCATTAGGCCTGAAAGCCGCTCTAGAGTAGGATTAGAACCCATGTAGTACATAGTCTGCTACACTGAGATCCGCTAATTAACTGCTCTTCTTGTGTAACTGGGCGATAGCGCTCCTTCCCCGAGGAATTGCAATTTCATGGTTCCTAATGATGCTGCGATTACATTATCTGCATCGCTTATGCTGGGGTGTAGGAGCAGTGCTCGGAGCCTATCTTGGGGACGGGGAGAAATCACACTGAAACTAAGCAGGTGGAGGAGGGGAGGTAGATTGGCCTGTGCTTATTAATTCTATTAATTCACTGCTGTTTTTACATCTCACTCAGGAATTCGTTCCAAGTCCTGTAGACTCCCAGCTCCACAGTGCCTCTTTCCTTCATACTTTATCTCTAATATAAAGTGGTTTTTTACAGAGTGGTTGTTTATAGAAATCTGTTTAATTGCTGTATTCCACAAAGTAATTTATTTCAGCATTTATTTTTGTTAGATTTCTTGGAAATGTGGTTCTACTTACCATTACTACAGGTAACACATTTAATGATTGTTTCCGGAACTAACTTGCCTCACTGGGTGAGTTAAATAAAGTGCATAATTCCAAAGTCTGCTGCCTCTTTTGCTTTCTTACCAATGGAAAGGCAGGTGTAAATCTTCACTCAGCATCCTGGATTGTGAATACAGTACACTGTCACTTTTTAAAAATAGTGACACTTTGTGAGGTTTGTGCTCAAGGTTATGTCTGGCTTTTATTTTGCGGTGTCTTGGTGTCTTTCTGGTATGCACCTGTGTGTGCTGGTCCATGTGGAGGGGCCATCCGCCTTACCGGGACAGGGTCTCTCACTGGCCTGGAGCTCACCAAGCACACTACCCTGGTTGGCCAGTGAGCTCCAGGGATCTGCCTGCCTCTGCCTGCCAGCACTAGAATTATAGGTGTGTGCCACCATGGTGGTCTTTTTTTTTTTTTTTTTTTTTTTTTTTTTTTTTTTTTTCTGAATAGGTCGTGGGAAAACAAACTGAGGTCCTCATGTTTGCAAGGCAAGTGTTTTGCCTCCAGGGCTGTCACCCCGGCCCTGCCTGCTCTATGATTATGAGGCAGGGTCTCCCCATACTGTATAGGACGGCTTTCAGCATTCCTGGGCTCTTCCTTCCTTAGCCCCCCCATGCCTGGCTAAGATTTTTTTTTCTCTTTTAATTAATTTTTTCACTTACTGTGTTTTATATACGCGGCCACATATGAGCCACAGCATATGTATGGAGGTCAGAGGCCAACGTGTAGGATTGGTTCTCACTTCCTACCATGTGGACCTGGGGATTGAACTCATGTTCCCAAGCTTGGCAGGATGCTCCTTGGCCCACTGAGCCATCTTATCAGCCCCTGTGGCCTTTTGAACACAGAATTTTATTGTTTCCCATCAACTTCAAGGGGACACGGGCCTGACTCTGAGATCTGCTTCCTGCACTGGTGACATTGGGTAATCAATTCATCTCCCCACTGAGCTTCTGAGAAAATCGCACTCAAACGGAACATAGAGATGAAGACCCCAGTAGATGCCCCATTGGGACCCACCTTAAAACATGTAACAGACCAACCCTGTCCCGTGCATCATGAGGAAATATAAACGTGTAGGTCTGTAGCATAGCAGAGACATACTCTTTGTGGAGCTATTGTTGTTTAGAGCTCTTTGGGGTTTGGCTTTGGTTTTTTTCTACACAGATTCCTCCTGATCAGGGATTTAAAATACTTCAAGAACACCACATACTCCTATAATCCCACACCAAGAAGGCTGAGGCTGAGGGATCTTGAGAACGAGGCCAGCTATCTCATGGGGGAAAGAACTTCACAGGAGGAAAGAGTTGGAAATATTAGGCCAAGCATGCATCAGAGACAAGCAGAATGCTAGCAACATCTACACAAGGGGACTCTGTCTCACAGAACCAAGGACTAGACACATAGCTCCGAGACAGAACATGTGTCAAGCTCAAGGCTCCGGGTTCATTTCCCAGCACCAAAGTGTATCCTTTACAAAACAGCCTTTATAGGGGCTAGAGATGGCTCAGCAGAGAAGAGAGCACACTGCTCCTGCAGAAGGCTAGAATTCAGTACCCAGCATGCTGGAAGCTTACAGCCCTCTGTAACTCCAGTTCCCCCTTGGGCATCTACTTTCTCTCTGTCTCTATCTCTGTCTCTGTGTGTGTCTGTCTCTGTCTCTCTGTCTCTCTCTCTTTCTCTGTTTCTCTCTGTCTCTCTCTCACACACACACTCACACACTCATATACACAAAGTAAATGTTTTAAAAATATATATTCTTTAAAACTACTTTTTAATACTAAATGGCCAGTGTTGAATCAAGGATCAGGAACACAACACAAGTCATATAAAATCATCTTTGCCTTCCCCAGGTCTCCCAACAGCGACCTGGGAATTCCTGTCTTGGAGTTCATCTCAGGGGCAGAGGAAAGTACGGTCTGGGTTGGTTGACTGGTTTGAGTCTACCCATTGCCAAATGCATTGAAAAGGAAATTTCTACCTTCCCACTGGTGAGCAGCCGGTGCCCCAGTAAATAAAACCTGGCCAATGCTCAAACAAGGAGCCCTAATTAAACTCATTGGGACACACACACACACACACACACACACACACACACACACACGTGCGCGCGCGTGCAACAGAAAAGTAGGAGGGGCCTGGCTGGAAGAAGAAGGAGAGAGAATGGTGGGGGTGAATACTATTAAAACACATTGTACATATGAACGAAATTGTCAAAGCATAAATTTAATGTTTTTGTTTTGTTTTTCAAGACAGAGTTTCTCTATGTAGCCCTAGCTGTCCTGGAACTCACTATGTAGATCAGGCTGGCCTCGAACTTGCAGAGACCTGCATGCCTCTGCCTCTCAAGTGCTGGGATTAAAGGTGTGTGCCGCCACCGCCCAGCTAATTTAAACAATTTTTAAAGAGAAAAAATACAGCAAAAAAAAAATTTGAGGGCACGTTTAAAACAACTCTTTAAAATATTTTCATTGAGAAAATAGAGGCTATAAAACTATCATTGCTAAGATACAACATTCTTGAGTGAATTCATAAGAATTATATCCGCGGAGATTTGGAAAGTGGGACGTATATGAACCCCTACATGGCTGAGTCATCCCTGAAGAACCCACCCCCACAGTGGTGGTGAAGGAAGGCATGGGATCTGTAGGCAGAGAGATCCGAATCAGTGAGCAGAAGCAGTGCCCGGTGTCCGTATTTATTGCCAATTAATGGGAGAGTGCAGGCTGTCCCGGGAACACCAAGGAAGTTCACCTGCACAGACCCATTCCGTGCCACTACTTCCCCCGCCTGGGCCACAGTCTTTGGTGTCCCCATGTGGCATTCATGATTTGTATCGGTTCACAACAGCTAGAGTGATGGTTTGAAAAAGAAAATCAGATCTTAGAATCTTACGATTCAAAATCTTTTCATCTGGTCTAATGTTTCTAATCACAATTCCTTCCATGGTCTGGCCTACCCCACCGGCCCTCAATCTCGGGCCCATCTCACCTCAGTTCTTTCTCCCACATTTCAAGCTCTTTCCCAACTTGGAGCCTTTGTCTAGGCGCTCCCAGCCCATCCGTCTTCTCCCTGGTCCAGGATGGGTGATACCACCTGAGCGCCCCCTCTCCCCAGTCAAAGGAGGTCTGCCTGGTCGTCTTTCAGATGCTAGTCCCTTCTCACAGCCTGCTTTTCCCTCCACTTTTGCTCCCTAATTGGCCTGGCACACAGTGGGAGGGAGGGATAGACATTGCAAGGGTGAATGTTTCGGGGGTAGACAATTTCTGTCATTTCTGACCGCCTAAGCAGGTGGAAGTTCACCACAAGGAGGCTGTTTCCAGCCCAAGGTGTGTGCAGTGGGTTATGTGAGCTGAGATGTGTGGACTCCACCCTTCTAGGCAAGGGGCGGGGCGGGGCGGGGCGGGGCGGGGCGGACCACCTGGGAAACTGCACCGCTGCTCTGACCTTTCAGTGCTTTCTTTGCGAGTGCTGGTAGCGGCCTGCAGTGGAGGGTGACAGAGGGCTCCCCAGGAGTCTCTACAGGTTCATCCGGTCACCAAGCTCCTTCCCCATCTAAAGAGGGAGCTGGGCCGCTTCACAGGGCCTTGCCTCATTTGGATGTGCAGCACCACGGATGTGCAGGCACGGAGCTCCGCTGCTGGTATTTCAAAACCTCCAGTACACTAAACGTGAAACTTTTGTTCAAATTTCAAGGATTTTGATAGCCCAAGTGAATAGACACCGCCTATTGATTTTCCCCTTACAATGACTCTTGGATAACCTATTTTCTCATTTATTTTTAAAGACAGCTCATGAGATTTCATAGTAATTCTGCCCAACCTCCTAATATCAAAATCCCTCCTTGACCTGAAAATTGTAATTCTGCTATAGATCACAGCTGCTGAATATTACCTTTTACTAAGCTGGTTAAATAAAATATGTCCAACTCACTAGATCCCACAGCCGTGGCCTGCAAGCCTAACTAACGATCCGGGGGGCTGAGGCTCCTACCGCGGCCGGCTCACCAGCCCAGCGCTCTCAGGCCAGCACTGAAGTATGGCGAGGCTGCATCAGCTCAGCGCTGAAATCCAGGGAGGAGGGGAGAAAAAGGGAGCCTCGGCTGATCTTCAATGATTTTCTTGTAAAACTTTTACAAGGGAGACCTGGGCCGTTTGATGTGTTCTAGACAATCAAATGTCCCCCGAGTCTGCAGCATAGTGGATGGGGGTTACTCCCAGTGGAGAGGGGGTGTATTTGATGTAGGGCACGTTCAAAAAAACCCCAAAGCCTTCACATTGATAGACCAGATTACACACAGGTGTGTGTGGGGGGAGGGGGGCACAATATGTAAATCTGTGAAGAGACTCTGCTGGGAAGGCTGGTCCTGCCAGGGCTGCCCGGGACCCTGAGTTTTAAGGCTGGCTGGGCTAGAAAGGGTCCCGGTGGAATTTAGACTTAGGACCTCTGTTCTGTCTAAGTTCCTTCAGCCTTGTGCATATCCACCCTTACGGCAGTTACCAGTCCACCCTCACTGTGTTATCCACCTTAACCACAGTTACCCACCCTTCCTTACCACAGTTACCCACCCACCCTCACAACAGTTACCCACATTAACCACAGTTACCCATCCTTCCTTACCACAGTTACCCACCCACCCTCACCATGTTACCCACCCACCCTTCCCATGTTACCCACATTAACCACAGTTACCCACTCTTCCTTACCACAGTTACCCACCCACCCTCACCATGTTACCCACCCACCCTCACCACAGTTACCCACCTTAACCACAATTACCCACCCACCCTCACCACAGTTACCCACCCACCCTCACCATGTTACCCACCTTAACTACAGTTACCCACCCTTCCTTACCACAGTTACCCCACCCGCCCTCACAACAGTTACCAGGGGCCCCATGACCTTTCTGCTCACCAAGACATCAGAGAACCAGCAAGGTCGGGCTCAGCCTCCTGCTTGTTAGAAGGGAGGACCACACTGAGCCATGGTGGTTCCATGGGGCTTTAGAAATATTTCAAACCAGTGCTCAAATCTAAAGTCCCAGCGTCTGGTTTTTACTGTCTTAGTCCTTCCGCCTCCATTCAGCATGGTTAGATTCCTACACTATTCTCACTCCTGCACAATGGAATTTGCACGAGTTAACAAGAATGCAGTGTCTTTGGCAGTGTACTGGGGCTATTTGAAATGACAGAGGCCAGGACCTTCGACATCTTGGTTTGGCCCCATGGTGACTTAGCCAGACCAGTCCTCCCCTCTCAGTGTCAGTGATGCCTAGACAGTTGATGGGTCCCACGGAACAGACGCCAAACTCTACAGTGTGAGCAACAGGTGGGTCTGAGTGAGCAGGGGTGCCTAGGCGCAGCATGAGTAGCAGAAGTAACACGTCTCTGTCCTTTAAGCACACATGATGCCAAGCACGTGGCAGGAAGTCACCTCTCTCTCCCTGTGCTCCTGACCGACATCGGTCATCGAGCTTGGCTCTCTTACTTCCTCACAATCCTCTTCCACCCTGAGTCTTCCACATTCTCTCATCCTGGGGAAAACAGGTGGAGATGCTGTCCACTGCCCACCTGACTCGTTACCCACATCATCTGCTGGCTGGTACTCATCCCCCACAGGCTCCTCCCACTCTTTCCCAGAGCTGTTTCTGCTCCTCCAATGCCACTCCAGTTCCAGCTTACAGGCTCCCACATTCCTCTGGGTCTCACTTTCCTCCTTTGCTTTTTACTGCTGTGATAAACGTCATGACCCAAAGCAATTTGTGTAGAGAAGTGTTTATTTGGCTTAGAGTACATGGATTCGGGAAACCAAGGCAGGAACTCGAGGCAGGACGTGGAGCAAAGACTATAGAGGAATGCCGCTTACTGACTTGCTTCTCATGGCTTGCTCAGCCTTTTTTATACAACCCAGGACCACCTGCCCAGGGTCCATCACTCACAGTGGACTGGGCCCTCCCACATCAATCATTAATCAAGAAAATACCCCACGAATTTGCCTACAGGCCAATCTGATGGAGGCATTTTATTTTTCTCACTGTGTGAGCCCTGAGGCATATTATTTTCTCCCTAATCTGCGCACTTGACACCTGGTATAGCTAAGAGGAATGAACAGAAGGCCAGGGTGTAGAGGCGCTCTAAACTCAGGGCCACAATCCTGTGTCTGAACCTTGGGCATAGCTTTCCCTCTTAGCCTCTCATTCTTCTTCTGTAGGTGCAAATTCCTTTTGCAATTATCCCACTCCAAAGCATTTAAACTGTGTGAGCCCTGGACGACAGGAACCCCGCCTGCGGGCTGGACTGCAGATTCTCTAGGGCGGAGGACTCAGCCCCCACCTGTGCCACGAGTGGCCCCCAGAATGTCAATCTTCACCTCCCAAGGAAGTAGTAGCCCGCAAAAAGCAATGATTTTGAATCAAGCATTGTGACCAAGGGTTGGCTTCTATCTTACGAGAGACTTGGATGCCGTTGACACAAAAGAGCTGTGAGTTCTAGCAGATGATGAGGTCCAGCACTCAGGGCAGGCAGACGCTCCAGCACGCTTACCACCTGCCATCTACTCACTTAGCTGCTGAAGCCTCCGCAGGTGCCTCAGACTCTCTTCTCCGCAAGTCACTCACACACGGATTGCCATGATGTGGTGATCCTGTGAGGGACTGCCGAGAGAATAAATCCATGTGACACCTGGCCAGACCCTAGACAGCAGGGAGTAGTCTGTACAAGGGAGAGGTTAACTTCCCTCACCTCAAGGGAGAGGTGCCTGCTTGGTGCCAGCCACAGAGCCAGGAACATGAGAAATTAGCCATTTGTGGCTTCAAGGACAAGAGTGCTGAACTGAGCACAGCCAGGAGAGTCCACAGCTGATAACGGCCGGGTGAGTTGCTTCCTCAAACAGTCATAGTGACACCATCCCCATCCCAACCAAGGACCTGCCCCCGGGGACAAAGGCTGGCCTAGTGAAGTGACCCCCACCCAGTGCACGAGTAATAAGTCCATGCTGTTCCCCTCTGGATCTCCTCCTCCCTGCTGACAGCTGAGGTATAGTTGGCATCCAGTTGGGGATTTGAAACCAGGGGGAGTACATCTCTCTCCCTTCAGGCTAGACACTTACTCCCTCACTCTGTGGAGCCTCTCAAAACTGGGCTTTTAGGAGACTGGCTCCCCAAATCAGAAGGGGCCTGCAATGTTGGACCAAAACAGCAAACAGACAATGTGAGTCTCTTCAGGTACCCTTAGTCAACTGGCAGTTTCCAGTGGGGGCTTGACACAGGCTAGCCCATGGAAGAAAATTGGAGTGGCCCTAGCTGCCCCTTGAGAGGGCCCTTCTGTGTCCATGATGACTCTGTCCCAACCGTATAACAGGCTCCAGCCATCCCCAACAAGCAAAGCAGTCACCAGCCACTGGTCCATGTCCACTGCGACAATCTGGTAGGCATGGCCCTCGAGTCTTTCCGCTCTCATAACGTCTCCTAAGCGTGCCGGCTCTCGGGATAAAAGGAGAATTCCCAAACCCAGGACGACCCCTTGGGTATGGATGGCGGTTCCATGTTCTCCTGCCTGTGAGGCCAGAATGCAGAACTCCGGACCGTGGCTCCTCTTCCCGGGTGGTACCCACTGATGGCTTGTCAGCTTCGAGAATGTTTTCATCTCTGGAAGAAACAACGCGTGAAAAAGCAGTTCTGAAAGCAGAATTAAGAGCTTGTTAGACACGGGCCTTGGGTCGGGGTAGGTGGCCTATCTGGGGGGCCTTTGAGGAGGCATGCTGGGAGTTTTTTAAGGCCAGCCTTTCTCCCCCGCAGTTTCCACTTAATGAAGCCGTTGTACAAGGCCCTTGGAGAGCCCACGTGCTCCAAAGTAGTACCGAGTGTCCCATTACTGTAAACGGTCTTTTATTTTTAAGCTAATGCTATATTTGGAAAGCAGTAATCCTGGGGAAATGATACTGGGACTAATGGGGAACATATTACCTTTCATGTGTTTTTTTCATGTTTAAGGTTTCTTTGTTATTATCTGAGTATTGAGGCTCTGCACACACTCTTGGGCAAAAAAAAAAAAAAAAATCAAAATAAGCCTTAAAGCAGTAATATTTTAATAAGCATCAAATGTCTTCAATGAGATAAAAGTATTATATGGTGTTTTGATATTGGGCTTTAGTTAAAACCTTATTTAAAAAAATATATTTCTCAGATGTACTGGGGGTCAGTGGGGATGTATTTTTAAATTCAGGTGGAAGGAAAAGTTCCAGTTTGGGTCAATTATGCTAATTAAATGCCACAAATGACTGAAATTGCCAGTAAATGGACTTCTTATTTGTTGCTTACTCTGTTGCCATTGATCAAAACCAGCAGCTGATGGCATGGGAGCCGGCAAAGGCTGGAGACCACAGTCTGAAGGAAGCGCAAATGCTGTGCACCAATCAGAGCCCCAGGGAGGAAAACGGGGGGTGGGGTGGGGGGGGTGGGGGTGGGGGGGTTCCCCAGCACTGTCCTTCTGTCAGAGGTTTGTGACAGCCCAGGCTGCCAGCCACCTCCCTGAAACTCACCTTCATTTGTCAATGAATGATGGTCCTGTTCCCAGCCCTAGCTGGGAAGTGCTGAGGGGCCCAAGTTACGAAATGAAACCAAGACAGCTCCGATTTCTTCACACACAGCCCACAGCCCAGCTAGAGCTGTGGCCTCTTCAAAATTGAAAGGGAAAGCCTTGAAGATTCTGCATTTGGTTGTAGAAAATGAGGAAACTGAGGGTTAGGAGAGGAACTGATCTGCCCAAGGGCACCCAGCGAGCTCACTGCAGAACGAGAATAGAAAGGCTATCTCCTGACTCTCTCTCGGTCTCGTGCCTCAGGCCCTTCCCTCCCTGCTGTGCTACAACAGAATTGGGGCAGCCCCCCCCCCCACATGCTCTCAGCTCCCTGTTGTGACAGTGTGTCCCATCTCAGTTGGTGACATAAACATGGAATCAGGCGGGGGGTAGGTCGTAAGACTGGACTATGTCTCTCCATCTAGTAAGTGGAAACAGGAATCAGATTTCAACTGCAAAATGAAATGCAGAGGTTGGGGACATCGCTCCTCAGTAAAAAGTCTGCTGTGCAATCTGTAATCATTAGGATGGACTTCAGTCCCCAGAGCCTAAGTGAAACAAAGTGAAACAAAAAGAGCCCTGTGGTGACACACAGTAATCCCAGTGCTGGGGAGGCAGAGACAAGCAGATCCCCCAGCCAGCTGTCACGTGCACCCACAGCCACACACACACACACACACACACACACACACACACACACACACACACACACACGAAATACAGCTGACTCTGGAGAGATGGGACATTGAAGTGGGTAGGGGACCCGTAGTGTCAGACTGCTGTGTGGGCGCCACCATGCTCAGGTAATTCCTTGAATCCAGGATCTTCTCAGCTGTTGGTGTCTCCAGCTGAATAAACCTTACAGAAAAGTTGCTACAGGAGGGAAGTCATCAAGAACCCGGGAAGGAAGGAAGGTCTACAGACGAGGTGATACCCTTCATCCTGTCTCACTCAGGTAGTCCTGAGTGGTCCTCGGCTACCTGATTCCCGGGTAGGCTGGGTGGGCTCTTCTCATGTGAACCAGAACCACAGCTACCTAAGGGGGCACCCTCGCCTTGGGAATCTGGGCTTCGGATTCCAGTTCTGTCTCAGTCACCTGACATCAAGTACTTAAGTGACTTCCCTCTCTGAGCCTCAGTCTGCCAGTGTGAAAAATGGGAGACCATGTCTTGGAAAGCTGCAGTCAGCGTGGCTTGCCAGGGGAGTAGTTGCTGAGTATTAGAAACACAGGGCAAGCAGCATTGTCTCGGCTTCGTCCTTGGGAACAAATAGATGATTCCCAGCCACAGATAATGCTGAAGCCGAACTTGGGGAATTGGGAACTCTGCATGTGTTCAGTTGTATACAGGTACACAAGTGTGCACAGGGAGGTCAGAGGTCAGCACTGGCTGTCTTCTTGAGTCACTTTGCTTGGTTTATATTTTATTTCTGTGTGGTTGACTGTTTTGCTGGCATGGATGTCTATGTACCACATGTGTGCCTGGTGCTCACAGAGGTCAGAAGATCCCTTGGAACTGAAGTTATGGGTGATTGTGAACCACCGTGTTGGGGCTGGAATCTGAACCTAGGTTCCTCGGCAAGAGCAGCAAGTGTTCTTAATGGCTGAGCCGTCTCTCCAGGGCCCCACCTTGGATTTTGAGACAAGATCTCTCACTGACCTGGAGTCACCAATTCATCTAGGCTTGCTGCCCTCTAGCCCCAGGAGTCTGCCTGTCTGTCTCCAGAAATACAGACACGCACCGTACCACTGTGCTTGGCTTTTGACTATCAGTTCTGGGGGTTGAGCTGGGGTTCTCTTGCATAGACAGCAAGTATTTTACCGACTGAGACATCTCCCCACTCCACTCTCTTTTTAAAAGCAGGGACTCGAGCCGGGCGGTGGTGGCGCACGCCTTTAATCCCAGCACTCGGGAGGCAGAGGCAGGCGGATCTCTGTGAGTTCGAGGCCAGCCTGGGCTACAGCGCGAGATCCAGGAAAGGCGCAAAGCTACACAGAGAAACCCTGTCTCGAAAAACCAAAAAAAAACAAAAAAACAAAAAAAAAACAAATAAAAGCAGGGACTCACTATTGGAGCCCAGGCTGGCCTTGAACTCATCACTCTCCTGCCTTAGAGGTCTTTAAAACAGGATTGCCTTAGCATCCTGAGAAACTGCAGCAATCTGAGGCTGGAGGTAGGGAAGGAGAAGAGGGATCACTTGTTGCTGGCAGAGGATGGGTGTGTGTGTGTGTGTGTGTGTGTGTGTGTGTGTGTGTGTGTGTATTGTATTGGGTGGGGGTGTACATCCAGGTCAGGGTCAGAAGTCTGAATCGGACCCCTATTTATCCTCCAAGTGGGGCACCCAAGGCACTGTTCTCAGGAAAACTGAGGCCGGGATACAGTTGTCGGGATCTGAGTTCTTGCCTCCGAGACACTAAGGGATCCAGTTGTCGGGATCTGAGTTCTTGCCTCCGAGACACTAAGGGATCCAGTTGTCGGGATCTGAGTTCTTGCCTCCGAGACACTAAGGGATCCAGTTGTCGGGATCTGAGTTCTTGCCTCCGAGACACTAAGGGATCCAGTTGTCGGGATCTGAGTTCTTGCCTCTGAGACACTAAGGGACTTGTTGACCACACCTCTCATGTCCTGGCAGTGCCCGTGAGGCACTCCTTCTGCCCAGCAAGCTTCAGCTACCCTCAGCCCTGGCCCAGAGTAAAGACAGACCCCCAAGAAGTCCAGGGCAAAGTCACAGCAGAACCCTCTGTACCTTCCTATTCTACCCCCAAAGCAGGCTGCACAGTTGACACCCAGAAAGGCCCTGAAACGGGACCTGTGGTCCTAATGATGGCTGCTGGGAAGTCTTAGGGACCTGGGGGTAGAGCCTTCTACACGACAGAGTAGACAACTTCCAGGACACATTTCTTGTGCAAAGCAAAACTGAGTTATGGAAATACTTAAAATGCCAAGGAACTGAGGTGTGCCACGCCTGGAGACACACACCTATAAGCTGAGCACTTAGGAGGCTGAGGCAGGAAAATATCAAGTTTGTGGTTGGCAAGGGCTCCATAGAAAAACCCTGTACTAGACAAATAAACAGTCGTGGTGGCCTGCAGCCCCAACACTTGAGAGATGGAGGTCAGGTTCCAAGCCTGAGGCCAGCGGCTCTATACTCAATACAACCCTTCTAAGCATCGGCTCAGAACACTTCTGCTCACCTGAACTAGGCCCACACAAGAGACCCTCACCAATAAGTCAAGGAAGGGGAGGGGCTCACCGGGCCGTCATTTACCTCTGAACCATTGGCTATTAACGGCCTACAGTCTTTAGTCGTGTTCCCACGGCAGAGCCCATCAGGCTTCAACAGCTAGCCCCAACTCACCTGCACACAGACAGCTCTGGTTAATCTCGGTGGGTCACAAAACAGAGTAAATAGTCATGAACCTGAGAAAAACATTTGTGGGGTGGACGGCGTGGAGGTGCAGAGCAAGAGTGGGCAATTATCTAAAAACAAATCATTAAGAATGTACTCGTGACACGGAAAAAAAATTACCATCGGGAATGACCCTGAATCCAGAGTTTTCATCCAGGACTCATTTCTAGGCAGTGTGTCAAAAATTATGTTGAGACCACCCTGGAGCCTAGTCGCTCCTGTAATAACAAGGGGAGGAAGAGGGGTGGGGGCCCAGACTCTCCACTGTAGCTACTTACCTGTGGGCACAGGGGGACATTCAGAGCAGGATAAGAGAGAACACAGTAATGCTGGGGGCAGGAGACACAGAGCAGAGTGGGCCTCCGCTCTGGGAACTTGCTGGCCACTGGCGAATGTGCACCGGGTGCTGCAGAGCTACTGTGTGCTGGAGGCAGTTGACGTGTGCAGCTCCTACTGAGCCCTCACAAGTGGGGATTGGAGGCCAGCCTCGTCCCTGTGCATCTCACTTCAAATCAGATTCTGATTCACAACCTGCAGCAATCTCTTATCTGCAATAATCGACCTAGGAAATGGGACCCACAGGAGGCCAGATAGCCATCTTGAGTGACCACACAGGAAGCCAAACAAAAACTTCCATGACAATGGCCCATATACCCAGACCTTGATTAATCACTCAGTTTTCCTAACTTTGTCAGTAATTCCAGTTTAAGACAACCAGTGCATACCTGATCCCATGGGTGCTACTGGTAGCTAGCCTCCCAAGGCTCCCCCGGCCAGTGGCCTCTGGTCAGGGGACATCTGAAACTCCATGGAAAAGCTTTCTCCGGCCTTTGAATCTCTGCAGAACACAGGTGATGGCGGCTGACTCCAGCCAGCTCAGGATGAACAGACTTGCTTGCATTTGCTGGTCAATCCTCATCATCTCCGAGGTGCCCGGATGGCTAGCTCCCAGGGGCCTTAGCAGCTAATCTGTGCTTAGTGAGATTATGTCCTTCCCTGCCTTCCTATGGAGAGATCCCCTGCCTTCTTCCCACCTGTTGAAGAAAACTGGCCCCTGAAAGGTCAGCTGAGCACAGGACCATAAAAGTCACCTGGCTCTCAGGCCCGCAGACTCTGGAGAAAGACTCTTCCATCAGAGGCCCAGCATCCGGCGATGGGACAAAGTGAGTCAATTCTCAGTATGTCAGCAGCCCGGCCAGCATCTACAGCTTTCACGGTTGCTTCTCCTCCCTCCCTGGCAGTGCCATTGTCCGCTGTATCCTTTGTGAGTCTCTTTTGCATCAGTAGCTTGCCCCGGGAACTCTGAGAGGATGCAGCATCCAACCTCAACACTGTGGACACAGGAGGACACACAAAAAGAAAAGAAAGTGACAATGTTAATTTTAATTCTGTGACTTTTTTTTTCAACAACTGGATATAAAAACAAATGTTGAAGACCAGGGGTCTGTTTCCACACGGAGAAGTGATAGGGTTTCCATTGCAGGGTTAGAACTGGGCGATATGGCTTCCACAGCTCATGCTGTTGAGAGACCTGCACGCATCACTCCCCTCACCTTGGCTCCTTTGCAGCCAGATGTTTGCCACCCCCACCACTCCCACCACCCCACCCTATCCCCACCCCCACAGCCCCACCACCAAAGCAGTCCGCTTACTTCCAGAATCCTCCCACAAGACCCTGGGGTCCCAAGGAACTAGTCCAGGCAATCAGGCCTGGCTTCTAAACCCAGCTCTGGGACAAATTGGCCTCAGTCACCTCTCTGAGGTTCAGTGGTTTGTGTGAAAAAAAAAAAAAAAAAAGGAAAGAACCAACATTTTTTACAAAGGCTTGCCCAGCTCCAAATGCTGTGATGCTCCAATGTCTGCACACTGTGGAGATGGACTATTGAAGTAATATGAAAACAGGAAGAGCAAAGACAGTAAGGTGGGGCCGTTTTCCTTGCTACCAAGGCTGTTTCCTACTCTCCAAGTACCCCTGGAAAACAATCGTGAGGAGAGCCGGTCGTGAAAATGAAAGCTGTTCCAGGTTCCCGGGTAGGAAGGGCAGTGGATGGAAGGAGTGGGGGCCAGAGTTCCAGCCAGCACCTTCTAGAGGTGAGTGACTTACAGGGTCTCTACTGAATCCTGCAAATGACTCAGCAATTCCAGTGGCTCCGGAAGCCTTCTGCCTCCCAGACGGAAGCACCACGGTGTGCATTCTCCGGAGCCCAGGCTTTGCCCCGCTCTGAGCTATAGTCACAGTTATCACGACAGCGATTCTCCTCACCCACTTCCAAATTCTCTTGGCAGTGTCTCTCACCAATGGACTCCTGCTTGAAGCTGCACAGGGAGAGACGTCTCTTCTAAAGTACAGACTGTGGAAGTATGTGGTCTTGGTGCCAAGGAACCAGTCAGAACCAGGAAGAACAAGAGAGTTCATTTTGAGAACCAGCTCTCGATGAACTGATAGTGGGGGCCTGAAGCACTTCGTTGTGGATGATTTTTGAGGCCGTATCTAGGCTCAGCAGGAAAAAGTGCCACAATTAATTAGCAGATTGATTAGCAATGCCTGTCTTGGATAAAGAATGAAAGCGGAGAATAGTATGCAACAAATTTGCTCTGATGCTCCAAGCTGATGATTGAACAGCTTTCTACAGTGGCTGCTATTTGCATCTGTTCTCACATCTGAGACAAATGCGTACATTGTAACCATCCACATGTGAAAGTAGTCCCATAAGCCTTGACCTCAGCAGGAAATTCAGAATTGGGAGCTGCTGGTGAAGAACAGGGGTGTGTGCTTCCTTTCTGGTCTCTGTTTCCTCAGTGATACATTAGGAGTTGGGTTAGATCTGCGGTTTGCAGACTGGGTACCCAGAAGCCCCCACGAGCCCAGGCCACGGAAGGTTAAAAGAAACCCAAGATTCATCTGCATTAGATTGTGTGTTGTCGCCTAAGACACACCTGGAGTGAAGGGAGTGGTGGGTTCTGCTTCCATAGAAACAAGTAATGATCGACTTCATCGGCTTTCAGCTTTCAGTTTTATGCCATGAACACTCTGAATTTTGCATTTTGGCCTTTTCTCAAGGTGGCAATATATAGAAGAAAATCTGGGCATAGAGGCATGGGCTGGGAGGCAGAGCTCCCTGGGAGGCTGAGGCATGGGAATTGTTTGAACCCAAGAATTTGGGGACAACATAGCAAAACCCTATACACACACACACTGAGTATGATACAGTGCTAAGCAATGACAGCAAGCCACAACTCCCAGTCAGCCACACTATCAGCCACCATGGGGTGTGACCGTTAGGGTGTTCTGATGGCAGTCTAAGCAAGTGGGTGCAGCCGGAGGCCTTCAGGCTGCGTCAGCCCCTGGTAGCTGTGTATGAAGCCATAGGTGAGAACACCGTGTCACAATGTCAGGAGGTTAGACACCCTTGCCAGTGTGTCATGCTGTCAAGTAGGGGTATTTGCACAGTTAGATGTGCTCAGTGTGAGTGTTACTAAGACATCACCAGCTTCTGATGGGTTTCTCCCATGTGACACCCTCGTAAGTCATAGAGCATCTATAAATGAAGAAATTTAAAAGACCAAGAGTATACAGGCAGTGGTGGCGCACGCCTTTAATCCCAGCACTCAGGAGGCAGAGGCAGGCAGATCTCTGTGAGTTCGAGGCCAGCCTGGGCTACAGAGTGAGTTGCAGGAAAGGCGCAAAGCTACACAGAGAAACCAAACCCTGTCTCTCTCTAAAAACTGAGAGACAGAGAGAGAGAGAGAGAGAGAGAGAGAGAGAGAGAGAGAGAGAGAGAGAGCTCACCTGTAGCCACTTCCTGGTTTAACACTGCTGGGCATTGCTTCCCTCCCGCTTCCTTTCCTCCCGCCCCCCTTTCCTCCTTTTCTCTCCATCCTCCCTCTTCTACAACAATGAACTACAAGGGCTCCATCCTAAAGAACTCCCCCGCTGTGGTTGAACTTGAACTCGGAGCTGGAAGCCTGGTCCTCGTCCTTCAATGCTGTGGGGTCATACAAAGGAGAAGGGCAACTCTCTCTCCTACCAGTTCCCAAAACTCCTTGGGGTTTGTTTCATCATGGAGAAACGCAGGCTTTGCCACAACCGTACAGCACAGTTGCGAGGCAAACAGGCTGCCTCGAGCTGCCATCTTTAAGGACATTGCAGCGACCCTGTGGCTTTTATCCTGTTCTTTTCTGAGGCAGGAAGAACCACCCAAGTTAGTTTTTCTGCTCAGCGTGTGCTCTGAAGTTGCATCTTGGGAAGTCCGCTCACTTCTGTTCCTCTTTCTGTGGCAGTTTCACTGGGTCCCATTAGCACTTGCTCTAGAAGGCTCTGAGTCAGCCCTAAAATATGTCCATTCAGGACTATGACAAGTTCACTTTCATCCCTGCGGGAGGGAAGTGGGCAGATTTGATGAGTGCCCTGGAAGGCGGGTCCAGTGAATGCTCCATTCTTCCCATGCTCCCTGGGATCCTCCAAGGCCATGGGGGCATAGCTTGAAGAAAAATGGGACTGAAAACCTGCCCACACACCTCACCAGGTCCACGTGGGAAAACTCGAATGGTCAAGACCCTCAGGCATGAATTGACCTTGTCTGAAGTCTTTGTCCCAAGCTCTTCACAAGAAGGTCCTGAGTCAGGCTGGGACTGACCGATGAAGCCCAGAGAACTTTCCCCCATTGCTTGGTTGAGATTGGCATCGGCTGCTGGAGAGAACAGAGTCTGCGGCTGGAAAACAGGCTCACCTAATTGTGGACTCTCCATGAGGAGATCCTGCCTGATGCCATCAGTGCCTAGCAAGATACTTCCCAAGTGAACGTGGGCTCCAAAGTCCCTCTCCCCAGGAGGCACAGTGACCCAACAAGAGAGGGGAAGCTGTGTCTCTTCTATAAGCTGCTTAGAGTGTGAGATTTTTGTCTCCAGAGCGCTGGGTTGGAGGTGGGAAGTAGAGGCAGTCCTACCCAGACAGCCCCAGGTTCATCGAGGGTGGGGCTGCTCCCCAGAGGACTGAGCACACCTGATGATCTTTTCGTGGAAGAGACAAGAGCTCCAGGCAGCATCATATGGTGGGAACTTGCCTTGTGGGTAAGAGAGTTTACCCTCCAATAAGTGAGGCATCTTCTATTTCCTCTGAGGTCTTTCCTGAGACATTGAGACATGAATCCTGTAACCAAACATCTGTGTCCTGTTGGAGCTCCCCTGTCCTCGGAGGGCCCTGGCAAGTGACATCTTACCGAAATGGATAGCCCCTGGCCTGAGGAGTAGACTCATGGTGCACAAGCTAGAGAACCAGAGGGCAGACAGGCGATTGAGCTGCATTGTCCACGAGAACATTCCATGATGGTGTCTGAACTGATTCGCACTGTGTGACATAGTGTGACAGCTGAGCACTTACACTCTGGTTAGTGCCACCAAGAAACCAAGTGTTTAATATTTAGTCACGGGTCAAGTGCTTGCCTAGCAGACAGGCTGCCCAGGGTTTGGACTCCAAGACATTGCACAGCTGAGTGGGCAGCACATTTGGGAGGTGGAGCCAGCATGACCAGGAAGCTCGAGGTTATCCTTGGCTACATAGTGAGTTAGAGGCCAGCCTCGGCTAAGTGAGATCTTGTCTTAATTAAATAATTAATTAAACTAGCCATGGTGACTACTGGTCATCATATTGGCCAGTACAGTTCTAGAAAACCTGAGGAGACGCTCAGTAGCATTTGTTCTGGGGAGTTTTATCGTGTGACCTGCCTCACTGGGTGACCTGGAAGGTGTAACTTTGATTATCTCTTATAATTTTGTATTTGAAAAAACAAAAACTCATTCCTTGTCCTCTGTATAAAGGAGCATCCAGGTCAGCATTTATCAAAAGTGACCAAAGCTTTGAAGTCTGCTTCTGCCTCAGAGTCGCAGGGACAGATGCCGGCTAGGCAAGGTCTCCTAGCCACACTGACTTCTCTGAGGTGGCCTGCTCACCCCAGCCAACCAGGAAAAGAGAGTCTGCTAGGTAAGCCTCTGGGCACAGGATAATAATGATGATGACATTTGATGTGAGTCCCCACCTAGTATTGTCCCTGATCTTAGAACTCCGCCCAAGACTTCTCCAGTTTCTGTTAAATCCCTGTGGCTCAGAGTTCCCTGGTAGTCTGCGTGGGTTTTTCAAAGCAGGGACAGCCACCTCATTCTCTTCTTGATTTGGCAGACAAAGTTAATGGCCACTATGTGACCTCAGATGGCAAAAGGAGCTCTGAAGGTAGGACTAAGTTACAATCTTGAAAAACGATTCCCCTTGCTGACCAGTAATGGCGCAGACCTTTACTTCCAACAGAGGCATGCAGATCTCTGAGTTTAGGGCCAGCCTGGTCTACAGAGTGAATTCCAGAATAGCCAGGTCTACACAGAGAAATCCTGTCTTGGGGAAGGAAAAAAAAAAGACTATCCTGAGCTCTCTGGGTGAGCCCAATACAAATCACAAAGGTGTTCTTGAGAAGGAGACAGGAGGGTCTGGGTCACTGGTCGGAGACGGTGATGAAGGGAACAGGTTGGAGGGACTACAGAAAGAGGCTGAAAGTCAAGGAAGGCAATCAGTCTAGAGAAATTGAGGAGGGTCCTATGGTTTCCACGAAGCATTCAGCCCCCACCAATGCCTTGATCTAGACCTCTGAAGAGCAGAACTGTAAGATGATAAATCTGTGCTACATTAAGCCTCTTGTTTGGGTCATTTCTGTAAGTGTAGATGCAGACACACACCCCCAGGAGGGGGAAGGGATCTCCTGCCACGCCCAGGACAGGTAAGAGCCTCGAGGACCAGGCTTATTTCCTGCAGGTCCACTTCCCTCCAGTATGCTTTACCCCACAGCTGAGCGGCCTGTCCTGCCCAATAGGTCCCTGACTGCTGTGTGGGTCCTTCTCAGTGACCGACGCTGCTCTAAGGCTGGATCCTCCCACTGCCCTGTGGTCTTCTGCACTGGGCCTTGGGTGGTCTGAAGATACATCCTCCAGCACTCTCCTTCCACCCCCCTGCCCCCCACCGCACACACCCTCCTTTGCTGTCTCCTCCTTCCTCCTCCTCCAAAGCCAGAAGAGCAAGCAAGAATGGGAATCAAATCCCATTTCCAACTCAGGAAGGACCTGTCTCTGTCTGTCTCTCTGTCTCTGTATGTCTCTGTCTCTGTCTCTGTCTCTGTCTCTCTCTCTCTCTCTCTCTGGTGCTTATGATGACAAAAGCCTGTGGTGACAGTATCCCTCTGCCTGCTCCCAGCCTTGTAGTCTGAGCAAGCCCTAGAGGCTGCATTCCAAGCTGTCAGAGAGAGAGAGAGAGAGAGGGGAGGTGAATGTGGTGGTGCACACCTATGATTCCAGCATTCAGGAAGCAAAAGCAAGTGGATCTCTGGGAGTTCAAGGCCAGTCTAGTCTACATAGCAAGTTCCGGGACAGCCAGGACTATATATAGAGACTGTCTTAAAGAAGAGGAGGAGAAGGGGGGAGGGGGAGGAGGGAGAGGAGAAGGGGGGAGGTGGGGAAGACTACAATGATCAGGTCCCAGCCATCATCTGGAGATCTGGAAGTGTGGGGCCCATTCTGTGATAAATCTCTTGAGAATCTTTTAATCATCACAACCGCTCTCTTGACCAGGCTCGGGACATACACCTTGTGTAACATACCTAGGTATCCTGGCTGTTATCTCTCACAAACCTCAGGCTTCTGTGGACTCAGTACTGGAGAAACACATCTTGCAGCTGAGGTACCACATGTGGAATAGAGCTGCCATCTTGATGTTTTAGCAGACACAGGGAGAGTAGAAGAACCTCCAGCCAAGCTCAGTCCAGGTGGATGAATCATAAAAAGCAAACCTCTGTTAGATGACTAAAGATGGGTCCTTTTCTTTTCTTTATTTCATCTTCTTTTTTTTTTTTTTTAGCACAATGGAGGATAATTGAAGCATTCTGTACCCAGCTTCCAGCTGACATAGATGGGTTGTTTTCCCTACCTTCGGGCTCTTCTTGATTTCTTGGCCCAGCCCTCCCGTCCTCTCTACATCAGCTACCTGTGGCGCAGAGCTGAGAGTACCTACCCACCCAGTTCTTTGTGTAGCCAAGTGTAATTAATTAATTAGTCCCACACAAGCATTTCCATTGATCTCCAGTCTCCTCCTTTCATCAAGAACCCTTACAGCTGGGGCATTAAGCATTGAGCAAGTGTGACAGGGGCAATGGCAGATACAGAGCCCCACCTCTAGCTGTCAGTCACAGGAGATGCTGAAGGCATGGCTGCCATGACAACTGAACTCATCCAAAACAAACATGCTTCATATCTGTTAGGACTTCACTATGAAGTATCCCCCACGTGCTCCCAGACCACAGCTGATGGCACTATTTTGAGAAGTAGTGAAAACTTTAGGGACGGGGCAGAGCTGGAAGCAGTAAGTTTCTGGTAGAACGTGTCTTCCTACTCCATCATCCACTTCTGCCATGATGCTCCATGGCGCCCCGCTTTACCACGTGCCCAGAAACAACAGAACCAGCCATGGGTCAAGCCTTTCCTCTCTGGCATTGCTTATGTTGGGTATTTGGTCACAGTGGTGACAAAATTTATCAACTTGCCTGTGCTACCTGAAAAGCAAATCCCTCAACATGTCAAGGAGTGAGTGAGGCAAGGACAAGCCGGAAGAACAGATGCTTCCAGGTGCTTCCATTTGGCCAGATGCCCCAGATAAGAGTGGCTGCTCTGTGGTGCCAGCCTTCAGTCTCTTTCATCTCAAGCGGGGCTTGTGGAGGAAGAAACACATTTTGCTGGCCATTTGGGTGACTACTGAGGGACACAGCAAGCTCTTTTGAAGCATGACTTACTCTTCAGGTAAGAATCACAGCAGCACTCTCTCTCTCTCTCTCTCTCTCTCTCTCTCTCTCTCTCTCTCTCTCTCCTCCCACCCCGTGTGTGTGTGTGTGTGTGTGTGTGTGTGTGTGTGTGTGTGTGTGTGTGTGTAAAAACAAGGACTCACTATTTGCAGGGACAGGGGACGGACATTGTGTGTCCCCTCCAAGGCTTCCACTGCATTCTTCCATGCAGAGCTGACAGCTGTTGGTGACTTAGGCACATTTATTCATGAACCAAGGAACCTCCAAGAAACAGACCCAGACCACAGCTGCTTCCCTTTGGGACACCACCATCGAATGGGTCTCTCAGGGTCCCAGGTAAATCAGTGAGCAGGAAAGGACATGGCTTCTGGAGGAACAAATGTGAAGAGCCAAGAATTTGCACAAATGACCTTGGTCAGACCCTGAAGAGAAGGAATGTCTGAGGGAGATTTTCAATACACAGGGATCTCATGAGAAATAAACGAGAAATGGATATAATCATCTTTGGTGCCAGAGACTGGAGATCACCATAGTTCAAGGATATGATACATTTTTCTGTGGATAATGTCACTCAGGCTACTATCTTACTCAATAAACAACTCAATTATTCAATTCCATAAAATTTTGTTAAGGCTTCATGACCACAGCCAGCAAGGGAAATCAGAGGGGAAAAAGAAGGCCTGTGATAAGTTCAGAAATAAAAATGCATACCCAGCCCAGAGAACACCCTTGAGAGAAAATGAATGCCAGTTTCTGGGGTATTCCGGAAGGCTTCCAAGAGAAGGAATCGATGCGGTGAGTCTTAAAGGGTAAACAATGTGTTACTCCTGCAAGGTTGGGCTCACCTTTCTTTAGTAGCGGACAGCCCATGGTCTGTGGTTGCGCACCCCCCATTTAAAGATAGAAGCACAAAGCTGTGATGATGGATGAGGAGTAGAGATGAGTTCATGATCATCTCTGGTCCCCACCTGACCCTGGGACTAGCCAGTCTTCAAAGTCCCAAGTGTTGGCACAATGGGCTTGTCCCGAAGGGTATATAGTTTTGAGTAAATCTATGGACACATTAATAAGATAAATAGAATTAAGGAAGAATAGATACAACACATCTTGGGGCTGGGGAGATGGTTCAGTTGATAAAATGAAAACACAAGAATGTTGTTTCCATCTCCAGCAGCTTGGTTCAGTAACACATGCCTGTAAGCCCAGCACTGGGAAAGTAAAAGCAAGGCGAATTCCAGAGACTCACAGGCCAGTCCATCCAGCCAAGTCAGTGAGCTCTGTACTCAGTGAAAGAGTGTCTCAAAAAATAAAATACACAGTGGCTGAAGACATCCAGACATCTACCTCTGGCCTCCACACCTAAGCACACACCCCCGAATGTATACAGCCCCTCACATATATAGGAATGCTCATATACAGAGGAATGCACACACACAGAGGAATGCACACACACAGAGGAATGCACACACACAGAGGAATGCACACACACACAGAGGAATGCACACACACAGTGGAATGCACACACACACAGGAATGCACACACACAGAGGAATGCACACACAGAGGAGTGCACACACAGTGGAATGCACACACACAGAGGAGTGCACACACAGTGGAATGCACACACAGTGGAATGCACACACACAGAGGAATGCACACACACACACACACACACACAGAGGGATGCACACACAGTGGAATGCACACACACAGTGGAATGCACACACACAGGAATGCACACACACAGAGGAATTCACACACATAGAGGAATGCACACACACAGAGGAATGCACACACAGTGGAATGCACACACACAGAGGAATGCACACACACACAGGAATGCACACACACACACAGAGGAGTGCACACACACACACAGAGGAATGCACACATACAGAGGAATGCACACACCCAGAGGAGTGCACACCCAGAGGAGTGCACACCCAGAGGAGTGCACACACACAGTGGAATGCACACACACAGAGGAATGCACACACACAGTGGAATGCACACACACAGAGGAATACACACACAGAGGAATACACACACAGAGGAATGCACACACACACAGAGGAATGCATACACAGTGGAATGCATACACAGTGGAATGCACACACACAGTGGAATGCACACACACAGAAGAATGCACACACAGAGGAATGCACACACAGAGGAATGCACACACAGAGGAATGCACACACAGTGGAATGCATACACAGTGGAATGCACACACACAGAGAGGAATGCACACACAGTGGAATGCACACACACAGAGGAATGCACACACACAGAGGAATGCACACACACAGTGGAATGCATACACAGTAGAATGCACACACACAGAGGAATGCACACACACAGAGGAATGCACACACACAGTGGAATGCACACACACAGAGGAATGCACACACACAGTGGAATGCACACACACAGAGGAATGCACACACACAGAGGAATGCACACACAGTGGAATGCACACACACATAGAAATGCACACACACATAGAAATGCACACACACACAGGAATGCACACACACAGAGGAATGCACACACACATAGAAATGCACACACACAGGAATGCACACACACACAGGAATGCACACACACAGAGGAATGCACACACACATAGAAATGCACACACACACAGGAATGCACACACACATAGAAATGCACACACACACACACACAGGAATGCACATACAGTGGAATGCACACACATAGAAATGCACACACACACAGGAATGCACACACACACAGTGGAATACACACACATGGTGGGATGCACACACACATAGAAATGCACACACACAGAGGAATGAACACACAGTGGAATGCACACACACATAGAAATGCACACACACACACAGGAATATACACAAAGGAATGTATACACACACAGGAACGCACACACACAGAGGAATGCACACACACACACACACACACACACACGCACACACACACACAGGAATGCACACACATGGTCGATAAATACATCTGAAGCTCCTCACCAGCAACTGAGGAGTGATGGTGCTGGCTCAGGGCTTCCCTGAAGAGTGCTGGTCAGCACAGGCTGTGAATCATCCGCACCTGGGCTGGCCCTTCCTTACAACCTGTCTGCTGACAATAGGGAATGGAGCCGTCTGCCTGCTGCCCGTGGGTGGGGCAGCCTGAGCAGACATGGCAGGCATGACCCTTTTGCAGAAAGCCAAGCTTGTTTCTATCTCTTGAAAGGAACTTTAGCTGTTCATTTAAAGAGAGACAGGCAGGAACGTGGCTGTCTATGAGCTCTGTTTGACCACTGTTCTGGGGTTGTGATCCACAACTTTTCCATGTACTTCTTCAGTGGGTCAGAGATGCCAAGCGCACAATGGCACAATTACCATAGTTGTTGGGGTCACCCTCCATCAGATCTGAGCCTGTGAGGATGAATTGTACCCTGGGTGAGGTGGGGGCGAGGGCAGGGGTGCCCCTCAGCTCTCCCTAAGTGCTGACAGGGAGAAGGCTGCAGGAGAAGGCATCCCGGCCCTGGCCAGGAAGACTCAGGAAACAAAGAGGAAGGTGGCCAGTCAGGAATCAGAGAGGGATTGAGATCACACACACTGCAGCCCTTAGAAACCGGCTTAATCCATTTTATAAAGAGTTGGGAGGGTTGTCTCTCCCTGAATATAATACCTTGAACATCTGATCAGCTTTTTCCCAGAACATTTCAAAGCTCTCTGCAAATACAGTGGAGTCTCTTCAGATTAGAGCATGGCCCATTATTACCTAGCTTTGGAGACACCCCAGGTCAGCAGTTCACCTGGGGCCCTCTGAAATAAGACTGAATCCCTACAACAAAAAGCCTGGTGTGGTGTGGTTTATCTAACTAGTGGTTTTCAAACTATGTGAGTCATAGGACCCTTTGGGGGTAAAAAAAGCCTGAAGTTCAATTCTTAATACAGAGCAAAGAAGAATTACGTGGGTGAGGGCAAAAATCTGGGACCAGGGGCACAAAGGTGGGGTCTAGTACACACCTCATCCACTGGGCCCCAGGATTCCCAGGAGAGCATTATAGATGCCTGTTAGACCCTGCTCCCCACCCCAGAGGCAGGTGTGTGTGTGTGTGTGTGTGTGTGTGTGTGTGTGTGTGTGTGTGTGTGTGTGTGTGCAGGTGTGCCATGTGACCCGAGGTCAGAGACAGCTTTACTCAGGACTGGTTCTGTCTTTCCACCATGGGATCCAGGACTTGAACTTGGGTCATCAGATTGACACTGCAAAAGCTTTTACTCTCTGGGCCATTTTTCTGGCCCCTGTGGATAAAAATTTTTACCATGAAGAGGGAAAGGCATTAGCCCAGACATAGGTCCCTTCCCAGGGCACTGCCATGCACACAGCTCTACTTACAAGGCCGTGGAGACAACCTGCTTTCATGTCCTTCAAAACCGATATCTGTTCTTGCAACTTTCCAAAGGACTACCAAAACAATCAAATAAATCCCACTCACCTGAGAGTCTTCTAGATTAGTCCTTCTGGGCCCCTGAGCACAGGCTGCCCCTCCCAGGTGCTGGGCAAGCTTCCTCTTCCTTCCCCTCCCCTCCCCTCCCCTCCCCACAGACTGAGTTTGTAAACAGAAACTACAGCAGGCAAAACTCCCGTTGTTTATTCAAGGTTTCTAATGAAACACCCTCAGGAGAGGCTGTGAGCCAATCAAAAGTCCCAGAGATTTCAGCAGGACTGTGCCAGGGGGCTCCTTGAGGGACTAGGTACATACACACTTCTTTTCTCAGTCCCCCCAAGATGCTAGGCCATGGTAAATACTAACATTGCACACCATGGATAAAAACACTCTCTCCAACCAGACAATATCTTTATTAGTCTCTGATTCCACCACATACAGGACGAATGGCAAACCTGAGTGCTGCTTTGCCTGGACTGGGAAGGCCTTCACTCTGTGATTCAGGTCCTCTGCTGCAGGGCCATACTCAGTACTCTGAATGCATGTTCTGACTGGGAATTGGGAGGGCTCCTCCCTGGATCGTGAGGGTCAAGGGTGCATAGCAATTGGGGTGCATCAGGTAGCATGTCCCCAAGAGACAGGAGCTAGGCAGAGACTGAAAATCGAGGGGCTCGGATGCAGGAATTGGTTTTTTGGGAAATGAAAGAACTAAGAAAGCAAACAGGGAGAGTCTAATGATGGGTAATGTAGGAAGCCACCAGGACCCCAGGGTAGAGGGACAGAAGAAAAGTGACAGGGTTACCAGAGTGACCTTGGCCAACCTGCATTTCCAAGGGTGTATCCAAAAGAGCAGGAACCATGGAGAAAAGAATGCTGCTAATATCACTGGTGAAGGTAGTATGGGAGAAGAACTGTCCTGTGCTCCCGTCTATAACACACCCCCTAACTGCTATGCCACATGATGACCAGCCCTTCTGAGACCATTCCAGAAGGAGGCTGAGAGGTGAGAAGCAGAAAGGGTCTGGGAGCAATCAGGCCCACACTGTACACAGAAGTATCACAACACAAAGGAGAGAGGGGCCCAGTGACCTTGATAACCTCTGGGGATCTGTCCAAGCCTGAGGCAGGCACTTGATGGGCACCTCTTCACCCTCCACAGGAACGAGTCTTTCTCTGTCCCACCAGCCAGCTCCCAAATAATGACACAGAGACTTACATTACTTACGAAATCTTGACCTTTAGCTTAGGCTTGTCTCAACTAGCTCTTATAACTTCAATTAACCCATTTATATTAATCTACATTCTGTCATGTGGCGTTACCTCTTTTACCTTGCAGCCCCCCATTTCCTCTCTGTGTCTCCTGGCTTCTCCTGCCCCTCAGTTCCTCCTCCTCTTTCTTCCTCTCACCAGAAGTCACACCTATACCACCTGCCTACCTATTGGTCATTCGCTCTTTATTAAACCAGCCACAACAACATCTTCACACAGTGTACAAATATCCCACAATGCTCTACAGCATTCACATGGTGGCAACCATAGAGATCACACTTCTTATGCTCAGTGAAATTATAGTGGTAAGTCTCTCCATGGGCTATTTGATGTTCAACTAAAACAATTTGGGAGAAATTTTTGTTTTCTGACTTGCAGGTTCACTTTTTCTTATGAGACAATGAAAACTATATAACCTATCATTGTTTCATGTTTCCCTTTTTGTCTTAGCTTCCAGGAAGCTCTCAACTAAATTCAAACTTCCCAGACATAGGTCTTTAATTATATATTATCTACTTCTACATTCCTTTAAATTTACAGTTCCCAGCTTGATCCTTCCATTGGTTAAATGTTTTATTATCACAAATACATTTGAATCACAAGGTGAATCCTTTTTAAAAATGCAGCCGTGCAGCACAGACTTTCAGGTGAGTGGCACACAGGAGGCAGAAGCAGGCAGAGCTCTGTGAGTTCAAGGCCAGCCTGGTCTACAGAGCAAGCTCCAGGCCAGTCCGGGACACATAGTGAGATTCTCTCTCACGAAAGAAAAAAGAAATATTAAAATGCACAAATAACTAAGCTCCAGCCCAGGGCCTTGCTGTATGAGCATTCTCCCCGCTGAACTTTACCCCAGCTGACCGCTTCTGAAGATGACGCTGACAGTTCCAGATCTCTAATTCTTCTTCATATTTGGTCTCTGACCTCTTCCCCCACAAGTCTTCCTGGTGATCTGTCATTTTCCCACGATGAGAAAGCCACAGACCTGCCGCACTTCTCCATGGCACTGACTTGCTCTTAAATTGTCTCTATGCTTTTTCGCTTCCCCTTTCTCTGCCCTGGCCAAAGATCTCCTCTCAGGCAGGGCACCAGCCCTTCCCAAGCAATGCCAGCATCACGGGGTCACTAAAGAGGAAGCCACAGGACTGGACAGGGAAGTCGAGGCTCCCGGAGGTGGAGGGTGGTATGTGGACATGACTAGCACCACACGGCCTTTAGGTCACTTGTTTGAATCCAGTCCTGCCCTCCAGCTCCCCAACTGATTGACCAATGGACATGTACCCTGCTTACAGGTCTGCCAGCACAGACTCCTTGGAATGGCTCCTCCCCCAAAGCACCGTGACCCTCGCGGGCAAGGTCTAGCCAGGCAAATCAGCCCAAGCCAGGACCTCTCTCTTGCCAAAAGGGTAATTTTTAAAAATAGATCTCATGTAGCCCATCTGGCCTTGAACTCACCATGTAGCCAAGGATGATCTTGAACTTATGATCCTTTTGATTGTATACAGTGCTAGGAATCAAACCCCAGGGCTCATTGCTTGCTAGACAGATACTCCTAACTCCTAAGATGCATCCCTAACCCCAAGAGTATATTTTGGGTGGAGTGACAGGTTCCTGCTGACTCCAAGTCCCACGCTGATGTCAGCTGTGTCCTTGTACAGCTGGCCTGCTTGGTTGTCTTGGGTCTGTACCAATGGGTTCCTGGTGCTTGCACCCACCCAACAGCATGGGATGCAGGGTCCACAGCACACACTACTGCATGACCTCTCTGAACTCCAGATTCTGTACCTGAATCATGGAGAAACTGGGACAAAGTGCACGGGTAGAATGGTGGGTTCACAAATTGCTCACTCCTTTCTCCTTGCCCTGCTGAGCAAGTGACCTGACAACTGTCAGGCCATGTTCCACAGGTGGCAAACACTCCCAGGCAATTCTCCTGAGACCTCATCTTCCTCTAGACTGCCCTGATTTGCAAAGAATTCTTTGGGGTCTCACAGGACAATGGCAGTGCTTGACCCATGTCAGTGATGAAAAACAGCCTTCCTTAGAAATTTGCCCAAAACTCCTCAAGAGGAATGGCTGCAGATAGCTGTGACCCTATGGCTCTGAGCTGTGACCCTATGGCTGCAGGTGGCTCTGAGCTGTGACCCTATGGATGCAGGTGGCTCTGAGCTGTGACCCTATGGCTGCAGGTGGCTCTGAACTGTGACCCTATGGATGCAGGTGGATCTGAGCTGTGACCCTATGGATTCAGGTGGCTCTGAGCTGTGACCCTATGGATGCAGGTGGCTCTGAGCTGTGACCCTATGGATGCAGGTGGCTCTGAGCTGTGACCCTATGGCTGCAGGTGGATCTGAGCTGTGTTCCTGTCCGTGCCCTCATCAGGCTCTTACAGCAGAGCTGCTGTGCTCTGTGGATTTCTCTCTCTGCAAAAGCACGATCAAGTCTGATTAAGAAGGATATATACAAACACCTTATTTCCCCTGGTGTCTGTGTTCCTCTGACAATCACCGATGACCCTCAGCTCCCCAGAAAGCCACAACAGATGTCCCTGATGTCTCTAGGCCTCCTTCTCCATCCTGAGCTGATGTGGCTGAACCTGGTAGCTACTTCTTTGGTAGAATCACACCAGAATCACACTGAACCACGTCTCCAAAGAGCACTGTTCCCCCCATGCCCAAAACTGACATCCTGGTGTAGACTAAGCAGTGACATCCTTAAGTCCATGGTGGACTTCACAGGAACCCACAGGAGCTAGTCCAGAGGTCTGCCAGCCTCAGTGGTTTCCTGTCATATTAACTGCTAGTGATACCTTTGATGTTTATTGAGCCCGGTCAAGTAAGAACCAAGTTCACCCAACCACCTTGACAACTGTAGATGCCTGCAATTTAAGGGCAGTTAAACTGAAGGGGCTGAAGAGATGGCTCAGCAGATGGAAAGCCTGATGACCTGAGTTCAATGAACCTACATGTGAGAAGAGAAGCAAGCATAGGTTGCCCTCTGACCTTCGCACACACGCTATGGCATGTGTGCAGAGAGAGACAGAGACAGAGAGACAGAGATGGGAAAAGAAAGAAACATTGACCGTGATCACACAGCTGTTAAGAGCTGTGGTCAAGCTCCTCACCAGGCCTCCCTGCCCCCGAAGCCTACACGTTTACTAAGCTACATGTGATCTGGTGCCAGGAGAGGCCACCATAACCTTGTTCTACAGTCACCAGGTAGGCACTGACCTCGGGAAGTCATTGAGATTGAAGAGAACGGTTTCTGGGATTGTCACCAGCAGCTAAAGGACTCTGCAAAGAAACCCTTCCTTTGTGGTGTGGGAGGCCCCAGGGCTGCTCTGCCTTGGTCTACAATGTTCTCCAAGGAAGTGCTGTGAAGGCTCTGGCCTGTTTGAGAAGACAGTCATTGGAGTGAGGAGACACCAGCAGACAGGGTGGACTGTCTTATGCTCTGTGATGGCTGCTGAGTGGTAACACCATCTGAGGGCTCCCTCAGGACCTCCTAAGGCTGGGGCAGGAGCCAGATTGTGTGAGTTCCCAGGGATTTTTCCTGCCGTGGACTTCCACAGTTCCACTAGTGCATTGTTTCAGCACAGCTTGGCCTTGAAGACCGTGCTGCCTCATCTGGGAGGAGTCAGAGCGGTGGGCATGAGCTCGGAAGTTCTTCCTGCCCATCATTCTCTACGGGGGCCCAGTGACCAGTGCATTTTTGCTGCCCTGTTCTGGTAAGCTTAGCGGCTTCCCTTCCCCCACCTGCTCATTACAGAACAAAGGAACCTGGCTCCTTCCCGCCAGTCCAGCGAGAGTTCCTAATTGGCTTTCCATTAAAGGGAAAATAGACTACTGTTTCCACCTCATTATTTATGAGCCTTTCTGGAAGTGCATTTCCATGCACCCTGGGATTACTCCTGCCCATTTTGCTTGGCCATATTTTATGATCTGTTTTATTTATTCAGGGCCTCTATTGGGTACTCACATCTGAAACCAATTAAAAACAAGAACTAAGAAAAACCAAATAAACACCTGGAGATGTCCAAACCCAGAGACTTTTTGCAGCCTGTTCTTGGTGGAATGGGCAAGGCCATGCCAACAGTCGCTCTTTGCACCAAGAGGTCAGGTAATCATCTCAAAAAATGGCAGCCTACAGAGAGAAAGAGCTCTTGTTGACAGTGTCAACAAGTGGCTGGGCCGCCCTGGTTCTCAGGTCCACACGGGGTCCCCCTCCTTATCCACTTTTGTACCTTCCTCTCTGGGTGTACAAGAAACTCTATGACTTGTCATTCTCCTGTTCTCATCACCACCAGGCCTGCTGTGCACACATGTATAGATCCCATCATAGGAGGCTGAAGGGACCGTGCGGAGGGCTGTGCTCTTGGGAATGCTTATCTTGTACGTGTCTCCAACTCATTCTGGAAGGGTAAAGGACCTCAGAGTCCTATGAAGCTCAGTGGTGAGGCTCCACGTGGAATGCCCACCACTGACACATGTGTCTGGCTGCTGATGCTGTGTGGGGTGGTTGCAGGATCCTTTGGACATGAGGCTCAGCCATCAGTTGTAGGGCTATGGCAGAGGGGCCAAAGGGTGATTGCCAGCTATGACTCTGCCCTGGGCTTTCTGCTTCCTGGTTGGCAACCAAGATGCAAACAAGTTTTGCTGCCAGCTCCCACTGCCACTGTCTCGGCTGACCGTGTCCCTTGATGGGCTGTAGCCCTCTCCAGCGGTGGGCCAAAGCAAACCCTTCCTGTCTCAGGAGCAAAGCTGGTCACAGCAACAGGAAAAGCGACCAATGCACTTGACCGTCCCAGAGACAGAGGCCCTCGTACTTAGCATGCTACGGATGTGAATCTGAGGGGAATAAGACAGGCCTGCCTGGCTGTCTCAGAGGAATCCATGAGCACATCCCACGTCTTTCGAGAACTTGTTTTGGACTCTGTGTCCATGTGAGTTACCTGCATGGCACTTTTCATATAAAATGCAGATAAGCCGCCCTCCTTTCCACCTGCTCTCCTCCAATTTCAATCCCAGCTGGGCTGGAAGCTCCTGGCCGTCTCATCCTGAGAGTCAAGGCCCTGGTGGAGGTCTCTGCCCTGAAGCCAAAGCCCTCTTTTCCTTTCAGATGGGTCCAGGTGTGTGGACAGCATGCAGAGCAAGGGGCTAGCAGGCAGCATGGTGTTGGAAAATGCCGTGTTCCTTGGGCCAGACGGTTCAGTGGGTGAAGGTACTGTTGACCTGAGTTCAGTCCCGAGGACCCAAGTGCACACCATTCCGTGACTTTTTCCTCTCCCGGTATCTGCAGTGTTTGTTGGAATCACATTTCATCTACACATACATGTTAAGGGAGACAGTCTCGGAACTCTAAGGGTTAAAGCTGCTTATAGACTTCTCCTTAGTCGATGATGTCAATCCGTTGTATTAGTCAAGGTTCTCAAGAGAAATAGAATCAATAGGGCATGTGTATGTGTGTGTGTGTGTGTGTGTGTGTGTGTGTTTGTGTGTGTGTGTGTGTGTGTGTGTGTGTTTGTGTGTGTATAATCATGCATGTGTATGGACAGTTGTGTATGTGTGTGTGGACAATCATGTGTCACAGCAACAATGCTATGTTCTAAGAAATGCAATGTTAGATGATTTTAGGTCATGTAAACACCAGTTACTGAACAAGCTAAGACAATGATGTCACCAGGCAATATCATTTTCCAGGTTACCTCTGCCGTCCAGATGTAGCATACACAACACATGTGTAGATGGATAGTGACTATTGGGGACTTTCACAGTTGTGGAAGTCTTATGATTTGTCGTTTGTAAGCTAGAGAGTCAGGGACACCCAAACCCAAGGGCCTGAGATCAGGGAGAGGATGGAGCAAGGCCTGGTGTGAACCAAAGGCCCTGAGACCAATAGCAATGATTTTATTCCTTCTTTAAAAAAAAATCTGTGTGCGTATGATGTGCACATGCATGTGCATGTGTGTGTATGTGTGTGTGTTGTGAGTGCAGGTACTCATGTACCACAGGGTGTGCACAGAAGTCAGGACAACCTGGGGTCCTTGGGAGTCCGTCCTCATCCTCCACCTTGAAACAATGTCTCTTGTTTGCCACTGCACAGGCCAGGCTGTCTGACCCTCAAACTCCACAGCAGAAACTCTGTGACTAAGGTATGTGCTGCGCTGTGGGACTCTGAACCTCGTCCTTGGGCAGCGAGCACTTCCCCGCGGAGCTGCCTCCCTGGCTCATCAGTGAGGACTGGTTTAGAGCAGAAGATACAGGATAGAAGCCCCAGCTCAGAGAGAGTAGATCCACCCTTCTTCGTGCCCTCCATAGGCCATTCGTACATTGATGTCCACCCTCAAGGTGAGGGCTGTCTTCTTTACTGTCTTCCAGTTCAAACGCTGATCTCGTCCTCACAAGCATGCCTGGAAATGTTTTCTTAGCTACCTGAAGGTCCCTTCGCCCAGGCAAGTAGACAACGTTAATCAGCACTAACTGGTCCTTCACTCGTTTGTCCATTGATCCGCAGACAGCAAGTGGCAGGCACTGGTCACACATTTGCTGGGATGACAAAGTCTGCTTGACTCACACGCCAGCCGGTGCCACTTCCGGGGCCGAGCATCTCTCTGCTCTCTTCTCTACGTTGATTGTAAGAGCTGTGAAAGTCATGAAGCCGTGAGGCAGGAAGGGAGCTGGGAAATGAGCACAGTTCTGCCATCCCCAAACCACTGCTTCCGCTCCATCCCTCCACCTTTGTCAGGCTTGGACAAATGCAACAACCGCTTTCTGCTGCAGAATGACTGGCCCGATGCTCCTAAATACGAAGAGCCAATTTTCCCGTCTCTGTGTTCTCCCTCTTCATCAGCACAGGACTGACCATCGAGGAACTGGGATGGGAAGGACTTGGGAGGAGAATGCCCACACTGCAAGCTGGAGCCTTCTCAGAGAAAGGCCAGAGTTTGGTGACGCTGAGGCAGCCTGAGTGAAGCTGAATTGCTCTGGGAAGACTAGGGACTCCCTCTCAGGTTAGTATTCTCAAATGAATAAAACCAAATGCAGAGGGCAAAAAGGAAGCCAATTATTAGAATGCTGTTGTCAAATGTTTTATTATTGTGATGTAGTAATCTGTGTGTTGTTTTATAAGTTCATTTATGTAATAAGTCGACACATATATCTTCAGTTTCTTTGTTTATTGCTTAGTTGGTTGATGTAATAGTTAGGATTGTTGTTTTTTATGTATATGAGTGTTTTGTCTGGGTGTATACATGTGTACCATGTATGTGCAGCACCCTCAGAGGCCAGAAGAGAGAGTTGGATTCCCTGAGATTAGACTTACAGACAGTTGTGAGCTACCACTTGGGGGGCTGGGAACCAAACCTGAGTCCCCAGGAAATCGGCCACTGAGACTTTTCTCCTGCTCCAGACGGTTAGTTTTGTCAGTGACACAACGTAGAACCACCTGAGGAGGGAGGGATTGTCCAGTCCTGATTGGCCTATGGACATGTTTTTGAGGTATCATCTTAATTGCTTTAATTGATTCTGGAATTCACAGCAGGCAAGTGCATGGCACCATTCCTGGGTTGAGGCCCCAGACCCGTGAGAACAGAAAGATCTAACTGGTCAACAAGCATGCATGCATTTATTTCTCTCCTTTTGACTATGGATGTGAGCAGCAGCTCCAAGTCCTTCAAGTGACCTCCCAGGAATAATGGACTGTAACCTTGAATCATAAACCAAATAAATATTTTTCCCTAAATTGCTTTTTGCCAGGGCATTTTAACATAGCAACAGAGATGAAACCAGAGCAGTTAGGTTTTTACTTTGTTTTAATGTTGAATATCACCATGGAGCCCAGGGTGGCTTTGAACTCTCCAACTTCCTGCCATTACCTCCCAAGTGCTAAGATAGGAGGCACATACTACCATACCCAGATTACAATTTCAAATTTCACTTTTCAATGATTTTTTGAGACAGAGTCTTATGTATTTCAGGTTGTTTATGTATTTCAGGAATTCACCGTGTAGCTGAGGATGACCTTGAACTCCTGATCCTCATTCCTCTATCTCTTCAATCCTGGGGTTGCAGATGTATGCTACCATGTCCAGTTTATGTGGTACTCAGGAATGAGTCCAGGGCTTCATGCATGCCAGACAAGCACTCTTCTGACTGAGCTCCAGTCTATCCCTAGAATCTCACAGAGTAAAGGTATCTATATGAAGGATGTTATTTCGTGGTCAGTTTTAAAAAGTGCTTACACACGTGACATGCTGGCCACTCAACGGATTAGTTTTAATTTAGTGCTTCCTGGGGTTGGGATGTCTTAGTCATAAAGATGAATTATTGAAAATGCATTTCTAAAAAGCACAGCTTGCTGTGCAAGGAGCACATGAATCCTCCAAGGTTTCTAGCATTTTCCCTCAATTGTGGGAACTCATAGCCCGACCATCGGCGGCTGAACTCCTCAGCCCGGAGTTTCTCCAGAGTTGGGAAGTTTAGTCTGGCAAGCATCTAATAGAGGTGAAGAGATGCTGCAGTCCAGGACAAGCAAGAACTGAGTAAATCCAAGGGAGACACCTGATATCCCAGGATCTTCATATAAAACAGACTCTCGTGGTGACAAAGCCCTGGGGACACCTGGTACGGCTGTGGTTTGTTTCTTATCCTCACGTGAGAAGGAAACCCTGAAATTAAGATGGAAGCTACCCAATACAAAAACTGAAGATGTAATTTCCTCCCCCAGTTCGCAGACCCCACAGAACTCCTAGACTGGCCAGAGGTCCTGAATGAGAACAGCTGTTTGAGGTGACTGAGACCAAGAACAGAGGCAAGAGTCAGCAGGTGGCAGTGGCCTGGGGAACCCCAAGGCAGGCCAACAAATGCTCTCAGCCCTTGGAGCCGCCTGGAGGGACCAAGAACTTCCTTTTCCTGACATTTGAACTACATTTATGCAGCCTCTACCTGGCTTTCCCCAAAACCTCCCATCCAGTCTCCCCAACTCTCAGATGCCTAAAGTGAATGAGGAAAGGGCTGTATTGCATGTTTGGGCCAACTCAGGGTTTTTTGTTGTCAGTTTTTTTTTTGGGGGGGGGGCGGATGGTGGGCAGTAGACACATTACATGTGTGTATGGGAAGATGGTGAGCACGAGGAGGCCAGAGGTCAGCACTGGACTAAGCCTGGGGATGCCTGCATTTTGTCTCCTGGCCAGCCAGGGAGTCCCGTCTCCATTCCTCATCTCTGTCCTAGGCACACTAGGATTACAGTTGGGCATCATTGTGCTCTTATGTGGGTGCTGGAAATTCAAACTCAGGTCTTCCTGTTTGCACAGCAAGCGCCTTACCCACGAAGTCATCTCCTCAGACCCCTCAGGAGGATTTGGAGTTCCTCTCTATATTGAACCAACTTAGCTGAAGCAGGAATCCAAAGCAGAGAGAGGTAAGGCTCATGTGGGCAATCACAGACCCTCCAGGCGGGACTTTGGCTATTCACAGGTCATGGAGCATTGGATTGAGTTAATGTCATGTAGATCCCAGAGTCTTGGGGATCCAGTAGACATTAGGTGGTGTCTGGGAAAGCCAGGGGGCCAGGAAGGACTCCTTGCTTGGTGGAGTAAGGTTTGGAAGGCTGTGGGCAGGGCTACCCTAAGAACTCCCTGCCCCAGTCGCGTGCTTTTTACAAGGCACGGGCCTGCCACGTGCTCAGGCATCCAGAAAAGGGCCAGGCCTCACTGGGGTTGGGTATCTCATCTTCATAGCTAAGGATTTGGCCCTCTCAGAAATCCCAGGGAGATACTGGCTCCTGGCAGTTGCCAACCCAGGCAGCGGCTGGGCTGCCGAAGAGGCTTTAATGAGGAGCTGACAAACGAATCCCCTTTGCCCTGCCCTGCCTGCAGCAAGCCGGCTGCCTCCCCACGCTGCCTTCCCCCGCAGCTCTTAAGTTTCCCTCCCAATCTCAGCCTCAACGCCTTTTCCCCATTCTTCTGAATGTTGAAGTCATGACCTTTGCGGTTTATGGGCCACTAGAGACTGAACTAAATGTGTTAGCTCAGAGTCCAAACAAGTAATAGCCGGCCAATTAAATTAATAATCCATATTGTTACAATGTTTAACCACGGCTGTTTCCTCAGCGGTCTGTTTAAATCACAGCCAAGGCCTGACCTATTAAAATGAATAACTGGAATTATGAGAAACTATTTAATAAACACAGCTAGGAACACCACACAATTGGGCATGAAATATTTATTACCACTTGAAGCAGAACTGTTTGGGACTTTTAGGTGAGATTAATGAATGTGTTTTAATTTCTGACTCACAAGGTGGGAGGTGTGATTGGGACTGGAGGCCTTTGACAGATTCTTGGAGAAATCAGTTTACACTGTACTATCACATTGTGTGGAGTCTTGTTTATGTGTGGGTCCCATCCAGTCACTGTGAAGGAGGAAGATCTGCATCTTTGGCTGGATGGCTGGGTGGATGGACAGATGAATGCATTCATGGATGCATGCATGGATGGATGATGGGTGAAAAGATGGATGTGAAGATGGATGGATAGATGGACAGATAAATGGATGAACTGATGGATGGATGGATGGATGGATGATTGATGAATGGATGGATGGATGATTGATGAATGAATGGATGGATGGATGATTGATGAATGGATGGATAGATAGATGGATGGATGGATGGATGGTATGGTGGTTTGAATGAAAGTGGCTCACTGGGCGGTGGTGGTGCACGCCTTTAACCCCAGCACTCAGGAGGCAGAGCCAGGTGGATCTCTGTGAGTTCGAGGCCAGCCTGGTCTACAGAGCGAGATCCAGGAAAGGCACCAAAACTACACAGAGAAACCCTGTCTCGAAAAACAAAACGAAACAAGTGGCTAGAGGGAGTGGCACAATTAGGAGGCGTGGCTTTGGCTTTGTTGGAGAAAGTGTGTCACTAAGGGTAGTCTTTGAGGTCTCAGATGCTCAAGCCAGGCCCAGTGTCTCACTCCTTCCTGCTGCCTACCAATCCAGATGTAAAACTCTCAGCTACCTCTCCAGTACCATGTCTGCCTGCATCCTGCCATGACAATAATGGACTGAACCTCTGAACTGTAAGCCAGCCCCAATTAAGTGCTTTCCTGTATAAGAGTTGCCATGGTTTCTGGGCAGTGGTGGCACACGCCTTTAATCCCAGTACTCGGGAGGCAGAAGCAGGCACATCTCTATGAGTTCGAGGACAGCCTGGTCTACAGAGTGAGTTCTAGGACAGCTAAGTCTACACAGAAAAACCTTGTCTCAAAAAAAAAAAAAAAAAAAAGAATTGAGTTGCCATGCTCATGGTATCTCTTCACAGGAATAGAAACCCTAACTAAGACAAATGAATAGATAGATGGATGCTCAGATATATGTATGAATGAATGTATGTGTGTATGGATAGATGAATGGATGTGTAGATGGGTGGAGAGATGGCTAGATAGATGAATGAACAGATGGGGGATGGATGGGTTATGGATGATGGATGGATGATGGATGGATGATATATGATGGATGAAGAATAGATGGATGATGGGTGGATGGATGGATGACGGATAATGGATGGATGGATGATGGATGATGGCTAGATGATGGATGGATGATATATGATGGATAATGTATGGATGATACATGATGGATGGATGATGGATGATGGATGGATGGATGATAGATGAATGGATAAATGGATGATGGACAGATGGATGGATGGATGGTGGATGATGGATGGATGGACTAATGATAAGTTGACATTCCAGTGACTACACTTCAGTGGTATAGGACACACCATAGACCACACAGTGCCTGACACACAGTCATCGGTATAGAGTCATAATTAGGAGATTAAAGTCTGATTGATAAACTAGAACATCAGTTCTTCCATTCATCATCTGTCTGGAAATCCAAAGCTGCTCCAGAATACACTTACACCCCACCTAGACCATTTAATTCTGGGTGCTCTTAGGGGCCCATTTGGAAGCACAGATTTTAGCCTTAGCAGAAGAAACTGCATCTCTCCCTATTTCCTAAAGCTCGATGAGTGTCTCACCTCTGCATTTGTCCCAACATGTCTCTTGCACTCCCCAGCATGTCTGTGTTTCACAGGCCTTTTCTCTCTTTCCCAGAACAGATCAGCTTTCAGGTTCTGATAGTGGGTTTAGAAACTGTGGTTTCTGTAATGATAGCCCTCAGCCAGTCTGGTAAGTGGGGTGGTTATTGGGGGTCTATGAACATGATAACTGGACCTTCTCTAGGACAGAGCCCAATGGGAAAAGGGTAGCTCAAGCCCTGCCCAAACCTACTTCTCAGATGAGGGGGTGATAGGAATTCCAGCCATGTCCCCATGGTTGTGCATGCCTGGCGGGACAGTTAGTCATCTCCACCTAGTCATTTCCAGGTCATATATTCTGTATAACCCATGCCCCATGACTGCATGGTCATGTAATCATGCAGGTGTGACCACGTGATCTATGCACATGCCTGTGTGTGCAGGTGCAGCCTGGCCTTTAAAAGACAGGCCCCATGTTCCCCCCACCCTCTTTCTCACATGTGTTCTTCCACAGGCCTGATCACATCTATCCCTTTCTCCTTGTCTTGATAAAACTCTTGTTAGTGGATTCTGTCAAGTTTCAGGACTTTTCCTTGGGGGTAAGAGCGCTTCTAAAAAACCATCAGGGGGGAAGCAGGCAGGAGCAGCTAGGTGTTGAGGAGCCCATTGTGAAGGGCCCATTGACATTGTGCGGCATGGGAATTGCTTCACACATGATTCTCCTCCGGTGCTGCTTCATCTCACATGCCCTACCTAAGGCACTGTTGGATTACCTCCTGGGCTTTGTGCCTCCCAGGGTTGTTGTTGCTAGTGCACAATGCCCTCTATCAGTGCATTTGTGAGCTGCAGAAAAAAGAAGCCAAGAGTAGGTTGGCTGTAGTGCCATACACCTGTAATGTCAGCAGTCAGAGGGCTGAGGCAGTAAGATTTTGAATTGAAGGATAGCCTGAGGTATATAGCAAGTCCAGGTTAGCCTGGGCTATATAGGTAGATATGATCTCAAAAGAGAAGAAAAGGAAAGGAAAGAAGGGAAAAAATGGTCTAGAGAGGAAATCAAGAGACATAGTCCTGGCTCTGCCACTAACATATAGGGTAAATTCAGGCAAGCCCACTTGGGCCTTTAACACAGTTTCTTGTGGTGACATATTGTGTCCCCCAATATATTGTGCACCCTAATAAACTTATCTGTGGATCAGAGAATAGAGCCAGCCACTAGATTAGACATAAAGGCCAGACACCTTTAATCCTAGCATTCAGGAGACAGAGATCCATCTGGATCTTTGTGAATTCAAGGCCACACTGGGAACAGAGCCAGGAATGGTGGCACATGCCTTTAATCCCAGCACTTGAGATCTCATGTCTTCGCTTGGTAAGGACACATGCCTTTAATCCCAGGAAGTGATGGCAGGAAGCAGAAAGGTATATAAGGCGTGAGGACCAGGAACTAGAGACTTTTAGGCAGTTCAGCTGAGAGCCCTTCTGGGTAAGGACTCAGAGGCTTTCAGTCTGAGGACTTGTAGAAACAGGATCAGCTGAGGAGTTGTCAAGGTGGGGTTAGCTGTGGTTTGTTCCATTCCTCTGATCTTCCAGCTTTCACCCTGACTGAATATCTGGCTCTAGGTTTTTTATTAATAAGACCTTTGAAGATTCATGTTAGAGTTGCTGAATGGTTGGGTTAGCTCACTTTTACCCTTTTTCTGTTTGTCTTCAGATAGATTGTCATTAACCTGAATACTCTCTTTGTAGACAATCTGGATTTGCCGTTGAAGGCCAAGAGACAATCACTGGGAGGCTCATGAGAATGTTTGTGCTCCTGGCCTCAGGATTTGAAAGCAGATGTGACTACTTAGGAGACCAGCCCAAGGTGGGCAGGAACCACGTGCATGTGGAGTGTGAGGCCAGACACATGGTCTTCCTGAGGTCTGCTCTCAACAACAGCCAGAAGCCTCCTGTGGGCTTCCCACTCATCTGGTGTTTGGGGATGATGAATCTTGCCCTACTCTCTTCCAGGAATACAGGAAGAAGTAAACAGTCCACAATGTTTTAAGGAATGTACTAAGCAAATGTGAGAGATTTGATTATTAACCAGACCCATCTCTGAGACAGTTGAGACATTTCAGCTACCCCTTCTAGCTGCAGAAATAATGATTTGGTCACATAATATGTCAATGGTTGGACTTGCTGTTTTGTGTCTAATGAAAGCAGAGAGCTCATGAACTCTACAGAGGTCAAATTTTATACAATGGCAGTTTTCTAAACAGTCTACCAACAAAGAATATGTAAATAAAGATTTATCCATATCATGAAATACTATTATGTATTGATATTAAATATCTATTAGAGATTATAAAGTAAAAAAAATCAAATTACTAATGAAAAATAAATGGTTCTACTGTATATTTATTGTTATAGCTTTATTTGAAAGTACATATATGTAAACTTCCATCTACAAGGAACTATATGAATGTGTGTTTGTGTACATGTGTGTGTTCACACACACACTCGTGTAAACATATTCAAAGGTCTGGAGGAAAACATACCAAACAGTTACTTGCCTTTAGCTCTGAAAAGGAGTATGGCTGATGGTGCTGGAGATTTTCTTATATTGTTCTTTATGTGCATCTAAACTTTTTATGATGAAAGCACATGCTTTTAGAATTTAAATGTTTTTAAATTAGTCTGTTGAAGAAGAAGAGACTCAGAAAGGACCCTGACCGTATTATTTGGGTACATAAGAGACTTTGAAAGCTGTTCCTTGATGTCATCCTCTCCATCATCTTCCACAGAAGCTCGACTTTTCATTTTCTAGACTACCTTGCAGCTATGTATGGTTGAGTAGTAAGCACTAGCCAATAGGCTGTAAGAAGTAATGGGTTAACAGTGCTTCTGTGTTCTCAGTGGGAAAGAGTTCTGTCACAACCCCCCAGCCCCTGAATGGTTAGATCAGAACAACAAGGAGATTCTGTCAACCATTATTTTTTAAAGTTTTGTTTGAGCGGCTAGAACTTCATGCTATCCAATAGAAAAGTAAAAATAAACAAACAAGTACCAGTGAGCCTCTCCCAGTACCTTAAAAGGAAGAAAAATAGCACAAGACTTGCTTCTCCTGCCCAAGGTGCTTGGACTCTATTGCCAAGACAAATCCGGTTTGCTTCTTAGATGGTGCAAGAGCATTTACAAGGAGGTTAGGGAGGCTCTCCAAGGACGGAAGAAGAGGTCAGAAAGCTTCCCACCCACGTTTGCTGAGTCCCTGTCGTCGAGATCTGGGCAAAGCACTGAGGTGAAAGCTAAGTAGGGCAGATGCCCATCTTCAAGGAGCTTGTAGTGAAGCAAGTACAGTGTGCTCAAGAGTCTGACCTTGGGGAGCAGGGGAAGAGCAGCTGCTCCAACCCGCTCACTCCTGAGCGAGTGGAGAGAGATCCCGGGAGGTGACCCCGGCACTAGTTTTATTGAGGGATGCAAAGTCGGGGACTAGGGAGATGGCTCAGTAGTTGTTGTTCTTGCACAGGACCCTGGTTCAGTTCCCAGCACCCCCAAACATCTGTAACTACAGAACCAGGGTATCTGATGCCCCTTCCTGGCCTCCATAGGCACCGTGCACATATGTGGTACACATACATACATGCAGGCATAAAATAAAAATAAATAAGATTTTTAAGATACAAAATTACCATATTGAAACAGAGGGATAAGCATGGACGATAGGAAAAGAGTCCAGCACCTAAGCAGGATGGCTCTTGGGGGTAAAATAATGTTAGGAACTTGTGACTGAAGAACAAAGGAGAGGTGTCCAGCAGCTCCTACTGAGTGCTTGTACTAAAAGTGTCAATCATTTCTTAACGTCTCCAAGCCACAAATCCCTCCCTGCAGTCCCTTCCTAAAGGAGCCCTGAAGGGGCAGATAAGCTGGAGAAGTCCTAACACCACATGCCCCCACCCACCCCACCCCACCCAGCCACTGAACCCAGCTGAACTTGGCAGTTCTCTCTCCTGAGACTTTGCATATGGAAGACTGGAGTGAGCCAGGCACCACTGGGAAGCTGAACTGAGAGGTCGTGTAGACCCAGAGATCGGAGTTTAGTCCCCAGAATCTACTGGACAGAAGGAAAGAGCCCTTCCCAAAGTTGACCTCTGACTTTCTCACACATACCATGGCCTTTGTGTGCCCACATGCATGCACACAAAATGCATTATAAATGTTAAAATGCGACAGAAAGATGAGGCAAGCATGGTAGAAGAAGGTACTGTGATGGCTAATTTTATGTCAGCCTGACACAGGCTAGAGTCTTGTAAGAGAAAGGAACACCATCCGAGGAAATTCCTCCATAAGATCAGGCTGTAGACAAACCTGCAGAGCGTTTTCTTAATTTGTGATTGATGGAGGATGGGCCACCCCATTATGGGTGGGGCCACCCTTGGGCAGATAGTCCTGAGTGCTAAGAAAGCTGGCCTAGTCTACGGCCATACCACCCTGAAGGCGCCCGATCTCGTCTGATCTCAGAAGCTAAGCAGGGTCGGGCCTGGTTAGTACTTAGATGGGAGACCGCCTGGGAATACCGGGTGCTGTAGGCTTAAAGAGATAAAAAGAGAAGACAGAAAGACAGACAGACAGAAAGAAAGAAAGAAAGAAAGAAAGAAAGAAAGAAAGAAAGAAAGAAAGAAAGAAAGAAAGAAAGACAGAAAGAAAGACAGAAAGAAAGAAAGAAAGCTGGCCTACCAAGCCATGGGAGCATCGCTCCTCCATGGCATCAGCTCCTGCCTCCAGGTTCCTGCTCTGACTTCCTTCAATGATGAATAATGATGTGAAATGTAGCCAAATGAACCCTTTCCTCCCCAAGTTGCTTTGGTCATGGCATTTCATCACAACAATTGAAACACCCAACACCAACCCCTGACTTCTACACACAAGTGCACATGTGTGTACGTGCACCTGAATGAACACACACACACACACACACACACACACACACACACACACACACACACACACATACCTAGATAACGGGAGACTTGATACTAAGTGGACCAAGCTGATAATATCTGAGCCCACTGATTGATCTTGTAACAAATTAAGGTAAATGTCCCCTCATGTAAAGTCATACAAATACACAGGAGTAAATACAAAAGATCCTGAAATAAAACAAGAATCACATCTGAACCTGAACTTGTTGCCAAATCTGATCACTAATTAGCCAAAAGTACAAGAAACTGGGGATGGATAATCAGAAAAATCCAGATGGGGGAACCCACTGGGGAGGATGATTCAATTCATTCAAAAATGGAAAGTCACCGGGCGGTGGTGGTGCACGCCTTTAATCCCAGCACTCGGGAGGCAGAGCCAGGCGGATCTCTGTGAGTTCGAGGCCAGCCTGGGCTACCAAATGAGTCCCAGGAAAGGCGCAAAGCTACACAGAGAAACCCTGTCTCGAAAAACCAAAAAAAAAAAGGAAAGTCAATAGAAGGAAGAGGATAGATAGATAGATAGATAGATAGATAGATAGATAGATAGATAGATACATACATACATACATACATACATACATACAAACATACGTACGTACATACATACATACATATGTGTATAAAATAAGAGAATAGGCAAATTCACAAAGACAGAAAGACCAAGGGTTACCAGGGGATGGTGGGAGAGAGCAACAGGGTAGGAGTGCCTATTAGGTACTTTCCAGAATGATGATATTTTTCAAACTAGAGGCCAGCAGTGTCTGCACAGAGTTGTAAATAAACTGGTCTACAAATCATACTCTTTAAAATGATTATTGCAGTTGGTTGTGATGGAGTATGCATGTACTCCCTTTACTCATGACATTGAGGCAGGAGAACCACAAGGTCTGGACTAACCTAGGCTACATAGTGAGTTCATAACCAGTCTGAGCTACATAGTGAAACCCTGGCTCAAAAAACCCAGGGATGAGAACATAGTCAGTGATAGAGAGGTTGTTCAGCAGAGACAAGAGACCTGAGTTCCAGGCCAACCAGGATACAAAGCAAGACCCTCTCTCAAGCGAGCAAGGGCTCTGAGGATGGTAATGATTTGAGTTTCACCTCATTACAGAAGAAAGGGAGGGACAGAAAGAGGAAGGGAAATCAAAGAGACACAGCAACCACATGCAAATGTGTGGGCTTTGTACAGATCGCAATTCAGTACATCACCTGTGGGGAAGGAAAAGGAAAAACACGAGGCATGGACTGGAGGCATAGCTCCATGGTAGAACACATGATTAGCATAGACTGGACTCTGGTTTTGATCCCTAGCACCAAAAAGAAGAGAGAGAGAGAGAGAGAGAGAGAGAGAGAGAGAGAGAGAGAGAGAGAGTCAGATATATGAACACTGACTAGATTCTTGTGGTATTTTAAACAAATTATTGCTCTATTTCAAGTTTGATAACATTATGATTATTTTTTAAAAGAAGATTTTTTTTTTCAAAATACATGTTGAAGCCAGACATGGTGATTCATGCCTGTATTCCCAGCACTCAGCAAACTGAAGCCTGAAGATCAAGAAACCAGCCTCAGCTACAGAACAAATTCAAAGCCAACCTGATCCTTGAAATAAAATGCATATGGAAAATATGCAATGGATACGATGTCTGGGATTTAAGATATGCTGATGTATTTGTGTTTATGAGGAAAACATAGGGGAACAAGATTGACTACTGGTTAATAAATATTGAGGCTGGATGACTACTGAGCATTTTTTCTCTTTAGTGCTTTTGAAATCTTCTCAAACAGAGTTAAAAAATTAATCTGCAAGGTTGATCAGCCAACATTTAAAACAAATTTAACTTCCCTGGTGACCAAAGGAATCATGACAAGTCAAAGTCAAAATGACAAGATGTGCTTCTCTCTATCAGACTTATAGCTGTGCGGATGCTCGAACTCAGTACTGGGGAGGTTTAGGGTGCTAGGAACTCACGGAGTACTTGGTTTGGCTTTGGGAGGGTGTGAGTAAAAGTTGGTCTGGGAATCATGAATAAACACATCTGAAGTATGTGAGTACCCCAAGAATTCTACCAATGGTAATTTAGCCAAAGAAAAGTAATAAAAAAATGACATAATATGTCTCGCTGAGGACTGTTTATTTTGGTAAAATTAAAGCTTGTAACTCGAAGATAAGAGCAAAAGTCAGCACATACTAGCTAGAAAATGGTATTAAGATAAATCTTTGTCCATAGGTGAATATGCACAGTGTCATTAAGAGCGTCAACGGAGGTATGCATTTATCAGCCCGCAAAGATGTGTCTGAAATGTAGTACAGGAGGAAAACCCACATTTCAAAGGTTGTGCTGACAAGGGGTATGCTTTGTTTTTAAATATGGGAGAAAAGCTTAACAAGGACTATTCCTGGAGATGGGGGCGTGGCTTGTTCCCTAACTCCTCCACTTTCCCTTTACTTTTCTGCTCTGATGCCTTTTCTCTTGACCAGAGAATGAGAAAGGAAGTGATGGGGAAAGGGGATCTTCTGACATGTGAACTGGGGGTTCTTTTTCCTTTCATCCCCAAGGATGTGATCAAAGTAGGGGGGGAGTAATTTTAAAAATTCACTAATTGGGAATTGGGAAGCAGGCTTAAGTGCCCATTGTCTGGCAGAGGACCCGGGTCATACCCAGCACCCACATGAGAAGCCACAACTGTGTGTAACTCCAGTTCCCAGGAATCCAATGTTATCCTCTGGCCTCTGTGGGCTCCTACATGCATGCAGTGCACACAACTCACACAGAATCACACACACACACACACACACACACACACACACACACACACACACGTAAATAAATAGAGGCTGGAGAGATGGCTCAGTGGTTAAGAACACTTAATATTCTTACAGAGGACCACATTCAGTTCCTAGCACCCAGGTCAGGCGTCTCTCAACTGCCTGTAACTCCAACTTGGCATCTGACGCCCTCTTCTGGCCTCTGCAGACACTGCACTCACTTATACATACACACAGACATTCACATATAAACATAATAAAAAATTAAGAATTAAATCTTTTTTAAGTTTTAAAAAATAAATATTTTTTAACACCATTAACAGGAAGTCAGATATAAAGAAAAAATGGGGGTAAATCCAGACAGAAGGTTTTTTGTTACTCTAAATTTTTGTGTGTTTTATTTTTTTTTTTTTATGCATAAGGGTGTTTTGCCTACATGTATGTTTGGGTATGCCTGGTGTCTGTGGAGGCCAGAAGAGGATGTCAGACCCCTTGGAAATTGTATTATAGATGGCTGTGAGCTGCTGTGTGGGTGCTGGGAATCAAACCCAGGTCCTCTGCAAGAGCAACCAGTGCTCTTAACTGCTGAACTATTGTTCTAGCCCAACTTTAACTCTTAAAAATAAGTTTTGAGTAGTTCTTGAACTCTAAATTAATTCTGGTTTAACCAAAATCACATTTGCCACAAGCACCACAAAAATGAAACCAAACAAAAGCTGAGAGTATGAGCTCATGGGTATAAGCATCATATCTAGAAGTGGAGTGTGTGAGCCGAGGGCATGAGCATTGTATCTAGGCATGTTAGCATTGTCTTGTATTTTGATTCTTAGAGAGACTTACCTGTTCTGTTCTAAGGTGCTAGGTTTTAACTGGTCCCATCCTGAGCATGTCTGTGTGTGTGTGTGTCTCACATGTACACACATACACATGCACACCCATGCACACCCATACACACACACACACACACACACACACACACACACACACACACACACACACACCCTGCATACCCCTTTCTTACTAAGATAGTTGGGATAGGTAGCTTTAAATGTCAGTGTGACTGGACCATGTGTGGGAGCCCAGCTGGGTCACCGGCTCCCACAATTATGACAGGGTATTCTTGAGAAGAGAGGGATAAGAGATATTAGGTAGAAGGATAGAAGGAAGAGAGACAAATAGAAACACAGAATAGCCTCAGGAGGGCCTGAATCAATATCCAGTGGCCCCTCCTGGCTCTTCTAAAGGGCTATTTATAGGACTGCCAAGGGGTGGAGCAAAGACTTCTCCCTAGCCCAGTCAAGTACAGACCCTTCCAATCACCTAGTAACCACACACATGGTCAAGCAATCCTCTAATGCAGCTCTGCTGGGTAAAGCTAGCTCAGATCTCACTAGGAAACCTCTGAGGGCCTCCACAGCCATGGGATGCCAAGATATCTAGATAGCCTTGTTTTTGGTTGTGTCTGCTTGGATGTTTGTAGGAGACTTGAAGTGGTGGGGTTGGAAAAGGAGAATGTTGTTCCCAGTGTGTGTAGGCTCAACCCCATCCACTGAGGGCCTGAGCGGAACAGGAGAGTGGAGAAACGTGGGATCCACGAGCCGTCTTCCTGGCTGCAGTGACAGTCTCCTCTGTTTGGGTCAGGCCAGTCTTACAGCATGGCTATCTGCTTCTCAGGCTGTGGACCTGAGCTTCCCTGGGTGTCCAGCTTACTGGCAGCAGGTCATGGGGCTTAATCATGTGAGCCAATTGTTTACAATTACATATATAGCCTACACGTTGTGTTTCTATGGAGAACTTCGAAGAATGAAATGGCTATCTGGGGCTGGGGCGCATATTTCGGTCAAGAGGCCCAGCAGACCTAATTGGCTCATGGAAGGATCATTCTGTGTTAGCACCTGGTCAACCGCCTCCTGTGGCAGCTGTGATGCCACGCCGCTGCTCCCGCCACGTCGCTGCTCCCACCATGCCCGTTGCCTTTCTTACAGGAAGGAAACGAGGACTCATTAATGCACTTAGCAGTTTGAACCTACAATGCTTCCTTTCCTTTGGCTGCTACCTGATACCTTCTCATCCAGTCATATGGGCTATAAAGTGTCTGGAATGCAGAAATCACTATGCATATTCATGAGGTCATATTATGAATAATACTTCTGTCAAAAAATGAATAGTCTCTGGCTATTTGCATGGAAATTGAATTCCTCTCCCACACTCGGAGTCACTTGGAGACTGTCAAAAGCAGTGTTCTACTAACTACAGTCCACAAGGCAAACCTGGGTCCTTGAAGAAGAACAGCAAGTGCTCTTAACCCCTGAGCCATCACTCCAGTCACAGGTTGGGTTTTTTTTTTTTTTTTTGCTTGTTCTTGTGTTTTAAAATGATTCATTTAATTCTATTTTATGTGTATGAGTGTTTTGCCTCTGTGTGTGTGTGTGTGTGTGTGTGTGTGTGTGTGTGTGTGTGTGTGTGTGCAGTTCCTACAGAGGTCAGAAGAGGGCAACAGATTCTCTGGCACTGGAGTTATGAACAGTTGGGGGTGCTGGGAACTAAACCTGGGTCCTCTGCAAAAGCACCACGTGCTCTTAACCATTGAGCCATCTCTCCAGCCCCTAGGTTTTATATTTGTAAGTGGTAGAAAAATTTGAAAAGCAAAGCAAACTCGTGACATGAGATTTGAATTTCAGTCTCTAATGATAGTTTTACGTGCACAATCAAGCCTGTGTACGTATTGCCAATGGCTGCCTTTGCACTATGATGGCAGAGCTGAATGGCTGTCGTAGAGAGCATGTAACCCCCAAACCTGAACTCCTGTTCTGACTCCCTGTCTAGAAGCTGGAGATCTTTTGTCTAACCGAGCTGATAGACTATGTCACACTTTGCCTGTAGAGGGAACTGCTCAGCCTGCAGCAGCCTGAAATCTCCAGATGGGAGCCTTTGAGCTTAAAAACTCCTTTTTTCATTCAGCAGAGTCAGTGAGTGACAGATCTGCTCATCAATGTTAAGTTCTAGGTTTATATCAGTTTATTTTTTAAGTAAAACTCTGCTTCCCTGGAGGTGAGTTTCTATAGATAGGAAATGAACACAAATAAGATGAAAAATAGCACATCATATGTGTATTAATAAGGGAGAGGAAGAAAAATTTACCAAGACAAAGGACACAGAGGGTCAAATAAGGAGAGACTCCAATTTAAAGTTGGGCCAGGAAAGGTGTATTGACAAGACAGTATTCAAAGTCGACCTGATAAAGTTGAGAACATCGTAGAAATATCTACAAGAACATTCCAGAAGCTGGAGAGGTGATCCAGTGGTTAAGAGCACTTGCTGCTCTTCCAGAGGGCCAGAGGGCAGTTCTCAGCACCCATGTCAGCTGCCTGTTACTACAGTTCCAGGAGAGTCAATGCTTTCTTCTGGCCTCTGCAAGCACCTGTGTACACATGGCATACACACAGAGACACGTGCATGCATCCACATGAATAAAAATAAAAATCTTTTAAGATTAAAAAGAACATTCTAGGTAGAGGCAGTAACAGAAATGCAGGTCCTTCAGTAGCCCATGCTCACCATCTTCAACGAACTGTGAATTGAGGTCAGGGAAGCAAAAGGTGGAGAATTCATAAGAGGTCTTCTAGGCCGTTTATTCTGAGTGATTTCCAAGTCTTTATTTACTATATACCTGAAGTACTAAACAACTACTTTCTATAAAAGAGACACACCTTCACCCTTATTTTAAGGTTAAAGAACCAAAATTCATAAGAATATATATAAAAATTGAGTAACAGAAAAGAATATGCATGAGCATCTCAGCTACCCATTGCTGTGTAACAAATAAACCCAAAGATTTATTCCTACTTCTTGTGTGCATTTACAATAATCAGCAGAATGCTGCTGCTGCTGCTGTGGTTGTTCTTGTCGTTTTGATAACAGCAGAGCCACTCAGCAGTTAAGCCGGGCCTGGGAGGGCCAAGGTTTGAAGGTTTCACGAACACACATGAAACTTCATCCTTTCTCTATGTGACATCTCCTTGCGGCTCTCAGGCTTCCTCACAACATGACAGTCCAAATCTAAGGACCAGCAGAATCACTTCTATGAAAACTGGATTTAAGAGAGATTTCAGAAACTGCTAGAACTCTGAAATGGTAGATGCAGAACTGGCAGAACTTTCACCATCTACCACATCGGAGGGATCAAAGCAAATCAAGAGGCAGGCCACTTTTCAACGTGAGAGAGATGCCACGGGACCACTGGTGGTCCAGACAGAGTCTGTGTACTTAGGGAGAAGTTGCTGGTGGCCTTCCATGGAGGTCATCAGCCCCCCCGTGGCTTGGGTTCATCTTCCTCCTTGGCTTTGCAGTCAGCTGTCTGGGGAGGCCTCCTTGACACACCCCAATCAGCAGCTTCTTTACAGTCTAGTGGGAAGCTGGGCTAATCTCAGGACAGGAGATGAGAGGAATTGTATTCTGTGGAATCTGGGACGTGAGATAGGTTTCTTCCATGAAAGAAGCTGCCCAGACTGGCCAAACATTCCCCCAACCATGATGCTCCCCCAACTTTCCAAAAATAACAAGAACACAGGTGCCTGTGTCAGCTTCAAAAACAAGCGATTTTTCTGGAAGTATTTCCAAATTTACAGAAGAGTTATGAAGACAGAGGGGAAAGTTCTCATCTATCCTGCACCTACAACCACAGTCCCTTTGTCAAAATGAAGACATTGCCTGTTCTAACTGTATTAAAGTTCATTGAAATTTATAGACTTGGGATCTGGTTAATTTTGGTGTGTACTACTTATTTTATTTCCAAGGTTTTTTATAATAAAATCTTCAAAAAGACATTATCATTGGCAGAAAACACAATTCCATTTCCACTATTTTCCCACTAACATCCCTCTGTTATTCTAAGACCCCTCCCAGACTCCACTGACATTTAGTTGTCATATATCAGTGTCCCTGGTCTGTGACTGTATCAGTCTGTCATGTGCTTATGAGCATATATATGTACTCACACGCACTGTGCAGGCACATGGTGGTGTGTGTGTGTGTGTGTGTGTGTGTGTGTGTGTGTGTGTGTGTGTGTGTGTAATTTGGAGAACAACCTCAGATTCTGTTCTGGTTAGTTGTTTTTTTTGTCACAAACATCACCTGGGAAAGAGGAAATCTCAACTGAGGAATTGCTGTTTCTACATGGCCGCGCATGCGCTGTCCAGTAGTCAGGCAGGAGACTTGGTCATCCCGGGGCCTTATGTCCTACGTAATCTGTGTGCTACATGATCGAGTAATTTGCACACAGCATGATCACACAATCAATGCACGTGTGTGGCGTAGCTATGTGAGCCCATACGTGCATGTGTGTGGGAATCCATAAAAAGCGGGTCACTAGACCAGGCCCTCTGGATAAGTGTGACAGTTGATTAGCTTGACCTATTTAGGAGGCCCCCAGGCAGTGGGACCGGGACCTGTCCTTAGTGCATGAGCTGGGTTTTTGGAACCTAGGGCCTATGCTGAGACATTTTGCTCAGCCTTGGTGTAGGGACAAGGGGACTAGACCTGCCTCAACTGAATCTACCAGGCTGAGCTGAATCCCCAGGGGAGACCTTGCCTTGGAGGAGGTTGGAATGGGGGGTGGATTGGGGAGGAAGGCTGGAGGGTGGGAGGAGGGAGGACAGGGGAATCCATGGCTGATATGTAAAATTAAATTAAATATAAAATAAAAATATAAAAAAAGCAGGTCACAGACTCCTCCCCCTTCTCTTTCCTCTTCTTCCTCTCTCTCTCCCTGCACAATCTTCCATAGACCTAAGCACAATCCCCTCTGTTCCTTCTCTTAATAAACTCTTATAGTGGATTTTGTTGTGTCTCGTGGATTTTCTTGCACAGTAAACAGCACCGCTTAATGAATAACACTGTGCCGCATAAAACTAACAATTGCTTCTACCAGATTGACCTGTGAGCATATCTATGGGGCATTTTCTTGATTAATGATTGATGTGGGAGGGTGGAGTCCACTGTGGGTGGTACCACCCCTAGGCAGGTAGGCCTCTGTTGTTTGAGAAAGCAGACTGAACAAGCCATGACAAATAAACCAGGAAGCAGCATTCCTCTATAGTCCATGTCTCAGTTCCCGCTTCCAGGTTCCTGCTTTGGCTTCCCTCAGGTGGAACTGTAACCTGTAATTTGAATAAATCCTTTCCTTCCCCAGGTTGCTCTTGGATGAGGTGTTTATCGTAGCAACAGACAGCAAACTCAAACAGGTGTCATTCCTCAGACAACATCCAGCTTGTGTTTTGAAGCAGGATCTCTCACTGGCCTGGAGCTCCCTGAGTTAAGGTTAAGGCAGCTGCTCTGTGAGCCCCAGGGATCTGCCTGTCTCTGCCTCACAAATGATGCGATTACAAGCACACACCACCGTGTCAAGCTTTTTTTATGTGGGTATTGGGGCTTGAACTCGGGTCCTGGTACTTGCAAGGCAAGTACTTTATAATTGCACCACCACCCTAGCTCTCGATCGGCTTTATCACTGGTGATGAGAACCTTGATACTAATCTTAGTTAAGATGTTATTTATGGGTCTTTCCACCTGTGAGTAACTATATTTCCATTTTCACTGTGTTAGAAGCAGGTCGCTAAGTCCAGCTCACATTCAAGAAGATAGAAATTAAATAAGAGGGAGGAGCCTCCAGGCTTTTAAAAACGCACTGGTCACTGGGCCCAGCTGTTAGAGCAGGGAGGGTCTAGACCTGCCCTATGACTTACTGGTGACCTTTCATGAGTCACTCAGTCTCCTAGAGCGGGGATTTACCTTCCTCTTATGAAACCAGTATGGTAGCCCTGCCCCACAGCCGTCTCCCTAGGGCTTCAGAGGCATTAGTGTGGAAACACCCAGAGTGGCTGGAACCTGTCAAGGGAGCCATATTGATGACAGCAGAGGTCCTCGGATTCTTTTCATCGACACACCACCAGTGCCCTCAAAAGCAGTGAGGCCATCACTATTCTTATAGAAAGATCTCATGTTGTAAACACGCTAACAAGGATGTTGTGTGGAAGGACTACCACAGGGGAATGTTTCTGTAAAGTGAAGCATTATTTTGCAAAGTGGATAATTCCCCTGAATTTAGCCTTTTTGTATAAAGTCAGCTTTTCGATTATTGGATTTGCTTAAACCAAAGGGCTCTAGGAATTCCTTCCAAAGTACACGTTGTTTTGGTGCAGACGCTCCTGAGCAGACAAGTCTTCTACTGTATAGAACACATTCTGTTTCTACTTACGGCAGTGGACTGCAGTGGAATTGTCGATTACAGTCATTATGTCACAGCCCGGAGGTTGGCTCTGCTAGTGGAGAACTCCAGCCAATTTGTGTTTCTGACACTTGATGTTGGCAAGAACTGACCTCCACTGTTTGGGAACTCTAACCAAGCCGGTGGCTGGTGGGCTACGTAAGTTTGTTTGAGACAGAGTCTCGTAGATCCTAGGCAGGCCATGAGCTTATGATGTAGCCAAGAATGACCTTGAACATTTTTACTTTTGAAAAAGGATTCCCTTTTTGTTATTTTAATTTTACTTTTTAATTACATTTTTTCATAAAATTTATTTTGATCATATTTCCTCTCCCCCAACCCCCCAGATCCCCCCCAACTTCCTACCAACCTCATGTTTTTTTCTCTCTCTCAAAAAGAAAACTCAGAAAATGAAAATAAAAACAAACAAAAAAAACCAGTACGACAAGAAACACCAAAATGAAACAAAAATATCCCTCCCAAAACAAAACAAGAGAAAACGCGGAGTCTGTTTTGTATTGGCCAACTCCTCCTGGGCACGTGTCCTGCCATGAAGTGTGGCTGACAAACCCAGGCACCTTCCACTGGAGGAAACCGAGCTTCCTTTTCTCATCTGGCACCAATCGAAACAGCTTCGCGGTTAGGGGCGGGATTTTGTGTTCACCTCCCCTTCTCTGTGCTGGAGTTTGAACCTGTGCAGGCCCTGTGCCTGCTGCCGCGCGCGCGCGCGTGTGTGTGTGTGTGTGTGTGTGTGTGTGTGTGTGTGTGTGTGTGTGTGTGTGAGTCCTGTCTGGAAGACTGTGAAACAAGATTTCCTATAGCCCAGGCTGGCCTCCCTATAGCCCAGGCTGGCCCCCCTAGATAGGTGAGGGAGACCTTGAACTCTCCAACCTCCTGCCCCTGTGAGCTAAGTACTAGGATTTCAGCCATGTGCCATTGTTCCTGGTTTTATATGATTTGGGAATTTACAGCCAGGGTTTTCAGGGTTTCTAGGCAGCACTTTGCCAACCGAGTTCCATCTTCAGCCCCTGGGGAGAGTTTTTCAGGGTCCTGCCTCCTAGGGTCGGGAACTCACAGTCGTCCACATGGGCTACCTCACCGAGAGTGCAGACTCTGCTCTGGTATGACTCCAGGCACTGTTCCAGGGATGTAACAAAGATGGTAGTTCCTAGATTTCAGCACTGTGGAAGCCCTGCCTCCCACCCTGAAGAGCCCACTGCTAAGTCCATCCTCCCCTTCACCAGGGCCAAGCCCTGACAAGCCTAGAAGGGGTTGGTGAGCAATAAGGCCACAAGGCCAAACCTTCGGTGTCATTTCTAAATTCATCTCTGTAGACAGTTCCAGAGGCAAGGTGACAGAGGACAGTCATTTCTCTATACTTTTCCTGTGTGGCCATGACTGCAACACACAGCCTACACAGTGTGCATCATGTACTTTGTGTGTTCTCTAAAGAGATATGTGATGTCTACAGAAAGGCCCAATTGTTGGGTGGGTTGTGGGAAGTGTTGGTTAAATGTCAAGATTTTTAGGAGTCAAGAGTGTTGAGGAGCCACTTGACATTCCCTTATTTGGGTGTGAGGAGGGTGGGGCGAGTGCAGGTACATATGTGTACCTGTGTAGTGGCCGGAGATCCACACTTGACCAGCTGAACTATCCCGCTGGTCCTGGAGGGCTTCACTTTCTTTTCATATGCAAAGAGGTTCCAAGAGGGGAGCAGGGCTGGGGAGCTAGCTCAGCAGTTAAGAGCACCGATCCTCCAAAGGACCCAAGTTTGGTTCCCGACACCCATCGTGGGTGTCTCACAAGCACCGGTGAGGCCAAAGGGTACCTGCCCTCACATGCACACACCACCCTACACACATACACATAATTTTAAAAATAGTGAAAAGAGGACCAGGCGTGGTGGTACAGGCCTTTAATCTTAGCACTCGGAGGCAGATACAGACAGATCTGTGTGAGTTCGAAGCCAGCCTGGCCTACATAGTTCCAGGACAGCCAAGGCTACATAGAGAGACCCTGTCTCCAAGAAACAAAACAAAATAATAATAATAATAATAATAATAATAATAATAATAATAAATTATTCTTTTTAAAAAATGGGAGCAACTCAATTTCCCAATTTCTGTCACCGTTGGGAAGAATCAGCAAATGCACCCCATTTCTATTCTCCCCTCTTCTTCGTTATCTCTGTCCCCTGCTCCCCAAGCCTTCACCTCTACCTGCCCCCTACTGGAAGCCTTCTCTCTTCTCTGAGTATCCATCTGGTTATTTCCTTCAGGTTTCAAGCAGCCTCATGGTCTATGGGAGGCGCCTTTTAATAACTGCTTTAGTCCCAAATGCCACGCCCATCTACTCAAGATATGCCACTCTGAAGAGGAGGACACGCTATCTGCTCATCGTGACATGTTGCTTTCTCCCTGTCCTCTCTTGTCCAGCGCAGTGTGATGGTGTGCAGACACCACATGGGACAGGCCAGCATCTACGCCTTTTTCCTCTGGCAAAGGACTTGATTTTCCTTCTTACAGCCATCTCATGTGCTCTCCTGCCACCCATCATCCTTGTAAGTTCCAACTCACCCTCCCGTAAGGTCACCTTCTGGCTCAGAGGAGTGTCTGTGACCCACAGCATCAATGTCTTCTGCTCCTCTGACAGATGTTTGCTTCTAGATCCATCAGGGCTAAATAATCTTCCCATGAGTGGGGCTGAGGACAGTGAGGGAGGGAAGAGCAGGAATGACAGGTAAACCTGAGCTCCTGGCTTCCTCGCCATCTGAAGCAAGACACATCTCTTGGGGGACATCCCAAGACCTCACTCTCTGCTCCCCACACCAAGCTCTTTGGGTTGATCTTACTGTCTCCCCAGGAACAATATAGTATTCTACGTAAGCTAGAGCAAGTTCCTCATAAATAGGGACTGCTGAGATGGGAGTAATATTTAAAACAGCCAATACAAAAAGGTAAAGATTTATTTTATGATGAAATCTACACAAACCATAGTGGTTTTTCACTTGTTACCTAAAGATAGAAGAAGGTTGGAGAGGGGTAGCCAAAGAGAGAAGATAATGATTCTCTTTAGTTTACTGCTTTTACATACTCCATATCCTGTGGGTTATGGTCAGTTTGTTCCAACATACACACACACACACACACACACACACACACACACACACACACACACACTAACACCACACACACATACCACACAACACATACACACATACCACACACACACACACACACACACACACTAACACCGCACACACATACCACACACCACATACACACATACCACACACACACACACACACACACACACACACACACACCACACACCACATACACACATCACACACACACACACACACACTAACACCACACACACACCACACATCACATACACACATACCACACACTCGCACACGCACACACTAACACCACACACACATACCCCACACCACATACACACATCACACACACACACACACACACACACACACACACACACACACACACACACACACTCATACCACCTTCCCCCCATTTCTTGGTGAAGTATTAGGGAGTGAACACAGGGCCTCTCCCATGCTAAGTCAGAACTCCAGTCCTGTGCCGCATCCCTAGACTTTTAGCTCCATCTTGAGATGAAGTCTCACTGGGTCGCCCAGTCTAACCTCAAACTCACGTTCTGATTGGCTAAGCCTTAGTTGTGCATCACCAGGCCTGGGTGAGTGATGGGGGCAGCTGCTGCCCTCCTCCTCTTTCTCTTCTTTTTCATTTTTGTTTTTGAAATGTTTTATAACTTCAACTCCAAATCCTCCTGCCTCAGCCTCCTGAGTACTGGGATCACAGGCATGCAAGGCCACACCCAGCTGAATTATGGCTTTTTGACAAAGACCATGGACTCTAAGTTGAGGCCACCTAGATTCAAGTCAGTATTTTGATATTTAAAAACTCTGGTCCTAGATAAAGTATTTAGTCTTCCTAATCCTCACCTTCTTCAGAAGGAAAAAGTGCTGTCTAACTCGGGTTATCGTGAAGACTGAGTGAACCACACTTTTCTATAGAAAAGGCTGGTTTTCCTGTCGGTGCTGGCACACACCTTTAATTCCAGCACTTGGGAGGCAAAGGCAGGCGGCTCTCTGTGAATGTGATGCCAGTTTGATCGACAGAGAGTTTCGGGACAGCTAGGGCTACACAGAGAAACCCTGTCTCGAAAAACCAAAAAAAGAAAGAGAGGGAGGGAGGGAGGGAGGGAGGGAGGGAGGGAGGGGGAGAGAGAGAGAGAGAGAGAGAGAGAGAGAGAGAGAGAGAGAGAGAGAGAGAGAGAGAGAAAGAGAGAGAGAGAGAGAGAGAGAGAGAACAGGGAGGAGGAGGAAGAAAGAAAGAAAGGAAGGAAGGAAGGAAGGAAGGAAGGAAGGAAGGAAGGAAGGAAGGAAGGAAGGAAGGCAGGCTGCTTTCATGGTGCTATCATTCTTAAATTGTCTTAAGTGTCACCTCCTGAACCCTTTGTCCTTTGACGTCCTATAGCGTGCCATCTTATGCTGTAAGATGGGAATAATGTGAGTTAGGGGAGAGTTAACCTTAGCAAAAAGAAGCCTTTCCCATGATGATGAAGACCTCTGGTTCCCATCACTACAACCAGCCTCTACCAGGGACAGTGTCAGCCTCAGAGCAGATCTTTTGTTCTCTGTGGACAGGGCAATAGTGAACAACACACTTCCTAGGGTGAGGTCGGTGGTTCAAACCTCAGCTTTGGTCCTTCACAACATTTCGGCTTCTCTGAGTCTCGGCTTGTTCATACGCCATGAACAAACAGGGGCTGTTACCAGCGTTGGTGACGCAGTTACGTACATTTTAGTAGGCCTTTAGACAACACAGCAAGGCTGTTTACTGAATCCTGAAGACAGCACAGCCTTTCTGGTACAGAGCAGGCTGAACAGTAAACTCGAGTACTTTGCACTCATGGACCTTAGTCTAAGGAGGAAGAGAGTTACCATTTCACAAATTCTAATAAAGCATGATGAGTAATTTGATAGAGGACAAACAAGGAACTCAAACGCAGTGGAAGGCTCATCACAGGTTAAGTATTTGGAAAACTAGTTGAAGGGCTGATAAGAAGTCAAAGAGAAAGAGAAAGAGCGTTGTGTAGCATCGTGGCCATCTTTCCTTTCATATCAATGGACTGAGATGGAGCAATTCTAGGACAATCTGCCTGTGGCTTTGCTCTAATCACTGCAGTTGGTTTAGGATGGGGACTGAGCAGCCTGTTTTAGAGTTTAGAGTTAAATGAAGAAGTTGGTTTAGGATGGGTCTTAGCAGCCTGTTTTAGAGTTTAGAGTTGAATGAAGAAGTTGGTTTAGGATGGGGACTGAGCAGCCTGTTTTAGAGTTTAGAGTTGAATGAAGAAGTTGGTTTAGGATGGGGACTGAGCAGCCTGTTTTAGAGTTTAGAGTTGAATGAAGAAGTTGGTTTAGGATGGGGACTAAGCAGCCTGTTTTAGAGTTTAGAGTTGAATGAAGAAGTTGGTTTAGGATGGCTCAAGCAGAGCAAAGACCAAAGACCTGTTCTCCCCGCGCCCCCGCCCCACCCCAATCTGACATTTTTTTAAAAAGCATTATTTGCTGTGGATAGCATCTTCCTAGCTTTTTACTAATTTGGGAACCCAGAGTATAGACAGAGCCAATCCCACCTAGAAACCAAGGAAGGAAAACTGTAGAACCCAAGGTCATCCCCCACTGGGCTTTTGACTAAAGCACAAGCCGATGGACCCCACTGTCGTTGAGACCAGCTAGAGCTGAGTCCCTGTTGTTCCAATGATACTCGAACCAATACGCAAGAGAAGAGCAGTTTAAGAAGTCAGGCTGAAGAGGACCAGCGGCATCCACTGTATTTAACAACATGGAGGCCACTGCGACCCAGGCAAAGTCAATATTAGTGGTGGGGGCCTGGGAGCAGGGAGAACCTGCTTCTACTGTATAACTAAGTGGGTAGAAGATCCCCTTAAGACATGAATCCTTGAGGGAGGGGAAACTGTGGTTGGCATATAAAATAAATTTTAAAAAATTAATAATTGAAAAAAGACATGAATCCTTGACTGTGCTTCAGGGGCCCACTCTAAGATCTGTCCTCACAGAGAGCTGGGATTCTCTAAGATTCTAAATACTCACTGTTCCACTAGCCACCAAAACACGCACCACTGCAAATACTTTACCTATGAGGGTTCTCTACCAGCCCACAGGCTTCTCTGTAGAAGGAACAATTGGAGTAGGTTAGAATAAACTAAATTTCCATCACAGGGGGCCAATCGGATTAAGATTTGGCTGTTTTCTCTCAAAGGCACTGTTGCTTACTAGAATGATCCCTGCTTCTGTGAGGTGGGCCAGTGGGACACATAGTCCCTGGGGAAAAGATTCAAAGTGTGTACTGGGCTTAACGGTAGCTCGATGGACAAGGTTCCGAGTTCAGCCTCCCAATACTGAAACAAGCAAACAAAAAAGTCCTACACATTCTTGACTCAGCAGATAACGGAACTTGCCACTAATGATCCTAATTCAATCCCTAGAACCCACAAGGTGGAAAGAGAGAACTGACTCCCACAAGTTGTCCTCTGACCTCCACATGGGTACTATAGCATGGGTACTCCCCCGCCCACACAAATAAACTTAAAAAAAAATCCCTGTGTACACTCTAAGAAAGAGAATGTAAGAAGCAGGCTTCACATTGAAGACTAGGTAGGGCACTGCGCAAGCATTCCGTCATTTACAAGCTCTAGTGGGATCAGGTTTCCTTAACTGGGGTCTCTTCCAATAAATAAAGGATTCCAACCCACTAAAGTAACTATCGCTCCCTGCCAGTAACTCCAGGAGCCCCAGCACTCTCTTCAAGAAATGGCTCATTTATCAGCTTTGCTTGCCACGGAAACCCTCCAATCTCTCCTCCCACAAGCTCCAGTGTGTTCTCTGGCTTCCAAGCTCAATGTCTACCCTGGCTTTAGTGGGGGCCTTGGACTTCGGTGGTGTGTATGGCTAACACTCATTCATCCTGGGGATGCTACCTGCAAAGCAGGACAGATTATAACCTTAACCAGAGGAGTGCAGTCCAGGCTGCTACTCTGGGAGCACAGCTAGGCACACTCTGTGACTGCCTCCTTTGTAACACTCTGAAAGACCATCTATTACTACCCCACTTAGATGTTTGTGAACTTTCCACTTGAAAGAGATTTAGATTTACAGAAAAGTTGCAAAACAATCTTCTGTCCTTCAACCAGCCACAACCTAAACACTAACATTTTACACAATCACAATGTAGTCAAAACAAAACAAAAAAAAATTGGACTGGACTGAAGATGTAGCTCAGTTGGCATAGTGCCAGCTAGCATGCACATGGCTCTGGGCTTGAGCTCCAACATCATGCCGACAGGGTGTGGCAGCTCATGCCTGTAAGCCTGGCACTTGGAAGGTGGAGGTGGTGGGATCAGGAGTTCAAGGGTATCCTTGGTTCTGTAGAGAGTTCAAGGCCAACCTGGAATACATGAGACCTGGTTTCAAAAATAAATCAATTAGTTAATTAATTAACATGGTGACAGTACTTAGTTAACCTACAGAAAAAATAGCTAAGCTGGCAGGCACACTGGCACACATCTGTGATCTCGGAACTCTAAAGGTGGAGACGGGGATCTTTAGTTTGTCCTAGACAACATCTTTAGTTTCCTTTGAGACAATTTGAAGAGGGAGTACTGGCCACAATTCAGGATAAGCTTCCACTTGGCTTTGTCCGATGTTCCCTCAAGATTAGGTTCAGGTTCCATGTTTCCGGCAAGAATATCGCCATGCCCTTTCAGAGCATAGATTGAGGGGTACATGATGTCAATTTATGTCGTTACTTGGAATGTCAACTCTGATTATTTGATGCCAGCGGCGTTTGCCAGCTCTCTTCTCTGCAAAGCCACTGTCCTTCCTTCCCTGTGCAACAGATAAGTGAGTAACTGGTCGGAAAAGTCTCCAGCCTGGGTAAGCAGCTGCTTCTCATCACACTTGTACTCTGTAGTTCTTTTTTATTCTTCTTTTACTTCTTTACTTGAGACAGAGTGTCATGTAGCCCAGGCTACCTCTGAACTCATTTATGTAGGCAAGGGTGACCTAGAACTTAGGCAAGGGTGACCTAGAACTTCTGACCCTCCTGCTCTTACTTTCTAAGTGCTGTAACTGCAGGTGTGCACCACCACACTCAGTTTACACAGTGTGGGACTGCAGGTGTGCACCACCACACTCAGTTTGCACAGTGTGGGACTACAGGTGTGCACCACCACACTCAGTTTACACAGTGTGGGACTGCAGGTGTGCACCACCACACTCAGTTTGCACAGTGTGGGACTACAGGTGTGCACCACCACACTCAGTTTACACAGTGTGGGACTGCAGGTGTGCACCACCACACTCAGTTTGCACAGTGTGGGACTGCAGGTGTGCACCACCACACTGTTTACACAGTGTAGGACTGCAGGTGTGCACCACCACACTCAGTTTGCACGGTGTGGGATGGAACCCAGGGCTTCTTGCATGCTAGGCAAGCACTTTGTCGGCCTCTGCCTACTAATTATAACATCAATTGAGCTTGACAACAATTGCTATGTGGTGTTTGCCAAATACTAACCCTGTTTCCACATCTCCACCAAGATTAAGAATTAGAATTCTACTGTAAGGAAGACCTGGCCTCTTCTTCCTCTTAATTTGCATGTTTATTTATTTCTGCCACTATAAGTTCCTTGGGTACCAAACCCATTTCTCAGAGTAGAAAACTGATACTGAAAACTTAGAGAAAGTACCCATAGTCACAAAGCAAGGATGAGGAAGAACCAGGTTTATTCTTGGGCCATCTGTGTCCTTATCCGATAATGCTTCCCAGCCATTCTGGAGGCTGAGGCTTGAGGATGGCTAATTCAAAGCTCATTGGGGCAAGCTAGTGAGTAAGAAGAAGGCTGGACTCGGCTCTGTGGCAGGGTGCTTGCCTGCCTTGCAGTGGGACCTAGTTTTAATCCTCAGTACTACTAAATTAATAATATTAGTTTCTGAGAATGTACATCTATAGCTTGACACAGATCCCTCCTTCCTTGATGACAGAGGCATTCCCATGGTAATAAATTTCACGATAGCTGCTTTGGCAACATTGGCATCCTCATGGCATCCTCCAGTTGTTGTGTTCTAGTCCCTTTGTTTTTAAAAAGATCAACTTGCACCCTCTTTATAACCAGGCATGGTGGCCCTCACTTGCAGTCTTAGCGTGTAGGAGGCTAAGGTAGACCCATCATGGATCCCAGGCCAAACTGGACTGCATAAGGAGACACTGTCTCAGACAAAACAGCAAAACATACCAAGTGGACAAACTGACAAAAATATACAGAACATTCAGAAATACACGCCTTCTCTCTGTGACTGCCAATAAATGAATGTGTCCAGTTGTAGTTAGCAGAGGATGTGGCTGTGATAATCAGGTGCCAAATGCCTTACGTTTTTATAGAGAGAGGGAGGAGCCATTTTTAATGATGCCCTATACATCTTTAAGATGGGCCCCAGGTCTGTGGCCCTACTATATAGCCCGGGTCTGTTGATGTCCGTGGCCCCTGTTACCATGAGGGCCATGAGGATTCATGGGGTCTGTGTCTGAGGGACGTGCTACCACTGGGGCCATGCCAGGCTGAGTGGCCTACTCAGCTACCTGGGGTCATGGTGACGCCCAGACCGGGCTGCTACTGAGGACTATGTCTGGGTCCGTGGTCCTCTTGCGGCCCGGGTCTGCGTTAAAATCGGTGGCCCATGTTGCCACCGAGGGCTGTATGGATGCCTGGGGTCAAATCAGCCACCTGAGTCCATGTTGGCTGCCAAGGGCCCTGCAGATCTGAGTGGCCTGCACTGCTACCTGATGCCATGGTGATATCTAGCCAGAGCTGCAGCTGAGGGCCATGTCTGGGTTCTTGGCCCTACTACAGCCAGGGTCTGTGTTGATGTCTGAGGTTCCTGTTGCCATTGAAGACCATGTGAATGCCTGGGATCGGGGGCCATGTTGGTGTCTGAGGGTCACACTGCCCCTGGGGCTATGCTCATCTGGGTGGCCTGCACTGCCACCCGGGGCAATGGTGGCGTCCACCCCAGGCTGCTGCCAAGAACCATGTCTGGGTCTGTGGTCCCACTGTAGCCAGGGTCTGTGTTGCCACCAGAGGTTACGTGGAAGCCCGGGGTCAGGGTTGCAACCTGAGGCCTTGTTGGTGTCCATGGGGTGTGAAGTGGCTGGAGTCTTCCTGATCTGGGTGGCCTGTGTTTCCACTCGGAGCCAGGATGCCATCTGGATACAAGCTGCTGCTGAGGTCTGGGTCTGTGGTCCTGCTGCAGCTGGGGTCTGTGTTGATGTCTGTGACCTGTGTCACCTCAGGAGGCCATAGGAACCATGTGTGATGAAATCAGAGGGCCATGCTAAGCTGGCCCTGCCCTTCACTGGCCCTAGGAAAGCTGGTCCTGCTCCTCACTGTCCCTGGGATAGCTGGCCCTGGCCCTCATGGGAGCTGGCCCTCAGCACTCAGGAGAAATGTCTTCACCCCTTATCATGACAAGGGAGAGCTGACCCTGATGGCATGAGCATAGAGTAGCTGGCTCGACCCCTTGCCTGAGTGGGGGTGCCCAGTGGCCGGGACTAACCAGCTCAGCTACCACTCAGGCCCACAGCCAGGCCTGGGGTTGGCCCACCCTAACATCTGCCCCATCTAGGACCTGCTGGAGATGATGAAGGGACTGATCCTGTAGAATGATAACTACAGGATCTCTGTGACTCAGAGTGGCCACGGGATATCCAAGAGGAGTTCTGGTGGGGATCCAGTGAGGATGGTGAACCAGGAACCAGAGGCCTTGAACCAGACCAGCGACTCACTGCAGTGAACATTTGCAAGCAAAGCTGATTGGACAAAAGGGTGCTCGTGTGACACACCGAGACTCCCAATCCCACCAGGACAGATGAAGAGGTGTTGGAGAGGCGGGAAAGATGGAGGAGTGAGGAGGTGTTTGTTCTTGTTCCCTCTTATTTGTGTTCTTTTGGTTTTTGTTTGTTTGCTTGTTTTGGTTTGGTTTAGTGTTGTTTTATTTTTTCATGGGGGGGGCACTGCAGGGAGGAGAGGAGGGTATGGGGGGACTGGGAGGTGAGTGGGATTGGGGTACATGAGGTGAAATTCCCAAAGATTCAATAAAGAAGTTATGTTAAAGATAGATGATAGATAGATAGATAGATAGATAGATAGATAGATAGATAGATGATAGATAGATAGATAGATAGATAGATAGATAGATAGATGATAGATAGATAGATGATAGATAGATAGATAGATAGATAGATAGATAGATAGATAGATAGACAGATAGACGATGGGATCCCAGATGGCTTATTCCAGGGCATGAAGACTACAAGAGATAACAATGTAAGCAGCCAGACTGGTGTACTCAAGCAGGGACTCCCAGAAAGACTAACTGCAAGGACAGCTATGGGGCAGGTAATGCCCCTACAAAGACTGGATGCTAGAGTCTTGTGCCTTAAAGCCAGGACACTTTCTCCTTCTGGTAATTTAGAGATGCATCTCTCGTCTCCCAGCTCTACCTGTAGCCGATACGCTTGATCGATTCCCATGTTGTAGGCACAGATCAAGGCAAAGCAGGTCCCTTTGGAGATGTCTGGCTCCTGTGTTCAGGAACAAAGAGCTGGAGCAGAGACCCATGGGCAGTGGTGGAAATAGAGGCAATCTACTAAGAAAGAGAACACCCCCAAACATGGAAGTGAGTGAGAGATCCCAGAAAAGGTCGACACCACTGGTCTCCCAGCCATGAGTGTGGCGTGCCTTTATGGGTCTTTCCCACAGCACCTGCCCTCCCTGGAGACCTCTCTGGATCTTTCACCCCATTGTCACTTGCCCCAGCCCATCATCACCAGTCACCAGCACAGTTCAGGCCCAGGTGGGTAACAACCATAGGACCAAAGAGGCGTGACTGCCAGCTCGGAAACTGCTGGGAGAGACACGCTCTGCCTTCCATCTATGCTCCCGAAGGAAATGCTGCCTCTGTTTTCCCCACCGATGGGCACTGTGGCAGTCATCTTGCCATCAGAGGAGTCATCCTGAGAGAAGATGGAACTGGGAGGTGGAAACTCCTGGGCTGTGTCTTATTCCATAGGAAGTCTGGCTGCCTCCTGGACTGTTGCAAGAGCCAATCTTGTTAAACAGTTTGGGTCAAGGTAGAAATAGAAGACTCCTCACAAACAGAGCATCTGTGGTCTCCCAACACCCCAGCACCTCCTGTGCACATCCAGCCACTAGTCTCTGCTCTCCTCGGGGGAAGCCTGGTCCCCAGAGCCTCCCTTCTGCTCCCTCAGCCAGGTGAGACCTCAGGGAGGAAGCCTGGCCCTGGCTTCTGTGCGTTCTATTTATATGTGAAATCACTTGCATTCTCGTAGTTAGTGGCAGATCTGCCTGTTTGATGTTAATGAGTTTGTGAACCCAACAAAAACATAAAAGAGGAAGCTCTTGCAAAGAGGGAAAATAGAAAATAAAGTGCCATTGAGATGGGCTGGGCTTGAGATCTGCCTTGAATCTCACCAGCCCCCTTTCTCTGGCTTCCCAACGGGGCCCCCTTTCATCCAATGGAAGAAATCAAGATAAAATGCCAGTCTGGTGAATATCCCGCAAAACCAAACCACTCTGATTAGTCTGGACAAAGAAAATGAAGAATTTGGCTGATCAAAGTGAGCTGGGCTCCCCCTTGAGCCTCACCCACCCTATTAGGCCTCCTGTGGACAAGAGAGGCAGGTTTCTCCCCATCAGGAGCGCTGCCATGTTCATTTTCAAGCAGCCTTGTGCACACGGTGAGAGTCTGAGCTGTCTCCTAATAACCCACTTTAGGACACAGACGTTCTGATCTGATATTACTAAATGAAAGTGGCCGCTTTCTAATCTGGGGAGAGTGGGGGCATTTGTAACAGCCAGAATCAAAGGCTGGGGCTCTTTCTGTTCCTAATTATCAATAGTGTTTTATAATCTTATTAATATTGATACGCAGTATACTGAAGATCTGTTAAGGAGTAATGTATGTGGAAGATAATTAACAAGACCCGAGTCAGATCAATCGCCGATTTGACAGCCAACGGTGTGTGGCTTATAAATTATACATATTCTAGGTATTGCTCAAAATGTTTAAAGTTTCAGTCCAATCCTTCCGATCCAAGCGCTCAGGGAAGGCTTGAACCTAAAGGTACTGTCCCCAGCCTGCTGGAGCCTCCTCTGCATACACAGGACTTGCCTCCTTACTTAAAAATCAAAGGGTTCCCTTTACTGCCAACTCCACACAAGGCATAAAAACACACCTTTTCCTTGTAAAGTGCAGAAAAACAAAAGGTGAGATCTTGTAAGGAAAGAGATGATTAATAAAAGGAAAGCAATTTGCCTTTTGATTTCCAAAGGAAGGTAGCAGCTGAGTGTTTCAGGTGGCAGGACTCACGTTCTCCTCCATGCAGTTGGGACCGACATGAGATACTGGGCTGAGGTGATGCATAATCTCAATTAACGCGTCTGTTTCGGTTGGCTCAGGAGCCTACACTACACTCCTGGACAAGTATGTGTGTGTTTGGGGGGTGCATACATGTCTGCCAAGTAACCATGAAAGTGGTAAGGACTTTACACAGCAGTCCCAAGGACAACCCACTGACTCAGACCTTCTCCTGCAAGAGATGCCTTCGCTACACCTGTATTTCTGAGGCAGGAGGAAGCCAACCTGTGTTACACAGTGAGATCCAGACTAGCCTGAGTTACAGAGTGAGATTCCACCTTAAAAAAAAAAAAAAAAAGCGTCACCTGTGTTGCTCATCCCTGGCTGTGAGGGGACACTTGTTCACCATGAAGAAGAGCTAGTTGACTCAGAGGACACTCTAAAGAGTGTCCAGCTCTTCCCACTGATGTTGCAAAAGGAATTATCCAGTCTGTGAACAGAGACAGACAGTTGTCTGTGAGTGTTTCTGCTTTACTTCTGCCATCTGTGAAACAGAAACACAAAAGCCGCCTCCCTCACCTCTGTGGGGTGGGGTCAGGACGAAATGACAGGTATCTGTCCGGTATCCACAATCATGCCACCCTCTAAGCCAGTGCTGGCTCCCAGTACACAGAACGCAGCCGGCCTTGCCCACCGGCACACCGTCCCCCTTGTTGGGGCCTGCTGGTCCCCCTACTTCGCTCGGTGCTTCCCGTGAGCCATTTGCCATGCCCATCTGTCCCTGCCCTGCCCTCTCATGCTGTCTCCTTCCCTGGAAGTGCTTCCTGAGGCCTCACCTTTTGGAAGCAACATAGTGAAGCCAGGTGTCACATTCTCCAAATGGCTTCCCTGGTCCTTTAAAGCAAAAGTTGCTTCTGGCCGTTTATCACGTTTTACTTGTAGTGGAAGCATTGGAACCTTGTCCACTCCTGATGGTAAAATCAAGCTAGGTATGAACAAAGCGCCTTCTCTCTCTCTCTCTCTCTCTCTCTCTCTCTCTGTTTTTGAGGAAGCATGTATCCCAGCCTAGTCATAGCTGAGAATATCCTTGAGCTTCTGCCGCTCTGGCCCCACCTAGACCAGAGTTGGGGACCTAGGGCTTTGTGCAGGATAGGCAAGCACACTCCATCAACTGAGTTACATCCCCAGCCTTCTGTTTGGTTTCTGAGACAGAGTCTCACTATATATCCCTGGAACCCACTACTTAGACCAGGTGGGTCTCAAATTCAGCAATCCTCTGCCTCTTTGGGGGCCTGGGTTATAGGCATGTATCACCATATCTGGCTCACTTGTTCATTTTCATCCCCTGTGGACCCCCACTCCATGTCTGAGTGTTTTTGGAGTCTTTGCTCAAGGACTGCCCTAAACACCGTGCTGGTATACTCCGGTGGCCTCCACAGTAGATAGAGAATGGTGATAGCACATACGGCCACAATGACCAGAGGAACTGCTTGGGAGCACAGATCCTGGGGCAGGATCTGCAGTCGGCATGTACTGTCTTACTGAATGCTCCCAGAAGCCTCTTGGGTGGGACCTAAGATGTGCTTTGTCTAGCTGATAACACATTGCAGACTGCTATGCCTCATCTCCATCCTCCTGAGCGTCCAGCTGCACCATACTTCCCAGATGCCCTTGCAGTGAGATGTAACCATGTGACTAGCTTCTGCCCAGTGGACTACAAAGGCAGATAACATCTGCCAGTTCCAGACAAGCTCATAAAAACCTCCCCTGTGACTCTTCTTTCTCTAGTGTGGCTGTAGGTGTGAAGGGTCCAGCCAGTGATCCTGGAGGACTGTGGAGCCACACGGAAGGCCACCTCCTGCAGAAACTAAACTTTGCTTTGTTAGTACTGGGATTTAAGGTTCTCACTTGCATGAGGAGACTGGAATCTGCTTATTTGACTTCAGGAAAGAGATGGTCAGTTGCAGATTGGAGGCTGGGATTTTAACTGGCACCTAGATGTCTCTGACTCCTGTGACTCCAACTAGTACCCTCTGCTGAGTCTCCACTAAGAAAAAAATACAAACTTCATACTGTGGGAAACCAAGGCCTTCCAAGTGTGACCCTCAAACCTCTGGAAGGACCTCCTTTGGGGGCTTTGTGAAACTGCTGATTGTTGCCCACCTCAAGGGAAGCGGGAGCAGGAGTGGAGTGGTGGCCCTGAGTGGTGGCCCTGATGGCCACTCCTGTGCCGGTCCCTGACATCTGTGCCATCCTTGTTGCACAATGTTAAAGATGTGTTACATTTGTTTATGCTGTGGAACATTTGTTTAGTGATGCAAAGAGGTGTTGCATCCTTTTATGTTGCATTTGTTTAACTCTGCGAAGCTGTGTTACTGTGCCTGTCTAAAACATCTGATGGTCTAATAAAGAGCTGAATGGCCAATGGCAAGGCAAGAGAAAGGATAGGCGGGGCTGGCAGGCAGAGAGAATAAACAGGAGGAGAAATCCGGGAGCAGGATCGTGAGCAAGAAAAGGAGGACATCAGGGGGCAGCCACCCAGCTACACAGCAAGCCACAGAGTAAGAAGTAAAGGAAGGTACATAGAATAGGGAAAGATAAAAGCCCAGAGGCAAAAGATAGGCAGGATAATTTAAGGTAAGAAAAGTTGGCTAGAAACAAGCCAAGCTAAGGCCGGGCATTCATAAGTAAAAATAAGCCTCTGTGTGATTTATTTGGGAGCTGGGTGGTGGGCCCCCCAAAGAGAAAAGAGTAAAAGAGTAAACAACCAAGGCTGTAGGATGCTGTCACTGCTGTGGGCTCAGAGAAGCTAAGTATCTTGTTCAAGGCTCCATGGTTCATGAGGGACACTGGTGGCTTTCACATCTGTGTCCATCTGCTTTCCAAGTTAGCATCCCAAGAAGGATACATCACTTCAGGTCTATTTTATTATCTTAACAGAGAGACACTCCAAGAAGATTCCAGGTGCCATTGTTTATCTCCCTTCCTTAGATACAGAGATGTCTCTTCAGTCAGCCAGGCTGCTACTGTGGGAATGGATCACAGCAGGTGTCTAACCTAGAGGCCCTACCCTTCCCACAGCCTGGGTCTGGGTCCCAGAGGGCAGGGTCCAAAAGGAAGCACCAGAGAGCAAGGGGGTGGAGTCAAGAGGCTTCATTTATGTCATACCCTGCAAGTCAAGGCAGTTATTCTCTCGCTCAGAAAGAGGGAATATCAAATTAGTGGTCTTTTAAAAACCGTTGGGATGGCAAACAAAATCCCACAAAATTCCCCTGTAATAGAAAGGCTGTATAACAGTACCACAATGGGTAACGGATAATTCTGAAGAAATTTAATTAGTAACAGCAAATAGGCATTCATTCATTCATTCATTCATTCATTCAGCTATCATCCATTGAGAAGACACAAGACACTAGGCCCTCAGCAGAGGTAGGAGCCACTAGATAATTCCAGGAAAAAAAGACCTTTCTGGTGGGGCCGCAGGTCTGCTTTTGGTTTTGTCTGCCCTGTCAGTGGCTGTGGAGAGGTGATTCTGGCCTATGACCATGACCCTGGTTCTGATGCGGATATGAACCACTTCCCAGGTCCTACACCTGTGTGCTGGCCACCCTAACCCTGGTTCTGATGCAGATATAAATCACTTCCCAGGTCCTACACCTGTGTGCTGGCCACCCTAGCCCTGGTTCTGATGTGATTATGAACCACTTCCCAGGTCCTGTGCCTGTGTGCTGGCCTCCGGAAGGAGTCGATGGTGACACAAGAGAATATCACTATGAATCACACAGTAAATACCTCTATGGTCATTACTGTCAGAAAAGAAGGGTGATCTGTGTTACTGTGATGTCCTTGCATTTGTAGAATGTAATGGCTGCTCAGGGCAAAGGAAAGAGTAGGGGCTGTATACACAAGGAGGGAGGAAGGGGGCTGAGTGTAGGAAGGAGTGGAGTGAACTTGTATCATGTGATTACAGGGGCTCAGAAATCTCCTCATCTGTCCATCTCAAACTGGAGAGTCAGGAAGACTAACATAACACATCATCAAGTCTGAATTCAAGACCGAGAACTGGAGAACTAATTCGTAAGCCCTGCTCTAAGTTTGGAAGCCTGAGAAAATGAACATCACGTGGGAAGGGGGCAGATAGGCCCTTCCCCCATGCTGCTCACCTCCGACCCTCAGCAGATTGGAAGACATGGTATTCATTCCTCATCCTCTGACTCATGCTAGTCTGCTCTGGAAACACCTTCTGACACACCCAGAGCTATCTGGGCATCTCTTAGCCCTGTGGTGCTGACAGCGAAATTAGCCCTCACATAAAGAGATTATGAGTTCCAAAGTTCCCTCACTCTGTAGCACTCAGGAAGCCTGCAACCCTCAGGGCAAGGGAGTAAGAGCCTGATCCAAGGGCTAGCCCAAGCCACACCACGCTGGGGCTTCTAGACTCTCTGTGAGGCTGTGTGTGGATTTTTTTTTTAATTTGCCATTTTATTTTTCTTCCCCCTGAGATCTTATTATCCTTATTTCTGTTTAGGACGTCCCCTTAGAAATATTTGGATGACATTGTGGAAAGTATCAAAATATCACATTCTATCCATAAATATGTATGGTAGTGTGTCAATTAATTTTTAAACAGAGTTATCACAGCCCAGGCTAGCCTCAAACACTATATGAAACCAAAGATGACCTTCTGTGTCTGAAGCTTAACTATGTATATGTATATGAATGTTTGCCTGAATGTATGTATGTACACTATGTGAGTGCCTGGTACCCACAGCGGTCAGAAGAGGGCTTTAGAATCCCTGAAATGGGAATTATAGGTGGTTGTGAGCTCCCATGTGAGTTTCTGGGAATGGAACCCAGGTCCTCTGCAAAAGCAGTAAATGCTTTTAACCACTGAACCACCTCTCCGGCTCACCCCACTTCAACTTTTGATGCTCCTGCCTCCACCTCCAAGGTACTGAAATTCTATGTGTACACCACCATGCATGGTTTATGTGGTACACAGGATCCAGATCCAGAGTTCTCTGTATGCTAGGTAAACACTCTGCATACTGAGCCACATCCCTACCCAAGTGAAATTATTTTAGTAAACATTTTAGTGAAATATCTTTGTACCTCAGGGTAGTAGTTCACACAATCTTCTCAACATTCCAAAAGAGATGGGACTGTCACAGCCCTCTCCCACATATGCAGTGAGGGGTCATGAGGCTGGGCACTGGGCTGAGAAAGGTAGAGAGACTGTCTCAAGGTCACACAGCACAGCAGAGACGATGAGGAAGAAATCTGCCCCCCACCAGTCTACTGGAAACCAGCTTGGGTGTCACTGCCCACAGCAGCCATGGCTGCCTGTCTTCTACTACTGGTTCCTGCAGTGGACCCTTTGGTCCTCATGTTCGGAAAGATGCTTAGGGAATGACCCAGCCTAGGATGCTGAGCTCTGGCCTCCGATGGGACGTCCCCTCGTTACCGGTGTGGGGGAATGGGTATAGATGAGGCTGACGGTATCAATTATACATGATCCTCCGAGCCTAAGCCCCTGTGCCCTGGGAGCTGCGTGGGGAGGGGCCTTAACTCCTTCTCTGCTGCCTGGGAATTGCTAGCAGGTTTACTGGGTTTATATAGAGCTGTGCTCCATGCCTCTGTCCTGGGGCTGGCTGTAGGTCTCCATGGTGGCCTCAGCTCCCTAGTCTTGGGTCCCAGAAAGTGGCTCTTGACTTTACACAGGTGTAAATCAGGCCATTAGCACCTCCTGCTTTGCCTGGGAGGTGTGCCCAAAAGGGGATTTAAAGGCGACAGGGTGGGGGGTGGGAAGGAAGCAAGCTCAACTTAATGTTTAACCTTGGTGACAATGGGATTAGGTGTTTTCCCCCACCCCCACCCCCACCCCCACCCATGTAGCTTCTGCGTGAGAGAGTCCATAAAATACCTCAGATAACAGAGGAACTGAGCGGGAGGAACTGGGTGGCTACATTATATATCAGATTGGAGGCAGCTGAGAAAAAGCAACTCTGTAGCGCTCAGCTCAGCCCTTGCCGCCAGTCCCGGCCCTAGTCACACCCACCCCTCACTGGTCTGAGAGGAAGAAACCCCTGACAGGTCTGCGCACCATGTTAGATGTCTGGGAGGCGGGAAATGGAAGGGAACAGAACCTGGTTGGGACAGGAGAGAGGAGAGCCATTTCTGGTAAATAATTAACAACAAAACATGTTTCCCTTTAACAAAAAAAAGTACCCAGAAGAACTTTCAACTTCTCTAATTTGGAAAAGTCAAAAGTTTAACTGGGCGCCAGGAAGCTGATGGCCAAACCCTGCTTCTGGCCTCGCCATCCTGGCAGCGTGGGAACCGTCACTCAGTTTTGACCGCCTCTCTCTTGGTAAGACATGGAGTCTAGGTGACAGTAGCTGATGGCATCTGGCTTTTCTGGGGTGTCCCAGGAAAGGAGATGGGACCCTCAAGTCTCACCTGGGGGCCGTCCACTCTGCTGGCTGTCCTAGAACCAAGTGTGTTCTCAGACTCATGGCACATCTAGACACCGAGGCAACTTGGGACCTGTACCATCTGTTTTAGAACTCAGTCCACACAGGGTCTCCACTGTTTTGGTCACTATTTGCCATGTAAGCTCGTACAAGTGGCTTACCCAGGCAGAGCCAGTTGACTTCATTATTGATCTGAGGTGAAAATGCCTTTACAGGATTGTTGCCTGAACGGTGTTGGTTGTGGGGGTGGGGCGGGGGATGGCAGGTTATGGCTCATGGGCCACATTTTTCCGACACCTGGTTTTTTTTTTTTTTTTTTTTTTCAGATACAGCTCCAAGTTCAACTGGAAAACATCCCACGTTGAATGACTTCCTGTCCGTGACTGCTCCCTGCTGCAGTAGTGGAGCTGTCTAGTGGAGATTCTGAGACGGCAAAGCCTAAGATAAAGAAGTACTGCTGACGATATATCTGACCTCCGAGATCAGTCCAGGTGTAGCCTGGTGTTAGCTTAAGCGTCTCATATCATGATAGGCATGCCAGCTCTCACCCTTGGTTTTTGGAAGGATGCTGTTTGCTCCACAAAGCATCCTGTTTGTGGTGAGGCTGATGCTCATGACCTCTGCCTCCACCCACAGTCTGATCCCAGTGATGACTTCAGGTCCAGCCCTCTTTGCTGTGGAGGATGGAGGGTCTCACCCTTATTAAGAGAGACTAGGTGGGCTCTGACTTTGGTGGCCACCAAATCACTTGACAGATGTCAACCTGAGGGTGAGAAAGAAGAAGGCAGAGGTGTGAACGGTAACGGAGGAGGCCTGAAGGCAGACCCATGGCCTGGGCTCACCACAGGCATCTCTTCTTGGAGCCAGCCTTTGGGGGTGAGGAATGGTGAGGAGAGAAGCCAGCTCTTCTCTTCCCCCAGACTGCAGTCAGTGAGGCTGTGAGGGGACAAAGCGGACGCCTCCCAGCAAAGAGTAAGAGAAAGTCGAAGCCCTCCCCTCCTGCCTTCTTGGATACAGTACTGGGTGCTGGCGAAAGTGACCTGTTGAATTTGGCAAGCAGAGGGAACCCTTCATTAAACTACATCAGCTGATAGTGTCCGTTCTGTTGGCCAGTTTTGCCCTCTCATCAAGGAGGAGTGAGCTCACTCAATCCACGCAGCGACTCTGGAGTTAAAGCTGTCCTTTCTCTACACAGGTCGTGCCCTTCTTTGCTCCTGCACATGGCCTCCTGCCTTGCTGCCCTCCTGCACACAGCCTCCTGTGCTAGCCAACAACAGGACTCAGACGTGCAAAGCAGCTACAGGAACTTCAAAAGGAGCCTAGCCAGTCCTGCCCACCGATCCTCTGCCTGCCCTCTCTGGTGGCATCCTTGTCTCAAGCACTCTCCTCCTGGCATTTATCTATCAGCTTTAAGACCACGAGGCCCACACACCAGTGCCATGATACAGCCGGTTCAGTTCCAACCCAGGTTCAGTTCCCAGCAGCCACACTAAGTGGCTCACAACTGCTTGTAACTTTAGTTCAGAAGATCAGATATCATCTTCTGACCTCCGAGAGCACCTATGCACATGTGTACACATATACAAAAGAAGATACACATGAACAGTAGTTAAAAATCTCTCTTAAAAACAAAGAAAACAAAGAAAGACAACTCTCTGGACCTAAACACTGTCTTTTGGTTCTACAAGCTGACAGCTACCCCGTGCAGGGCATTATGTGGAAGTACTAGTACAGGGTCCCCCGAAGTCCAGGAACTGGGGGGGTAGGGATATGTCTACAGGGTCAAACATTTTCTCAGTACCTCGTATTACAGAGCTCGCGCTCTCTTTCTCTCTCTCTCTCTCTCTCTCTGTCTCCTTCCCTCAATGTATTGAACCCATGACCCTATTCATGGCAGGCAAGCACTCTACCTGTATCCTAAGTATAAAACTGAATTTTCTGTAGGATCTATGCCGTCTGGTAGCCAACGAGATGTACTTGATAGAATTTTCTGGGGTCTTTGGTATATTCCATAGTTCTTATAAGCAGAAAGGGTCCTGAGATCAAAAAACTCTTAAGCCCCACTGCTTCTACAATCTGACTTTTGGAATGCCTCACAGCCCAGGAGGTGGACAGTGTCCTATCTAGGTCACAGTTAGGAAACTGAGGCCCATATTGGGACTTACGTTAGTTCTCTATTAGGAAGTGGCCTCTCTGGGACTAGAGGCTGGTGTGAGGGCCAGTTCTTTGCATCCAGGTGTCTGTCTACTCAGGGCTAAGCGTTTCCTAGAGTCCCCCAGGTGACTCCGTGGGCCTGTCACCTGCTCATTCAAACAAGACAAGGGGAATGTTGCCTGGTTCATTTTGAGATCTCTTCCAGGTGGGCTTCCCCAGCCAGGAGCTCAAAGGACCAACCTGCAACCACCCGTGAGGGCAGATGAGAAAAGTGACGGAGAGTCATCGGGGCAAGGAGGGCAAAGGGCACAAGGGCCCTTGCCACGTCCGTTCATTGTTTTCTCTCAGATTTCAATTCTCTCCCTCTCTCCCTCTCTCCCTCTCTCCCTCCTTCTCTCCTTCCCTCCCTCCCAAATTTGGATACAGAGTCTAGTCATATTTCAACCTGTCAGCTCTGCCAAGAAGAAATTACTTGGAGAGAAGGAGGAAACAAAATAAGACCTTTTCCACATTGAAAGGCTGGCCCACACTCCTTCCCTCCTCTCTCGCTAATGGCTGTCCCCATGGCCTAGGCCAGGGCTGGGCTTTGTTCCCTGTGAATGACACAGAAGAGCACCTGCTCAGCTCTTAAACAAACAGTGCCATTTAAACCGCCCAGCGACATCATTGGCTAAGGAGCCCTGAGAAATACAGTCTCTGGCTTCTGTTGGGTTTTGTGCATGTGTTTTTTTTTTTTTTGTTTTGTTTTGGATATTTTGTTATTCTGCACACTTCAAAAGAGGCTTGGGTGGCCTGGGGGAAGGTCTGTATTTTTAGTTCATTTCCCTCCCGTCTGGCTTTTGTGGACTTGCTGCTTCTGCTGGTTCATTGTTCCAGCTTCTGGATTTAGGCTTTAAAATAAAGAGACTGAATTTTTAAAAAGAAGCGGATGTGGCTAGAATGGAGGTGCCTTGGACAGCTAAGTGACACCTGCGAGTATGAAGTCACCTCAGCCATGGGGTACTTACCTTCCCGAAGCAAAGGCTGAGCTTTGGCCTCCAAATCCAATCCCGCAAGGCCCCGGCTCAGTGCTGGCCCCTGACCCCTGCCCTTTACCAGGAAGGAAGTGGTGTTGGCATGAAATAGACACGTGTTTGAATCCCACTGAGGCTCCTCCTATCCTTACTGGGACCTGGGTGTTCACCTTCAAGCTCACCTGGAGTTCTTCGTATCTGCAGACACTCTCCGTTGCCCAGCACCGAGGGGCTCTCCCATTTCAAGACATAAAGGCTCTCCCGGGTACAGGGGGAGCTTGCCCTGTCCTTGAGCCAGACCACCAGAGTGTCCTGGATTTGACCTGGCAGAGAGAGGTTCCTCGAAGAGGCTCAGTGGCTGGTGGATGAGCATTTCTGTTCGCTCATTCCTTTGGGGGCGCATGCTGGTACTGGGAAGATAACTCTTCATCGAGTCCTCTGAAGAACTAGGCCTTATGTGTCCATGCAGTGCCTAAAGTCTCCCTTCCCTCTTCACCTACCTGCCCCATGCCCTTGACACTCAACCTGTATAGCTGATTATTTAACCCAAGAGACTTCAGGCCTCTTGGTGGTAAAAAGAAGGCGGCAAAATGCCCCATGCCCGTGCTGCTTGGCAGCAGCACTATGTAAATAAACTTCACGACTGGAAAAGGTGAAAGAATCTATGCCCACTCTGTGCTCAGTGGGTGGAGGGGGTATTCATACACTCTCACTATTTCGTGGATCATAGCATTTCATGGTTAATATCTTATGATTAGTTTCAGTATACACGGGATGCTTGTACCAACAGACTTATGTTTCCTTTTGGACCCCTACGACAGATGGGAAAAAAAAAATGACTTCAATAGAAAATAAGGAAAATGGAGACTTCTAGGTGAGAAGATGAACTCAGTATTCTTTTGTTAGAAACCTTGCCCATCCTTTCCAAGGTAATGTAGAGGAGCAGAGAATTGAATCCGGGGCTCCTTCACTTAATAGCCATGCAAGTTTGAACAATGTACTTGAAAATGCTGAGCCTCAGTTTTCTGCCCTGGCAGAACTGTGGTGAAATTAAAAGTAATATCCATAGCTGGGTTGGTGGCGCACGCCTTTAATCCACCCCTCAGGAGGCAGAGGCAGGCGGATCTCTGTGAGTTTAAGGCCAGCCTGGTCTATGTAGTGAGTTCCAGGACAGCCAGGGCTATGTAGAAAAGACTGTCTCAAAATCAGGAGAGCCCATAACTGGATTCAGGCCACCAATACTGATGACTGTCTTCCCTCTCTCCCTGAGCACCTATGGATGCAAAAATAGAGTTCCATCTATAGGTGGCCTCAGGAGAGTGCTCTCCTCACCAGTACCCGTTTTTTAATTTTTATTTTATTTATTTGTTTTTTTTGCGGCGGGGGAGGTGGGGGGGAGTCTTGTGGGTAAACTTGGTCAGACTGGAACTTGCTATGTAGACCAGGCTGGTCTCAAACTCAGAGAGATCTACCTGCCTCTGCCTCCCACTGCTGTGATGAAAGGGCGTGCACCATCCACATCCTACTCAGTATACATCTTTTTTGTTTTGTTTTGTTTTTTTGAGACAGCGTTTTCTCTGTGTAGCTTTGGAGCCTTTCCTGGATCTGGCTCCTGTAGACCAGGCTGGCCTTGAACTCACAGAGATCCGCCTGCCTCTGCCTCCTGAATGCAGGGGATTAAAGGCATGTGCCACCACTGCCCGGCTCGGTACACATCTTATAATCCTTCTCCCTTCCTTCCCTTCCTTTCCTTTCTCTTCTCTTCCCTGCCCTTCCTTCCTTCCCTCCTTCCTTCCTTCCTTCCTTCCTTCCTTCCTTCCTTCCTTCCTTCCTTCCTTCCTTGTCTCCCTTCTTTTCTCTTTCCTGCCTCCCATCATCCTTGTTTCCAGTACCCCTCCCTTCCTCTCTCCCTCCCTTCCTCTGTCCCCTCCCTTCCTCTCTCTCCCTCCCTTCCTCCCTCCATCCATCCCTTTCCTCCTTCCTCCCTTCCTTGTAGCACAAATCTTAAATATCTTATTACTAAAAGCAAACCTGGAGCCAGGTATTTGGATGAATGCTGAATGATCAGAGGAAGCAGAATAAGCCACAGCCGCCTCACCTGGCCAACTTCTCAGCCGATCCTGTTTCCTCAGACTGGAAGCTTCTGAGTCCTCATCCAAATGGATCTCAGCTGAACAGCTTCTAAAAGCCTAAAAGCTTAACCAGCCTAGTTCCTGGTTTTCATGCCTTATGTACCTTTCTGCTTTCTGCCATCACTTCCTGGGATTTAAAGGCTCTTGTTACCATGCCTGGCTGTTTCCAGTGTGGCTTTGAACTCACAGAGATCTGGGATGGATCTCTGCCTCCCAAGTGATAGGATTAAAGATGTGTGTGCCACAATTTTCTGGCCTCTATATCTAGTGACTGTTCTGTTCTCTGACCCCAGATAAGTTTATTAGGATGCACAATATTTTGGGGAACACAATATCGCCACACTTCCCTCCTCCCTTCCTGTCTTACTCCTGGTCTCTCTCTCTTGTTTTCTCTTTTCATCCATACTCTTTCAGTCCTTACTGCCCACATCCATTGCCCTCCCTCCCTGCCAGCACCATGCACTAGTGTCGCTGGACCTCTGGGAGTAGGCCCAGAGACACCACACCCTGTAAACCCTGTCTTCCATTGAGTATAAATTGGTGAACTTGAATGGAGGTAGGGGCAACCCCCACCACTGAATTCACAACTTGTCTCTGAGTTTTACCCTTAGGACGCTCTGAAAACAGTGGTGTGAACCAAGCACTTGTGCTGGCTTACAAGGGTCAGTTATCAAATTTCAGGGATTTTGTCACGTTGGTCAGTTAAAATTAGCCTTGATGGGGAATTTACACTACAGAAATTGGCAAACACTGCAACCCTCCGAGAGCCATTTATTCTAATCAAGTGTTAGCATACCGCTGCCTAAAACATAGATAACACAATGTACGAGAGAAAGCCTTACAGAAATAGACCTGCCCTCAAGGGGTTCACTCCGGGGGTGGGGGGTGGGTGGGGGGGTGAAGGGGGTTGGCGGGTGATGATGTCGAACCAAATGGCACTGTTCTACCATCAGAAATAAAAAGTTCAAACTCCAGCTGAGTGACCTAGGGTAAGTCTCTGCAACTCAGCTAGCGTTCCTACCCCACCCCACTCCCACCCCCCTGATGCTAAAGCTTCACTCTATATAGTCTAGGCTAGTCTCAAACTCATGATTTTTCTACTTCTGCCTCCTGAGTGTCTGAGTTACAAGTGTTTATCCCTTACAGAAACATATAATTGATCAAAGTGTAGAGTGATCAGCCATAAATTCGACATTTATATCAACCCTGCCCCCATAAGGCTCAGAGACCATTGAGGAAGAAGAGGCTGGAGCCAGAGTTCATGGAGAATCAGAGGGCAACAGTGTCTTCTGGACATGATAGGACCACTGCACTCAAGAGCTCACAGCAGCTGTGGGTGCCAGCATAAGACATGCACAAGATCAAGCTGGACAGCATTCCAGCGTGGATGGGAGAGGGGCTCGTGAGGCACCACCATGCTTGAGGAGCTATTGAGAGATGACGGCTTGGGGGGGGGGGGAGGAAGAGTCTGTAGCTGGAGTTTTCCTGCCTGGCCCACAGTCAGGGGCAAATCTCTCTCACCCGCCAGTCCCAAGCCGCTCAAACCCGATCAAGTAAACACAGAGACTTATATTGGTTACAAACTGTATGGCCGTGGCAGGCTTCTTGCTAACTGTTCTTACAGCTTAAATTAATCCATTTCTATTAATCTATACCTTGCCACGTGGCTTGTGGCTTACCGGTACTTTACATCTTCCTTGTCCTGATGGCGGCTGGCAGTGTCTCTCTCAGCCTTCCACTTCCCAGCTCTATTCTTCTCCTTGTCCCACCTATACTTCCTGCCTAGCCAATGGCCAATCAGTGATTTATTTATTGACCAATCAGCAACACATTTGACATACAGACCATCCCACAGTACTTCCCCTTTTCTTTTCTTAAAAAGGAAGGTTTTAACCTTTACACATCTCCAAAGTCAGCTTGGTATATTTGGGAATTTGGGCGTAGCTTCTCTTACTACTTCCTGCTGGAGGGGGGCGCTGTATCTTCTGGGGAAACAAAGAAAATTTTAGGATCATGGAGTAGTCCGTGAGGCTGTATCATCTGAGCCAGTTGCCTTGAAACGGTTCTGGATGTTGGATCATCTGGGCCATGGTGTCATCGGAGACCTTTCAGGTGGTCTTGGCTGGTCAAACCTGATGTGTCTTAATCTGGAACAAATCCATAGCCTCTTGCTTTCTGTGGAAACAAAAGAGACTCTTTTCCAAAGCAACATATCCTTACATCCAAATTTTGAAGTCAAAGTATCTTTAAAATATACATACTGGTTTAACTCAGCTTCCTTTACAATCAAATATCTCTCTGTAGTTAAGAATCCCAAAGACAACACAATCCAGATTCTCTGTGTAATATTCATCTTCACGTGGCTTATTTTTTATATTAATTTTACTGTCTCTTTAAAGACTTTATTTTTTAAAACTATGTATTTGTTTCTATACTGTATATATCACCTTTTTTGTCTCTTTCAAGCCTACGTATATTTCACACACATTTTAAACTATTACATCTGAATCTGTCTTATTGTGAATCTATTGCTTTAAGATGCAGGAGCTGTGGCTGCTGGCTCCGCCCACCTCAGCTTCCCAACATGGCGGCTACTGTAGTTTTCCGCCAGCTCTGGGAGCTATCATGGGTCTATGCTTTTATCCAAGCAGCATGTAGCCCAGAAACCTCTTTTGTTTTGTACTAGCAAAGGCTAAATCCACAATGTAGCTTAATGTGCCACTTGCAGAGGCCTCATTCCCGCCATACTGCAGGTCGAGTGCGCACGCCAGCAACCCGCCAGTAGCTCAAACCGGCAGCTGCCGCTCATTTGAGAGAAACAATTAGGAACTGTTTTTAGCTCCGTTTTAGAATCTTTTTTCTCAGTTTTTAGGTGGAAACTCTTGCCACCACGTTGGACGCCATTTGTAGCTGGAGTTTTCCTGCCTGGCCCACAGTCAGGGCAAATCTCTCTCACCCGCCAGTCCCAAGCCGCTCAAACCCGATCAAGTAAACACAGAGACTTATATTGGTTACAAACTGTATGGCCGTGGCAGGCTTCTTGCTAACTGTTCTTACAGCTTAAATTAATCCATTTCTATTAATCTATACCTTGCCACGTGGCTTGTGGCTTACCGGTACTTTACATCTTCCTTGTCCTGATGGCGGCTGGCAGTGTCTCTCTCAGCCTTCCACTTCCCAGCTCTATTCTCCTCCTTGTCCCACCTATACTTCCTGCCTAGCCAATGGCCAATCAGTGATTTATTTATTGACCAATCAGCAACACATTTGACATACAGACCATCCCACAGTAAGAGTCAGTTTTTCTTAATGGCCAAGCACACTCCAGTCGGTGGCCCACATTCATGAGTATATGGACAATACACATTGGACTTGGTAGGTTAAAGGAGAAGGAGGAGGAGGAGGAGGAGGAGGAGGAGGAGGAGGAGGAGGAGGAGGAGGAGGAGTCGAGGTGTAAGAAATGGGAGAGGATAAGGAGGAAGACCATGATACAAAATAGTGGTGATGGGGGGATTAAGGGGTGAGGAGTGGATTGTAGAGGAATTAAGGGGAGGAGTGGAGTGAATATGATCAAAATACACTATAAATTCATAAAAGAATTAATAGAAATACATTATTTAAAACTAAGACACGAGTGTTCAACACCACACCAAGCTTTGAGCTTAGTTTTCTGTCTGCTGTATGGGATTTACAGTGAGAAACTCCCCATGCCTATCTCATTAGGCTGTTATTGGGCTCAGCAGAATGCAGGGTCTCACTAAGTTGCCCCAGCTGGCCTAGAACTCCATGCAGACCATGCTGGCCTCAAACTCACAGCAATCCATCCACCCACTCCGCCTCCTGAGTTCTGGGAGTTAAAGGTGTGCCCCATCACAGCTGCCTAGGATCTTTTAAAAGCTCTGCTCCCGATTTTTTGGAGATGAAGGCTGTTGGACATCAAGCCCGAGGACCTGAGTTTGATCCCTGGTACCCACACGGTAGAAGAGACCAGATTCCGAGGGTTGACCTCTGGCCACCACATGCCCGCACCCTACATGAGGAGGTGAGGGTGACTCTCTCTAAGAGTTTCTCCTTGGACCACTGGCTGAGTGTCATTTTTGTCATCTCCTCAAGCAATTGTCCCCCTCCCCTCCTCCCAGCACCTGGTGCCACCCACCCTCTCTTTTCAATTCTCTCCTTCTGTGACCCTCTTGGGCCGCAGCAGGCAGGTTAGAAGCCGCCCACTCCATGGCTTAATTGCAGGAAACTATGTGTACCGTTTTCTCTAATGATTTGATAGTCTGTCTTCCCGAACGAATGCTAAACCGCTGGAGGGTATGGAGTGTGGTCAGTTCACTGTTTCTCTGCGGGTCACTGATGTGATCATGGAGAGAGCACAGGCCAGACCGGACACTGTCCACGCTGGACACAGCACCTCTGGGCAACCCTGACGGCAGACCACCAGTATGTGCCTGACGGGTTCTTACAAGGATCCAGAGGCACGAGGCATAAGCAGGTCTTTTACACAAGGAAACTGAGGCACGGAGAGGTCAACAACACACTTGCCCCAAGGCACAAGGCAGGCGGCAAAACCAGATTTCAGACTTGGCCTCTTGAAAACCTGTACTCTAAAGTACCACAGGGTTGGGGGGAAAAAAACGGAAGCAAGGCTTCACGACTCCTCAATAATAGCGCAGCGGAGTTCTTCCAAGTAGGAAACAGAGACTGAGGCAGTAGGCAGCTGTTGGGAACCGTTTCCTTCCGGGAAGGTGTCAGGAGTTAGGTCCCTGTGAACCAACTGCAAAGTCAGGAGTCCAGGAGAAGGTGGCCTGCACAGCGCTGATGGAGCCTCGGAGGAGCCGCTGGCAGGAAGGCACTGGCAACTGTCGCTGGGGACTTGGAGCTCTGCTGACTCCTTGGTCCTCTGGGTTGGTTTGTCCTTCACCCCTCAGGACTTGGTACCAGACTCTAAGTCATGGAGATTCCATGCTTTGGGAATCTTGCTCTCATGCTGAGGGACGGTGGCGGAATATTTCAGTGACAGCTAGTCAGAGAGTGGTCCCTACACTCCAAGGCCTGGCTACGTGGACCATTAATGTGGTGGCAGGTCCTGCTTCCCAGGGGTGGGAGGAGCCAGGTGGGGTATTCACTGGGCATGAGCCCTTCCATGCAGCTCGAAGGTTTTGGGGACATGGGGCTGGAGGGGGCACATGGATGTTGCAAATCCAGAGCAAGGATCAGAACTGAATTAACTGCTGAAGGTTCCTCTGAGGTTGTCTATTTCCCTAGGCCTCTGGCTATCCCCAGCATGTCCTTGGTTTCAGAAGCAGCCATTGAGATCTAGATCAACCCTGGGAACTCAGAGTGCTTTTTCTGTTTCCTGCTCCTCAAATGGCTGCCCTTCAGGCCCAGGATGCAGCTCAGGGGCAGAGTGATTGCCCAACGTGCTCAGATCTCTGGCTTCCGTACCCAGCATTGCATCAGCATCGACCATGTCGGCATGTGCCTGGAATCTCAGCGACTCTGCAGGGAAAGGTCGAGAGACCAGAAGTTCACCTTCCACTATGTAGGAAGCTGGAGGCCACCCTAGGATGCATGAGACCCTGTCTAAAAAAAAATAAAACATAAAAAGATCTGGTATACAGTAGTATTTTTGGAGGACATCCTGGACCACCAACCGTAAGATAGAAGAGGGTCTCCATCAAACAATTGGTCATTGTACATGGGGGCCTTCTGTCCTGGTACCCACCCTCTTCTCCTAGAGCAGTGACATTTCTTCTTTCTTCCCACAGACATTGGCCTCGAACACTCTGGTCCTTAAATCAAGCTCCAGACTGATTTGTGCGCTGTCACTGTCGTGGTGATACGCACCGTCTGGCTATAACCAGATCCGAATGCCAAACGGTGACCTCGCTTCAGTACATGGAGTTTGTGAGCAGCTGGAGACAGGAAGATACTGATGAAGGGCAGACTGCTGAACAGAGGTCAAATGCTTCCTACTTCTATGCTAGTCCAGAAACTTCCTTGAATGCTCATTAAAAAAAAAAAATCCCTGTAATCTGATGTTTTACCTCATTAAATGCTGCAATTTGAGACGCAAGGAGAGTCCTGGCTGGAACTGGCACCTGGCTTAGGTCACAGTGCTGAGTTTCTGAGTTTGCCCAGCTCCCTCATGGGGAGGCTCAGCAGAGTGCCAGGGGCAGGGCAGGGTTTGCTCCGGCCTCCCAGGAGCACTTTCCTCCCCTAACCTCATGCCACAAAGCCTGCTTTGGTTCCTTCTCCCATTCCTGCCCTTTAGGGATATGCTGCCATACTGTTGTTGTTTTTAATCTGGAAGCCATCTTTGTTTTGACCCTCTCTTGCTCCCTCCCTCCCCTTCCTCCCCTCTCCCTCCCTCCCTTCCCCCTCTCTCCCTCCCTCCCTCCCTCCCTCTCTCCCTCCCTCCTTCCCTTTCTCCTTCTCTCCCTCTTGCTGTCCAGGAGGATCCTGGGAGTTCACTTGCCAGTCAGGCTAGGCTAGCCAACTGGTGAACTCTAGGTCCAGTGAGACCCTGTCTCATGGAAATAATGTTGAGAGAGAGAGAGAAGATATCCAGGGTTAAACTCTAGCCTCCATGCACACATACATACACATCAGTGCGCGCGCACACACACACACACACACACACACACACACACACCCCATACACACATGGGTGCACATTAGTTAAAAATAAAACTGGGCTAAGTTAACGGTGACTGAACAGTGCATTCTCTCAGCTTAGAGCCATTGTCCTTTCCCTCCCTTGCAATAGCCAAAATTTGAGGTTATCACCAAAATGTGGATATTGGTGTCCAGGGTGTATTTTTATGTGGCTAGGAATCTTTTCACCACCCTAGATCCCCCAAGTACTTTGTGTTTGGAAGCTTGGAGTTTTAACTCAGCAGCAATGGAGGCCTTTACTCAGGTTAGGCCGTTGAAGTGGGCACATGCCTATCAGAAACGGTTTGCTCTCATGCTCTTGCCCCAAATCACTTTCTCCTCTTTGCGTTTCCCAGAGGCTACTACAGGACTCAGCCATCCAGACTTAGCTGTTGACCTAAAAGTGACTCCTGGTCTCTCCTGTGGCTCACTGGCCATAATCAAAGCTCCCCAAATTCCCTCATCCTCCACACACCAACTGCCCAACTCACTCCCAGCCCTACACAGAAAAGCTACCATTTTACAGCCTCAGACGAAAGTGCCTTTCTGAATAGACACACACCATCAAATATCCATTCACTGCTGGTCTTAAACATCAGTCATGCTTCCTTGCAGGCAGAGGGGACCTGTTCCCCACAACATCCTTACATAAATGGTAAGAACCTTAAGGTGCCTCAGTGAGGTGTTAATGAGGAAAAATGCTCTGGTTTGCAGGGGGAGCTGATCTTCACTCTGGTCCTCCAAACGGGTTTAATTTCACACCAGACACCATGCTATGCGGTGTGAAGGACAGGGAGCTAGGGATGAAGTCTACGCCAAGGGGTGTGCATGTATGTGTGTATGGACATACATGTGCCCATAAAGGGTTTGGAACATTTTTTTCTTGTTTTTCAGACAGGATCTCATGCAGTCTAGCCTGGCCTAAAACTCAAAACATAACCAGGGAAGACCTTCAGCTTTGGATCCTGCTTCTGCCTCTCCCACTCCTGGTTTGTGTGGTACTGGGGATCAAACACAGTTTGTGTGCACTAAGCAAGCACTCCACCAGTGGAGCTGAAGCCCCAGCCCTGTTCGGAACATTCTTGGTCTGCTTCTTATTGCTCTTAGAGACTTGTCTGTCAGCATATCCCGAGGCTCCCCTTTGACACAAGTCACCCCATCCTAGACCAAGACCAATTGGTACAGGAGCTTCCTTCTTGCGTGTGTCCTCCTCCTTCTGTGCCCTTTCGCGGTACTTAGGCTGGCTGGGGTTATTGCTTGCTTTGTTTTCAGAGATGCCCCGTGTTGCTCTTGAAGACCTGCCATATTTCGAGACCTTTTTCTCTTTGTACAGAGGCACTGTGGAACAATAGAGAGGGATCTTCTGACCTCACTGCACAGGTGCTCTTTATCATACCCTCCACCCTCCCTCCTTTCAGATTATGTGGAACAACCAGCTGCTTGAGCAGGTTCTTCAAAATGGAAAATGACGAGCTGGCTTTCGAGGGGTGGTTTAACCCCTCTGAGGAAAAAAGATTATATAAAATCAAGGTGGGTGCTGGGACACAGCTCAGTCAGCAGAATGCATGAGACCCTGGATTCATGGTTCCAGCACTTGAGAGGCGGAGGCAGGAGGAGCAGACATCCAAGGTCTTCTCTGGCAGTTTAGCAAGTTCACGGCTGGTCTTGGCTACATAAGACCATGTATCAAAACAAACAAACCATCCTAAGCAGTATTGTTATGACTGTAGTCACATAAGAGGGTGTGAGCCAGCATTAATTCATGGGCAAGCTGACTGCTCCCCGGGACATCAGAGTCTCGTGTATGTTCACATCCTAAACTGTATTTGCTGTCAGTCTTCACCCACTTCCTAATAGGAGCTCACCGTTCGTTAAGCAATTCTCCTAGTCCAAAAATTCTAATTGTTTTAGTTAGTCCTCATTTTTGTTGTTTTGGTTCCCACCCAATTAATTCAGGCTATTAATAGCCTGAATTAATACATGATCTTATGTAGCCATTCACCGATCCCTCCATCTATTTGCCCATTCATCAATTCATTCACAAATGTTTGCTGAGTCTCTGTATAAGCCATCTATCTGCTCATTCATCAATTCAGTCACAGAAGTTTGTTGAGTGTAAGTCAGGTGCCTAACTAGATGTGGGAAGACACAGTCTCATGAGGAACATAGACAAAGAAGCAGACATATGCTTCGAGCACAGTACAAGGTCCTGTGCATGGTAGACTGGGAGTTGGCCAGAGCCAGAGGCAGGGAGGGAAGGCCCTTTCAAAAATATTGAGACCCTAGAGGATAAGGCGGAGAGTGGTAGAGTAGGGTGATAGGCATGTACAGCTGCACCCAGAGTTTCAAAACAAAACAAAACACGTTTTTGATTTTTGTTTTTTGTTTGTATCATGGGTTCTGGTAGTTTGAACTCGAGTCTTCGGTAAGCACTGTTACCCGCTGGACCGTCTCCCCAGCCCTCTGGCTCTCCCCTACCCCTTTTTTCTCTACATAGTGCCTGGGGAATCAAACCAGGTTCTTGTGCTTGCAAAGCTAACACTTTACTGACTGGGCCATCTCCCCAGCGCTCCGTGGAAGTTTTTAATAGAAATGAGCCTGTATTATTTCATAACTCAAGTCAGGACCGAAAACGCAGAGAAAGAAGACAGGCCAGGTGGTGGTGGTGGCGGGCGGCGGCGGCGGCGGCGGCGGCGGCGGCGGCGCACGCCTTTAATCCCAGCACTCGGGAGACAGAGGCAGGTGAATCTCTGTGAGTTCGAGGCCACCTGGTTTAAAGAGAAGTTCAAAGACAGCCAGGGCCACACAGTGAAACCCTGTCTCGAAAAACCAAATGAATGAATGAGTGAATGAATGAATGAGACAAACACTGGCCCAGGTCTACCACCTACTGGTTGTGTGATCAAGAAGATTCTTGATGTTTCTCACAGTCCTGTTCCTCTTTCACAGGGTAGCTCGTTCTAGCTCGCACTGTTCAGAGGGTGCGGTGAGATGTGCACATTAGCCACTGATCACTGTCAACTTTTCAAGAGCATGCAATGACAATATGTCTGACCTCCTAGTGACTTGAAGGTCATACATAGTCTATTTGTGAGCGAAAGGGTTAACACCCTGGAAGGTGCCTTCTGGCTTCCAGTTCCTGGTAGAATGAATCCCAGAGCTGAGTCTAATGACACCAGGGTGTTCCTTTCCAAGCCGGTGGGTAGGGGCTGGCTCTATCTGCCCCCACCCGCTACAAATGGGAGTGGGAATCTTGGGGAAGGAGCTGGGTGGGGCTGGATTTCCTTTGTTCTTCCAAACAAAGCTGGGGGAAACTTGTAAACACAAGGACTGAAGCCAGCAACGCAAACCAAGAGACTTTCACCTGAGGAGGGTGTAGGTCCCTCCCGCTACAGTGGCATAACCTGACTCTCAGAGGCTTGCCAGTAAATGTTACTGAACAAATTAATGGAATGAATGAATGACAGGCAAACAGAAGGAATGTGAGGTCTCCTGTTGTCCAATCACTTCATTCTCCTCCTTCTCTCTTCTGGTTCTCTTCCCGCTCCTCCTTTCCTCATTTTCTACGGGGCCTGGGAAGGGATTTGCAGAAGTCTGGCATCCATGGCTGTCTGCCCTAGTCCTGGATAACAGGCATCTGCAGGATTATGCCAGAGACACAGTACTGAAGATCTGTTGGGTACCTAGATGCGAGTGACTACATACAGGGCCCCTGAACACAGGGCTCCGTTTATCCGTTGGAAACATCAAGGAATGCATCTTGGGAAGTAGGCAACCTCCTCCTGCAGACCAAAGCCTCAGATGGACCACCAAAGGTGGAGAACGAAGGGCTCTTCCACATCCACTAGATTTGGAACTAAGTCCTCGTGTCTCTGAGTGCCCTTGTCTGGGGCCTAAGAGATTAGAATATTAGGGAAGATTTGTTACGAAATGCATCAGATCAGCTTGTTCTACAGCCTGATTTTTTCTCCCTCTGACACAGGAAAAATAAAACCGCAGCAGGCAAGCAGTCAGAGATAGTGGACACTACTTTGGTTGCCGAAAATACTGTAGCTTGCCCGGCTTCCTGACTGTGGATTGACACAATGCGCTTTGGGAAACCTATCGAGTCGCCTCCCTTATTCCTCCCTACTGCTGGAGATGTGAATCATGCAGAACTCAATGCATGTGCTAAGCAGCTTCATGACCACTGTCTGCTTCTCCACCACATCGAGTTGTCCTCTTTATGTTTACGGCTCAATGGCTCATTGTGTATAGAAGCACCTGCCTCTCTGGGACTAAAATTCAAAACAACAAAATCATGACACCTACACAGCATTTAGTCAGGAATAAAATTAGCTGGGAATTTTGAATCCAAGATCCTTCCTCTGGAAAATGACTGTTGTGATAAAGATGGATGTTTTTAGTTTCCAATGCATTTTCACATTGTTTTCTCATCTTTAAGGTGGGCAGGGATATTAACTCACTTTCAATGGTGGAGATACTTGTTAGACCTGGGGGAGTGGATTCTGTGGCTGAGCCCTGCCTGGCACACAAGGAGCCCTTGCTTGGTCCCCAGCACTCTTCAAGGACAACAATAAGAGATGCTGTTTATGGCTGCCAGTTCAGGGAAAGGAAAATATAAAGGAAGCTATAAAGGATTAGTCCACAGGCTTAGCAAAGGAAAAGAGACAGAATTGGGAGGTCCCCACCTCTCCGTCAGCTTCCCCCCTTTCTCTTCTTCCTTTTCTTCTCTAAATGAAGAAATAGAATTCCATCATGATGTAACAAGGGTATACTAAAAAAGTGATCTAAAAAAAGAAACACACACACACACCCTGGTATGACATTACACACAGAATCTTAGCATTCAGGATGCTGAAGTAAGAGGATTCTGAGTTTCAGGCTAACCTGGGCTAAATAACATAACTTTGTTTAAAAACAATCAAACAAAACCTTGGCATGGTGGCTCACATCCGTAAGTCCCCGCACTTGGGAGGCAGAGGCAGGAGGATTGCCACAAAGTTTGAGGTCAGCCTTGCTTAGTTAGTTCTGAACTAGCATAGGCTACAGTATAACATTCTATTTCAACCTACTTCCCACTCCAAAAAAAAAAAGAATCCAACCAGTAAATCCCAGCCATCCCAGGTAATCCTCAGGCAGGCTCTGAGGGCCAAATTTGGAGAACTGGATAATAGGTCCTACCTTTTTAAAAAATTTCTTATTTTATTCTCTTTTGGGGGGTGGGAGGGTGGTTCAGGCCCAATCGTGACTGTATAGTCTCCTCTTATTCTGCCTCCAGAGCAACAGAGCCACATCTGAAAACCCAAGCTTGTTCATGTCTGACCTCGAGCCCCTCGACCCAACATTCCACAGTCGTGATATTCCCAAAGCCTTGTGGGCCCACACTCCAGCTTACTGTGCTGGACTGATTTGCAGGGAGAGCATGAGTGAGCCACAAACAGCCTACATTCCCCAGGAACACTTCTAAACATACTCAGGAATTCCACCCGGAGCAACTGCAGTTTCTGATTGCAGATCCACACACTGGGCAAATGCCTGTCTGAATTCTTTACCGCTTCTGCTGGGAATTCTAGGGCCAGATGTCTGTCCCAGTAAGCCACTGTACGACACGTGGCTAATTTACTAGATCGATGACCGGAAGGTTAGGATGGTCAGTCAAGAGAAGTATGACAACAGAATCCCATGCTGACCCCAGCAGACATCAGTACAGGCATCGTTCTTAAGAGTCTGAGAACTTCTGAAAGGGACATGATCCCCGACTCACACAGCCCTTGTCAACCACCAAGGGAGGAGCTCGCTAATGGCCAGCATCTATCTCAACACTGTTTAACAACTACTTTCAACCAATGTCTCTGTGTTCTTGGTTGAGGTTTCATCGTGCACAAAGCATCAACTACATGCACGCACGTAGGTGCCTAGCATGGCCAGGTTGGTCAGTAATTCACAGCCATGGCTAAAATCAAAATCACGTAGAAATGGAGCTTGTAGGAGATGACAGAGGTCCACCTCCAACCTCGTGCCTCAGGCTCTCTTGGGATGGAGCCTGGGTTGTGTGAGAGTTGTGTGGGGTGTAAGTGGGTATACAGGCGTAAACGGTCTGTCTTGCCTGACTTGCCGGGTCCTCTGCAGAAGTTCGGGAAGGAATAAGGGAATTACGAGTTCAAGGAATCTTCCACCAGAGTTGAGAGACCACCCAAGACCCAGCTCCTCGGTCAGCCCTTAAGAGCCATAGGCTGCACATCACAGAGTGAGCACAGGCAGTGGATGGCATGGAGCAGAGGGCAGACAAGAACAGAATCGGAGGCAAGAGGAAGCTGGAGAGGGCCAAGGGCGGGGCAGAGGTCCGGTGCTACCAGCCCCACTTCTTTGGCTTTGCCTCTGGGGTGAGCATGGCTGGAAAACCGGGTAGCAATTCAAGAATCTGGAATTGTGCGGACACAGAGAAAACAGGGAGTGTGTGTGGAAGACCGACCTGGGTTGTACAGCAAGTGCTTTCTTAAACGATAAATAAAAATAAGTAGAATAACGCAGAATGATGTTTGCCTATACTCACACAGTCCTCTCACGGCTTTGTCATTCGGTCAGTCAGACCTCCGGTGTCTGAGGCTGAGGAGTAGCCCAGTGGTCCTGGAAAGCTGTGGTCACTCAGGCAAGTGAGCCAAGCACGTTTATCCAGACTTAGAGGAGGTGATGGAGCACACAGGCAGCAGTCCACGCTACTGTGTGTCCATCACTCTCTATCCTAGACAGCCTCACTGCGTAGGAGAGCACCAGCCAGGCGCCAGGGACCGTGCAGGCTCTTGGCATCTACCAAAGCCTGTTCTCTCAAATACCAGGAACAGAATGGGGGCAGGATAGAGTAGGGGAGAAGACAAAAAGATTAGAAATGTACACCAAAAATGTCCTGGACATTGGGTCAAAGCCACGCTACCAGATCAAGGACTTGAAAAGGTAAAGACACAGCCATTTTGGAAAATAATATGAAAGTCCCTCAAAGAGCTCAATATAGGATCATCATGGGATCTGCCCACCCCACTTCTGAGCATAGAGGGGGAAGGGGATTAGAACCAGGGTGTTGAAGAGGGATCTCCAGCTCTGTGGGCAATAAGCAGCCATGATGGAGAGTTTATGTTTACTGAAGCACTGAGAAGGTTTGTCTCCACTGTCAGCTTGCCTGGACCTGAAATCACCATGGAAACACACCTCTGAGTGTGGCTGTGAGGGTGTTTCCAGAAAGAAACACTGAGGTGGAAGGGCCCATCCTGAATGTGGGCAGCACAGTTCCACGGGCTGGGGTCCCAGACCGAACACAAAGCATGTGACCCTTCAGTTTCATCTCTCTGCTTCCTGACTGCCAATGCACGTGACCAGCGGCCCGCAGGCCTGCCGCCATACCTCCCCACCACACTGGGCCACACCCTCCGAACCTGTAGGCTGAACAAAGCTCTCTCCTTAAGCTGATTTGAGTCCGGTGTCTCGTCACCGCAGTGGAACAACTACAACCATTATTCACAACAGCCAAGATGTGGAAATCTGTCTGTGTTTGTCCATGGATAGAGGTATTATGTGGCTTATATACATAATAGAACACTGTTCAGCCTTGAGAAGAAAAACCAAAAGATTCTGTTACTTGGAAAAACCTGGATCCATCTAGGGAACATCATTATGTGGGAGCTGGGGGTGTGACTCAACAGTAGAGACCTCATCTTTCAGGCCTAAGGCCCTGGGTGCCATGGCCAGCACCACACACCAGAGAACATGATGAGGAGTGAAATGCACTAGCCTAGAAAGACAAATACTGAACCGTCTCAGTTATATATGGAGGCTGAAGCAGGCGAACTCCTGGAGGTAGAGAACAGAAGGGGAGAGGAACTGAGAGTGGACAGGGACAGGGCTCAGGAAGCGAGGCCAGCCTGGCACAGAGCTTCCAGGACCGGGCTGTGTGGCAAGGTGGCTGGAATTAAAAGCAATGTGTCCCATGTTTCTTTACATTTTTACGTTTCATTTACTTAGTTTGTTGGGGGATGGGTGGGTGCTTGCCATGGTGCACATGTGGACGTCAGAGGACAACTGGTAGGAGTCAGTTCTCTCCGTCCACTGTGAGTCCCAGGAGTTGAGCTCTGGGGGTCAGGCTCAGCAGCATGTGTCTACCTGCTAGGCCATCTCCCTTGCCTCTGTACAATGCATTTCAAGATAACTAATAGGATTAGAAAGAGCCTCATCACGAAGGAATGACACATATCCGATGTGATTGGCATACTGATTAGATTTATTTGACCATTTCACAATGTAGTCATGAATGAAAAGACCACACGGTGGCTGCTGGAAATGGGCTTGGCTGAAGCATGCCAAGCAGGTTCTGGTCAGCACTGCTAAAAACACCGCATCATATTGTATAGGTTTATGTACACAAAATGATTTGTCAGTGAAAAATAACACAATAGAAAGAAGGCAGAGAGGAAAGGAAGGAAGGAGGGCAAAGCCTGGGAACTACCTTCTCCTGCAGCCATTGTTGGCTCTTCTGAGCGAGTCTGGTGCTGAGAGCGATTGCAGAGCCAAGCCTGTGTGTGGCAGGATTTGTCCTTACCTTGGTAAGAAAAACAATGCGGAAGTTTGACTTTTCTGGACAATGCTCCGCCTTGGGAATAGAACCTGAAACCTGTGGGAGGCAGCGGTGGGAAGTGTCCTGGGGGCCTCTGCACCCACAGTGACCATCTCTGCTGTGGCCCTCACCAGGCTCATTGTCCTGTGGGATCTAGGAGGGCCACAGTGGTGGCAGCGTGCCCCGGGCAGGGATGTCAGCTGGGGTGTTGGGGAGGGCTGACAGTGGCGTGCACCAGCCGGTCCTTTCTTTGCCCACAGCAGGGCCTCTTCTGGCATCGCTGGGTTTTGCTGCAGGGTCTGGGTCAGCCCTGGCTCTCTTCCCTTCCTCGGCTCACAGAGTCACACTTCGAGTGTCTGTCATTTCCCACCGGCCTCCTCTCGTGTCCCATGTGCAGTTATCTGCAGCCACCGAACAAATCCTGCCAACACTTAATGACTTAATATGATGATGGCATTATTCTGTTTGCAGATCTGCAGCTTGGACCTGGCCTGTTCCTCTTGGCACCTGCTGTAGCGGCAAAAACAATCAAGTCACCCAACGCCGCTATCTGTCAGTTCTGTGTTAGCTGGAGAATCTCCATGTGGCAGTGAGGCCGCCACCCAGCATGTAGGCTGTTTGCAAGAAAACGACAGAAGGGACTTGTACTTAGCGTGATGACTGCTGTAGTAGTCACACACACACAATTTCTTCAAAAAAATCTTTAAAACAAGAGAGCAAAAGTCAGCTACAGGTATTTTATATGACTGCTGTAGACCTAACTACATGGAAAGGAGGAAAGCAGGACCCTATACCTTCCGATGGATGAGTATCAAGTTATTTATATAAGAAAAGCCAAGGCTCACAGGGGAGCAGCTGTCTTTGGAAAATGAAATCTGCCACACACACACAGCTGCTTTCTCGGGCCACAGGACCTTTGCACATTCTGTCTCTGCTATCTGGAATGGTCCTTCTTGTCTTCCTGTGAAGACGGCCCTCACCTCCATGATCAGGTCAGTGTCTCTCAGTTAGTGCTCTCCAAGGCTTCCTCAGTGCTCAGAGGTAAGTTTTATATATGTATATTTGTATATTATATGTGTGTATATATGTATATGTGTATATACATGTGCATATCATATTTATATATGCATATATGTATGTGTATATCTATATGTGTATATTGTATACATATGTGTATATATGTGTATATATGAATATACATGTATATATTATATGTGTATATGTGTGTATATGTGAATATTGTATGTATATATACATATGTATATACACGTGTCTATTACATGTCTATATGTGTATATAAAATACCTGTAGCTGACTTTTGCTCTCTTGTTTTAAAGATTTTTTTGAAGAAATTGTGTGTGTGTGTGTGTGTGTGTGTGTGTGTGTGTGTGTGTGTGTGTGTGTATGTGTTTATGAGCAGGAGCCTGAGAAGAGCAGAGGGCGTCAGCTTCCTGGAGCTGGAGTTCCGGCCAGTGTGCGCTGCCTGGCGCAGGTGCTCAGGGTGAACCCAGGTCCTCTGCAAGAGCAGTAAGTGCTCTCTCTGGGCGGCTGAGCCACCTCTCCAGCCTCAGTTCTGTCTGTTTTGTTCATGCACACACATACATCAAGCCCAGCTCCTCAGGGCTGAGCTGTCTCTCCAGCTCCCACCCATGTGCTCTTTTCTACACAAAATTATATGAGAACCACTGTATGTCAGTTCCTAAGGAGGCACCGAGGGTGGAGCCGGGCAGAGCCAAATACGTTCCTCTGTACTAGGAAAGACAGCACTCGTGTGTGTGTGTGTGTGTGTGTGTGTGTGTGTGTGTGTGTGTGTGTGTGTGTGTGATTGTACGTGTGTGCAAAGGAGCACAGAATTGGGGCTAGAAGAGAGCTCAGCAGGTAAGAGCACTTACTCTCTTGCAGAGGAAATGAGTTCCTTTCCCGTATTACACAGCCACCTGTAACTCCAGCTTCAGGAGTTCCTCTTCTGGCCTCCTCGGGTACTGTTCTCATGTGCACATACCCACATGTACACACATACAGACACACACAATTAAAAATATAGTAAATCTTTTTTTAAAAAAAGAGATAGGACGATTAATAGAGGAAGACACTTGATGTGACTCCTTGGCTTCCGTGTGCACATTTAAATGCGTGTGTGTACGTACATAAACAAGTACACACACATACTGCACACATCTGTATACACATGTGCACCTACCTCCCACACGCACACACGACACTGAAATGTGTGGATGGCCATGTCTGCTTGTGGCACAGCCATGTGTCAAATCTGGCGGACTCAGAGAAGGTGATTCTGCAGTTCGGACCAGAGCAGCCCTGCTGAGACTGTGGGCCGATGGCCCTGCCTCAGACACTTACCAATGCTGGTGGCTTCCTTTCATCTGTCCCCCTGCCTCAGACACTTACCAATGCTGGTGGCTTCCTTTCATCTGTCCCAGTCCAGCAGCCCTAGCAGTTCCAGTGGCCCAAAGGGAGCTAGGGCAGACTTGGAAAGCTGGGGACCGAGCTGGGCCAACACATAGCTTTCGGGTGGAGTCAGAGGCAGCAGCCTGCTGTGACTTCACACCAGGATTAGTCCAGATGCTCTGCTGGGGCCCTGGAGCACTGCACAGGCAGACATTCCACTCCAGGAAGTACAAGCTTTAGTTATGGAGAGGGAAAAGGGCGGAGTCTGCAGCCAGCGGGATGGGAAGTGTTTCCAGGAAGGGAGAAAGAAAGAAAGGGAGAAAAGGTTAATAAGCAGGTCTGCTGTGAGATGAAAACCCCAGGCGCCTCGGGCCAAGCCGGCAGAGGATCTGCGGCCCTTCCCACCACAGGCAGCTGAGGGCAACCCCGACGGGAGAGACGCTAGAGATGAGGCTACAACCAGGACAACCTGAAGACCCTGCCAGAGCCACTCATCAGCGATCAGATTCCACCTTCTGAGGGAGGGGACGCTCGGGCCTGCTCCTTCTGGCCCTGGGAATGCTGGTGCATTCCAGAAGAGTGAGGTGCTGAGCAAGACTTCTAACCTTTGGTTGCGTGTCATGGTCCACTCTTGCAACCTACTGAAGGGGATGGACACCCCAGGACCCTTATCTTGTTTCAAAGGCATTAAATAAATCACACAGACTTTCACCACGGACAAACAAGGGTTGGCATATCAGACTTACTTTCCTGTCCCAACAACCGGATAACCAAAGGCTACAAACCATTGTCCATCCCAGAGAGAGGAAGAATAAACTCAGTCAGTACCGTGATGCTTACCACCACTGCCTGGAGGGGAGAAGGAAGGTAGTTGCCAGTCCCTGAGGTAAAGGGTAAAACTGGGGGGAAGGGCAGGCCCAGGTGGCTGGAATTTGCAAAACAGAATATCAAAGAGGAGAGGCATATCCTGAGAGGGAACCCTAGAGGGTCACAGGGTGACCTTTAGCTGAGCTCCAATCATTGCATGTGAGTGTGCTTGTGCATGTGTTCATGTGCGTGTGTGTGTGTGTGTGTGTGTGTGAGATTATATGTGCATGTATATGTGTGTCCCCATGTGTGTAAACTTTGAGAAACCAGAGAAATCTACACCTTAAAGGAATGGGAGCCACATTCCTGGAGCTCCACTGCAGGCAGGTGAGGGCTGGGTAGTGGGGAGATCACTGTAGGCAGGGCAGGATGAGGAGGAGATCACTGCTTGAATCTGAAGGCTGTTCTGCTCAAGGCTCTACCCAACTCCTGGGAGACCAAAGTTAGTGAAAGGAAATCGATTTATTCAAGGCTGGCCCTAAGGGGAATAGAGGAGACTTCCTTCTCAAATCTCCATCTTTGAGGAGGGGCCCAGGAGTGTGAATTGTAGCTAGAGTTTTTCTGGCCCTGCCTGGCCCACAGTCAGGACAAATCTCTCTCACCCGCCAGTCCCGCAGCCACTCAGACCCAACCAAGTAAACACACAGACGCTTATATTATTTAAACTGTTTGGCCTAATGGCTCAGGCTTCTTGTTATCTAGTTCTTACATCTTAAATTAACCCATTTCTATAAATCTATACCCTGCCACATGACTTGTGGCTTACCAGTATCTTACAAGTTGGTACTCATGGCAGCGGCTGGCAGTGTCTCTCTACCTCAGCCTTCCACTTCCCAGAATTCTCTTCTCTGCTTGTCCCGCCTATACTTCCTGCCTGGCTACTGGCCAATCAGCATTTTATTTATACAGAGCCATATCCACATCAGTGAATGGCTTTAAGCGCACACAGTGGAGGAATCATCAGGCTCAAGGAGTCCTCATGTTGCCTGGGCTTTATGTCCAGGGTAGGCATCTCCCTTTCTTCCTTTTTATCCAAACCATGCTAGAGCCCCGTGTGGTAGCACATGACTGTAATCCCAGCACCCAAGAGGCCCAGACAGTAAGATCTTGAGTTCAAGGCCAGCCTGGACTACATAGATACCCAAGCTGGAAAAACAAATGAACAACAAAAAGACCCCCACACAATGCTTGCAGCAGCTTTGATAACAGTTGCAAAAACTTCAAAACAATTGAATGCCCTTTAGAAGGTGAAGGAACAAACAGACTATGGGGCCTCCAGATGATAGAACAGAAAAAAAAAAGAGCATAAAAGATAGAATAAAAAGGAAAGAACAGGGCTCGGAAGTTAAGCGCACTCATTGGCTGCTCTTCCAGAGGACCTGTGTTCGATTCCCAGAACCCACATGGTAGCTCTCAAACATCTGTGACAACTCCAGTCCCAAGGAATGGGAACCCTCTGCTGGCCTCTGCAGGCACTGTACACATGCAGTGCACAGACATATATGCAATCAAGATATCCATTCACATAAAAAAAAAAATCTTAAAAAGAGCTATGCAGCCACGAAAAGACATGGAAGAAACCTAAGTGCATATTCCTAAGTGAAAGAAGTCAATGGAGAAAGCATACACATTATACAATTCCAGCTGTTTGATAAGAAACCAATGGAGAAAGGGTATGCCTTATACGATTCCAGCTGTTTGATACCCAGGAAAAGGTAAGATGATGGAGACAGTAAAAGAACCAGCAGCTGCCAGGGCTTGGGAGAGAAGGAAGGAGAAGGAGGCAGAGCCTAGATTTTCAGAGAAGTGAAGTCATTGTCTATGAAATTATAATGTGGGAGACATGTTGTTACACATTTGTCCACAGCCATAGAATGAATTCCACCAGTGGGGAAGCTGAGGCAGGAAGATCATGAAATAGAAGCCAGCATGAGCTACAGAGTGAGACCTTCCTTGTCTATAAAATGGGAAAGGGAAGAACTTACTGTGTAATTTATAGATAGTAAGCTTGGGTGGAAACAGGATGCCTATGCAGATTTATCAGTTGTAGTAAACATACCACTGTGGAAGAAGGTATGTATGTGTATGTATGGGGTGAGAGAGTGTGTAGAAAATACCTTCAGTTCAAATGAATAATTGCTTTGAAAAATAAAGTACGTGTGTATGCATGTGTACATATGAGCATGTGTGTGTGTGTAGGCCAGATGTCAATGTCAATGTTAAGGCCTTTCACTGAATCTGGAGCTCATCAGCTTGTCTCTGGCTGTCCAGCAAGCCCCCAGTAGGGTCCTGTTCTCCTTTCCCAACAATGCTGAGGTCACTGACACTTTTATATGGACGCTGTGCCAGTGATAACTTTACCAACTGAGCCACCTCCCTAGTCCCAAGGATTGTGTGTGCGTGTTTGTGTGTGTGTGCATTTGTGTGCTAGAGGACAACCCGGAATGCCATTCCTTGGGTACCATCCACCTTGTTTTTTTGAGACAGGGTCCCTACATGTCCTGGAGTTCACTAAGTAGGCTAGGGTAGCTGGCCAGTGAGACACAGGCATCTGCCTGCCTCTGACTTGCTTGCCCTGGGATTACAAGAATGAACATCTATCAGTTTTTGTTTGACTCAGGGCCTCATGCTTACAAGTGAAGCAAAGACTTTTAAAAACCAATGCTGTAAGAAATCTGAAAACAGAAGAAAAAATATACCAGTTTATATCAGTTGTAATATAGTACTAGATTTTCCTTGGGTAAATATATTTCAGAGATTGTTTTAAGTAAAACTACAAACAATGTATTGGGCTCATAAAATTGGTAGTACATCAAATTTACAAATATATAATAATAACAAAAGACTGGGTGAGAAGTAGAAATATGTTATTGTGAGGTTCTTATAGTATATGTATAGAAGGATATGATTGTTTTATCTGTAAACCCGAAAGCAATCACCAAATGACACAGCTAAGAATTTTTGACTAGCAAGCCAACAAAAGTGACAAAATGAAAACATAAAAATGCTCAAATAAGCTGGACAGTGGCACACACCTTTAATCCCAGCACTTGGGAGGCAGAGGCAGGCAGATCTCTGTGAGTTTAAGGCCAGCTTGGTCTACAAGCTAGTTTCAGGACAGCTAGGGTTATTACACAGAGAAATCCTGTCTTGAAGAAAAAAAAAAAAGCTCAAATAATTGAAAGGAAGAAGAAAATGAAGGAGAAAGGAATAAAGAGGAAACTATGACAAATAAACAAACAATAAGATGGAAGACTTAAAACCAACCAGTTGATACTCACATTAAATATAAGTGGTCAAAACATCCAAGTTAAAAGGCAGAGACCATCAAACTGAATTTTTAAAACCTAGTTTTGTCTATAAATGCCTACAAAACATGAATACCTACAACAGGAAAGACATAAAGAGGTTAAATCAAAAGTATTAAGAAAGATGTATTATCCAAGTTGGGGTCTGAGTGACTTGGCACTGCCAGGGCCATGCCAATTTGAATGGCCTATGCTGCCACCCAAGACCACAGTGTCATCTGGGCCTGAGCTACTGCCAAGAGCCATGTCTGGGTCCATGGCCCTATTGCAACGATCTGTGTTGATGTTCTTGATTCCTGTTAGTAAGTCCCCAGAGTCTGGGCCACCACTTGGGACCATGGTGACATCTGAGCCCAAGATGCTGTCTGTTTTGATCTCCACTGCTTATGTTACCACAGGGGCCTATTCGAACCGTGTGTAAAGCCATGTGTTGAAGTATCAGGGCTATGCTGAACTAGCCCCGGCCCTGAGTGACCCAGGGAGAGCTGCCCCCGCTCACCTCACTGAAGAGCTGATCCTACCCTTTGCCCACCCTGGGATAGTGGACCCCAAGGATCCTGGCACAGGAGAGCTGGCCCTGCCCTGTGTAAAAGAGCTGCCTCCTCCTCCACAGGCGTGGGAGAGTTGGTTCTGCCCTTCACCTGCGGGGGGTGGTTCCAGCAGCCTGGACTGACCAACTCAGCAGCCACCCAGGCACACATCCAGGGCTTTGAGTTGCTACTCCCCACTCCATCTATGACCTGCTGGAGCATGTGAAGGGACTGGTCCTACAGAACCACAGCCACAGCATCTCCATGACTGGGGGCAACAGCAGGATACCCGAGAGAAGATTTGATGAGGGTCCAGTATTGATCGTGTACCAGAAACCAGAGGCCTTGAACCTGGTCAATGACACATCATTACACAATGAACATTTGCAAGTAAAGCTGTTTGGACAAAAGGGTCTACTGCATGAAACACAACAGTTCCCAGTGCCACTAAAATGAATAAAGAGGTGATGGAGAGGGTGGAAAAATGGAGGAGAGAAGTGGTTTATTTTTAATTAATATTCTTATTTGTAATTTGTATTTTTTTATTTTTATTTTATGTCTAGTATTTCTTTTTAAGTTTTCCTTTGGTGGGGGACATTACAAGAGTGAAGGGCAGATATGGAGGGACTGAGAAATGAGAGGGGTTGGGATGCATGATGTGAAATTCCCAAAGAATCAATCAAAAATTATGTTTAAAAAAATTTTTAAAAAGGTATGCCAGGCAGTGGTGGTGCATATCTTTAATCCCAGTACTTGAGAAGCAGAGGCAGGTAGATCTCTATGCGTTTGAGGCCAGCCTGGTCTACAAAGCAAGTTCCAGGAAAGCCAAGGCTATATAGAGAAACCCTGTTTCAAAAAACCAAAAAAGATCTATTATACTAACGTAAATTAAAAGGAAACAGGCGGCTAGAGAGATGGCTGGGTTGTTTGGAGCTCTTAGAGCCCTTGCAGAAGACCTGAGTTTGGTTCCCAGTGGCCTATAACTCGAGCTCAGGGAATCTGATGTCCTCTTCTGGCCTTCTAGGGCATCTGTACTCCTGCATGTGCACACACACACACACACACACACACACACACACACACACACACACACTTAGAAATAAAAGTAAAATCTTTAAAAAAAATAAATAGAAGGAAGCTGGTGAGATAGCTTGGTGAGTAAAGACTCTGACTACCAAGCCTGAAGACCCGAGTTCAATCCCCAGGACTCACAGGGTAGAAGGAGAGAACCAACTGAGTTATCCTGAGAGGTTGAAGCCGAAGGAATACGAGTTTGAGACTAGCCTGGATTACATAGCAAGTTCTGAGCCAGCCTGGGCTACATAGTGAGACATTGCCTCAAGATAAATGAATAAAACACAAACAAATAAATAATAACAACAGGACTACTATTCAGATAGGGCTCTAAACTGGGTGGTGGTGGCACACGCCTTTAATCCTAGCACTCAGGAGGCAGAGGCAGGCAGATCTCTGTGAGTTCGAGCCCAGCCTGGTCTACAAAGTTCCAGGACAGCCAGGACTACACAGAGAAACTATGTCAAAACAACAACGACATCAACAAACGAAACAAACAACCCAGATTTCTAGTCAGTGGTGGGCAACCCAGTGTGTGCAAGGCCTTGGATATGACTCTAGTAGAGCAGAGACAACAGAGGATAACTACTGAGCAGCGAACTCACCATATAAAAATAAGCAATGTTGAAAAGTAATACAAGGGGCTGGAGAAGTGGCTCAGTGGTTAAGAGCACTGACTGCTCTTCTAGAGGACCCGGGTTCAATTCCCAGCACCCACATGGCAGCTAACAACTGTCTGTAATTCTAAGATGTGACGCCCTCACATAGATGTACATGCAGGCAAAACACCAATGCACATACAATAAAAATAAGTTAAAAAATACAGTAAAAGGATGAGCCACACAATAGGAGAAAATATCTTCAAGCCATGTATATCATCTACCTTTCAACCTGTGTGTGTGTGTGTGTGTGTGTGTGTGTGTGTGTGTGTGTGTGTGGTGTGTATGTAGTGTGTGTGGAGGGGTGTGTATGGGGGGTGTGCATATGTGGTGTGTGTGTGTGTGTGTGTGTGTGTGTGTGTGTGAGAGAGAGAGAGAGAGAGAGAGAGAGAGAGAGAGAGAGAGAGAGAGAGAGAGATGCTGGGCTTCCCCAGCAATACAAAAGAGAAAGTAAAGAGATTTTGGGGAGCATCTTGGAGCAGCCTGGGGTAGGAGGCTCCTCAGTTCAGTGTGTGAAGCTCTTTCCTCCAAAGGGTGTGCACCCGCCTCCCGTCCTTGTCTGCAGTGGAGTGCACTGCTGCAGGGTCATTAAATTGCAGCACAAGCCTGGATCCTGGAGAGTTCTGGGCTTGGCAGGGTGCACTCGACTTGCTTTCCAGCAGGGCCCAAGCACTGGTCCTATCAGCCACTGGTAGATGCCAGGAAAAGCTTCCACAGGTCTCCAGCCCACCTCCACAAGTGTGCACCTTACTGTGTGGAATGAAGTTGTAAAGCAAGAAATCCGTGGAGTCTGCTTAAAGGATAAGGAATTTATTAGGGCATAAAAACTCACTACAGCATGGGAGATTTATCGTAGGATCCTGGAAAGCTGAGCTATGGTCCACACTGGTCTGTCTCAGCATCCAAAAACCTGAGGCAGAGAGCACCAAGTTTGTGCATCTCAGTTCTTAAGGGTTCCAAGAGGCCACACACCAGGGGGATGTACTTCAAGGTCACAGGCAGGTAAAGCAGTTACCTTTGTAGGGGCTTCAAGGTCACAGCCAGAACAGCTACCCATTACATCTCCCCCTTTTGTTTAAATAAGAAAGTTCTAACCTAATACTGAATTATATACAATAGGAACAATTATCAAGTATTGTCCAGGAGAGGGGAAAAGTAATGACCTAAACAAAATAGAAATACAATCAGCAAGAACAACATCAAACAAGAGACATATATTAAAATCCAGAGATGTCCAGAACATAGGTAACGGCATGTTACAGAGATTATTCCAAAATCTGCCCTATCCTAAAGAATCTGAATGTAGTAGTTAATATGTTCTAAGATATGAGAAGATTGTAACTGTAACTATCTAGTGTTCGACTCCATCAAAGACCTGAGAAGGAACATAATAATACCTGAGAAAACAGATGCATGCAAGCAATTTTCAAAAATCTGGTGAGAATAGACAGCTGGCAGCCTGAATAGTCACCTAAAGTTTCTCAGCACTGTTGGGGCATCCAATTTGGCTACAGGCCTAGAATATCTGACAGACCATTTTAAGAAGCAGGAATTTTGAATGACCATCTTACCTTGTCTTGGCAAGGTTCAGTAGCTGCTTTTCCTTGTTTTTTTACAGCTACCCACTACAAAGTTGAGCAGACTGAAGTGGTACCTGGACTCCCTGGCCCCACTCCCCAAGATTTCCTGCAGTGTCTGGGATTCACGTCTTTTGGGAGTTGCAATGGGCCTGGCTAGGCTGACAGGAGGTTCCCATGACAGAGCTGTGCAACTTACAAGGATCCAGATTTCAACCTGCCTGAACTTCTCATGGGAGCTGCTCACAAGGAGTAGCACTGGGGTCACCCTGCTTAAACCATGGAGGACAAGCATCAGTCCTCAGTCCTAGAGGCCACTCTGAGGTAGAACTTGCTCTAAGATCAAGCAGGTGCTGTGGGTGTCAGTGTGGGCCTTATGGAGATGTGGCTCGATCACAGGAGATAAGAGGGACTGACTGAGAGCTCCGAGGGCTTGGCAATGCCAGGTTCTGAATCTCAGTGTGTGTGAATGCCCTGCTGCAGGATGTCTCTCTGGATGCTGGGAATATATGTTGCTCTGATTGGTTGATAAATAAAGTTGTATTAGCATATGGCAAGGCAGCTTAGAGGCAGGCAGGAAATTCAAGCAGATATGAAGAAGAAAGGAGAGGCAGAGAGGAGACGTCAGCGAAGCAAGATGTGAAAGTACCAGTAAGCCACGGTCACGTGGCCACTTACAGATTAGTAGATGTGGTTAAGTTATAGGGGCTAGTTAACGAGAAGCCTGAGCCATTAGGCCATACAGTTTGTAAGTAATATAAGCCTCTGTGTGTTCACTTGGGTCTGAGAGGCTGCGGGACTGGGCAGGACACAGAAGAAACATCTGACTACAATGCCCTTTGGGATTCCTTCTTGGGTTGAATGGGGGTGGAGATGCTCTGTAACCATAACACTGATGGAAATGGGTATAGATTCCATAGACCTTTCTGTGACATGGAAAAGGATTTTAGAACGGATATGAAGGCAAGAGCAGAGGCATGACTTTGGATTGGGTGTGGGGTGTACTCAGTTCCCTGTACCCTCCTTCCATCTATCCCTTCTCTGGCCCAGTGTCTTCTCTGGTTGCTTCTAGCCTTCTAGAGAAGCTTGTGACTTTATTTGATTTCCAGTTTGAAAGAGGCTGTCTTAAAACAGTCCTGGCATCTCATTGGCTCTGTTGTTAAAAACTCATAAAAAGACAACAAAATTAGCTCATTTAATCCTCACCTAAGAGATAAAATGCCAGCGTTTTAGACGATCACACTGGAGACTATCTTTACAGTGGGGAAAGATTTCTTTACAACACGGCGGCCACAACGGAAGCTGAGATTTATGTTTTCTGTCTTCAGCATTCATGTACCTTTGTAAAGAAGTGAATACACAGATAATATTTCCCAAACATACAGACCCTTATGTGTAGACCATGAAAAGAATTCTTACCTGCTATGGTGGTGCCTACTCTCAACCCCAGCACTCAGGAGACAGAGGCAGGTGGATCTATGTGTTCAAGGCCAGCTGGGTCTGCATAGCAAGTTCCAGGCCAGCCAGAGCCACATAGAGAGACCCCATCTCAAAAACACAAAGGTGTTTGGGTTGGAGAGATGACTCCGAGGTTAAAAGCACTTGATGCTCTTGCAGAGGACTTGGGTTTGGTTCCCGGTGCCACACTGGGTTGTTCACAACTGCCTGCAACTCCAGCTCCAGGGGATTCAATACCAATTCTGGCCTCCCTGGACACCTGCATGCATGTAGTATACAGACACATTCAGCCCTGCACACATAAAGTAATCTTTAACAAGAAAGGAATTCTTATAAATCAATAGGAAAAAGGAGAACTGTACCATGAATCCTAAAGGGTCTTATTAATAAAAACAAACCTGGAGCTGGGTATTGGGGTGAATGCTGGAAGATCAGAGAAGCAGAATAAGCCACAGCTTCCTCACCTTGCCAGTTTCTCAGCTGATCCTGTTTCCTCAGCCTGGAAGCCTCTGAGTCCTCATCCAGAATGGGTCTCAGCTGAACTGCTGCTAAAAGCCTAAAAGCTTAACCAGCTCTAGTTCCTGGTTCTCACGCCTTAAATACCTTTCTGCTTTCTGCCATCACTTCCTGGGATTAAAGGCTCTTATTACCATGCCTGGCTGTTTCCAGTGTGGCCTTGAACTCACAGAGATCCAGGCAGATCTCTGCCTCTGGAACGCTAGGGTTAAAAACGTGTGTGCCACCATTTTCTGGCCTCTATATCTAGTGGCTGTTCTGTTCTCTGACCCCAGATAAGTTTATTAGGGTGCACAATATTTTGGGGAACACAATATTACCACAGAGAACTCATTATCATTACGTTTTATTTGTTTATTTGTGTGGAGACAGTATGTGTGTTCAACATGCTCAATCGTGGAGGTCAGAGGACACCTTTCACAGTTGATTCTACCATGTGGATCCCAGGGATGGAGCTCAAATAGTCAGTCTTGGTTGCACGCAGCTTTACCTGTGAGCCGTCTTCACCGCCTCAAGACAATCCATTTTTAAAAGTGAGCAAAAGATTTGAGCTAACATCTCATGAAGGAGGAACTAGTGGCCAGGAGAAAAATGTTCAGCATGCAGGTTTCAGGAAGGGCACATGGAGTCTGAAGATGCTCACGCTAAGTGAAAGGAACTGGCTCAGAAAGACAAGTAACATTTTCTTCTATGCAGGACCCAGACTTTAAAAATGCAGGATATAGAATTTCTTGTTTTGTTTTTCCAAATAGATTTCTGTCTAGCCTTGGCTGTCCTGGAGCTCAATCCATAGGCCAGGCTCAGCTCAGACTCAGAGATTTGCTTGTCTCTGCCTCCTGAGTGCTGGGATTAAAGCATGTGCTACCACTGCCCAACCTCTTTTTTTTTTTTTTTTTTTTTTGAGGGGAGGATATAGAATTTAAATGCACACACACACACACACACACACACACACACATGAACACACACGTGCACACACACAACATTAAATTGGAGAGACTAGAGGAAGGAACAGGACCAGGAAGAGGAGGAACAAGGGTGAGTAATGAGCTAAGGACAATGACATGTGGCCGGAAATGTCATAATGAACCCATTACTTTGTACATTAAAATATGCATAAAATAAGGGGCCAGGAAGGTGCTCAGTGAGTAAAGACACTGTTGCAAAGCCTGAGTTCAACCCCTGGGACCCACATGATGGAAGGAGAGAACTGACTCTGGCAGGCCACTGATACCCATGTTATGCATGCCTAAACACACACACACACACACACACACACACACACACACACACACACACACACACACACGCACGCACATGAGCACACACGCACACAAATAAATGTTAAGAAAAACATTAACAAAAACTATCATTTAGAAATAGTGAAGGGCTGAGGATGTAGCATAGATGGTAGAGCACTTGCCTAGCATTCTGGGTTCATCCCCAGCATCCCATAAAACTAGGTGCTGTGGTACCAGCACTGGGAAGTATAGGCAGGAGAAGTAGAAGTTTAATGTTTTGTCCTTGTTGACTACCTAGTAAGTTTGAAGTCAGCCCAGTCTACATGAGACCCTGTCTCGTCCCAACTTGCCTTCAAGAATTGTACGTCTTATGTATGTTAAGTTTGTTTTTTTTGTTTCTGTTTTATTATTTTAGAGACAGTGTCTTGCTATTTCATCCAGGGATTTGAACTTGCCACTCAGCCTTCTGAGTGTAGGTATATGCTACCACACCAAAAAACAAAATTTAAATAAAAATCTAGAGATTTGATACAGAGTAAACCTTGATTCATTTTTTTTTTCTTTCAAAGGGGCCCCTGCTCTCTTCCTAAGAGTAGCAATGTCACAAGAGCCAGGATCTGAAGACCTTGGATCCTGAAAAGCCAGAAACCATAGCCGGGATGGGGCACTGGGGCTGGGGTAGGCTTCTTCCCATCTGACCTAGGCCTCCTCCTTTCTCATCCATGTGGCCGGAGGCAATGCTCCTCGGTGGCCTCCCTTAGGATGCTGGGGCCAGTGGGAGTGTAGCAGGACTTCCTCACTGGAGCTGTTTGTGCTTGCCGAAGGCTGAGGGTATTCAATGACTAGATAATTGAAAGGGAACCTTGGGGACTTTGGAAAGTTGCACCCTGCTCTAACTGGGTGGGAGGGACTTAGCTGGAGGGACAGAGAAGGGAGGTTGGAGGGAGACACCCTCTGAGGGGCTGCCCCATCCTGAAGTCCTGTCATTCAAAGGGATCCTATCAGGCCACAGCAAAGGGTCTGCTTATCTTTGGAGGTCTGTAGCCTGGCTCAGGGTGAGCTAGAGTTTCCTTGTTCTGAAGTTGCTGCATTTGAACAAAGTTATCAGGAAGGAGACGAGCAGGGTGAGAGTGAGAACCCAGGACCTCCCAAGTGCGAGGGCTTGGGTAGTCCTGGTATTCCATGCCCTCTGGAGAGGAGAGGAAGGGAAAGGGAGACCGCCCTAGGAAATGCCACAGCCAGTAATCAAGGCTATTAATTTTACATGCTCCTTCCCTGAGTCATAATGACACTCAAACGTAGATCCCGCACCTTCACTTTATAGACAAGGAAGGAGTCAGGGGATTTATGGATGGGCCCAAGGTCACAGGGGAAGCCAAGATGTCAACCCTGCTGGTGAGGCCCCTTCTGAAGAGTTAGAGGTTCTCAGCCTGAGTGGCAGGGGCTTGTTGGGGTGGGAGGACCCTCCCAGGCCATTCTGTTGCAGCTCTCCACCCCCAACCAGTGAGGAAGCAGTGCTGGTGAGCCCCTTCCAGACAGAAAACCAGTTTAGTAAGTTGAGTGTGGTGGCATAGGGCCGCCATCCCAGCAGTTGGGAGGCAGAGGTAAGGGGATCAGGAGTTCAAGGCTAGCCTTTGCTACGTAGTATGTTTGAGGCAGCTAGGTCTACACCAGATCCTGTCTGAAATGTGAACCATATACCAGGCTGTTCTCTACTAACTGCTTCACCTGGTATCAGAGATTCCCAAAGCAGGTCTCAAAGGGATGTGGCAATCCCTGCCAAGGCCTCCAGCCCAGAAGAAAACTGGTAAAAAAAAAAAGGAAAGGAAAGGGGTGTGTGGCAGGGGGAAATTAACTAAACAGAGGCTAAGGAGCTCACGTTTCTTCCAGAAGCTTCTGGGCAGAACAGCATTTTTCACAGAGGGGAATGCCACCTCCAACCTCTGCAGGAGTTTTGTTTGTTTTTCTATTTATTTACTGAGACAGGATCTCTCATAGGCCAGGCTGGCCCCATCCTTACGTAGTAGCTGAGGTTGTCCTTGAATTCCTGAACCTCCTGCTTCTACTTCCCTGGGACTCTAATCATAGTGTGCACCACCAAGCCCTGCTTATGTGGTGCTGGGGATCCAGCCCAGGGCCTTATGCATGCTGGGCAAGCATTCCACCCAATGACAGGCAGTACCAGCTCTGCACGTCTTCTACCACCAAAGGAAGGGAATTGCCACTGGCAGCGTGGGAGGGGTTAGATACTGGTCGGTATCAGCTGGCACACGGGGTGACAGCCCACTCCCACCGACTCCTTCTGTCTCCCAAGCCTCCAAGGCTGACAAGGCAGAGAAACTTCAGTGTCTAGTACACGGTGATATTTTTGGGGTGAAGCAAGGATATGCTGGGGAGAGAACTCTGGGCACCCCAGAAGAAAGGTAAAGGAAGATTGAATGCCTTTGAAGACAGTGTTAACTACTTCAAAACTCGTCCCTGGTTGGGTGGCTTTAAAAGAACTGATTTCTCTTTTTGTTGTGATCTTCTTTACTTACTTTTATTTTTAAAAGTCTGTTAGGTGTGTATGAGGGTTTTGAATGCACTCGTTTGTGTCCCATGTTCGTGCCTGGTGTCTACAGAGGCCGGAAGAGGGCATTGGATCTGCAGAAACTGGAGTCACCAGCAACTGAGAGCCATCTCTCCTATATCAGAAAACTCATGAGGACAATTCTGTTGTTGACTTGACCAGGTTCCAGTAACAAAGCAGAGCTAGGCTCGGGGCCAGGAAACTGGAGTCTAACTCTTGGCCTGGCCACTCACCAGCTACAGGACACCTGGGTCTCTTGGAAGCTGTTTCCTTACCTGTGAAATGGGAATAACGATATTTGTTCTCTGCTTCTGTTGACTTTGCAGGAGGACAAGACCCTTTTAGGACAGCCCAATCTTGCCTTTGGCAAGCTTGGGTGCAGGTCTGCAGGCACAGGTCCTGGGGGAAATTCAACACTTATTTGTTACTTTTTTTTCTTTTGTTACTAGGGTGAGGCTTGGGGTAGAAGCCATGAATCCTTGGCAGATTTCACTCTATGACTGACCCTATCATTTATTTTTAAATTAAAAGGGTAAAATTGAATCTTTTGTCATGTATGTGCCGTGTGTGTGTGTGTGTGTGTGTGTGTGTGTGTGTGTGTGTGTGTGATTAGAAACACTGAATCTTGCTCTCTGGGCACTTTTAAGGAATAAGGATTAAAGCTTTCCTGCCTGCTCTGGGTATTTACAGTGTGCCCTTAGGCTATGAAGAAGCGAGTTTGCTCAAGATGACAGTCAACTGGAAACTCTGTCATTGTTGAACCTTGTGCTGCTGCAGGCTGCTGTCTACACTGAGATCCAAAGTCACTCTGGACCCCGGAATTCACTTCGCTTTTCTCCTCTCCCCCAGCCAGAAGAATGTTTCATCAGGAAACATGATCCCACACATATCCCGAATGAAGAGAAATAATCGAGATTTTACAGTAGAGAAGGTTGTTGATTTTGATCCACACTCCAGGGATTAAATCAACATGGGTTTCATCCTTCCTCTGAACACACACGGGTCAATGGTGCACGAATTCCTAGCGGGTGAAGCCTGGGACCTTCCCAGTCTGAGCCTGGGAGTCTCTTTAGATCCAGCACCTCTTCCATCCCATGATGCTCTTGGCCAAAGGCAGGTGTGTCAGCCCACACCTAGATAAATTACAAGGGAACAATGGCATTGTCTTCTGAAATGTCACCTGCGTGTCCCTTGAACACATGTAAACCACCTCCTGGGATTGCTCAATGCTGGCTGATGGTGTCTCTGAGTCAACTTAAAGGGCCCACATTTGCACGACACTTTTAAACATGGCGCTGCACTGGGTCAGAGTAGGCGAAGATACTCTGTGATACAGGGCGGGTCACTGAAGCATTTATATTTATTTTTTTAAGAGGAAAGGAAAAGAAAACTCACGGGGGATAGAGATGATGGCTTCATCTGGAAATCGTTTGTCATACAAGCATGAGGACCGGAGTTTGGATTCCCAGAACCAGCATAAAAATCGGGGTATGGTGATTAATGCTTGTTACTGCAGTTCAGGGGAAGCAGAGAATGTATAGGGATAACTACAGTTTGTTCAAAAGCCAGCCCAGCCTAACTGGCAAGCTATAGATCAGTAAGAGACCCTGACTCAAAAAAACAAGGTGGATGGTACTTGAGGCTGACCTCCGGCTCTCACATACACACTCCTGCACCAACACAAACACGAACCCAACTCATACAAAGAAAATGAAAAGAAAACATTGGCATTTCCATATGTTAAGCAGACAAGCAATTATTCATTCTGAACACTTCTGCAAGATCAACTTACATGAAACTTTTTTCACCTTTTCCCTACCTTTTTTCCCTGCTCAGAAACATTTAGACCTACCCTATAGCAATGACTGCAAGGAAGACTCTGCCCTGTATATCAGGGACGCACAAACAATTTAGTACAAACGCAGCCTGGCTCCTGTAGCCTGGCATTAGGGTAAGTATATCTTAAGAAAGCTCTTATGCAGACTTGGCTCCGGGCGATAAAACGTCACGGCCGTGTAACTGTAGCAAGTCAGATTTCTAGGGAGCAAATTAGTGCTCAAACATCTTCTAGTGATGGCAAGAGAGGAATCATACACTACCCCAAAATAAAGCAAGATATGCAGTAAATGTTTCATTTATTGACCTTCTTCTATTACTATTAGGGTTAAAAGGTGTCTTGTCGATAAAATGAGTCTCTTTAGAGAGGACTGATGTCTTTTGGAAGCTGTTCTCGTCACAGATGCCTATAGTGGTCATGATCAGTTTATGGATGTAGGTGTCACAGCCCCTAATGAGTGTATACACTTCCCACTAGTCCTTGGGTCATGGGGTACCGTTGTTCCTATATTACCTGATTGGGCTGTTAGCTGAAGCAAGGTAGTCATCAAGTCAGGTGCTTTGGAGGTTGGTAGAACACAAGCCCATTCCTCTAGGTTTCCAGGGAAGGCAGGGGCCACTTGTACAAGCTGTTTTTCTCCATCCACCATGTAGGTTCTGGAGCCTGAACTCAGGTTGTCAGGCTTGGCTAATCTATTCTTTATCTATCTATCTATCTATCTATCTATCTATCTATCTATCTATCTATCTATCTGTCTGTCTATAGGTCTTATGTATCTCAGACTGATTTCAAACTCACTAGAAGATGACCTTGAATTTTGTTTTGTTTTCTTTTGTTTTTTTGAGACAGGGTTTCTCTGTGTAGCTTTGGAGCCTGTCCTGGGACTCACTTGGTAGTCCAGGATGGCCTTGAACTCACAGAGATTCACCTGCCTCTGCCTCCTGAGTGCTGGGATTAAAGGCGTGCACCACCACATCCTGCTGACCTTGAATTTTTGATCTGTCCCGAGTGTTGGGATTACAGGCATGTGCCACCACTCCTGATTGATGCAGTGCTGGGTGTTGAACCCAGGTCTGCCCGTACGCTAGGCAAGCACTCTACCAACTGAGCTACATCCGAGCCCAGATGTCTGTTCCTGTGTTAGCTAAGGGAGGAGCCTTCTTTTCCTGAACATCCAAATGAATGTTCATCACCCACATGGGACAAAAAGCAAACAAAAAAACCTCTCAGTGGAATCAGGACTTTGGTTTCTGAACACCCTCCCCCCGCCCTTTTATAGCTTCCTTGTATTTCCAAATGCTTTTTTTTTCCTTCCCTCAGTCAGCACACTCCCTGCCAAGGTAAGTCCAACACAGTGGGTGACAGATCACCCACCTTGGAGGCTGGATCTGTAAAGGGAAATCGAACAAGAACAAAAGCACACACATACGTGCACGCACACACATACACATACGTGCACGCACACACATACACATACACAGGCGTACACAACACAGGTCTCATGCATGCATAGGCTGATGCCAAGGGTATTTGAATAGACTTTTGCTTAGTGATTGGAGGAGCTGAGTGTTGTCACCTTTGTGGAGTCCCTGCTTCTAGATGGTGTAAGTCAGCCACCTTTGTATTCCCAGTATCACAAAGCCAGCCTCTTACTCTGGCTTCTCTTTGCTTGGGTGCCAAGAAACTTTTGGTAATGATCGTAGTCTGGGGAAAAAAATTATAGACTCATGGACTCTTTCGAATATAAAAAGCACACCAGAAAATATCCATACTTCATCCCCAAGGTGATGCAGCACAAAGAAGCCACAGGTAACATGACTCATGGTCAATCTATTATTTCAGTTCCTGTATTTCAGTGATCACCCCTTCTGTCTCCCTGGTGCCTAGAGGGGGACTAGTGTAAACAGCAGTCACCTTCTCATAGTCACATTTAGAAATCACACCCTGCTCTCCCAGGCAACCTATTCTTTTAAGATGTATTTATTTATGTAGACATACTTCATATGTAAGGAAGGCTCTTTGTATGTCAACCTAGCTACTCTGTCATTTACTCTGTAGATCAGGCTTCTGCCTCCTGAGGGCTAGGTTTGCAGACTTGAGTCGTGTCTGGTTAGCTTAGTCGCTTAAGTTTTAAGGCAATATATAGATCATCAATATTAACACAAACCCACTTGGAGAGAGCCAATGGAAGGAAGGCTGTTGGCAAGACCAAGAAGCCAGAAATGGAGTAAAGAAGACACGGTGGGTGGGGGGTGGGGGGTTGCAGAACAGCCTGGCACTTGGGGACCTGGGCTGGCCCAGGAAGGGGCTCCAAATGTTGAGAAATGAGACCAGCTTCTTCATCCATTACGCCCATCTCCACATGCAAAGACCAGGATGTCCAAATGCCTTGCAAGGCTCAAGCCAACATTAGAACTAGTCTGGTGTCCCTTTTGTGTTTTTTAGCATCTTGGCCATTTGGTCAGAATTCAGTCATTTAAACCAGGACTCATCAGAGCATAGAGAGAAGGTACCTCAATGCTTGGATATGAGCCAACTGGTGTTTAAAGAGTTCTTGCCAAATCTATAAACTGCAGGTCCACATGGTGGGCCAATCTGCCTTTTCCTTTTTGAATATGTTTCATTTTGCTACCTGTCAGTGGCATTCCTTGCCCTGCCCTCCCCCCCCCGCCCTGCCCTTCTGGGTACCACCACAAGCAACAACAGGGACTAGATGTCAAGGGAGATCTTGCAACTTTCTCTCCCCAAGCCTTTTTATAGCACCAAACAATGAAATTAAATGTGGCACACGACCTGTTATGGAGTAACTTTGAATCATTTAATTAGGTTGGAGATTTAAGGGGAGATTCAAAGGTTCCCTTTGATGGAGAAAAATAAGTCTATGCCAAACTAGATGATGGTATTGGTCACCAAAGAAAGCCCTTAGTGATTACACATGATAAAAATGCAGTATGTTAAAAACAATGACACTTTAACAATTTCAATTCAGTATATTCATAAGCTTTTATTGTACAATCAATCCAGTAAGGAACACAGAAGATCCCATTATTCAACTTGATTCAGATCAGGGTTAGATAAAAATACAAAAAGAACCCAAACCCATCCTACAGGACAAAGACTTGGTCATAAAGCAGACTTACTCTAAAAGTGTTCCCATTTATGTCAACAAGCCCCAAACAGGCTTGGCAGAGTCATGATATGGTATAGAAACCAACTTGGGTACAAGTTGTATACAGGTGGCAATTAATAAGCATGTAAAGCTGCAGCTGTTGGCTAGATGTGGAATCTGAAGGTATCCAGTGGAAAGACCCAGGAAGGGGATCAGTCATCTGTACATGGACTCAAGGCAGGGCTGAATTTCATGCTTAGTGTTTTTGCTTGGTGTCTTGAAATATTCCCCTTTCTGTCTCTATGTTCTCTCTTAGACACTGCACCGTCTTATTTATTTATGAAGTCTGAAGGTTAGTCCTACCTGCTGAGACTAATTAGCCCTCTACTTTGTGTCCCATGCAATCCATCCTATGAAATGTACACATTTGTTTTGTTTTATTCTTTTTTTTTTTTTTCTGGCTCTTTCTCCCTCCACTTCTGATTTTCTGATGAATATGGAAGTTGGGAGCTGGTGGGATAGTGATCTCACTGCCCGCCTCCCCCATCCCATCCTCATTTTGCCCGAATCTCCCGCTTTAGTGTGCTAATGTGCTTGGGATTTTTTTCTTTCCAGTGCAGGGGAATTCGTTGGCCTTGTCAATATCAGTATCGTTATTTTCAGTTGTCTTCTTTCTGAGGCCTGAGCCTGTACAACAGTTTTGTTGAAACCCCAAACTCTCTAAATATTACACAGTAAACTGGTTACTTTTGGAAATCTACAACAGATGAGCTTTTTAAAGGGGAGGGTAGCCTAATGTAATACATTGTGGACCCCAGAATAACATCACACCTAATAGTAAGTGGCCAGTTCCTATTATTTCCTTCCTTCCTTCCTTCCTTTTCTTGTTTCTCTTTTCACGTTGGAATTCCCAGTTCACTTCTCATTGGATACTTGCAAGGAAAAAGACCTGACTCTACCATCCAGGAACACTGCTTTGGGAACCCACCTTTCTTCTTTAACGTAATTTTCTTCCACATTTCATAGCAAATCAGTTTGCCCTCCCTGAACCGAATGACCAACAAATACCTGTCTCAAATCCTGGGCTTCCCACCTCCTCCCCAAGGGCTTCTAGGCCAACTTTGACAGGGCCCTCAACATCCACAGCCTCTGGGCATTTCATCTCAGACCCCCTTGGAGAAAAACTACAACCCCACTCATCCCCGGGGGTTTGGTGAACTTTCACTTTTATTTTCCCTGGCGTTGGTAACGCCCAAACTTTTCACCTCCAAAGTCTGAACGGACTTTGGATCCTACATCACTTCCTACTTCCAATGTCAGTTTAAAAAAAAAAAAAACACAAAAAACCAATAACTTTACATTTCCCTTAAGGATATTTTTAGTACCCCAGACAAACCTAAAGTATTTGTTTTTTGTATAAAACGCCTTCTTGGCATATTTAACCGAGTGGGTCTTTACATTTAATGACATGATTCACTGTCATTAAGGAAAAAAGGGAGGGGAGCCGTTGTGGGTTAGCCTCCTTGACTGTGGATGGCCCGGCCCCTCTGCTTCCCCAGGTTTTCTCAGAGCAGAGAGGTGAGCCTTCTTGGACCAGTTGTGTCTTATCCCGCCCCAGGGTGTCCGACTTCTCTGAGGGATTAACCATTGAGCACCCCGTCCCCACGTCCCACAGTCCTCTCCTACTTGTCCCCATCCTCAAGACTTCTGGCTAACACTTTTTCTGGGCCTCTCCCCATCCCCGCCCCCCAAGTGGGCTTTCCTTCCGCCTTCCCCGGCTCAGATTCCGGACTTGGTTGCCACCCCCCTTCCCCTCCTCTCCCGGTCCGCATTGTCTTTCGGAACCCGCCCCCTCCAGGAGCGAGGCCCGCACCGTCCGGGCGCCCGGCTCGCACTCTGCGCACAGGCCGCACCCCGCGCGCCTCCCGCGGCCCCGGCCCGCCCCGCTCCCTCTCCCGGCGCCCAAAGGATCATTGTTGGCCGCCCCCGCCCCGCCCACCCCGGCTGTTTATTTATGCACACGTCACCGGGCTCGCCCCGCCCCCTGGCATCTCATTAAGGCGAGTGTGTTCCTCTCGCCCTGTCAATAATCTCCGCTCCCAGACTACTCCGTTCCTCCGGATTTCGATCCCCCTTTTTCTATCTGTCAATCAGCGCCGCCTTTGAACTGAAAAGCTCAGTCTAACTTCAACTCACTCAAATCCGAGCGGCACGAGCTCCTTCGGTGTCTTCGGCTTCCCCCCCCTTTGCTCTTATATCTGACTTCTTGTTGTTGTTGTTTTTTTTTACCCCCCTTTTTTATTTATTATTTTTTTGCACATTGATCGGATCCTTGGGAACGAGAGAAAAAAGAAACCCAAACTCACGCGTGCAGAAGATCTCCCCCTTCCCCTCCCCTCCTCCCTCTTTTCCCCTCCCCAGGAGAGAAAGACCCCAAAGCAGGAAAAAAAAAAAGTTAACCTTGGACTCGTCTTTTTCTTGCAATATTTTTTGGGGGGGCTCGCAAAACTTTTTTTTTTTTTTTTTTTTTTGCTTTTCTTCCTCCTTCATTTTTCTTCCAAAATTGCTGCTGGTGGGTGAAAAAAATGCCGCAGCTGAACGGCGGTGGAGGAGATGACCTAGGCGCTAACGACGAACTGATCTCCTTCAAAGACGAGGGCGAGCAGGAGGAGAAGAACTCGGAAAACTCCTCGGCGGAGAGGGATTTAGCCGATGTCAAGTCGTCGCTGGTCAATGAATCAGAGACGAATCAAAACAGCTCCTCCGATTCCGAGGTAGGAAGAGCCCCTCGGGCTGGCGGGGTTGTTCCTGCCGGTTCCCGGGCTCGGAGACTGGGGCTGGAAGGCGAGGCGGGTCGGGGTTGCGGGCGGCGGGCGGCGGGCGGCACAGACGGTTGCCCCGGCTGCTGACTGCAAAAACTTGTAACCGTGTTTCTCTGCACCCCTTTCCCCGCCGACCCTCCCTCCCCTGCACCCCCTCGGCGCGGCGATCGCCCCTCGCCCTCCCCACTTTGCCCCTCCGGGAAGGCGGAAAGACGGCCTCCGCCTCGCTCCGAAAGTTTCCGAGATAAATCCCGGGAAAGTTTGGAAGAAGGTGAGTGCGCCCCGCGCGCCCCCAAGACCGCGCGATCGCGTTCCCCCCTCCCCGGGGTCGGCCTGGCGGGTGCCCTCGCCCCACTCCCTACCCACCCTCCCCGAGTTCCCGCGCCGGCCGGGCCCCGGGGACGCGCGCGGGCCCTCGGGGGACACTTGCTAAAAAGTTTCTCCCGCTCTCTCCCGCGCCGCGCGGCCGCCGCCGTCCCCTCCGCCACCCCGCCATGTTAGCGGCCAAGAGGCAAGATGGAGGGCTCTTTAAGGGGCCACCGTATCCCGGCTACCCCTTCATCATGATCCCCGACCTGACGAGCCCCTACCTCCCCAACGGATCGCTCTCGCCCACCGCCCGAACCGTAAGTGCCACCGCGCTCCCCGCCCTGCCCGCCCGCCCGCCGGCCCCGCATGCCCTGCCCCTCCCCCGCCCCGCCCCTCCCCCCTCCCCTCCCCCCTCGCGGCCCGAACTCTCCAAACTTTTTCTCTGCCTTTTGTGGACTGGGTTTGTTTGCGCTTCGCCATGTTCTGGCTTTCCTTGTGCTTGCCTCGCGATTCGGGGAGCCTTTTCTTTCCCAGGCAGGGCTCTGTTGGGGTGGTGGGATGCCAGTCAGAACTTTTAATTTTTCTTTCTCTCTTTTTTCTTTTTTCTTAATTTTCTTTTTCTTTATTTTCTCTCCTTTTTTTTTTTTTTTTTTTTTGAGCTCTGATTTCCCCCCTCCCCCCTTGCTAGTGGTGTTTGTTTCTTGTCCCTGGGAAGAGGACTGTGTAGCTCTTTCTTCTCCCTCTCTTCCTTCCCTCTTCTGTGCGTCTTGGGCTTTCCCCAGTTTAACCCCTTGGCTGCTGGCTGGGAGGCCGGGCGGCCCGGGCCGCGCGGGTTCCCGGTGCCTCTGGCTCCAGGCGCTGCGGTGTAGAGCGCGCAGCCTCGGCCCTGCGGAAGCGCCCGGCGCTGTCCCCAGCCGGTCATTTCTGTAGCTTTCTAGTGGCGATCGCAGGCTCGCGGGCCTCCTGGCCCCTTCTTCCACGGGAAGGTCACACTTGCCAGGCTTGGTCCCCTCGCAGGCCCGGGGGCCCAGGGCGTGCTCTTTTCTGCAGACCCGGCAGGGCTTGGCTGCACCACGCTCTAGCTGCGAGCCGTGCGTGTTGGGAAGGCCCGTTTGGAAGGCTTCTGGGTTTGTGTGTAGTCAGGATGGCCTGTTTTGAGTGGACTTTTGTGTCAAGGGAAATTCGGTGCCTTCGGATGGGCAGTGGAGGCCTTCCTTTCCCAGATCAGCTACTGTGGGTCCCTGGGGAAGGGACAGAGGCCAGGGTGAGCGCTTTCAAGGAGGTGTAGGAGGCTTGGGGATGCCTCTCCTTCGGGGGGATCGGATACCGAACTTTGAGGGGCCCAGGGCAGCGCGGGGTGCTACGCTCCCCGGGAGCTCCCTGCGGCGCATCTCCGACACCCACCGCAGACATTTGTTCCTGCTCATCTCCTCCCCCGGGGCCTCTGCCCCCTGCCCTCACACTGTCCCCTGCCTCCTCCCCCTCAGCCCTGAAAAGCCTGGATTGCCGAGCTCTAGACACATCAGCCGCGTTTGTGCCGGGCTTCCCGGGGTTGTCACTTTGCACCTCTGGCCGTGGTCCCTACCTCGTGTTTACACACACTAGTTTTGTTTTTCCTTCTTCGCTCATTCAAAGTGGCAATTTGAAATAATGTGCCCACTATTGAGCCGTGCTGGGATTGGAGTCAGCCAAATCTACAAGTGTTTTTAAGCATTAAAATATTAACTATCAGGTTTGACTTGTTTTTTTTTTTTTTTTTTTTTTTTTTTTTTTTTTTTTTTTTTTTTTTTTGGCTCTGGCAGAATGGCAAGAGCACGCTAGACCGGTGATTTTTTTTTTTAATGCCTAGGAAAGAGAAACACTCACCACCCCCCAAGCCCCTAGAGCCCGTGCCTTCCTTGGACGCCGGGACAGACGTACAGCCTGACCTCCGCCCAGCAGGGCCCGCGCTTTCCGGAGGCTGCTCTGCGGCCTCGGAAGCAGCGCCTGGTATTTTTCTTGGTAGCTTACGGGATCTTAAAGAATCGGTGTGTTTGCAAACTAGACCCAGCAACATTCCAAAGTAATCCTGGGAATTTCCTCCTCCCCTCCTCCCCTTCTCCTTAGGATGCAGACCTCTTTCGTTTTATTTTAAAATCCACTTAGCCGCCCGAAAGGCCATCTGAATATTGAGCTTTGATGGCAGGCTTGTTGCCTTTCTTGACCCTTTCAAACTGCACGTCCGTGACCGCTGGCGATCTTGCCACACCATCGCTTCAAACCCACACAGTTGTGTTGTGCTGTAATTAGGAAACAGGGAAATTGTTAAAGGCAAATAAATGATTTCCCGGTGAGACAAGGAAGGCTCCCAACCCACGGCCCCCTTTGTGGGCTTTGTAAGATAGACAGCGTCTAGTTATTTTAATTGTGGACATAGCGGGTGGCCCTCTGCTGTGACATCAGATTGACTCTGAGAAGGCATTTCTGAACCCAGTAGGCTGTTAGTATTTGCGTGTCAGACATCAGACATCTTTGTGCCTCTTTCCTTTCCCTTACCTGGTAAGCTTGTGTGCTCCAAAATTGAAGTTATTTATTTAGGCGGCGGAGCGGGAGCGTTGGCAAGGAGCTGAGAGGCTGTTGATACCCCTCTAGACGCCTTTGGACGCTAGGGCTAGCTTGCAATTCCAGATTCGATACAGCCCCGGGTGGAACTCACAGGCAAGCCAGCGGTCCGGTCTGAAATCCTCAGGGTTTCAGGGTCTGGTTTTGAGTGGGAGTTGTAAACACAAATTAGGGATAAGCTCATTCATTCTCTTCCTGCCTGCTGGTTGGGGTGCTTTTTGCTACATTTTCTGTTACTTGTGAACAGTACCGGCCAAAGGGCCGAATCCTTTGAAAAATAGACTCTCTGGAACCCTGACTTCTGTTTTTCTGCTTAAAAATGTAAAGAATTAAGGAGTATCATTAAATCTGCTTTTGATGAATAATACATCATCTCTAGAACAATCTTTTAATTGCCAAAGAAGCCATAAAGCTTGATAGTAATGATTTTACTTTAAAACGACAAAGACTTCCTCAGAACATTAATTTAATCTTTACTCCAGTAATAGAAGTGGCTTATGAAGAGGATACATTCAGATAGAAAAATACATTAAGGAGAAGTCTAGTTAAGTAGATGGGAAGGGCTGGAAGGGCCAGTATTGTGATTCAGGTAACATTGTGTTCTAGAGAGTAAATACTGTTACAAGATTAAAGTCATCAGAAGGGGAAGTTTTGCTTTTCTTTTCTTTTTCTTTTTCTTTTTTTTCCTGGCTTGCAAGAAATGGGTCTATGGTGGAAGGAATTGCAGTAGGTGTGAGATTTCATTTTAAGGGTCCCCTCACACAGCTTCATCTACCCAAAGCCTTTGCTTTTCAGCGGAGCTGTTTGCTACTAGGTTGAGCAGATAAGTAACAGCATCTTGAATTCATTTTTGAACTTGGAATGGAGCATTTCAAGGAAACCGAGAGGGAGCCTATTCATTGAGGAGGTTTTATTTAGCCCGGCAACTTTTTTTTTTCTGGCTTGCCGAAAAATGGAAAATGAATGTTTTCGACTTTCTCAAACAACATAATCCTTCCTGACCCCAAAGATTGAGACCCTAGAGTGTGAAGGGTTAATGTTGGACCTTCCCTGTTGTCTTCCCACCCCCTACCTTCACCCCTGATTGTTTTGACAACACTTTTCAAAGTGTGACATTCCAAGCCCCTCCATAACAATGTAATATTACTGTAATTACACAGGTCATTACATTTTAAATAGAAAACAATAAAATGCTTATCGCCTTGAAAAGGAACAGGTGCTCTCAGCCTCCTTTCGTATTTATGCTAATTGTTTTCATCTCCTTCAGAAATATTTATGGCAGACATGTTTAGATTTTAATCTCAATGCAGCAAGTCTTCTATGCTAATCTCGTAAGTTAGGGTTTAATGTCTGGGTTCAGCATTCACCCAGTAAGTCATATTTTAATGATTATAAGTCTAATATGTTAGTGCTTTGCAGTTTGGCTTCCTGAAGCCCCACAAACAAATGTGAGGTTTAGGAGTCTAAAAGACTCATCTAGGAGAGGCATTTTGGGGGAACTTTGCTACCGTTTAGGGGACGCCAGCTTTGACTGCTGTCCTCTGTCTTTGAGAACAACCGTGCTGGTCCTTGCTTGGAGGGAGTTCTCCGCCCTGATTTTCTTTTTCCTGAGAGGGATTGCCTTTGGAGTTGCTGCTGGCAGCTACCTAGCTTTCTGTTTCTTAGCAAGCTGTGAAAAAGTTACAGGTAGGTTTCCCGGAGTGACATCTAGAATGCTGCTTTCTCTGTTAGTGGCATAGGATGGCTGCAATTCTGCACGCCATTTAAAAAAAGGGGGGTGGGCATTTAATGGTTATACCAGAGGCGATGCTTTTCCAGATTAGGGGAGAAGTCTTTTCAAGATCTGAGCACCTTCTCCCATCCCACAAGGTGCCCAGGTGCATACAAAAAAGTGTCTGCAGAGGCCATCTGAGAAGGGCTGGCCTGGCCTCCCTCCAATGCAGAGGGTAGAGGAGAAGGCAGAGGAGAGAGAGAGGATTTTGCATTTTGTCACATGTCACACAACAGGGGCTCCCAAATCACACTGAAAATGCACTGTAGAGAAAGGACAGCTGCAAATTTTTGTGTGGACGCGTGTTTAGGACCGTGACTAAAAACTCCCGAGGACCTTTCCCCCAGCTGTCTGGAAGTTATGTGGAAGTTGGTTTATTGGCAGTTAAGTATGGGACAACCTGGATTTAGCAGATGCTTTCTCCTGCACAGGAAGTAGATGACATTGTATTGGGGGCAGGGAGGAGACTAGGCAGGGAATGATTTACTCCCTTTAAAAAAATAATCTCGGAGTTGCCAAATAAATAAGCTTCCAAGGAAGTAGGTGCTAGCTAGCTGCCTAGTCTTGGTGGGAGTGGAATTTGATGATATCTTTGACCACATTTATAACTTTGCTGGCACATTTCAATGATTTGAAAAGGAGGGTTGACCATGATTCTTCAGGGTTTTGTTTTGGAGGTGTGTGTGGGGGTGTGGGGGGTGAATGGGTAGATGGTGGGTGTCTGAGTTTCTTTACGAAGTAGATACTGGCAACCATGTAAGTAAATCTTCAACTCGGATTTATAATTGAGCACATTTGTGAAGGAAATGGTTAATTTTACAACCAAAGGCAAACTTGCACCTCGACAGGCCTGCTGAAAGAAATGTGCCCCAGCCCTTTGCTGGCAACCTCCCCGAGTCATAAATCCACGGGCTTTATTTGCAGCCCATAACACTTATGAATGTTAAGATATTTGACGCCACGTTGCCCTTATGATATTCAAGGTCCGCAGACGTTGGCAGTGGCTCAGATTTCTCTCACTAATTATAAGCAACGAGATGGGGGGGGGATGCATCGCTAAAGCTGCCCTCCTCTCTCCTCCCACTCCTCCCACCCTGCACCTCTTCAGCCCCAGTTGACTGAGACAGTCATCTCCTTCCTTTGGCAGTGGACCTGTTCTTTGCCCTAAGCTATTGTTACACACGTTTATAAAGCACTTTGAGGGATGGGAATTCAGGAACCTCCGCTCTAACACTCTAATGCTCTTTTCAAAAGCAAAGTTGCTGGGGGTGTTTGCTTCTTTCTCCTTGTCTTCTGGTTCCCCTCTCTTTCCTTTCTTAATCCCCCCTCTTTTCCTGGAGACCACTTTGCCTATGTTGTGCATATTTCCCACACTACTTAAAGAAACCTGATATGGGAGAATGTACATTCATTTAAAAGATGTTCCACTGAGCTAGAAGGGGAAATATACACATTGTATAGTGTGGTAGTTAATATGAAGGCTTAAAAAGAGGTGAGGTACAGGGAGGAAAGCCTGTGAAAGGAATTTCATAGACAAGCAAACGAAACAAAACAAAACAAAAAACAGATTTATGTTGGGGAGCTGGGCTTGGGTGGGGGCACTGTGGAAACTGGATCCAGCCAGAGGTGCAGAATGTTTGACTGAGAATTGTTAAAGAGCAGGCCGTGGACAGGATGGACTGACTGCTTGTGTGGGACAGGGGGACAGTTGGGGGGAGGACCCTTAAAAACTATGTGGCTTTGCTCTGGAGTGAGGGACTGGCTGCCATCCTGTCTTTACCCATAGTGTTTTATCGGGCAACCAATATGTTTCCTATCAGTTACCCCCGAACATCTGGAGGTGGAGAGTCTGGCTGGAGAATTATCTGAGGTCCAGACCCAGCTGTGAGAGAGGTTTTAACTTAGTTTTAAAGAGTGAATTGTTTTGGTGAACATTTGGCAAAGTGGACCACATAGTGCTGCTGCTGCTGCTGCTGCTGCTGCTGCTGTGTGTGTGTGTGTGTGTGTGTGTGTGTGTGTGTGTGTGTGTGTGTGTGTAGAGCAAGTGTGGGGACCGCTGAACGATACAACAAGGCGAGTGGATGACTCTAGCATTTCTAGGCAAATACTTTCCCTCCAATCCAACTCAAACTTAAAGACCCAGGCTGAAAGGTTTCATTTTCTAATCAATGGAATGCAGAAACTTACTAGCCCTTAGGGATATGTGAATCCCTTAACAGCTCATTACAAAGACTGGGCTGTGGGATCTTTGAAGGGGTTATCAGGCACGGTGTTTTTCCGCTTTTCCCAGGATAGGCTTTTCTTCCTTAGGCACATCTGATTTTGTGTGGGTAATTCAGTCTGTTATATATTCTTTTCTTTCTTTTCTTTTTTCTTTTTGTCATGAAGTGATCTTAGATAGTTCAGGCTGCAGTGGGAAGACGTAGCTGTTAGTAATATCAGCTCTGAAGGAGTTAACAATGGCCTGCCAAAGTTTGGCATCATGAAAATAAATGTGAGGCCTGGTAGGCATTAGCAGGGCCCGGCACATTTACAGAGCTTAATTAGTACGAACTGTAATTGTTCATGGTCTGCCAGAAGAAGTAATACTCAGGAAAGCGGAGTCCCTCTCTTGCAGTCTCCAGTTTAAAACCGATAAATCACTTGCATATTTGTGTAGTGATTCAAATGGAGCTAAGACCTCTCCCATCCCAACATGTGGTAAATTGTAAAGTCAATGAATTGCAGATGTAGCGCTACAGTGAGATCCTCTAAGAAAATGCACAATGAATGGGAAAGAGTGATGCTATAAATATTTACTGAGAAGATAACTAGATTCCCCCGTGCTGGGCCAATTATGATGTACTAAATATATTAGTAAAAATGCTTGAAAAAATTTGAGAGGATCCGTGTGGGTCTTTGGGTGGGTTTGTTTGTTTTAGAAAGTGAAATAAGAGGCACTATGTTATTGCCCTGTCAGTTTTATTGAGCCAGGGAATCTCAATAGCGTACCCGTGGAAGGACACATGAGATCCACATTAATGCAAATTAATTCGTTATGAGTTCTAACTCTGGGACTGCTAAGCGGAGTAACGATGGCGCATCGTTCTGAGGGTGTTCTGTAGCAAGTGTTAATGAAAACTGCTGCGTTAAGAACATGCCTCAGCACTTCAGCCCACGTGCCCCTGTGTGCTAGAAATGTGCTGTAGCTTCACTCCCAGATGAAGAACTTTAATTATGTTTTGATGTTTAAAGAACACCAACTAGTCTCTCCTCAAAAGCCGGCCCAGAAAAGCCTACAGCTATCAGCACCAAGCTCAACCCTAGCCTGTCTTTGCCAGGGATTGTAGCTCAGGCAGGAAAACAATGAAGGAGCATCCCCGGTAGAGATGTAGAGAAAACTTTCTTGAAGCCATCCTCCCTCCCCCTCCCCCTCCCCCTTTCTTCCTTTTAGAGGATTTTGGTCTCAGGCAATGTTGCAAGTCAATACTTCTTTCCCCAAATGTGAGTAGGTGGATGTGTATGGAAGCTGTAAAAGTTAATGATCCAGGTCTGACTCATAGCTCAGGGTTTCAGGTTGAGGAAAAGGCGGTGGGGGGGGGGGGGTGGAGAGGAAGAGAAAGAAATTAATGAGGGTAAATAGACGTATGATGGACCGATGAGACAGCGAGAGAGAGCTTGTTCTAGGGTCTGAGGGCACGCGTTCTGTGGCGTGTGTTTTCCTGGGGTAGAATACCAGGAAGTGAGGAGGCAATGTCTTTGTTAGACTGTGGTTTAGGATGTTGCAAAGATTCTCTGTCTGGATCTTTGCAGGGATTATAAACCCAAGAATCTTCTAGGCATCCCCCTGGACCTCCTCCTGGATCTTGAGGCTTATCTGACACTTTCTGAGCAGGCAGCCATAGGATGGGTGGTAGTCATCCCAGGTCCTGGGCAAGAGTCGATTTCCCATTGAATGAAAAAGGCTGTCTACATGGGACAGGGCAACGTTGTGATGGGGTGGGCTGTGTTTGTGGGGCACATAAATTATCTTTTTTTTTTTTTTTTGCTGCCTCAGTATCCCCGAAAGGATGAGGACCTAAGTCAAGGTCTCAGATAAACTACTAGAAAACATTTTGTCTTTAAAGCTGGTGATGTGGAAATTAGAGTTCAAGTGAGCAAGTGAGAAGAAGGGAAAAGGAAAACAGACCAAGACCCCCACCCCCACCCCCACCCACCCCCGCAAAACCCAACCTGCTTAAGAAATTGATCTGATATGTTTGTGTGTGTATGTATGAGTGTGCATACACACACACACACACACACACACACACACACACACACACACACACGAGAGTGCACACAGGCGTGCAAACAGATATGAGAAAGCTAGGTGATTCATAAAATTGAAAAGTAAGTCCATGCCCTACCTCATCCTTTAAGTGACGTGAACTGGTGTAATATTTACTCTTCTCCCCATTGAAGACTGCTGTTTTGTTTGTGGCTTGGAGCATGAGATTCCTGTGGTTGACAAAGGCTGGTTCCTCTTCTATCCCTGGGTATCTCTCATCTTCAGTATCTGTAGCATCGAATTTAGAGTCAGTGGTAATGATTAGAAATAAAGCCAGAGGAATCAAGATAGGGTAATAAGGGAGCAGTTAGTCGCAGTGTTGCAAGCATCTACTTAAAACTGCCAACTCTTCCTGACTCTTCTGGACAAGTGGGGCCTGGTCGCTTGGGTGCTCTGATAGGGAGGGGTGTTTGACGGCTGTGACCTAGGAAGGGAACGTGTCTTTTTTTGTGGGGCTTCCTAGGAGGGAAGAAATGAACCAAGGACCCCGGAGTCTGCTGGCTCCCTGGACTGTCCAAGGGGAGAGGCACTTATCCTAGGCACAGGACACACCTACATAGGGAAGCCACAGGATGGGATGAGGAAGTGACTTGGAGCTTTCCAGGTGACCTGTGCAGAGTGTGTTAAACATGTGGCACCTGCTTTTTAATCTCAGATAAGGCATAAGCCCTCTTGCCCTGGACCTCTGTCTTCATGTACCCTTTCAAAACACAGAGGCCTAAGCGTGTTTTGTTTTCTCCTTCCTTATGGTGGGGGGTGGGGGGAGGGAGGCAGAGGAAGGCAGACAAGAGACCAGTTCAGTTTGGAATGCCAAGTTCTTATGGAGCATCTGTACTTTCTCTTTAAGAAGCTGGGCTGTAAACAAACAAGGCCTCTTCATGTTTTATAGGGAAGGCAAAAAAACTGTTAAAGCCTGTGTTTCAAAAAACATTTTTGGGAAAAGAGAGGGTAGAAACCCCAGGGAGAACAAGAACATTTGGTATTCTTTGCTGTCACTGGCTGGAGGTAGCCTAGGCTCTGAATTCTCTAGAACACAGTGGTTGGTGGTTGGGAGAAATCCTGCTTAGATTCTGAGGGAGTCTTTTGCACTGGCTGGGGCTGTGAGCGGGTAAGAGGGTGTCTGCTCACCCTAAGGAAGTTACATTGTTTGGAGGTGTTAAAACGATGTGAGGGTGACTGTATGCCCACATGTGCGTCCTGTGCAGGCACGCTTAACTGGAGGTAAATTGACTTGATTCTTGATGCAGGTTTCTCTGCCAGAGTCTTTAGAAACTTCCGTATATGTGTGTGTGTATGTATATTTTTACCATTTTAATTGCTGCATTCACTCCAGGCTCATTGGTGCTTTATGGGGAGGTGGTGAATGCAAGGATTAAGAATGGAACTGGACAAGTGAAAATTGCATTTGGCGTAGTCACAGTTTCATTAATTTATTCATAAGACGATGACTACATGAAATTATTTTCCAGGGCATATCCGAAGTTATCAGGTGTCCATTCAATTTTAATTGACAATGTAAGATTCCTGTGGTTACCCTGAGTACAGATTGCCTGGGGCTCCGCAGGGCTTGTGGGAACAGAAGCTTGGACAAGTTTCCATTAAGCTCTGAATTGGGCAATTGGAAAAGAGGAGAATAAAACCCTTGAAAGGAAGGACCAAGTTGTTACTGTTGCCTGCTCTGCGGAGGAGAGAGGACCTCCTCTTAGAGAAGACTTGTTCTCTAGCCAGGAATTCCAAACTCGCAAAGAGACCTGTCCCCCACACAAAAGTTGTTTTAACATGATGGAAAATTGTCACAGTAATGAGTGAAATCCCAGCTCCACTGACTGGGGTGGGTAGTTGGGGGACAAAGGGTTCAGACGCACCTTTCTTTTTCAGCCAATCACTTTGATGGGCTCCTTGAATGTGTGGGGGCTGTGCGCGTAGAGACTTAGTTTACTTTGTCCATATTCACTTGTATGAGGGGAGTGGTTTTATTGCTCAGCTTTGGCATGTATAGAGATTATTTTTATTTTTTCCCCAACTTTAGCTTGTCTTCTTTTAATTTGATTAACATGTTTTCTTAGGGTTTTTTTTGGGGGGGGGTGGCTGTTGACATCCTCTTCAAGTCCATTGTATACTAAAAATGGGTACTTATTACATTTTGAGTAATGTGGGTTTAGACTGCATTATTACAGTGTTGTTACATTTTAGTTCAGAATTTATGGGAGTCTTTTTCCTTTTTAAAAGAGCAAACAGACCCTATTGAATTCTCTTTCCAGGGAACAAGATAACAAATTAACTGAGATTAAAAGTCCACTGCAGCCCCAATGGTACTTGGAGCACAGAGGGTTCTGGTAACTTAGTTCTGAAGCAGTCGTGCTTACAGTTTGTGAGGATAAAGATGACAATGTAGGTGTTGATCCGAGTATTTGGAGGAGGTACCCCGACTTGCCTGCTACAGGAGGGGGTAGGCTATCTGATGCTTCCTCGTCTGTTTGAGTATAGTAATGCATTTCAGATAATTATTGAGACCCTCTCTGTGATTATTGGGTTATTTATAAAATGCCTCAACCCATGGTGCTAGTTTTACCCATTGGGTAGCATCCCACGGTTAACTTGTATCATTTGGGGAGGAGTCTTGGTGCTTTTGTAAGGGAGTTCACTTGACAATGGGGGGATGCGTATGGATGCAGAGGGAAAGACTGGGTTGAGAGTTGTGGTCCTAGGAGTAAGGCAGAGATTCACTGAGAAGTGGTCCTTCACCGACCTGGGGCTCTTGGGCAGTGCTTGGCTCCCACTGGGGGTAGCGTAGATTACTAGAGAGCAGGTTGTAGAGATGTCTTAGGCTCCGAAGGCTTAGTCATGGCCAAAGAATGTATAAGGTGCTGCTGGGTGGCCCCTGAACTCCACAGAGACCTTTGGTTTCCCAGAAATAGATTGTGTCTGCGAGCCAGGGTTCAGTTGTGAGAGATACAGGGGGTGGGGCTTGTACTTGCAGGCTAGTGGCTTCTTACAGCTCTCTCTGTCTTTACTCTTGCCTGTGTGTTGCAGACTCTGTTGACTTTTGCAGCACCCTGTTAAGTTTTCTTCAGCCTTCTGCTCAGCACCCACTGGCTTCCTTTGTGTCTTTATGGGCTTCAGTCTCTGCTGTCCGTGTCACTGATTCTCAGTCCTGCCCCTCCTCCTCCCCTTTTGTGATTATTGAATGGGTGCTTAAAAAAAAAAAAAACAAACCCCAAACCCCCAAAACCAAAACCAAAAGCAACGATTCAGATTAGTGTGATCATCTTATCCGTAATAATGAACGTCCACAGGTCTTGACTGGATGCCAGGGCGGCAGTTCAGCCTAGGGAGGTTTGTCTGCTAATCATGAACTGCTTAAGATGTTTTCTTGTAGTTTGTGACATGAGCAGAACGCTTTGATTTGGTTTCTTCCTACAGCTCCATTTTCAATCCGGCAGCACTCATTACTCTGCGTACAAAACGATTGAACACCAGATTGCAATTCAGGTAGGAGGCGCAAGAGATTCTGAAGCTTGAATTACCAATGTGTAGGTCTCTTGTGTCTTTTTATTCTCTGCCTCCCTCACCCAGATAATGATGATGGTGGTGATGATGGGGATGATGATGAGGAGGATGGTCATGATGATGGTGATAATGATGATGGTGATGTCATTATGATGATGAGATGATGGTGGTGGTGGTGGTTTGAATCATTGAGGGAGGTGGGAAGTGAAGAACAGAAGAAATGTTGCTAAAATGATTTAAAGATACGAAAAGCAAGATCAATCTATGTTGTTTAAGATTGTCTTGATCAGGCATTGTGGGGCTCAGAACCCATGTTGGGTATGGTTACTGCCTTTTACTGAAGGAAGGGCCTTGAGTTGGGAGGAAAACAGGTTGGCCAATTGTGAACAGGAAGAATTGAGAGAGGGAGCTGGTGAGAAGGCCATGTGACAGTTGGGAGAATTGTTTCCTGTGGATCAAAATCATGGCCAGTGGTGCTAAGATTAGCACTTTTGACCTGGCCATCCCGAAATGTTGATTTCTCTTGGGCCTCTTGTGTTGGAAGGAAAGGCGGCTTCTGATGAGTGTCCTGTTTCCCCGCTCACTAGTGCTTCCATTCTTTTAAATCCAAAGGCTAAACAAACCACAGACTAATGTAGATGTGGGGCTGAACAGAAGCCAGCCGACAGCGGCAGTGGGGTCGGGCAGACTAATGCGCTTTGTCTGGCGGGCTGGCCTTGCTAGGAGGGACGTCTCATGGTGTCCCTCACTGTACACCCACATCCTGAGTGTTCTCTGCGAACCCTTGGCAAGGAGGCTTTTGAGAGCTTTGTTTGGCTGTGATGTGGAAGTCTGGCTTAGGGCCTCTGAAGTTGCTGTTGGCTTGGTGAACGCCACTTTCTTGCTGGCCCTTTGGTAGGAAGCCTTTGCAGGTTGTTGTGTGAGTGTGTTTGTGCTTGTGGACATGCGTGCTTATATACGGGTGTGTGTGGTCATGTGTGCAGATGCACATGTGTGCAAGTATACATGTTTGAGTGCACCATGTATGTACATGGGTGTGAGGGTACACATAAATACATGTATGTACATGGGTATGAGGGTGCCTGTGTGGCCTATTGGAACCCCTACTTCCCATCCACCATATTGCATCTTCTTAGCTTTGCCATTTCAAACCTGTTTCAGCCTCCTTATTACTTTGAAATAGCTGTTTGCCCCAGGTGAATGGAATTATCCCTCCAGTGAGAGGCATGAGTCAGCAGGTCTTTGAAAAATGTGGTTGGTTCCTAGTCTTTTTGTATTTATTTCAAGGCTATAGTAGCCGGGCTTAAAAATATTTACGTTACCTCTGTGCTTGGGTAAGGTGCTGATTTTCTGTGTGTGCTTCAGGGGAAAAGCATGCCTGTTGACTTTCACTCTTCCACACCCAGATATTTTCACAACTGGTGTGTGTGGTGAGCATGAAGCTCCAGTTCTTCCTGGCACACTTCCTGTTGGAAGTTGCTTCCTTTTAAGGCCCAGTAAGTCTTGCTTTTGCAAAACAGTTTGGACTCAGGGCTGGGTTAGAGAGCAAGTCTAGACCCCGGCTCTGGGTGAATGGGTGGATAAACACAGTGTCCCCAGGCCTAGGGAGGCCTACTCCAGCACAGGAGGGCTGGAATCTTGTTGCCTGGGGTGTGGGAATTGTTGAAGCTGAATAGGACAGTGATCCTTATCTTGGTGTGGAAAGGCTGGCTGGGGCCATGTCACTGGGAGAGCAGCCCGAGACCAGCCCAGCTGTTGGCTCTTTACACCCGGTGCTGAAGTGCCCCTTGTTTGAAGACGCAGTTCGTCTTTCTCCAAACCACCTGGCACAGTGCGGGCCATGTGAAGCCCTTTCTCAGGAGGAAGATGGAGTAAATTACAGAGCTTATTGTTTGGAGGACTGAAACCATCCCTGTTCCTCCATGAACAGGTAGTATTGTTCTCCCCTGCTTCTATTTGCTAAGGCCTGATGCCCATGTGGGCAAACAGAGGGACATTTTATTGGAGTCCTAGCAGCATGCTTTCAAAAGTGTCCATTCTCCCTCAGTGTCTGCTCGACCAGCACAAGGCCGAGCCAAATGGCAGCTAGCTGTAGTTTTAGCGTGATCATCAAAGGATAAATGGCCAAAAACAAAACAAAAGAAGCAGAGGGAAAAAAGGCAAAGCTCAGACAGAGTAAGATTGTTCTCTGAATTCTCTGGGCATTTCAGCAGCAGCCTGGGTGGGTGGGTGGTGGGGTGCGTGGGGAGTGGGGGAGAGAAAGCAGCCTTGGGGTGGGGGGGTGGCCTCTCCTGGAGCACAGAAAACCAGATCTGGTCTTTTCTCTCATCCCAAGCTTAAATCCAGCATGATGTTGGGGCAGCCGTTTCTTCCCTGGAAACTTAAAACTGGCTGAACCTTAACAAATGCTGTATTTCAGGAGGAGCTGAGCTTGCTGCTCTTCCCTAAGCTCCATCCTAAAATAACCTGGTACTATGACACCGGGCGTCACATGAGGTTCATTCCTTGCCCTCCCTCCCTCCCCTCCTGTCATCTCAGCACTCAGCCAGGCTCACTGTGGGTGTGAATGGCCTCTGACTGAGTCTATGGACACATCCCTTTGTCCCCTGGTGTCAGGTGCTGTGCTGGGACCTTCCCCACTTTTGATTCTGTTCAGCCCTCCTTGGTTCTGAAAAGACAAGGGCAGCAAGAATGGCTGAGAACACAGTGCAGCTGGACCGAAAGTTAAACAGGCTTAATAATATGTACTGTACGGTTATTATTAGCAATGATAATAAATTGTTATTTAATTCTGTTGCGCGCTGTGTGTGTGTGTGTGTGTGTGTGTGTGTGTGTGCTGGTGATGGAACACAGGCACTCCTGGATGCTAAGTGTGAGCTTGTTCCCTGAGCACCATCCCCATCCAGACCATTGGCCTTTTAGAAGTGTCACTGAAACACAGCACAGTCCGCAAGTGTTTAGTAAGGAAGAGGATGGACTTACAAATGTGAGAACATCCAAGAGGCCTCACCCATGTCAATGTGCAGATGGGGGCTTGTGTGTATTTTCATATTTGAGGATATATAGCCAGTCTGGTTAACTTCATGTTACTTTGGTTTGAAAGCATCTTGAGATAAGCATGAAGGGAAAAGCATGACTGTGTTCCAATAAAGCTTTATTTATAAATACAAACACTGGCTGGAGTTGGACCCAGGGCTGAAGTTCACTGCGCTCTGATGAAATACTCTTAAGTCTCCCTTGTTCCTCCCTCTTCCTAGTGTTGTGGCTTTCTGTCTCCCCAACCTGCGGAGTAGAATGTAAATGGAATCGTCCAGTATGTATGGTTCTGTTGTTGGAGACTTGGTTGCTTCCAGGTTTACCCTATCCCAAATACAGGACAAGTAGTTTTGGACATTTTTTGAAGGAATGTCAGTGTCTGAGCATATTGTCCTACACTAGCAAATGCGTCTAGTGGTGGCGTTGAGGGGTGTATATGTAGCTTTGCATTAATCTTTTATAGGTAGAAGCCTGCCCAGGGAATGTTGAGTGTCATCTTTGAAATGTATGGTAATTAGTTGTGAGGAGAGTAAGTGGTATATTTGAGGAGGGGGTAGTGGTAAAACTGGAGGCTACTTGTAGATGTTCTCCTGGGTTGCCCCTCATGCAGGAGTTTGGCCTCTGGTCCTAGCTCTTAGGACCAAGTTCCTCCACCATCTCTGTTAAATGGTGATGAGCACTCACGCTGACTCAGGAGATTGAGCCCTAATTGCAGATGTGCAAAACCAGAGCCGCCTTCTGGGATGGCCTGCAGGTGGTTGTGCACACAGTTAGGCGTCTCTAGCTTCCCTGGAGGGACCTCTTCCAGCACTCCTACTGGGGCATTACTGCAGCCTCCAAGAGAAGTTCTGTAATCAGGGCGGAGGGAGACCCACCTAAGACCTTTCCCTGGGTTCTCTGAAGGGCTATTTGAAAACCAGTTAAGCTTTGTTTTAAGAGTATTTTGGCCAAAGGTTGATGTTTTAACACGAAGTCAGATGTGATTTAGGGGAAAAAGCACTACACCCAACAAAAACAAACTGTGTAGACCTTTCGTGGTTGTTTGCCTTTGGAGATGTGAAGTGGTTTCTGTGTGTGCATGCGCACTCGCATACATGTGCATGCTTGCGCCTGTGGTCAAGGACAGCTAGGACAGGACCCAGAAGAAGTGGACCTTTTCATTTGTTTGCACAGCTGAGCTGGGAAGACTTTGCAGGGAGGTTTGCTTTCCCTCTTGTTAAGCTTGCAAGATCTTGTGTGAGCTTTCCAAAGCATTTGGTCCTACCCCTCCTCAACAGGGGTTCCCTGGGGCCCCCAGGACCCTTTCGGAGCTTGGGTGCTTTCTGGAGTCACAGCAAGGATGGAAAGCTTACCCACCCCGATGTGAAAGGGTGTCTGGTCCCGTAGACATGTGAAGCGCTGTGGCTGGAGCTCCTCGTTCTGCTCACATGGTGGAGATGGCTAGAGATTAGTTTTAGAAGATTTGTTCAGAGTTTAAGGATGAGGTGGCGGCAATGTGTGTGAGGGTTCCTGGTTTTCCCCTAATTTGGGGTTTGGGTGTTGGTCTCTGTTGTGTTTGTTTGTTTGTTTTTGTTTTTGGGACAATATTTCTCTATACAGCCCTCGTCCTGGAACTTACTTTGTAGACCAAGCTGGTGCCGACCTCACAGAGATCCGCCTGCCTCTGCTTCCCAAGTGCTGGGATTAAAGGCGTGGGCCACTGCGCCTGGCCTCTTTTGTGTTCTTAATCTGTCCTCTTACCTGCTCTATTTCCTGGTGAAATACATGGATGTGCAGAGTGGGGATAAGTGGAAAGATTCCCCCAAATCAGTCTGTTTAAGCTAAGAAAAAAACCCTCTTATTATTATTTTTTTAATTTTAAGACAGTGTTTCATGTAGCTCAGGCTGGCCTAAGAGTTCACTACTAATCAAGGCTGCCCTTGAGCTCCTGACTTCCTGAGGGCGTGCACACCAGGCCTGGCCTCCAGGCTCAGAACTTGGTATAAGCACTTGCTGTAGATGTGAGAGTGCACATCCACTCTCCACCAAGAACGGAGGAGGAGCCCGTGTGCTTATGCAGAAGTGAGCTGGAAAGGTGTCACTCACTTGAGAGGTTTCCCGAAGCCAGTAGGTTCTAGCTCCCTCATTTAGGAGCCTGGTTCACCGGGGATTTAGATGTGAGTGAAACAGACAAAATCCCCTTGCTCTTAGCCACCGCCTGTGCTGTTTTAGATACTGTTACAATGTTCTGTTTTTTAGGTTGATTCAGTGTGTGTTTTGGTGTGTGTGTGTAGCTTTGGGGATGGACCTTGGTTTGCTAGTGACAACTACCTTTACATGCTGAGCCGTTATACCAGACCCGGATACTGGTTTCTAAGCACCATACCTTACTCTAAACCGGTGGTTCTCACCCTTCCTAACACTGCGACTCTTTAATACAGATCCTCATGTTGTGGTGACCCCCAACCGTACAATTACTTTTGTTGCTACTTCCTAACTGTAATTTTGCTACTGTTATGAATTGTAGTGTAAACATCTGTGTTTTCCAATGGCCTTAGGCGACCCCGAGAAAGGGTCGTCGGGTCGCAACCCACAGATTGAGAACTACTGCTCTGATAGACTTCCTGCTTAGTCCAAGATTCATCCTAGAGCTGTGTCCTCGTCATGGCCATTGTCACTTGTGGTTTAGGGGACTGAACCCAGGGCCTTGCCCGTGCCACGAGTTCCATCTCTAATCAGAACCGAGATTTTTCAACTACTAAAGGTTGGGAAGGGCAGCCTTAGAGTCTTCTGAAATCAATCCATTGATTATTTATTGGAAGCTATGACCTATTTCTGGTGCCCAATCGAAACTGAAGGCTGCAGATGTTCCCACGTGATAGTGTTTTCTCCAATGAGTGAGAGCAGACTGCCCTTCTATTTCAATGAGCTCGGCCAGGGCCTTTGCCTCCTAGGCTTCTGTGAAGAAGGCATTTGGTTCTGAAAGAGTAGCTGGGACAATGAAGTGCTTGGTGTGGGAGTCAGACAACAACAACAACAGTTAATAATAATAGCTTGTTTATTGAGTTCTGGTGCACTGGGCCCAGTGTTAGTGCTTTCTGTGGGTTATTCATTGATTTCTCATCAGTGTACGGAGGGGATCCCGAGCACTAGAGTTCCTGACACTATTGTCATTACCCCCATTTTGCAAATGAGGACGTAGACACCTGACATGTTATTTTTCCCGTGGTCAATTAGGACCCTAACCCAGGCCAGTGTGATTGGAGGGAGGCTGCTGGCACAGCTTCATGCTAAGCTGTCTGCGTAAAGCCATGCTCAAGGCTAAGGATGTGGCCCAGAGGTGGAGTGCGTGCCTTGGGTTGGGTTCCCGGCACTGAAAAGACTAAACAGAGGGCCTACCTGTTTTTGAGCCATGGCTACCATCCAGCTTCCTAGACTATACAGATGGCCCATGGACCTGTGCTGCAAGCATGTCCTGGACGCTCATCGTTGGGGGTTCCTGTTCTGTAGGACTAGGTTAGTGTGTCCTGAATCTGAGCCACTATCTCCTGGGAACATCTTGGAGAGCTTAAGAAGACTGGGATCCCGTCCCAGGCTCATGTTCTGTAGGTCTGGTATGGGCATCTGTGTTGATAGTTTTACTGTATTATTGAGTAAAGCTAGGGCCCCTCTCTGGGTTGATGGAGAACCATGAGTCCAAAGCACTGGTTCCCAATTCTGGCTGCACATCACAGGTGCCTGAGAAGTGTTGAGAACAGACCTCAGACACCTGACCTAGACACCTCGATTAGCATCCTCTGGGTGTCCCTCCTGTCTAGCATCTGTTTGGTAAAAGCTTTCCAAGTGACTTCAGTGAAGCATAGTTGAGGCACTCTGGCCTTAGCATCCCGGAGTCTACAGCAGCTGTGCACATGTAGTTTCCCAAGACAGCTGTGCACCTATAGTCTTTGTGGTGGACGAAGTTGTACCAGGGCCTTTTTTGGGGGGTGGGGGCAGAGCTAGGGGGGAGGCTGGCTTGTTTCTTTGAACTTGACTCTTCCTGCATAGAAAAAAGAGGTGTCTGCATTCAGGGTTCTACAGATGTTGTGGTCTATGGAATGGTAGGACTTTGTTTCAGAAGGCTCTGAACAGGGAACCTGTGGTGACCACTGTCTCCTAGGTTAGAACCTGCGGGAAGAGGTGGTATCGTGGGCAGCAAAGTGGAGAGCTGGAGCAGAGGCACGTGGCAGCCTCCTGTTCCTCACACTGGCAGGTCACGCTGAAATACAGGTTTGGACTGTGTTGGTCTGAAGCTGGGCTTGGGCATGTGCCTATCAGACTAGCCGAAGCTGATGTTGTCTTCTGGACAGAAGAGCAAGAAGAGTCTGTTTGGATAGGTCAGGAAAGTGAGTGATGCAGAGAAGCAAACAGGCTTCCCTTTGCCCAGGTCCTACACCTTAGTGGGAAGGGGGCAAGACAAGAATCGAGGGGCCTAGGTCAGCTTTATTTTTATGAGCGTCTTGCTTGAATGTTGTATTACATGCACTCTGTGTGTGCCTGGTGCCCATGGAGCTCAGATAGGGCATTGGATCCCCTGCAATTGGAGTATGGATGGTTGTGAGCCACACAGTGGGAGCTGGGAACTGAACCGGGGTCCTCTCCAAGAGCAACCATCTCTCCAGCTCCTACGCCTATCTTTTTAAGTACAAGTTAGCGTCTTGACTCTAAGTCAGCAGCAGCTGTCCTGAACTAGCCAGACGGACTAACCCGGACTTCTGCTCGCTCTGTTTGTGGTGTGGCCTTCGCACCTGTTGGTGTTGTTCACCCAGAGGCCAGCGTGCATGGTTATTGAGAGGATGGGCTAGGGTGCAGGCACAGTTCTAGTCTTTGACCAGAAAGTGAAAACAAGGGTCCTGCCAGCTGTCCAGTGTCCCCATATGGGCCACAGCGAGTGTATATGGAGGCCTGGGCTGTGGCAGTCAGCGGCTACTTTGCTCAGTATAAGAGAAAGTTTATAGGTTTTGCTTTCTGTTATTTCTGCTTTTTATAAAGTCCTTGACAATTATGGGAGCTGTTTAGCTGAGCACCAAACTTTCTAAATGGGTTAGAGCCTTATCAGGCCTGACACTTCATTTGTTTCTAGAGTTTGGTTGGGACAGCTGGTATCAAGTCCTAATCAAGCAGATCAATGGCTGCTGTTTCTTTTTTTCTCTTTTTGCTGGCTTGCCATTGCTGGCAGAAGTCTTATTCTGGAGGGTCCCACCTTGACCACTGCTCACAGTGAATTTAGTGCTTAATCACATTGGAAAAGAAAGTTTCAAAGTAGCTACATGTACTGTGTATCTTATTATAGAAAGAAACATCAGAATCAAAGGTGTGTGGGCTCTTTTAAGCATCCTCATAAAACCTTAGCTTTGAGGCATGTGTTTAGAAAAGCGTTGGTTGCAGCCCAGTTTCCATGCAGGCTGAGGGCTGGGCTGCAAACTGTCCAGTCTTTGCATTGGTAGTTAGCTACAGGAGGTTAGGGACGGGGTGAGTGACAGATGGCATGGGGCAGCATAGCTCAGGGTCTCTCAGCCTTCGGACCGATGATATTGTGACCCAGCTAGTTCTTTGGTGCAGGGAACTGTCCATCCCATGTTGCTACTTCTGGCCTCAACAGAGCTCTCAAAGTACTCCCAGGAATGATCCGGTGCTCCCTGGGGGTCAAAGTCACCTCTGGCTGGGAACCACTGGCCTACTGTTCGAGTTTAAAGTTGTGTGTCTGTCCACTGATACTGTGGTAGCCTCCCACCCCAATGCCTTTGCATTTACTTTAAGGGAAACAGAAGAATCAGCAGGGACAATGAGGGTGGAGTGTCATAGATAGCCTGGGCTTGAGTCTCAGGCATGCCAAGCTTCCCACTCCTGATTTGTGAAGTGGGGAAAATGGTGGCACCTGAGGTGGATTCCCGAAGGCTGTTGAGAGACTGGACGGGACAGGGTTTGGTGTGGGCTGGGCGCTGCAGTGGTGCACAGGAGGGTGCTTGCTGAATGCAAGCTGCTGTCTTTGCCACTGGCACCGACGAGGCACGTGTTTGCAGGCCTGGGGTGTGATGGCTTATCCTGACATGCAGTGTATATTTTTTTATTTGCTGTCAAGAGCCTCACACATGATGAATTTGATAGCCTTGGCCATCTTCACTGGGTAACGTAGATTTATGACTCCTGTTAGTTGCTGTTTGCATTTGTCTCATGTCACTTAAAGGTTCTGCCTCAACTCTGTGAAATTTGGTAAGCATGCAGGCTCTTCCTAAGGGTTGGGATCGTTCTTTGCTCATACTCATGTCCCAGTAGTTGGACATGTAGTAAGAGGGCAAAACCTTGAGTGCTTGCCTAGCATGCATGAACATGGGTTCAATCCCAGCATGGTATAAACTGCATGTATAAATGGCCTGTAATCCCAGCACTCAGAGATGGAGGTCATCCTCGGCTACCAAGTGAATTCAAGGTCAACATGAGCTACATAAGATCCTGCCACAGACAGACAAACAAACCAATTAATCAACCATTGAACCAAACCACATCCAGCTGAGCAGAAAGGAAATAACATATGAGTGAGATTGGGGTAGGTCAGTGTGTATTGGAAATGGCAATGGAGTGCTTTTCCAGATTTTTGAATAATAGCCCCTTTATAACATAGAAAGTCAATAATCATTTGTTTATCATCTACTGAATAATCTGAGTGGGGCATTCAACCCCTCTGTCAACTTGATGGGTTTTTCGGTGTGACGTCAGCTGTCATTAGTGCTGATGTGTGCTGCCCTAATGGCCGTGGGTGCCATGGCTTTAGTGAGTAGCCAGGTCTAAGCTGGTTTGCATGTCTTTGACTGCTTTCCGGTTCTCAGAATGTGGAGGTTCGTTGGCTGTTAAAAATTCTCTTTGCATTTTTCTTTTGGTTATCTCTTTTTAGATGATAGGTAGTGATGTCTGTGGAGTCATGCCATACCTTTAGCTTTGACAGCTGCCAGTCATCCTCGGAAGAGGGCTTTGCTACATGTGGGTGCCTAAGCCACTTAAACAAAGCCAATCCCTGCTGCTCTCTAAGCCTGGTGTCTCCCTAAGTTTTTGAGGTTGAGATGAAGCCCCAGAATAAATGGCCCTGGTTGAAAGCTGGACAATTTCCAAGACTTGAAAATGGATGTCTGTGGTGTTTGTCCATTGTAGTGGGGCTGGGAGATTCTTCCCACTGGGGCTTTGGCAGAGACTGCCCTGTGTCAATAGTTTCTCAGTTGATCCAGTAAGCATTGCTGATGATTGAAATTGAAGAATCGCCGGGACAATTCATCTTGAGGAGCAGAGAGCATCGGGTGTGAGCCAGGCTGTGGGGAACAGACATTGACATACGGGCGGTCATCAGACTAATTGTTGTTTGAATTACCTGTTATGATCCAATGACAAATCTGCCCCGCTCCTGTCACTGGAGCAGAAAATGTAGCTTGAATTGGCGTGATGTTAGCGAGTGTAAACTGTACTTCAACAAGATGGATAAACCCAATTATGGGGCAGACCTGTAGAGAGAAAATCCATTTAAATCTCGTAATGTTAAGCAGAGCTGTGTTTAATTCATTTGGACCAATTTGGGGATGATATATGAGGGTTGGTGAACATTCGTCAAAGGGGTGACCGTGGGGGAAAAGTGATGTGCTGGGCTGTGGCCACTCTTGTGAGGCAGCTGCGTGTCGGCCTGCACTAATGGCGGAGAAACAGAATGACAAAAAGATGTACTCAGTGCCGCAGGGGACGGTACTGCGTAAATGAACCAATAAGGAAAATACACGAAGCAGAAAGGGGATCTGCCTTTCCTGAATGCCACTGACAGTCAAAATCAGAAAGGACTGGAGGGCTCTGACGTGTTTCCAGCCCGACACCCTTGTGGGCTTCCCTGAGCCTTGTGATGAGGGACCTAGGAAAGTTCATTCTAGGAAGCAAAAGAGAGGAGAGAGGAGAGGAGAGGAGAGGAGAGGAGAGGAGAGGAGAGAGAGGAGAGAGAGGAGAGGAGAGGAGAGAGAGGAGAGAGAGGAGAGGAGAGGAG